>NC_087348.1:93588333-94838333 GCF_030014295.1 Loxodonta africana
AAGCCGAGGACAGGGAAATGGAGTGACTTTCTCAAGGGCACACATTCAATACCTGTTGGAACTGGGTCATTCATTTATTGAACTGACTCCTGGGGCCAGACCCTTTGCTAGGAGCTGAGGATTCAGGGTAAGGAGTGCCCAGCCTCTTCCCTCTGGGATTTTACTACTATCGGGGTCTGTCTGACCCCACATCAAGAGCCCTTTCCAGCACACCACGACCTGTGAAAAACTGCTTTTCCCTCCCTCTGTGAGGACATGTGCCGTCACTCTGGTTCATCCCCTGCTTCCTTCCTCTAGCCTCTCCCTAGCCACAACTTGTGGCCTCTCTCGCTAACTCCCCTCATTCAAACAATTCTGGAAATGCCACCTCCCTCAGGAAGCCTTCCTTGATTGTCCGGCCTACCATTCCCTGCCCCTCCTTCCTCACAGGTATTGCTCTCCTTCACATGCACTTGTTCCTTGGCCACTCCAGGCAGGAAACCCCTTGAGTGCACAGAATGTGGCCAGTTTCCCACCGGATCCTCTGCATGAGGCTAAGTGCTTGGGAAAAGTTAGTTGACTGATCATCCATTACTGATAAGCAGAAAATGGGAACTGGGAAAGAGTATGGAACATGGATGGAGGGAGACAGAATTCAGATCTGAGTTCACATACAGCCTGCGCTACTGTGTGGGCAAATCATTACCTCTCTCTGAACCTCAGTGCCTTCTTTGTAAAATGAGGGTGATCATCCCTGCCTCCCTCACAGCTCTACAGAAACATTCATGTTTCATACTCTTTGCCGGTTCCCATCTTCTGTCTTATCAGTTTGATGATCAATCAGCATATTCTCCTAAGCACACAGCCTCGTGCAGAGGACCCAGAGAGAAACTGGCCACATTCTGTGCACTCAAGGGGCTTCCTGTCTGGATCAGGGGATGAGAATGGATATGAAAGCCACATCCTCTAGGGAGTGTCCTCAAATTCACTGTGTGTCCTTGGCAAGACATGGCCCTTCCTTGGTGACCCAGAGGATCCCTAAGATCCCCCATCTCCAGCCAGGCCTCCAGATGCTGCTCTGGCCCCAGCACATGAATGCCTGGTGTTGACGGCCTCCATCATCCTGCTGTCTCGGTCTACAGAGGCCTTGGCAGGCCCAGACCTCTCCGGCTGGCCAGCCCAGGCCAGTGACTTTCCTGGGAGCCTGCAGGGCTCCACACTTCCTGGAGCTGGGGAGGGAAGGGCTAGGAGATGGCTCAAGCCTGCAGCCCCACAGAGGCCACGTTGCTCTGCTAACCCATGGGTCACAGGGACATTCTGTGAAATAGGGCAAACCTGGGGCAGAGGGTCTCAGCAGACACACAGGCCAGCTAAGGGGCTGAGGATGGAGCTCTGGACCTACCTCTGGACCCCTCTGCACTCCTGATTTGCTGGTGGGTGGCCTTGGTTTTCCCCTCTGTAGGATGGGAATGGTAACCCAACCTCAAAGCATTATTGGGAGGTAATAACAGTTGTCACTCCTCCTGACATTGCCCAGCTCAGGCCATACCATCTTTCACCTGGACTATGCCAGTGGCCACTTCATTGGCCTCCTGACTTTCAAAATAATGCCTTTGGGAATGCGTGGCTAAGTAGCCACTACTGCCCTCCTCCTAAGATGAAGACAGAGCTGCGAGGCCTGACTTTAAGGCTACCAGAGCTGGGAGCAGGCTGGGAGCACGTCATCAGGAGCCAGCTTCAGCCCTGTGCTCAAGGCCTGGGCCTTGAAGGGATCTTTCTGCCTCCAACCAACCCCTCCTTGCCTCCTGTCTTCACCCGTATCTCCTGGCTCAGTGGTTAGGGGAGGGGAGGGAAGGACAGTGAGGAGGAGGGGATGGGAAGGGAAGGGAGGCACTACTACCCCAATGACTGAGGCCCACTCGCCATGGCCAATATGGGGCTACCCAGGCTGCCTCCTCTCCCAGACCCCCACTCTAAGAGTCCCCTTGGGGCAGAGTTTCAGGAATCAAAACTTCCAGTCTGGGCACTTGGCAGGCTGCACACAGAACTACAAATGAATCAGTAACTTCAGGACCCAGCCCAGGAAATTGAAAGCCACTTAAACTCCATTCCCAGTGAGTGGTAGGTTTCTTCTGCCTTGTATCTTCCCAGAGTAAAGGGGCTCCCCAACTAGCCTCACTTCCACCCAAGCCACATACACTCGAGGTTGTTTGTCCTCATGTTTGGGGGTAACCCCAGGCAGGCCTTTGAGACTGGCCAAATTTGAGCTGGGTTGGAAGACCAGGGCTGGCTTCCCAGCTCCTCCGTCATCAGCTGGAGGACCTTGAACATGTCACTCAAGCATTCAGAGCCACGGTATAAAAACAGCTGACCAGGAAGGTTATGAGGGCGAAAATGAGGAAGTGGAGTAAAAGTGTCAGGAAGCCATCGAATAACTCTGATCACCTTATCCGGGCAGTCAGGACATATCACAGGCTTGTCGCTCATCTGCTCACTCTCAGTAATTGGCCCTTCCTTGGCCTCCACTCTTCCTGAGGGACAGACACCATTGGAAGATCAAGTGTGCCTCAAGGGTCTTTGCTCTACTACCTGCTGGCCAAGCGGCTGCCCTGCTGGGACTGTGGGGTTGTTAGTCATCGGGAAATAGTGAAAACTCATGCTTGGAAGCTGTTACGACTATTGAGAGGTGGTGATCTGCCATGCCCCAGTCTCGCCAGCTGCAGGTCTCTGCCTAGATCCGGCTCCTTGGTGAAGCTCCCCGAACACCCTGGCCCACTCACCTTCCACCCCACCCCACCCCTTCATCTCAGCTTCTACAAAGCTTTTTTTTTTTTTTTTTAAGTTTTAATAGGTACCTACCTGACAAACACTTTCATTTATTATATTCATTTTTAGGTGATGTGAGATTCAATTCACATAGCCATGACAGGGAACACAACAGATAATCCCTGAAGGAGCAGGAGATCAGTGGGATACAGACCTCAAATTCTCGTAAAAAGACCAGACTTAATGGTCTGACTGAGACTAGAAGGACCCCAGAGGTCATGGTCCCCAGACCTTCTATTAGCCCAAGATAGGAACCATTCCCAAAAGCCAACTCTTCAGACGGATTGGACTGGACTATAAGACTGAAAATGATTCTGGTGAGGAGTGGGCTTCCTGGATCAAGTAGACACGTGAGACTGTCTGGGCAGCTCCTGTCTAGAGGGGAGATGTGAAGGCTGAGGGGGACAGAAGCTGGCTGAATGGATACTGGGAATAGAGAGTGGAGAGAAGGAGTGTGCTATCTCATTGGGGGAGAGCAACTAGGAGTATACAGCAAGGTGTCTATAAGGTTTTGTATGAGAGACTGACTTGATTTGTAAACTTTCACTTAAAGCACAATAAAAATTTTTAAAAATTCAGTTCACATAAAACTAACCATTTTAAAGTGGCGTTTAGTACATTCACAATGTAACCACCACCTCTATCTAGTTCCAAAACATTTTCATCAGCCCCAAGGGAAACCCCATGCCCACACTCCTCGTCCTCTCCTCCCCCCGAGCCCTTGGCAACCACCAATCTGCTTTCTGTCTCTATGCATTTACCTGTTTTTAGATATTTCATATAAATAAAATCATATAATACATGGCCTTTTCTGGTTTATTTCACTTAGCATAATGTTTTCAAGATTCATCCACATTGTAGCATGTATCAAAACTTTATTCTTTTTTATGGCTGAATAATATTCCGTTGTATGTGCTATGGACTGAATTGTGTCCCCCAAAAATGTGTGTCAACTTGGCTAGGCCATGATTCCCAGTATTGTGTGACTGTCTACCATTTTGTCATCTGATGTGATTTTTGTATGTGTTGTATATCCTACCTCCATGATGTTAATGAGGCAGGATTAAGATAGTTATGTTAATGAGGAAGGACTCAATCTACAAGATTAGGCTGTGTTTTAAGTCAGTCTCTTTTGAGATATAAAAGAAGAGAGCAGAGAGACAGGGGGACCTCATACCACCAAGAAAGTAATGTCAGGAGCAGAGCGTGTCCTTTGGACCCAGGATACCTCCCTGGAGATGCTCTTAGACCAGGGGAAGATTGATGACAAAGATCTTCCTCCAGAGCCAATGAGGAAAGAAAGCCTTCCCATGGAGCTGGCACTGTGAATTCAGACTTCTAGCCTCCTAGACTGTGAGAAAATAAATTTCTCTTTGTTAAAGCCATCCACTTCTGGTATTTCTGTTTTAGCAGCACTAGATAACTAAGACAGTATGTACATACCACAATTTGTTTATCCATTCATCCGTTGATGGATGTCTGGGTTGTTTCCACCTTGTAGCTACTGTGAATAATGCTGCTATGAACTTGCATGTACATATATTTGTTTGAGTCCCTGTTTTCAATCATTTTAGGTGTATACCTTATTTATTTGTCTATTACGTTAGCGACATTTGTCTAACTTTCAGGAGGCTACAAGGCCATATCACGCACATTGTCTCAGCTACACCAGTGGCCTTGGGAGGCTGAGTTTCTTACTATCCCCAATTTACGTAGAGGCTCAGAGAAGCAAAGCTGTGATCCCAGGGTCCCAGTGCGGAGCTGAACCTGAAACCCAGGTATGTCCTGATCCAGTGCATGCTCCATCACCCCATGCTATGGTGTCAGTAGTGGTGGCAGGAGAAGGCATTTGCCAAGTACCTGCTGGGTATCAGCACCCATCCAGCCAGATTGTCAGAGCCTTGGTGTGGGGGTTGTCCCCTTTCCCCCCCGCACCCCCTTTTACCCAGCCGTGTGTGAAAGGTGGTGGCTGTTGGCAGAGGCAGGGCTGAGGGTCAGGGGTGATGAGGGTGATGACGTGACACTGGGAACGCAGTGGCTGTGCCGCTGTCTGTAAAGCCCCTCTGAGACTGAGTGGCCAGAAGAGCAGCTGCAAAGCAGGGCACGCAGAGAAGGGAAGTGACTTGCCCAAGGCCACCCAGTCGTCCCTCAGGGCCTTAGTCTGACTACCACATCCCTTATGCCTGAAGCCATGAGCTAAGTAAGATGCCACACCTCTCAGAGGCCCTGATGTGCCGATTCCAAGATTCCCTGATTCCTCCTAAAATTTCCACTGTCGCCAGTGCCCAGTTGCAGGAATTCGTGAACTGTGTAGCAAGAGGTAGGCTTTTGGGAAGCTGGCCATTTATGAAAGCTGTCTTCAGGGTAGGATATAAAGAGTGCTGGGTATACTCCTTTGAACCAAAATATCACTGCTTTGTCACCTTATCACACTGCCTAAATTACCTCCATTAAATCACTTGTTTGGGTAAATGTACTGAAAGTCTCAGTTGAAATGAAAATCTACTATTGTCTAGACTTCTTCTGAAATACCAGTTGAGTTGGTGTCTTTGTCCGAAAGGGCAAGGATGGACAAATATAATGGCTTTAAACTTTCCTTCTTTAAAAAAAACAAAAAACTGTGGAACACTTTTATGAAGCAATTTATCCAATTGTTGAAAAAGGAGAGACCTTTGCTGAACTTCTGGGATGAGTGGTGGGCTCGGGGGGTTTCAACAAGGGGGTGGTCCCTGAACATATCCTTAATGAATGTCTAGGATTTTGCCAGGGGGTGATGTGGAAAGGGTATTCCAAGTGGAGAGACCAAAAGTATGGTGGTGGGAAGGCAGTTGGGCTGATGGGAGAGACAGGGACTGTGGGGAGGGGGCCTAGAGTACCTGTGGGTGGGAGATGTGGCTGAGGAGGGGGTTGGGTTGGAGCAAGCTTTAGTGGGTCCAACCCCTCACTAGGATGGAGAGGGTGGGTTCTCGGCCATCAAGGCACGTCCAGTCTAGCAGGGGACAGAGTGCTCAGGGCTTCGATGGGGGCATGGGGTGGAGTACAAGTGCTAGAGGGTGCTTAGCCTGGGTGGGGGGACCTGACAAGCTGAGGAGTAGGAGAAAGCTTCCTGGGGGAGCTCTGTAATGGTGATGTTGCATCTTAAAGTGGGAGTAAGCACCTTGGAGGGGCATTCCAGGCAGAGGGGCCAGTGTGAGCAGTCTGTGTGGACTTCTTTGAAGAGGGGTTCTAAGCAGAGAAATAAGGTGCCCTGCTCTGCCTAACCCAGCTGGGCCCCATATGTGGCCCGCTCCCTTTACCCACTGCCTCCAGCCTCACCCCTTCCAGTTCACCCTTCCCCAGATCCCCCCTTTTGCAGGCCAACTGGGGCCCAGACCTTGCCCTCCATGGCTCCCTATCACCCTCAAGGTAAAGTCCAAGTTTCCCATGGGGGAATCAAGGCCTGCATCACCTAAGCCCTGTCAAGCTCTCCAGTCTCCAAGGGGCAAAGAAAGGTGAGGCTCGGGACACAGCGCCCAGGGGCCCAGCTGCCTCCTCCGGATGGGGCAGGCGGAACTTCCTGAGATAAGGGCAGCCAGCAATGGGGGGCTGTGGTGCGGCCTGTCTTCCCCAGCAGAGGAAATGAGCGGCCTCCGCACCATTAATCCGCAGCGGCCCGTGGCACCCTCTTCAGGCGCAACCCAGGGAGGGTAGAGGGGGAGATGCCCCCACCCCACAAACTCTGTCCCAGTCAGGGGGGCTGGGTCTGCCACTCCAGCCTGCCTACTCTCCTGACCATACACAGTGGGCTGGGCGAAGGGGCAGAGGAAGGGGGCAGCTCCAGTGGGGGAAGCAGGTTCCAGGTTCACTGCCTGACTGCACCCCAATCCTTGTGTGACATGAGTAAGTGCCTCACGCTTTCCAGGCCCCAGCCCCCCTCACTGATCCCCAGGCTCCTTCCTTCCCCAGCTGCTCTGGGAGTCTGAAGACATCACATGCCTATAATTCTTGTCTTCCTGCCCCTCGAAGCACAAGGGCCTCTGGACACATGCTTTATCCTAATATGGGGGCTCCCTCCAATGGTGGGATTTGAGGCCCAAGCAGAGTTGCTAGGGGAGATGTTTTGGGCTTTGTAGGCTGTCACAGTCACCGCAACTGAGGTCAGTGGGAAGAACGCATGGTCCTGTGTCATTCTGGGCCTCGGTTTCCCCTTCTCTGCCATGAGGGTGGGACTTGATGGCCAGTCTCTGATGGGCTGAGTGGCAGCTCAGAGGAGGGCTTTTTCTAAGCAGAGGAGACTCTCTTGGCATGAGGGAGTGAGCCCCCAACCCATGAGAGAACGAGCCCCCATCCCAGGAGGGATGCAAAATGGGGCTAGATGGACACCAGCGAAGATGCAGCACAGAGAGAATGGCAGCATGAGAGAAAGGCCTGCGGAGACTTGGGTGTGAGTCTGAGCCTGTCCCAAGCTTCAAGCCCTGTCATGCTAGATGAAGCACTGTGCCCAGGGGCAGCCGGGGACAGGTGAATGGAACCCTGGAGGGTGGCCTGAGGGAAAACAGGATAAAGCCTAAGAGCAAGACAGCTGGGAATGGAGGATGGAGTGGGGACTCTAACACTTGGGAGAAGTGGTGGCTCCAGACCAGAGAAGTGGGAGGGAGCAGGGGGAGGGATGTCTGGAGAGGGAGGGAGGGCAGGCTGGTGAGCTGGCAGAGCCTGCTGGGGGGATGGAGGAGGAGTAAGTGGAAGGTGAAAAGGGGCGGAGGGGCGGGGAAGTGGTGGTGAGGGCAAAGTCCAGAAGAGGCCTGCCAGGGGAAGAGGTGAAACGGGTAGGAAACAGGAAGTCTTTTCCACAAGACAGGCTGGGAAAAGGACGGGAACAAAAATGGGAGCAAATGTAGGTAAGTTTGAGGTGACAGGAAGTTCAGTCATGTTCCCTGTGAAGCAAAGAGGGTACCATCTGATCAGAGTGGAGAGCCTTGAGGGGCAAAGGTTTGTTGCTGAGAGGAGGGAGAGAGAGCTGATCAGAATATATAGATGTCACCTCTGAGGACCAAACACAAGTGAACCCAGGCCTACACCAGCCCCCAATGTTAATAATAGCTGACACTTACGTAGTGGTCATGGCAGCCAAGGGGTGAGCCCAGGTGGTCTGACTCCACTGTCCTAGCTCTTAATCATTACACTCTACTCCTTTATAATAGCTATAAATATTTACAGAGAACTACTACGTGCCAGGCACTACACCAAGCTTTTTATGTGCGTTAATTTGTTTAAGCCTCACAACTACCCTATGAGGCAGGTATGATTACACACACAGACACATATCAACATATATAGACAGAGAGACGCACAGACACACAGAGACCCTTACAGACACACAGATACACATACACACAGTCACACATGGACATACACGTGTTTGTTTAAACACATAGACACGCAGACACAGATACATGGACACATAGATACACAGATACACCTACAGGCATACAGACACACATGGACATACAGATATACACAAACACATGGACACACAGATACAGATACACAGACGCACAGATATACAGACACACATGGACACACAGGCACACAGATATACAGACACATGCAGACCCACACTGGTTCATACCAAACCTCATGTGGTGGAGAGGGGCGGGAGACAGCCGTGATTGAGAGATCTCTCCCCAGCTCCAGCTCTCAATCATTCTTTACCTCCCCACATCCACTCTCCTGGCAGGTCCACACCCATATTTCCCTTGGCCCCCAAAGCCCTAAGTCATCCTCCTTGTAGGAGTTGGGGAGACTGAGAAACCTAAGTCCCCGGCCCATATGATGAAGGATTCCAGGCTGTAATCCCAGGGTTGGCTGCCTGGTGTTGGGAGTGTCCCCATACCTCACCTGCAGTCCAAGCCCTCCTGGGAAAGGGCCCCCAGGGATGGGTGTTGGTGGCTGGAGCAGAGCGAGGGCTCCTCCACCATTTGACTGGGGTGGCCTGGGGAGTTCTGGCAGACCTCAAGTTCATCACCCCTGGGCAGTGCCTGACTAGCCGAAGGAGAACCAGGGCTTCTGCTGCTCTTCTCACCTCCTGCCATGACCTGCTCCCTCATGGAGACCCTTCTTGTCCTTCCTGGTCTCCCCTACCCCAGGCCAGCCAACAGCACAGGCCATACCCACTTTGGGGACCCTCCTGGGTTGCACAGATTTTATTCATGCATGGACATGAGTGGCTCCAATCAGGGAGAGTTTTTTTTTGTCTAGAATTAGGGAACTCCCAGTGTTCCCTGATTCGGCTACAGTATCATACTGCCATGTTAGGGAAAATCCGTGCTGGAAGGGCTTTGGGCACCCCTGAGCTCTGATGGGGGAAGCACGGGCTGCTGGATTCTAGAGAAGCGACCCCTTTACCAGGTGGTTCTCAACCCTGGTTGCAAGTCAGAATGATCAGTGGAGCTTTGTAAATGCCAAATGTCCAGGCTCCACTCTCTGGAGGTTCTGAAGCTGATTATACCAGGGTTGGGACCTCTGCCCCAACCCATTACAGAGGGGAGGCTTCTCAGAAGAGGTGACACCAAGTGGGTTTTGAAGGATGAATAAGAGTTACAGGCTGGAGAGGTTTGAGAGAGAAAACGGGTCCAGATAGAGGAAACAGTGTCTTAAAGGCCCAGAGGTGGGAGTGGGAGGGCTGGAGTGTAGGTGTGCATAATCAAAGCCTGCAGGCCAGCCTTGGAGAACTCTGTGAAATTCTGTTTTGGGGCCAAAACCAACAGAGGTGCAGCAGACGCCCCTAGGCACCCTCCCTGCCACCATTCCCACCCTCACCAGAGGCCTTCTCAGCCCATCAATCAACAGCTTAAATTTACAGGGTGACCAAGGCTGAGCACTGAACCTAAACCACCGTCCCTTCCTCTACATCCACCAAGGCAAGAAGCCCAGAGTCCCCTGACGGGGCATCTGCATCAGTCTCAAAGGTGCTAGAAGGAGCTTCCAGGGACATCCAGGAAACCGCTCTGAAGGTGCTGCTCTGTGGAGAGTGGGGGCCTGGCCTACGAGGATGGTGTGCCAGGTGTGTGTATGTGTGTGTGTGTGTGTGTGTGTCTAGTCCTTATTTTCCTCATCAGTGAATTGGGAATAATGCCATAGGCCTTGCCCATACTAAAATCATCATTAAAAAGCTGTGAGGATGATTGTGATAGAAAACTGAGGCAGTAACACCCATCATTCACTGAACATCTGCTAACTGCCAAAAGCAGGACCCAGATGGGTGAAGTAGTGGCAGACTTGGAGTAATGAACCCACAGGCTTTGTAGCAAAGCTTGAGCTCTTAGGAGAAGGGGGTCTTCCTAGAACAGTCATGGAACAGTGAGGCACAAATAGAAGGGGTCCTGCTCAGAGGTGCAGGTGACACAGCATTTCAGGGGGACAGAGGGGGCGTGTGTTCTTTTGCTGCCCACCTTCAAACCCTCATTGTGTTTGGGGGGAATATCTCCCTGAATGAATTTCGGTAGGAGGCAGGGTCCCATGTCTGCTACAGTAGCTGAACGGGTCATATAGTCCCTCTCGGCCCCCCACTCACCCGTCCCACTACCTGTTCCAATGGTCTCCAACCCCTCTGTGTACAAAGGCCCCCCCATCTCTTCTGCTCCCTGTATCAAGCCCTCCCCACTCCCTGTACCAAGAGCCCTCCACCTCTCCCACTGCTTGTTCCAAGGGCCCCCTACTCCTCCCACTCTCTGTTCCAAGGGCCCCCCACCACTCCCCTCCCTGTTCTAAGGGTCCTCCACCCCCACCCCCACTTTCTGTTCCAAGGGTCCCCCACCCCTTCCACTCCCTATACCACGGCATGGGACCCAGGCTTAGCCAATCAGGTGCCCAGGGGGTTTTTGACCTCAGTGCTACAAGGGCAGTACAGAAATTCTTGTGGGAGGTAGGTGGGGGAAAAGGTAGAAGGAGGAAAAAAAAAAAAGAAGTAAGCAAATGTATTCATTCAAGAAATATTTACAGAGTCTTGCTACACACCAAGGCCAGCGTGAATGAGTGAGTGAGAAAATCAGCGGGAGTGTGTGTGCCGGAGCCTGGCCCTGGGTGACTCTCAGCAGCTGCCAGGTGGGGCCAAGGGCCTGGCAGGGGACTCTGTGTGGGCATATCGGGAGAGTGGTCCTGGCTCGATCATAGGGGTGATCTTTGGCGTCCTCTTTCAGAGGCCAGGCCGCGGGGCCTGGTCCCTAACAGGCCACCCACCCCACAAAAGCCCTGATTTACACCGCTGCCGCCTGCTGGACTCCATGCCCTCTGCGCCGTGTTTATTTATCTGTGAGAGCCTGGTTGGTTCTGGCTCCTCCGTCCTTCCCGCCTCCATGTGTTCAAGCTTCACATGGTGAGAAGACGGATGCCTTGGAATTATTTTGCATGAAATTGCTGTGGAAAACTATTTGGCTCGCATTTGATTTCACCTCTTGTTACAGCATAATTTGTTATCCTGAAGCAGGCGGCAGCTGGAGGCCTGGAGGAGCAGATGTGCCTGGGGGAGGTAAGGGCTCCCAGGCAGGGACGGTGGCCTCATGGGCTGGCAGCATGGCCCTGCTTCTGCCAGGCAGGCCTGGTCCTGACCCCACCTATGTCCCTCACAGCTGTGGGGAGTCACAGAGCCCCTCTGGGCCCCGGTGTCCCTGTCTGTAAAACAGGGACAAGAACGCCTCCTGAAGTTGTTGGGAGGACTGAATGAAATCATTCACATAAAGCACTTAGCACAGTGCCGAGACCACAGGAGGGGCTCAAAAACGTTTTGCTATTATTCTTGGAATGGAATAGGAAAAGGGGCCCTGGTGGTGCAATGGTTAGGTGCTCAGCTGCTAAGTGAAAAGGTGGCAGTTCGAACCCACCCAGTGGCTCTACAGGAGAAAGACCTGGTGATCTGCTCCTGTAAAGATTTTACAGCCTGGAAATTCTTATGCGGCAGTTCTACTCTATCACATGGGGTTGCTATCGACTGGATGGCACCTAATAATAAAAACAACAACATTATTCCTGGGAGAGATGATTGTCCAAGTGAGGTTTTAAAGAATGGACAGAAGTGAATTGGGTAAAGAGGTGTGTTTTCCGGTGCAGCATTAGCAAAGACACAGCGAAGAATCCAGAACTATCATCTGGTGTAGCTAGAATCCAGGCAGAAGGCAGGGCACAGTGGATGGGTTGTGGGATCAGTCATAAAGGGCCACCAATGCCAGGGCAACAGGGATCCATAGAAGAACTGTGAGCTAGGGAGGGACACGATCCGATTCCCCTGTTACAAAGCACCCTCAGGGCTGGGAGGGAAGCTGGGTCGAGGCTACAGAGCCAACATCCCCTCTTTCCTCGGGGCTCTGTATCCCAAGACCCATTCAATGAGGAGTGTCCCCCTTTTGGGCAGAGGGTTGGAAGTGGCATAGGGAATCATCCACATTCTGGAGGCACAGCAAGCTACAGGGAATAAGGGAAGGGCAACATTCTGACCAGGAAAAGAAAAAAGGAGCTGCAGGTGCCATTGCCCACAGTGGAGCTGAGAGGCTGAGCTGAGGCAGGCCCTGGGGCCAGAGAGGAGGGCTGGATTTGAAGCTTTTAAAGAGAGAGGACCTCCTAGCCAGTCCCCTGGGTGCAGCCAAACCAAAGATGGGTAAGTGAATGCTGATTTCCAGGAGAGCTTAGGTGAGAAGCAGAAGCTGAGGTAGTAAAGAGAAAGCAGCGCGGGCCAGCTAGGGGGTGGGGGTGGGTGGGGCAGGGTTACACAGCCCCAGGAGTCCTGGATGGGCAGCTCTGTCCAGTCCACCTGGCTGCCCAAGGGTCACAGGAATGGAGGGGGCTCCTTGGAAGGCCCCTGACCTCATCTCTGCAGCCATAAAGGCAGAGTCTTCTAGAATTGACTTCTATCTGTACCAGAGCAGAGGTCCAGACAGGACAGAGACCTCCCCAATGTCGTAGAGCAGGTCCACAGAGCAGGGGCAGTACCGCATGCCTCCTGCTTCCCAGCCCCCAGCTGCACAGGTGGTCCCTGCCCTGGACAGAGAGTAAGGCAGGGTGTCCTCTGAGGCTGCCCCAGCTGGGATATAGAACAGGGAAGTGGTGACATCTGTGGAGAGGAATGGTGGGAGGACTGTTTGGGGTGGGGGCCCCCTGTGCACTAGAGATATGGGCATGCAAATGCCTGTGGAACGAAAAGGGATGTTCCCTCTTCCAACCGCAGGCAGGGCAAGGATCCTGTAAATTCGAAACCCCGGTGGTATAATGGTTAAGTGCTACGGCTACTAACCAAAAAGGCTAGCAGTTCAAATCCACCAGGTGCTCCTTGGAAACTCTACAGGGCAGTTCTACTCTGTCCTATAGGGTCGCTGAGCCAGAATCGGCCCCACGACGGCAACCGGCAACGGGTTAGGAGATGGGGGGTGGTGTGGTGGGGGTGGGGAGTGGGAGGAGGGGTTGGAGACCAGGGTCTGACCCCCAGCCAATGCGTCTCATGCACAGCCACCATCTGTCTGTGAGTGGTGGCCTGCATGTTGCTATGATGCCGCACAGCTTTCCGCAGAACTTTCAGACTAAGGCAACTAAGAAAATCAGCCAGTGAAAACCTATGGATCACAACAGAACATTGTCTGATTCGAAACCTTCCGTGAGGATGACTCAGGACCAAGCAGCATTTGACTGCGATTGTGCGTGGAGTCACGGTGAGTGGAAAGCTGACTAGAGGCAGCTAACAATAGGAGATGGGAGGTGGTGTGGTGGCAGGGTGGCATTGGAGCTTGGAGCCCTCTGGAAGGGTGGGTAGGAACGAAGTACTGGTACATACCACAACATGGCTGAACCTTGAAAACATTAGGCTAAGTGAAAGAAGCCAGATATATAAGGCCACACATTGTGTGATGCCGTTCATATGAAATATCCAGAATAGACAAAGGGGCTCTACCCAGAATTGGCACAACTGTAAATCTGGGTGGAAAGAAAAAGTGAGGGGCTTAGGGCAGTGAGAATAGAGGTGTGTGTGTGTGAGAAAGGGAGTGTGTGTGTGTGTGTGTGTGCATGTGCAGGGGACATGGCCCTGAAGGGAGACAGGCACCCAGAGAAAGAAGGGGTTTTGTTTGTGGGGAGGATGGATTATGTCCCTCTGGAGAAGTGAAGTTTCAGAAATTGTATGAACAAAGCTGACGGCTGGATGCTGCTATCATGAATTCAAGACAAGGCCCAGTAGGATGAAGCGGTACTCCCAGTTTTAAGTTGCAATAAATCAGCCGTTAAGATGGTCAGGCAAGCTTTGGCCAAAAGTGTTACTCACTTTAAGGACACAGTATCTGGGCAGGGGTCAAGGCCAGCTTTAGTCTCTTGAGAACCAGAAAAGCAGACAGGAGGTAAGGCAGGGCCACGTCTTATCTCATCACTGCTTCTCCTGCAGCTGGATTTCTGGACTCATTGCGGGGAGGATGGCCACCCCACAGCCCTCCCTTCATCTGTCCCTCACTATCACTCACACCTAGAGCCTGACTGGGAGCCTGAGCTGATTTTGAACCCCAATCCCCAAATCCAGCAAGAGGCTATGTGATTGGGCCAGCCTGGGTCACATGTTCACCCTGATCCAATCAGCTGGAGCCAGGAGCCAGGGGCACAGTTGGGTAAACATGGCTGCCAGGGCTCCACCCTTCAGGACGACGAGAGAGGAGGCGTTCTCAGGGGACTAAACTCACCCTAGAAGATACTCATGTACCAGTGAAAACCAAAGATTAATCAGATTAAAAGCATAAAATGAATTCACAGTGATACAAAACGGGTATGTCTTAAAAACCTAGGCATAGAGGGAATGGCATACAAACTAGGATAAAGAAAAAGCAATGGTCACATTCCAAAGCGCCACCACAAAAGGCCATGGAAGCCCACAGCTGAGGCCTCTCCACGCTGATGTTCCTGGCTCGTAACAGAGGGAAAAAGAGCAGAGCAGAAGTCTTGGCAGTCTGGCATATGGGGACATCCACCCACCCACCCACACACACCCACCAAGGTGTGACCCCTGCCTTTCACACCACTGTGCCTTCTGGCAACCTGGTTACGTCTCTGGGCCTCCATTTCCTTGTCTGCCAAATGAGGGCACTAATCAGTCTTACTGCTCAGACTAAATGAGACCAAACGTTTTAATAAGGGCCTGACCCAAGGTCTAACGAACTATAGCTACTTAACATTTGCTAGTTCTCCGTGTTTCTCTCCTCCTACACCAGGGTTGGGCATAGTGGTTAAGAGCTACAGCTGCTAACCAAAAGGTTGGCAGTTTGAATCCACCAGGTGCTCCTTGGCAACCCTGTGGGGCAATTCTACTCTGTCCTATAGGGTCACTATGAGTCGGACTCGACAGCAATGGGTTTTTCTTTTTTTTTTTACACCAGGGTCCCACTAACTTTAAATAAAAGACTTGCCTCCTTGGTGAACTTGTCTTTCTTGTGGGTCCCAGGCCTGATTTACTCTAAGAGCTGCTATTTCCCTTGGAAGCCAGGAACATATCCAAATGTGAGCACAGCCTCCCACTGAAGATTCCTGACTAGGCAGTACTTTTGCCTAAACCAGTGCTCTAGCAAGTACTAAGGGCCCTAATAAGGCCAGCTAGCAACAGTTTAATATGTTCACACAATTCATGTCACTCATTCCTGGGTATTCAGAAGCAATGGTGTCTATCTGGTCTCCTCACCCGCCTCGTTCTCTCCTGGCTGCTGGGAGACAGCAAGCCAGTTATGGATGTTTGTCTGACAGACGTAAACACAGGCCTGGAGCTGCTCTCCCCCACTGGCTCACTGGCTGCTGGCTCACAGGATAGAAATTCCATCTGCCTAGGTCCCTGAGGGAGGGTCGCTCAGTACAGGCTTGGGAACTGTATACCCCTTGGGGAACCTGGATCCCTGAGTTCATCCTTTGACCCCTCCCTGTTCCAGCCCAACCAGTTCCTCCTGGAATCTCTGTTTGGGTTTGGTTTGGGGTTGGAGTTTGTTTCCATTCAGGGCAACTTGATCCCACCCAAGCCCCCAGCCCCCCCACTGCCCCTGGCCTCCTTGCCCCTCTGGAGGGGGCTTGACTTTGCTGACATGCTGACAGGGCAGCCTCCTCCAGACCTCCCACCAAGGTTACGGGGAGGTTTGGTTGACTTTGATGTCCTGAAAGCCTGCCCCCCAACCTCAACCCCCTCTCCTCCTATATGTAAATAAGTCAGAGACTGTGTGAAGACGAAATGCCACCCAGTGGAGTAAAGTGAAAAAAGAAAAACAGCCCTAGAAGAAAAAATAGCCAGGGCCTAGACACCCCTTGGAGCCCTGGTTGCCCAGTGGTTAAGGGATCAGCTGCTAACCAAAAGGTCAGCAGCTCGAATTCACCACCTGCTCCTTGAAAACCCTATGTGGCAATTCTGCTCTGTCTTATAGGGTCACTAGGCATCGGAATCGAGTTGACTTGGCGGCAACAATTTTTTTTGGGTGGGGGGGAGTGTTTTAGACACTGTTTAAGGAGCCCTGATGGTGCAATGGTTAAGCACTCAGCTGCTAATCGAAAGGTTGGTGGTTCAAACCTGTCCAGTGACTCTTCGGGAGAAAGACCTGGTAATACGTTTCTGTAAAGGTTTACAGGCCAAGGAAACCCTATGGGACAATTCTGCTCTGTCACATGGGGTCACTGTGACTTACAAATTGACTCAAGAGCACCTAGCAACAACAACAAACATCTCTAGGCCAATTCCTTGCCAGAAGACACCCACCCTCCCAGGAGGCTGCTGAAATGACAGCATTAAGACCAGACCTGTGCAAAGGTGCAAAGGCAGAGGCTGGACCGTGTGATTGCTTTCAACGCACAGGCAATTACTATTCATTGTTTTTAACATTTACTGTTGCCTCTGGTCCAGGCAGTGTACTGTAGAATAAAAAGTGAAGAAAATATAGCCCTGCCCTCAAGTAGCCGGTAGTGCTGGGGACTAAGTTCTAAGTAAGTGAGCTGAACCTCAGAGGGAATAGATACACCCAGGAGCTGGTGGAGCTCGGACAGAACCAAGAGTGTTGTACTCTTTACAGATGAGAAAACTGAAACCTAAGGTGATGACATGAACACCCCGAGATTTATGTCAGGGAGGGTTTGTGGGGTGGAAGTGGACGTCCCAGAAAGGCTGCTACTCAGGACTTAATTACTTAAGCAGGGGACTCACCTGCGCCCTTCCCAGGAAGGCCTGAGGTCAGCGTCCTTTGTCCCTAGATGCCTGGTTTTCCTGCCTTCTCCCTCTGAATCCCATCAGGTCACAAAGCTTTGCAGAGAAGCCTCCACCATTCAAGATCCTGGATGCCTCACATCAGAAGAAAGCGAAGAACACTGAGAAGATACAAGGTAGCCGTTTATTGAGTACTTAAAATCGTATTTAGTGCAGTGAAACTATCCTGCAGGATACCGTAATGGTGGCTACATGACCTTATGCATTTGTCAAAACCCATAAAATGTACAACACAAGGAATGAACTCTAATGTAAATTATGGACTTCAGTTCATAGTTGTGTATCAATATTGGTTCATGAATTGCAACAAATGTACCACACAAATGAAAGATATTAATAACAGGAGAAAGGAGCCCTGGTAGTGTAATGGTTAAGGACTATTAACCATAAGGTTGGCAGTTCGAACCCACCTAGGGCCTCTGAGGGAGAAAGACCTGGCAATGTGCTTCCATAAAGATTACAGCCAAGAAAGCCCTATGGATCAGTTCTACCCTGTCACATGGGATGACTATGAGTTGGAATTGACTCGATGGCACCCAAAAACAACAACAGTAATAACAGGAGAAACTGTGTGGAAGGGGGAGAGAAGGAATATGGGAGCTCTGTATACTTTCTGCACAATTTTTCTGTAAATCTAAAACTACTCTAAAATATAAATTCTACTTTTTTTTTTTTAATTTACTATGCCCTTGCTGGGATGAAACTGGAGTTTAGGAGGTGGAGAACCTTGTATAAAATCGCACAGTCCGGGAGCCACAGAGCTGGGATCAACTCAGGTGACCTTGTTGCCAGAGCCTTCCTCCTAATGCTGACCTGACAGCTTCCCAGTCTTGTGTAGGTAGGGCAGGAGCCCCAACTGGGAGGGCCGCAGCTTTCCCTGGCTCTCACTTGCTGTGTGACCTTGGAGGAGGGGGCTTTCATGGGTACCACAGGAGGTGGACTCTTGGGTCTAACCTGAAGTTTTTGGCGCCGACATGCTGGGGATTCTAGGATTCCATATTCAAAGATTCCTGTTGTAATTGGAATCTCTGGTTTTAACATGCTATAATACTAAGATATCATTATCGTGGCTGTCTATGATTCAAGAATTGTAGGTTTCTCGCATTACATATTCTTCTAAGATTCCATTATCCTGTGATTCCAAGATCTTCAAATTCTAAGTTCCCCTGAGAGCCTGGGCTCTGAGGAATTGGAAAATCCAGCTGGGGAGCTACCACCAGGGTTAAAAAGCCAGCGTTTCTATCCTACGGTGTTTTCTAACAACAATGAGCAGTGTGTTGTTTGGTTTTCATTGCATTCAAAGAAATACACTGGGCTTGGCCAAGCCACATCAGAGCATAAGTTCACCCGCCTGGTCAGGGCAGCCTACGGAGCCAGACAGAGGAGGAGGAGGTGCCATCCTCCCAGGCTGGAGGCAGCCACACTCGTTCCCTTCAGAGAAGGTCTGCACTGTGCTTGGTGCTGTGCTGGGCACTGGCGCCTCATGCTGCTCTAGGTCTCCTGCCGCTATTGGGGTTCTGGTCGCCACATGCCAGCAGTGGCTGGGACAAACAAGCAGGCCAGGCAGTGTGGTGTTTTGGTGAGAACAGGAGCAAGGGTCGGGACACGGAAGAGAGAATTAACTCTGTTGGGGTGGGAATGCCGTCAGGGAGGGCTTCCAAGAGGAGGTGATATCTGAATAGGGAGTTGAGGGCAGCAGAACAGCAAAGGAAGGGCGTCCCATGAGTCTTGGGAGTGATAGCTGGTTCCATGTTGCTGGACCTTAAAGGGGGAAGTGGAGAGTGGTGAGAGGTAACTGCAGAGTCACCAGGGGCCAGTTCATAGAGGGCCTTGAGTGCCATGCTGAAGAGCTTGAACTCCACTCTGAAGACAATGGAGAACCGTGGGAGTCTTTTGTTGGTGGAGGGAGATCACTGGGTGCCCCGAGGATGTCTGAGATGAGGGGGCCTGAGATTTATGGGGTCCAAGCCCTTACTGTACAGTAGAGGAGATGAGGCCCTGAGAGGAGGGTTGCTCACTATCACCCAGTGCATCAGCGCAAAGCTATGACGGCCTCCCAGCCCACCCCCACCGGTGGATTCCAGCACAAACGGCCCTGGCAAAACAGGGAGGACCCTCTTGAAATCCGCCATCCATTGGTGGCCCTGGCCCAGACTACCAGTGCCTGGGCCTTTATTTTGACCAGCAGGATCCCGTTTGTGCCTCAGTGTCTTACACCCAGTGGGACAGGCTAACTCATGCAGTTGGTCTAGACTAGAAAAGCATGAAGGGACTGAGGGGAATGAGAACAGTGAAGCACTGAATGCAAAGGGCTGGTGCAGGGGAGAGGCTGAGTGTGACTCCAAGGGGTAGCATAAAAGAGACCTTTGTGGTGATGGAATCTTGATTGCAGTACTGGTTACATGAATAGAACTATATACCTGCGGTATACCAATGTCAATTTTCTGGCCCTGATATTGTACTATAATCATCGAAGATGTAACCATTGGGGGAAACTGGGTGAAGGGTACACAGGATCGTTCTGTACTATCTTTACAAATTCCTGTGAATCCATAATTATTCCAAAATAAAGACTTTAAAAAAATCAAATGGCCGTATTTGTGAGTGTCTATTTGTGGGCTCTATTCTGTTCCACAGGAGCCCTGGTGGCATAGTGGTTAAAGCAGTTGGCTGCTAACCTAAAGGTTGGCAGTTCGGACCCACCAACTGCTCCGAATGAGAAAGATGTGGCAGTCTGCTTTCATAAAGATATATAGCCTTTGAAACCCTATAATCTCGCTGTGAGTCGGAATTGACTCATGGCAGTGGGTTGGTTGGTTGGATTCTGTTCCACTGATCTATATATCTATTCTTTTCCATCCATAACACATAGTTTCAATTACTGTAGCTATATAATAAGTCTTGAAATAAAGTAGGTGACTCCTCCCACTTTATTATTTTTTATACCAAATTGTCGCTCCTTTGCCTTTCCATATAAATTTTAGAATTATCTTCTCTATATCTACAAAAAAGTCTAGCTGGGATTTTGATAGGAATTGCCTTAAATCTATAATTCAACTTCCTTTGAAGCTATAATTGTTTCAAAATAACTTAAAATTAAAAACAAACAAACACAAAGACCACTGTAGTGGTGGGATGAGAAAGAAGGGAGAGCAGAGAGGACGGACACACTAAGGTGTGCTCTGATGTCCACTCTGAGGTGTGCTCAGTCCAAACTGATAGACAACCCAGGGGAAGGGGGCATTTAAAGAATTGTTTTTGTCTAAAAATGTGTGTTGAAGTCTTAATCCCTATACCTGTGGATAAGAGCCTGGTGGCACAGTAGTTAAAGCAGTTGGCTGCTAACTAGAAGGTCAGCGGTTTGAATCCACCAGTGGCTCCACAGGAGAAAGATGTGGCAGTCTGCTTCCATAAAGATTCATTGGCTTGGAAACCCTGTAGCCTCACTAGGAGTTGGAATCAACTGGATGGCAGTGGGTTGGTTGTTATACCTGTGGATATAGTAACCTCATTTGGAAATAGGGCTTTGCTTGTTATGTTAATAAGTCCATATCAATGTTGAGTGTGTCTTAAATCTAATTGCTTTTGAGATATAAAAAGAACAGGCACAGAAGCAAGCAAACACAAACCAGAGAAAGAGAGATACACATGGAGGCTTCCAAGGAACTGAGGAATGCCAAGAACTGTAGAGAAGCTAAGGCAAGGATTTTCCTCCAGAGCCAACAGAGAGCTTACTCCTGGAGCCAGTGCCCTGAATTCAGATTTCTAGCCTTCTAAACTGTGAGACAATAAAATTCTGTTCATTAAAGCCATCCAGTTGTGGTATTTCTGTTACAGCAGCACCAGGAAACTAAAGCGGTAAGCTTCTCCCTGTTAATATGGCACCCTTTCATCCATTTGTGCAGAGGTGGCTGTGCTGCGTGTGTTGGGCCAGAGACTCCACAGCTGGAGGAAGCCCATGATGCTTGGACTGGGTGAGGCTATTCTGCCCTGGCCTTCCAGGGGCTGTGCAGAAATCACCAACTCCTGGCGTGAACAGGTAGACAGGCAGCAGCTTCAATTACTCAGACCTTTGTGCTCGCCACCTCACTGCTCTTGCTCCCCTTATGGTCCCCACTCCTGGACATCTGGCTGCCCCTCCTGGTCCCACCCATGTTGCCAGTTCCCTTCCATCCAGCCTGACCCACTCCTGGAACCCATATCCTGCTTCTAAGTCCACTCTATCTATCCATTCTGGATTGAGCTACATTGACTTCTGGCCTCTGTTCTGGCCATACCTCGTCTGGGCAGCTCTGGCCACCCAATGGCTTTCAGCCTTCTTCAATGCCCCAAATGTCCCAAGTGCCTCCTGTCTGGTCTAGATTCCATGCAGCTGGGTCCACCTCTCTGACTCCCAGATGTGGACCTCCAGACCTGTTGGGGCCCAAAGCAGCTGTGGCCACAGGATCTCCTGGCCACTTCTAGCCCCCATGAAAGGTGATGCATTTGCCCACGAGATGAGGCTGAGCTGATCAAACAGAAGTTCACCTAAATCCAGAGGAACGGCTTATCTGTCCCAGGCCATCTGCCTTCCTGGAAATGACTGAACTTGACCCAACTACGAAAAGATGGCATAAAGGCACTAGTGTCTGGTGATGATAGCACAAACCTGACCCAGTCATACCTCTCTTCTAGATGTGGGAAGTGGGGACAAAGTCTGACCCTGGGAAAGCAGCTCTACTGGTGGAATTTCAGGTGCTGAGACAGGCCAGAGTAGACGATACTTTTAGGTTAAGGAGTCACCAATACCCCTGAAATCACATAATAGCAAAATGTCAGTCATGGGCAGAATTTCAGAGTACTTTCCTATCTATGATCTCATTGAAATCTTCCAACACTTTTTAACAAGAATAGGAATGAATTTTCTCATTCATGGAAACCAAGGCCCAGGGAGATGTAGTGACTCATCAACATCCTGCAAAAAATACAAACTGTAGCATCAGATGGGGAGCTGGGACTGTGAAAAACCACAGGCTTGTGACAAACTGACCCAGGTCAAAATCGTGGCCCTATGTGACTCTGGACTTCACTTGTCTGGGTCTCAGTCTTTTCATCTGTAAAATGAGGCCAATAATCCACAATTCCCAGGACTGTTTTGGTGATCAAATCAGCAAATGTCTATAAAATACCTGGTTGGATTCCTGGGGGATGGCCTTAGAACCCAGGTCTCCTGACAGCATCCACACTTGCTATTCAGGGAGTCAGCCAGAGGGATTGGGACCCCAGACAGCCACGTGACCAGCATCCTGCCAGTACTGTCTTGATGGAGGCAGCCAGATGCCCTCCTCACAGACTCAGTGGCCAGGCTCCAGGGGTTAGTTCTGTGCCCAGTGCTCAGTAGCCTCCTCTAAAGGCTTCCCTGATCTTTCCATGGTTGAGTCTAAGATTCCTGCTCCAATTTGCGCCATACTCCAGCTTAAAGTACCTTCAGAGGACAGTAACGATCAGCCCCTGGGCATGGATCATAGATTAGTTGTGGGATCCTGGAGAAGTTGCTGAAACTTGCTGAATCACTATTACCTTATTATTAAAAAAGGAAATATAAAATCTAGCATTAATGCTTTAAGATTATTGTGAGATTTAAATAAAAGATTATATAGAGAGTGACTTAGAACCTGGGACATGATAAGCATTGAAATGTTAGTTTTGATGATTAGGCACTCAGTAAAGTTTTGCTGAATGGATAAGTAAGCCCACACCCGTTGTATAGATGAGGATAACTGAGGCCCAGGCAAGGGAAATGGCTGGCTCATGCTAATGACTAGGATCTCGAGTGATCAGAAACTAAAGCTCTGGCCACATTCTTCCCAGTCTTTATCACATCCAAGGAGGCGCTCTCTGACTAGATTTGGGGGGAACTTTTGGTCTCTCTGCCTATTTGGCAAATAGTGTCTGGATCCACCCACACAACTGTGACTGGACAGGCACAGAGTGGGGGAGGGGAGACACAAATCTAAGTCTCCAGTTTGTCCCCAAGTCTGGACATTCCGGAAGCCACACCCTATCCCCAAGCCCCTCTGGAAATCTTGGCAGGCTTATCTGCAAAGGGGAGGGGAGGGAGACTGGAGTCAGCCAAGGAACACCAGAGGGAGGAAGGAAGGCGGTCAGAGAGGGGATGGAGAACATCCTATGTGATCCCAGCCACTCTCGGGCACTTGCTATTCTCCCCAGACTGCAGCCTGGAAGAACTGGCTTCCATCCCTGGGTATGTCGTGAACCCGTTGGGTGACCTTAGGAGAACATTTCTCCTTTCTGTGAAATGAGAAGCTGAACTAGAGCAGGGTCTTCAGCCGATTGGTGAGAAGCAGCCTTTCTAGAGTGAGGCTCATTCATGACCTTGCTGTTCCACAAGCCCCACACCCACCCGCAAGTGTCCAAGAATTTGGCTGTGGTATTTCATTTATCATCGTTATGGTTTACAGGTACCATGGCCGGCAGGCTGATTACTCAACACACTTATTACACTCCTCAGTGACTAATAGATTCTTTTTCTGTTTGTATTTTAAAGCCATAGCAATAACATTGGCTCTCAGTGACATGGCTGAAATCACCATTATTCAGCCTGACCTTACCTGCATGATAAACAGACCAGCAGAAACATCCCTTGTTAGAAAAAGAGGGCCTCTGCTTCTTTCACGGTAGGAGCAGGTTCTCTGATAATGAAGCTGGTGTATGTCGGGGGGCGGAGGGAATTTATGAACTGCTCAGAATCACCGGATTAGCTCATTTCTCTGGTCCCTTCCAGCTCTGACCTATATGTTGGACCTCATCAAAGGGAGGAGTTGAACAGATACCATCCTCTCTTGAAGGTTCGAATGTGGGGTTAAGAGCACACGATTGGGAGTCAGACAGCCTGGCTTTTGGTCCTGGCTCCACCACTTGCTGGCTAGGTGATCTTGGGCAAATCATATCCTCTCTCTAGGATTGTTGGCTTATCTGCAAAATGGGGGAAATAATGACCTTCCACTGGGAAGAGGTCAGACAAGGAAGTCATGCATAAGACACACTGAGCACAATGCTGGGCACACAGGAGGAGCTCAAAAGCTGAGAGTTGTTAATGAGGATGGTGGCCAGCCCCTGGGTAGTGAGATGGAGCTCTATAGGATGGGGAGGGGCCCAGGGTTAGGGCTGACACCAGGAGATTGATGGAAGGTCAAAACCCCCAGGAGGGAACAGCAGGGATTAGTCACTATCAAGGTTGCCTGGCCTTTTCTCTTCTGACCAGTTTGATCTGCCAAGGCTGCACAAAACAAAATGGCTAGGCCCAGCTTAGTAGCCCCAGCTCTGTCAGGCAAAATTGCTAAATTCTTCAGAGGGAGGGAGCAGGGGCTGCCAGTGGTTTGGCCCCTGCTGCCCTGAAGCAGAGCAGAGCCTTCAAGGTTGTTTTACTACCAGGTCTGCACAAAGATTCAAAGCTCTCTGGCTTTGTCAGGAGCCCACAGGAGCCTGCTTCTGACCTGCCAAGGTAGGAGGTCCTTACCTATAGCCATCTGCAGGCTCATTTCCCTCCACCTGGGTTCTTGGCCCTATGGGGCCCAATGCCCCCTTTACTATGCTGAAATGATCTTCAAGGGTAATATATATAGCCTGTCTCCACACACAATGAAAAAAGCCAATACAACCAGAGCTGAGCTGGTAGAGGAAACCCTGGTGGTGTAGAGGCTAAGTGCTACAGCTGCTCACCAAAAGGTCAGCAGTTCAAATCCACCAGGTGCTCCTTGGAAACTCTATGGGGCAGTTCTACTCTGGTAGATGTTTAACAATTGACTCTCTGAAGGGAAAAATAAAAAAAAACAGCACTTGGATTGTAGTGTTTGCCAATTTCACGGTGTAAATGCTTCCAGGATGGTCAATTTTAAACTACCAACATGATTTCACAGAATGCAGAGTTTGCTGTTGCATGACTTGGCTCTATTATACCACTGAACAAAGCTGAAATGAGCTAAGAGGAACATTGTTTATGATAAAAACACATCTTTCACTATTTTTATGCTCAGGGCCAACTACCTAGAAGACATAATAACCAGTTAACCAGTTGCCAACTCCAACTCATGGTGACCCCATGTGTGTTAGAATAGAACTATTCTTCACAGGGTTTTCAAAGGCTAATTTTTCAGAAGTAGATTGCCAGGCCTTTCTCCTAAGTCACCTCTGTTGTTGTTGTTATTAGGTGCCATTGAGTCAGTTCCAACTCATAACAACTCTATGCACAACAGAATGAAACACTGCCAGGTCCTACACCATCCTCACTATTGTTGTTATGCTTAAGCTCATTGTTACAGCCACTGTGTCATTCCATCTCATTGAGGGTCTTCCTCTTTTTCGATGACCATCTACTTTACCAAGTATGATGTCCTTCTCCAGGGACTGATTCCTCCTGACAGCATGTCCAAAGTATGCAAGACATAGTCTCACCATCCTTGCTTCTAAGGAACATTCTCATACTACTGAAACCAGAAGCTGAGGTTCCTTACCCCTCCTCGCAGCCCACCAAGCCGGCGTTTCTAACTGCGGTTTGGCCAGGCCACGCTGTGGCCCTAACGGAGATTTCAATTTGGTGCCAGAATCTCGGGCATGAGTGAACCAGGATCTTGGTGCATGCATAGGACCTGAAGAGCTGTGTCCTCAACCTGAGCCTGGACCTCAGCGTCGCCTGGAGAGGAAGATATTTTCCAGCACTCCACGGTGTCTGAGCCCACTTGCAAAGTGAAAGGTCCCTTCCTTTGTAACATGACTCAGCACCTGGATCTCCAAATATGGGCATGGGAGGGCTCGGGGTTTCTGATTTCAGGTGCCAATCCCTGTTCCCTGGGGACTCCCAGCTCACCTGGGACGGGGAGCTCATGGTCTTTTAGCCATGAGGCCCCACGTTGCTCCTTGTTTTCACAAACAATAAATTCTCACTTTCTGTTTCCTTGCAACGGGTGGTGTGGCATCTTATTTCTATTGGCTAATAGGACAGGACAAGAACTCATGTTCAGTTACACTTCTTCCAAGACAGATTTGTTCATTCTTTTGGCAGTCCACGGTTTATTCAATATTCTTGTCCAACACCATAATTCGAAGGCATCAATTCTTCTTCAATCTTCCTTATTCGTTCGTTGTCCAGCTTTCACATGCATAGGAGGTAAATGAAAACACCACAGCTTGCGTCAGGCGCACCTTAGTCTTCAACGTGACATCTTTGCCTTTCAATGCTTTAAAGAGGTGTTTTGCGGCAGATTTACCCAATGCAATGCCTCTTTTGATTTCTTGACTGCTGCTTCCGTGGCTGTTAATTGTGGATCCAAGTAAAAAGAAATCCTTGCAACTTCAATCTTTTCCCCGTTTATCATGATGTCGCTTATTGGCCCAGTTGTGAGGATTTTTGTTTTCTTTATGTCGAGGTGCAATCCATATTGAAGGCTGTGGTCTTTGATCTTCACCAGTAAGTGCTTCAAGACCTCTTCAATTTCAGCAAGCCAGATCGTGTCATCTGCATAACGCAGGTTGTTAATGAGTGTTCTTTCAATCCTGATGCCCCATTCTTCTTCATATAGTCCAGCTTCTCAGATTATTTGCTCAGCATACACACTGAATAGGTATGGTGAAAAGTACAACCCTGACACACACATTCCCTGACTTTAAACCATGCAGTATCCCCTTGTTCGGTTGGAACGACTGCCTCTTGATCTATGTATAGATTCCTCATGAGCACAATTAAGTGTTCTGGAATTCCCGTTCTTCAAAATGTTATTCATAACTTTTTATGATCCACACAGTCAAATGCCTTTGCATAGTCAGTAAAACACAGCTAAACATCTTTCTTGTATTCTGTGCTTTCAGCCAGGATCCACCTGACATCAGCAATGATATCCCTTGTTCTGAGTCCTCTTCTGAATCTGGCTTGAATTTCTGGCAGGTCTCTTTTGATGTACTGCTGCAGCCACTAAGGCACCTCTGGGTAGATGCAAACCTCCAATCTTTTGGCTAGCAGCCAAATGTGTTAACCGTTTGCACCACCCAGGGAATCTAGAAGACATGATGGAAAAATCTGTAAGTCGGCTCATTGTGATTGCAACTGCTGTGCAGAGAGACTGGGTCAGGTGTGCCATCACGGCCACTCAGACACCATAAGCATTGCTGTCAGTGGTAAGATTTTTCTGAAACAGTGAACCGGTCTCAACAATGTTCTGAACAAAGGACAATCGTCCCTCAATTCACAAAGTAGTTGTATTCCTAGAAAATTCAGGGTATATTAGAATCATGCATAAAATCCTTTGAGCTTACATGTAAAACAGAGTTAGGTTTGTGGCAGAGGTAATTTTAAACAGGATTTTCATCCACCAAAATAGCCCACAAGACTTAATATGCTCACTCATGAAATGTCGGTGGAGACCCCAATCATTATTACATCCAAAAATTACTGCCGCAAATTTTCAGCACAATTCCTTGGCTCAGTACTTGGCCCCTGTTGAGAGCTACTGCCCTAAACACACACCTCTTCACCCTAATCAGGCCACTCTCTGAGAACTCTACTGTGCGGTGCGCTTTGCTGACTTGCTCATACAGTTCCTTCCACTTGGAATTTCAGCTCCCAAATTCTGACTTAGAGTTTAGCCAGCCAGCCATCTATCTCCTCTGTTCCAGGCCCAGTACTGGGACCTAAGGACCCGGGATGAAGCCAAACTGATCCCTGTACTCAGGGAGCTCCCAATTAAGTAGGGAAACAGACAGACATTACAATGAGAATGCAGCGTGCCAAGTGAGATTATGGAGGTGAATATCTTTGGCTGGTGTGGCTTACAGGTAAGAGCACCATCTTGGGTCTTGAACACCTGAGTTTGAGCCCTACCTGGGCAGGTACTCACTGTGTGACCTTAGTTGAGCAACTTTACTCTCTGGGCTTAAGTTTTCTTGGCTGTTGTTTCTCAGGGCTTTTGCGAAGGTAAATTGAGATAAAGATCAGGGTGTATCCACCTGCAGGCCCTGCCAGGGGCCTCAGGGAAACAGAAGCATCCAGACACCAGCTTCTTCCTACAGGGCCTGCATAGCTAGCTGCCGTCTCCTGAAGGCAAAGAGTAGGTTCTGTGGTGACCAAGTTGGGCATATTGCTGCTAATGAGACAATTAGTAGGTTGTCCTGGGTTTCCCAGACCAAGTTTCACAGTCAACTGAACTTCCAGGGCTGGCTGAGTGCCCTCCCTATGGCTGGACAGGATGGCTGACAGGGTGAGGGTGCGTCAGCAACCACTCGAAGACCCCTCCAGGACTCACCACTCACCCAGCCCTCACTGAGCCCCTGCTCTGGGCCAGCTCTGAGTGTCTGATGATGCGGGGGCTATCAAGACAAGCCTACTGTCTCTGCCCCTGGGAGCTCCCAGTCTGGTGGAGAAATCAAACATGTCATTCCCCGCCCCTCTTCGCTTTGTTTTTGGCTTGTTCATATCACTCACCAGTGACTTCATATTACTAGATCCAGTGGGTAGGCTTCAGCCCTCATCATTCAGGCCTCTGACCCTGCCGACCCCCTTCCTCAGCCCCTGCAACAGACCCCATAGTTCCCAGCACCAGAGGCTCCTTCTCAGAGGAAGGCTCCTGACTCCAGCTCCAGTGCTCCTCTGTTGCATTACACCACCCTCAGGGAGGAGGAAATTGCCCCCACTTCTTTGTCTCCCCCCAGCCTCAATATGCACCCCGGCGCAGTGGCCTACAAAATAGCAAACAGCTGCTGTGACCATGGGCTGCCCAGACCCCAGGGATGTGGGGGGAAACGAGCCAAGGGGAACTTAGAGAAAGAGCTCTTAATAACATACCTTCCCCAAGCTCCTTCCAAAGGAACTTCTCCTCACAAATCATTCCATAAACACTTAGCAGGCTCTCAGGAAAGCGTGCACGGCTCTCACCCGGCTATTAGGAGGCTCCTCACAAGTAAATTGAGACCAGGCAGCAGAGGCCTGTGCCAAATTCCCCTTCCCTCCCTCTTTCCACACGGCGCCCTCCCCCGCCTCCCTGAGCCCTTCAGCTTCAAGGCTTGGGGTCTCCTCCCCTGCTACTTCAGCCCCTCCTCAGACTCCGGCCCCCTCTCCCTGCTAGGAAAAGAGTGCCCTGTTTCCTTGAAACAAGCCACCTCTCCAACCCAGATGCTGGATTTCTGGGGGGCTTCTATGCAGACCTAAATCCTATTGAAACTTCCTAGGGCCACACTACCAGGCCAGACATGGACAGACTGGGCCAGCCCACTCCCCCGCTCTGTCCCAGCCACCCCTCAGCAGAGGCTGCTGGTGCCTCTCAGGCTAGGGCTGCTCAATAGGGAAACAACTCTGGGTTCATCCAAGTCACGAGCTGGAAAATCCCTCCCATCCAACAATCCTACTCCAGGGAGAATGTTGTGCAACTCACTCGGCTGGCTAATATCCAGAGCTTGGCTAATATCCAACAAGGATTGGGGAATTGCCTGACTGTTCATAAGTTGACACATTTGCTTATAGGTTAGCATCTTGCCCATGTAATGACTTTCATCAAGGTCTTTTAAAACAATGGCACCCCAATATAGTCCTCCATCCCAATTAGCTTTGAAGAACAGTTCAGGAATGACTGTTCCTCTTTCTAGGCTTATTCAATGTCAGTCTGAATAGCTAAAAACTCTGTCTCAAAAAGAAATCATCAATGAAATAAATAACACATACAGATGAAAAGAAGCATGCAGCCTTCTGGGCACTGAAACTAGCAGTAGATGGACTTTGAGACACAGGCCCTGGTCACAGATCTGGGGTCAACTCCCAGTCCCACCACTTACTAGAAGAGTGATCTTGAGCCAGCCACTGTTTCAACTCTAAAATGGAGATAAATCATACGTATCTCATACTGCTGCCAGGATAAGCTCATCTCGCTCCACCATCCCTTACATGTGGTTCAATGGTGGCCTCCCAGGGAACTCAGAGGCTGGGGCCTTTGTCAAGGTCCTGGGTGCTGCTGTCTGTCCACTCTGGGAAGTCTGTCCACTCTGGAAAGTCAATGACAGGTCATTCATTCAGTCTTTCAGAAAATATTTAGGGAACGTCTCTATACCAGGCACTAAGCAAGACACTCAACAGACACAAGCCTGCACCATGAGGAATGAACAGAGCAGGAGAGACAAACATGGAAGGATAAGTAATGCATGACAGCTGTGGTGAGAGTTACAATGTCCCTGAGTCAGTGGACTGAATATTTCCTTCCACAGGGTAAGGACAAGGCTCCAAGCTCAAAGCTGCAGAAAGGCAGAAACCTAGGACCAAAAAGGCAGCAGTGAGAAGATTTGGACTTCTGGTCTGCTGGCTGCAGTGGGAGAAAGAATAGAAGGAGTGGTTGCAGACATGTTATGATGATGATGATAGCTGCCATTCATACCGCACCTACTCAATACCAAATACTTTGCCTTACTTTCATTATTGCAACTCCTCATCACAACTCTGTAATTTATAGATGGGACACTGAGGTTCAGAAAGGGTAAGAGAGTTGCCCAATGTTGTACATTTTAGAACTGGAAGAGACTGAATTCAAGCCCACACTTATTTGACTTGAAGATAAAACAATGACAAACCCTGCCCCCAAACCTAAACATAGGAGTCACTACAGGAAACTGAGCAAAGTGGGTATTACTCCACAGCGTGTGACCTGTGGCACTCAGGACAGACCCTGCTGCCTCTTCTGAAGCCCCTCTTCTTAGAAATTGGGGGCCTGAATTTCCATCGTTAGTGCCCACTTCCTCTGTGCTTAGTATTGCCTTCTCCAGGTATCTCATATGCTATACATCCCTGGTGAAAATGGCTTATGCTCAACCGCTGACCTAAAGGGAACAGCCAGTACTACCAACAAAGAAGAAACCGACATGGCCAAAATCCTGATTTGGACTTATAGCCTCCAAAACTGTGAGAAGATAAATTTCTGTTCTTTAAATCCTTTGGTATTTGTGTTATAGCAGCACTAGGTAGTTAAGACACTTTCTCTGTAGTCCTGGAAAGTATTCAAATATTTAATCTCATGGACTCTAATGGATCATGTCCCCATCCCTGAACAAGTCCCTGTGGCCAGGCAGATGGGATACTCTGATTGGTCAGGTTTGTGTCTTTTGGCCATTTCTAGAATTGGCAAGTGGGATCAACACTATCTGAAACATATACACCAACATGTGGGGAAGAGTGGGTGAGAGGAATGTTACCCTAAAGCAAAATCAGAGTGCTGTCACCAGAATAAATTTTTGCCATTAGTCTTTTGATGGACTAACATCCACACATGTCTTTATTCCCATACAAAACAATACCTTCCCACTTCCCCTCCTCCAAAAAGGAGACAAATCAAAGACCCTCGAAACTATGAATTCAGAATCTCTGGGTGACTTATATTCTTCTTCTTCAGAGTTAGATGTCTTCTTAGGGTCTTGCCACCTGAGGCTACATGACGCCATTAAGGGGCCCTGGTGGTACTACGGTTAGCACTTGGCTGCTAACCAAAAGGCTAGCAGTTTGGACCCACCCAGCGGCTCTGTGGGAGAAAGGCCTGGCAATCTGTTTCCGTAAAGATTACAGCCTAGAAGACACTATGGGGCAGTTCTATTCTGTCACATGGGGTCACTATAAATCAGAATCGACTCGACAGCACCTAACAATAACAACAACACGTCATTACTCCACAATGGTGGAGAGAGACTAGGACAACTGCAATAATAATTCCTATTTGAAAAGGGGAAGAAAGAAAAACAACATACAGTGGCTACTGGTCCACAGCACTGATCAGTTCCTGCTGAACAGGAATAGCAAGTTCTCTCTGCCCTGACGGAGGAATGAGTTTCTTGGATGGTGTGGTAGGCAGAATCATGGCTCCCCAAAGATGCCCGTGTCCTGATCTCTGGAATCTGTAAATATGCTATGTTAAATGGAAATGGGGAACGAAAATGACAGATGGAACTAGGGCCACTAATCAGCTGAGCTTAAAATGAGGAGATTATTCTGGATCATCTGGGTGCGAGGCGGAAGAGTCGGTGTCAGAGTGATGCAGTGTGAGAAAGGCTCAACCAGCCATTGTTGGCTTTGAAGGTGGAGGGGGCAACAAGCCGAGGAATGTGGGCAGCCTCTGGAAGCTGAAAAAGGCAAGGGAATAAATTCTTCCCTAGAGCCTCCAGAAAGGAATGCAGCCCTGCTGACACCTTCATTTTAGCCCAGCAAGACACACATAAGACTTCTGACCTATAGAACTGTTAAGATAATAAACAGTTCTTTTAAACCACTGAATATGTGGTAATTTTTTACAGCAGCAATAGGAAACTAACAAAGAGAACAAACACAGGACACACTGCCACAATATTCCTTTTCATCATATTTTTATGTCTCTCTCTTGGAAGTTAACAGATACAGGCAGTTCTCGGATTATAAACGAGTTCAGTTCCTAAATCTGTCTATGTAGTGTGCCTTTCTATGCATGTTGTTGTTAGGTTTGGTCGAGCTGGTTCCAACTCATAGCTACCCTGTGTACAAGAGAACAAAATGCTGCCTGGTCCTGTACCATTCTCACAATCACTTCTATGTTTGAGGCCATTGTTGCAGACACTGTGTCAATCCATCTCACTGAGGGTTTTCCTTTTTTTTTGATGACCCTCTGCGAAATATTCTTCTCCAGGGACCTGATAATGTCCAAACTACTTGAGATGAAGTCTCACCAGCCTCGATTCTGAGGAGCGCTCTGGCTGCACTTCTTCCAAGACAGACTTGTTCATTCTTCTGGTAACCCACAGTATATTCAATATTCTTCGCCAACACCATAATTCAAAGGCATCAATTCTTCTTTGGTCTTTCTTATTCATTGTCCAGCCCTTGCACACATATGAGGCAGCTGAAAATACCATGGCCTGGGTCAGGTGCACCATAGCCCTCAAAGTGACATATTAGCTTTTTAACACTTTTAAAGGGATGTTTTGCAGCAGATTTGTCCAATTTTAATGTGTCCTTTGATTTCTTGACTGCTGCTTCCATGGGTATTGGTTGTGGACCCAAGTAAAATGAAATCCTTCACAACTTCAATCTTTTCTCCATTTATCATGATGGTGCTTATTGGTCCAGTTGTGAGGATTTTTGTTTTCTTTATGTTGAGGCGTAATCCGTACCGAAGCCTGTGGTCTTTGATCTTCATCAGTAAGTGCTTCTTCACTTTCAGCGAGCAAGGTTGTGTCATCTGCATATCGTGGGTTGTTAATGAATCTTCCACCAAACCTGATGCCACTTTCTTCTTCATTTAGTCCAGCTTCTCCAGTTGTTTGTTCAGCATACAGATTGAATAAGTATGGCAAGAGGATACAACCCTGATGCACATCTTCCTTGATTCTAAACCATGCAGCATCCCTTGTTCTGTTTGAATATCAGCCTCTTGGTCTATGTACAGGTTCCACATAAGCACAATTAAGCTTTCCAGAATTCCCATCCTTCTCCATGTTGTCCATAATTTGTTATGATCCACACAGTTGAATGCCTTTGCATAGTCAATAAAACACAGGTAAACATCTTTCTGGTATTCTCTGCTTTCAGCCAGGAGTCATCTGACATCAGCAATGATATCCCTTGTTCCATATCTTCTTCTGAATCTGGCTTGAATTTCTGGCAGTTCCCTGTCGATGTACTGCTGTAACCGTTTTTTAATTATCTTCAGCAAAATTTTACTTATTGTTCGATAATTTCCGTATTCCACTGGATCACCTTTCTTTGGAACGGATTCAAATATGCATCTCTTCCAGCTGGTTGGCCAAGTCGCTGTCTTCCAAATTTCTTGGCATAAATGAGCACCGTTTGCGCTGCATCCATTTGTTGAAACATTTCGGTTGATATTCGTATGCATAAAAAGCATTGAAGTAACATTTCCAGATACACTAAAACATCTTTAACATAATAATACAGTAATAATAATGATGATGTTTTGATGTGTGTTGCAAAGTTTGTTATTATGAACCATTATATATACCTCGAATTTTTTATTTAATAGGCTTTGCGGGGGTTGATTCGTAACTATGGGTTGTACATAAATCATATATTCGTAACCTGGAGACTGCCTGTACTCCTACTTTTTGTATCCATAAAAATCTTGGGAGATGGGTGTGGTTATTCTTATGTTACAGGTGAGGAAACCGAGATTCAGATAACTGCCAAAGTCAGCCAGGTAGTAGAAGAGGGAGCCAAGATTCAAACCCTCATCTGTTGGACCTAGAACCATGACGATGTCCTCAAATAAATTCCTTGCCAAGTGGCCCTCTCACCTCTGCTTGAACTCTCCACTGACGGGACTCATGCCCTGCAAAGTCGTCTTCCTACCCAGGACTCCCTGCTCCTTTCTGGCTTCACTCCCTGCATGGCTCTGATGGACAAGACAGTCCAATAGGCAATAAATCCAGGAGGCAGATGCCTGAGAGTGGGGCTTAGGCTCAGCTTCCCCACCCTTGGGGGAGCTGACTCTTTTGATCAAAATCTAGAGTTCTGCCCTCCTCTCTCTCTTCCAGTCTCCAAGCTCCCCTTGGCTGAACTGAGAAGGTATTGGAATGCTCAGCTTTGCATTAAGTAGAGGAAATGAGGGGCTTTGTCTTTCAGGATTTACTCTTCTCTCTTGTCACCTCCACTCTCATTTGATCCAAGAATGTCCCAAGGGTGGCTGAGGTGAGGAAGGGCAACTCAGGCTCCTCTGATTTCTCCCTGACAAATGTAAACGGCTTGAGGACCACAGGGGAGGTAAATAGACCCATGAAAGTGCCTTGTGAGCAGTTTGGGGCTGAGAGTAAATTCATGCATCCCCAGAGGCTGGCTGGACAACTGATAGCAAAAATCATCTGCCCCCGCCCCCAACACACACAGTACACACAGAGACCCAGGCCAGGCCCAACCACCCTCCTTCCCCTGGCCTAGCTGTGTGGGAATGGTGAAGGGCCCCAGACTTCAGGTCCTAAACACAGACCCCAGAGAGTTGGATAAGACTAGGAGAACATCTAATCTGACCCCTTCCTTCACTAGTCTGGAGAAGGAAGATGACTTGCCCAACCAAGGTCACACAGCAAAGCCAACTGCCTCACAAAGCCTCACTTCCAACAGGGATAAAATGCAGGCCTACTGAGAAGCTGCAGTGAAGCACAAGTGGCTACATGTCTGAAAGTGAGAGGGAAATAGTCCACAGTATTGAGCACATACTGTGTGCCAGGCACTGTGCTAAATGCTTGCCAAGCCTCATCTCATTTAACCTTCACAACAGTCTGTGAAGCTGTTGTTTCCCCATTTTACAGAGGAAGAAACTGAGGCTGAACAAGGAAACTTTCTAAGGAGATGAAAAGCTGTAGCTTAATGTACGTGGTGTTCACGCTGGCGTATGTATACGGAAAAAGTAATTGAGCTGTACACTCAGATTGGTACACTTTAACCAGTAACCAGTTGTTGTCGAGTTGACTCCAACTCATGGCGACCGCATATGTGTCAGAGTAGAACTGTGCTCCATAGGGTTTTCAATGGCTAATTTTTTGAAAGTAGATCACCAGGCCTTTCTTCCAAGGTGCCTCTGGGTGGACTACAACCTCCAACCTTTCAGTTAGTAGTTGAGCATGTTAATCATTTGCACCACCAAGGGACTTTGTTGTTGTTTGTTGTTAGGTGCTGTCGAGTCAGTTCCGACTCGTAGCGACCCTGTGCACGACAGAACGAAACGCTGCCCACTCCTGAGCCATCCTTACAATCGTTGTTATGCTTGAGCTCATTGTTGCCAACACTGTGTCAATCCACCTCGTTGAGGGTCTTCCTCTTTTCCACTGACCCTGTACTCTGCCAAGCATGATGTCCTTCTCCAGGGACTGATCCCTCCTGACAACGTGTCCAAAGTATGTAAGACGCAGTCTCGCCATCCTTGCTTCTAAGGAGCATTCTGGTTGTACTTCTTCTAAGACAGATTTGTTCTTTTTTTTGGCAGTCCATGGCATATTCAATATTCTTCGCCAACACCACAATTCCAAGGCGTCAATTCTTCTTCGGTCTTCCTTATTCATTGTCCAGCTTTCACATGCATATGATGCGATTGTAAATACCATGGCTTGGGTCAGGCATACCCTAGTCTTTAAGGTTGTGGAATGACATCAAGGACATCATACATGAAGAAAGCAAGAGATCATTGAAAAGACAGGAAAGAAAGAAAAGACCAAGTTGGATGTCAGAGGAGACTTTGAAACTTGCTCTTGAATGTCAAGCAGCTAAAGCAAAAGGAAGAATCGATGAAGTAAAAGAACTGAACAGATGATTTCAAAGGGCATCTCGCGAAGACAAAGTAAAATATTATAATGACATGTGCAAAGAGCTGGAGATATAAAACCAAAAGGGAAGAACATGCTTGGCATTTCTCAAGCTGAAAGAATTGAAGAAAAAATTCAAGCCTCGAGTTGCAATAGTGAAGGATTCCATGGGGAAAATATTAAATGATGCAGGAATACACATGGTCATTATACCAAAAAGAATTAGTCGATGTTCAACCATTTCAAGAGGTGGCATATGATCAGGAACCCATGGTACTGAAGGAAGAAGTCCAAGCTGCTCTGAAGGCATTGGCGAAAAACAAGGCTCCAGGAATTGATGGGATATCAATTGAGATGTTTCGACAAACGGAGGTAGCACTGGAGGTGCTCACTCATCTATGCCAAGAAATATGGAAGACAGCTTCCTGGCCAACTGACTGGAAGAGATCCATATTTATCCCTATTCCCAAGAAAGGTCATCCAACGGAATGTGGAAATTGTAGAACAATATCATTAATATCACACGCAAGGAAAATTTTGCTGAAGATTATTCAAAAACAGCTACAGCAGTAAATCGACAGGGAACTGCCAGAAATTCAGGCTGGTTTCAGAAGAGGATGTGGAACCAGGGATATCATTGCTGATGTCAGATGGATCCTGGCTGAAAGCAGAGAATACCAGAAAGATGTTTACCTGTGTTTTATTGACTATGCAAAGGCATTCAACTGTGTGGATCATAACAAACTATGGATAACATTGTGAAGAGTGGGAATTCCAGAGCACTTAATTGTGCTCATGAGGAACCTTTACATAGCTCAGGAGGCAGTTGTTCATACAGAACAAGGGGATACTGATTGGTTTAAAGTCAGGAAACGTGTGCGTCAGGGTTGTATTCTTTGACCATACCTATTCAATCTGTATCCTGAGCAAATAATCCGAGAATCTGGACTATATGAAGAAGAACGAGGCATCAGGATTAGAGGAAGGTTCATTGACAACCTGTGTTATGCAGATGACACAGCCTTGCTTGCTGAAAGTGAAGAGAACTTGAAGCACTTACTGATGAAGATCAGAGACCACAGTCTTCAGTATGGATTACACCTCAACATAAAGAAAACAAAAATGCTCACAACTGGACCAAAAAGCAACATCATGATAAACGGAGAAAAGACTGAAGTTGTCAAGGATTTCATTTTACTTGGATCCACAATCAACAGCCACGGAAGCAGCAGTCAAGAAATCAAAAGAGGCATTGCATTGGGTAAATCTGCTGCAAAGGACCGCTTCAAAGTATTGAAAAGCAAAGATATTACCCAGGGACTTCACTCTATGTCATTTATACTACAATTTTGAAAATGTTATGATAAATATGCTTAATGGTGAGAGTTTCTGTTTGGGGTGATGAAAAAGTTTTGGAAATAGTAGTGATGGGTGTACAACATTGTGAATGTAACTAATGCCACTGAATTATACACTTAAAAATGGTTAATGAAATAAAATAAAAGTGGTTTAAATGGAAAATTTTATGTTTTATATATATGTATATATATCTCACAAGGAACATGGCTGGTGCAAGTGGTTTGTGATCAGCTGCTAACCTGAAGGTCGGCAGTTAGAACCCAGCCAGAGGATCCTCGGAAGAAAGGCCAGGCAATCTGCTTCCATAAAGATTGCAGCCAGGAAAATCCCATTAAGCAGTTCTACTCTGTAACATATGGGGTTACCATGAATTAAGGCCGACTCGACAGCAGCTATCAACAACAACGTATATTACCACAATAACATTTTGTTTTAATTAAAGTTGTTTATTAAAATAAAACAAAGAAACAGAGCCTCAGAGAGGTTAAGTGACTTTCTCAAGATCAGTCAGCTATCAGGCGGCAAAGCTAGGCCTTGATCCAGATCTGTCTGACTGTACAGCCCACTGTCACAGCCTCTCACTGTATTATGGTGACACGTCAGCACCTTAGTTACTCTTCCCTTACCTCAAGCCCGTAGCCCTATTCCAGTGTACTGAGCCCAGATGCAAGGGAGTGACTGGGAGCCTGAGGGGCTCTGGAGAGAGGTCTGAGTCTGGACAAAGGGCAAGGGCAGGGCTGCTCCTGGCCCATAGAGTGCTTCAGCGCAAATGAGAAAAACCCGCTCCTTCCCCGGGCAGCACACACTCACACCAGGGCACACGTCTGAGCCAGTGGATACTGGCTGGGCTGCAACCTCCAGCCCCTCGGTTGGTCCTCTGGGCAGCACATGACCCAAACACCTCTAGACAGCCCTGGCAGAGGTGCCTGTTGGTGAGCAGAGGAGACGCCACCTACACTGTGGGCTCTGGCCTAGAGGGGAACGTTCTTCCTGACCCACTTCTCTACCTGTGCATTTCCAATGTTGCCCCAGCTGCCTGGCACTTGGGGGGCCTCTTTTTTGGGTGCAGGCCCTGAACAGAGTCCTCATCTGGCAGGGCACATATAGGGGGTCACTGGGTCAGTCAGCAAAGGCTTGGAAAGGCCCCACACTGGGTTCTGGTGACTGAGATGACCAGTCCCTGTCCCTGGCCTGGAGCAGTCCCCAGGCAAGTGCAGGAGACGCAGGAAGAGAGAAAAGACAAAAAGCAGGGGAGCTGGCACCTTTGTGCATATACAAAGAGGAATCCCTCCCTAAGGGCAGAAAATTGTCTTAATAAATATACAAACCCTTGATGACCATGAGGTGAATGGTAGCCCCTAGAGCAGGACAGTACTAACCTGCACAGCTACATGGCCCTTCTGCACCCCAGATCCCAGGCCAAAACCTAAGCTGAGGTGATTTCCCAGCAGACCCACATCCCTGCCTGTTTCTCCCCTACCTGGTCCGTTCCTGTTCTACCCAGGCCTCCACTGCAAAGGCTGGGCTGGACTGTGGATCCCCTGGGGCCTGCATGGCCGGACGGTCTGGGTTCTTTTCATGGGAGTGCAAGCAGACGTGGCCCTCAAGCCAGGGCAATGGTCCTTGAAGCACACAAGAGCATTCATTGTCAATGTGACGTGACTGCAGGGGTCACTTGGAGAGGGCGAGAGAAATGGGTCATGGCAGAGAGCGTGAGCATAACAGGAGCCTTCCCCTCTCCCACCCATCTGCACAGCGGTTGACTGCGTAAAGCCCGTTTGCACACCTTGGCTCACTGAACCCATGGAAGAATGAATGAGGCAAGGGAGGCTCAGAGAGCTCAAGTGATTTGCCCGAAGTCACAGAGCCACGCAGTAGCCCAGCTAAGCCTGGAATGTCAGGCTGCCTGCCGCTCCGCAGGCCTTCCTTCTTCATCCCCAGCCCCTTTCTGGCTCACACGGGTGGGCTCACGGAGGTGGGGGGCTAAGCCCTGGGGCTGGGGCCCACCAAGCTTACTGAGGCGTTGGAGTTGGCAATGATGACGGAGCTGCTGTCTGCTAGGAGGAGGTCACGGTCTGCAGATGCCACGGTCTGTTGACTTTGTGAGCAGGATGAACTGTGGAGGCCCACCTGGGGCTAGGCAGTCCTGGGCCAGGGGGCCTTGCCCTGGTAGGTTGTGGGGCTCTAAGCAGAACCGGGGAAATAGCAACAGCACCAGGGCCCTTTTGCTTCCCTCTTCTTGCTGGGATGTGGAGGCAAATAGCCCACCAAAGCTTCCTTTGCCGAGGCAGGAGGATGGGTGGTCAGCCAGGCTGAGAGGTATAGGGTGCTGGAGGACTGCAGGCCAAGGGCAGCCCTTTTGGAAGACCGGCAAACTCGGAGTTGGCTCCACCTAGCAAAAGCAGAATAACTAGAATGGGGGTTCTGGAGCCACACTGCCTGGGTTCAAGTCCTAGCTACCACTGGGTGACATTGTGCAAGCCACTTCACCTCTCTGTTTCTGTGTTGTCCCAGCTGGGGCATGTATCAGTGTTACCTCATTGAGTTGTTATGGCAATTAAATATAAACCCAAACAAACAGTGAGCCAGGGCCAGAGCTGGGATTAGGACCAAGGGGCCCTGACTTTGGACCCAGTGTCCTTTCCACAAAGAGGCCGTGTTTACATGAGAAGGGCTACCCTAGAAATTGTTTCCAACATCCCTTCCCCCCTCCTGGCCTCTTTCCATCTGCAAAGTGAGTGGGTCAGCCTAGTAAGTGTCCAAGTGTCCCAGTCCCTGAGAGTTTAGTCTGCATGGTGCTCTATGCTGCCCTCAAGCCCCCCGGGGAAGCAGCAGCAACAGGATGACATGGGTGATCAGCAGGTCCAGGGCTGAGGACAAGCAAGGAAAGGAAGGAAAGATGGCCTCTTTAAGGATGTTGGGAGCGGAGGCAGATGTGGAGGGGGCGTTCCCATGGGTAGATGGAATGAGATTTCTTCCATACTACCTGCCAATCTGATTTAGGCCAGGCCTTCCAGGCAGTGGGAGTAGGAGCAGGATTGGGGCACCTCCAGTGCTCCCCAAATCTACCTCCCATTCAAAAACAAAAATATCCCCAGGAGTATGGCCCCTGGACACCCTTCTAACTCAGTACTGAGTTTCACTCTTCAGCCAAAGATTAGACAGGCCCATAAAACAAAACAAGAGTAAATGCACACACCAGCCCAGGGGCAAGGATGAGAAGGTAGGAGGGGACAGGAAAGCTGGTCATGGGGAGCCCAAAGTAGAGAAGGGAAGGCTGTTGACATGTTGTGGGGTTGGCAGCCAACGTCACAAAACAATACGTGTATTAATTGTTTAATGAGAATCTAATTTGCTCTGTAAACCTTCATCTAAAGCACAATAAAATAAATAAATTGATTGAAAAGATATGGCAAAGTCCTTCTCCCTGGATTTGGGTTGATAAATGTTGTACCCTATCTCGGGGCCAGACAGATGTTGGTTCCCAACCTGCCTCTGCCACTTAAGGCAGTGTGACCTTGGGGAAGACACTCGACCTTTCTGTGCCTCCGTTTCTTCATTTGTAAAATGGAATACTAACCCCTTCCTCACAGGGAGATGACATTCAAGAGAGCTCCCTAAGCAGAGTTGGTGCTCAGAAGATGTTGGTTTCTTCCTCCTCTTTTGATGATTCAAGACAACCACCTTGGTGCCACCTAAGGCGGGCTAGCTCCTGGTGTGGGCTGGAGACCCACTGGACCTGCCTCGGTTCCTGCTTTTGGTGAGGTCAAGGGTCCCTGGAGAAGTTGACACTGTAGCCAAACTTTTGGGTCAAGCAGAGGTGGAGGTGACTGGATTTTTTTTTTCATAATTGTTGAAGCTGAGTGATCAGTTACATGGGGGTTTATTATGCTATTTCATATACTTAAATTTGTATGCTTTAATGTTCCCATAATATAAGTTTTTAAAGTTTTTCATGAATCATCTAGAACAATCTCAGGTGCTACAAGCTATATGTAACGCTCTCTTGAGGTCAAACCCTTCATTGTGGGCTAGCTCCATCTAGGAGAAAGCCTATGCTCACAGGGAACTGAAATACGACAAGTCGACGGGTCCTGGTTCCTCCAGAGAGAGCTGGCAATGACAGCCACCCTCACCGCCAAGCCTGCCCTTCTCCAGGTGAGCATCCCCCACCATCTCAGCCAGACTTCGTAGGACACATTTAACACCCCATCCAACTTTGTTTGCCTCCTCTGGACAAGCTCCAGTTTGTCTGTGGGGCCCAGAGGGGGCAGTTTTCCAAAGCAGGACATCCCCTCCATGGTGCTGGCCCCTATGCCTCTTGTAATGCAGCCGGAGATAATACTGGTGTCCTTTGCAGCCTCCCACTTTTGGCTCATGGCCACTCTCCCCTCTGTCCCTACCCTGGGTGGCCTGCAGGTGGGCTGAACCACAGGCGGCAAATATTTGCTGACCTGAGGGAATGCATTGTCCCTGAAGACCACTCAGCAGGTGTCTGCATGTGAAGGAGGTGAAACAGGGGGCAGCAGCTGGGGAAGGGATGTCTGGAGCCTCACACCTGTGGGGAGGCCCAGACAGGGGTGACCCAGCCCCAACCCCAGTCAAGTTCAAAGGCTGTGGGAAAAGACGGCAGCCAAATTGGACACTTCAACAACGAGGGCACAAGCAGTGAAGGTGTCATCAAAGTCTAGGGTGATAGCTCTGCAGCTATGTCTGAGCTGGAGAGAGCTGGACATGAGAAGAAAGGTCAAGTCCCCAGAACGGGGTGAGAGCAGGGTATCAGCTGCTCCTGGGAAAACTGGTATGTCCAGAGAGACCCTGGAGGGGGGTGTCTTAGTCATCTAGTGCTGCTATAACAGAAATATCACAAGTGGATGGCTTTAACAAAGAGAAATTTATTTTCTCACTGTTTAGAAGTCCAAATTCAGGGTGTCAGCTCCAGGGGAAGGCTTTTTCTCTCGGTTGGCTCTGGAGGAACGTCCTTGTCATTAATCTTCCCCTGGAGTAGGAGCTTCTCCGGACAGGAACCCTGAGTCCAAAGCATGTGCTCTGCTCCCGACACTGCTTTCTTGGTGATATGAGGTCCCTCACTTTCTGCTCACTTCCCTTTCCTTTTATCTCTTGTAAGATAAAAGATGGTGCAGGCCATACCCCAGGGAAACTCCCTTTACATTGGATCAGGGATGTGACCTTAGTAAGGGTGTTATAATCCCAGTATAATCCTCTTTAACGTATAATTACAATCACAAAATGGAGAACAACCACACAATACTGGGAATCACGGCCTAACCAAGTCGTCACATTGTTTTGGGGGACACAATTCAAGCAATGACGGGGGTGTGTGTGTGGCATGTCAGGGACGGATTGGAGAGCCACACGTTCAGCCATGCGGAGTACTGGAGAGAGGATCCCATTTGCACCCTGGATCTGTGCAGCCTCAGTCAGCACATGCACCCTGTCAAGGTCCCACTCCTACGGCTACAAAGTGGAAACAACACCAATTCCATGAGGTTGTTGAGAACAGAGTTGAAGATGGGCTGACGCACAGTGGAGACTCAGTAGAGATGAACTTACCCAATTTCTAGATCAAGTCCAGCCTTCCTATCTGGGCCTGCTCCTATGTGAAGCTGGCCCTGTCTACCACTTGTTTAAAAATACTGTTAATAATAATAGCTACATCCCATGAAGCATCTACTAAGTGCTAGACACTTGGTTAAGTGCTTTGGACGTCCTAACACTGAATTCTCCGGCAACTTTATGAAGTAGGTACTACTGCTATCTTCCCTTTACAGATGAGGATACCGAGGCTGGGGAGGTGCAGAGACTTCCTGAGTTGCAAGGTCAGCATAAGACAGGGAGGACTCGGGGTCCACTGGCCTGGCTGCAAGGCCCTGGCTGTCCTGGGGATGCTTCCTCCCTGCTGCTTGTCGCCTGGGTTGTTCGTCTGGCCCAAAACCACCTACTGCCTTCTTAGAACAGTTAGCAAGGGTAGATCCTGGGTTCCCCACTGGTCCTGTGGGCAGGCTCTGTCCACTTCTTCCTGGGCTCCCAGGAGACTGGGCCACCTTAAGCCCTGGTGAAGAGATGAGGGTGTGGGTGAGGGGAGAATCCTGCTGAGACCATGGAAGGCCCTCAGGGCAAACTCACCCATTTGCCCCCTTGAGTGGCTAGCAAGGACCGGCCCTGCCTAGGTTCTGCCCACGCAGTGGAGAAGGAAGAATACTGTCTTCAGCAGCGGGCCAAGGCCCACACGTTGAAAACCAGTCCTCCTCGCCTTTAGGGAGGGGGCAGAGGAAAGGGTGGCAGGCTAGGGCCTGGATACTTGAGACCTGGGAGGTGGCCTTGGTCAAGACCCTTACCTTCTCAGAGGCTCAGTTTCTGCCCAGTAGACCCTTTGGTTGGCACAAATGTCCAGCAAGACAAGGTGTGCAAATGCCCTTGGTGGGGGTTCCCATGCTTGTTCTTCTTCTTTTTTTTTTAATTAACTTTTATTGAGCTTCAAGTGAACGTTTACAAATCAAGTCAGACTGTCACATATAAGTTTATATACACCTTACTCCGTACTCCCACTTGCTCTCCCCCTAATGAGTCAGCCCTGCAAGTCTCTCCTTTCGTGACAATTTTGCCAGCTTCCAACTCTCTCTATCCTCCCATCCCCCCTCCAGACAGGAGATGCCAACACAGTCTCAAGTGTCCACCTGATATAATTAGCTCACTCTTCATCAGCATCTCTCTCCTACCCACTGTCCAGTCCCTTTCATGTCTGATGAGTTGTCTTCGGGAATGGTTCCTGTCCTGGGCCAACAGAAGGTTTCGGGACCATGACCGCCGGGATTCCTCTAGTCTTAGTCAGACCATTAAGTATGGTCTTTTTATGAGAATTTGGGGTCTGCATCCCACTGATCTCCTGCTCCCTCAGGGGTTCTCTGTTGTGTTCCCTGTCAGGGCAGTCATTGATTGTGGCCGGGCACCAACTAGTTCTTCTGGTCTCAGGATGATGTAGGTCTCTGGTTCATGTGGCCCTTTCTGTCTCTTGGGCTCTTAGTTATCGTGTGACCTTGGTGTTCTTCATTCTCCTTTGCTCCAGGTGGGTTGAGACCAATTGATGCATCTTAGTTGGCCGCTTGTTAGCATTTAAGACCCCAGACGCCACATTTCAAAGTGGGATGCAGAATGTTTTCATAATAGAATTATTTTGCCAATTGACTTAGAAGTCCTCTTAAACCATGGTCCCCAAACCCCCACCCTTGCTCAGCTGACCTTTGAAGCATTCAGTTTATCCCAGAAACTTCTTTGCTTTTGGTCCAGTCCAGTTGAGCTGACCTTCCATGTATTGAGTATTGTCCTTCCCTTCACCTAAAAGCAGTTTTTATCTACTAATTAATCAGTAAAAAACCCTCTCCCACCCTCCCTCCCTCCCCGCCTCGTAACCACAAAAGTATGTGTTCTTCTCAGTTTATACTATTTCTCAAGATCTTATAATAGTGGTCTTATACAATATTTGTCCTTTTGCCTCTGACTAATTTCCCTCAGCATAATGCCTTCCAGGTTCCTCCATGTTATGAAATGTTTCACAGATTCATCACTGTTCTTTATCGATGTGTAGTATTCCATTGTGTGAATATACCACAATTTATTTACCCATTCATCCGTTGATGGACACCTTGGTTGCTTCCAGCTTTTTGCTATTGTAAACAGAGCTGCAATAAACATGGGTGTGCATATATCTGTTTGTGTGAAGGCTTTTATTTCTCTAGGGTATGTTCCGAGGAGTGGGATTTCTGGGTTGTACGGTAGTTCTATTTCTAACTGTTTAAGATAACGCCAGATAGATTTCCAAAGTGGTTGTACCATTTGACATTCCCACCAGCAGTGTATAAGAGTTCCAATCTCTCCGCAGCCTCTCCAACATTTATTATTTTGTGTTTTTTGGATTAATGCCAGCCTTGTTGGAGTGAGATGGAATCTCATCGTAGTTTTAATTTGCATTTCTCTAATGGCTAATGATCGAGAGCATTTTCTCATGTATCTGTTGGCTGCCTGAATATCTTCTTTAGTGAAGTGTGTGTTCATATCCTTTGCCCACTTCTTGATTGGGTTGTTTGTCTTTTTGTGGTTGAGTTTTGACAGAATTATATAGATTTTAGAGATCAGGCGCTGGTCAGAGATGTCATAGCTGAAAATTCTTTCCCAGTCTGTAGGTGGTCTTTTTACTCTTTTGGTGAAGTCTTTAGATGAGCATAGGTGTTTGATTTTTAGGAGCTCCCAGTTATCTGGTTTCTCTTCGTCATTTTTGGTAATGTTTTGTATTCTGTTTATGCCTTGTATTAGGGCTCCTAAGGTTGTCCCTATTTTTTCTTCCATGATCCTTATCGTTTTAGTCTTTATGTTTAGGTCTTCGATCCACTTGGAGTTAGTTTTTGTGCATGGTGTGAGGTATGGGTCCTGTTTCATTTTTTTGCAAATGGATATCCAGTTACGCCAGCACCTTTTGTTAAAAAGACTATCTTTTCCCCAATTAACTGACACTGGGCCTTTGTCAAATATCAGCTGCTCATATGTGGATGGATTTATATCTGGGTTCTCAATTCTGTTCCACTGGTCTATGTGCCTGTTGTCATACCAGTACCAGGCTGTTCTGACTACTGTGGCTGTATAATAGGTTCTGAAATCAGGTACAGTGAGGCCTCCCACTTTCTTCTTCTTTTTCAGTAATGCTTTGCTTATCCGTGGCTTCTTTCCCTTCCATATGAAGTTGGTGATTTGTTTCTCCATCACATTAAAAAATGACATTGGAATTTGGATCGGAAGTGCATTGTATGTATAGATGGCTTTTGGTAGAATAGACATTTTTACTATGTTAAGTCTTCCTATCCATGAGCAAGGTATGTTTTTCCACTTAAATATGTCCTTTTTAATTTCTTATAATAGAGCTTTGTAGTTTTCTTTGTACAGGTCTTTTACATCCTTGGTAAGATTTATTCCTAAGTATTTTATCTTTTGGGGGGTTACTGTGAATGGTATTGATTTGGTGATTTCCTCTTCGATGTTCTTTTTGTTGATGTAGAGGAATCCAAGTGATTTTTGTATGTTTATCTTATAACCTGAGACTCTGCCAAGCTCTTCTATTAGTTTCAGTAGTTTTCTGGAGGATTCCTTGGGGTTTTCTGCATATAAGATCATGTCATCTGCAAATAGAGATAATTTTACTTCCTCTTTGCCAATCTGGATGCCCTTTATTTCTTTGTCTAGCCTAATTGCTCTGGCTAGGACTTCTAGCACAATGTTGAATAAGAGCGGTGATAAAGGGCATTCTTGTCTGGTTCCTGTTCTCAAGGGAAATGCTTTCAGGTTCTCTCCATTCAGAGTGATGTTGACTGTTGGCTTTGCATAGATGCCCTTTATTATGTTGAGGAATTTTCCTTCAATTCCTATTTTGGTGAGAGTTTTTATCATAAATGGGTGTTGGACTTTGTCAAATGCCTTTTCTGCATCATTTGATAAGATCATGTGGTTTTGGTCTTTTGTTTTATTTCTATGGTGGATTACATTAATGGTTTTTCTAATATTAAACCAGCCTTGCATACCTGGTATAAATCCCACTTGGTCGTGGTGAATTATTTTTTTGATATGTTGTTGAATTCTATTGGCTAGAATTTTGTTGAGGATTTTTGCATCTATGTTCATGAGGGATATAGGTCTGTAATTTTCTTTTTTTGTGATGTCTTTACCTGGTTTTGGTATCAGGGAGATGGTGGCTTCATAGAATGAGTTGGGTAGTATTCCGTCATTTTCTATGCTTTGAAATACCTTTAGTAGTAGTGGTGTTATCTCTTCTCTGAAAGTTTGGTAGAACTCTGCAGTGAAGCCATCCGGGCCAGGGCTTTTTTTTGTTGGGAGTTTTTTGATTACCGTTTCAATCTCTTTTTTTGTTATGGGTCTATTTAGTTGTTCTACTTCTGATTGTGTTAGTTTAGGGAGGTAGTGTTTTTCCAGGACTTCATCCATTTCTTCTAGGTTTGCAAATTTGTTAGAGTACAATTTTTTGTAATAATCTGATATGATTCTTTTAATTTCAGTTGGGTCTGTTGTGATGTGGCCCTTCTCGTTTCTTATTCGGGTTATTTGTTTCCTTTCCTGTATTTGGTTTATCAATTTTGTTAATTTTTTCAAAGAACCAGCTTTTGGCTTTGTTAATTCTTTCAATTGTTTTTCTGTTCTCTAATACATTTAGTTCAGCTCTAATTTTTATTATTTGTTTTCTTCTGGTGCCTGATGGATTCTTTTGTTGCTCACTTTCTATTTGTTCAAGTTGTAGGGACAGTTCTCTGATTTTGGCTCTTTCTTCTTTTTGTATGTGTGCATTTATCGATATAAATTGGCCTCTGAGCACTGTTTTTGCTGTGTTCCAGAGGTTTTGATAAGAAGTGTTTTCATTCTCGTTGCATTCTATGAATTTCCTTATTCCCTCCTTGATGTCTTCTATAACCCAGTCTTTTTTCAGGAGGGTATTGTTCAGTTTCCAAGTATTTGATTTCTTTTCCCTCGTTTTTCTGTTATTGATTTCTACTTTAATTGCCTTGTGTTCTGAGAAGATGCTTTGTAATATTTCGATGTTTTGGATTCTGCAAAGGTTTGTTTTATGACCTAATATGTGGTCTATTCTAGAGAATGTTCCATGTGCGCTAGAAAAAAAAGTATACTTTGCAGCAGTTGGGTGGAGAGTTCTGTATAAGTCAATGAGGTCAAGTTGGTTGATTGTTGTAATTAGGTCTTCCGTGTCTCTACTGAGCTTCTTACTGGATGTCCTGTCCTTCTCCGAAGGTGGTGTGTTGAAGTCTCCTACTATAATTGTGGAGGTGTCTATCTCACTTTTCAGTTCTGTTAAAATTTGATTTATGTATCTTGCAGCCCTGTCATTGGGTGCATAAATATTTAATATGGTTATATCTTCCTGATCAATTGTCCCTTTTATCATTATGTAGTGTCTGTCTTTATCCTTTGTAGTAGATTTAAGTTTAAAGTCTATTTTGTCAGAAAGTAGTATTGCTACTCCTCTTCTTTTTTGGTTTTTGTTTGCTTGATATATTTTTTTCCATCCTTTGAGTTTTAGTTTGTTTGTGTCTCTAAGTCTAAGGTGTGTCTCTCGTAGGCAGCATATAGACGGATCGTGTTTCTTTATCCAGTCCGAGACTCTCTGTCTCTTTATTGGTGTATTTAGTCCATTTACATTCAGCGTAATTATAGATAAGTAAGTGTTTAGTGTTGTCGTTTTGATGCCTTTTTATGTGTGTTGTTGACAATTTCATTTTTCCACTCACTTTTTTGTGCTGAGACATTTTTCTTAGTAAATTGTGATATCCTCATTTTCATAGTATTTGACTTTATGTTTGTTGAGTCGTTACGTTTTTCTTGGCTTTTATTTTGAGTTATGGAGTTGTCATACCTCTTTGTGGTTACCTTAATATTTACCCCTATTTTTCTAAGTAAAAACCTAACTTGAATTGTCCTATATTGCCTTGTATCCCTCTCCATATGGCAGTTCTGTGCCACCTGTATTTAGTCTCTCTTTTTTTTTTCTCTTTTTTGATTATTGTGATCTTTTACATATTGACTTCAATGATTCCCTGTTTCGAGCATTTTTTTTTTAATTAATCTTAATTTGTTTCTGTGATTTCCCTATTTGAGTTGATATCAGGGTGTTCTGTTCTGTGACCTTGTGTTGTGCTGGTATCTGATATTATTGGTTTTCTGACCAAACAATTTCCTTTATTATTTCTTGTAGCTTTGGTTTGGTTTTTGCAAATTCTCTAAGCTTGTGTTTATCTGTAAATATCTTAATTTCGCCTTCATATTTCATGCTTGTTCTTCTTACTGTGGTTGTTGGTGCTGGTTTGTAACCTCGGGGCACTTTGGTGCAGCTGTCCTGGCCTGGCACCAGATGGGAGACAGAGTGACTCTGGCAACCAGTGGGATCTGCTCAGATAAGGGGCTCCCTCTCTCCCAAACAGAATGGCAGCAGCAGCACCATGTGATTACAGGAGCCATCATAACAGAAATTAGTAACGATGGGGTGCTCCTCCCTACACCTAGAGATCACAGACAGTGAAGTGCAGGGGTGGAGGCTATGGGGTGGGGACAGTCACAAAAGCTTGTTGCCCTTATGCCACCTGCTTTAGGGCTCCATGTGGGTATTAGCTGGGAAGCCAGGGGACTGGTCTCAGCTCTTTGTGCCCCAACCTGCCCCTAGGAGAGCCCTTGACCCCTCTTAGGAGTTCCATCTGTCCCACAGGCAATTCCTCTCTGACTCTACTTCTCCAAGATGTGTGACCTCGATGGGGCCAGAGGTTAACATTTGTGGGTCCTGTGGTTAAAGCAGGGCCATGGGGAACTGGGCTGCTCTTTAGACCTCAGCAGCCCCCCTGCACCCACCGACTTGCTTCTCTCATAGCACTTATCTGGACAATTGCCACACCCTCCCCCAGGCTGCCTGCCACTGTCTCCCTCCCTGCAGAGGGGGTACAGGCATCGCCCCCCAAAAAACAAGCAAAGCATGGCCCAGGAAAGGCTCACTGAATGGAAGAAGTTCAGGCAGACAGAATGGCCCTGGAACATTCAGAAGCCTGAGGCACCCTGGCCCTGAGGGCACAAAAGCCCCCCACCCCACACCCCATGTGTTCCGGGGACTCATCTTCATGCTGCAAGATGTGGATCCATGACTCCTCCTTCAGGCAGCCTCCCTGGAGCCTTCCCCACTCTGGGCTCCCATGGTCCCTGGGCATCCCAGCTCTGATCACGCTGCAATGTCAGCATCTAAGTCTGTGTCCTTTGCCCCACCAGCTTGAGGAACCCTGGGGTCGAGAACTCTTGGGTGTGACTCCTCTCTATGTTCAGAGCCTCAGCACTGGGTTGGAGCTCCAGGCTTTCAATAAATGTGTGACAAATGAATGAATGAAGTAGTGATAAGGGGGTATGCGTTTGTCTCTGTAACCGTGCATGTTTGAGAGCACATGGCAGTATTATACAATGAGAGATGCGGGCGCAAGTGGTGAGAAAGAGCGTGTGTGTGTTTAGCACTCAGTGTATCAGAATTCCCGGGAAGCAGCTGGTTGGTTCTACCCTAAAACAGACTTTGTAACAGGGATGGGCAGCCCTCTATGCATGTCAGAAACCCAACGGGGGACACCTAGGAGAACCCCAGCAGACAGACCATCAGGGTACCAGCCCTGGGGGCAGAGGCTAGAAGCCTGTGCTGGGCAGGCCCCTCTCTGCCTCACCCAGCCTCAGCCTGGACCCTGCTGGCCAGACTCTGCTGATGGGGTAGGGATGTGGAGAGAGGGTATGAAGGAAGACATGGGGAGCGGGAGCCCGGGGTTTTCAGATACAGCAGCTCATGGAAGTCTCACAACAGGTGTCAAACGAGACGGAGGCAGGAGAGGTAAAGTGACTTTCCCAAGATCACACAGCAGGCTGGGGTTTGGGCTCAGATGGACTTGACCCCAAAGCCCTCACTCTTTCCTTCATTCTGAGCTGCCTCCCCAGAAGGGCTGTGAGAAGTGAGAAGGAGCCTGCAAACTCACTGAAGCCAAACACCCTGCAAAGTTGCCTGTGCAACCCAAGTCAGGCTGAGTGAAAAAAGCAAACAAATTGTCCGTCCCAGGCCTTGCAGGCCTGAGTCAGAGACAGGGACACAGACAGCGAGACAGAGAGATGCAGAGTTAGCAGGAGTGTGTGGAACCCCTACCTGTCTGTCTGACACTCAGACACTGGTTTTGGGAACCATACACTCACAGGGTTGATGGCGTCTTTGCACTGAGGGGGACAGACCGCCTCCTCTGTCTGGACCCAGGTTCTGCGGGGTGAGGGGAGGAAAGACAGGAGGAAAGAAGAAAGGATCCACCATGGACGTGTCCAAATGTGTCCCTGTGTGGTGTTGAAAAAACTCAGTTAGTGGTGCTTGTCCCCAATGTGCTGAGTGACTGAGTGGGTTATTGAGCCTTGGTTTCCCAGCCTGTAAAATGGTGAGATGATCCCTACTAAGCCCTTCCCACAGGTGCCTGGGGCCTGCCAAGACGGTAAAGGGGAAAGCATTTATGAGCACTCTGAGGAGCCACACGTGGGAGGGATATTCACAACCAGCAACCTCTGGGTGTAGGTGCTGCAAGACGCTTGGCACCTACAGGGTCCAAAGGCAAGAAGGCTGCTCCCTGTCTGGGCTGTGGTTTCATCTGAGCCACCTGAACCCCAAGGGCCTTGCTCAGCCTGTGCCCAGACCAGCACCTCCCTGCCCTACCTGTCTTTCCCAGCAGCCCCCTAATTGTTCTCAGATCCCTTCCTCCTGGGATTGCCCTTGCAGCCTGGGGCTTTGGAGACAATGCACATTCCATTCCAAGGATTCCGCAGCCCCCACCCGTGCCCTGAGCCTCCTTCAAAGGGGCCGCTGGGACTAGGGGTCTGTCTGTGCTGAGGTGCCATGCTGCACGCTCCTCCCAGCTCTACCAGCTTAGCTCTCTCTGAAGTTCTTCCAGCCATGTTGAGGAGGGAGCCCTGTGGCGGGAAGGGGCCTGACCAGTGTGGTCGAGCTGGGCTTGAGGCCAGGCTTTCCCTCAGACATGCTGGGCAACCCCAGTTAAGCCACTTCCCTTCCCTCTTGGGGTCTCAGATTCCCCCTCTGTAAAGTGGGGTAGAGACAGCAAGGTGTGGTGGTCATGAGCATGGGCTTTGGAGTCAGATACTCTGGGTCCTGATCCAGGCTTTGATCCGGGCAGGTCACCAGCCCTGTCCATACCTCAGTTTTCTCCTCTGTCAAATGGGAATGATACCAGCACCTACTTCAAAGGTGGTTTAGGGGCTTAGTTGAGCTATGCAGGTACCCCATCAAGTTCACAGCCTGGTCATGGTGAGGCTTAAAGAGGAACAGCCATTTCTAAAGGGTCTTCACAGGTGACCTTCCGAAAGTACCTGTCATCAGTGTCACCTCCTGTCATTCTTTGCTCCCCATCACTGACCACCTGTGTGATCTTGCCACCTTGCCTTTATCATGCTCTTCCCCTGCCTAGTGGGCCCTTTCTCCCCTCAACTCACCTCAGTCCTTACCCCTCACATCCAATCCTCCCCCAAGTCCTGTTGACTCTTTCCAAATCAGCCTATTGCCCCTCTTCTCCTCTGCTGCCCCTGGCCCAAGCCACACCCCTGTCACCTGGCCCTCCTAGTCTCCTCCCTAGTCTGTGCCCTCTCCCCTAGAACTTCTTACACATGAATCAGCGTGATTTTTTTTTTTTTTTAATTCCTTTCCTCAACCAGATGTGTGAAGCCTTAGAGCAGGGCCAGGACATGCCTACCTGTCACCCAGGTGTCCAGCCCAGATCCTCCAACAGAGAAAACACTTGGCCATCTCAGCTTAAAATCCTTAAAATCTGACCATACTTAGAATCCAAAGTTCTACCGAGGTAATACAGCCTTCTGCCCACTTATCCCTCTCCCCCGGCTCCTGCACTTCAGCCACCCTGGCCTTGACCGTGCCCTGCCTGCTCCTTCTTTCCTCAGGCCTCCACGAGCTATTCCCTCTGCCTGGACTGTTCTCCCCTCACCTCTCACCTGCTAACCGATTCTCCCCTCCAGCTCTCAGCTATAATGACCGTCCCTTCCCCAGAGCAGCCCTTCCCAACATTCAAGCTAAATTAGCTCCCTTGGGTTACTCCCTTCCATCCATCCCTTCCAAGCTGATCTCAATAGTCGCCATTTGTGAGGTTATGACTGTCTTTCTCCCCACTGGGCTGTAAGCCCCACAAGGGTAGGGTCTCCAAAGAGACCTCAGAGAGCAGCATCTGCTCAAGCCACAGAGCAAGTAAAATTAGGGCAGGGAGCTGACCCGCAAACTCCTAAACCCTTGCCCAAGGCTGTTTCCAGAGCCCCTCACAGTCTCCAGAGATGAACTTGGCAGGTGCTGCTTCTGCTGGTCCTCACACAGAGAATCAGGGACCAATGCATTTGCCTCTCCTGCTAGCCTAGGGCTCTCCCATTAGAGCCCCCAGCCACCTCCTGCCCCTTGCTTACTACTTAGAGTCCCCTGTGACCTGAGAATTCAGGGGACTTCCACCCACAGCACACAGAAGGGTCGTGTCTTCACCTTCTCCTCTGGCTTCCTCATTGGACCCAACTCAGTTATTACCCTCTCCCTGAAACCCTTGCTGACTGCAGGCAGCTACCTCAGGGTGCCCATGTGTCATTAGCTGTCTGCCAGCCAGACCCCATACCAGGTCTAGAGTCCCTTGAAGGGGCCTTGAAGCCTGCTCCATCTTTGCATCCTTAACTCGAAGCAAAGGAACCTCAGCTGGATTTGGTGGTGAATGAATGGATGGGTGGGTGGAAAGAAGGATGGACAGATGGAGTGATTGAATGAACACTTCAATCTTCAAACCGCCTCTGGCCAGGCTTCCTGGCACCTCTGGTTCCTCCTTCTCTGGCCCCCCAGGCAGGACAGCAGTGGGTCTTGCTCTTCCCTTGCCAGCCCTGATTTGTGGGGTCCCTGAAGGAGCCCTGGCGGCGCAGTGGTTAAGAGCTTGGCTGCTAATCGAAAGGTCAGCAGTTGGAATCCACCAACTGCTCCTTGGAAACCCTATGGGGTCGCTATGTCCTATAGGGTCGCTATGAGTCGGAATCAGCTTGACGGCAACGGGATTGAGGTGGTGAAAAGAGGCTAGGTCCCTGTCCCCTTCCTGGGTGGCCCATGTGGACCTCTTTGAGTCTCTGCAGCAGAGAATGCCTCATGGGGGAGGCACCTCTCAACAGCATCAGGGAAGGGACACAGTCAGCTCCTTCGTCAGTCCTGTGGTTGACACCTGCCCACCTTGTAGGGGAGGGGTTGGCTCTGTTCTCCCCTCCCATAGGTTGTTTCCCTTGGAGCTGTTTCCCAGATCTGTCTGCTCCCCGTGAGCAAAACCAGCTCATTTCCTTCTGAAAATACAAACCACTTCCTGGCTCGCATAGAGCTGCCCAGGTGAAATGGGCCATGGTCTTGGAGCAGTCTGCACACCCCCTCCCCACCGCCCAGCTGGTCAGAGATGTACCCCCTCTCCCCTTGGCTCCCCCCCAAAGAAAAACACGTATATACATACACACAGAATGAACCCATCCATAGGCTTGACCCAAGGATTCTTGTCTGCTTAGCCCTGCACAAAGGACTAGGGGAAGCACAAAATGTTCTTTTATTCAACGGACTTCAACCAAGCAAGCATCTTCTGTGTACCAGGCCTGAGCTGGGTTGGCCACTCAGATGGTTAATATGCCCTGGCCCTGGCCTAAGACTTTGCCAGTCTGGATGGGGCCCTGAAGTATGGAGAGAAGCCAGATCCTTAACCCCAGATCCAGGTCTGCATTCTGACTCAGCTATTCCCAAGGCTGGGGGACCCCTGAGCACAGACATCGTAGGGCTGTGGGGAGAAGCAGATGCAATAAGGTGTTTCTCAGTGGGGCTTGCACGCTATAGTGTTCTCTGCAATTAATTGGAAAGCAGTTCACTCTGGAAAGTGCTGGAGAGCTCCAAAAGAGGATGATATAGATGAGAACAGAAGCCTGGATCCCTCAGGGGCTAGAGTCAAAAGGCCCACCCTAATACCTCCAACAAGATTCTTAAGCTCAGGCTTCCCATTGTGCAGAAGTAGACGCTGAGTCCAGAGAGGAGCAAGACTTTGACCCAGGTCTCATACTGAATCAGTGGCAGTGGCTGGGGCAGGAGGGGGCACTGAACCTAGGTTCACTGCAGGGGTCTCCATAACCCTAGATGAAGGGTTGGAGGAGGATGGGGAAGGAGGAAGAAGATATGGGGGCGACAGAGGCACGAGGATGAAGCCTGGAGCATTGATGAAGGGTTGGGGGGAGCAAGTGAATAAATTTGTGATGTACACTTGCCCTCAGGCACCCCAGACCTCATCAGAGCTGCTGATGCACACATAACAACCCCATGACATCTCACAGACCTTGCAGACTCAACACGTCCAAAACCCACCTCACTACCCACCCCAAACCACTCTCCACCTGTGTTCTCTTGCTCTGAGACCGAGTTCCCACCCTCCAGGAGCCCAGCCAATAGCGTGAGCATTCCCAAATCTCCTGCCTCTCCCTCCCTCCCTGTCCACAGGTCTGGTGACCCCACACCTCTTGAAAACTTCTCAAGGATAAGGCTTTGAAATACCTGGAATTCTCACACACTGCTAAGGAAAATGCGAATTGGTACAAACCCTTTGGAAAACTGTGTGGCAGCTAATGCCGAACATGTTCTATGAGCCAGCAAGCTACTCTTAGGGACATAATACTCAGGGGTGTGCTGGTAAATGTTTAACAGCCGGCTCTCAAAAACAAGACGAAACCTGTTTTGTAGTATTTGCCGATTTCTATGGTATAAATACTCCCACTATGACCCATTTAAGCTACCAACAATATGTCACTGAACGTGAAGTTGGGAAGAGATGCTTATAAGTTAGTGCAAGCCAGCTCCAGCACACCCCTGGATACATACCCCCCCCACAAATGTGTACAAATGCACACCAACAGACATGTTCATAGCAGCGATATTTCTAATAGCCCCAAACTAGATGCTACTCAAGTGTCCATCAACTAGAAGGTTAAAGAAATTGTGCTCTGTTCACACAGTGGAATACTACACAGCAATGAAAGAGAACAAGCCACTGCTACCATATGCAACTCCGTGGCTGGATCTCACAGATATAATGCTGAACAGAAGAAGCCAGACAAAAGCAGACACATACAATATCATTCCACTAGCAAGTTCAAAAGCAGGCAGACTTCGTCTCTGGTAACAGAAGACAAAATAGAGGTCACTTTGGAAGGAGGTGGTGATGAGGGGCACGAGTGGGAAGGCACTGTCCTGTTTCTGGACCTAGTTTCTAGACTACGTGGTGGTTACCTAGGTGTGGTCATTTTGATAATTCATTGAGCTGTATTTTCATGATTTGTGTATTTTCTTGTTTATATGTTATACTTGGATAACAAGTTTTCTCTGAAAAACAAATAACAACCCCCTCAGTTGTAACTCCTTCCTCCCATGGCCCTTGCTCTATCCAGGCTATCATGACTTCCCCCTGGACCACTGCCCTGGTCTCCTCATATGTCTCCTCTTCCCAATTCAAGTTAAAAGAGTTAGCAAATAAAAATGCACTAACGCTAAAAAATTACTTGTTATCTGAAATTCAAATTTAACATGTGATCTATGTTTTATTCCACAACTCTACCCTCAATACATCTCCAACTCCAGCCTCCTGAGAGGTCTTTCTCAAAGGCAAATCTGGCCATGTTTCTCCCCTGCTTAAGCCCCTTCCCCAGCTCCTTCCAGGAAACACTTCAATTGAGAAAGTTTTTTTTCTCCAGTCTCTTCCAGCCCCACTTGCCACCCCAAACCTACTTCCCACATTCCAGCTACACCAAACTTCTTAACATTCACTCATTCATTCATTCCAAAGTTATTTATTGAGTGGCTACTATGTGTGTCAGGCCCTCTTCTCCAACCATATCCTGCACTTTAGACGACTGTCATTTTGCTTGTGCTGGTTTCTCTGCCTTGGGTGCCTTCCCATAGCTGAGCTGTCGGATTAACTCATCTTCAGAATTTAGGTCTCACTGTCTCACTGCCCCTCCTCCCGCACTCCAGGACTCCCTGACCCTCCTGACCCCAGGCTGTGTTAGGGGCCCCTCCTTGGGGCTTCCACAGTCCCTGAGCATCCCTTTGTCCCAGTGTCAAGGATACTGGTTTGTCATTGTCATTGCCTGTGTACACACCTGTCTCCCCACCAGACTGTGACCTCATCCTGGACGAAGGCCAGGTCTGACTCAGCTCGGGGTTTTCACCCTCAGCTTGAGCCTGGAGTGGAGCTGGCATCAGGAAAGGTGTGTGGAGTGAGCAGATGGATTGGTGATAAAGGAGCACAGGGAGGAGAGTCCTGGAGTTTCCAAGATGATTCTGATTTCAGTTTCTTTCCTGTGGTTCCCATAAGAACTTGGCTATTGTCAGACCCATGGCAGTCTGTTTCCGTAAAGATTTACAGCCTTGAAAACCCATGGGACAGTTCTACTCTATCCTATAGGGTCACTATGAGTTGGAATCGACTCGACAGCAATAGATCTGTTGTGTGTGTTTGTGTTTGTTTGTTTTTTTTTAATTATCGGATCATGTGTCTCGCCTGATGTTTTGGAAAGCACTGTCCCCAACCATGGGAGAGGCAGAGAGCCCGGGGGGCGAGGCACACAGTGAGCTGGGAGGCCAGACACAGAGTTCTAACCCTGGCTCTGCCTCAGTTGGTCTTTGTCGATGTCCCACACCCTCCCCAGACTCACAAGTGTCAGTCCCTGCCTCAGTGACTGGGGGCGGGGAGACTAGGTGGTGTGTGAGGGCTCTTGCCTTGCAGCCATTTTGGCTTTCACTGTGTCTTCTGCAAGTTGCCCCTGGGACTCACGCTCCAGCACCTGCGACTCTAGAAGGTGGGACTGACAGCAGCAGAGGCGAAAGCCCTGGTGCATTAATTGGGCCCAGTGTTTACCCAGGCTGGGTCCATAAAATGCCTCAAGCAGAACTGAGCTCGGCTTGGAGCTCTTGAGCATTGTCCGTTCCGGCTGCTGAGCCTTGGAATGGACCACCTCGGTGGGCACTCCCTGGACACCTCAAAAGCTCCAGAGAGAAGCCTGGGAATGCTTCAGAACAGAGGAGTGCACAAGAATGGGTCTGTATGGCTTGGGGACCTGAGAGATCAACTTGTCCAGTTCCCTTCCCTGGGTAAGGATCCCCTGCATGCTGCATTACGGCCTAAACGAAGAGGGAGTTGGGCTTTTCCTGCCCGTTGCCTCTAAGCAGAACCCTGCGCTGGTGTCAGGTGGACGTGGCTCTGCAACACGTCACCTCTGCCTGGTCTATGGCTTCTCTCCCCATACTGTCGCTGATCTCCTGAATACAAGGACCTGGGTCTCTTCATCCCTTTTTCCTCCAGCCTGGTCCCTTTCTTGAGTTCCTCCTCTGTGCTCTTCCGTATGCTGAGCTCTTGGGACCAGGCAGGAATCAGACTCAGTCCTGCCTTTTGGGAGTTGAAGTCCAGCAGGGAAAACAGCTGTGTACCCAGTGAATTAGCAGATAAGGCAAGAGTCCATTCATCCACCCACTCACCCAACCGCCCATCCATCCGTTCAAAAGTACCATGTGTCAGGGAGAGATGCACACCACTCTTGCCCCCAGGAGAATGGCATGTCACTGTTTGGAGGCTCACTTCCTCTATACAGATACCTCTCCCAGCTCCTGGGACACTGCCCGGCACTTATTTCTTTGGGCATCTGTGGTCAGGGGCCAATTCTGTTCTGTCTTTATATCTGGGTGCCCGGCACAGGACCTCAGATGGGAAGGGCCTTGGTGAAGTTCCAGCTACATGATGAATGAAGAAGTGAATGAATGATGTGTTCAGATTTGTGTGGTAAGAAGATGGCTTTGGAGCAAGGAGACCCAAGACCAGTAGGAGGTTGCTGCAAAAGACTGGGTCACAGGAGGAGCTTGATGGTGGGAATTAAACTGCGTATGAGTTGAAATCAACTCAACAGCAATGGGTTTGGTTTGGTCTTGATATGGTCAGATCAATAAGAACTTTGATGCCAAACTAAAGATTTGTTTCAAATGCCCCTCCTCCATTCTTTGTCCGGAAGAGTTCTGCTCAACCCGCAAGGCCCATCTCCAAAGCCCCCTCTTCTGGAAAGTCATCACTCACCAAAGAGGCAGAGTTAGGTCGTCTCTCTCCCCCCAGCCCCCGTCCCTGAAATCCCCAGGGACAGTAAACACCTTGGTATAGAACAGTGGTTAAGCCTCGACTCAGCAGCCAGACTGCCTGGTTTGGATCCTGGCCCCACCTCATCCCAGCTGTGTGGTCTTGGCACATTACTTCACTTCTCAGCCTTAGTTTCTTCACCAGTAAAGCAGAGACAAGAAAAGTACCTACCTCATGGGATTGTTGTGAGAATTAAATGAATTAATGTACATAACACTTTGCCTGGCACAGAGTGAATACACAGTGTCTACTATGACGGTTCTTCCCCCATAGTCACGTCCCTTTCCCACCACTGCAATTATCTAGTCACACATGACACTAACCTGAGGATCCCAAAAAAACCACATGTACATTTTTGCTTTTATTACAGTAGCTGTTCCCACTTGTTCAGGCGAGAACTCAGCCTTCTCCAAAATGTTCCCCAGGGACCTCACGGCTGTTCCGCAGTCCATGTGCCCACTGTAGTCACCTTGCAGTCCTCGCTATTCCAGCTCGCACGCCCATTGCAAAGGGGCCTGCTACGGGAATGCTAGCAGCCCGGCAAAGGAGACAGACTCTTGAGGTCTCCAAAGATCCCAGATCTCAAGCAAGGCAGGATGGAGAATGCACTCCTCCTCAGCTCTGTACCCGGTCCCTGAGCATGGAAGAATTTTTGCCGGTACCTCAAAGTCTCTCGAGAACTGTCCTGTTGTTGTTGGTGTGCCTGTTGAGTCAATTCTGACTCATAGAGACCCTATAGGACACAGAACTGCCCCATAGGGTTTCCAAGGCTGTGATTCTTTATGAAAGCAGACCGCCACATCTTTCTCCCACAGAGCAGCTGGTGCGTCAAACCACCAACCTTTTCAGTTAGCAACCAAGCTCTATAACCACTGGGCGGCCAGAGCTCCTGAGAACAGTCTTACCAGCTGCTATAGGGAAAAGTTATCAGCCCAGGCTCTGGGGTCAGACAGTCCTGAGTTGAAACCTGTCCCCTACCACATGACCTTTGGCTTCTCTCTCCACCTCTCTGGGCCTCAGTTTCCTCAGGTATGAAGATTCACTAAGACAATGCGTTTGATCTAATTAGAACACTGCCTGGCACCTGAGGAGGATTTACCAGGAAGGTAATGAAGGCTACATTTCAGCGCCTCTTACTTGCATTGAGCGGGAGGAAGGTGTGGCAGCCTATTTCCATAAGGGCTTAGAGCCTTGGAAACCCTGTGGGGAAATTCTTCTCTGTCCTATAGCATCACTATGAGTCGGAATTGACTTGACGGCAATAGGTTTGGTTTTTTTGGTTTATTTGCATTGAAGTTTCTGGGTGGTACAGTTAACACACTCAGCTGCTAACGAAAAGGTTGACAGTTTGAGTCCACCCAGAGGTGCTCAGTAAGTTCAGGTTCTGTCTTGGTCCTCTTACTCTAGCCAGGACTCCAGTTAAGGTCTTCTGCCTCCCCCCAGGGTGGAATTCAGTGTCCTCCCCACACCCTGCCCCCCCCCCCATATTGCAATTAGTACAAACAGATACATGAAGGCAGATTCAGGTGGCAGATGCCAGGTCTATGCTGGCTAGCGGGGAGTAGGTTCTCAAACCCCAGGAGGAATCTGTCCCAGGCTCAGTCTCCTTCACTAGGGGATGATGGAAGAAGAAGAGTGTAGCTTGGTGGTCTTAATTTAAACTAAGCCCCCAGGGTACTCAAAGGGTCCTCAGGAGAATCTGAGGGTGTCAAGGGAAGGCTGAGAGGCTGAGACTCCAAGCCTCCCTTACTTCCCTTCAACCAGAGCACCTTCACTTTTATCTTATATTTGAATTGGGGTTCAGTTAAGAGTTTTTTTTTTTTTTTAAGTGTGAAGCAATACTAAAGTCTACATTGAGAACAACTTACATGTCACTGCCATGTATGGGCTACTAGGGAACTCAGAGCTATGTTTGAGGCTCACGTTTGGTAGGTAGAGAGAACCAGCAGCATTTGGGGCACTAACCTCACCTCCTGCATCCTTAAATTTTGTTCTGCCTTTATTATCTCTTCTCCCTTTAAAAACTGGCTGTGCTCTATTTGTGTCTGTAAGCTACCTCCCTTTTGGAATGAGGTAGACTAGAAAGAAATAAATCCAAAGGTTTAATACAAGTTTGTTGAATGAAGAATCTTCCAAACGCATGTACTCTCCCGTAGCTCACAGCTGATTTTCTCTCATAGAATAATTATCAGCATTCAGTTTGTTACCCCACTAGACTGTCAGCTTTTCCAGGCCAGGACTCTTGTGTATCCAGCACTCTCTCCAGATAGCACAAGATCTCACTACATGTTTCCTGAGAAAGGGAGGAAAAAAGGGAGGGAGGAAAGAAAGATGGAAGGAAGAAAAGAAGTCCTATATTGTAGGCCAGCACTCATGGTGTGGTGGCAAGAGTATGCTCAGGCTCTGGAATCAGACACACCCACGTTCAAATTCTGGCTCCGCCACCTGCCAGCTGTGTGACCTTAAGTAGCTCACTTTCCCTCTCTAAGCCTCATCTCTAAAATGCGAATGATGAGCCCTACCTCGCAGGTCACTGAAAAGTCAGGGAGGTAATGTGTGTAAAGCAACTAGTCAGGGCCTGGCACACAGTAGGCGCTCAGGAAACGGCTGGAGAATGAACTAGTTGGGAAGGGAAGGAGGACTTTGTGCTACGCTCTGAGTTGGGGCCTGTCTTCCAGGAGTTCCTCAGCTTTGGGGGGCTCCAAGTCCAGTGAGGCAGAACCTTTTAATTGGCCCACCCCGGGAGGGTGGGTGGAGGCAATCGAGCCTGCCCTACCTTGGCAGGGGTCTGGCCCCCCAAGCTTGCCCATGCCGGCTGCTAGGATGCCAACAAGTCCTGTCTGCCACCACCAGCCAGCCACTGGCCACATCGCCTGCTCAGCCCCTCACCCTGCAGAGTCCTTGAAGCCTGGTGTACACGGTTTTGAGCCCAATGTGACAAGCTGGGCACACAATGGGTGTCCAATCAATGCTAGGTAAATTTGATACAATTGCATTCTACGGGCATATTCCCATAAAATGTACAGATGTCTGTGTAAAGTGCCTATACGGGCAAAATAGAATAACACAATGCCGCCATTTATCGAGTGCCTGCAATGAACAAGACATATTTATGTTACTTAACTCTCTCTATTATTCCTGTTTTACAAGTGGAGAAGCTGAGACTCAGGGACGTTAAAAACTTGCTCAAGGTTACAGAGGAGGCATGTGTTGTGGTCAGGGTTCAAGCCCCTCTACCCACCCCTGAAGCGTGTGCTCCTGCCCTGCCCAGTGCCACCTGTTACAATCCTCCCCTATGCCCAGCGTGGTGCAGGGGCCTGGGAGTACAAGATAAAGCTGCTGGTCCCTGCCAGGGCAGGTCAGACCCACACATAGACAATGCTAAGAGAAGGTAACTATTCTCAGAGAAGGAACTGGAAGAATCTGAGCTGGGGCATCCAGAGGGCTGGAGGTGGCTTTTGCACAGAACCTTGAGGAGCAGGGAGAGAGGATGACCCCTCAAGACCATCTGCTTCAAATCCTCTGTTATACAGAAAAGGCCACAGAGGGCCGCAGGGAGCAGGGGCAGAGCTGGGCCTGTAACCGAGGCCCTTCACACTCAGCTTGCAGCTCTGGCCCTTGATAACTGTTCAGAAGGGCAGCCAGGTGGCGAGAAGGTGGGAATGGAGGGAATGCAGGCCATTAACCCCGGGAGAGAGCAGCCATAAGTGGGTACAGCCAAAGCCTTCACATCTCAGCGTGGCCGTCTGGGCGGATGGAATAGCAGGTACAAGCTCCACCCATGCTGGGCTCGCAAATCTTCACTGAGTGAATGAACAAATGAATGAATGAGTGAATGGGTGAGTGGGGTCCCAGGGGGCAAAGCAAATAGAAAGGAGGTACAGGGAGGCCAATGTGTAAGCCAGTGTTTGGAAGGACCTGCTCCCAGGCAGAGCTACCCACAGCTGAAGGTGCTGCACTGGGAGGAGCCAGCGCCCAACAAAGGAGGGGTGGGAGAAGCAGTTACCGGAGGGTCCTTGCCAGGCCTGCTAGAGCCAGGATTCCCTCCTGAGGGTCTCTGGTTCTGAAAGTCTTTCCACAGGGCCACCAGGGGCCTGGGGTCAAACCCCAGACTGGTTTGCATTAGGATGAAAACGCTCGCAGGCCAGCGGAAACTGACCCCTCTGATGGTTAGAGGAGGCGGGGCCTGCTGAGAGCTGGCAGCAGGGAGCTGCCCCCATGAGCCAGGGCAGCCCTGCACCAGCTCACAAATTAGCTTCATGTCGGACATGCCTCCTCCCTGCCCTCACCTGCCGTGTCTGCTCACAGGGCTTGTTCTGGGGCAAAAACAATTTCCAGTACCCTGCATTTTGTGGCCTAAAAGCACTTTTGCTTTATTGCTTTTATATATAAACTAAAAACCAACCAACCAACCCATTGCTGTCTAGTAGATTCCGATTCATAGTGGGGGGATGGAGGCGGGGAGTCAGCTTTGGATACAATTTCTTAGGTATAAAAGTCGCCCTCTGTAGTCAGGGCAGGCAGGTGGAGTGGCCCTCAGAATGGGCTGGCTCTGGGACATTTCTTTTTCCTCCTCCTCACCTTCCCCAGGACCACCTCATCTTTCAAGCTCCTTCAACTCTCTGAGCCTCAGTTTCATCTTCTGTAAAGTGAGGCAATAAGACCATTTTACAAAATCCAAACAAAACAAAAATTCAAAAGCAATGACCCCCACTGTTAAGAAGGCTGTGAGGACTGATAAGATGACCTAGGAGATGCCTGGCCCCAGCCCAGCTCACATGGGCTTTCAACAGACACCCCCTCTGCTGCCCCAGGCATGGGGAACCGCCACACAAAGTGCTGGTTCCTGAGGTTCTTTGCTTCTCTTGTTTTGGCCCGCGGCCTGGGAGACACGGAAACTCTGAGGGCTTCAAACTCAATGTGTTTTATAGGCTCTGTGAACCCAGCAGTACCTTAAACTCACTTCAGACAGTTTATAAGCCCTGAGACCGCCCAGAATCCCTGATCCAGGGAACCCTGACTCTCTGGGGAGAAACTGGGCCCCAGAGCCAGAGAACAAGTTGCCTGGGGCTGATGGGACTGGGCCACGAAACAAACTCCTCTGATGCCTCCTCAGTGCTGCAGGACGAAGTTCAAACTCTCTCATCTGATTTTCAAGGTTTACCCCTGTTAGCCCTGTTACCTCTGTAAAAAAAAAAAAAAAAAAAAAATTTTTTTTTTTTTTTTTTTACCCCTGTAGCTTAAAAGAACGAGAGGGAAGGTTCTCAAGCAGATGGGGCCGGCAGGGGCCCCAATGAGGAATGTCCTACCTGCAGAGACTTCAGTGGATTCCTACATTGGAGGAAACAATGTCTCAACCCAGCCAGCTCCCACTTGCAACCCAGGAGATGTTGCAAGACTGCTTGCACTGCCCCAGGTAAGCTGAAGGAAGGACTGAGCCATGTCCCCCAAAGCCCCTAAAGCCCAGACTGATCCCTGTGTGGTTGTCATAGAGATGTAATAGTGAAGGAGCCAGAGGAGGCCTGCAGGGGTCATCTTGTCCCTCCCTCTGGGTCCTGGGGACCCATGGCTAAAGGCACAGGCTTTAGCGTCAGCCCGGGATTTGAATCCTGGTTCTGCCACTAGTCCTGTGACCTTAACTAAAGCACTTCAGCAAGCTGAGTCTCAACTTTCTCATCTGTACAATGAGAATAATAAGAGCAGGTATTTCTATCGCGTGTGGTTGTTGTGGGGATCAAATGAGGTAAAGGTGTCCAACAAGTATTATTTGTACCTACTTTGCCTCCAAGGCAAGATGGCACCAACCACTTAATAGATGGGTACATCCTATTTTCAGCAAGGCCTGCTTCTCCCTGGGAGGTAACCCAATCCAGCTGACATTCTTTCTTGTTTCTGAATTCCCAAGGAATTCCAGTGGAAACCTTTACTCCGGTGTCCTCTCCCCACCCCAACAGCCCTCTTCTAAACCTGCTGCCCCATCACACACACACCTTAAAGTCTTTTGATACCTCCTCATTGCTGCAGGATGAAGTTCAAACTCCTTAACCTGACTTTCAAGGTCCTCCCCAACCTGGCCCTGTTGACCTTTCATTTCTCTCCAGTTCCTCTAGCCCTGAGTGACCCGATGTGCTCAGTTACACACACGCTACTGCTACTATTAATAATGATAATAACTAACACTCACTGGGTGCTTAATCACTGCCGTCTAGTCGATTCCGACTCGTAGCGACCCCATAACTAACACTTACTGGGTGCTTACTCCCCCATATATTATGTGTTACATATAATTAAGTTGGCTATATTAACTCAATTAATTTTTACAAGATTGTTGTGTTATTGAGTGCCATTTAGTTGATTCTGACTCATAGTGACCCCATGTAACAGAATAGGACTGCCCCACAGGGTTTCCTAGGCTGTAATCTTTATGAAAGCAAACCATCAGGTCTTTCTCACACAGAGTCACTGGGTGGGCTCAAACCAACAGCCTCTTGGTTAGCAGCCAAGTGCTTAGCCATTGTACCACCAGGGCTCTCCTTATGAGGTAGGTACCAAAATTAACCCAGGTTACAGATGAGGACATTGAGGCACAGAGAGAAGTAACTTCCCAAAGGCCACACAACTAAGAAGTAGTAGAGCTGGGATTCAAACTTGTGAAGTCTGGCTCCAGAGGCCAAAAATGACCATTCTTGGCACATACTATGCATTCATTCCTGAGGCATCAATGGAGCTTGGCGGACACAGGAAATGTGGGTTTCCTCCGTTCTGGATATCTGAAATCCAAAATGCAAATGTACTCCTCAAACTCTGGGCACCTACTAGTATTCCCATTTTCACATGAGGTGGCCGGGACTCTGAAAGGTGAAGGAGGCAAGCAGCCTGGGGTTCACAGGACAGAAGAAAAGGACCCCAGGGGCCCTGCAAGTTCCCTGATAGTAAACTGCTCTCCTGGCTTGGGCATCTGGAGCTGCCCAATGGCCTGTGATATCATCCTTTACCTTAAATGCACTGGGGGAAGATGCTGTTTCCCAGGACATGCTCTCTAGACCATCCATACCACAGTTTCCCAGGTGCTTGCAAAAATGCAGGTTTTTGGGCCCCATTCCTGATCTGCATCAGAACCTCTGGGGCTTGGGCCCAAAGTCTGAGAAGAAATGCTAGGCTAGCTGAAACTCTGCCCAGGTGTGAGAATCCAGTCAAACTCAGAATCAAGGAACCTTGGGCGAGTCATTGAATTTCTCTGGGCTCTGTTCATCTGTAATGTGGGAATGGTAAAACTGAATCCTAGGGTGGCTGGGAGAGTAAGTGAAATAAAGTGTGTGCGACTGGCACTGTGAACAGGCTAGACTCAGTGGGTTACAAGTAGAAGAACAACCTTTTTCCCTACAGTATCCCAAACCTGCCCTGTTGGGTCCCCCTACCCCCAACCCCACCAAAAAGGGACCTAGGGTTGACCCCGGCCTTCCTGCTCTGTCTTAGGTATTAAGGGACAGTCTCATTTTCAGGTGCTAACAGGTCCACACCATCTGACCTCAGTGTGTCAATCCCTTACCCAATTCAAAGTTCCTCTCCACCACCCCACCACCCAGGCCTGTTCCCAGCTTTAATCACTTCCTCCATTTCCCCACCTCCTTCTTCCACTTCTCTAGGCCATCCTCTGCCTACTAAACAGCTCTGGGGTGGGGCGGGGTGGGAGATCAGATAAAAAAAGACAACAGGACCTTACCCAGGGCTGCTGGGGTCTAGCATGTGGGGGTCCTCTTGGGGCAGAAATGTCCAAACGCAGCTTTCTCTCTTTGGGGTGTATTATGGGTTTTTCAGTGACCCCCACCTTGCTGAGACCCTCCAACCTGCAATTCCTGGCCATGGGTGATGCTTGCTTCTTCAGCTGATACCTCCAACTTTCCATCAATCCCACACAGAAGCTTTCTGCTGGGGTCACCTGACACTGGTAGGCAGCAGACCCCCTGGACTGGTCCTTTCTAAATAATTTGATTCCTACTACATTCTACAGTGTCCACTTGGGCCACAGAAAATGTGTTTCTTTGCCTGACAAACTCCAGCAGGGTCCCTGCAACCTCCTCTCCTCTCCCTCCAGCCTCAAAACTTCAGACAGTGTTTAGGACTTTCCACAGGGCGGCCACAGTCCTTGCTCACCGAACCTCCCCTTCCATCTCTTGCCTTGTCTCATAACTGCTCGGGAAGGGGGTGAAGGTCACAGAACTGATTTGGGGCCATCCCTTTTTCCAGTCCTGGATAGATGTCTTTTAGAATGTGGGGTGCTGGCCATGTGTGGTGTACAATTTGGGGCCTCAGCACTCAACACAAAGAAGGTGTCCATAAAGAATACCAGACCCTTCTCTTCCTCAAGCAAAGAGAAGTGGGGCTTCAGGGGAGGAAAAGAAAGAGCAGACACCAGGGCTACACAAGGCATCAGGCAGAGCGGGGAGCCTCCGCAGGCTCCCGGAGATGGACGTAAAACCAGGGATTGGGAGGGATTCGTTTTTAATTAAAAAGCAATCGAGGTCCAGATATAAAGTATCATGACACTAATGGTCCAGGAAATCTGGAACCTTAAATCACAACGATTTCTCCCCAGAGGGCAGCCCTGGGACCCCAGGATTAGATAGCAGGTTTGGGCGTTCCAAGGCAGGAAATGCTGAAGGTGAGTGCAGATTCCTCCCTGCTAAAGCACTCAGATGAACAGCCGAGTCAGCGCTCAGAGACCGCTGAAACCAGTTTGGCACCATCATTACACAAACGGGGAAACTGAGGCCCAGAGAGCAGTGGGAGCTACCCAGCGTCCTCAAAGAGCAGGGACAAAGCCAGAACGAGAACCTGAGCTAAAGGCCCTGTCCCTGTGCCTGCCTGGTGTTGAGAGCCCTGGATGGAATACTTTTCCACAATCCCCTGCCAGGGTCCTCAAGTGGGGTCTTGGGGAAAAGGACTCTGCTGGGGTCACTGAGCTCAGAGGGTGAAGTTTCTGCAGGGTTGTTGGGTGGTGGTGGACAAGACTAACCTGAAGGCCTTGCAGATAGGGTGAACCAGCTGTCCCCACTGGGGCAGGGGCCACCTGCACTCATGCTACCCAGTGTGGTCGTCACTATCTTCCTGTGCAGCCTTTCATCAGGGACTCGCTGAGTGACTTTAGGAAGCCTTGCCAACTTCCCTGCACTCCAGCCTCAGTTTCACCATCTGTATGATGAGGAGGTTGAACAAGATCTCTGTAGAGTCCCCTCCAGTGCTGACAACCTGTGATTCTATGAGTCTATTAGCCTGCCGTACCATCCCACAAACAGGGATGTTGTGAAGGCAGAAGGTGACCAGCAGAGCAGGAAAATGATGAATGGGGAGACAGGAAGTATTTTGGGCTCCCAAGGAAAAACTGCAACACCACCCCTGGTCACCAAGATCCCTCTGTGCCCCCTAATTCTCTGGATTTCCTTCCTCAAGACAGGCCCGAGCCAAAAGTCAGACACCTCACTCATTCAAGCCATAGGGATTTATCACTTCTCTGGAATGCTCTGTGTTTCTTCTATATACCTTGAGACATCTAAGAAAAGCTAGCCAGAGTGGGTGGGTCTCCCTGCTGCAGCTGACTGAAGGCAGGCTGCCAAACAACCACTGATCTCTCTGGCCACATCAATAATGACATTGTGAGGAAATTCAGGGAGATGATTTTCTCAGTCTACTCCATACTGGCTAGATTCCCAGAGGAGGTGACCAAGGAGGTGGCAGTTCTGGGGAGAATGTTGAGAACCTGGACAGGAGCAAACTCAGGGGACAAGGGTGCTAGTTCCAAAGCTTTGCAAGGCTGTGTTGGGACAGAGGGCCAGATACCTTTAGTGAAATTATAGGTCGGAGAGCTGGAAGACCTGAGAGATTTCTGGTCCAAGCCTCCTCACCATAATCTCCCTGAAAGGTAATACTCCTCCTCAAGGGGAGCCCTGGTCGTACAAAGGTTAAGTGCTAGGCTGCTAACTGTAAAAGCTTGCGGCTCAAACCCAGTGGCTCTGCGGGAGGAAGATCTGGTGACATGCTCCTGTAAAGATTACAGCCTAGAAAACCCTATGGGGCAGATCTACTCTGTCACATAGGGTCGCTATGAGTAGAAATCGATTTGATGGCACCTAGCAACAACAGTCCTGTTCACACACCTCCTGTGACAGGAAGCTTACTCCCCAGCAGTCGGCTGCTTCCCCAGTAAGAATACTTTGGCTAATGGAAAGTTCTCTTTATGTGGGATGCCCTCCCTGGTTCCATCTGGATTGACCTCTGCCAGACACTGGGCTGGGTACTTTTATCTGGCTTCTTTCTTTTAATTCTTACAACTCTGAGAATTATATTGCCATTTTTTTTAAAAAAAATCTGAGGCTCAGACAAGTCAAAGGACTTCCACAAGTTTCCATAGCTAGTAAAAGCAGAGCTGGGATTACAACCTTACGTGTGTCTGGCTCCAAATCTGTATACACCAGAAAGCATTCGCCTCTTTCTTGCTTTCTGCCTTTGGCCACACAGAACTTCTTGTCCTTCTCCAAACTCAGAATGTTCTCTCATGAGTCACTGCCTTTGCATAAGTGCTCTTTCTGCTTGGAATATCCTCCCTCCTCCCCCCCCCCCCCACCGTGTCCATTTGAAAGCATCTGTTCTCAGGGTTATGTCTTTTGTCATCACTATTTTACATACAGAGTACCTGGGTGGTATGAATGGCTAATGTGCTTGGCTGCTACAAAAGACTGGTGGTCTGAGAGGTACCTTGGAAGAAAGGCCCGGAGATACCCGTCTGAAAAAATCAGCCACTGAAAACCCTGTGGAGTACAACTCTACTCTGATACACATAGGGTCACCATGAGTCAGAGTCAACTTGAAGGTGACTATTTTATATACCCCCCCAGCCTCTAGACTATTGTCTGACACATAGTAGGCACTCTGTGTTTGTTTAATGAATACGTGACGGCATCAATAATTCCAGTCCACAACTCAGTTCTCACCCACTTTGGAAAGTCTTCCCTGACTCCTGCCTCCAGTGTGAGTGACCTGGTTCTGGGCTCCTGTGGCCACACTCCTTGCTCCGCCCACCCCACTCCCAAACACACACACCCACCAGCTGGCCCCCTGGCATCTGTTGAGGCCCCAGCATTTGCCACATAGCACTCTCAGGGGCTGTTTACCTGTGAGTCTCCCCCAATCAGCATCCAGCTCCCCAAGGGCCAGGTTTCCCAGCCAGCAGGCCAGCGCCAGTACAGAGGAGGGGCCCGGGAAAGGAGTGCGGAATTCAGTGGAGCATGAGGCCCCGATGAAACCTAAAGACGACTTTGTCTAATCCTCTATTGTTACAGAAGAGGAAACTGAGGCCCAGAGAAGGCAAAGCTGGGAGGACCGGCATCCAAGCTGCCAGCCCCCATCCCTTTAGATGCCCTGGTGGGGAATAACAGGACCAAAGATAGGAAAAGGAGGAGGTCAACAGGACGAACCGGGAGCCTGAGCTGGCCCAGGGCTGCCCCTCAAGTCAGCCATCCCTGCGGGAGACCTCGCAGGCTTGCCTCTGGGGTGCTGGAGGAGTGAGCCGAGGGTCAGGGGGAGTTCCTCGGGCTCCCACCTCCCCACAGCTGGCCAGGAGAAAGGCCCCCGGCGGGTGCTGAGTGTGAGGCGAAAGGGTGGCTCAGGTTCAAAGGCAGCCTGCAGCAGACGCCAGTCCTCAGCTTCCGCCATAAATTTACAACTCCAAAAAAGCCCTGCATCCTCCAAGAGGAGGGAGGGAAGATTTCTTGAGGTTGGTCCCATCGCCCTTTACAGAGCCAACGACTTATTGCAAAGTCTGAGTGAAACAAAGTGATTCTTCCACACTGCGGGGAGAGGTCTCCTGGCCCTGGGGAAACAGGACCTCCCCAGGGTGCCCTTAGAACTGGCTTGTCAACCTCTTACCCTCCCCCCACCCCCACCTCCATCCATTCTCCACACAGTGGCTGGAAAGCTCTGACCAGGCCATTTTCTGCTCCCACATTTCTTAAGATGGAGTTCAAGCTCCTTGGTCTGGACTCAAATAACAGGGGGTTGGTAAGGGGACGGAGGTGGACTCCTTACCCTCTGGCCTGTGGCAGGGGTTGGGGGGGCTCTCTGGGGCTCAGAGCCAGGCAGAAGCTCCCAGTCCTGCAGGTGGCAGCCAGGACCCCATGCTGGAATGTCCTCAGCAGAAGTGCAAGTGGGGTCAGACACCCTGAGCTCTCAATAAGTATGTGCGGAATGAGTCCTGGGAGAAAGCTAAGAGAAAAGCTCAGGCCCCAGGAAAATCCCCGACAGCTAATGCACTGGGACTTCAGTTGTCCCGCCTCTGCCATCTTTACTTTCATGGCTCTCAGAAGCCAAAATCAACATGGCCCCTAGCTGGGGGGAAAGACTTCCACATCAGAAACTGCTGGAATCCCCGAGGATCAGATGCAGGAGGGGCTATGGGGGTCCCTGACACTCGGCCTTCCTTTTTGCAAAATGGGAAAGGGAAACCTAGGGACAGGAAGTAACTTGTCTCAGGTCCGAGGCAGAGCTGAGTCATGGAACAGGCCCCTGGTTCTTCCTCCAATGCAGCCCTGTGCAGCTCAGTAGTCAAGGCCCGCTCGAGAGACCGTGACAGATTCACCACACTAGAGATGCAAGCGACATTTAAGGTTATCTACCCTCCCTGATGCAACCTCTGTGCCAGGCCCTGCCTTGGCTCAGAGGCCATGGGGGTGATCGGAACTGCCCCTGCCCTCCAGAAGTTCATTTCCTGGGAAGACAGACCCTGAGGGAGACCAGAACATTCAGAGTGTAAGGTGTAGGGACAGGAAAAAGTTTGACCTTCTCTAGGGAAAGTAGGTGAAAAGAACATTCTGGGCAGAGAAAGAGCCGGTGCAAAGTCCCAGAGGGGAAACAGCAGAGCACACCGTCAGTGGATTGCAGGTGGATGCAGTGCACCCAGTGTAGGGGGGCGTCGGGGTGGGGTGGAAGGAAGAGAGTCAGGAGATGAAGCAGGAGAGGCCGGCAGGGGCTGGGTAAGGAGCCATGTTAAGGAGGCAGGCTTGATCCTGAGTCTGGGAAGGGTTCAAGAGAGTCCTTTACACAGCAAGTCGTTGGCAGGGCCGAGCTCGTGGCCCGGGCGCCCAGCTCTCACATCCCCCACTCTCCACAAAAAGTTACATATCCGGTTGCCTGGGGATAGTGAGGAACTGAGTCCTGAACTGCCCTAAACGATCCCTTCAAGATCCCTAGAGCAGGGCCTTGGGAATCTTGTTCCTAAGCCAGGCCTGGCAGTCCTCATCTTCTCTAGCCAGGAACAAGTTTCCTGAAGTCTTTATTTAATTAGGGTCTTTTTCTCGCAACCTACACCTCAGACTGAAAACAAAAACCAAACCAAACAAAACAACAATCGTGGCGTCTCCCTCTTGGGCTCCAGGACTGGTTTTCCCACCAGGGGCAGGAACGGCCCCCACTTGGATCTCCCCACTGCCATTGGCTATTCCAGGACTTCCAGTGTGGGTTAAGCCCAGAGGTCAAGGTGCCACGGGCAGGCCTGCCCCCACCACTGGTCGAGGAAGGGCCCAGAGCTTAGAGTCCATATAGATTAATTTAATTGGGCCCTATTATCACTTTGCTCCAAGCCTGCAAGTCTAATCTAGCGCTGAAGTAATTCATTGGGTGTGAAGTGTCCTGGAGCCAAGACTTCCCTCTGCTCACGGAACAAAGCTCTCCTTGCTTGGCCCAGGCCCCAGGGCCACTGCAGCCCTGCTAGCGGAGGGGCTGCGTGGGGAGCGGGTGAGCAGGAGAGGCCTTAAAATAACTCTTTGCCTTGGTTGCATCCCCTGACTTTCCCAGAATGAGGCTCTGGCTCTTGTCCCCCACCCCCAGTACACACACACTCAGCTACACACTCACACGTGGGGTAACACTCAATTGCCCACAGACCTAAAAGATGGCTGAAGAGGCCCCCCATGAGACCTGGGTCAGCCCCGAATTACTATGAGATTTTGGACAATTCTTTTGTTCTTTCTGTGCCTCAGTTTCCCTTCCTGCAGAATTTCCTGGCTTTTCACTTTAGTAGCAGTGCGACCTTAAGAAAAGTTATTAAACTTCTCTGAAACTCAGTTTCCTCATCTTCGAAACAGAGAATTCAATAAAGTCTATCTCATAGGGTTACTGGGAGAATTGAATGAGCTAATATATGTAAATTGCTTAGAACTGTGTGTGGCATACAGTAAGCATTCAATAAATGTCCTCTCACAATTATTGTGAGACTCCGGTGGGATGGGGGCAGGGAGTCCTCTGTGAAACTGTAACCGCTGAGGCCAGGGTACCTATTGTAGTTGTAAATCCAGAAAAGTGGGAGACAGCGAGGTATGGTGTGGTTCCCACGGAAGCTTTGTTCCAGGGTTAGGGCACCTGATGGAATCGGGAGCTGAGAGAATGCAAGTTGCCCAGCATGGTGTTGTTATGATTAGATTTGCATAATTTATGGTGCAATTATTCATACTCTGAGTGCCAAGCTCATTAAGCAATCAGGCAGCATGAACAGAACCCACTGAGTTGAGCCCCAACCTGAGGGGGAAAATCGTTCTTGGGGCCCCCTGGGGGCTTGGCCTGAGGGCAGAGGAAGGACACTTATGCATGAATGCCTGCACACCACACACCCACAGGAGGGCCCAGGCACCCCGGCAGGGGCATAGGTGGTAAGGGAGTTGGGGAGGTTGAGGATTTATTGGTTTGCCTGCCTCTTCCCTTCCCCACCCTAAAAAACCAGCCAACATTGTAGGGTCCCTCCTGGGCTCCAGTGCTCCAAACCCCGACTCTGTGCTAACCCTGCCATCTGATCCACAAGACATCATGAAAGACAGAGTTTGTTAGCATTACCCCTAGTATTAATACCCATTTAACAGGTGGGAAAGTTGAGGTTTAACAGGTCCAATGAAATCTCTACTCAACAAGCACAAAAGCCAAACCAAAGTCTCCTACTAGCTAATATTTGCTCCCTAATTTGCTCCCTCTTTCGGGGATGTAGTTAGGAAAATCTAGAGAGCCCTGGGCTGGGAGTTAGATGACCTGGGTGAGTCCCTCCACTCTCCCCATTTCATGCAGTTTGTGACCACCAACTCACAAACCCCAGTGTGCGGCTTGGCACTCACTAGGTGAGCATGAGATAAATGGTATCCGAACTCAGCATCAGAGACCCCAAACCAGGAAAACACTCATGTGGGTCCTTACAGATCCTAACCTCTGGTAAGCCTTCATCTTCTGCTCTAACCCTAACTATCCACATGTGGAGTTATAATCTCCGCATGGGACAGGTGGGGCAGAAGGAAATCAGGCCCCCATCCTTGTTACGCAAGGTGGAAACCTCTTTGTTCTGTAGCCAGTTGGCCAAGGTGGGCAAGGGCTCTACTCCCCTTTTATTCTCTTCCCTTGCATCCCCCCCGCCACCGGAAGTGGACTGAGGGATATCGATTGTTGCTGATGTCAGATAGATCCTGGCTGAAAGCAGAGAATACCAGAAAGATGTTTACCTGTGTTTTATTGACTACACTAAGGCATTCGACTGCATGAATCATAACAAATTATGGATACCATTGTGAAGAAAGGGAATTCCCGAACACTTCATTGTGCTCATGCAGAATCTGTACATAGACTAAGAGGCAGTTGTCCCAACAGAACAAGGGGATGCTGCGTGGTTTAAGGTCAGAAAAGATGTGCATAATTTGTCAGGGACGTGTCCTTTCGCCATACTTATTCAACCTGTATGCTGAACAAATAATCTGAGAAGCTGGACTCAGTGAAGAAGAGTGTGGAATGAGGATTAGAGGAAGACTCGTTAACAACCTGCGATTCGCAGATGACACAACCTTGCTTGCTGAAAGTGAAGAGGACTTGAAGTACTTACTGATGAAGATCAAAGACTACAGCCTTCAGTATGGATTGCACCTCAACATAAAGGAAACAAAAATCCTCGTAACTGGACCAATAAGCCACATCATGATAAACGGAGAAAAGATTGAAGTTGTCAAGAATTTCATTTTGCTTGGATCCACAATCAACACCCACGGAAACAGCAGTCAGGAAATCAAATGATGCATTGCATTGGGCAAATCTGCTGCAAAAGACCTCTTTAAAGTGTTAAAAAGCAAAGATGTCACTTTAAGTACTAAGGTGCACCTGACCCAAGCCATGGTATTTTCAGTCGCCTCATACGCATGCGAAAGCTGAACAATGAATAAGGAAGACCAAAGAATTGATGCCTTTGAATTATGGTGTTGGCAAAGAATATTGAATATACCATGGACTGCCAAAAGAACCAACAAATTTGTCTTGGAAGAAGTACAGCCAGAATGCTCCTTAGAATCGAGGATGGCGAAACTTCATCTCACATACTTGGGACATTATCAGGTCCCTGGAGAAGGATATTTTGCAGAGGGTCAGCAAAAAAGCAGAAGACCCTCAATGAGATGAATTGACACAGTGGCTGCAACAATGGGCTTAAGCCAGAAATGATTGCGAGGGTGGCGCAAGACCGGGTAGCATTTCATTCTGTTGTACATGGGGTCACTATGAGTCAGAACCAACTCAACAGCACGTACCAACAACAACTCTGGCTCACCTCTCTCCTTAAACATATCACTTACATCATGCAGTACCCAGGCCTCTTGAGGATACGGGGAGCCAGGGTCACCACCAGGGGCCAAGTGAGGAGGCTTTGAGGCTGGGAAACATCAATAGCGGCCCTGAGAGCACCCCCACCCATGCTGTGTCCCACACGCAGCTTCTGCAATGCCCTTTCAGCTATTCTTAATGCCTTCCCAAACACCATGTGAGGCCACCAGGCACCTGCCCTTCCAATCCCTCTACCCATCATTTAATTATTTGAAGTACCCCTCAGGCGCTCCATGTTCAACTGTCGCCATGCTTCCCCGAAGGTAAAGCAGGTATCGCTATGAGTTGGAATCAACTCAACGACACACAACAACAGCAACAACAAGGGGAAACAGGAAGTTTGGCATGGACAGACAAGGTCAGGCTGAGAAGCCAAGTGATCACAGGCGAGGTGGCTCTCTTAACTGCTCTGAACCTCAGCTTCCCCACACATCATACACCTCACATGTGCTGTGATACGGCTTCTGGATCCCTCTTCAGAAGAGAGGTGCTGGGAGTGCATCAAAGACAACTCAGCTGTCAACCCTTTTGGGGGATTACTTTGCTGAAGGAAACTGCCTTGCCCAAGATCACACCCTCTTCTAGGGGTAACTTTAATCCAATGACTGACCACCTCGGAGGAGGGAGGGCCCAGCCCCCTCAACCCAAATTGGGACAAGTCTGAAGGCTCTAGTTCCAGGGCTGCCGATGAGGTCAGCTGAGACCTTTATTGAGACTGTGTCACAGACTGGCTTCTCCATTTACCCAGTCCTGCTTCCTCCCCTTCCCTTCTGCCCGGCTGATGCCCACAGTGTTCCTGATAATTGACCTGCAGGCAAACCTCCTTTCTCAGAGCCTGCTTCTCAGAGAAGCAAACCTGTGACAGAGGCTGTGTGAGAAGTAACAAATTCTTGTCCTAATTTGGAATGCTGTTTACTTGGTGGCTCTTTGTTTAGTTTGGGAAGGCTCTTTGTTTGGGAAGGGCCATGCTCATTTTTGTTCGTCATCATATTTCTACGCTTCATACAGAGTAGGTACTCAATAAATATGAGCAGAAGGAAGTGGAGAAGTTAGGATGGTCTTAAGGGAGGGAGGAAGGCAGCAGAGAGTACATGGGTGAACCTAACTCGATTTATGAGATCAAGAAGGCAGTTCCAAGAAAGTGATGTTCAACATATACCAGAGACTCTATCAGCCTGAGACCAGAAGAACTAGATGGTGCCCAGCTACCACCAATGAACCGCCTGACAGAGAACACAACCGAGAGTGTCTGATGGAGCAGGAGAAAAGTGGGGTGCAGAGCTAAACTTTCGTAAAAAGACCAGACTTAATGGTCTGAGTGAGACTGGGAGGACCCAGGAAGACACAGCCCCCGGACTCTCTGTTAGCCAGGAACTGAAACCATTCCTGAAGCCAACTCCTCAGACAAAAATTAGACTGGACTATAAGACATAAAATGATACTCACGAAGAGAGTGCTTCTTAGCTCAAGTAGATACAGGAGACTAAATGGGCAGCTCTCGTCTGGAGGCAAGATGAGAAGGCATAAAGGTGCAGGAGCTGGTTGAATGGACATGGGAATTCTGGGGTGGAAAGGAGGAGTGCCCTGTCGCATTATAGGGAGAGAAGCTAGGGTCACATAACAATGTATGTATAAATTTTTGTATGAGAAACTAACTTGAACTGTAAACTTTCACTTAAAGCACAATATAAATAAATAAACATTCTGAAGGATAAAAGTGATGTTTAAACTGAGAACTGACAGAAGGAAAAAAATTGGCCAGCAGCAGATGTGAGGAGGTAGGTGTCAATGGGGAGGAAAGACATGTTCTTCCAGGTAAGGACTAGCGCCTGCAGAGGCACCAGGGTGGGAACTGGAGGAAGTGAGCGAAGGCCATTGAGTAAAGGGCAGAGGGGCACAAGATAAGCCTGGAGAGGTGGACGTGGCTGGACTCCAACCCACAGAACATGGCTTTAGCCTAAGAGAAGCGGGGAGCCTGGAAGCTTTTTAAGCAGGAAGAGGTATGGTCAGGTTTGCGTTTTGGAAAGATATCCCAGCTGCCAGGTGGCGGATGGGTAAGAGGAGCACGTCTGGGCAACAGTCAACAGTCATGACCCTGGTGAGGCTGTGATTCTGATGAAGGCAGTGGTGGTGCAAATGGCTAACATGTTTGGCTTCTAGCCCAAAGGTTGGAGGTTCAAGTCCACCCAGAGGTACCTCGGAAGAAAGACCTGGCATTCTACTACCAAACATCAGCCACTGAAGACCGTATGGAGCACAGTTCTACTCTGACACACATGGGGTCACCATGAGTCAGAATCAACTGCATGGCAACTGGTTTTTTGTTTTGTTTTGTTTTTTAGTAATGATGGAAATGGAGAAAATCGGAAATGTCAGAACTTTATTTGGAAGTTGTATCCCCAAATTTACTGCTTGCTATTTGGATGACAGGGGTGAGAAGAAGAGAGACCAATCTGGGAAGATGCCTAGGTTTTGGGTAAGCCCCTGGAGTGATGGCAGAGCCATTTACCAACCTGGGGGAAACTGGAAGAGAGAAGCAGGGGCAGGTGGGCTTGGGCAGATCAAGTGTTCCAGTTGGGGCGCCTATGGGACATCCAAGGAGGAAAATTCAGGCATCTGTGAAATATAAGAATCTGGACCTGAGAAGAAATGTCTGGGTTGGGGACAGAGATGTAGGGACAGCTTGGAGATGAACTGTGAGTCCCAGAAGGCAGGGACTCAGTGGGAATGGGCTCTGCAATCCCACCATGGCCTGTGCCTGGGACAGAGCCCATGGTGGGTAAGCATTCGCTGGCTGGCTGGTTGGCTGGCTGGCTAGCTGGATGGATGGGTAGATGGACGGACAGACAGACAGATGGGTGAATAGATGGATGAATGGACAGAAAGATGAACAGGCAGACAGATAGATCTGTTTTCTCCCTACAGGACCCCAAGCTCCTTAAGGCCCAGGCCTCAAAAGTGACTGAGACGTAGGATTCTACTGTAGCCACCACCACCACTGTGAGGCTGATGGAGAGAGGGTGAGGAGGACACAGGAAGCACAGGGATAGTCCCCTCGTTTTACAGACACGGAGCTGATGCCCACAGACGGGCAAAGCCAGTATCCCCTTTATCTCCACAGGTACCTTCAGAAACAGCTACCTCCCTGAATCAGATAAAAGAGCTGAGGCCCAGAGAAGATCACCCACTTCCCCAAATCCACACCTTCAGGCAGCACTAAAAAAACAAAAAACCAAACCCGTTGCCGTCGAGTCAATTCCGACTCATAGCAACCCTACAGGATAGATCAGAACTGCCCCATAGAATTTCCAAGGAACACCTCGCAGATTTGAACTGCTGCGCTTTTGGTTAGCAGCTCTAACACTTAACCACTACACAACCAGAGTTTCCCAGGCAGCACTAGGGGGTTAAAATAAACCAGTTTGGAGTTTATGATTTGATTTCAGGTTCATAGCTGGGACATCAGTCATTGAGTGCTCAGTGGGTCCCACTTCCCTCCGTAGCCAAAAGAGGATGGAGAGGCTGGCCTCCAGGGTGTGGGGAGGCTGACCAGGGAGTGGGGCAGCGCTTGGTAACCTGCAGAGGGTTGCCAATTCTCTCCGACCTGGTGGGTGGATTGCAGGGCCCTGCCCTGCCTCTACCCTGGCCCCCAGCAAGCTGTTGATGTCAGTGAGTCTGCTGGCCAACAAGCTTGCTCGGGGCAGAGATCTGAGCTGAGATGGAGAATTTCTGAGATGAGGCCATGTGAAGCAGCGTGGGGCTAAAGCAACTCGACAGGCCAGGGATAGAGCTGGCGCCTTTCCTCATGCTCCCTGGATGGGGTTCAACACCAAGGTGACAGAACAGTGAGGCAGTTTCATGCTAAGAGTCTGCCTTTGTGGACTCAGCCCTAGCCTTCATGTCCCAGTGTACACATGGGTATTTGAAACCCAGCGTCACCCAGCCAGGTGGTGGCAGAACTGAGGCCCAAGGCTTATGGATTGGCAGATAGTGATATGTCCCCTGCCTTGTGTTGAAACCCTGGTGGTGTAGTGGTTAAGTGCTGCGGCTGCTAGCCAAAGGGTTGGCAGTTCGAGTCCGCCAGGTGCTCCTTGGAAACTCTATAGAGCAGTTCTACTCCACCCTATAGGGTCGCGATGAGTCGGAATCGACTTGACGGCGCTGGGTTTGGATTTTTTTTTTGGTTTTGTGTTGCTTGTTCCATTCATTCATTCATTTTCAGCCTTCCTTCCTGGCCCTATCATGGAAGCTGGAGACTCAGAGAGCAATCAGATAAGCCCCTACCCTCAAGGAACTCCTGGTCTGAGGGGGAAACAACGGCATAATGACAACATGGAAATAGTGTGACAACTCCCAAGGACTGGGGGAGCCCAGATCGGGGCCCAAACCAGGCTCAGGTGATGGGAGGCTTCCTGGAGGAGATTGATTCTGTAGAAGAAGAGGGCTCCCAGGGGTGTATTGCCAGAAAGCAGGGAACACAGGGCTATGAGAGCCAGGAGGGAGGAGCAAGGCACAGGAGCCCACAGCCTGAGTGTGGAGAGGCCCTTCCCAAAATGACTTGGATGGGGTGGGTGTTGGGGGGGGGGGTGGAATCTCACTGTTCATTTGGCCCTCTTTCAAGTCCTGGGTTCTCTTCTGCCTTCTTGGACTTGCTTATCTCTCAATGGTGGGAGATGAGACAGAGGAGATGATACCCCAGCAAGTCGTGAGATGCAAGTGTGACTCTGTCCTCAGGTCCCTGAGGCACAACTCTCCAGCCTCAGCAGCTATCCCTCTTCACGGAGAGTGTGATGTCCAAGAGGGCCCAGGGCGAATACCACTAAGGGCAGGCCATCTCGTCCACTGCCCAGGCCTTGAAAACCAGTTTGTTCCTTCACTCATTCCTTGAACAAATATTTATGGAGCTCCTAAAACCCAAACCAAACCCATGGCTGTCGAGTCAATTCCAACTCACAGTAACCTATAGTACAGAGTAGAATTGCCCCACATGGTTTCCAAGCTGTAAATCTTTACGGAGCAAATTGTCACATTAGCTGGTGGGTTTAAACCAGGGACTTTTTGGTTAGCAGCCAAGTATTTTAACCATTGCGCCACCAGGGCTCCCATTGAGCCCCTACCTGTTGCCTTCAAGTTGATTCCAACTCATAGAGACCCTATGGGACAGAGTAGAACTGCCCCATAGCGTTTCCAAGGAGTGGCTGGAAGATTCGAATTACCAACCTTTTGGTTAGCAGCCAAGCTCTTAACCATTTTGCCACCAGGGCCCCATTGAGCCCCTACTACATGCTAATGAAAATAGTTATTCCCACAAGTTACATTCGTTGTCAGAAACAAAAATTAACACATATAGTCTTTTTCTAGACATGAATGGGGACAGCTTGGAAAAAGCAGTAAATTTGGATTCAGAAAGATGACATTCAAATCCTGGCACCATCACTTAGTGGCTTGGCAATTTGGGGTCTCAGGTGGTAAACAGGGATGACAATACTTAAACCTCATGGAGGGACTCTGAGGAGTGGTGGAGCAAGGCATTTACACAAAGCACCAGCGGAGGCCCAGGAAGTGTTCATCCGGCTCCCTCTGGCCAGCAGGGCCAGCACCCTCAACACGCCCTTCTCTGGGAAGGGAGTGGATGTTTCAAGGATGAGGCAGAGCCTGAGGAAGAGCCAGGAAGCCAAGAGAAGCAGCTTTGGGTCATGTTAAGACTCGCCTGATTTCCCCACGTGGGGTGGGATGATGCTTTACCCCTCATGTCCCCTGAGGCAGGTGGTGGCACTGACCCAGAGGCTGATCTGACTTTTCCCACCAGGAAAGCAGTAGGAACCTCTCCCTGCAACCCAGAGCTGGGGAGCAATGACCAGAGGCCCCGCCATCCAGACCCAAGTGGTTCGAAGAGGTGCCCCACCCCTAAGATTGATGACCCTGAGGAAGAGTGACTTTCTGGAAGAATCAGGGAGAAGCCCTGACGAGGACCCCATGGGAGTCCCCAGGAAGAAGCCTCCCAGAGAGAGGATGATCTCATCAACCAGTGTGACGCCAGCGGATAGGCGCGAGGATGGGCAGGCGGGCGATGGGCAGGCAGGCGTCAGGCTGAGTTGGGCGTTGCCACCATGCAGACACCCCTCTCCTTACCAGCAACTCCTTATAACGTCTTGCCCAAACCCCACCCCCCACCCCCCAAGCAGGATGGCCGCAGCTAGATGGAGAGGGTAGACTAAAGGATTTAGACCAGGAAGACCTTCTGAATCCTCCCTCACAGGGGGCAAGGGTTAAGGTGGCACTGCCCAGACACAGGGGGCTGGACCAAATGACCACCAAACGGTTCGCCAAAAGGATCTGAGCTGGGAAGAGAAGGAGAGAATGTGCTTCAAGTCATTACCAAATCAGACTGGAAATCTGGAGGCCTGGATTGTGGGCCTGGCTTGTTGGGAGAGCCGGGCAGGTGCAGTCCTTCTCTCTGAGCCTCAGTTTCTCCTTCAGATAATGAAGGGCCTGGGTTTAAGGCACTGAGGGCCCTTTTATCTCTGACTTCTGTGTCCCTTAGGGACTCCAGGCTATAATTTGCCTTATTGGTGTACAGGGAGAGGCAGAGCCCAGGCCAAGGTTATGCAGCAAGTTGAGGACACCCCCATCATTTATACTGTGACCCGGAAGACTGAGACACTCTGCCAGCCCCTCACTTTGCCCATCCCCACCCCTGAGTTTCTGTGCAGCAAATATTTGCAGTTCATGACCACGTCCTGCCCGCCTGTCTTCTGTGGGCAGCCCTGCTGCTGTACCTCTTGCTTCCCGGCATCCAGCCTGCTGACCACAGGGCTCCTTGGAAAGACTGGGTATTTTGACCTGGCCTGATCCCAGACTGTCCACCTGGCTGGGTCTTGGCTCTCCCTGGATCACCACAGCAGCCTTCTCTCTAGCCTCCTATCACTGGGCTCTGCCTCATGGCTGCTACACAGATACTTCTGGTCCTTGGGTCGCCCATGTCCCTGCCTGACTCAGAAAGTTGAGAGCTCCCCATGCTCAAGACAGGGGAGGAACCTCATTTTTTTTTTTAATAAATTTTTTATTGTAATTTAGATGAAAGTTTACAGAACAAACTAGTTTCTCATTAAACAGTCAGTACACATGATGTTCTATAATATTCGTTAACAACCCCATGACATGTCAATACTCTCCCTTTTCAACCTTGGGGAACCTCACTTTTTGAGGTCCCTCTGGCCCAGACACAGAGTGGCCTCCTCATACCCCATACTGGCCATATTCAGGCCTCTGGGAGATGTGGCTTCTGCTACCCTGTTCACCTGGCAAGGCCCCACATAGCGAGTCCTTTCAGCTGCAGCTTGATGCCTTGCTGAGCCAGGCAGCCTGCTGAGTTACATTCCACTTGCTGGCTGTGTGTCCTCAGGCAAGTCACCTCTCCTAGCTGTACTTTACCCTCCTCTTCCGCAAGATGAGTGTGATGGTTAAGGTTGTGTGTCAACTTGGCTGGGCCATGATTCTCAGCAGTTTGACAGTTATGATGTTTGGCAGTCATACGATGTTGTGATCCCTTCCAAGATGAGATGTGATATAGTGTGATCACCTCCATGACGGGATCTGCTGTGAGTAGCCAATCAGTTGAACGGGAGTTTCCTTGGGTGTGTGGCCTGCATCAAATATAAGTGGACTTTCTGGCAAGGTTTAGGGGCTTTTGCTCACTCTGGATCTTGCAGCTGCCTCCTGTTTGTCTGACCTCTGGTTCTTGGGACTTGAGCTAGCAGCTTACCTGCAATCTTGCCTGACAATCTTGGGATTCAATGATCTTTGCAGCCTGTGAGCAAGAGCCCTGCTCTTTGACCTGCTGATCTTGGGTTCGCCAGCCCCTGCAGCTACATGAATCAGGAGAAGCCTCTATGCTGACCTACGGACTTGGAATGTTCCAGCCTCTACAACTGTGTGAGATATTTCCTTGGTATAAATGTCTCTCTATATGTATTTATACGCTTTACTGGTTTTGCTTCTCTCGAGAAGCCGGGCTAAGACAATGGGGATAAGGATTCCAATCTCAGACCTCATCAGGCTGCTGTGAGAATTGGAAAGGGCTATGCATGACTATATCCAGCATAATGCTTGACCCCAGTAGGGCTGAGCTGCTTTTGCCCATGCTCCAGAGCGTAACTATTGTTCAGTCATTCATCCAAAAACGCTGTTCTGAGCTGTGGGTCAAGCCTTGTGCCAATTCACTTGCGCCACATAGTGAATTGGGTGTCCTGCTCTGAGGCAGTCTGTGATTCAGAAGAGCAGATGGATGTGGGAAGGTCAGTCACACAGTGTGGTCACAGCCATGGAGCCCAGGAGGATCACCTAAGCCCCACATCCTGGAGGCCTCGTCTTAAAGGACAAATAGGATTTGACAGTAGGTCAGGGAAGGAAGGATCAGCCTGAGCAAAGGCTATCAGGGGTCTGGAAGCCCAGAGCCGAAATGAATGGTTGAGGCCTGGAAGAGGGAAGAGGACCTTGTTCATGTCCATAGGCCCTCCACTGCCAGGGTAAGGAGTCTGGGGGTAGTGGGGGGACATGAAAGGATTTCAGCAGTGGGGGAGGGTCACAGTCAGATTTGTGTGAGAGAAAAATCCCTGGGCTGGGTGGGTGATGGATGGGGTGGGGAGAGATACAGGCAAGCATGAAAAAGACCCACAGTGCAGGGACCTGTGGAGGCTGGGGCAACAGTCTGAGCCAGGCAGAGAAGAAGGACTGAGTGGGGAAGGGTCAGCAGGGACAGTCAGGAGGAGGGGGCAGTCAGGAGGAGGCAAGTTGCCAAGGGATTTAGGAGAGAGGGACAGGAAGACCACCCACACCTGGAACACAGGGACCACTCCTGAGCCATTAACCTACTCTGTGTCACAGGCAAGTTCCTCCTTTTCTGAGCTTTAGTTTTCCGACATCTGAGATATGGACATGGCACCCACCCCCCCAACCCGCCCCGACACACATTCTTTGGCTCTGTAAAGCAAGTGGCCTTCTTTGCTTCTGGGAGACAGGAAGCACAGCCCACCCCACCCAATCCCAGGGCCCTTCTCTGAGCCTCATCACCAGAGATAGGGACCAAGAGCCAGGGCCAAGCAGGACAAGAGGTTTCACCCTCCCAGGTGAGGGACAGGTGGCCGCACCCAGGAGGCTGGATGCACAGAGCTGCAGCGCCATCTACTGTCCACCTGAAAAGAGGTCACCAGTCCCAGGAGCCTAATTCAGACCAGGAATTTGGTCCCAGTGGATTAAAGCATAGCAAATAGTTCCTACTGGGTCCACTGCCCCAGTCCCCCATCCTGGACCTCTCTAGGTAACTCACTGGACACAAGCTGTTTCTTTCTCTAATGGGTTTTGAGCACATCACTCCCTTGCTCAGAAACGTTTCATGGCTCCTCACTGCCCTCAGATTCTGTGCACGCCTCTTAGCCTGGCATTCAAGGCTTTTCTGGTCCTGGCCCCTGCTGACCTCTGCAGTCTCATTTTCAATATTTCCTATACAGCCCCCTAAACACTCGATAATCTCCCTATCCTCGTGGTTTCGCGTATGCTCTTGCCTCTGCTTAAAATACCTTTCCCTGCCTTCTTGGTCTAGAAAACTCCTACACTGCCATCAAAGGCAAGGGCAAATGTCACCTCCTCCATGAAGCCTTCCTTAACGTACCTTTCTCCCCAAGTTCACCACTAAGCACAGAGCCTGTCCTACAGTAGGGGTTCAATCCCATCTGTCTTTGGGTCCTCACAGTCCCCATACTGCCCTTTATCACTGCATAGGCCAGGAATGTTTCTGTGCCTCAGACTCTAAGTTCCTTTGGGGAAGGGACTGTGTGACCCATTGCTGCCCAGCATAGGATCTGACATCAAATTAAACATCATGTATTAAGCATCTAATATGTGCTGGCCATTGGACTAGATGCTTTCTCATTCTTGACCTCATTACAGTGACTCAGTTTACCTGTGTCAAACCCAGAAGCCTTTACCACTTTGCTCCTGCTTTTCCTGTCACTCAAGATGTCCTGTCATTAGTCTGGTGCATGACCATGGGTGGCTCACCTGACTCTCACCTGGGCAAACAGTGGGTGCAGTGACACCACTGTTACGGCCCCTCCATCTGGGACCAACCCAAACTCTATGGCTCTGCCCATTGTCTCATCGCTTCAGTCCCAAGACACCTGCCCCCCATGCCCTCATTCCTGCTGCAGCTGCTCCAAGCCAGGCCCCTACCAGTTTGTCCTCTTGGATTGGCATCTCTGGGCTGGTCTTCCAGGGTTCTCTGCCTCCCAGGCCCAATCTCACCAGAATCCAAGCCCCACAGGAGTACCCGCCCCAGGTCTGGTCTCTGGAGGTCTGTGGGAGGACAATACTCTCACTTCCTTGTCAGGGTGGCCCCAGGGGGAAGCCAGACTCTTAGGCTGGGAAGGAAAACATCATGGCAGCCCAGGAATATAACTGCTATCCCACAGTATTCTGGGCTTTCTGGAAGCCATAGAGCTCCACTGGGAAACTGGATGTTGAGGGGCATCAGTGGGAACCTTAGGAACCATCCCGTCTATGACCTTGCTCAGATGGGAGAACCTGAGGTTCACTGAGGGACCCTGACTTGTCTGAAGTCATATAGGAAGTTAACCTCAAGAGTGCAGGCCTCCCAATCCCCAACCTGTCTATTATTCCACTTTCTATTATTATTATTCTATTTTCTATTAGTACCCTGTTACTTCTAATCCAAAAGCCCTAGGGAAGAAGTTCCAAGTAACACTTGAGAGGCCCTTGTTTGGTTTCTGGGCTGACGAACTCTAGCGGAAGAAAAAGCTCACTCACTGAGCATCTACCAAGTGCTAGGCATTTAACCCTCATAGAACCCTTCAAGGGAGGAATCATTATCCCCATTTCACAGATGAGAAGAGTAAGGCTCAGAGTGAATGAACGAATTACTTTCCCAGGTGACAAAGCAAGTCTGCAGTAGAACTGGAATTCTAATGTGATCTTAACCACTATGCCAGGCTCCAGGTGGTTGAAGTCTGATGCATAAGAATTAATTCCAGAACAACACAAGACAGCAAATAACCAGATACAAGCTTGACATGCTGAGGTCCATGAGAGAGCAGAGAAGACTTCCTGAAAGTGGAGTGGTGGGGCATTGAGTGAAGCCATGGAAGAAGGATCCAAGTTGGATAGGGAAGGAGGATTTTTCAAGCAGGAGAGATTATATGAGGAGCCACCATCCTCCCCCTTGCTTCCTACTTGAGAAAGGCCCTGCCACACACCCAGCTGGCTAAGCTGGTCACCTGGGCATTGCCCTCTTCCTGACCCAAAATTCAGTTTATCATCGCTGATTCCTACACATTCCACCTCAGGAATTCTCTTTAGTTCATGCCCACTGCTGCCCCCTCTTCACTCCATACTTTACTTCTGTCCATTCCCATTGCCACTACATTGGCCAAGGCACCATGATCTCCGTATACAGGTCTCTCACCCAAGTCCCTGTTGATGTTGTTGGGTGTCGTTGATTCCACCTCATAGCGACCCCATGTGAAATAAGAGAACTGCTCCACAGGGTTTTCTTGGCTGTAATCTTTACAGAAGCAGATCCCCAGGACTTCATACCACAGAGCAGCTGAGTGAGTTGAAACCCCCAACCTTTCCCCTAGCAGCCAAGCACTTAACTGTTGCGCCACCAGGGCTCCTCGCTACCCCTCTAGTCCACCTTTCATACCAAGCTAGAGTGGTCTTTCTTAAACAAATAATCAGGCCGAGGCACACTTCCTCCTCAGAGCCCTTCAGGGCCTGCCTCCACCCTTTCAGCGTGGCTAACAAGGCCCTGCTTGGACTGGCCTCTGCCAACCTCTCCAGCTTCATCTCCTGACACTCCACCTTCAACTCAATATCCAGTGACATGCAATATTCCTAATTTCCCCAAATGTTTTCTTGGCCTTTGCATATTCTGGTCCCTCCGTCCATTATATCCCTTCATCATCTTTCAGAAAGAGCTGAGCTTAAATGTCTGCAGAAAGCCTGCCCTGGGCCCTGGGTCCAGCGAAGCGTCTTCCCCCGCACACAGCGCGGGTCCGCGTCCGCCTCCTCCCGCCTACGCCCCCTCCCTCCGCCCCCTCCCCCGGCCCCCGCCCCCGGAGCGCCCCGCCCCCTGGGGGGGTCCGACGCCCAGCTCCCGGGGCCCGCGCATGCGCCCCTCGGGCGAGGGGGCAGGAGGGGCAGAGGGGCGCTGAGCAGCGTCCAGACTCCTCTCTGCAGAGTTCCGCCCGGGGGAAGGTGGTCTCGAGCCAGAAGACCCGCTGGAAAGCCCGTTTCCGCCCCCTCCGGGCCCGAGGAATATTTATGGGCTGTTGGAGGGCCCGGCGGGAGGGAAGCGCCGCGCACTCAGGTCCCCCGCGGTCCACGGCGGGGGGCCGGCGCGTGCGGACAGCGGCCCGGAGCCCCCAACCTCAGCGCCCGGCCGCAGCCGATTAGGAATTGACTGCAGCCCGGAAGCGAAGAGCCCCCAGCTGTTTGCTTCCACCCGGGGGTGGGCGGATGGAGGCGGGAAGGGGCCTGGGGAGGGAGGGAGGGAGGCAGGTGTGGAGCTCGTCAGCCTTATGGGGGCCGGCAGCCTGAGGCGCTTTTCTCTTGGAGCCTCGCGTGACCCGCCCCACTGTACGGGCGGGAAACTGAGGCAGACCATCCGAAGGCCAGAGGTAAGAAGGGCGGTGCTGACCCCAGGGCTCTGCCCACCGCACCATCCGGCACCACTGTTGGTGGCCAAGGGCGGCTCACTATTAAGAATCACAGGAGTGGGACAATCACCGGTGACAATTAAAATGCAGATTCCGGGGCCCTGTCTCCCAGAGATTGGGTAGGTCAGAGGTGGAACCCAGTAATCTTTTTAAAACAAGCATGCAGCCTACATGCCGCACGTTATGGAACACTGGCGAAGAGATATTTTGGAGTTGGAAGGCTCCTCTCAGCTGATGGCCTGGATAAAGCAGGGATGGGCAGGATGCGGCGGAAGCAGAGAGCCCTGGTCTTGGCACTGAAAGAGTGGAATCCTGAAGCCAACACTTAAACTCGCTGAGTAACCAGGAGCCAGTGATTAGCCTCTCTGTATCTTTATTTTTCTTTTGCATAAAAGGGAGATAACATTCAGCTCACAGGATTCTGTAATATCAAGGAGATGTGTGTAAAGTCCTTGGCAAATTTCACCACTACCGTCATTATCAAAATAGATTCACACCAGAACGCTGGGAACAAACAAGATCACAAAAGCTTCCAGACAGAAGAAAAAGTGAGGGGCTTCATACAAAGAGTCAAGAATCAGAATGGCTTTGGATTTCTCGATGGCAAGATGGAAACTGGAAGACAATGGCAAAATGCCTTCAAAATTCTGAGGGAAATTATTTCCATCCCAGAATTCTGTGCCCAGCCAAATGGTTATCCAGGGTGAAGACAGAATACATTTCAATCATGTTTAAGATCTTTTACATGCTTTCTCAGGAAGCTACTGGAGCATGTGCCTCAGCAAAAATGAGTGAAATAAACCAAGAAAGAGGAAAACATGGGGCCCAAAGAATAGGAGATGCAACAAAGGAGAGGGGCAAGGAGTCCCCAGGCCAGTGGTTGTGCCATAGCAACCATGCAGACTGGAACAGGATGGAAGACTCGGAGAGATTCCTTCAGGAAGATGAAATTGGTAGAGTACCCTGTGCATGTCCACATATTGAGAGGAGATTTACGCAGCTGAAATTGTTACGGGGGAAAGGAAAAGTAATCATACAATATTACATGGCTCAGTTGTCAACTGCATTTACATGGCATAATAATGCAAATAGTGAATACTGTTCAATCAAACTTGTGATGTAATTTTACTGGAAGGAATGGGGGACAGAAAATATAAGTGTGGCTGTGGCGAGAGCGAGGAAAAAGAGAGAATACCTAAAACTGAAAAATCCAAGAAGTAGAGACATAAGCAAACAATTTGGAGTTGAAAGCAGTTGCCTCTGTGAAGTGGAAATGGTGTGTGTGTGTGCGTGCGTGCGCGCACACGTGCATTGAGGGGGAGCTGCTGTTTTCCATTAAAGCCTGTAGACTTTCTAAAATAGCCGCAAAGATGGACTCAAACCCGCTGGCAATTGTGAGGATGATGCAGGCCTGGGCAGTGTTGCATTCTGTTGGGCGTAAGGTCACCATGCGTCAGAGTTGACTCAACAGCAGCTCTCTAATTATCTGTCTAGGATTTCTAAACTATGCCTATGTACAACTAAATTAAAAAAAAAAATTGAGTGACAAAAAGCCCCCACACCCGGGCCACTAGTGGCAGGAAGGCATTTTGTTGTTGTTTGTTTTTCAGTAATTTATATTTGTTGCTGTTGAAAATATACACAGCAAAACATAAACCAGTTGAACAGTTTCTACAAGTACATGTAGTGACACTGATTACATTCTTGGAATTATGCACCCGTTCCCACCCTCCATTTCTGAATTGTACCTCCCCCTTTAACACAAACTCACTGCTCCATAAGTTTCCTGTCTAACCTTTTGAGTTGCTATTGTCAATTTGATTCCATATAGATAGTTCTTTAAAGAGCTCAATGTTCAAGGCAAACATTCTTTACTAATTAAGCTAAACTATTGCTTTTTTTTTTTTGCTTGGTTTGAAGAAGACGTCAGGGGATATTTTTAGTTTATGGTTTAAAAATTTTCTCAGGACAATAGTTTTGGGGGTTCATCTAGCCTCAATGGCTCCAGAAAGTCCAGATTCCATGAAATTTTAAAATTCTGTCCCATATTTTCCCCTTTTTGATCAGGATTCTTCTATAGAATCTGATCAAAACGTTCGGTAATGGTAACCAGGCACCTTCCAGTTCTTCTGGTCTCATGGCCAAAGAAATATTTGTACATGGAAGCACTTAGCCACGCATTTCATTTCCTCCTCCTGTTCCTGACTCTCGTTCTTCCTCTGTTGCTCCAGATGAATAGGGACTGGCAGGAAAGCATTTTTAGCAGCAGGCTTAACCTAATACCAACTCTGCAGTGCTAGCAAGAGACTCCATCTGGGGAGCTAACCTGGGTAGGTGGAATGCAACTTGTTTTTCATGGCAAATCCAAATGCTACACCTCTAAGAAGACTGCTGTGTTCAGTGTAACCTCATGTGATGCTTCTAGCCCCCTCATCCCTCATCTGACCCTCATCCCTCATCTGACCCTCATCCCTGTAATCACTGTCTGGCTTCCACTGTAAACATTTTGTCTGTCCTCATCTCTGCCACCAGACTGTTGACACCTCAAGGACAATCACTTCAGTCTAGTACCTCATACAGGGCCAGGCATGCAGGTACATTTTTATTGATTTAATGGGGCCAGACTATAAATCTGTTGGCAGGGAGGGGGAAGAGGGGCTAGAATGCTAAGCCAAGGAATCTGGATTTGACCTAATCAACAGTAAGGAGTCATACTCAGAAAAGGATGGGTCATTGTTAGAAGAGCTTGAGATAGATAAAATACCAACAGAAGGACTGAACCAGAAAGGGGCTATTCTGGGTCTGAAGAGGAGAAAGAAAGAAATATATTTGGGGCCTGGAGAATGAATGGGGGCAGAAATCTGAGAGGAAAAATTTGGAAGCAGCTGGAAAGGAATAAGGAGTAGAATTGTGCAACATGTAGGCTTGAGGATAAGTAAGGCACCATTTCTCACTCCCTAATCCATGGCAGGCGTCACTAAGCAATCACAGCGCTGTGTCTCAGAACCGTTGTGAGCACAGCAATCCAGATAGGCACTACCCATTGCCGTCCAGTCCATTCCGACTCATAGCGACCCTATAGGACAGAGTAGAACTGCCCCACAGAGTTTCCAAGGAGCGCCTGGTGGATTTGAACTGCCGAACTTTTGGTTTGCTGCCATAGCACTTAACCACTGTACCACCAGAGTTTCCCAGATAGGCAGTAATCATTGATTAATCTGCACAATTATTAAAATATATTTGTCATCGAACAATAGACCCAAAGAACAGAATATTGGCAGCACAGAATCTTAGATCACAGAAAAATAGTATCTTAGAAGAAAAAACTAAGTTCTTCCATTTAAAGGGACCTTAGAAGTTCTCTCTCCCAAACCACACCCTAAACAGTAAATACTCAGAAGAAAAGGATAAAGGAAAATAGCGTTTTAAACTTCCTTGGTGGCTATTGTTGCATGCCGTCGAGTCAATTCTGACTCACTGACCCTTTTGCAACCCTATAGGACAAAGTAGAATTGCCCCAGAGGGTTTCCTAGGCTGAAATCCTTACAGGAGCAGATCACTAGGTCTTTTCTCCTGCGGAGAGGCTGGTGGATTCAAACCACCAACGTTTTGGTTAGCAGCAGAGCGCTTAACCATTGCACCATCAGGGGTCCTTTTTCTTTGTGGCTAGGATGCTCTACTCTCCATTGTTTTGTCTCCAGTGTGCCGAACTAGAATCTAAAAAGGCCTGTTTCTTATCCCTGCTCTGCCCCGGCCTTGTTGTGTGACCATGGGCAAACCCCTTTACTTCCCTAGTTCTCAGTTTGGTCATCTGTAAAATGGGGCTAAGAATTCCTATCTTGTCTACTCCTCAGGATTTACTCAAGAATCAAATGCCCACATATAAGGAATTCTGCCTTTCTTGATAGACAGGGAGCTCTGTGAGGCCTGCAACCATAACCATATTGTCCTCCACAAAATCCCCGGTGCCAGCACAGAGAAGCTGCTCAATAAGTATTTGCTGAGTGAATTAGTGGTCAGCACCTAGTGAGAGCTGGGCACACAGAAAGGACCTTCTTCCTTAGAATCACCCTAATCCATGTTTTTTCTACAGAGCAAGCCCTTGATAAATGTGCATTGCCTTGGTTGAGTGGACGTGGTCTCCTGGGACTTCAAATTCTAATCCCAGCCTGCTGTGTGATTTTGAACAAGTCTCTTAACATCTCTGTCCTATGATTGCGCCACGTATCAATCAAGAGGGAGAAGGTAGAGAATGATCTCCTGACTCTGGGAGGCATTGACTTGGGGAAGGGAGTGAGTGGCAATGATGGCACACAAAAGAACCCCTGAGGATCCCATAAATGTCCATAAGACCTGGCCCTGGAGCAGGCGAGTAGAAGGGAAGAGTAATGGCTTATGAAAAGCCCTGGAGAGCAGCTTGGATGGGAAGAATGATTCATCCCCCAGCATCTCCTGCCCAGAGCCACTCCTTTTCACTGCCCCTTGGCCCTGACTTCCACAGCTGGTCATGCTGAGCTGATTCCTGCATCTGGAGGGACATTTACTGGTCACAGAAAAAGGACGTGGAAGTGTTGGAAGAGAGGCAGGAGAGGTCAGGGCGGATGTTCCCAGATTTTCCCCTCTCCCCCGGGATTGGGCAGGCAGAGTCCAAGGCTCAAGCCTGCTTTCCCTGGTTGGTCCCTCTGGCTCCCAGGGCTCCAGCAGAGCTGTGGAGTGCTCACAACAGATGGGACATTAAATCATCGAGCCTGCAAGGCCCCCAAATTTTAGATTTTACAAACTGGTAAAATTAAAATAAAGCATGGAAGGACCAAAGTAAACTTGCCAGTGTTTTATTTTGCTAGGAAAAGAACATTAAAAAAAGAACTATCATGATATTCTGTTTCTTAATCTGAGTGGTGATTACACAGTGTGTTCACTTGGTGGAAAGACATCATCAGGCTGTACAATTATAATCCTGAGTATGGGTAATCCCCAATTTACGACGAGTTACGACGAACCCCACTCAGACAGTGTATCCGGGACATAGTATCTTCCTGGGAGGAAGTTAAGGGAAAATACATGCAGGGTATGTGGAAAAATTTGCTGAGTTATGTGAACACACTCCAAGCATTTGAATCAGGATAACATGATGGAAGAGATCGATGGAAAAATCATCCATATGGCAAGAATGCTGAATTTAGAACTTGATATCGCCTGTATAGAACAGCTCATGGATAGATCACGAAGGAGAACTGACGGATTGGAATTTACTGGATTTTGAAGAGGAAAGAAATACTAAAGAAGAAATAATGAGGAAGAGGAAGGACAGAAGTTGTCAACAAATTTTACAGTGAAAGGATTAGCTAGAGTTTTTTCTAAACTAAATCAGGAGCTTCTAGTCGCCTGAAAACATGGACCCAAACACTGATCACTTTGCTAAAGTCAACAGGCAAATTCAGGAAGCAGTGAGATGTTATCGTCAAATACATGAAGGAAAAAAGAAAAGGACCATACAGACAACTGTCACTAATTTTCTGAGTAGAAATGCCATTCCCAGGGATAATCCAGATGACCCAGAACCTTCCACAAGTGGAGTTATGACTGTAACTGACAAAATGCCAACGTCGTCCTCATGGTCAAAGTAAATTTTTATGATTTGTGTATTTTTTTATGTATGTACATATGTATTAAAATATATCTGTGTAAGTTTATATGTTATGTTTCCAACTCCCAAAGGCAAATAAAGATAGGATTTACATATTCTGAAAATAAAAGACAATAATAATGAAAACTAAAAAAAAAAAAAAAAAAATGAAGTATTCAACTTACATCAGAACCAATTTACAATGGAGTCGATAGAACCCTGTCATAAGTTGGAACGACCTGTATTCTGTACAGAACAGTTACCATTCTGTATAGAATTGTTCTGTTAGATTTTGTAAAGTATTTAATTGTAGAACTATCGTGTGATATCACATCATCATTTCATCTTAAAAAAAATAAATCACGCTTTAATGCCAAAAATGGGAAGGGCATAATCTCAATAAAGGATAGTTATTCTTCTGAAAAAGAAAAAAAAGGGAAACTGGTAAGTTTACAACAGCGTACTTAGGTGTAGGACAGTAAAAAAAATTTAGGGGAGAAAGAACCAAAATCTTTATTTCATGATATTATTCACACATTGGTTTTGTGCTTGTGAAGTTCTATATCCAGCTTGTTTTTAAGCTTTTTTATCACAGTTGTTTAGAAAAATCCAGCTTCACTTGCTTATCCTGAGGGAGATGGAAGCCACACCCAATGTGTTTCCATTGAATTTGGAATGTTCTAGGAGAACTGAGAGAGGCTGAGGACCAAGACAGAGAGTACCAGCCACCAGCTTTCCCTACAGTTTGAAGGGCCAGGAGGCCTGGTGGTGGGGACTCATGGCCGTCGGTCACCCTGACCACCTGGCAGGGAGTTAGTCAGGCCTTTATCAGAAAGGGATTGTGTAGACCAAGGACAACTTTGCCAGGAACCCTGGCCAGTCAGTTCATTTGCAGGCTTTGGGGAACCACTCATCAGACTCCCTTATGTGAAAACTGAGGCCCAGAGAGAGGAGATGATTTCCCAAAGTCACACAGCAAATTAGTGAGGAGTTGGGGGCTTGAACCCCGGCCTCTGGCCCATCAGCCCAGTATTCTCCCCACCCACTCTGGCTCTGGAGTTTCTGCTGGCCACTCTCTTCTGACCCTGAAAATTGCTCACAGGCCCAGCCAGTGTTGCTGAAAACTCTCCAGGGCTCTGGCTGTGGTGGCCAGAGCTGGGCTGGTGCTGGGCTGCCGGGGATCAGGTTGCCTGTTTGGAGAGGGCCCCCCCTCAGGAGCCAGTCACTCTCCAGCTTGGCAGAAGGACAACTTGGCAAGGCTGGGCTCCTGGAAAATGCCAGAGCTGCTACAATGGAGGGCTTCAGCCATACAACACCTCTTTCGGGGCTGCTGTCACCAAATCCAAGCTGACACCCTGGCTCTGGGCAGAGGATGGCGGGGGTGGGTAGAGGAGGGCGAGGTTGTAGGAAGGTTCTGCCAGGCAGAGGTGTGGGGGCTTGGCCTCTGCAATACGGGGCTTCTTTCCCACCTCCAGGGCTGTGCTCAGGCCAGGCCTCCTTCCTCATAGACACACCCAGTCTCCACTGATTCCACAAAGCTTCTTTGATTAGTGGTGCCATGAAGAGAGTGCTTCAGAGGACTCAGGGTTTGGTCTACTCTTAGAGTCTTCATCACCCAGTCTGTAAAATGGCCAGTTGTGTGTGTGCAAGTATCTCTAAGATTCCCATCGGCTCTGTGGTGGGTGCTCTCCCAGATCAGGGCATGGGCCTTTGGCAGCCCAGGTGACTGATTCCTACCCTGCGGGGAAGGGCTTGGGGAAAGACCCTTTATTTCTCTACCGCACATCAAAGCAGCTCAAAGGAGGAAGAAAATCCAGTCAACTGTATTTTCCAGACACCTTGTCGGTCTCAAAAGATGTTTGTTGAATGGATGAAAGAATGTTAACTTTCGCTTTAAGATTGGTTTAAAGAAAGGCGCCTCTGCTTAAAAAGATAAAATCAGACTTAGTCCAGCTGCCCTCATCTGACAGAAGAGGAAACTGAAGCCCAGTGAGGGGCCCTTTTTGCTGAAGGTCACACAGGGAGCACAAGGCAGGGCCAGGTAGGCATCCTGAGCCCAGCTATTTGAGCACTGCTCTTCTGATGGCTGAGAGCCAATCCCAGGGCCAGCCCCACTGCTCAGGCCCTCAAATCTGCAGCTGCCCTGTCTTCCATCCACATCCTGAGCCTCTCGGAAATTCCTGTCATTCCTTGGGCTAGTTCTTCTCCCTCTCCTCCTTTCTTTGAATTTCCTCCAACTTTTCTGACCCTCTGCTACAAGCTGTGTGACCTTGGGCAAATTGTTCAACTTCTCTGAGCTTGAGCATCATTATCATTCAAGTGAGAGGAACACTACCAACCATGAAGGATTGCTGTGAGGTTCACAAGCTCCAGCAGAGAAACTACTTGATAAAATCAACATCCATGGGCCCCCACTCTGTGCCAGGCACATGCTCAGGGGTGGATTAACCAGTAAGCAAGGTATGCACAGGCTTACAGTAAGCAAGGTATTAACCGGCTTAATTGTGCTTACTTACTAATGTGTAGTGCTACTATTTCACATGGGTTTCACTACATCTTTGACATGGTGAAAAACAGGTGAAATCATGCACTACAGATTAGTAAGCATAAGCAAGCCTGTGTGTACCCTGCTTATTGGGTAATCCATCCCTACTGACATGCTGGATGCACGATCATTTCGAACACAAAGCAGGTTAAGGTAAGACTGGACTCACAGGTGGGGTCGACCTGAGTTAGAATCCTGTCTCTACCAATGACTCACTGCGTGACCCTGAGTAAGTCACCTGGTCTTTCTAGGCCTCTCTTTTCTCATCTGTAAAATAGAGATAACAATGCCTACCTTTGTGGGTTGTTGGGAGAATTAAATGTGAACCCTGTAAATGTAGGTGCTCAGTGAAGGGCAGCCTCTATGTGTTTCCTTCTCCATGAAGTGTCCACTAGGCCTTCTTCCAGGCCCCCTCCCCCCACCCCGCCCAGGTCGTCAGGTGAGCACTGGCCCCTGGCACTTAGTAAGTCCTCCATCCAAGGCTGTGGAGTCCTGCCTGGGTCTAGCGGGAAGCAACAAAGTAAAGGGAGGGAGGCCCTGGGATGGGAAGCTTGGAGTGAAGGTGTCGTGCTGTGCGGCAGCCAACAGGCCTGGCCCTGTGCCCCAGGGCAACCACCTTTCTAAATCAGATCCTTCCCGCCAAGCAAGCCGGCTCTGGCAGGGGCCCTGGCCAAGCACAGCGGAACCTTTGTGAGCGCTTGGCTCTCCCCACAGCTCCCCCTTCCTCCTTGTCATCGCCTGCAAGAAGCCTGGGGATAGGGCTCCAGGCAGACTCCCGGCTCCCCGACAATCTCTAACTGCCTTAGCCTGGCATTCGAGGCCCGAGGACCTGGTCTGAGACCTTCTCTCCAGACCCATTTCCCTTCCCGTCTCCCTCTTTCCTCCCAGGCTGCCATCCTATCTTTGCACATGGGGCTTCCTCTCCCTTTGATTCTCTGGTGGAGGTGTGAACTGAAGTGGAGGCCAGGGAGGGCCACTCCAACACAGGGGCCAGGGCCGTGGACGGGCAGGAAGGGGCCTTTGCTCCAGGAGAGGTTAGCATTGTACCCTCACCCTCTGCTGCTCCCAGAGCACCACTTCGCCCCGCCCCAGCCAATCCAGATACTCAGACTTTGCTTAAGTCTCCACTGGCCTCTTACTAGCTGGGTGGCCTCAGCCTTGAGTGTCACTTTCCTCTTCTGTACAAAGACATGAGAACTCCTGCCTTGTGCAGCTTTCTGTTCACTTCAGGGTCTGAAGGGACTCCTTGAGCTCCTATCCTTGCTTCCCCATACACACTCAGGCATGGCTGTGCCAGTCATCTCATCATCACCCAGGACCACTTGGGCTCCAGGAGTCTGAACTCTGAAACCTCTCTGAGGTCTAGCCTTACACTGTTCACTGCTCAGAATGTTTTCCCTACAGCCTGGAGCCCTGGGTAGTCCCACTTCCTTCCTCAGGTCAAGCTGGGGAAGGTATCCTGTGACGTTTTCTCTGAGCATTGTCCCTACTCACGCATCGCCACCATGATGGCAGAGCCTTGGCCTGTCTTGCTCACCACTGGATTCCCAGGCCCTGGAGCAGGGTAGGCTTCAAAATGAGTACTGCCTGCCAGACTCAGGTCCCTCAGCCCTTCACTATCAGCACCTGAACCCACCTTCACTCTGCTGAGAAGATCCAGCTAACCTTTCCCCAACCTGAGGACCCATTCTTTCCCTCCACAGGGAAAGAGTTAAGTAAACCTGAAATATCTTTGCTGCCGGATTTGAAGTGGGGTGGCCTTTTATATGCTGCTGTGCCTTGTGGATTGGTTGGAGGAAGACCCTCTATGTGGTGCTTTCCCACACTTGCTGCATCCTTCACTCCCTCTCTTCACTGGCTGCTTCCTTTCAGGAGATAACAAAATTCTCCCCTCTTCAGAAATCAGGCCCAAACTGCCCTCTACCAGGCAGCTGTCCCACCCTCTCGCTTTCCTCCGCTCAGTGCCTAGTCCTTGTCAGGATCCCTTGTCTCCACTGGTGTCTCCACTGGCTTTCCTCCTGCTCTCAGCCCACCCAGACCGGGCTCCTCTCGGGAGGTAACCACTGCCTCCCCTTCTCCTCTGCCTCATGATGGACCCCACTCCTGCTCTCCCATCAGCCTCCATAGAGGCTCCTCCACAGAGGACTCGGTAACGTGTAGACAGACTGGCTATCCAGCTGAAAAAAGAAAGTGGATTCCTACTTCACTCCTTTCACTAAAATAAATTCCAGGTGGCTTAGCATTTTCAAGTAAATGTAATAAAATCATAAGAGCGCTAGAAGAAAGCAGGATTTTGCTAAAATCTTGGGGAAACTTTCTAAGTAAGACTCAGAAAGCATGAAAGAAAAGATCGATAAAGTTGACTTCATAAAATTTGAACATTTTTCCATGGAAAAAAAAGCCCTAAGCAAAGTCAGACAAATGGCAGTTGGAAAAAATATGTGCACACAGGACAGACAAAATACTAATTTCCTTAATCTTTTCTATTAAGCAGTAAAAGAAATACCTTTGGTCATATTCTTTACCCAAAAAAATTACAGATAGAAGAAATATAAACATTTTTATACCTGTGAAAAGATGCTTACCCTCACTCATAGTAAAGGAAAAATCAACTAAAATAACAGTGGGGTGTACTTTTTGAGCTATGTGTCTCAGATTGGCAGAGATCAAATAAGATGGTGTTTGTGAAATCTACTGGCAATAACGGTAAGGATACTGGCTGCAGCGATGTTTAGAGTAGGCGTCAGCAAACTTTTCCTGTAAAGGGCCAGATAATAACTATTTTAGGCTTGCGGGCCAGATGGTCTCATCGCAGCTGCTCAATTCCGCCACTGTAGTTATAAAGCAGCCACAGACAACACATAAAGGAATGGGCAGGTTGTGTTCCAATAAAATTTCATTTATGAACATTGAAATTTAAATTTCACATACTTTTCATATGTCACGAAATATTCTTTTTTTTTTTTTTTCTGTATCTCTATTCCAACGTTTAAAAATGAAATAAAAAATTCTTAGCTTGTATGCTTTACAAAAACAGATGATGGGCTGGATACAGCCAGTCAGCCATAGTTTGTTGACCTTTGGTTGAAAGTGACAAAAGACTGGAAACTATCTCAATGCCCATCATTAGGGAGTGGCTGCATTCCCTACAGTATATTCCCCGGGATGGAATACACCTGCAGCCCTTAAAACGCCTGCAGGAGAGATGTGTTTATGAGGTGTCTCCATCTGTATTTTGAAAACAGGGGCTGCTAATACACACATGCATCCTTGTGTCCACCTAGGATGTCCCTGGGCTGACACAGAAGAAGAGAGGCAAGTCACTACCTGGAGAGTCTGAGGGAACGGGGTAGGGGGGTGCGGGGGAGAGAAAACTTTTCAAAGCACACCCTGTTGCTCTGTCTGAAATGTATTAATACCTAAGCACATGTTAACTTAGAAAAAAATTAATCCCCTAAAGATAGTCCCTGAAACAAAGGAACCTGTGCTAAAATAATTTCAGTGAGTGCAGGGTTAAGTAAACCTGACATATCTTTGCTGCTGGATTTGAAGTGGGGTGGCCTTTGATACGCTGCTGTGCCTTGTGAATTGGTTGGAGGAAGACTCTCTATGTGGTGCTTTCCCACACTTGCTGGGACCACTGGTCCACAGAGGATCTCTGGGGACAATCATGCTGTGGAATAGATGTTAGGAATCACCCCCTCTAGGATCAAATACAAGTGCCTTCACTCTCACTACGCCCTGTTACACACACACACACACACACACACGCACGCACACACGCGCACACAGACACGCACTCCACAACATTTCCTCCAGGGCATTCCTCAGGCCACTGATTTCGTGAGATGCTCCGCGGTCAAATATTCTTGGGAAACACTACTACTCTGCCAAAGCGGATGAAAAATTATTGCTCACACTTCTCCCAGATTTTACTACTTCTCTGCCTTTACTCACACCATTCCTTCCATCTGGACTGCTCTTTGTTTTAACCCATCTCTGCCTGCCAAAGGAAACCCTGGTGGTGTAGTGGTTAAGTGCTTCAGCTGCTAACCAAAAGGTTGGCAGTTCAGATCCACCAGGTGCTCCTTGGAAACTCTATGGGGCAGTTCTACTCTGTCCTATAGGGTTGCTGTGAGTCGGAATGAACTCGACAGCAACGGCAATGGGTCTGCCTGCCAAAGTTCTATCTTGAGCTTAGGCCTCATGCTTTCTGCACCATGATGAAGGCTTCTTGAATCCTAGCAAATGTTAGAAGTGCCTGACAGGTATCTCAGACATTTGATGAAAGAAAAAATTAATTACTGAGTGCAACGGAGGAATAACTGGAGGGAGGGAGAAGGGAGGGGTGGATGGACGGATAGACGGATGGATGGATGGACGGATGGATGGGAGTGGCTCTGATTGGGTTAAGCTGTGGGGGGATGCAGTAGCTTGTTATACCTGTATCTAATAGATTGGTGCTTGTGGAACTTTAGCTCTGCAGGTCTGACTGAGGGTTCCAAAGCAGCTTGTTGGCCAGCTTTTGCACAGCCCCCAGGGACAGCTGAAAGGTCCCTCAGTCCTAAGCCTCAAGCAGGGCTCTCATTCCTGTTAGAAGCCCCACTGAGAAAGCTTCCCACCCCTAAAACATGTGGGTCCAGGAGGCGCCTTACCATACAACTTTTTCTTGCCCTTCAGATTGTCCCCACAGGCACTTCAGGGGAGGCTTGACCACAGAACCTGGTGGGACTCTGCAGAAACTGGGCTCCCCCCACTCCCTACCCCAGCTCTGTAGCTCACTGGACTCCCATCACTGCCCCTCTCAGGACCTGTATGAGGGTGGATCTGCACAGGGCCCCAAAATGGAAAGAAGCCAATTGTCTTGCTTGGCCTTATAAGAAATTTTCCTTATAAGCAGGTTCCTCTGGAACCTTCAGCAAATTGCCTAACCTCTTTGAATCTCATTTTCTCCAACTCTACAATGGACAGATCTACCTCTGCAGCTACCTATGCATATTAAGTTAAATAAAATAGATGAAAGTACCTGGCACGCAGTAGGTACTTAGCAACAGTTCCTTTCTCTCTTTCTCTCCAATGCTGATCCTAAGCTGCGAGAGAGAGACTTTCTTAGTTTTCTGTTGTGTGGTGTCAGGACACTGAATGCAGGAAAGCTGGGACAGATGGGAGAGGGCACCTGTGGCATCCACCACCCCCCACTGCTGTTGAGTCGATTCCAACTTATAGCAACACTATAGGACAAAGTAGAACTGCCCCCATAGGGTTTTCAAGCCTGTAATCTTTATGGAAGCTGACTGCCACATCTTTCTCCCACAGAGTGGCTACCGAGTTCAAACCATCGACCTTTTGGTTAGCAGCTGAGCACTTTAGCCGCTGCATCACCAGGGTTCCTACCTGTGGTCCAGTCCATGCCAAATACAGGTATGCAAGCTTTAAAAGTGGCCTTACCCTGCAGGGAAGGCTTTCTCGAGCCTCTCTCCTTCCAGGATTGCTTTTATCATGCTGTCCTATAACTAACTGGTTTCCCCCTCTATCTCCCTCTCACTCCTACCCACCTCCCACAGATGTGAGCACTCTCAGATCAGGTGCTAAGGATGACTCAGTTCTCTGTCCCCAACACACCCCACCCCAAGCTTGGCACAAAGCAGGCTCTCCAATGGAATTGTGGGAAAGGCTGTTCTCTGTAGTTGGCAGTGAAGGCCCCTTAAAGAACAGCTTTACTTGCTGCCCAGAGTCCCAAGCTCTTGGCAAGAGTGAGCAGTCACTGGGAGCCCCAGGCAAGGATGGTGAGTAGTGGTAAGAAGCAGGAGCAGACAGGGTTCAGTGAGAGACAAGCCACTTTGTGAAGCCACTTTGTGATTTGCTCTTGTGCATTCACTTATTAAATTCAGTTAACAAGTATTATGTGCCTAGTGTCTGCCAGACACTTTGCATACTCTGACTTGGAGTACTATAGTGTGTTGGTTAAGAACATGCTCTTCAGAGTGACGTGGATCTGGTTCTCTGCATTCTTGGGCAAGTTACTTAACATCTTGGAACCTCAGTGATATCATCAGCAAAATGGCTATAATATCCAATATTTCACAAGGTTGTTCTCAAAATTAAATGAGCTCATTTATGTAAATTGTTTGACACATCCCTGATAGGTAACTGTTGGCTAATGTAATTATTAAAGGCGGAAATAATTCTGACGGTGATCCTGTGTGGTTAGAGCTGGCGCTACAGCAGGCCAACAATCCAGTGCCTTCACCTGAGAGCGGAGAAAACAGGCCTGAGAAGACAGAGGCAGAACAGGAACAGATCCCAGGCTGCGGGCCTTCGGGGGCTCTCTTTCCATCTAAGCCGTTGTTTTGCTGAGTTTAGAGCCTGCAGAGCAGGCATGCAGCCTGGTTCGCCAAGTGTTCCTTCGGGGAAAGTGGTATGTGAAGCTGGGGTGCTGTTTGCACATAACAGTGCAACAAAGGCAACTTCCTGCACTCACAGCTGAGGATGTACTTAAGGAGCCATCCGCTGCTGGGCCTGCGACGTGCTGCTCTGAGCACCTCCTCTTTCTGGCTGTCCCTTCTGCTGAGTTACAGCCTGCCCCGGAGAATTTACTTCTTCACCCCAGAACATTCTTTTACTAGAGTTTGGAGCAATAATAATGACACCAGTATTTGTGTGATTTTCTTCTGTTTCCATAGTGCTTTCATATCCTTGATCTCATTTGACTTTCAGAATATTTTACTTTTACTAAATGGAGAGAAACTGAGGCTCAAAGAGTGAAGTAACTTACCTCAGGTCTTAGTATTGGTAACCAGGTATTTTTCACCAAGGTCTGGTGTTCTTTCAACTACTCTAATAGGAGCTAACACTCATGGAGTGCCTCTGGGTGCCAGTCTCTGTCTGAAGGGTTCTACACACATGAGTTCTCCACAACCAACCTATGTGGCTGCTACTGTTATTACCACTCTCATAGATGAAGACGCTGAGGAACAGAGGTCAAGCAACTGACTCAAGGATACGCAGCTAGTAGGTGGCAGAGCTAGTGTTCAAATCCAGGAAGTCGGGCTCCATGGTTCACTCTTAAACTCGTTGTCAGGTTTCTTAACCTCGGCACTATGGATATTTGGGGTGGGGCATTTTGGGTTGGATAATCCTTTGGGGAATCCTTTGTTGTTGGGTACACTGTAGGACGTTCAGCAGCACTTCTGGTGTCTACCCACTAGATGCCAGTAGCACCTACTCCTCTCCTCACCTCAGTTGTGACAACCAAAAATGTCTCCTGATATTACCAAATGTCCCTAGGGGAGCTAAATCGCCCCCAGTTGAGAAGCTCTGCTCTGTGTTATGGTATTCTAAAGTGACAACATATAAAAAAAGTTATTTTTAAAATATGGCAATCCCTAATCTTAGACAAAATATGTTCCTGTAGACCTCTTCCCAAAATGAATCAACGTTCATGTTCACATTCATACTTACCTCCTATGCTCAGGCTATTTATAGACCAATTAAAAAAATAAATTGATGCTTAGAAAAATCAAGTGAGTTGCCCAAAATAATAAACACAGTATGTGGCAGAACAGGAACTTACCCCACATGACTAACTTCTTTTGGTGGCATTGATTCTGAATTGATGTGTTCTGTATTTTTTCCATGCTAAGATACACTTTCTCCACATAGTTGAGTGGTTTTGAAATTGGGATGCAACTTAAAAACCAATGTATTTTTATAGTAGCAATATTTTTCTTCCCCTAAAACCTTTAAAAGCTACTGGAAACCCTGGTGGCATAGTGGTTAAGAGCTACAGCTGCTAACCAAAAGGTTGGCAGTTTGAATCCACCAGGTGATCCTTGGAAACTGTATTGGGCAGTTTTATTCTGTTCTCTAGGGTCACTATGAGTTGGAATTGACCTGACGGCAATGAGTTTGGATTTTTTTTTTTTTAAGCTACTATTTAATTAAAAGTTCATCTCACAACTAATAGTCTCTTAGAATTGAGAACTGAGAGCTCTAGCTGTGTGGGTGATGCTGACAGAGTCAGATGGGAAGGGAAGAGGCAGAGCAATAGCCCTTCCTGTTGATGCAGGATGCCCAGACCTCTTCCCCAGTCATCCATCCCAACTCTGAACCTTTACCTGCTGACATCCCGTCTAGCCTTCATGACCTAGCTCAAACCACACTCCTCCTAAAAGCCTTTCAAAGTTGTTTGGTGTGAGTCTCGCCCTTTGCTGATTTCATCCAAAAGCTTTTGTTTTTATCAGAGGATTTCAGGAACATGCCACAGCATACAGCTGACTAAACACTTTCTCCTTAATCAGGGGATGTATTAGCATCCTTGCTTTATAGATGAGGAGACTGAGGCACAGAGACAAGCAACTTGCCTAAGGTCTCTTTGAAAGTCAGTGGAAGGGCAGGGAAGTGAGTCTCCAGGTTCTACCCATCAAAACTTTATGCAACCAGCTGGTTAGCATGCAGGTTAGCCAAGCCTTCCCTTGGAGAAAGTGGAATCCCAAGTTATGGGAAGACTTCTCCGTGATTCCACAATAAAAACTGTGATATTTGAGCTCAGAGAGGTGACATGTTCACCCAAAGACCCACAACTCCCAACCAGCAGGGCTCAGACTGGGTTTCCTCACACTAAGCCCCTGCTTTCTTCTGCTCTGTCCAGCCCTGATCCCTCTCTCATTCCAATGCTTCTAGGTCCCGGCCAGGCCTGACTCCACTCTCATAAGCGGGAAACGGGCAGCAGCCTTTTCCAGGCTACCCCAAAAGAATGAGCACCCACATCTTTGCTCTTATTGGTCAAAGGATATAGTCTTGCCCCACCAAGGTTCTAACTCTTCCAGAGCTGGACCCAAATCCTCCACCTAGCACAGTGATGTGCAGAGAAGGGGCATTCCTCGTGTCTCCACTTAGACCCTGCACAAGCCCCAGATCTCAAATCAAGAGCCAGAGCTGGAGGAAAGGGTACATGAAGTCAAGTTCCAGCAGTGTTGCATTTGACAAGTCACTTGGGGATGCCACTGTCAGTTTCATGGGTTGTTACAAAGACTGAAATGACAAATGTTTGCGAAGATTCTCAGTGCACTTTAAAGTGCTGTAATGGGAGTTGAGGCTGGCTGCACAGTGTAGTGCAAAGAGCATGGGCTCTGGCTTTGGGCAGACAGGGACTGTGTGACCTCAGGCAAATAGCAATCTCTTTGAAATCCAGTTCTCTCATTTGTAAAATGGGGATAATATCAACCTCATCAAATCATGAGTGTTAAATAAGATAATACACATAAGGAATCTCACACAGTGCCTGGCATACAGGAGGCACTCAATAAATGTTAGATTCCTTCCTAAGTGTAAACATCATTACCTGAAGCATAGCAGAAATCAATATCTTCATCTTATTATTTAAGCTCACTGCTAAATTTCACGCAATGGGTAGGGGTTTTAACTTCAAGTGAGCACTAAGATCGCCGATTTTAAAGCACCAGCTGCCACTTTGCTTCTAGTTATCTATCTTCCAAGGAGACTGCAAAGCTGGAAGAGGAATTGCAGTCCAGAGGAAAATGCCACTATATGATGAGGGTAATTTCAAAGGACACATCTCTCCCTCCACACTGTTTCAGGTCTGTTCCCCTTCTCTATAAAAAGGCTGGAGCCGAGACACAAGTAGGTTCTAAAGAGGGCAATGAAAATTATATGGGTTGTGGTTTGAGAAGGGAAGGAAGAGAAATAAAAAACAAGGCAGGAATTACTTGGCTTGGAAAGGAAGAGGTAAGACGGGTGATAAATAGGAGGGTATTATATGGTGGGGGTGGGTAGTAAGTCACATGCCAAGGTCGTTATTGTGGTAGGGGGCTGGGAGGACCAAAAGGATCATATCTCAAGACTTGGAACACTTTGGAAGAAAGACTATACAAATCATGGACGTTATTATCATTAACAATGACCCATGTAGGGCTTGCTTTTTAACCTAATCATGTTCTCTCATTTTCTAAACATGCCCAGAAAATGCAGGCTGGACCTTGCCATATGCATCTCACCTATGAAGGAACTGTTCCTATGGCCAGTTCACATAGGCACAAGCTCTAGGCTCAGCATCTCTTAGAACACCCCTTGACCAGAGGGAGACAGCCAACTCTTGAGCAGGACTTCTAAAGGCTTTCATGGATTGGCCCCTAAACCCCTTCCTATCTTCATCTCTGGCTGCTTTTCCCTGCCTCAACCCTTCAGCCACTCTGAATTTCTCACTGGTCCTAGAACACATTATTTTTTTGTTAATTCAACAAATAGGGAACACCTATTAGATGCCAGGCACTGTTTTCAGCAGTGGGGATAAAACCTCAGTGAACAACAGACCCTCATAGAGCGTAGAAGACAAATCATTTCTGATAAACATAGGCGAGTTTTGAAGGGGTGGTCAGAGAAGGTCTGTCTGTGGAGGTAATATATGAGCACAGACCTGAATGATGCAAGAGTGAGCAAACAGGTAACTGGGCCAACAGCTTTCGAGACACATCAAAGATAGTATAAAAGTCTTGAAGAATCTTCTCAGAATGAGCTTGATGAATGGGAGAAACTGAAAGAAGAGCATAACAGTTGGGCTGAATGAACAAGAGTCTGAGACTAGGAGGTGAAGCCGGAGGCTGGCATGAACCAGATCACACAGAGCCTTAGAGCCATGGTCAAGGGCTTGGATTCTGGTCTAAGCGGGAGGGAAAGCCTCTGAGGGTTCTGAGAAGAGGAGGTGCATGACCACTCTGCCTGTTGGGTGGAAAATAAACATGGAGGGAAAGATAAGGTGAGAGATGATGGTGGCTTGGACTAGGGTAATAGGAGCAGAGGTGGTGAGAAATAACAGGGGGCAGGAAATGGGGGAAGCACTGGTGAAAAGACACTTGAGCTGGGCCTTGAATAACTAGCCATATGCCTAACAACTTGCCACTGACTCAATGTCTTATCTTTGTAGCCAAAACACTAAGAATAATGCCTGGCATGATGTATACTAAATTGAACTGGAAAAATAATAATAAATCTGGAAGAAAAATGTTTTCCTGTAACTAATCTTGAATTTTCTATTTTAGAAGGCTATTTAATCCTTTCCAACATGGGAAATTTACACACATGATAAAAAACGTGGAAACTAGAAATGTCAAAGAAGGGAAATTTATAACTCGTTATACTCTCAGACAAAAATTAGTATTTTGGTGTATTTTCCCCCCAGTCTTTTCATACACATTTTTACAAAGGTGGGTGAGTGGGAGAAAACTTGAGGGGCAGCCTGGTCAACCAGAATCAGTTGGTCAGGTTTTGAATCCTAGCTCTGCCACTAAGTGGCCTTGGACAAGTCATTTTCTCTCTGATCCATAAAATGGGGATATCAACACCTGCCGCATCAGGTTTTTGTGAGCCTAAATGAGATGATTCACACCAAGTACCTAGTGAGGTGCTTATTATTTAGTAAGTGCTCAGTATACAGTAGCTGCAATTAATAAAAGGAAGTCTAAATCCCACAACATACAATTATAAGGAAAGCTTTCACCATCTTATTTTTTAGGAAATAACCGCCCCCCCAAAACCAAACCCATTGCCATCTAGTGGGTTCTGACTCATAGCGACTCTAAGACAGAGTGGAACTGCCCTATAGGGTTTCCAAGGCTGTAATCTTTATGGAAGCAGGCTGCCTCATCTTTCTCCCAAGGAGCAACTGATGGGTTCAAACTGCTGACCTTTTGGTGAGCAGCTGAGCGCTTAACCACTGCACCACCAGGGCTCCTGGTTTTAGGAAATAGGTTTTGCAATTCACAGTCTAACCACATATGCTCTTCCAAAGAAAAATAATCACACTAAGTATAGGAATTTGCCAAATAAGATGCAAGCAATACCAAATATTTTTAAAACCAAAATTTTACGGTAATGCAAAACAGAAATGTGCCAAGAACTAACCCCAGGCCCTGGCCTGTTTAATAAATCTCTCTCCTATAAAGCTGACATGCTTATGGGATTACCGTTTACATTAGTAACAGTTTAAAGGGCACTCTCACCTGCCAAGAAATCATTCTTTCAGGTTTTCCATCTCCAGTTATGCCTGTGTGGTATGACAGAGCATGGCACTGAGTCAGGACGCTTCTGTTCTCCCCCAGCCTCTGCCACCACAGAGTGGTGGGATTCTGAGCAAGTTGCCCTCTCTAGTTTTCCAGAAAATGAGGTGTTGTCCACAGTCTCCACGGGTCCTTCAGCTCTAAAACTCTGCTACCATGCACATTTTATAGTTTAACATGTATAATATCGATTTGAGGAGAAAATACTACATCTTAATCAGGTACCTAAAAATACCTTAAATACCTAGTATCATAATTACCATCTATATAGGTTTTTGGGAGGGGGGGAAATGAATCACACATTATATGAGTGTACTTCTAAGACACCAGCCTCATTTTCATAGAGAAGGGAAGTGAAAGACTAAGTTAAAAACATTTGGAATCGTGAAATTCCACAGTACATACCATTTTCAAAGGTTGGCCTACTCTTACTAAATGCCAATTTTTCAGTGGCTTAAACCCATTCCAACTGGATCTATATTGGCAACGATGGTGGTGAATTTGGCTTAGTTTTATACACCATTGCCACTCATTAATTAAATGAGGTAATGTATGGGAAAACGAATACTGCTGTTTTTGTAAGATTCTGTAAAGGCTGTTACCTACCTCTTTGACCTATGTTCAACGCCGGCTGTCTACCCTGAAGTCCAAACTTAGAGGTGTGTGTGTGTGTCAGAACCACATGGGTTCTCACAGGGCTGGCATCTAGCAGAAGAGACAGGCCAACCTGGGAGTACATGACCTGGACTTCAGGGTTGGGGAAGCCTCCAGAGGAAGTGACATCTAAACTGAGGTCTGAATGAACAACGAGCCTGGAGGGAAGAGTATGCCTCACACTTTGCACTCTAGGTTTAGCTAAGGCATCACCTCCTCTAGTCTGTTAGAAGCCCTTTCTTCTTTGCTAGCCTCGTACCCTGGATTCTCCTCTGGGTAGGGTGACTCTTAATCTTGGTTTGCTCTGGATAGTCCTGGTTTTTTGCTTGTTCTAGAATGACTATTAGTAGTGCCCCATTACACTCTCAAAAGTAGCCTGGTTGGGACTATCAGACTATATGATTACCCTACTATTAGTCCTGCTCCTGGCAATCCCAGGCTTGCATGTCATGCTCTTGTGACTCAGCTCATTGAGGGCATGGCTCTATCTTATTCATCTTTGTATTCAGGACACCTAGCCTCACGTGTGATGCTAAACAGATTGAGCATAATAGGCATTCAACACAATATTTGAAATTAAAATGAAAAGCAAATACAAGCTACAACAAATGGTATTTGCAAATCTTTGTGGTAAAGAATCCCAGTTCCATCTTCCGCTAACTGTGACCTTGTAATCCTTAGGTTTTCACTAAACATGGGGTAACAGTATCCTCTTGCCTAGGGTGAAATCTAACTAAATAATCCACATCAAGTGCTCTAGAACCGTACCTGGTGTTTATTGAGCCTCGGCAGCAGTCGCTCCTGTGGACAGTGATGATTCCTCCTCCTGTTGCAACCCTGTTTTGCTAAGAAAACAGGCACCCAGTAGGGACTCAATACGTGTGCACCAAATGAATGCTTGGACTTATGCTAGATGCTGGCTGAAGCCCATACTCTTAAATTATCAGATGCATTAATCAAAATTAAAATTTAGAAGTCAAAAGCTTTGACTCTTCTAAGTCCAGTTTTAGTAATAACTGAAAACAAAAACCCACCTCATATCCATAAATCACAGAACACAGAACACAGCAGCACTGTCTGGCCCCGTCCTCGATGTGTTACCTATAATTAGCAGCATTTAAGCCTCACCCTCATTACAACTGTGCTCTCTTTTAAAGGTTACTCTTCAAAAAGCATGCCAACTTGGTTAGTTGGGTCCCCTCTTCCTCTTTTTGAACTGTCAGCCTTTCAAGCCTTATGTGATTAATGTACATACAGAGAACATTAGAAAGACCTCAGACTGAGTGAACAGTAGTTTCTTGATCCCCCAATTACAATATTCTCTTTGCAGTATATCCTTGTTGGACATTTGGAATGGATTAAGACTTTAAACTTCCAGATGTTTAAACTACTACTGTAAATTCAAACTCATTAAATGGGGCAGATTTACTACCTCTACTTAGTTTTGAAGTCTGTTGTTCGCCCTGTCCAAATAATTTATGAAACCAAATACAGTGGCAGGTAGTGTATTCTATTTATATAGTTTTCGTGGTGGGAAATAAAGGACATAAAAAAAAAGTCTGGAAATTAACTGCCATCTTCGCGAACCTATAGATCACACTTCTTGTTGTTTCTAAGCTAGTAATTGTTTCCTGAAACCGATCTAGTAGAGATTTTTATGCTAATCTGTACTAAAAATTACTTTGCTTTTTCTGGCCACAAAAGTTGGCTGCAGAGGAGCATTTGATTACAGCGAGAAGACAGCTGCGCCCACTCTCATGAAGTAAATGGGCCTGGATCTACAGGCCTTTGTGGTACTGTTTTGGCAGCCAAACAAAGGTGGCACCATTTCTACCCCCAGTTTGTAAAGTCTCAGAAGTTTCAGGCTCCAATTTTTTTTTTCTTTTGCGAGGAACCCACGTGGACTATAATGAGTGCATTTCAGAGATGCTGTGTTGAAAGCTGGCAATGGATAAAGCAAGAACATAAAAGGAGCCTATTCCTAAAGCAAATATTTCTTCTATGAACCGTAAGAATGAAGTGGCTTTCACAATCAATTTTAAGATTGAAGGACTGGACTGAAGTATCTGGCTCTGGCATTTATTTGCTATATAATTTGGGCCAATTCATTTACCTCTGTTTGATTTTTCAACTGAAAAATAGGGATAATACCCGCCCGAGGTTTTTTTTTTTAGGACTGAATGAAATAATTCAATGTGCTTTCTAAAAGTATCACATAAACATTAATAAACATTGCAAGTGCAATTTCCCTGTATTATATGAATTACATACTTTAAGTAGCACTTAAAAAGTAGTGGTACCTAATGTGAAATGAAAACAAATCCAACTAGGTTACTGCAGAAGAACTGGCCTCAAGAGGAGCGCTCTCTTTCAACTCAGCCAAATATTTACCTTGCAGGGCTATTATGGGAATTAAATAAAAATTACATTAAAATTATTAATAAGTCATTTGCTCTAGTTTCTTTTATAGGTAACAAATCCTGTATTACGCAGAATGGCTTCAATTGTGTAACTTTTTTTACAAAATGAGTGGATGTGTCAAAAGCAAAAGTTTCTCCAATTAGATATGCTAAGTTTTAGAATAAATTTCCAAGTACATTTTGTGAACTGTTTTGACACAGAATTTATTAAAAAAAAAAAAAAAAACTACACTTTTATGGATACCCTATATGATGTTATTCCCCTTTCCCTGAACTTTGATAAACCTGATTCACTAGTCTGAAGTGTGGGTGTGTATATATGTAATTATAACCAAGTACAGCTGTGATCCTGTGAACCAATGCTATGTTGCAAACTCTGAGTCAGAAAACACATCTGGTATTGCCACCACTTAGCCTGGAAGTCTGCCTGCCACGCAGTAAGCACTGAAGCAGTATTTGTGGAATAGTCACTACTCCTACCACTTTGTAACTATCTAATTTTGCAAGACAATCTGTTTCATGTGTGTGGATACTACCACGGACTCACCTATCTTTAAAGATCAAAGTTTGTGAAAATCCCCTTTAACCAGGGCTTTGGACCAGTTCATTCCAATTCAACCCTCCGCTGAGATTTACCTTTCCACTCCAGATATACTCAGTCAGCATCTACATTTTAACAAGAGCCTCAATCAACTGGGGATCTTGTTAAAATGTAGTTCTGCTATTTTAGGAGAAGGGAAAGACAGCACACAATACAGGAGAGGTCAGTGCAACTGGACTAAACCAAAAGCAAAGAGGTTTCCGGAATAAACTGAACACTTTGAAGGCCAGTGTAACAGCGCCAGGGGTTTGGGGACCATGGTTTCAGGGGACATCTAAGTCAACTGGCATAATAAAATCTATTGAGAAAACATTCTGAATCTCACATTGGAGAGTGGTGTCTAGGGTCTTAAATGCTAGCAAGAGGCCATCTAAGATGTATCAACTGGTCTCAACACACCTGGAGCAAGGAAGAATGAAGAACACCAAAGACACAAGGTAATGAGCCCAAGAGACAGAAAGGGCCACATAAACCAGAGACTACATCAGCCTGAGACCAGAACTAGATGGTGCCCGGGTACAACCGATGACTGCCCTAACAGGGAACACAACAGAGAACCCCTGAGAGAGCAGGAAAGCAGTGGGATGCAGACCCCAAATTCTTGTAAAAAGACCAGACTTAATGGTCCAACTGAGACTAGAAGGACCCCAGAGGTCATGGTCCCCAGACCTTCTGTTAGCTCAAGACAGGAACCACTCCCAAAGCCAACTCTCCAGACAGAGATTGGACTGGACTATGGGATAGAAAATGATACTGATCAAGAGTGATTTTGATCACTCTACTTGTATCACACTACTTGGATCAAGTAGACACATAAGACTATGTGGGTAGCCCCTGTCTGGAGAAGAGATGAGAGGGCAGAGGGGGGCAGAAGCTGGCTGAATGGACACGAGAATAGAGAGTGGAGGGAAGGAGTGTGCTGTCTCATTAGAGGGAGAACTAGGAGTATATAGCAAGGTGTATATAAGTTTTTGTATGAGAGACTGATTTGATTTGTAAACTTTCACTTAAAGCACAATAAAAATGAAAAAAAAAAATATAAAAAAAGGTAGTTCTGGTTCAATACATTTGGGGTGGAAATGCAAATTCTCAGCAGGGGGCCGAACCGCAACGAAATGGTTCAAAACTCTGCTTTTAATAAATTAGCGTTTCTAATCATTCACTAGATTCCCAAATTAACTTACAGATTATACGGGGTTATATAAACAAGCGCTGGGCATCTTAAAAGCTTAACTAATGCTTGTTGCATGAATGTTTTTGGATACGCTATTGTGGTAGACTAAAAACAGGGCCATATTTTGCTGTTTCTCCAACCAAGAAGAGTATTTCCTCTTATGACTTGCTTTGACCAAAAGAACGTGGTAAAAGTGATTTCTGTGAGTTCTTAAGCCCAGGCTTTGAAGCTACTGCCTTTGTCTTCCTGGTACTCTCAGACTACCATGGGATAAGCCCAGGATGAAAGACCACATGGAGAGGTCCAGCCCTCAGCCAAACTGCCAGTTGAATGCAGCTGCACAGAGTCCCACCAACCCACAAAACTGTGAGAATGAGCAATTGTTTAGGTCACTAAGGCTTAGGATGTTCTGATGCAGCAATATGTACCTGAGAAGTTATCTAACCCTCAGAGCACAATCACAAGGCAGATTTTAGAGTGAAGGAAACATACCCAGTGTGCCAAGGTCACACCACTTTTAATTGTCTGAAGAACTGGATGCAGGTATTTGAAAGGCCATTTCTGTTTCTCCTTCACTGTCATTCTGCCATCACGAACCAGCTCAGTTCTTTCTGGCAAGGACAGAGGTACTTCTTAGAGACCTGGCTGTAAGATAAACTCATCTGTTTTATAACTGGCATGGGCAATGAATGTGTCTCGGTCTGACACATCTGCTGGGCTTGCCCACGGCAGGGAAATGCACTGTGCCTGAAGACCCAGCGCACCAGCAAATGTACCCCATTCTGCTTTCTGAAACTCAAATGACAGTAACGGTACCCCACAGAATTCAGTGACATCTCCCAATTATATTCATTCATTTACATTGTAGCCAGCAACAATGCAAGCCCTGACAATTTATATCGGGTGTCATACGGTAGATAATATAAAAATCATCAGCTAGAGAAGCCTTACATTTAACAATGCCTCAGTTGAAACGGCTTTTCCTAAACCTCAAGTAGTAAAACACATACCGAAACAAAAAAAATTAAGAACTCATCTTCAAGAGTTGTGAAGTTGATAACCGAGTATTTTTGAGAAGACACTTTACCGTAAGAACCTGTTTTGTCCCCGCCAGAAACAATATACCTCAACTTTAAACAAAATTCGCATTTTATTTAGATTGAAATAAACTATACAAAATTGATTTTCTTCACCAAAAATAACAGTAATATTTTCTGGATTATTCCTAGATAAACCATAAAACACTTATTTTTGTAGGTTTTCCAGGTTTCGCTTATAAATCAAGACGGGGCAGTAGACGTACTAATGGAAAAAGACAGAAGACAAAAGATCTATCAGTTGTTAGTGTCCATGGCCTCTGACTCTGTCGCAACCATGAACAGAAGTGTTCAGCATGTACCTGCCAAAAAGTCTATGAAGGTGGGGGCTCAACAAAGGAATGTAAACAGCAGCAACCAGATGTGGAACAACAATGGTCAGCTCTTCCATTTGAACTTTACCTGTAACTTGTTCCTTTAGGCTCATTGGATAAGACAAAATCTACACTGAAATCCTCGTCTGGCGAGCTCAGTTTGTCTCACTCTGGTAATTCCCTTAACTGTCCATTACAGATTTTTTACAACATACTTAAAACTCCCTCTAGTCAAGGATCAGTCTTGAGATTCATTGTTACATTTTATAAAATGTATTCCTTCTTCCCACACCTTCTCAAAATTTATTTCTTAAAAGAACTGTAACTCAATACCTGAAAATTGGATCCACAGTGATGATAAATGTTACGTCTAAAATGACTTAACTAAAACAATTCCAGAGTGCCATAAGAGAGAGCACACAGAAACAAAATGTAGCACTTCATGGCTTTCTTATGGAAGAACAGAGACATCCTCAAAGCATGAGAGTTCAAATGAGGGGCTGTTTAAATAGGCAGATTATCAATGGCTAATGTATTCAATCGCAGACCTACAGGCAAAGATATTCGGTGATTAAGAGGCCTACTATACACTTTACAGCTTTTCCTCCAAATATCAAATATAAAAGAAAACCTATTTTAAAACAGTCTCTTAGGTATTTTCAATAGTTTCTGAATTACCTGTAGGAAGCTCTGACTTAGTTGTATAGAGTTTGATATATGTGTCCACCATTAAATCCAGATCATGTTTTATATCAAAATTTATGTTAAGCAAAGCCAAGTTACTTGACCTTTGATCTGTTAAAGTGTTCCTCAAGTATGCTCTGAGACGCCTTCGTCCATTTTCATAGCGCTCATTCTCAACTTTCATCACAGGAAGTATACATAGGACCTTCAGCAATGCATAAACATTAGGGAAGAACTTGATGTCAGGTAGATGGAGGGCTTCATAAATGGTGGATGGAAGCTCTATATCTTTTCCCCTGTGTTTCCACTTAATTCTCCAACAATGAAGCTCGGCTGACAGTGTGTCAGGATTAGGTAAGTCACTTCTGTACATGTCAGCATGGTGTTCCTCTGACGTATTGAATTTGAGCTGTCCCATGACAGAGGGTACCAGAGATAAGCATTTGAGAGATCTGAGGTGCTGTTCTGAGAATATATCTTTAAGTTCCTGAATAATGTGCTCCACTGTCGGGACACTTAGGGTTTCTTTATAGTAACTCTCAGAGGTTAGCTGAGAATCCACGTTACCTTGCTGAGCTCTGCGGAATTTCCCAGGGAGTTTCATTTGTATGTCAAGTTTGGTTGCCAAATTCGTGGCTTCCTCAAACCAAAACTCATGGTAAACTTCAATATTTTCCATCACTTCATTCAGTGAATGCAGCACTGCAGTCAAGCTGCTGGCTGCGAAGAAGACGTCAGAGGTTTGGCCCTGGAGATTTTTCCCAAAGGCTCTTGTAAAAGACAGAACATTCTTAAGAACAACAACGGTAACAATGAAATCAAAGTCTGTGACTGCACTACAGAGTACAAATGCTCGGCCAGCTATACAGTTATTCCATCTAATATTTGTGTCATTATTTATACCATCTAAACATAGAACAAGTGCTTGTAAGACGTCCACTAAAATTTCAAAAGCATCATGCCTGCCTGTCCATTGAGAATGGCAAATTTCCTTTAATTCATTACCCCTTTCTTCATTGTTCTGAAAAAGGGCAGAAATGACACTGTCAAGTTCTAAAAGCAGTTGTGGAGACCGATGGAAAAAAGAACAAACTTCCTCAATTGTCCCCAGTGCAACAGATACTCCCACAACAGGTACTGATTTTGCCAACCACATATTTAAGGCACAGGAAGAGCAGAGTGTGTAGATGGCTTGAGGGTATTTCTCTAAAAGTCTAGAAGCAACAACTTTCATCTTGGAAGAAAATCCACTGGACACAATGTAAGCCTGGCCACGACAGTACTCCATGTTTAGTCCCCATTTCTCAGTTATCGTAGTGTGAAATTTCACAGCCAAAATTTCTGCATCAGCTTCGTAAGGCAGAAAGCCCACAAATTCCTCTCTTAGGTTATGAGATTCATCGACAAACCTCACCAACACGGGCAGGTGCTCCTCCCCTGCTATATCCACCACGTCGTCAGTGATAATGGAAAAGAAGCGTGAGTCTCTCACTTCCCTGAGAGTTTCTTCCCGAATGCAGCTCTCACAGATCTCTAGCATCTGCTTCTGCTGCGTTTTTGAACAGAACAGTGTGTTAACTGCTGTTGTCTCAAACCGTTTTCTCAGAACCTCTTCACCAGAATTGATGCGGCATTCCAGCAGAGCTTGAAAGTTATCAGGAGTGAAGAGACCTTCTGGGATTTCCTCAGCCTCATGTCCGTCCAGAGGTATGTTTTGTTTTCCCATAAGAATCAAAATTTCAAATAACGATTTTAGGTATTCTTTGTTTTCCTTCTCTTCAAGGGTTAAAGGTAAAACGTCTTCATCCTGTTCTTCACCTCCTCCTTCTGCACTGAGGTTCTGAGCATCGCTGTTGTTTGTTTCTTTATGCTTTTGTTCCTGTTCAGAAGTTTCATCAACTGGAAAAGAAAGAATTAACTTTAGGAACAGGCTCATGAGCAACCATAAAAAACACACTATATTTTTGATTAAATATTTAAGATCCACAAACGCATTCATTCAACATTTACTGGGCATCTGCTCGTTCAGAGACTGGGATACAGACATTAAAATGAGACATGCATCACTGTTTCCAGATCAACACAATCCTAATGAATAAAACCAGTTCCAGGGGCTCCCCAATGCTCACTGCACTATTAGGCCAGTGGTTCTCCAGGTGTGGCCCCCAGACCAGCAGCACCAGCTCCACTTGGCAAATACTTGGGCCCGCCCAAGCCTACTAAATCAGAAACGCTGGGAGTGGGGCCCAACAAGAGGTAGCTGAAAGAGCCCTCCAGGTGATTACGATTAAGAGCCACTGGAATAGGGTAATGATTCAATTGATTGCCTTGAATTTAGGTTTTCCTTCCTGGTTCTTCTAATGGTACGGTAACAAATAAATTGTCCTTGTGTTTATTAAAGAAAAAGAGACAGACATTGCAGTGGGGAGACAAAAACTGTAAACAGATATATTCATAAGGTATATTTATAAGATAGAAAACATTTCTTACAAGACTTAACAAGGCATTTCATATATTATACAGAGTAATAACAGTCCATGCCCTCAGACAAGGGAGGGCAAGGCAACTACTATTTATTGAGGCATGGTACTAGGCTTTTTATATGCATCACATTAGTCTTTCTCCAGGCAGGAGATGAGGACAGCAAATAACTTGCCCAAGGTCACAGATGCAGTTAGAAGGAGGGAGGTGAAATTTAAATCTAAGCTTGTTTGGCTCCAGGGTCCATGCTATTTCTACCAAGCCATTAAGCCACACTTTTATAGGAGAAATTAGACACCTATACAAACTAATATAATACAGATTCATGCAACCTTTAGGGCTGAAATATGAGAAATCTTAGCCTATTCTTTTCATCTTTGGGTGGGAAAACTGAAGCCCTGCAACGTTAGGTGTCTCGCCCAGCCATACAGGACTAGAATCCATATCTGAAGAGTTACTGTTAGAGCTTAGTTCTTAGAACATAAGATATTTGAGAGGGCCACCAAGAGTTGTGTAGTACCATGGAGAGGGGAAAAAAAAAATTCAGAACAAAGAAGTTGCATTTCGCATGACAAAGATAAGGACACGGACAAGAAGGGCACTTTAAGTGGTGGAAGAATTTCACCAAGGTCAAAGAGGGAGGCAGGCTGTCCAGGTACAAAGCGAAACCTAATCTGACATCCCTGTGTAAACCATGCTTCCAGGCATCTCAGGGACTTTCAGAGCTTCTCCAGTTTCAGCAAGGCCAGGGAGCATCCTTCTCCAGCCCCTCCCCAACTCAGATAGCACTACTACTCATTATATATTTGTTGTTGTTAGTTGCCATTGAGTCAATTCCGACTCACGGCAACCCCATGTTGGCAAAGTAGAACTGCTCCATAGGATTTCAAGGCTGTGACCTTTTGCAAACAGACAGACCTGTCTTCCAAGGTGCCTCTGGGTGGGTTCGAACCACCAACCTTTTAGCTAGTACAGTCATGGGCGGCATAATGCCCGTTTGGGCAACATCCAACTGCATATATGTCCATGGTCCCCAGGTTACGAATGTTAGATTTATGTAGAACCTATACATGAACCAACCCCCATAAAGCCTATGATATTAAAAATTCAAGGTACATTTTACAATGGTTCATAATAACAAACAGGTGCTACTATGTGATGTGTTATCAAAACATTGTTACTATCACTACGGTAAAGATGTTTTAGTGTATCAAAGTATTTCTATAATATTTTTTATGCATTGAAAGGTACACTATATACTATGCTGTTGTTGTTGTTAGGTGTTGAGTCTATTCCAACTCATAGTGACCCTATGTACAACAGAATGAAACACTGCCTGGTCCTGTACCAATCTCACATTCGTTGCTATGCTCGAGCTCACTGTTGCAGCCACTGTGTCAATCTATCTCATTGAGGGTCTTCCTTTTTTTCATTGACCCTCTACTTTACCAAGCATGATATCCTTCTCCAGGGACTGATCCCTCCGGATAACATGTCCAAAGTATGTGAGACATAGTCTCACCATCTTTGCTTCTAGGGAGCTATCTGGCCCGTATTTCTTCCAAGACAAATTTGTTTGAACAAGTTTATATACAACATGTGTAGATAAACATTTGACTAACTAACTCATGTTAGATACAAACCGTACCTAACTGTTCTGACTTACACACAAATTCGACTTAAAGACAGATTTAGGAACAGAACTTGTTGATAATCTGGGGACTGCCTGTATATAACATAATGTTCGTACAACGTCCAAACAACGTATCGTGGATGTTAAGTGATGCATGACTGTAGCTTAGAGAGCTTAATCATTTGTGCCACCCAGGAACGCCTTATTCATCATATATAGTACATGGCTAGATTCATATAGTCATATGCTACAAAGCAGTGGTTCTCAACTTGGGGAGATTTTGCTCCCCACAGGGCATTTGGCAACGTCTGGAAACATTTTTGGTTGCCACAACTGTACGTGGGGAGGTGCTACTGACACTTGGTGGGTAGAGGGCAGGAATGCTGCTAAGCATCCGACAATGCACAGGACAGTCCCCACAACAAAATATTATCCAATCCAAAATGTCCATGGTGCTGAAGTTCAGAAACCTTCTATGCAGCTTTGGTATAAGTTTTAAAGAAAGGGTCTGGATGCTTAACATAAAAGTAATTTGAAAAAAAGCTGTGGTAGAAAAATAGCAGAAGAAAATTTTGGCCATCTTGTACAAGGCCCTGAAGGCCAAGCTGGGAAATCTGTACTTAATTTGTCAGGGTTTGTGGCTTGTGGAGCCTCTGAAGAATTAAATGCACTCTCCTATGTAAAGCACTTCAGCATGTGCTTGGCCTGGTGAGCAATCAGTCAACAGTAGCTTTTTTCTAAGTTTGTAAAGGGAACTCCTAAGGAAGGGACTCAGGTCTAGTCAGGGGTGAGTTGTCTATTGTGAACATATAGGTTTTCACAAGCCAGGGAAGAGGTTACCCTGGATGCCTGCCAGCCTGCCTCTCTCTCCCTCTCGCCTTCCTTTTCTCTCTATTTTCCATTACTTCTCCATTTCCAATCAAAAAGAATAATTCTATCACTTTTATTTTTTCAAAAAAGGTGCTTATAACAGAGAAGTCAAAGAGCGTAAAGTGAAAAGTAATTCCCTCTCCTCTGGCCATCCTTCCACATGTGAGACTTACAGGTATTTAAGTTTTTTGAGTTCCTTGAATCCATCCCCTCATCTCTATTCTCATTACCATTGTCTTAACTCAAGGTCTTTCAACTCTTGTTTGGTGTGAAAGCCTACCTGGCCTCCCTGCCTCCAGTGTTATCTTTTCTAATCCAACAGGGAATGCTTTACGTAACATGAAAATCAGGTCCATGTCATTACCTATTTACAAACCCCTCAAGGGTTCCCTATTGCCATCAGCCCACAACCCTGCATGTTTGGTCCCTGCAGTCCCCTCCAGGCTCATTTTCTAACCATCGTGGGTTATCAGAAGCTCCAATAACATCAAAATGTTTATAATTCCCTAAGGAAGAAAATAATAGTACTTACCTCAGGCTAGGGACTTACTATGAGAATTAAATTGATATAAGTAAAGCACTTAGAATAATGATTTGGGACACAGCAAGCATCATAAAAGGTTATGTTAATAATAATAATGGCAGCAGCAGGAAGAGGATGAGTAATATAGTAACTTACAAGAACAAAAACAACCACTAGCCCTCATTCTTTAGAGACACAACTCAGGCATCAGCACCTGCAAGAAGTGCTAAGTGCTCCACAGCACTTATTCCTTTAACATTTCACCAAGAACTTATTATGCACCATGAATTAGGTGGATAGAGATTCTGTTCCTGCCCTTACTGTTGCCTTCCTTTCCCTACTCTGGGACACTCTGCCTGTGTGCCTGCCATACTGAGAGTACCTGGGAGAGAGACGGAACAGTCACCTGTGAGGCCTGGACACGGCAAAGTGTATGGCACAGTGGCACTCAATAAAGACAAATGAACTGAGACTTCAATCTCACAGACCACAGGACAAAACCCACTACACTCTCTCATCCATTCTCAAGGTGGGTTTTAGACACAAAGCATATTTATTTGTCCTTACCAGATCAAGGCCTTTTAAAAAGGCATTCAGAAGTTGAGCCATTAACACTATCACTTACTTTTTTTCTGTTTCAGTGTCCTGATTTCATCTTCACTCTAAATGACAAGAAAAAGAAAAAAACAAACCATCTTTGAGACAACTGACCTCTAATATATTATCTTAGGCTCACAAATAAAAAGCATATTTTGAGGCAAATTTAATTCTTCTAAGCCTATAAATTGTTTATACGGAATACCTTTCTCAAACAGATGACAGGAAAACCAGAACAATAATTTGCTGATGACTCCAAGGTTAAAATAAAGCCCATCATTTAACTTACTTTATACCTAAATTAGCAAATCTTCAGATAACAAGTATTTATAGAAGGCATAAAGTACACCATGACAATTAGGGTCAAACTCAAGAGGACACAAATTGCCCATCCCCCCCATCTAACCCAGGAGATGCCACATAAGAAGTCTGCTGGATCCCAGAACCTAACACAAAAGCTATGAGAAATTCCTGGAAAGCAGGCAATGACAGAGTACCAGGATGGAAGAGAAATGGCAGCTCAGAGTAGGAGGGAGCAAGTGGCACAAACAGGGGTAAACCAAAGAAATTTCCAGTTGTATCCTTTTTTCTTCCTCCAATCTTGTACAATGTTTAGGTCACAGCCTACCCCATTACTGTTCTGTGGTAGGAAAGCTGCAATGCCACTGTCAGCTGGAGACAGCAAGGTACCTGCTGGGCAGTGCCTGGCATGGTGTTGACAATAAGAAACACCAGCAAGCTGGCCAATCTGGAATATTCCCTCCTTATCCTGTGAGCTGCACAATTACAAGCGACGGTAGGTGTGGAAAAGAGTGTGCCTTCTGTAAGGTGTCTGAGGCCCCCTGAAGGGCAGGGTACAGAAAATGATAGCTCCAGGATGAGAAGTGGTTGAGCCTTTCACCTCTGGTACGCATTACCAGGCAAGAAAGAAAGTACTAGGAATGACGTGGAAGAATGTTGTATACATCTCGGCATCCATCTACAAGGGGTTTAAAAAAAAAAAACAGATATAAACAAATCAAGGGGAACAAATAAAAACTGGGGATTTTCCAGAACTTAAGACCTAAGTCCTCAGAATGAAAGGACTTGTAAAATGCTAAACAGGCTGGATAAGGAAAAACTCATATCTAGCTATAGTTAAGTGAAATTAAAAATGTTGAAAATAAAGAAAAAATTCTAAAAGCTTTGTGGGAGAAAAAGTAGTTCACCTAAAAAAGAACAAGAATCAATCTGGCACCAGAATTCAACAGCAACAATGGTACAAAAAAACTAGAAAGAATCAGCACCATCTAGGCTATGCATCTCCTCTATGAATCACTTGACATCTGAAATAAAAAATATAAAATGTCTTAAAAAAATAAATCCAACTCTGGGAACTAAAAACAAAATAATTCTACGTTAAAGAAATCGGAGAATTACAAAATCCTTAGAGCTGAACAATGAAAGTGGTACATGTTTAGAATTACTGGATGTAGCTAAAACAGACAGAGATATTTACAGCTTCAAATACACATAAATATGACCTAAACATTGAAGCTAGAAAAAAAGCCAAAAGGCAAATCCCCAAATCAAGAAACCAGTAAAATATCTTACACTTATAGCAACCATTGGAAAACTAAATACTAATTCTTCAAAAAGGCAATTTTAAGAGCAGAAAAAGGCAAACATTTCAAAATCCTAGATGAAGTTCATAAACTTTTGAAAACATATACAACACAAGATGCAAGAGAAAACCAATAAAGAAATTGAAATGGCAATGAAAATCTTCCTACACCCACCCCAAGCCCTATAGCCTTGATGGTTTAACCAAGCTTACCTGATTTTCAAGAACAGACAGTGTCTATCTTATACAAATTTTTTTTTAAAAAAGGAAAGCTACTCCACTCATTTTATTAAGCTAATAAAACCTTGATATCATAACTAGATAAGGAGAGTACATGAAAAGAAAATTATAGGTCAATTCACCTAGAGTTATGAATGCAAAATCCTAAATAAAATACTGACTAACTGAATGCAACAGTATATAAAACTAAATGGATATCTTGCAATCAGTTAGGGTTCAGAGGAATGCAGAGATGGTCCAGCATCAGAAAATCCATCAATGTAATTCATCACATTAAAGAATAAAAAAAAACTGAACTTTCTACTTAGTAGATGCAATAAAAGCATTTGATAAGTTCAACAAGTTATAATGAAAACTGAATACCAGGACTAAAAGGAAATTTCCTTACCTTGAGGAAAGCTATCTAACAATACCAACAGCAATGGAACAAGGCATGTTTGCCAGCTGTGACATTACTGGGACTGCTGAACACAGTACTGGGGATCTTAACTAAACAGTAAGACAAGCAATAGAAAAAATGTCAAGGATGGGAAGAAGAGACAAAATTATACCTATATTATTTATAGATATAAACAGCTGCCTAGAAAACTCAGTAGATGATTAAGAAAAAAAGCTTTTTCAAAATTGCTGGAAACATTCTCAACCAGAATTGGTCTGTATACCGACAAGAACCAGTATTTAGGAAGTAATCTAAGGAAGAAGTATGCATCCTCTGTTAAAGAACAGCAACAAAAACTCTGAAAATTCTTCCAGGTTTTGACTAACTGTGCTCCTAAATTATTTTAATAGGCTTTCCAAGGAACCAGTATTTAGTTTTTTCAGTGATTGCTGTTACTTGTTAGCAACTTTATTTGTTTCTTCTGTTCATGGGTAGGACAAATTAATGTTGTAAAGATGTCAACTCAAAGCAGTTATAATGAAAATTCCAACAGAATTTCTAGGGGAACTACAAAAATGATTCTCAAATTCATATGGAAGAATAAAGGTCCACAAACAGCTAAGACAATTTTGAAACAGAAGTGTTAATAAATCACCCTATTTGAAAGTAAGATATATTACAAAGCTAAGGTAACAAAACAGGTGGTACAGTAAACAGACAAGTAATCCAACGGAACAGAACAGAGACAGCCTTGCATATATGTCAACTTGGTCTAAGACAGAGGTGACATCTCCTGCCAGTGGGAAAAAGGATGGATGAAGTAACAGGCTCATGTTAAGAAAACTGATTCTCTATAAGGAGAAAAATAAAGTCAGCTGCTACTGGACACCATACATATAAACTCTTAAACATGCAAGACAAAAATAGAAGAAAAGGAGGAAAATTAGATAAATGTTAAAAGCACATGGTAGGTGAACTGAAATGATATATATTAAATACTCTAACACGGATACCAAGAGGGAGGAGAATGGGAACGGTAATAGTGAAGAAGGCAAAAAAAAAGGGCGAGGGTCTTGTCAGTGACAATAATGACAGAAAGCCCTGAACTAAGGAGTCTGAGTAATTTAAATTTGTACACCTAAGGTCAACAAAAAACAGTTACATTTCAAACAGCAGACCTGAAGGATATCAATATAAACACATGTACAAATGATATAATATAGAAAGATTTAAAAGCTTTTTCTAAGCCCTGTTAGTACTCAATGGTGATAGAATTCTTATCTCGCAAACTCTTAACTTTCACTTTATGACTTTGTGCTGAATTCTGGAAGCATACCTCACCTCCACTTTCCTTACTCCAGAAGAAAAAGTAACATTTCTGTCATCCCAGGAAGGGAATAAACCAGAGACCCGTAATTAACAGCACTCTTTGGCCCAAGTAAATTTGACGGAGATTTTCCCATTTAAATACTGAAACAAACTAAGCACATCCAGGCTACTTTAACAGTAACCAAACCACTCATTTCCCATAACACTACCTTTGAAATACAGAATAACACTTGAATCAATTTTACAAAAAATGTATCTATTATTTGATTTCATTGTATTGCGGGGCAGGGGAGAGCTGAAAGCACACAGACATACCAATTCTTTTATTCGTTTTCTGTGTCTGCTATGTGGATTATTCAGATGACTGGTGAGATCAAATATTGTTGGTATAGCATTATCTCGAAGAACTGTCCTATAAGGACTCTGAAAAAGAAAAGTAATAAGTGAGAGATGGTCCCTAAGAATGTATTACATATAAAATAAATCAATGTTAATTATTTTCCCAGCACTCATTCAACCCCAGCTCGAAAGTGTAGAGACTTGCAGAATTTGATGATGTCAGTTCACATTGGCCTATTATTTCTAACTTTTTTGCATTTGTTCTCTTAGCAATCTTATTATAAATCAAGGAACTGAGCTGACAGTAGCCATAAAAAACAAAATGTATTTGTCTTTTGCATATACATATTTCTAATTCAGCCTCCCAGCTATTTTTTCTCTTCTGTCCTTTCACGAGACCATCAAATCTACAGCAGGCACTAAAGTCCCCAAACAATCCACCCTCTTGTATGTCCTATAGTACCGCTTCCCTCCTTTACCTGTGCTGTTCATCCCACTTTTGCTAATATCACTGAGAAGCATCAAGACACAGTGAAAAAAATACTGGACAGGGACCCAGGATCTTAGGAACTAGTCCAAACTCTACCAGTGACTCACTATGAGACCGTGGCAAAATTACTTTCCCTTTTTGGCCCTCAGTTTCATATTCTGAATAACACTGAACTAGATCACCATTTCCTAAAATGAAATTATTCCCATGCCAATGATCATAATGCTTGCCATCTCAGTTATACCACCATCTGTACTTTTACATAATCCACTCACTCTTTTAATTAACACTGTCTTCAGCAATGTTAATGATTTGGTAGGCTAGTTATATTTTTAACACATATTACAGAACTTCTTAAAATAAAAATTGATTCATGTGCCACCTGAAATCATCTCATCCCAGAAGTGATACACACAATCACATTTTTGCACCGTAAAGGAGTTACTTCTAAATTCTCCTCCGGTTCTAATGATCTTATCTTTAAAGGACCATTGTTCTCTACCTAATCCACTCTGGCTCGGAGCTGGGTGCATACTTAGTTGGTGACAGTCTTCCAGAGCCAGTCCAGAGGAGGCTGGGTAGGCACAAGAAGTTTATTAAGAGAGAGAAAAACTGTTGGATAACTGCTACTACATTCCCTTAGCTAGTCCAAAGAAGCAGTTCCTTTAATTTCTTCCTGAATTTTCAACGATTAAAGACAAAGAGCACTTCAATAAAGACGTTTTCTTAGGAAGCAGTGATTGTTTCAAAACTAACTATTAAAGCATGTTCAAAGACTATGCCAAATAAGAAAAATAACTCCTAAATCTTTTCACCTGGGGAAAGGAGATTTAGAAGATACAAAGGGAAAATATCTAAATGTTGTTGTTAGTTGCTATTAAGTCAATTCTGACTCATGGCAATTCCACGTATGCAGAGTAGGACTGCTCCACAGGGTGTTCAAGGCTCTAACTTTCAGAAACAGATCACCAGGTCTGTCTTCTGAGGCACCTCTGGGTGGGTTTGAACCGCCAACCTTCTGGCTAGTCATTGAGTGTTTAACTACTTGCACCACCAAGGGTCTCCAAATATCAAAAAGAACACACTATCTTTGAGCTTTATTTACAAATAAGAAATTAATTTTGCTAAACAAAACACACTTTCTTGGGTTTTACCTGAAAAGTTGTTAAACACAATTGGGAAGAATTTCTATTTAGATTCAGTATTTTCCAGTTGAATTCCATGCCTCATACAAAACAAAGAAGAAAATCTGATTTTTTTTTTAATTGTGCTTTAGGTGACAGTTTACAGAACAAATTAGTTTCTCATTGAACAGTTAATACACATGTTGTGTTGTAACATTGGTTGCCAACCCTGCAAACGTGTCAACACTCTTCGTTTCTCGACCTTGGTTTCCCCACTTCCACTCGTCCAGCTTTCCTGTCCTGTCCCGCCTTCTCATCTTTGTCCCTGGGCTGGTGTGCCCATTTAGTCTCGTACACATAGTTAAACTACACGTGTTATTGTTTGTTTTATAGGCCTGTCTAAACTTCAGCTGAAGAGTGAACCTCAGGAGTGCGTTTAGTACTGAGTTAAAAGGGTGTGTAGGGGCCACACTCTGGGGGTTTCCCAGTCTCTGTCAGACCAATAAGTCTCGTCTTTTTTTGTGGGTTTGAATTTTGTTCTACACTTTTCTCCAGCTCTGTCAGGAACCCTCTACTGCAATCCCTGAAAAATTTGATTTCTTAATGACACTCAGCTTCTAGAGCTGGGCCAATAACCTTGAGTCTACTGGGGAGTTTGAATCAGGGACTGATTAGAGACACACTCATTGAAGGGAGTCAAAACTATCATACCCAAAGCTTCCAATCTTTCCCACTACACAAATGTCTCAAAAATTAGCAAACACATATACAGTTAACACAACGTTTTTCAAACTATTAAAAAGAAGGGGAGGGATAAAACATTCTAATGAATTTTAAAAATTCAAATCAAATTAATTTGCTATTTGCAAATAAGGCTCAAAGATATTACAGACCAGAAAATAGACTATATCAACAAAAAGCATTCAATTTTTTATAAATATTTGTAAGTAGCATACAAAAAAAGGTACGTTCAAATGATATGAATGATAATTTTAATTCAGAATCAAGATATAATCATTAACTGCTGAATTCAGGTTTGGGCATACAGCTCAAAATTGATCTTACTCTAGCATCAAAAATAATAAAGTATTTGGCTTTAGTTTAACTAATCATGCGTGAATGTTTACCGATGAAATCTTAAATGCCAAACTAATGAAGTGAAAACACTTTTAAACACTTGGATATAGTTATCAAATAAGCCAGGTTTTAATAGCAGCACCTTCTTCTATATGTGTAGAAAAAACATTTTCTTACATTTGGATTCATTTATTCAAGACTGAAGAATCATCTGGAAATTTAAAAAATAGTAATAAAAAATAGCTCATTTTTCTGTTCTATGCTCTGACTAAACAAGAATATGAGTGAACTATATTTTAAATTTCTCACATTAATTTGGTTGAAATTATCTAATTAAAAGACCATACTTATTACCAAGACACAAATATAAAAATGCATATGGCTTGTATATTTAAAATAATAATTTGGGATATTTTTACTTAATGTCAAGAACATAAAAGTAGCTTGCCTTTTAAACATATGAAATCTCTTACTTTGGTTGATCATTATTCCCTTTTAGCAAAGCAAGGCAAAAATATCCCTCAAATATTTGTGATTATATTGTTGAACCGGAATTGGCTCACCTCCCAGTGACTTCACAAGTATCTGCTTCAATTAATTTTGAGAAATAAAATAACCCAATCATTCTTTAGTTTTCTGATGCCTCTGCAAAATGTATCTGAAAAAAATATCAAAATAAATTGCTGCATAACATATACTATAGTGTACCTTCTATAAATCAAGTTTACGTCTATTCCAATACCTGAGATGATACATTAATTAATTCCTAAACAAGAATATATAATTTGTTTAATAAAACTGTCTTCCTAGTTATTAAAGTGTTTCAAGTCTGCTTCATTTTGATCAAATCTGCCCTATTTGTGCCTTTTATGAATCACAGCAATAACAGAATCACAGAGGATTAAAAATCTTAGACACCTCAGAAATTATCTGGTCTAATCGCCTCATCAGAAACTGGGGCCCAGAAAGGGGAAGTGATTTGACCAAGCTCACACAGATAGCAGGAGTCAGGCTGAGAAACCCATGTTTTGATGTAAAATTATAAATTAGAGATGGAAATTTTTTTTCACATTACCTATATGGTTTGTTCCCTGTTGTAGTATCTAGGACATAAAAATTAAGGGTTGGTTCTAAAATTAAATATTAAAAAAAAAATACACACACACACACAAAAAAAAATGAAAACAAAGATCTTCATTCTTAACTGAAGATTTCACCCATAAAAAAGATCTAGAGGAACTACTCCAAATAAGAATACCAAATTTACCTTAGATAAATTTACACTTTTATAATCACCTAAAATTTTCTGAAGGCTACAGAAGAAGTTTAAAATTGATTACTTCTGATGAGTAGGAATGGGGTATCAGGAACAGGGAGATTAAAAAAAAAATCAGATTTTTAAGCACAAAATGGATACTATTCAGCTCAAATTTGTCTTCTTAAAAAAAGTATGGCAGGATATAGGAATACCTTCCAACATTAACAGATAAATATTTACATTTCCACTGGATACTGACGAGTAAGCGAGAAAGAGAGAAGGGAAAAGATAAACCAAGCTCTCCTATTACTTACAGTTCTACATATCATAGAGGTCTCAAAGTGTTTGGCACATAATCGATAATGTTTATTAAGCTGATCAGGTGTTTTATCTTCTAAGTCGGCTCTCCTACAATTCTCCACCCACTTCTGGCATCTATAAATAAAACCAAAAAAAAAAATCATGGAATATGAGCTCAACATTTAAATTTCAACATTCAGTTTGAAGGCAAAATATATACTATGAACAATTGGGTTTCTGCCCCGTGTCCCACAAGAACATAACAATTTGGAAAAGCTGATTAATAACAAAATGAGAGTTTTAATAGAACTTAAAAACCATTCAATCACAGGCAAGGTTAAGAAGTAAATCGCTCAGCGACAGTTACAAAGCCAGCCACAAAACCAGAACTTAACTCTGAATCTTCCGACTTCCAGGACATTCTAACATCAAAGGGGACCAAATCACTGGCAGTAAAAGCAAAAAGTTGCACAACCATGGGACCAAAAATCAAACCTGTTGCCACTGAGTCGATTCCGACTCATAGCGGCCCTACAGGACAGAGTAGAACTGCCCCATACAGTTTCCAAGGAGTGCCTGGTGGACTGGAACTGCCGATCTTTTGGTCAGCAGCCTCAGTTCTTAACCACTACGCCACCAGGGTTTCCACCATGGAACCAATGGCCTAATATCCCCCCAAGAATTTCAACTCAAACAAGCAAATGAAACAATGCTGTCATTACAGAAAATTCGTAAGTGCATGTTGTATAAAACATGATTTTTTTTTTTAGGAGGATGAAGGCTGTATTTGTTTTTCTTATTATCAACATGATTTATGATCTACAATTATATGCACAGACTAGATCACAAGCTCCATGAATGCTACATAATCTAGAACATAGTAGGTGTTGAAGATAATGGAATCAGCAAGACAAAGTCCATGCCCTCCTGGTGCTTATATACTTGCAGGAAAACTAATGATAATAATAATACTGCTCACTACATACTTACTATGAGCCAGACACCGTTCTAAGTCTTTTCCATGTTGTTGGGTGCCATCGAGTCAATTCTGACTCATAGAGACCTCGTGTGACAGAATAGAACTGCCTCATAGGGTTTTCTTGGCTATAATCTTTACGGAAGCAGATTGCCAGGTCTTTATCTCATGCAGCCGCTGGGTGGGTTCGAACTGTCAACCTTTCAGTTAGCAGCCAAACGCTTAACAACTGCGCCACCAGGGCTCCTTTCAGTCCTTTCCATAGGTGGGTACTATTATTCTCCTTTTGCACGTGAAAAACCAAGGTACAGAAATGTTAAGTAATTCTTTAAAGGTCACAACCAAATCTTTCCCTCACTCCTCAAGTTTCTAAAAATAAAGTCCTGCCACGGATAACGAGTGTCACAAATTTGAAAATATTCATTTTATAATTACATCAAAGTATATTTTCTTATGTCTTAACATTACTGCCCACCCCTACACACACCACCCTGACAACAGTCTCTCCTCTTAAATATGTAAAATCATAGTAAAACGTTATGATTTTCAAACCTAAACTAAAACCACACCCAAACTGTACAGCATTTCATTCAATTAAAAAACATTACTGAGCACAGTAATGAAGTAATGATGCCTAACATGTACACATTTTAATCATTTTACAGCTGCGCATTATGGTTATAAGTATTTCACGCTTCAGTGTCCAAGAATTTAGTATAAAATCTGTCTATAAAATAATTTGCCATGCTGTTGCAGTTAAGTTTGTTTTTTAATTCTTAAATCTCTGGAGATCTTCCACACAGAACACTGTACAGTATCTCTGAACTAAGCTAAAACAGCTTTCTGATACCAATAGCAACTCAGAATCAAACAATCAAGAATTGACTGGGCAGAGTCCAATTCTTAAAACTACACTTATGTCTTCCATATCAAACACCTAGGAATCTAGTGAAAAATGAATAAGACCTCTACTAAAAAAAGAGACAGACATACTTAAATAAATGGAGGGATGTCTAAGTTCATGGATGGAATTCTGGATTCTAAAGATACCAAGTCTCCCCAAATTGATTTACAGATTCAATACAATCACAACCCCAAGAAGTTCTTTTTTGTGCGTCAGTCTGTGTGTGAGGGAGAGACAGGCAGAAAGAGAAAGATGGATGACAAGATGATTCTAAGACTTTTTATATGGCAATTCAAAGGAGCAAGAATAGCCAAGCCAATCTTTGGGGAAAAAAAAGTTGGGAACATAGGCCAATGGAACAAAATAGAGTTATGGCTGAATGCTTCAAAGGCCAGCGTAGCAGGGGCAGGGGTCTGGGGACCATGGTTTCAGGGGACATCTATGTCAACTGGCATAATAAAATCTATTAACAAAACATTCTGCATCCCACTTTGAAGAGTGGTGTCTGGGGTCTTAAATGCTACTAAGCAGCCATCTAAGATGCATCAATTGGTCTCAACCCACCTGGATCAAAGGAGAATGAAGAACACCAAGGACACAAGGTGATTACAAGCCCAAGACTACATTATCCTGAGACCAGAAGAACTAGATGGTGACCGGCTACAACCGATGACTGCTCTGACAGGGAACACAACAGAGAACCCCTGAGGGAGCAGGAGAGCAGTGGGATGCAGACCCCAAATTCTCATAAGGCCAGACTTAATGGCCTGACAGACTGGAAGGACCCCGGTGGTCATGGTCCCCAGACCTTCTGTTGCCCCAGGACAGGAACTATTCCCGAAGCCAACTCTTCAGACATGGATTGGACTGGACACTGGGTTGGAAAGGGATGCTAGTGAGGAGTGAGCTTCTTGGATCGGGTGGACACTTGAGACTATGTTGGCATCTCCTGCCTGGAGGGGAGATGAGAGGGTGGAGGGGGTTAGAAGCTGGTGAAATGGACAGGAAGAGAATGGAGGGAGAGAGTGGGATGTCTCATTAGGGGGGAGAGTAATTGGGAGTGTGTAGCAAGGTGTATATGGGTTTTTGTGTGAGAGACTGACTTGATTTGTACATTTTCACTTAAAGCACAATAAAAATTATTTAAAAAAAAACAAAGTTATGGCTACTTAAGACAAAGGTAGCACTGAACAACAATGTAGATTTTTTTCAATAAATGGTGCTGGGTCACTTGAATACCCATAATAAAAAATAAATGTTTACAAAAATACATACAAATATAAATTCCAAATGGATTATAGATCTAAATATGAAAGGTAAAACATTAAAACTCCAAAAAGACAGCAGACTATCTTCACGACCTTGGAGTAAACAAAGATTCCTTAAAGAGAGCAAGAGAAGACACCAACTCTAGAGGAAAGGTGAGTAAATCAGACTACAGTTAATAACTTTTCTTCATTAAAAGACACCACTGGAAAATGAAATGGCAATCCACAAAAATGGAAGATATTTGCTATACACTTATCAATAAGGGACACGTATTCAAAATATATACAAAGGACTCCTACAAATAAATCAGACAATTCTACATAAAAACGGGCAAAAGACCAGGTACTTTACATGAAAATGTTATCCAAACGGGCAATACACAGATTTAAAAAAAAAAAAAAAAGGCTCAATCTCATTAGTCATCAGGAAAATAGTAATTAAAACCACAAGGTATTACTACATACTCAAAAGAATGACTATAATGTAAAAGAGACAATACCAAGGGTTAGTAAGAAGGTGAAACAACTTTGCCCATCAACAGCTGAAAGGATAAATTTTGGTATATTCTGTCAACAGAATACTGCTCGGCAACGGGAATGAGTGAACTACCTGTGGTCTCGCAAACATAATATTGAGAGGTAAAGAAGCCAGAAACACATACTATGTGATTCCTTTTATATTAAGTTCAAGAACAGACAAAACTCATCTGTAGTGATTATGTAGTAAAGAGTGAACACAGTAAACTCTCCTTAGGAAGGTCTGCTTGCAAGGTTTGGCTCTTGGCTGGCATCTGGGATCCTGGTTGGTAAACAGTTCCCTAAGCTGACATAAAACTTTCCCTAACTGATAAGAATGGCTCACTGTGCCTAGACTGTTTGTGCAAACAACATGATTTATGCGGAACACCTGCCTTCCTTCTGGGAGACTGGAATTTTAATATGTGCTATGCAAAGAACAGCCGACGTGAACAGCCCCCAATAAAAGCTGTAGGCACTGAGTCTCTAAAGGGCTTCGCTGGGCAAACACACGGCGCACAGGTTGCTGCATTTTCGATGCTGGGCAAGGGTAGACTCTGTGTGACCCGTCGTGAAAGGGAGAATATAAGCAACCCTGCACGTGGACTCCTCCAGACTCTGCCTGTCTTCTTCCCTTAGGATCCACATGTGTATCCTTACTACATCACTGTAATAAATCTTAGCCATGAATACAACTATATGCTGCGTCTTGAGAGTCCCCCAGTGCATCTCCCAATAGGGGGGTGGTCCTGGGGACCCCTGATACAGCAGGCACCTTTGGAGAGGGGTAACAACCCGGAGTAGGTACAAAGACTTCTAAGGTGCTGGTAATGTGCTAGATCTTAAACATTACCTGGGTATGTTCGCTTTGTAAAAATTCATCAAGCTCTAGACTATCACTTTTACACTTTTCTTTCTGTATGCTATACATCACTAAAAAATGGAAACCCTGGTGGTGTAATGGTTAAGAGCTATGGCCTCTAACCAAAAGGTCGGCAGTTCAAATCCACCAGGCACTCCTTGGAAAACGTATGGGGCAGTTTCACCCTGTCCTATATGGTGGCTATGAGTTGGAACCGACTAGACAACAACGGGTTTGGTTTAACTCTATTGCCCGTCCCCCCACCCCCCGCCAAAATAAAATAAAATAACTAAGGTGTGTAAAGTCAGACAGTGGCCGCCACTGGGGAGAGTAGGATAAAGAATGGGAGGGCCTTGAAGGGAGTGTGGGATGCTGGTATTGTTTTTTTTTTAAATCTGGGTCAGTTTCACCAATATGTCATTGAAAATTCAACAAGTTGTACACTTACAATTTGTGATCTTGTATGTATGTTTTATATCAATAAGTTATAAAAAGTATATATAACCACGATAGTCTTTAAATATACATGCATGTCTTTATACTGCAATTAAAAAAAAAAAACCAAACCCATTGCCGTTGAGTCAATTCTGACTCAAAGAGACCCTATAGGACAGGGTAGAACTGTCCCATATGGTTTCCAAAGAGCACCTGGTGGATTCGAACTGGCCATAGCTCTTAACCACTATGCCACCAGGGTTTCCTATATTGATATAAGTACATACATATTCATGGAATTATTTCTCAAACTTTTACCAATTTATCCCTCAAATTTTTTATCTTTCCAACTCTCTCTGTATTGCTGTATTCCAGATGTTTGGGCCTTTTCCTTAGTGGAATGGAAATCACTCCCCGAATCCACTTACTTCTCTACCTCACACCTTGGTCCAAGTTACCAGTATTTTTCACTAGGTCTACTTGTAATCTCTTCCGAACTGGTTTCTCGTTTTTCTCTAACCCCTTCTTCATGCTGCAGAGTGAATGTTCAGAAAAAACAATCTGAGAATGTCTCTTCCCTGCTTAATTAAAACCCTTCAGTAGGTTCTCATTACTCTTAGGATAAAGAACCAACTCCTCACATATCTTATGAGACCCTGTACAATCTGAACCTCATCTACCTTTCCATCTTCATATCATACCACCCTTCCACTCTCTCTTTGCCACCTCACATGCCTTCCCTCAGTTTCTTGATAGCATTGTGCTCGATTCTTTCATAGCGCCTTTTCCCCACGCTGTTTATCCAGTCTGAAATACTCTTCTTGTGATTTTTTTTTCACTTCCTTTGCAGTTAGGAAACCCTGGTGGCGTAGTGGTTAAGTGCTATGGCTGCTAACCAGAAGGTCAGCAGTTCGAATCCACCAGGCGCTCCTTGGAAACTCTATGAGGCTGTTTTACTCTGTCCTATAGGGTCACTATGAGTTGGAATCGACTCCACGGCAACGGGTTTGGTTTGGTTGGTTTGGTTGTATAGTTAACTCCAACTCAGCTTCAGATCTTAGCTCAAATGTCATTTCTTGGGAGAAACTTTTCCTGATTCATATGTGTATTTATGTGCATATAAAAAAAATGTGTATATAGACACACATATATCCAAGCAGGTATGACTGCCCCCTACCTCTCTGTATATGGTCTCTGAACACCCTATATTTATCCTAATGGATTATTCCCATCAGTATAAGCACGCTCTAGTATCTCCCATCTTAAAACTCCCATTGGCCCTGATCATAGAAAACTAGTTAAAAAGTCCCTTTTCACTGTATCCACTTTCTTATCTCACATTCTCTCCTTAATCAATTCCAAGGAAGCTTCCGCTCCATTTCTTTTCACTGAAACCGCTCGTGATTCCTACTGACTTCCATCCTGCCAAATCCAATGGTCACTTACCTGTCCTCATCTTAAGGGCCCTTTGAGCGCTATTCAGCCCTACTCAGTGACCACTTTTTTTTTAATGTTTCCTTCAATGGCCCCCCTACTACTGCATTTCCAAAAATGTATTCCAAAGAACACTAGTCAAAGAATTGTTTCATTAAAAAAAGGGTTCCATGATCAAATAAGTTTGGGTAACATTACATATTATACCCCTACTCTTGGAGTTTTAGACATTCCTGTGGGACCTTGGACAAGTTACTTATCCTCTCTTTGCCTGCTTTGGTCATCTGCAAAGCAGGGTCTACCCCAAAATTTACTGGGTTAAATAAAATAATATACAGAAAAGACCAGTGTCTGGCACATAGTATATGTTATATAAGTATTATTCTAATTAACAGCATTGTTTGGAAGATTAAATAAGATGATGTGAAAGTACTTTAAGATCATACTTTACAGCAACGGTTATCAAACTTTATAGTCTCGGGTCCCCTTTACACGCTTAAATTATTGAGGACCCCAAAGAGCTTTTATTTATGTGGGTTTTATCTATCAATACTTATCATATTAAAAATTAAAACAGAACTTTCAAAAATATTTATTAATTCATCAAAAATACAATTCCATTACATGTTAATATAAATAACATTTTAATGAAAAATAGTTATGTTTTTCCAAAACAAACAAAAAACATTTAGTGAGAAGAATAGCAATGTTTTCCATTTTTAAAAATCTCTTTACTACCTGGCTAAATAGAACACAGAGTCTCACATCTGCTTCTGAATTTACTCTGTTAACATATGTTGTCTGGTTGAAATATACGAAGAAAATCTGGCTTCACATTGATATGCAGTTGAAAAGGCTATTAGAATACTCCTTCCTTTTCCATACAATTATGGATGTTCTTCTCTGATACTATACCAACACTCTACAAGCAGTGGTTTCTTAAAGATTAATTGCAACATGGAATCTAAAACAAAATCAATGAGCTTTTTTATACTCTGTTACATTAAAATCTATCCACACACGTCTTTGTAAAACAATGTATTAGTCATTTGGAAAATATTGGTTCTGATTAATTTTCTATTTCCCCCCTCCAGAATGTAATCACTTTGAGGGCAGGGACTATGTCTGATTTGTTCATCTGCAGCCCTCCCCCTCAGAAAAATGTTTATCACATAGTAGGCTTTCAATTAATATTTGTTGAACTAATAAAAAGTGTGGTATATTACAACTGCCTGTTTATACTGTCTGCCCTACTGCACTGTGTGCTCCCTGCAGGCAGTAGCACTGCCTCATTCACCTGTGAATTCCCAGTCCTAACATCAGCGCTCCGCATACAGCAGTCCATAGGTTTTAAAAGAATGAATCAACAAGACAGGCCTATAAAATACCCTCAGCCTTTTCAAACACAGTCCCTGCACGATCACTCTCTAAATATAAGTCAGAGTGTGTGGGTTTCCCCAAGGAAGAGGTTTCAATACTAATTCCCATGCACTCGGGCGTAACTCCTGTTATCCCCATAATAACCTAATGAGATAACGTAACGGTCAGAACCAGAATTTAACCGTGCTTATAAAGAGTAGTTCTGACTTGAGATCAAAGTAGGTGGCTGGACTCCAAACAGAAACACTGTCCAGGGGGTGGGGTCAAGGAGAGGGAAGGGCCCCGGTGACCGCAACATAGTCTAAAGCCCTCTTTTGACAGCTGAGGAAACTAGAGCCCAGAGAGGAAACGCGGCTTGCCCGAGGTCACACAGCAAGTTAGCCGGGGAGAGAGCCACGTTATCTCGACTCCGCACGCCGCCCCAGTTGCCTCTTATTTCGGGCGGTGCGCTCCACGCGGAGCCCCCGCCAGCGCACGTGCTCCAAGGTCCGGGGCGCCCGCCCGCCCGCCCACTGCTCACGGCCGGTTCCCTACCCGGGTCCAAGGCTGGGGTCGACGCTGGCGCACCGACCTCCGACGCCCCCCTCGCCCGCAGCCTGCCCCAGGCCAGCGGTTGGCAGCAAGCACCACGGAGGTGGGCCGGGACTGCCAGCTCCGCGTCCGCCGCTTACCTAGCTGGATCCCGCGGGAACCTGAAGAAGGCCAGGTCGGACTGCGTGCTCTTCCGCGTGCAGTTGGGGGCAGCGCAGAAGTTCGGCATCGTCGCCCGCCCGCCGGCCGGCCCAGCTCTCCCCTCCCCGTCTCCTCAGGGCAGCCTGCCCGCCCGTCGGGGACGGGGAGGGGAGCCAGGCCGGCCGGCCGGCTCGGTAGGGCCGGCGCCCCGAGGGGAGGGGCGGGCGGACGAGAAGCCGTGAGGGGCAGGAGGGGCGCCGCGGTCCGAGGCCGGGCTGGAGACGCGGCTCCACAGTGCTGTGAGCGGCCGGGAGGATTTACCGCCGCCACCGCCGCTGCTGCACCTCCCGCCCGCCCGGGACGCTGCCGCCTCCTTCCCACAATGCACCGTGGCGCCCGGGGGTGCCCTCTCTTCCCTCAGCCTTCCTTCCCCGCCCCCCTGCTTTCCGCCGGCGTCTTCGCTGGCGGAGACGCGGAGGCGGGGCCTGACGCGCGGGGCCGCCGCAGTGCGCCTGCGTACGGCCTAACTCTCGAGGGGACGGGATTTGCGCATGGGAGTTTGTCCCTCGGGACTCTAGAGCCTGCGATCTCCAGGCAGCTGCGGTAGGTTTGGCGTGCGCGGGTGTCCGCTGATGTGGGGCGAGCTTGCACGTTACATCACCGTTGCGTCTCTCTTTACTTGCTTAAGTTGCCACCACTTAGTCCTCTATTACACAAATCACCATATACTCATAAGGGCCGGGGAATCCCGACGACCTTGGTGATTGACTTGCAAACTTCCGGCAGAGCTGCGTGCACGGGTTGGACGCAGACGTAGATTGTAGGGAATTTCATTTTCTACAGCTTTTGCAGCTACTCTTTGGCTCCTTTAGCTTCTCAGAGCAAGCTTACCCTACCTCGACTGGAAGTTGAGGAGCAAAAACTCCGAAAAGCAATTTACTCTGTGTTGTAGAGTGATTTCCAGGTAATTTTCCTGTGAGGCTTACAGAGGAGCAAGAATAGCGACACGATTCTGCCCGCGGCCCTGTAGAAACTGGCCCTGTCTTCCTTTCACAGTCCTGGCCTGTTAACGTTCCTGTTTTGCTTAAGTACCAAAATGAGTGACCGCTATTTAGAACAAAGGATTAGCATCAAATTTTGCGTAAAATTGAACAAGTCTGCAAGTGAGACTCACCACCTTTTAAAAGAAGCTTATGGGGATGAAGTTATGTCAAGGGCCAGAGTTTTTGACTGGCACAAAAGGTTTAAAGAAGGGCGGGAAGATGTTCGAGATGATGCACGAAGTGGTCGTCCGGTCACTCACCGGACGGATGAAAATATCCAGAAGGTGAAGGACTTGGTTTGTTCAAACAGGCAGTTAACCGTGAGGATGATGGCTGAAGAGTTAAATTTAGATAAAGAAACTGTTAGACTCATTCTGAAAGAAAACTTGAACATGAGGAAAGTGTCTGCAAAAGTTATATCGGGTATTTTGAAGGATGAGCCTAAACCTCAAATACTTGACTTTCAGTCTAATCTTTCAAAGGAAAGTAGAAAAAATAGCTCATCTGTGAGGAAAAAGATAACAATGTCTGAAACATGGAGTCATCTACAAAGCCAAGCTGGTCGAGAAGTGCCTCTGCCAGTACCCCATCCCAGAATCCAATACCCTGCCAGCCAGCTTCTGCAGGCTTCATCTTCAGCAAGTCTTTCCACCAGGGTAACTCAGGATTGGTTCACACCATGGTGAAAGGAATGTGAGGTAGCTGAGCTAGAAGGCTGCCTCCATGTTAAGCACCTTCATGTGTTGCTCATCTATTTTCTCTTCTCTACCACCTCTCCCTGTGTGTCATGGCTTCCTAGTTATTACTCTTTGGTGGACTGTTGGACCATTTTCTTTGTTGTTCTCCAGATCTTTGAAGAACTCTTGGCTGTTGACTACGTGTTCTCGATATCTTTTGCTTAACAAGTTTGGATCTCCTCACTGCCCAGACCTTAGCTTTCTGTGGTTTCACTGTTCCTTGGTTCTCAACCGTCTGCCTTAGGGGATCCTGCCAGTGAGAGGTGGAGACAGTACCCCTGGATGTGTATCTCTGTGCCCAGGGAGGCATGCTCTTCTAGAAGGACCACAAAGAAGGTCTGCAGTTCCAGCCTGCTTTGCAGTCAGGGCCTGAGGTATGGTACAGAAGGCAGTGGCATGCTGACATAATGAGCCATGCTGAGCCTAAGGACTGATCTGGCTCAGATGACTCAGTGGGAGCCTCTTGAAACTGAGGGGTTGGCCACCAGTACTAATCTACTCATAGTCCTATGCCTCACAGAAGAGCTGGGTTTGTTTCATTCCAGTGCTTTGAACCCCACACTCAACTGGGTATCCCCTCTGCTGCAAAAGGAGGATCTGGCCCTGGGAAATACAAATCAAGGAACTGGGCCTAGACTGTGATGTGTGGGGAAGGTGGTCAGGTGATATTCTAGACCTTGAATTAAGGGAGTTGGCTGCCTATGTATTGATTACCACACAGCAGCCTGTTTCTAGTGATTGACACTCACATTGTCAGGTTTTTTTGTTTTTAGTATTTGCTGTTTTTAGAACACTGCTGGATATTAATGATGCAGTTATGAAACAAGATCACCAAGGACTAAGTGGATTTCATGGATGAGGTGGTCCTTGAACTGAGTCCACAAGGAAGTGTGAGTCTTTGACAGGGGGTGAAGAAATTAGGGAAAGCTTTAGGCAGGTTGAATAGCATGAGGCTTTGAACTTGTGTCAGTAGGAAAATGATGGTATTATTGGCTGAAATCATGAAGTCTAAAAGGGAAATAATGGTGTTGCAGGTGAACAATTTGGAATAATTTGCTTCCTCTCCTCAGTCCCCAACAGTATGCCAGTAGTTTATAAATTTCTTCTCCTGAGTCTGTGAATAAGTTAATAATAACCTACTTATTTGAGTATGTAATTTTCCCATCCAACCCAAAAAAGCAGTCTCTACAAGTTCAGACTCTCTCTTCCTGCCTCTCTGCCAAGATTTATGGGCTAGAACTTGTCCTAAGTGGATGTCAGGCATTACCACGTAGACTGGAAATATCTCAGAATGCCTGATAGAGGTTGGGGAGTGGGAACGGCATTTGAGCCAGATTCTTTTTTTTTTTTTTTTTTAATTGTGGTTTAGGGGAAAGTTTACAGAGCAAATTAGTTTCTCATTGAACAATATACAAATTATTTTGTGACATTGGTTGCCAACCCCACTGTGTGTCAGCTCTCTCCCCTTCTCCATCCTGTGTTCCCTGTTTCCATTTGTGCAGTTTTCCTGTCCTGTCCTGCCTTCTCGTTTTTGCTTTTGGGCTGGTGTGCCCATTTTGTCTCATATACATGATTGAACTATGATGCACATTCCTCGTGTGTGTTATTGTTTGCCCTATAAACCTCCCTAATCTTTGGCTAAAGGGTGAACCTGTGGAGTGACTTCAGTACCGAGTTAAAAGGGTGTTGGGGGCCATACTCTCGGGGTTTCTTCAGTCTCTGTCAGACCAGCAAGTCTGGTCTTTTTTTTGTGAATTTGAATTTTGTTCTCCATTTTTCTCCAGTTCTGTCTGGAACCCTCTATTGTGATCCCTGTGAGAGCAGGTGGTGTGGGTGCCAGGCACCACGTAGATGTTCTGGGCTCAGTCTGATGGAGATTGTGATCCGTTAGTCCTTTGGACTAGTCTTTCCCTTGTGTCTTTGGTTTTCTTCATTCTGCTTTGCTCCAGCTGGGTTGGGACTAGTAGATGTATCTTAGATGGCCACTTGTGGGCTTTTAAGACCCCAGATGCTACTCACCACAGTCGGACGTAGAACGTTTTTTTCATAAACTATGTTATGTTAATTGAGCTAGATGTCCCCCCACTTTCTATGTTTTATCCAAAGATTTTTACACATAATAGCCCCTATTATTTAGGAAGGAAGTAAACAGTATTGGTTCATAGTAGGAAACGAAACCAAACCCATTGCTGTCGAGTTGATTCCAACTCATAGCAACCCTGTAGCACAGAGTAGAGGCCCAACAATTATTCAATTCAGTTACTTTTAGTTCTGTTTTTTCAGTGTCTCTGCCCCCTTCAGAAAATTACTAGTTCTCAACTAATACCTGTCAGTTTTGAGGCAACTGAAAGCGAGATCTTGTCCCACAAACAAAACATACTGTGCAAGAAAACTATTAAAGCAAGCAACAGCTTCCACCTACTTAGCGATTTCTAGACTTTCTGTTTCAGGACTCGTAAATCAGGTGCAGCCCTGGGTTCCCCACAATCTTTTGCCATTAAGGACATTGTCTTTCAGGAACAAAACCCCCACAGCTAGCTCTTGCAGCCTTGTTGCTGAATATATTAATCCTTGCTTAGGCTGGTAGTAATTGTTGCACAATTGCGTGCTCTGGGTCCAGACCAGGATCCCGCAACAGTATTTACAAATATTATCTTCGACTGGAAGAGATCCATATTTATGCCTGTTACCAGGAAAGGTGATCCAACCAAATGCAGAAATTGCCAAACAATGTCATTAATACCTCATGCAAGCAGAATTTAGCTGAAGATCATTCAAAAGTGGCTGCAGCAGTATATCAACAGGGATTCAGAAGAGGACATGGAACCAGGGATGGCAATCCTGATGTCAGATGGATCCTGGCTGAAAGCAGAGAATACCAGAAGGATGTTTACCTGTGTTTTATTGACTACGCAAAGGCATTCAACTGTGTGGATCATAACAAATTATGGATAACATTGTGAAGACTGGGAATTCCAAAACGTTTAATTGTGCCCATGAGAAACCTGTACATACATCAAGAAGCAATTGTTCAGACAGAATAAGGGGTGTGTGTCAGGGTTTTATCCTTTCACCATACTTATTCAGTCTGTATGCTGAGCAAATAATCCGAGAAGCTGGACTGTATGTACAAGAATGAGGCATCAAGATTGGAGGAAGACTCATTAACCTCATTATGCAGATGACACAACCTTGCTTGCTGAAAGTGAAGAGGACTTGAAGCACTTACTGGTGAAGATCAAAGACCACAGCCTTCGGTATGGATTACACCTCAATATAAAGAAAACAAAAATCCTCACAACTGGACCAATAAGCCACATCATGATAAATGGAGAAAAGATTGAAGTTGTCAAGAATTTCATTTTGCTTGGATCCACAATCAACACCCACGGAAGAAGCAGCCAAGAAATCAAAAGACGCATTGCATTGGGCAAATCTGCTGTAAAAGACCTCTTTAAAGTCTTGAAAAGCAAAGATGTCACCTTGAAGAATAAGGTGCGCCTGACCCAACCCATGGTATTTTCAGTTGCATCGTATGCTTGTGAAAGCTGGACAATGAATAAGGAAGACTGAAGAAGAATTGATGCCTTTGAATTGTGGTATTGGCGAAGAATATTGAATATACCATGGACTGCCAAAAGAATGAACAAATCTGTCTTGAAAGGAGTACAACCAGAATGCTCCTTAGGAGCAAGGATGGCGAGACTGCATCTTACATACTTCGGACATGTTGTCAGGAGAGAGTAGTCCCTGGAGAAGGACATCACAGTTGATAAAGTACGGGGTCAGCGGAAAAGAGGAAGACCCTCAACAATAGAGTGACACAGTGGCTGCAACAATGGGCTCAAGCATAATGATTTTAAGGATGGTGCAGGACTGGGCGTTGTTTCGTTCTGTGGTACATAAGGTCGCTGAGTTGGAACCAACTCGCAGCCCCTAACAGCAACAACAGTCTTCAACTTATAACACAGAGGTCTTGAGAGAACTCATTTCTGGAGTTTATTCCAGTCCTGTGAACAGGGCTGGAGTAACCCTGCCAGAGATGCTGGACCAAGACTTATGTTGGAATGTCAGGTACCAGAAGCAGTGTTGGCCTAGACAGATTTTGGACCTAGAGCAATGGAAGCAGGTAATCGGGAGAGAGAATTCAAATTGTCCCAAATGGCTGTAATGAATAGGACATGGTTTATTAACCTTAGATCATCCCGAGTAATAGGTTGAACTACTGCCACAGCCCATTGCTCATTTGCGGGGCTTCCCAGAAAATGTCCAATGAGATAAACTCTAGGATACCTCAGATTTGAGGAAAGTAAAATTACTGCCCTAAGACTCATACAGAGAAACCATTCTCAGAACCACTAAATCCAAGGCTAGAATATGATTTCCTAGGAGTATGCCGAGCAGGAGAATTCTCACATAAAATTACCTGTTACGTACCCACCTACAGGAATTTTGTCCTGGCTTGTACCTTGCTGAAAGGAGCCCTGGTGAACAGTGGTTAAAGTGCTTGACTGCTAACCAAAAGGTCAGTAGTTCAAACCCACCAGCTGCTCCATGGTAGAAAGATGTAACAGTCTGCTTCCATAAAGATTACAGCCTTAGAAACCCTATGGGGCAGTTCTACCCTGTCCTGTAGGGCCACAATGAGCCAGAATCCATTCATTGGCAGTGGGTTTGGTTTATGTTTATACCTTGCTTCCCAGGCCTCTTGAGCTCCTGATCCTATAGTCTCAGGGATCCACCCGCCCATGCATCATGCCCCAGGCATTTGTCCTTGGCTTGTCTCAGGCCTTTCAATTTATTCACCACCAGTTTGCTCTTCCTCTGCTCTTTGCCTCGTGCTTGGACCACACCTCTTGTACTTGCTTTTGGCCCCTTCGTTGTGCTGATCCTTGCATTGCGCTTTTGTTCATGGTTTTCCACTCAACTCACAACTTCTCTCTCTGATTTTTGGATTCCTCTTCTAGCCCCTTACCTCAGCGTTACAGTCTTGAGTAAGGAAACTGTTCCAGCCCTGGTCCATGTTACCTTCCTATCCCCAAGAGATGGGTGAAGCAACATGGGGGTACGTGCTCTTGTTTTTGTTTTTTATGAGGGGCATGCAAGGGGAAGAAAAAGCTCCTTCCCACCTCTGACTCAGCCGTCTGTTCCGCTCTCCAGGGACAACCAGAGTTAACCAATTTCTTAAGGGGGCAGTTTGGTTCCCTTTGGTACTCAAGCATCATGAAGTTTCTCATATAACATCCAAACACCATTCTCCCAGCAACTATATCTTCCCTAGCTGGAGAAGCTCTGCCTAATCATAAGACATCAAGCCCGGCTGGCTGTGGGATGTCAGAAGAGCTGGCCACCTGTAAACCGTGATCATAATACTCAAGCTCAACAGGCATTGAATCTCTTTGGCCGTCAGATTTCTCCCCCACCTCCATCCCCTGTTCTGATTCAGGATCCACATGAAATGTTATATGGCACAGCTGAAAGTCCGGGAAGAATAGATCTTTGGGCAGATCATCCCATCACTGATCTTATCCAGTTCACCCACCACGCATTGCTTCACACCCCCTAGGTCCGTCTGTTGTTATGTGCCATGGAGTTGATTTCAACTCATAGCGACCCCATGGGACTTATAAACCCCCATAGAATTTTCTAGCCTGTAATCTTTATGGGAGCAGATCACCAAGTCTTCTGCAGACCCATTGGGTGAGTTTGAACAACCAGCCTTTCAGTTAGTAGCCAGGTGCTTAACTGTTGCACCACTAGGGCTCCACCTGCCCCAGTGGTAAAGATCAAAAACAGAAAAAAAATGTTCACCCATCTTTGACTTAGAAAAACATGTAGATGGTTGTGCAGTCTTCTGAATTCAGGCTCCTGGCTCTGAATCCTCTTTGAAATGTTTTTCCAACATTATTGGAGAAGTATGTGTCCCTAGGCCTGCTTTCCAGGCCCTTTCTATCAGATCCATTTCTCAGTCTAAGTCCAGACTTGGCCATTGGAGATACTCAGATAAACTTGGATGCTAAATGACTTGAGGACACCTAATAAAGGAGTGGGGTACTCCTGGAGAGCTATCTGTCAGTGACCTCAGCATCACAGTCACTGCTCAGCCGGCCTGCTCTTTGCTAACGTTGCCAGCAAGACTCCCCGCTGTCCTCCCATGGGATTAGGTCTCGCCAGGGTCCCCTGTGGCTCAATTAGTAGGAGCCTGCCTTTGCTGCTGGAACTGTATACGGTACCTTGCCTTCTCCAACAGATTCTTTGGTTGGATTAGACCTCCCATGTTTTACCAGGTTTTTACATCCTATCTGAGGCCATCCTCCCATATTTATGTTCTTACCCTGTCAACCCTCTTACCTCTGACATATCAAGTATTTGCAAATCCTATCCCAGTTGCATCATCCTTCTCCCAGTGTTACTATCCAGAAACAAAAAATCTGTAATAAGAAAATTCAGTACCTTCAGGGACCCACTTAGGTCTAGTGCAGGAGTCAGCTAAATTTTTTCTGTGTATTTTAGACTTTGTGGGCTACGTGTTCACTGTCGCAACTGCTTAACTCTGCCATCTTAGTGCGAAAGCACACATAGGTAATACAGAAACAAATGAGCGTGGCCATGTTCCAGTAAAACTGAGTACTGAAGTTTGAATTGCGTATAATTTTCACATCACGAAATATTATTTTGATTTTTTTCAACCATTTAAAAATGTAAAAATCATTCTTAGCTTGCGGGACCTAGAAAAACCAGTAGCCAACCAGACTTTTCCCGTGAGGTATAGTTTACCAACCCTTAGTCTAATATATATATAATGTGTCTATAAAAATGACAGATAATTGTTCCTTTTCTGTCAGTAACATTGTTAATGACAAGTTATCTGGCAGTGTCTGGTAACGTGCTATACAGAGCTTGTGGAATACTGGAGGGAATCCGCGTGGAGCCACATGAGTGAATTACAGCTGAATGAGTGGCCATCCTGACGGTATTCTGGGTCATAAAATGATGTATGTGCTGTTTTTGATTTAAAATGGTATCACCCAAACCGCCAGCTATACTACTCCGTTATAATGTCTCAGAAACAATTTTAGCAATACCGAAAATGGTGCCAAGGTGCAACCAGCGAGAAAACGAACTGAAGCTACTTCCAGAAATGCCTTGACCATGAGTAGCATTTGCATAAGTTTATGCTGTCACCTATGAAAGTTACTTCTTTGGAGGTGACAAAATACAAGTCTATTTCTTGGCATGCTTGTAAAATACAAATATAATATATATATATTCGCACCTTGCAGCTGGTGCTGAGGTATGTCCTTTTAGGTGTGTGTATTCTTCCCCTAAAGAGAGCTTTATTGTGTCACCTTCATTTAAACTGATCTTCCAGTGTTAAAGTAGAATCTCAGGATTGGACAGACCTATACAGGGGCACCTAATCCAGCCACTCATGTTTCCCTTGAATCCAGGAGTGACTAAACCCTACAGCAGCTGAAAAACTGCATCTGAAAGAAGATTCTGTGTTAATTCGTTCAACAAAATTTTATTGATGGCTGTCTGTGCCAGACACTGTGTATTGTGCTGGAGTACAGCAGTGGGCCAAACAGACAAGGACCTTGGATGTAACAGTCTGAAATCTAATTATATTACTCTTTGCTTTTGCAAAACTTGTATGTGCTCACACCAACTTATTGTTAACTGCATACCTGGAAATAGGTGTGACCTTTGCCACATACCTTTGCACTCTGGTCATGATGCCCTTCTAACTGCATTAATAATTTGAGGACTGTATGTTCCACTTAGATTTTTATTATCAATTGGACAGGTCTATGTTGGTAGACAAACATACTGGCAATGTTGGAAGTGTAAATTGGCAGCAGTTTTCTGAAAGGCAATTTGGCAGTATCTGTCGGGAGCTTTAAAAATGTTTATACCCTCTGATCCTCTCATTCCACTTCTGGGAATCTGTCCTAAAAAAATAATCTAAAATGTGGGTAAAATTTATGCTTTAACAATCCAGAAGTTCAACAGAAGATTGGTTAAATAAACTTCAGTATGACTATTCAGTAGACTATTATGCAGTCATTATAATGTGTATGAGGTGTATATAACAGCATGGCAAAATGCTTATAATGGTAAGTGAAAAGAGTGATATACAAAATTGTATGTGCAGTAAAACCTGTGAAAGCCTGAACCTGTGTAAGGTGGAAACCTGTTAGAGGAGGAAAACTCAAATATTTTCCACTAAAGCGAGTGATAGAAAAGTGGTGAGACTGCACCCAAAGGTGGAAAACAAGGAGCTGTATAAATTTGAAAATGTTTAAAAATGACTGGAAATCATATGCCGACTCTGGGTGGTTGGATTATAGGTGATTTTAAAAATTACCTTTTTAAGTGTTTTTAAAAACTTTTTTTAATGCATTTAAAAAATACTTCTCCAAAGTGTCATTACTTTTATCATCAGAATGAAATAATAGCACAGAAATTGGCAGCATAGAGCACAAGGCAAGCCACTAGTTTGGTCCATGAACAATTAATGGGTGGGTTGCCTTGGAGACTGTATGATACTGTGTTGATAGAAGGAGTTGTACAGAAGGGAAAAGGCCTGCCACAGAGGAGAAGGAGGTAAGACCAGAATCCCTACCAAAAAAAAAATACAGGAGAAGGTGCTACGAGTTGCACACTACTGGCAGGCCCGGGTAGGTAAAAGAGCACTCACGAATCAAGTACCTTCTAACAAATGGAAGGAAAGAGTATAAAGAACTCGTTTGGTAAAATGAACCCCTTTTGGACTTCACTCCCACATCATCTCATTGAAAATTAATTTCCAAGATGGATTTTATTCTAATCAACTCTGTGAAGAATCCTTGAGTCTTCTGTATAATTTCTTTACGTAGGAACGGCTTTCAACACTCCAAGCCTACCTCCTGCCATGCTGGGAGACTCACGGATGTACACTGGAGTACTTGATATTCTGTGTTGAGACTACCACACACATACCATGAGTCATTGTGATGTTATAGTGCACCAGACTGGTTTGTGAATGTTATTTTGTCAGCATCCAGAATTACTGTGCTTTTATGTCTGAAGAATAATGTGGGATTTTTAAATGAGAAATGAAGTAGCTAATGCTTATCCATAGACGTAATTTTTGTTACACTGGGAAAGTGTGTATGTAATTTTTGCTTTAATAAAATGTTTATCGTTAAAATGCCAAAACTGTCTCCTTGGTGGAATTTCAAACCTCCAAATGAGTTATCGTTTTTAGGTACTGTTGTGTCAAATCCGACTCATAGTGACCCCAAGTGACAGAGTAGAACTTCTCCCATAGGATTTCCTAGGCTGTAATCTTCATGGGGACAGATCACCAAGTCTTTTCTCCCTTTGGAAAGCAGCTGAGCACTTAACAATTATGCCACCAGGGCTCCTTCAAATGTACACGAGGTAAATACATGTTTTATGGGCAGATAGAGTAGATTTGTCAAGCTGGAAGAGGTATTCAGTATGTAGATCTAAGTCCTTTGCTGTATAGAAAGAGCAAAAGAGTAAGATTTGGGTTTTAATCCCTGCTCTTTAACACCTAACACCTATGTGACTCTGGACAGTCTAACAGCTGTGCAACTAAACTAGCTATGTGACTTCAGGCAATTCGTTTCCCCTCTCTGAGCACTTCAATTCATCAGTAAAAGCAGAATAAAAACAGCTGTTCCATGGAGGAGTTTATTCAACAAATATTTATTGAGTGCTATGTATCTGACGTTGTTCTAGGCACTGAGGATATAGCAGTGATCAAGACAAAAGAATCTCATGAGCTTACGTTTAAGTAGAAGAAACAGACAAAAAATAAATGAGTAAAACTATAGTATGTCAGATAGTGATCATTAGTTACGAGGCTGACCTTGAATAATATGTATGCAGTTCCTGACACAATCTCTGGCATGTAGTAAGTGCTCAGTAGATCGTAATTGGCTTCTTGAGTCTTCCTAACAGGCCCTGAATTACTGTACAAAATGTTAGTAACCCACAAAAAGTCTTCTGCCAGTTCATCTGGCCTAAACACGTGTGTGCTTAAGAAGACAAAAGAATTCTTGGAATTGTGTTTTGTATTTCCTGTATGGCAGATTAATCAAAGTGATGCCTTAACACTTGATAAATGACCTTTTCTGAAGTGAGTTGGCAGAGACTAGATGGAGGTGTTAAGTCCACGAAGACAAACACATAGTGTCATTGCTGTTTAAGCAAAGCAACTAGGAGATTTAATGACTGTTTCTCCTGGAGAAAAAATACATGCCCTGTGGCATGTGCCAGAGACTTGGAGAACTGGGCAGACTGCAGCACTAGAAGGGGACTCACGACTTCATTACTTAGGAGAGATGGGGACATTGTCAGAAAGCCGGCCAGGGAAAGGAGGGCTTAACTCTTATAATTTGTATTTTTGCCCACTGTAGAAGAACTTGGAAGTTCAGAAATGATTTAAAGAAGCTGCCGAAAGTTCACTCCTAGGATTCAGGTCTTTCACAGACTCATCACTCTATCTTAGCTTCCTTTCAAAATCATCCAGTTAACAGTCATTTATTGGATTCCCTCTTTGGGGATTCCTTCTTTGTACAAGGCACAGGAGGTCCCGTGGTTGCCCTAAGGGAGTGCCCAGCCTTGTGGGAGAAGGGAAAGGGCCAGAGGTGGAGAGATACACCAAGAAGGAGCTCCTACCCAAGAATGTCAATCTTTCTCAGAGGACCAGCTGTAAGAAACAAGCTACTGTAAAGAATTTCGGGCAAAAAGTTGGAATCATCACAATTAGAGTACTTGCGGAAATGAGAGAGTGGGGTATGAAGAAGCAAAACATGCAATGGTACCTTGTGGCCTCTTGGCCATGCCATCCCTAGCTCCTCTTACTTGAAAGGGCTCTGAGCTCCGTCAACAAGGATTCAGATGTATCTCTCAGAAGGAACTGCATGTTAGGCTGTTGACCAGGACCCATGAACCTGGCTTTAAGAACCTAATAAATGAAAATTCAAAATTATAACCCAGATTTAAAAAAAAAAAACCAAACCTGTTGCCATCAAGTCGATTCTGACTCATAGCGGCCCTCAAGGACAGAGTAGAACTGCCCCATAGAAGTTTCCAAGGAGTGCCTGGTGGATTCGAGCTGCCAACCTTTTGGTTAGGAGCCGTAGCTCTTAACTACTTGAACTGCTGACTTTTTGGTTAGCAGCTGTAGCTCTTAACTACTACATCACCAGGGTTTCCACATCCTGGATTAGGTGAGGAAATCGGCCCATGGAGTTTGAGTGACTTTTCTTGAATCACACATCTAGCTGGTGGCAGAGCCAGGGTAATAATGAAGGACCTTGAACCTTACTCAGTCCGGTGAGTTTTTTCCATTACTCCGTTGGTAATAATTTGCTTTACTAAAGTATATTCTTAAAACAGCTTTAAAATAGTCACCCTTGATACATTTAGCAAATATAATTTACCAACAGTCGATTTACATGCAGTTTTTGGGGAACATATTTATGGCATAGAAGGTGGTAGGGAGGGTTTTTCCAAATTTCCCTGGGGTGCCCAGGCCCCCGGTCGTTCCAGAAGATGTGTATTCATAAGCAAATGTTGAGATTCTGTCATTTGGTTTTTCCAGATGTTCTTCCTAAGTAATGTATTATGTTTTGGGTTTTTAATATTTCTCATATGCATTTTTTTAAAATCAGGTGACATAAATCCTAATAAAGTTCTCAACTATCTTTGCTGTCTCAGATTTCCAAGTATGTTTATATTTATGACACAGCGTCTGAAGTCATGAATACTATCACATAATTAGGGCTTATATTCGCAAGCTCTAGTCTTATGTTTCTAGATGTTCTGAAAATTCTTGACACTTCACTTATAAATGCCACTATATACTGTGCCATGACATTCCCATAGTAACATGTATTTCAAACAGGAAAACAGAGGAAGCCCCATGGAAGGAGGGAGTAGGTTTCAAATGCAAAAAGTCATCAAAAATAGCTGAGTACATAAGACACAGGTAGGGAAAAAAAGAGGGGCCTGTAAATTCTATTCTAGATTGATGTCCCCTGGAAAGAGAATATCCTGCAGGTCCCCCTTAGGGGCTGGCAATATCCACTACCCACCAAGTGGCCCCGGCTTGGATGCAGACTTTCTCTGACCCTTACTTCTAGTCCGGTCTGTGTCTTTTCCAAGCATGTTAACCGTTTGTACCACCCAGGGACTCCTGCCTGCACATATAGGTAAAGTACATTGAATGTGGCATTGACTGTGCATATGGCAGGGGTTGGGGTTTCTGTTTTTCATGAGTGCCGTTTATTTCTCTACCCGAGGCCCCCACAGACATCAAGCTTTTTTGTGACTTTTCTCACCCTGGGGTAAAGTTTTTCCAGACTACTTTTCCTGGAAGGGGCTGTGCTTCCAATCTCGGGGCTTTATGCAAGGAGCTCAGTTCCAGCTTCATCCCTTGCCCGGGACGGAAGCCCCATCTCCTACTCCTTGGTGTACAGTGTAACTGTCTATATCCCACAGCTCTGAGAGCCTGTACCTAAGTCTGAAATCCTTGTGGATTTCTAAGGCACATCACCTGTCCACTGTTCTGGCTTTGAGCTCCTTTTGCTTTTCTGACATCTAGAGGTTTCTCTTTATACTTTTCAGCTTGGGCAATAAAAATATAACACTTCTGTTGTATTTTATCCAGAATCTCCATGTGTCTGTAGCAGGCCTTGAGATAGAAGACCCATCTATACCAGTATATAGTTAGCCATGTTTCTGGAAGTTGCCAGATCAGAAACAATAATTCTGGTAGGTAGACATACATTGTCCCCATTTTATAGATAAGAAAGCTGAAGCTCAGAAAGGTGGTCTAATTTGCCAAAGCAATACAACTTTAAGTGGAGAGGTAGATTTTGTATTCAGTCTATTTGTCTCTAAAATTCCATGTAAGGCATCCAGGCATCTTAAAGGTTGCCCAGTACCTCTGGCTTCTCTCCATTTTTAGCCTGTATAGATAATTCACCCCTGGCATTTTGCTGGAGCAAATACTCTGAAAAGGATTCTTTCTGCTTCCTAGGTAAGGCTGTTTGTGGGAGAAGGGGAAGAGGTAGAAAGCAAGCAGAAGAAGCCAGGCTCTCTTCAGCCTGGTAGGAGCATTTGGCTGGGAAGATGGGAGAAGTGACAGGCATTTCTGCCACTTACCCAGAAGCATCCCCAAGCTCCCCCCTGAGGTGGACAGTGAAGGGGACATACCAAGGGCCCTGTATATTGTCTTTGGCCTGCCTCTGGAAGAAGGAAGCTGGGGCCTTGGCAGGACTTACGTGTGTTCTGCAGCAGACGGGGCTCTGGCATCCTCCCAGACCTCTCTCCTCCCTCCTTAGGCTTGGAGCACTTCTTGTCCAGTGCATCTTGCACAGAGCCTAGTCCTGAGTAGGTGCCTTGCTACAGTGTGGTATGAGCTTAGACCTAAGTGAGGGAAAAGAGGCACTGCAAGTATTTACAATAGAGTGATTTTAATGAAGTGGGCTGGTCACACAGGTGATGGGGTAGAGGACAGATCTATCCCAGAGATTAGCAGAAGCGGGAAACCACTGCCACCCATAAGCCAAAGGGATAGAGAGAGGAGGCAGTGTCACCAGGGCCCAGGGCCCAGGTCACTTATCAGAATCTTGAACCAGAGCAGGCCTGTCAGTGGGAGCAGGGGCCTCTACCTACGAAGGAGGCTGGGAAAGCAAGTCTCAGTGGTGGGAAGTGTTGTTGTTGTTAGTTGCTGTTAGTCAATTCCTATTCATGGCAACTGCAGGTGTGCAGAGTAGAATGTGTGTGACTGCTGTGACTTTTCAGAAGCAGATTGTGGGGCCTGTCTCCATAGGAACCTCTGGGTGGGTTCAAACCGCCCACCTTTCTGCTAGTAGTTGAGCACTTAACCATTTGCGCCATCCGGGGAGGTAGCAAGGGAGAAATGACTTCTGAGTGATCAATCAACAGGGTTTGCCACATTCACATAAAGCGCAGTACTTGGCACAAAGTAACCAAAAAACCCAAACACATTGCTGTCAAGTAGATTCTGACTCACAGTGAACCTATAGAACAGAGTAGAACTGCCCCATAGGGTTTCTAAGAAGCAGCCGGTGGATTCAAACAGCTGACTTTTTGATTAGCAGCCAAGCTCTTAACCACTGGGCCACCAGGGCTCCTGGAATAAAGTAAGCACTCAATAGATGTTAGTTATGTAGTATGTCTATGTGTTTGTGTCTCTGTGTGTGGTTATATACATTCCCCATTTCTCCTAACAAATCCATGAAGTAGGATCCTCATTTACAAGTCAATCCTGACACACAGCTGGTAAAAGGCACTGCTTGGCATCAGACCCACATTTTTCCAACTGCACTTGGAGGGCTCTTACAATTACCGTGCCATGTCCTTCCTTCCCCCAAACTTCCCCTCTAAAGTCATGGCCATGGAATCATATCAGGCCCCAGTGGGTTTGATGAAGAGAGAAGAGGGGAAGAAACCAGCTCTGAAATAAGTTGATGCTTGTCCCTGGGGTTATACATGGAGTAACGGTGAAATCATGAGAAGAGGTACAATAATTACACAGCTAGACTCGTGCCTCCACGTGAGTGTAGCTGCTTTGGAATGGTCACACTGGGAGGCTCAATACTTGTTCCGATGATGACGCTACTTGCCCAGCACTCCTGTGGGACCCCTCTTTACAAATCACACACACACAAAAAAAACGCAATCTCATTACTGTAAAATTACACCTCATTTCTGATCCCAAGCTTGGCTGGAGCTCTCGTCCCATTTATCATGCATTTTAAATGACATTTGACTATTGCCAAAAATCAAAAATCATTCCCCAAAGACAGAAATATGTTACAAATTAGATACAAAAGATTGTGTTGTCTGCTTTGCAGGAAATTTTCAAATAAAAATTGTAGAATTGCTTAAAGTAGTGGAAGCACTGTTCACATAAACATACTCTTTCAGATTGATACCTTGGAAGAAGATAACTCTAAGTTTGGTTGTACAATTTCTGCTGTGTTTAAGAAAAATTACTGACCATAAGAGACATTGTGAAAAGAAAGCTGGAATTGGTATAAGTGGAATAATACTTAATACAGGAAAGGGCATTGTGAGATGGGTGCACTCATGCATTGGCGGAATTGTAAATCGGTATAACTTTCTCACAGCAATTTGGCAGTGAGTATCGTGAACCGTTAAAGAGTTTAAATCAATGGGCCTAGAAATTCCATTTCTAGGAATATATCTTAGGGAAATAGGAATGCTGACAAAATTTATGTATACCAAAAAAAAAAAAAAAAAAAAGATTTATGTATACAGCTATTCATTGCAGTGTTATGTGTAGAATAGTAAAAAGAAGGAAATAACCCAAATATCCCACAGTGGAGAAATTTTTAGGTGAATTATTATACACTAATTAAATGAAATAATGCAGCCATAAAATAATGCTTGGGAGAATTGACAATGATGTTTGAAGATATTCACAATAAGTGATAAAATCAGACTAAACCAGATTGTTCCACTCTTATTTTCTAGATGCTAAAAATAGACTCAAGATATACGCAAAATGTTAATGGTAGTTTTACCTGGGTGATGAAATTATAGGTGCTTTTAAACTTTCTTCATTATACTTTTATATATGCAATTTGTTTATAATTGTAACTACAAATATTATTTTTATAATTAGGAAAAAATAAGTCTAATAAAAATTACTTTTCAAGAAAGAAGTAAGTGTGTTTTACTGGGAGAGGATAGATCTGCCCCCAAAGAGCTGATTGTTTAATGGAGGAAATGAGACATGTATACAAATAAATTAATTACAATGTAATGAAGGTTATCATTGGGGTTTCACAAAGTGTAGAGGGAAGGATTAGCTCTGCCTGGGAGAGCTGAAGGCTGGTGAAAAGAGTTAACATTTGTGCTTGTGCTAGGGTCTTGAAGGATGAATAGGAGTTCTCTAGGGCTTTGTAAATTGCTAAGCATTATGTAAGCGTAAGTTAGTCTTCGGCCTTTATTGTCACTGTCAAGGCTTACCTCATATAAAGCTCTCTTTCTTGTCTCATTCCCATGCTCCCTGAAGCCCAGATCCCTGGGACAGGAAGCAGAGGCAGTTAAACAGTCACACATCAGTGCTTCAGCAAGTGAACTGAGGTGCATCCAACTAAGGAGCAGATCCAGGACCAGAGGACATAAAATTACCCGGGAGCAGTGCCAGGAAGGTGCTGGTGGGTAAACAATTCCCCCTTATTTGCCACCTTGAGGAAAGGCCAGTTTTGCTTGGGCCTCACCCTGAGTTATGGGGCTATCTCCACCTGGGGGATGGTAAAAACTGAGAACAAGCCTCACACATCAGCCTGTGATTTACATTGGCAGGAAATGGTGTGTCAGATGTCCCTACACCTTCCAGACAGGGTGGAGTGGAAAGCAGGGCTGTGAGTAAGGAGACTAGGCAGGGTGGCAAGAGATGATCTGTTCAGGAGAAATTCTGAGAAGCTCAGGGTTGGAAGAGATTTAGAAGTGATCTGATTTAATCTTTCTGATCCCCTCCCCAACATCTCCATCATATTGTTATCCTCTGACATCAGGGCACAGCTCAGAGGCCTCCTCTTCTATTGCCTCCCATCCCAATTCCTATGGCATTCACTTCAGGCATTCCTCAATGTTCAATTTTATGGAAAAAAAAAAATTCAATGTCCCCTGTATGCCAGGCGCTGTTCTAATAGTTCCTTGATTGCAGCATGCCCTCCTATACCTCCTGTTGTTCTTTCATTTATTTATTCATGCAAAAAATATATTGAACATCAGCGATATGCCAGGCAGTGTTCCAGGTGTTCGTTGTAATAGAGCGGGTAACAGACAGCCAAATCTCAGGTTCTCATGGATCTTTCATTCTAGTGAAGGAGGCATATAATAAACAAATGAATAAATAAGAAGATACCAGGTTACAAATGTCAAGAAGGAGCCAGTTATGGGAAGACCTGGCAGAAGAATTTTCCATGCAAAGAAACAGCTGATTATAAGATTCCAGGGGATAAGCTTCGTTTGTCCTAGGAACAGAAAGAAGGAAACTGTGGCCATGTGCTTGGATATCTTTTCTTGCTTTACCTGCAAATGAAAATCTTCTCATCTTTCAAGACTTAGCTCATGCATCATCTCCTCAGGCAATTCTTTCCTGATTTCCCCAGGTAGACATGACCTCTTTCTCCTTTTCTCCCCATTGGCACTGAATAAACTTTCTCAGCATTCCTGTAACACTTGGCCATTCTTATCATACTATATCACTGTGCGTCCTAGTGGACGACAATCTGGTGAGGGTAGGATGACCTCCCTAACAGAATCTCTAATGCCCAGCACAGGGCCTGGCACAGTTTGTGACCTGTGAACATTTGTTTGTGAAGACGTGAACGCTCACATAGCACTCCGTCAGAACCTCTCTTGTGACACTTATTCAGAATTGGCAACCATGTATTGATTGGTGCCAGGCCCTGTGTTGGGTACTTTCAATCCTGCTAACGCTTATAAGCCTCATAATTACCATGTGCAGTAGGCATTATTATTCCATTCCGTAGTTAAAACTAGGAGAATCAAAGTAACTGTCCAAGGTGATTCAGAACCAGAGCTGAGATTTGAACCCATGTCCCCTTGGTGCCAAATCCCGATGTTTTATCTTCTACGTAATGTCACCTGCCATGCCTTCATTCATCCGTAGGCTTGTCCTCTCTTTTCTCCTAGAAAACCATTTCCTAAGGGAAGGGTCTGTACTTGATTCAGTTTGTATTCTCTATGATACCAGAACAGTGCTTTGTATGTAGTATATACTCAGTGCATGCGTCCTAGATCTCTGAGGGGTAGAAAAGAATGAATGGGTGAATGAATGCTTCACCCAGAGGGAATCAGCCTCGGATGCCAGTTCATAGGATGGTGACAGGCTGGAGGGAGAGGTGTTTTTGAGGAGGAGGGTCTTCTCTGGGAGGGTCTGAGCACACATGTTCTCTGGGAGGGTCGGGGGGAAGCCGAGTGTGCCACCTATGTGCTAAGGCACTCATTTCTTAGAAATCACACCTTTTGCTCAGCTGTATATCTCGGCACACAGGCAGGAGCACAGAGGGGAACGAGCATGGCTTCCAGTGAGTTGAGAAAATGAGGTCAGGTTTCGATTCAAATAGCTATTTGTGTTTTCTGGGTCTGCACGGTCGATAAATTTTCAACGAGCAGTGATTCTGTTCCTCATCTTTCATTGCTTTATGGGGCTTCAGGGAATGAAAGCATAACATCCTGCTTTCCCATAAGTTCTCTGGCGGCTACCCTGGCACCAATTAAAGACATGTCTATGTAATTAATCAAAACCAATTTGGAAGTACTCTGGCGCTGCCCCTCTGATGTGCTGCCTGTTCCCCGTACAGTAGTTCCTCAGCTGCAGTGATGGAGCCAGGCACATAGGAGCTTTTGATGAACTGACTGCGCCAGCCCCAAGTGTTAACTATGTCATCTGACATGACTAATGAGGCTTCCAACCTGATCCACCTGAACGGAGCAGCCCCGCTGTCTGGAGGAGGCTCGGTTTCTGAAGCCAGCCTGGGAAGAGGCTGCAACGTGCAGGGTACACACTCTGTCATGTCAGCTGGAGTCCTGGAGGCCTCTAGTGTTGGAGTTGGGAGTTGTCCATGGGGAGGGTGATGGAAACTGTGGGCTAGGCTCTGTGCTGGGTGCTGGTGTGAATAGGACCCAATTTAAACTTCTAGCTCAGCCTACTCATTTTACAGACATGAAAACCGGGACCCAGCCAAAGTGTGGGGCTTGCCAAAAACCTGAGTTTTGGGGAGAGAAATGGCATGGTCTCAGCCCTTGAGCAGCTAGCTAAATCCCTAGCTGAGCAGATAAATTTGCATGGGTGTGATAACTGGGACCTAATGCAAGTCCTCCTTATCAACCTGGAAACCATAGCTTCTCTGTCTTCACTCTGCAAATCTTCATCAAGCACCTACTGTGTGCAAAGGGAGCCTCTGCCCTAATCACCTCAGCAATCCCAAGAGCATGGGGTTCGGAGTCAAAGGCGGTAGGTTTGAGTTCCAGCCCTACTATGAGTTGATGTAATCGTGACCAAATCACTTCATTTTTCTGAACCTTAGTTTCCTCACCTGTGACATTGGGACAGCCAAATACTGCCCACTCAGCGTATTTCCTAGAGTCCTTGTGAGGCTCCACAGAGTTAACTGGTGTCAAAGTGTAAGTGAGAGTCTCTGCACATGTTAGTTATTATTCATATTATTACCCCCTCTAAGGAGCTCTGGCTGAAATCCCTGCAATATGGATCCACAGATAGCTTTAACTCTCTTCCTCTTCCTGCCCTTCTCAAAATGCACAGGAAAGAAATGGACATAAAACCAGTTGGTCATCTGCCTACAATCTCAACAACTTTCCCAGAGAGTCCAATGACACATACAGAGGGAGAATTTAGTCATTGTAATTTAACATCATTCCACACGTTGATTGATCACCTACCATATGCCAGACGTTGGCCACACTGTGTGGGGAATCAGAGCTGGATAAGACATGTTTCTTGGCCACTTTAAGAAGCTCATGATTTAGTGGGAGAAACAGACATGGACATAAATAACTATAATGTACTGCAAGAAAATAGAATGGCCATAGGAAAGACACAAACCAAGTGCTGCAGGAGCCAGTGGAGGGAATGATTCATTCCCCAAAGGAGATTGGGAAAAGGTGTACCAGTGGAGGGCAGGATTTAACCAAGTCAAGATGCACAAGAAAGGGCACTCCGGGCTAAAGCAACAGCCTGGGCAAAAGCATGGAATCAGGAGGAGAATGGTGATCCAGAGAACAGAATAAAATCAAGTATGAGGTATAAACAAGGACAAAAGAAAAATCACTGGGCCCCAGCTCCAAAACCTAAGCACTGATATTGTTTCACTGTTTTCTTTGCTGGCTAAGGTCACCTTAGCCTCTGTCCCACAATCACAGAAAATCCCATACTGGCCCTTCCTCCAGCCAGGCTGAATCCAAGTCCCAGCCAGGAGAGTCAAAACAAATGAACAGGAAGTGGTAACGACCCCCAGATACAAAGAGGCCTGGGCTGGGGAGCACTTGGTCATAGCCACACCTCCCCAGCCCAGGTGAGAGCTTCACATCCAATGTTGTGATGATACCAACATTCGGAGCATGAGAGCAAAGAGCTGCAGCCTCTTGACATGGGCCACGCACTGCGTTTTTGTCCAGAAGAAGCCAGCTTCTTTATGAGTGCTGCTGTCAGAATGACTTTGGAAGGCCAGGAGTTGCAGCTGGACTCAAGACATGGCTGTGGGCCACCCCAGGAGCTCATATGTTCTCAGTCTTTCCTTATTTCATCATGAATTGTTTTTATTGTGCAAATAATACTATGATAAGTACAGAAACCCCAAAAATAAGGGAAAGAGGAAAGAGAGTACCCACCTATATATTATCTGTTTTTAGTTCCCCTTGCCCCTTCCTGCTGTTGTCTGTGAGCTGTGTGTGTGTGTGTGTGTGTGTGTGTGTAGTCTGCTTTTAGCACTGATTCTTGCATCAACAACTATATCTTCTACTCTTATTTCTTAACATTGTATCATAAAGCTTTTTCCATTTTTCTATTTACAGTTGGTTCCTGGTGTTTACAGAGGCTTGGCCCTGTTTCCCCAAGATTGAAGAAAGAGGCCAGGGACCATAGAAAAGGAATGTCCCATAGATAACATGCTCGTCACTAACAAGTGGCATCATGGTGCAGAGGAGAAGCACTGACTGCCCTTGTACGATATGTAGGTATAGCTCCTCTGCTAGGCCTGAGTGGGCGTAACAAGCAGGGCTGAGGCAAGCCTCTGGGGGAAGCCAACAGCAGTGCCGGCCTCTCCAGCAAGGTCCTGGGGCCCCTGAGTGTGCCAAGTATTGTCTCTTTAGTTGCTAAATCCTGGGAAGGTCCAGAGAGTTCTGAGACTAGGGAAAGGGCAGCTGGGACAGTGGGGATGGGGTCCTCAGGGAGTTTAGGGTAGCTACTGTTTACTAACCAGTATAGAAATATTTCAACACTTTGACAACTAATACATTCTAACATAATTAATACAGTCCTGTGGGTCCTGATTATGACTGTGTAAATATTCACAACCAAGCCGTGCTGGGCCCTGTGATTGCATTTCCATTCTAGTTAAGATTTTACTTTTTCCTAGAGTTATAATTGTCTCCTTTTTTTCTTGTGCTCAGCTTCTGCCTCAACCACTAGTTGCTATCGAGTTGACTCTGACTCATGGCAACCCCATGTGTGCCAGAATAGAGCTGTCTGTGCTCCATAGAGTTTTTAATGACTGATTTTTCACAAGTAGATCATCGGGCCTTTCTTCTGAGGGGCCTCTGGTGGACTTGAACCTCCAACCTTTCGGTTAGCAGCCAAGCACATTAATCGTTTGCACCACACAGGGACTGGTTTCTATATACCCATCACTAACTCTTCTCCCAAACTCTTTATAGAAGAGTATGGTGATCAAACCCTCCAAGTAATTTATCACTTCCAGCTATATCCGAGCACTGTGCTCAACACTGGGGACACAACTATGAACAAGACAGACATGATCCCTGCTGTCATCGAGTTATAGTCTAGCAAAGGATCAGATGCAAGAAACTACAGTTGTTTTAAGTGTTGCGATGGGGAAGTGTGGGTTCCATGTGAACACATAGCAGAAATACCTCACCCAACAAGGGAGACAGGAAAGATTTCAGACCAGAAGGATGAATGGAAAGTATTCAGACAACATAAATTTATTTGAGTGCTTCTTACATGCCTGGCACTGTTCTAAATGTTAAGAACACAGAACTGAACAACACAAAAAAGGCCCCTGCCTTCCTGGAGCTTACATTCTAATGAGGGAAGACGGATAATAAACAAGGTAATTTCAGATTGAAAAAAAGGACTATAAAATAAAAAGGGTGGCATGATGGGAAATGGCTGGGAAGGGATTGGAGGGTGAGTATTTTAGGCAGGTTGGCAAAGATGAGGAAGGTTTCTCTGAGGAGATGACATCTGATCTGATATCTGGCTGAGGATAGCCAGTTATGTGAAGAGCAAGGGGAAGGTGTTCCAGGTAGAGGGAACAATATATGCAAGATCCTGGAAGAGCAAAATCATAAGGTCTTAGAGCATTTTTTTCTTTTTATTGTGTTTTAGGTGAAAGTTTATAGCTCGAGTTAATTTCTCATACAAAAATTTATATACATATTGTTATGTGACACTAATTGCAATCCCTGTAATGTGACAGCATACTCCCCCTTTCCACCACTGGCTTCCCATATCCATCCAACCAGCTCCTGTCCCTTCCTGCATTCTCATCCACCCTGCCTCTGAACAGGAGCTGCCCATTTGGTCTCCTGTATATGCTTGAACTAAGAAGCACACTCTTCACGAGTATTATTTTATGTTTTATGGTCCTGTCTAACCTTAGAAGAGTGGGCTTCGAGAATGGTTTTAGTTCTGGGCCAACAGAGTGTCTGGGGGCCATGGCATTGGGGTTTCCTCCAGTCTCAGTCAGAATGGTGATCCAGAGAACAGAATAAAATCAAGTGAAGTATGTAGTGAAAAAGACCAGCCCATCTCCGTGACTGTGGGTTGGCTTCACCCAGAAGTGGTAGCACCTTCCTAAGCTCTTTTTTTCCTCTTCTAACCCCTTCCTTTCTTCCTTGGGCTACTCTCACATGCCCAACATCTTTGTAAACAATTCCCCACATTAAATCTCTTTCCGCTTGAAATATCTAGAGTAGCACTGTCCAATAGGACATTCTGTGATGATAGAAATGCCCTAGCTATACTGACCAATACAGTATCTTGAGTTGCTTGTAGCTATTGAGCTCTTGAAATGTGGCTAAAGTGATTGAGGAACTACATTTTTAATTTCATTTAATTTTAATAACTTAATGTAAATAGTCACATGTAGGTAATGACTACCATATTGGACAGCACAGATTGAGAATGGTTTGTTTTCCTGACTGCACAGTGGCTTATGCAGTGCTTGGTACTGAAAGTGGTTATGGGAAACTGACCCTCAAAAATGGGAATCTGGGATTGGTTATATGACCTGATTGGGCTTGACTTCAGTGATGACCTCATTGCCAATAGAAAATGGGATACTGTGTCTGAAAAGAACCCCAGCCTCATAGAAGATGGCAAGGAGTGATGGGATTCCAAAGGATATGGAAAAGCAAGCAAGCAAGTTGGCTTTCCATAACTCCACAGGTCCTGAAAGTAGACAAGAAGCAATGGATCAGAGAAAGACAGTTTATTGTTTATAGTACAGGAAACGGTAGGACCAGCAGCGTGGAGGAACTGGTTTCCCCGCCCCCAAGTTCCACATGGCAATGCAGTGGGCCCAGATGGTGGCTAGCATGAAGTAGAGTTGTGCCGTGGCTGAGGAATCCTGGGCCAAGGTCTCAGAACTTTTATAGCAAGCAGTAAACAAGCCAGTCTCCTTCCACTGGAGTGTGAATAGTTGTAGAGAGTTGTCATGCTGTGTCACCTTGACCTACGTAACTGCCTTTGTGACTGGTTGCAGAAATGGCTCAGGGTCAGAAGATAGTTAGGCCTTGCAGTTTGGCACACTCAACAAGGATATGCAGGGGCACTTGGGGCCCACGGTAGACTGCCTCTCCCAACAACTAATAGTCCACGGCATGCAATGGCAAAAGATTCACTTAAATTATCGCCTGTGAATCCTGGGATGAAGCACCTGTTGAAGGCAAGTCTTTGGGAGACCAAATCCCTGTTGAAATGGACTATTATAGTGGGAATTGTGACCACAAGGATTTTGAGATGGGTTGACTGCTTCTGGCTACAATGGAAGGCTTTTTTAAAAATAATTTTTATTGTGCTTTAAGTGAAAGTTTACAAATCAAGTCAGTCTGTCACATATAAGCTTATATACACCTTACTCCATACTCCCATTTACTCTCCCCCTAATGAGTCAGCCCGCTCCCTTCTTCCAGTCTCTCCTTTCGTGACCATTTTACCAGTTTCTAACCCTCTCTACCCTCCCATCTCCCCTCCAGACAGGAGATGCCAATACAGTCTCAAGTGTCCACCTGATACAAGTAGCTCACTCTTCATCAGCATCTCTCTCCAACCCATTGTCCAGTCCCTCCCATGTCTGATGAGTAGTCTTTGGGAATGGTTCCTGTCCTGGGCCAACAGAAGGTTTGGGGACCATGACCACTGGGATTCTTCTAGTCTCAGTCAGACCATTAAGTCTGGTCTTTTTATGAGAATTTGGGGTCTGCATCCCACTGTTCTCCTGCTCCCTCAGGAGTTCTGTTGTGTTCCCTGTCAGGGCAGTCATCGGTTGTGGCCGGGCACCATCTAGTTCTTCTGGTCTCAGAATGATGTAAGTCTCTGGTTCATGTGGCCCTTTCTGTCTCGGGCTCATAGTTATCGTGTGACCTTGGTGTTCTTCATTCTCCTTTGATCCAGATGGGTTGAGACCAATTGATGCATCTTAGATGGCCGCTTGTTAGCATTTAAGACCCCAGATGCCTCATTTCAAAGTGGAATGCAGAATGTTTTCATAATAGAATTATTTTGCCAATTGACTTAGAAGTCCCCTTAAGCCATAGTCCCCAAACCCCCGCCTTGCTCCGCTGACCTTCGAAGCATTCAGTTTATCCCGGAAACTTCTTTCCTTTTGGTCCAGTCCAGTTGAGCTGACCTTCCCTGTATTGAATATTGTCCTTCCCTTCACCTAAAGTAGTTCTTATCTACTAACTAATCAGTAAATAACCCTCTCCCACCCTCCCGCCCTCCCCCCTCTCCTAACCACAAAAGAATGTGTTCTCAGTTTATACTATTTCTCAAGAACTTATAATAGTGGTCTTATACAGTATTTGTCCTTTTGCATCTGACAAATTTCACTCAGCATAATGCCTCCCAGGTTCCTCCATGTTATGAAATGTTTCACAGATTCGTCACTGTTCTTTATCGATGCGTGGTATTCCATTGTGTGAATGTATCATAATTTATTTAACCATTCATCTATCGATAGGCACCTTGGTTGCTTCCAGCTTTTTGCTATTGTAAACAGTGCTGCAATAAACATGGATGTGCATATATCTGTTCGTGTAAAGGCTCTTATTTCTCTAGGGTATATTAATGGAAGGCTTTTGAAAGAAAATTACAAACTTAGGGTTCTAAACTCTCATCTCTAGGCACAGTAAGGGAAACAGAGAGCTTCTATTATGGCTCTAATTTTTTTTTTAACTTATTACACCTTGCAGAAGTAATATTATTGAAAATCAGACCCAAACTTTGATCCTGTGGGTACAGAATTAAAATGTTAGTAGAATTCACAGGTTCCCCAGGTTTCTTACATGAAAGAGCATTTATTGGGAAGGAATGCTACCCAGAGACTTAGAATAGAGACATTTGGTTGAACTCTGACAAATATGAGAATCTGGAATGCCTCCATCTTCCTGAGCTCCAGAAAAGTAAAAAGGAATCTTGTTTGAGTCTCTTTCCTATTTAATTTCCTGGGGGAAGCATAGAAGCATGATCATACATACATTTTTTAAATAAACCACTGCATAGATAACTGTGTGTGTATGTGTTGAGAGAGAAAAGAGAGAGACAGCAGAGAGCAAGCACATGTGTGCAAAAGGCACATACATCCCCTAAGACTATTCAGGGCCTCTGTGATTGAAGATGGAATGTAAAAATTCAAAGCCCTTTCCAAGTCAAATGAATCTAGGTCTCCTACTGCCTCCAAATCACTTTGGCTCTATGTCCAGCCTTGCCTGTTAGTATATTGGAGGCAGACAAGGTCCATGTGGAAACTCAAACTTCCCAATCATAAATCTGTCAACTGTGGAAGTATTCACAGCTTCCTGCCAAATCTGATTCCAACCCTCCTCTTGAGGGCCAACATTTCCCTCTCCCATTTGTTCCACACTTCTATTGTTTGTTTATTAAAATGCTCCACTTGCTGGGATAGTTTCCCAAGGAAGTCATCATGCTATTTTGTTGTGGTTGGGATTCCTAGGGTATGGAGGGAAGGAGGATGAATGATTCGGTGGTGATATTGTCTGGGGCCCCACAAAACACCAATGGTAACTTCTTTGGAAACTGCAGAGCCCCCTTCACTGATAAGACTTCAGTGCAGTGATAACACTTCAACATTCTTTACTCATCTGAGGGTACAGCAATGAATAAATTGGGGGACTCTGCCCTCAATTCATGGATCTCACAATCTCATAGTAAAGATAGATTAGGAAAAGACAGTTACAGTCCAGGAAGATCAATACAGTGATAGAAATAAGTACAAGATGCTATGGGTGGGAGGTGGAGACACAGAGACGCTTTTCTGAATCTCATCCTGAAGGATGAGGAGGGGTAATCTGGGAGACAATGGGCATGGAGCTGGCATTGATCTTGGCAGAGGAAGTAGCAGAGGCTAGGTGAGTATGCTCAGAAACTGCAGGTCGTTCCAAGTGACTGGTACCCAGCATTTGAAGGAAAATTGATGAGAGGTAAGACTAGACAGGTAAGAAGGACCACCTGTTCTAGAAGAGCTTTAAATATATGAGTGACATGATCAGTTTTTCTGTTGGATATGTCATTCTAGAGGATGACATGGGGGCAGAGATGAGATAACATGAAGGCAGATAGACCGGTTAAGAGACTGCTGCATTAGTCCAGGCAAGAGATGTCAGAGGCCTGAAACAGGGTAGTGGCAGTGGGAAGCATTTAAGTTTCCTAGGGCTTCTGTAACAAAGGACCGCAGATTAGGTGAGTTAATAAAAAAAAAAAAAAAAAGAAAGAAATTTATTGTTTCACAGTTCTGGAGGCTAGGAGTCTGAAATCAGGGTATCGGCTGTATTGATTCCTTCTGAGGGCTCTGAGTGTCTGGATGAGATTCCCGGAACGTTGGCAACCGTCTTATGACCATAAGGTGTACCAGCTTAGGAAAGCCTACAAGGTCGAAAGAGCATAAAGATGGAAAGAACCTGAGTCCTTAATAAATTAACCAATCCCAAAACTCCCCTACTTTTGGACTTCTTATGTGAGATAATAAAATTTCCAAATTATTTTAGCCATTTTGGGTTTTTGTTACTTGCAGCTGAAGACATCCTCACTGATACACATGTATTTTCTCATGTAATAGTCACCATAAATCAGTGAGAATGGTATTATTGTCCTATTTTACGTATTAGAAAATGAAGGCTCAGAGAAGTTGGGTAATCTGTCTGAGATCAGAGATAGGAAATGACAGAAGACGTTTTAAACCTAGTTCTGCCTAACTCCAAAGTCAGAGTTCTTGACGTCACATCATACCCAACAAGACAGAATGGAAATTGAACCCCACCTGGCCAGTTACATTTCATTGCTAACTTCTGGGATGAAATTCCCCTAAACTTAAAGCCATGAATGTGTGGTCCTTACAATATGATGCCCACCTTTCATGAAGATAAGGAGGGGTAACCATGGGGTGCAGGGCCCAGACATACAAGTTAGCTTGGTCTGGGTCCACTGTTACCAGTGGACCAGGCCTTTCCTGCCCCTGAGGCTTGAGAACGTCTGCTGAGAGGGATAGGCTGGCCCCCAATGAGACAAAACTGTATTAACTCTGGTGCTTTTTTTTACATGAAATTCCTCTCTTGCCTTAGGTATTTAGTCCCACCTGGATCCACTTTTTCACCTGCCCCAGTGGGAGATTCTTATCATCAAATGTGTTGTTGTTGTTAGGTGCCGTCGAGTTGGTTCTGACTCATAGCGACCCTATGCACAGCAGAACAAAACACTGCCCAGTCCCGAGCCATCCTTACAATCGTTGTTATGCTTGAGCTCATTGTTGCAGCCACTATGTCAATCCACCTCGTTGGCGGTCTTCCTCTTTTCCACTGACCCTGTACTCTGCCAAGCATGATGTCCTTCTCCAGGGACTGATCCCTCCTGACAACATGTCCAAAGTATGTAAAACGCAGTCTCTCCATCCTTGCCTCTAAGGAGCATTCTGGCTGTACTTCTTCCAAAACAGCTATGTTCTTTCTTTTGGCAGTCCATGGTATATTCAATATTCTTCGCCAACACCACAATTCAAAGGCGTCAATTCTTCTTCGGTCTTCCTTATTCATTGTCCAGCTTTCACATGCATATGATGTGATTGGAAATACCATGGGTTGGGTCAGGCGCACCTTAGTCTTCAAGGTAGACATCTTTGCTCTTCAACACTATAAAGAGGTCCTTTGCAGCAGATTTACCCAATGCAATGTGTCTTTTGGTTTCTTGACTGCTGCTTCCATGGCTGTTGATTGTGGATCCAAATAAAATTAAACCCTTGACAACTTCAATCTTTTCTCCATTTATCATGATGTTGCTCATTCGTCCAGTTGTGAGGATTTTTGTTTTCTTTACGTTGAGGTGCAATCCATACCGAAGGCTGTGGTCTTTGATCTTCATTAGTAAGTGCTTCAAGTCCTCTTCACTTTCAGCAAGCAAGGTTGTGTCATCTGCATAACGCGGGTTGTTAATGAGTCTTCCTTAAATCCTGATGTCCTGTTCTTCTTCATATAGTCCAACTTCTCATATTATTTGCTCAATCATCAAATGTAGGATTGGACAAAATGATTGTTAAGATCCATTCCTCTGCTGAAGAGTCTAAGATTACTTGAGAGCTACCAGTAAGGGTTCACCCCCCACCCCAATCTACCCAAAAAATAGGGCAGGGAGGAAGAATGCAATCAATTCAAATAAATATTTCTGAGCATCTTTGATTCACCAGGCCCTGTCTGGGACATGGTGATACAGATGAACAATACATAACCACCACTGTCTAAGATCAGTCTAGCAAGAAGGTTTAAGTGTGTGGTTATATAATTAAAATAGGAAGTAGCCTATGCCCAGAATTTAGCAAGAAAAGGCAGAAACCTCAAACCAGGAGAGACCATATGTGTCTGAGGCCATCAGGGACATTGAGAAGTGGCACTGAGATGAGATTTATACAATGAGTAGGCTTTGGACAGGTGGGTTGGCTGTGGAGGAGGGAGAAGAAGACAAAGGCAAAAACTACATGTCTGTAGAGAATGACTAGGCTCATCCTGGTTGGAGCATTTGGTATTCACAGTGGGAGACAAGCCTAGAAAAATCATTTGGGGTCATCCTGGGGAAACATGCCAGAGCAGATAACTAGGTTTGAGTTTGATAGGAAATGGAAAGCCATCGAAGGCTTTTGATCAGAAATATGCCGTAGAACATGCATCATGTTCTAATGGGCATGCATTCAGCAGGTGCAAGCAGAATTGCTGTGGGAAAATATGGGGAGCAGAGACATCAGTTTAAAGACTTAGGGGATTCCCTTCTCCCTGGCCACTTAGTGTAGGCACTGCTTTTTTTTTTTAAGACTATTAAGTGGAGCCCAAGTGTCTGGCTTACCGAGGAAAGGCCGCTTCAATGACCTGGGAAGAAACTCCCACCATACTCTGAGGGGTCCTTCCCAGCTCAGGGCTCACACATGTCGTAGTGTACACAGCAGAGGTGCTGAAAGAACCAGAGGATGGGGATCAGTTACACAGCGAGAGGAGTTAAGACTGCCAGAGCTAAACTGCAGAGACTTGTCACTGAAGACAGGAGGCCCCAAAGGAGCCCAAGGCAGCCTCATCTCAGCCAGCTGCAAGGAGCTCAGGAGCAGAAGTTTAAGGCTCTGGGAGGGTTGGAGGATTTAGATACTTGGAAGTGCAGTGTAGTTCCAGCATGTGAGGACCATGGGGGTTTTGTGCAGGATCCAGTAATCCTCTTACTGAGAAGCTGGGCCAGTTCTGCATGGTTCCTGAGAGCAGCTTGGTCTTTTGGCCCTAGATCTGGAAGTGGGGGTTGCGCTGTGTTTCTTCGGTGCTGTCGCTGGCTGCAGAGAACTCCTGCCGTTAGCTGCCTTTGGGGCACAGGTAGCTGAGACTTACAATGAGCCCTTTTCTCTACCCTCTCAACTTCTTTTACTTGATTAATCACCTATTTGAGGCTCTCCGAGAGTCAGTGTTGGTCTCTGTTTGACAAACTCTGGCCAAACATGTACATGTCTCCTACACCTTCTTTAAGACTAGCACTCTCAGCACATTTGTTCTTGATGGTCTGTGAGCATTGCAAGGCTTTATAAAAAGGCAACCCCAGAGGTAATCATTCTTTATATAGCAACCTGTGCAGGTGACATAAACTAGTGAAGGGGACTGGGTTTAAGAGAAAGTTGCAATCAGTAATAACCAAAAAACTAGTGTATGGTCACACAGATAGGTGTACAGGCATATATGTGTATGGGTAAGTACAAGCAAGTACATATGTGTGCACAGATAGAAGTATTTATATGTATGGGTATATACAGCTATGTGTGTGCACACGTATATATATTCATAGAGGACACAGTTACAGATACTTCTCAGACATAAGCAAACACCTTATAAGGATGGTTTTCTAGGTTTGAAGGCTTAGGACCTTAGTCTCATGGGACAACTCAGTCATTTGGCACCACGAAGCTCATGTTCTGCATCCTAGTGAGGTAAGTAGATTCTGGGATCTTAAAAAGCTTACATGTAGCCATCTAAGATATAACTATTGGTCTCTACTTGGCCAGAGCAAAAGAGAAAGGAAACCAAAGCCTCAGAGAAGAAACTAGTCTACATGGCTAATAACTGACTCAAGCCATGGCTTCATCTATCTGAGACCAGAAGAACTAGATGGTGCCCAGTTACTACTGCTGATTGTACTGATCAGGGCCACAATAGATGGACAGTGATAGAACAGGAGAAAAATGTGGAACAGAACTCAGATTCTTAAAAAGTCCAAACTTACTGGACTGGTTGAGACTGGAGGACTCCCTGAAGCTTTTGCTCTGAGATAGTCTTTAAGCCTTGAACTGAAACTATCCCTTGAAGTCACCTTTTAGCGAAATAACAGATTAGCACTTTTTTTATGGTGCTCCAGTTAAAAAACCATCTATATGAAGCCAAATGATCAACAATCACTCTAAAGCAAAGATAAGAGGATAAGTGGGGGCAGGGAAACTAGAGTACTAGAATCGGAACAACGAGAACACAAAGAGAATGTTGACACATTGTGAAAAATGTAATTGAACAAATTGTGCAGAAATTGTCAAATGGGAAATTAATTTGCCTGTAAACTTTCACCAAAAACACAAAGTATTATTTTAAAGAGAGAAAGTTACAGTCCTCTAATAGATACTTTGTTTCCTCACCTCTGCAAAGAAGCACACTCTACCTGTTTTGTTTTTTTTTTTTTTTAATGCCTGGCTCTTGCGGTCCATCTTGCATTTCCTCACTTTTCACAGAGACATGGGGAGTAAAAAATACCTCTCCCCTTGAAGAAAAACAAGAGTGCAAGCATGATGCTAAAAGCGTCTGGTGGAGACTAGTGAGCTGGAAAACACATCTAAGAAGGACAAACAACACTCAGCTCGTGTGGGAATGAGAGCCCAGTGTGGCCAGATCTTCTAATTTGCCAACAGAAGCTAGAGATCCAGGCTTTTTTTGTTGTTGTTGTTATTTCTCCCGATTTTTAAATGTTGGCTTTCTTTTTTTAACTGTGCAGGGCAAACCAATCATATCTCTGGGCCAAATCAACCTGACAATTTACAACCTCTGTCGTATAGGATCGTGTCTGAGCCCCTTAGCTGGAAAAACAGGGTCTTTCATGTTCTGCACATTTCCTCCCACTTTCCAAGTGTGCTTCAATGCTCTTCCCACCACACCAACCCACCTGCAGCTCCCTAAACCCTACTCTATCTCTCCTGTCTTCACACTTCTGAATTACTGGTCTCTGTCTGCAATGCAAGTCCTCCCTTTCTGTCTTGGGAATCATCTTTGCAATTTCTCAAGACCCAGGTCAAGCTACACTTCCTCTGAAAGCTTTCTTCTCTTTGTATGTTTGGGTGCTCTTCATTCATTCTATGCTTCCACAGTACCCTGAACATACTTCCACCGTACTCTTACCACACTGCTCTGGAATTGCCGGTTTCCTTGTCTATTGTTCACCATCTAGAGAACTCTGTGAGGGCAGCAACTTTCATAATCATCTCAGTGTCCTGATGTTGAGCAAAGAACTCACACAAAGTAGATACTCAGTAAATGCTGGTTGAATAAATGTTCAATTTAAATCTATGAAATTCAGGAATACTAATTAGGAAAAAAAAAATGAGGAAGCTGTTGTAATTGTCCAGACAAGAGATCCTGAATGACTGAATTAATACAGTAACAATGGGGGTGGTAGTGGTGGTGGTGAAAGGGAAAGGGAAAGGGAATTTTAAGGATACAACCCGTAGAACTTGGTAACTGATGAAGATGCAGACTAGGACAAAGATGACCCTAAAGCTTCTAGTCTGAAAGGTTTGAATGATGGTGGTGCCAAATCAGAAGGGAAAATGTGCTGTGTTCTGCAAATATAGAACTTGACGTATGTGTGCAATAACCAAATGGTGATGTCTAAATACATATAGATCTTGAGTTCAGGAGAGCTTCGATGCAGATAAAGAACCGGGGCTCGCAGTGCAGAAATAAGGTTGGGGCCCTGGGACAGAATGTAAAAGCTGTGCTTCGGGAAATACGCATCTACATGGAGTGCTATTATCCTGGGTTTTGCAGTGAAAAATGGTGATATATTGGTCAAGCAGGCAAGTACCAACTGGGCTTCAGGAGTTCTTAAGCCTTGATGGAGAAATTGTCAGTTAGTGTTAAAGTTACAGCTTCATGTAGTGAGAAATTCCACTGAATCAGCTCCTTAAGGGGTGAATAGCTCTTGGAGGATTTAATTCATAAATGTAAAATGATCTAATCAAACTAATGCTGTCTGAAGATGCTGGTGGCTAGTTGCAGCAACAGGAGTCCCTGGTGCAAACAGTTATGTGCTGGACTACTAGCCAAAACGTCAAAAGTTTGAACCCACCAGAGGCTCCTCAGAAGACAGGCTTGGGGTTTTACTTCTGAAAGTTCACATCCTTGAAAACCCTGTGGAGCAGTTTTACTCTGCACACATGGGATCTCCATGAGTTGGAATTGACATGATGGCAGCTAACAAAATTTGCAGCAACAATGGACACAGAGGTGTCAGCAGGTTTCAGCTTGCTCTCTCACTCTCCTCCACTCCAGCTCTTCTTGACAGCTGACCCCACTGACCAATAGTAGCTCTAGGTGCTTTGCCCAACCTTTGGCTGTGGACCTCCAGGCTTCTGTAGGCTTCCCTATCAGCACCCCTTCTGCAGCCCCATCTCAGCAGCTGGGTGTGCTTGGCCTCTTCTCAGAGAATGGATGGTGACTCCACTGACCCTACCCGCTCCACTCCGAAAGCTACATTTTCCAGCCCCTCCCACCATTGTGTAAGTTCTAATTAGAATAATGAATCTCTTATCCCATAACTTAAAGTGGTTCAGCTTCACTAACTGAACCCTGAGACAATTTGCTTTTCCCAAAGATGAAAATACGTCAATGAGTCAGAGTTGACTCGACGGCAACAAGTATACAACAACGAGCTATGATGAGAGCTCTAGCTTCACCAATATCTTTATAACTTCAGTGCCCTGCATGCAGTTCCGTAAATATTTCTTGAATCGGATTGAAATTTTAGGTTACTTCTTTTTTTTTGTTTTTTTTTACCGGTTACATATTAGTACAGTTATCACTGCAGAGAAAAGCTTCTGGAGCATTTCTTCTAATTGTGGTAGTATATATATAACAAAACATTAGACATGTCAACCATTGTTATGTGTACAATTCAATGATATCATGTCCACCATGTTATGCAATCGTCAACACTATCCATTTTCCTATTTTTTTCATCACCCTTAACAGAAACTCAGTGCTCCTTTGGAGCAGTTTTTGTTTGTTTCTATTAAATTATTTTCCTTGGATCGATTTAAGGGTATAGAGTCCCTTACGATTCTGATGTTTTGACCCAGGATGGTATCTGTTGTGTTGGCTTTATGTGTTCTTCATCTCCTGGGGTACGACAGATTTTCCTTTGGCTTCAATTTTGCTTTCTCTCCCTTGCAAAAACAGAGAAAAACACCACTCTTATGCATTTTCTCCGAAGAAAGTATTTCACACTCATCAGATCAGCAAAAGAGGATATATTGAGTTACCCTTATGGGAATGCTTCTCTGGCCTGGCTGGGCTGAAAATGGTAGAAACAAAGACATCTGGAAGTGGAGTCTCTGCTTACTTGGGCTGGACACCGACTGCAATCAACTCTGAGCCACTTAATTACAGGGGAATTTCCTCCTTGCTACTTACACCATTCAGCACTTATTGGGAGGGGACATGTTACATGCTCACTTTGCCTCCTAGAAAAAAAAATAGGTTAAATGCTGTTTCAATTAGGAAACCATTTATGGCAAGTCTCTCTGAAGCTAGTTCCTATGCTAGGTGCTGGAAACACTGCCCTTTGAGGTGTTCTCAGCCTGAGGGAGCCAAACACAATGAGTTATAGCACAAGTCAATCTGTAATAAGTGGCAAAAAAAAAAAAAAAAAAAGGCATTGACAAAGCGCTATGGAACAGAGGAGGGAGCAATTATATCTGATCAGGGAGTGGTGGTGGTGGTGGGAGGGAGGAAGAAGTCTAAGAGAGGTGTTAACGTATAGGCAGAGGGTCCTAACCTTTATTAAGCAATGAGCTGCGTGAATCAGGGGAGAGAGCTAACAGTTATTTATTAATGATCTATCCTGTGCCAGTCACCGAGCTAGGCACTTTACACGTTGTTGTTGTTAGGTGCCGTTGAGTCCATTCCAACTCATAGTGACCCTGTGTACAACAGGATGAAACACTGCCCGGTCCTGCACCACCCTCACAATTGTTGTTATACTTGAGCCCATTGTGGCAGCCACTGTGTCAGTCCATCTCCTTGAGGGTCTTCCTCTTTTTCACTGACCCTCTACTCTACCAAGCATGATGTCCTTCTCCGGGGACTGATCCCTCCAGATAACATGTCCTAAGTATGTGAGACGAAATCTCGCCATCCTTGCTTGTAAGGAGCATTCTGTTTGTACTTCTTCCAAGACAGATTTGTTTGTTCCTTTGGCAGTCCACAGTATATTCGGTGTTCTTCGCCAATACCACAGTTCAAAGGTGTCAATTCTTCTTCGATCTTCCTTATTCATTGTCCAGCTTTCCATGCATATGAGGTGACCAAAACTACCATGGCTTGGGTCAGGTGCACCTTAGTCTTCAAGGTGACATCTTTGCCTTTTAACACTTTAAGGAGGTCTTTTGCAGCAGATTTGCCCAATGCAATGCATCGTTTGATTTCTTGACTGCCGCTTCCATAGGTGTTGACTGTGGATCCAAGTAAAATGAAATCCTTGACAACTTCAGTCTTTTCTCCGTTTATCACAATGTTGCTTATTGGTCCAGTTGTGAGAATTTTTTTTTTCTTTATGTTGAGGTATAATTTGTACTGAAGGCTGTGGTCTTTGATTTTCATCAGTAAGTGCTTCAAGTTCTCTTCACTTTCAGCAAGCAAGGTTGTGTCATCTCCATAACACAGCTTGTTAGTCTTCCTCCAATCTTGGTGCCCCATTCTTCTTCCTAAAGTCTAGCTTCTCAGATTGTTTGCTCAGCACACAAATTTAATAAGTATGGTGAAAGTATATAACCCTGGTGAACACCCTTCATGACTTTAAACCATGCAGTAATCCCCTTGTTCCGTTTGAACAATTGCCTCTTGATCTAAGTACACATTCCTCATGAGCACAATTAAGCCATTCTTCGCAATGTTATCCATAATTTGTTATGATCCACACAGTTGAATGCCTTTGCATAGTCAATAAAATACAGGTAAATATCTTTCTAGTATTCTCTGCTTTCAGCAAGGATCACTCTGACATCAGCAATGATATCCCCGGTTCCATGTCCTTTTCTGAATCCGGCTTGAATTTTTGGCAGTTCCCTGTTGATGTACTGCTGCAGCCGCTTTTGAATGATCTTCAGCAAAATTTTACTTGTGTGTGAAGTTAATGATATTGTTCGATAATTTCCAAATTCTGTTGGATCACCTTTCTTTGAAATAGGCACAAATATGGGTCTCGTTCAGTCGGTTGGCCAGGTAGCTGTTTTTCAAATTTCTTGGCATAGATGAGTGAGCACTTTCAGCGCTGCATCTGTTTGTTAAAGCATCTCAACCGGTATGCTCTCAATCCCTGGAGCCTTGTTTTTTGCCAAAGCCTTCAGTGTAGCTTGAACTTCTTCCTTCAGTATCATTGGTTCCTGATCATATTCTACCCCCTGAAATGGCTGAATGTTGATCAGTTTTTTTTGGTATATGACTCTGTGTATTCTTCCCATCTTTTTTTAATTAATTAATTTTTTTTTTTGCTGCGTCATATGTCATTTTCCCCATAGAGTTCTTCAATTTTGCAACTCAAGGCTTGAATTTTCTTCTTAATTCTTTCAGCTTGAGAAATGCTGAGCATGTTTTTCCCTTTTGGTTTTCTAACTCCAGGTCTTTGTACATGTCATTATAATACTTTGTCTTCTCGAGCAGCCCTTTGAAATCTTCTGTTCAGCTCTTTTACTTCATCATTTCTTCCATTTGCTTTAGCTACTTGTTGTTCAAGAGCAAGGTTCAGAGTCTCTTCTGACATTCATTTTGGTCTTTTCTTTCTTGTTTTTTTAATGACCTCTTGCTTTCTTCATGTATGATGTCCTTGATGTCATTCCACAACTCGTCTGGTCTTTGGTCATTAGTGTTCAATGCATCAAATCTATTCTTGAGACGGTCTCTAAATTCAGGTGGGATATATTCAGGGTTGTCCTTTGGCTGTCTCGGACTTGTTCTAATTTTCTTCAGCTTCTACTTGAACTTGCACATGAGCAACTGATGATCTGTTCCACAGTGAGCCCCTGGCCTTGTTCTGACTGATATTGAGCTTTTCCATTGTCTCTTTCAACAAATGTAGTTGATTTGATTCCTGTGTATTCCATCTGGGGAGGTCCATGTATATAGTCACTGTTCATGTTGTTGAAAAAATGTATTTGCAATGAAGAAGCATTGGTCTTACGAAATTTCTATCATGTGATCTCTGGCATCGTTTCTATCACCAAGGCCATATTTTCCAACTACCTGTCCTTCTTTGTTCCCAACTTTCCCATTCCAATTTTACACATTAAATCTTCCCAAAACCCATCTGGAGGAAACTGAGGCACAAACAAGTGAAGTAATGTGTTCAAGAACTTGAAAGTGGTAGAACTGGAATTCAAGTCCAGATCTCTCTGACTTCTAAGAACATGAACTACTACCATTTGTGCTTGGAGAATTTTTTTTTTAATTAATTTTTATTGAGTTCTAAGTGAAAGTCAATAAATCAAGTCAGTCTCTCATACAAAAATTTATATATACCTGGCTATACACTCCTAATTGCTCTCCCCATCATGAGACAGCATACTCCTTCCCTCCACTTTCTCTCCTCGTGTCCATTCGGGCAGCTTCCGGCTCCCTCTGCCCTCCCATCTCCCCTCCAGACAGGAGATGCCAACACAGCCTCATGTGTCCACTTGATCCGAGCAGCTCATTCCTCACCAGTATCATTCTCTATTGCATACTCCAGTCCAATCCCTGTCTGAAGAGTTGGCTCTGGGAATGGTTCTTGTCTTGGCCTAACAGAAGGCCTGGGGACCATGGCCTCTGGGGTCCTTCTAGTTCCATTCTGACCATTAAGTCTGGTCTTTTTATGAGAATTTGGGGTCTGCATCCCACTGTTCTCCTGCTCCCTCAGGAGTTCTCTGTTGTGTTTCCTGTCAGGGCAGTCATCAGTTATGGCTGGGCACCATCTAGTTCTTCCGGTCTCAGGCTGGTGTAGACTCCTTTCTGTCTCTTAGGCTCATAATTACCTTGTGTCTTTGGTGTTCCTCATCATTCCTTGCTCCAGGTGTGTTGAGACCAATTGATGCATCTTAGATGGCCACTTGCTAGCGTTTAAGACCCCAGACGCCACTCACTTGGAGAATTTTTACAAAAAACATTTTAGACCGAGTATAAAGAATGAGAAAGATTTTGACATGCTACAGAAGGCAAGGGGGTGGAAGGAAGGGATGGGTAAAGGCATTCTAAGAAGAGAAAGAATGGGAGTACAGTCACAGGGCAGAACATGAAGGTGTGAGGCCTATTTGGGGGAATTTAGGCAGCCAGTGTGGCTGTGGGAAGACATTGTCACTTGCCTATATCACTCTTTTTAAAGTTAGTACATCATTCATTAATTCACTTAACACAGTATTGGCTGCTGGGGTTGCAGAGTTCAAAAAGCTTCAGCTCTTGGTTTCAGTGAGTCTCCAGTCTAATCATAGTCTGGTGAGATAACTGCTACCAGTGCTGATTATTTTGTAAGCTTCAGCCCAGGGTGTGTGTGTGTTTATGTGTATATGGATGTTGTGCATACTCACACAGGATTATCTTGGCCATTTCCTTCTTACAGTTATTTCTCAAGGCGTACACTCCCGGGATTTTATAAGCGTGTGTTCCTTTATTACCTCTGCCTCTCAAAAGGCTGGGATTTGGATTTGAACTGCTGGCCTTGAAGTGATAAGTTTAAAGCCCATAGCATCTCACAGTTTCTCAACAGATGCCCTTTCAACCCAAGAGAGACCGGCCCTGCTCTTCCATTAGCTCACTTAGAAAATAATGATCAACTCTGGGGTTGCAAGGAAAAGATCTTAATTGGAACTGACAAGAAAGTGGGCACCTTCTACCATTTCTCTGCAGACATCACAAGTGCTCAACATTTCTTGAAAAAGAATATGGCTCCAAGTGGAGGGCCTTTCGTTCAGCTGGCTGGAGCAGAGCTTTAAAAAAATGCATTTCATCTCTGGCAAATCACGGCCGAATGTCATAAACAGCTGGAAACTCTCTGAGGTGAAGACAAGTTGGATATTATGTTTGGATTTATAGCCCCCTCCCCCACGATAGCTGATTTCCATTTCCGACAGGGTTATTATTTCCATCTTTCTGAAACATCTTGGATCTCACCTTGGATAATTACTGATTATCATCAGCTCCTCACCTGAGGCGTCGTAGCACTTGTGTGAACCTAAAAAAAAACTTTTTCTTTTATCAAAAATGAACTGAGGAAAACTCAATTTTGTGACTATGTATTCCCATTTTCATTTGCAATTCCCTTTGGCTTTCTAATGATCAAGCCATTAATCAGTGTCAAATCACCATTCACAGCACAGACTGTATTTTTACCTCTTGGCTTCCAACATGGATTAAATGGCAATTACTTGTGTTGTTAGGTCTGGTGCTCTCCCAGGAGGTACTATGGTAATTACAGACTCAGAAACTTTTAGGGTGTAGACAAAATCTCAGTGGCCAGCTAAGGTTTTTAGCCAAGGGTGTGCATCAAGATCTTCTGAAATTTCATAAATTCCCTGGGTTATTCTGACAAGTCCTTTTGACTGAAGACCACTAAGAGTCCAACATCCCTCCTTTTGCTTCTTGAAGTTGTCACTCTGTATGTCCTTTCATGCCTCCATGCCTTTGCTTCTCCTATTCCCTCTGCCTTGATATCCTCTCCTCACTCCTCTACCACTTGCCGCCTGGTAAAATCCTGCTTACCCAATGAGGCCCAGCCAAAATGGCTACCTCTGCTGGGAAGCCTTCTGTGATGGAAAGAATTATTTTCTCCCTGCTTCCGCAGCACTTCTTAAATACTTTTATCATCCTGTGTTATCCCCTTCTACTATGATATTCAGAGCTATCTGTATATATGTCTCTCTACCTCACTCAAGAGGAAAAAAGTTGTATTTTATTCATCTTTATATCTCAGGGTCTGGAGTGGGGCCTGGCACTTGAATAAATGAGGAAGCTGATACCCAAAGAGACTTCTAATTTACATTGGTCTGTTTGATTTAGCCTGATCTGGGTTTCTTCTGTATTTATTCAGTAAGGTGCTTATAAGGACTGATGTGCAAGGCCGTGAAAGGGAAAGACCTAAAGAGCCTGGTATTATTTTTTAATATTCTTCTTAAAACATCACTTTCTCAATAATAGCAATAATAGCTGGTTTAATCTGAATTAGTAATGTAAGACTGAATACAAACTTGAAGTTGAAAATGTGTTTTCAGGAAAGCAGACAATCTTACAAAAATCCAAACTGTACATTGCTTCCATTAGTGTAGGGAAGGTTAGCCTGAAAATCAGGAGACATACCCCTGGTTCCTGAGTGATTTCTTCTAACTCAGAGTCTATGACCTTAACCAGTATCATCAGTCAACTGATGTAGCAACGTTATTCTATACCTAGGAGAATGAAGATTCTTAATAAGGTCCTAAGGAATTTTACAAAATACATTATTAAATTATAATGATATAAATTCCTAAAAAGAAACTTGGAAAAAAGAATCATCCATAGTTCTACCACTCTAATTTATTATTCTGGTTTTAGCATGTCTTCTTCCATTATTCTTTTTTAAATAACATTTTATTGTGTTTTCAGTAAAGGTTTACATAGTAGTTTAGGTTCCCATTTAACAATTTCTACATAAGTTTTTCAGTGACATTGGTTACAATCTTCACAGTATGTGACCATTTTGATGGTTTCCATTCTGGTTCTTTCATTTCCATAAATCTAGCTTCCCCTCCCCCTTACATTCTCATCTTTGTTTTAAAGTAATTGTCTATCGTTTGGTCTTAGGTAGGTAATTTTTAAAAGCAGCACAGTATTTACCGGTGATATTATTTTTTGAGCCTGTTTGTTATTTAGCTACAAGGTGACCTCAGGGGTTAGTTTCAGTTCAAAGTTTGGAGTATCTCGTGTCTGGGAATCCTCCAGTCTCAACCAGTCCAGTAGGTATTTTTTAAAGCAATTTTAGGTTCTGTTCCACATTTTTCTTCCATTCTATCAGGGTCTATCTATTGTGGCCCTGATGAGAACAGTTGGTAGTAGCAGCCGGGCACCACGTAGTCCTTTTGGTCTCAGGGTAAATGAGATCATGGTTCATGTAGACTATTTATCCTGTAGACTAGTTTCTTCTTTGAGTCTTTGGTTTCCTTCTTGCTCCTTTGCTCCAGACAAGTAGAGACCAATAGTCCATTATTTTTTGATAGTCACATGCATATGCTTTTTCCACTTATCACAAACATTTTTCCTTGATGTTAATTATTTGTAATTTTCAATTTAAACGACTACATACTGGGTAGATACGTGGGATGTATACTCTCCTATTGTAAGATAATTAGGTTGTCAAACTTTCTGATAACATTGTAATTAAAATCTCTGTAATTACAACTTTTCCCATATTTTGGTTATTCTCACAAATGGGAATCCTGTATCAAACGGTTACAAACATTTTTGACGCTTATTACACATTGCCATGGTTTAACTGCAGTGAACATCTGTGGTTCTCCATGTTGTATTCTTTCATCTTCCTCTATTAGTAACACCCTAGCTTTCCTGAGGGAAACCAAGCCAACTCCATGTGCTTTGGGAATAAATGACTCTACCCACATCCCTCCTCCTTTTCCCAGAGAGTAACATGTGGCTCATACCTGGCAAATCAGGGCATTACATTCCCCTGGCCACAGTTCAGGGATGGTCATGTGACCCAGATAGAGCCAAGAGCAACGGAACAAGGAGACTTTGGTAAGACTGTTGGGAAGGATGGCACTACTCTTTTCTGCTGACCAGGGACGATGATGTAAACTTGGAACTGCTGGGACCCACCACATGGAACCTGAGAATGAAGCCAATACAGTAGAAGACAGAGCTGAGGGATGGAGAGATACTAGGACAGGCCCTGTTTGAATTGCTGGATTCAGTAATGTCTGATGCCAGAACTACCCCAGGACTTTTCAGTAACATGAACCAAAATTTGTCTTTGCTCCTTAAGCTATTTCATTCATTCATTTACTTTTCTATCATTTGTGACCAAACAAGTCTGAGCTGGTACAGGTAGGTCCTTTTTACTGAGGTGTAACTCGTATGAAGTACACAAATCTTGCATGTACAGCTTGATAAACTTTTACACACGTGTATCTATCAATACAGTCATCACTCAGATCAAGGTGTAAGCATTTACAGCACCCTATTTTGAGTAGGTTCTTGGAAACCCTGGTGGTGCGATGGTTAAAGAGCTACGTCTGCTAACCAAAAGGCTGGCAGTTTGAATCCACCAAGTGCTCCTTCAAAACTCTACGGGGCTGTTCTACTCTGTCCTACAGGGTCCCTATGAGTTGGAATCAACTCGACGGCAACAGGTTTGGTTTTTTTTTTTTGGAGTAGGTTCTTGGAGCCCTGGTGGTGCAGTGGTTAAAAGCTTGGCTGGCTAACCCAAAGGTCAGCTTTTGAATCCACCAGCTGCTCCTTGGAAACCCTGTGGGGCAGTTTTACTCTGTCCTATGGGGTCGCTATGAGTCAGAATCGACTTGACAGCAACAAGTTTGGTTTTGGTTTTAGTAGGTTACAAGCTCTATCCCAGTAGTTACTCCCCTAAACTCAACTATGGTTGAGAGTGATTTTTGTAAAATATAGATCTGATTGTGTATTGATAAACAAAAACCAAACAGAAAAAACTTTTTATACTGGGGGGATAAAGTCTGAGTATCTTAACATGCTTTACATGATCCTTCTCTGGTTAACCTTTGATGAACTTTCCAGTCTTTCTTCCTATGGCCTCCTTATGTACCACACATTCTGGCTGAACTGAAATGCATGCAGTACCCAAATCCCAGTGTTGTTCATGCCTGCGAGTTTGCCGTTGGTGCTTCTTTCTCTGCCTTGAATATCCTTTCCTCCTTTGCCTGTTGAACTGTCAAGGCCCTACTCAAATACTGTCTTCTTGGTAACCTTTCCTTACTAGATCCAGGAAAAGGCTCCTTAACGCTTTCCTTATAACTTCACAATACCGTGACGCCATATCTATGGTAATGTATGATAAGGGATGTGTCTGTCTCCCTCCGCCATTAAATTATGAGCTTCTGAAGGGCAGTGATCATGTTTATTCATCCGTTTCTCCAGTGCCTGGTACAGTGTCTTACCCATATTAAGTACTCAACAATGAATAAACAAACTTTATTATGTGTGAATTCTTTAATGTTTACCACAAATCATTTTCTGGAAGAGAAAAGATATGTCTAACCTTTAGAATTACTCCCAGGTTTACGTAACATTTTTGACAACAGTTACCCAAGCCCCTGCTTTTACCATAACACTGGTACAGCTAGTATGCTGTCCATGTAGTTCGTTTTCAGATTGACCTTCTTACCTTTTAATTCTTCTTTTGCACACAGATTCTTTTGGCTTTTAAATTTCATATTCACCCATCCAAGAAAGACAGTATGATACAGTGGAAAAGCATGGGCTTTAGAGTCAGACCTAAGTTTAAATCTTCACCTGGCTCTGTTGCAGTTTGTATTTTCTAGAAATGGCCAGGGTCCCTGCCAAATCCTGCCCAAATTGCAGACTCATGAACAAAAATAAACCTTGTTGTCTTCACCCAGATCGTTTTGTGGTGCTTTGTTATGTAGGAATAGATAACCAGATCAGATTTTGGTATGATAAATGGAATGCTATTTAATAAAAACTAAAACATGTGATTTGGGACTGACTGGACATTGAGGATAGTGTTAGTAAAAGTCCAAAGGGCCTTCAAGAGACTGTTAGCAGAAGCCTGATATCCCTGAAGGAGGCTGTCTGTGAGGGCTTAACATGAGGAAAATCTAATTGGAAGCTAAAGGAAAACAGACCTTTGTTATATAAAACCAAAAACCAAGCTCCCTGCCAGGGAGTCAGTTTCAACTCATGGTGACTCCATGTGTTACAGAGCAGAACTGCTCCATAGGGTTTTCTTGGCTGTAATCTTTACAGAAGCAGATTGCCAGGCCTTTCTTCCACAGAACTGCTGGGTGGGGTCAAACTGCCAACCTTCCAGTTGGTAGCCAAGTGCAAACTGCACAAGCCACAGACCTTAATAGTGGAAGAAAATTTAGCAACATTGTCACCTGTGGTAATGTGAAAATATGAAATATACTTAATGAACTAGATGATCTAGTTAAAGAGATTTCTAGGTAAAATATCAGAGGTGTCACCTGGCTTTTTCTGACTTCGTATAGTAAAATGAAGAAATAAAGAACAAACTGTTAAGAAGAAAGGAGCCAGCACTCACTAATTTTCAAAGTAAAATGTTCTTATTCCCAGATGCCAAGTGGTATTAAAATTAACAAATGGCTGTTGAGCAGATAAACCTAGTGTGCTATCAGGACAACATGGTCTAAAAATGAAGCCCAGGGCATGCATATAAAACCCTCTGTTGTGATTTCAGGAGGTGGTGTCTCTGACAGATAAAACTCCCTCTAGGGATTTCAAGGGTATACCTTGCAGATCTTCTTTGCTAAACAATATGATTTCTATGAATCTTAAGGGTATTGCCCCACAGTAGCCTTACAGGAGGAGCCTTGGAAGCAAAATGGTTAATTAAGTACTAGGCTGCTAACCAAAAGGTTGATGGTTGGAACCCACCAAGTGGCTACACCCACCCAGCGGATCCGAGGGAGAAAGACCTGGTGATCTGCTTCTGTGAAAGATTACAGCCTAGGAAACCCTATGGGGTAGTTCTAGTCTGTCACATGGGGCTGCTATGAGTCAGAACAGACTCAGTGGCAGCTAACAACAGCCTCACAAGATCAAGACAGAGGAGGACTTATCTTTTTTTTTGCCTTGCACTTCTACAATTTTACTTTTTTTTTTTTAATAATACTTTATTGTTTTAGGTGAAAGTTTACACAGCAAATTAGATTCCTCTTTAACAATTTTTTATACAAATTGCTCCCTGCCATTGGTTACAAAGTTTACAATGTGTCAGCACTCATTATTTCCATTCTGTTTGTTCTGTTTCCACTGATCTAGCTTTCCTTCCCCTCCTTGCCTTTTCATCTTTGCTTTTGGGTAAATGTTGACCATTGGGTCTCGTATAGTTAATTGTTTAAGGAAGCACATTACTCACAGGTGATATTGTTTATTTTATAAGCCAACCTATTATTTGGCTGAAAGGTAACCTGTAGAAATAGCTTTAATTCCAAGTTCAAAGGGTACCTTAGGGCAATAGTCTTGGGGGTTCCTCTAACCTCTATCAGCAGAGGGACTTGATGAGCTTTGTTGCTATAGCTTTTGTCAAAAGTAGTATATAAACACCAGTAAGATTCATTAAAAAGCCACGAAATTTTTAAGAGAATTGTACTAATGGAAATACTGCAACCTTAGAGTAAAAGGAACAGAAAGTCCAAAATGAAAAGAAGCCTTTTGGACTCCTGAATTTCTATGAGCAGGAAGCAAGCTGAGAAAACAACTCAGTGTCAAACACCAACCTCTTTTTTTTTTTTTTCTTTAATGGAAAAGGAAGAATGATTCAGAGGGCAGAACCTAGAGTCCAGAGGGTACAGTCAAGAGCTGTGGAGAACCATTCCTAGGCAATAAGACCGAGCCCTAAACAAGGAACTTAATTATTAAAAAGATACAACTTTCTCTGGGCTCTCCCTCTATACTGACTTGGCTTTGGAATCTAACCTGGCAACACGTTGTGAGGAAAGCAAGGCCACACAGAGAAGCCACGTATAGATGTTCTGGTCGACACCTCAGCAAAGGTTTTAGGCAAAGGCCAACATCAACATATGAATGAATAAACGTTCAGATGATTCTAGATCTCAGCCTTCAAGTCCCCACTAAACCCTACCCAAATTGGAGGTTCACGAGCAAAATAAAATATTTAAGCTACAACAATAGTAACCATAGACAACTAGAGCTCCTTAATACCCTTGTGTTCTTGGGAAGAGACTTCTAGTGCTATTTGACTTTGAACAAATTACTTTTAACTCTAAGTCTTGGTTTCCTTGGCTGTAAAATGGAACAATAATTACTATGTTGCGGTACAATGGGTTTCTTTTATGTGGCCTTTCTGGTCCTGGGTTTGCAACTCTCCCAAAAGGATTGGTTGGTTTGCTATCTGCATAAACCGCTTGCGAGGACTGGCTGGTTTGCTATCTGCCTAAGTGGCTTACAAGGATTCGTAGGTTCGCTATCCTCCTAAGCAGTTTGCAAGGTTGGTCAGGTTGCTATTCGAGTAAGTGGCTTGCAATCCACCCAATAGGATTGGTTGGTTTACGAAAGTCATGCCTTGAAATTGGCAAAGAGTTTTCATATATAAATAGCCCATCTCACAGAAGTTTTTTGGGGACCTCCTGATCAATAAGAGCCTGGAGAGGAGCACATCCTTCAATAAATGCTATCTAATATTTTTTTTTTAATATTGGCTGGGTTTGTTTTTTAATATTAGTTCAACTTATTTCCATGAAGTTGTTCTAGTTCTACTACTCTGTACACATTCCCCTTCAGGCTATGTGTGTGTTATATACATCTACACACACACACACAGATATACATGCATGTATAAAACCTGGTATATATATTTCTCACCTCCACTGATTCTCATTTCTGGTATTCATGTCCCGGTACAGTCCTCTCCCACAATGAATAGGGTTGCAGAAATGATCTGTTGGAGGTTAGGTCAAAAAAGACATTGTTGCTTCTGTACTGCTCTCTTTCTTCGATCACTTGCTCTGGAGAAAGCCAGCTACCACGTTGTGAAGATGCTCAAGTGGCTTGTAAGGAGGTCCACATAGCTTAAGAAACTGAGAACTCTTGCCTCACTAACTTGACAACCATGCGAGTGTGCTACCTTTGAAGTGGGTTCTCCAGGCCTAGTCAGCTTTGAGATGACCGCAACCTCCTGGGAGACCCTGAGCCAGAACCACCCAACTAAGCTGCTCTTAACATTGGTTTTCCACAGAAACTCTGGAAACAGTATGAGATAAAAAATACTATTATTGCTTTAATCCATAAGGTTTGAGATAATTTATTATGCAGCAATAATTCACAGATATATTAGTTAATTACTGCTGTAGGGGAAACACTAGCTCAAGTTGAGGACTGTTTTAGAGTCCATGTGGAAGGACAGGGGTGGCTGAACGGACTTGAAGATGCTGATGAGACTGAGTTTGAAATAAATGACCATGAGGTTCAAGGTAGAAAGTGAAGACAGAGGAGGCAAACAGACCTGGAGAACTGGGAGAGACTATAAACCTGCAGACTTCACTGAAGTTGAAAAGCAGGTTTGGTGAGGGTAAAGGAGTAAGAAATCTGGAATAAAAGAAAGTTTTGTTTAGAATGTGCAATACTTTGGTTACTGATTTCAGCAGTGTTAACAGTTCTGCAGAACGAAGTGCAGGAAGTGGTCACAGAAGTGGATGGTCAAATGGCAGTGGTGGTGAAAGGCTTTTATGTTGGTGAGTTCAAAGGCACAGAGGACAATGGATCGGCCTAAGCTGATGACAGGATACTGCTAAAATCTTCTCCCTAAAAGAGTGACAGGTCCCTAGGTGGTGCAAGTGGTTTGCACTCATCTGCTAACCTACAGGTTGGCAATTCAAACCTACCTACTGGTACCATGGAAGAAAGTCCTGGTGATCTGCTTCTGTTAAGATTTAAAAAAACCCAGGGAAACCCTGTGAAACAGTTCTACTCTGTAACACGTGGTCACCATGAGTCAAAAATGACTCCATGGCAATTAACAACAAAACAATGATGGAATGAGGGTGGAACAGTGTATGGCCTGATGACGAAGGCAGGGGAGCTGGCTTGGAATCTGTAGTGAGAAGTTAGAATACCAGCCGCTATTCCTGGTTCCAGTGGACACCCTGGTGGTGTGAAGGTTAAGAGTTTGGCTGCTAACCAAAAGGTTAGCAGTTCCAATTCACCAGGTACTCCTTGGAAACCCTATAGGGCAGTTCTACCCTGTCCTAAAGGGTTGCTACGAGTTGGAATTGACTTGATGGCAATGGGTTTGGTTTGGTTTTGGTTTATTCCTGGTTCCAGATATTGATAGTGGGCAAGAATGAAGATGTCCACTTGAAAGGTCTTCAAGGGAAGCAGTGCATTTAAGAAAAAAGAACTGAGATCAGATTTTAGACAAGATAAAGAGGCCGCAGCAGTATTCTAGGAAAAGATTAGATATGTAAGCAAGTTTCTTGGCACGATAGGATTGTTTGTAAAGAAACCAGAACTTTTAGTCTATTGGCAATTGGGAGTCATTGAAATGAAGCCCTGGTGGCATAATGGTTAAGAGTTCAGCTGCTAAGCAAAAGGCTGGCAGTTCGAATCTTAGAAGCCACTCCTTGGAAATCCTATGGGGTGGTTCTGTTCTGTCCTACAGGGCTGCTGAGTCGGATTCGACTTGACAGCATCAGGTTTATAAGGTTTTATGCAGGAAACTGACACAACAAGCTTAGAATTTTGGAAAGCTCCCCTAGATACCAGTAGCAGTGTAGTGGATATACTGGGCAAGGGCGGAGGTCCACAGAGGTTCCTCTGGAGGAAGGGGGTTGGTAAAAAGTCCATTCCACAGAGGTGATAAGCCCCATCATGCACACCACTGAAACAATGAGGTCAGCTACTTAGGAAGTGGAGACTACGTAATTTAATGGAAGATGAGGGAGAGAGAGGAGTGGAGGCAGTTGGCAAGGAAGAGAATTTAATGTGGGAAACATTTGGGAATTCATTAACATCAGAGGTGGCACAGGGAAGGCAGTTTCTGGCTACAAAAGAAATACGGTTAGAAGGAAGGGAGGGGATGTGTGGTAGATTAGAGGTAGCATATAGTGGCCAGCAGCATCAACATCATTTCGGAGATTATTAGATACACAGGGTCTCGAGCCTCATGCCAGACCTACTCATCAAATCTGCACTTTCTCAAGATCCTCAGATGGTTCATATTAGACGTTAACAGTTTGAGAACTACTGGTCTAGAGCACAGACTCTGGAGCCATACAGCTTAGGTTTAAATCCTCGCTTTACCATTTACATATTTAGAATGTGTGACTTTAGGCAAGCTATTTAACCTCCTCCCCATGCCTGCTTCCCCATTTATAATTAAGAATAGTAAGTTTCCACCTCATAAAGCTAAGATCCAAAGTTAATATGTGAAATGCCTAGATAATACTTGGTGCTTAGAAAGCATATCAAACCAAAAGCCCGTTGCTGTCGAGTCAATTCCGACTCATAGGGACCCTATAGGACTCAGTAGAATGCCCCATAGAGTTTCCAAGGAGCATCTTGTGTATTCAAACTGCCGGCCTTTTCATTAGCAGCTGCAGCTCTTAACCACTATGCCACTAGGGTTTTCTTAGTAAGCCTAGCACTAGCTACTTTCCAGTCTCATTTTCTACTTAGTATGATCAGGGTTGGTCTTATAAGCTCCTTGTCTTTTCATTTCTACCCCCTTATGTCATTATGGGAAACCCTGGTGGCGTAGTGATTAAGTGCTACGGCTGCTAAACAAAGGATCGGCAGTTTGAATCCACCAGGCGCTCCTTGGAAACTCTGTGGGGCAGTTCTACTCTGTCCTATGGGCTCACTATGAGTCGGAATCGACTCCACAGCACTGGGCTTGGTTTTTGGTTCTGGTATGCTGAGCAAATAATCTGAGAAGCCAGACTGTATGAAGAATGGGGCATCAGGATTGGAGGAAGACTCATTAACAACCTGTGTTATGCAGATGACACAAGCTTGCTTGCTGAAAGTGAAGAAGACTCGAAGCACTTACTGATGAAGATCAAAGACCAGAGCCTTCAGTATGGATTACACCTCAACATAAAGAAAACAAAAATCCTCACAACTGGACCAATAAGCAATATCATGATAAATGGAGAAAAGACTGAAGGTGTCAAGGATTTCATTTTACTTGGATCCACAATCAATGCCCATGGAAGCAGCAGTCAAGAAATCAAACAACATATCACATTGGGCAAATCTGCTGCAAAAGACCTCTTTAAAGTGTTAAAAAGTAAAGATGTCACTTTAAGGACTAAGGTGCGCCTGACCCAAGCCATATTTGTAATTGCTTCATATGCACGTGAAAGCTGGACAATGCATAAGATGGAAGAATTGAAGCCTTTGAGTTATGGTACCGGTGAAGAATACTGAATATACCATGGATTGCCAAAAGAACCAACAAATCTGTTTTGGAAGAAGTATAGCGAGAATGCTTCTTGAAAACAAGACTCCGTATCACATACTTTGGACATGTTATCAGGAGGGACCAGTCCCTGAAGGACATCATGCTGGGTAAATTAGAAGGTCAGCAAAAAAAAGAAGACCCTCAACAAGATGGATTGACACAGTGACTGCATCGACGGGCTCAAGCATAACATGACTGTGAAGATGGCACAGGACTAGGCAGTTTTGTTCTGTTGTTGCTGAGTCGGAATTGACTTGACAGCACCTAACAACAACGTGGCATTTTGAAATTTGTTGTAAAGTACTCTTGGAGGTCAAAAAACCTCGGGTACAAATGACTTTGGGTGAATTCCTGAGTATGTATATATTTTCTCATCCACAGTCTGAGGGACCTTAATTATACCTGCTCCATTGAGATGCTGTAAGGCTCAGATCAAACAATGGATGTTAAAATTGCAAAATCTTCTATTAAGGTTTCATGTATCATCTTTTCAAGGGTTCTTAAACATTTGGCCTGAAAGCAGGTGGTATCCCAACTTAGTGGGAAACACATGGAAGAGAATGCACTCCAAGGTCAGGGAACGAGTGGAGGGAGATCCTGAAGGTTAATTTGCCCCACTGTACGATTTTCTGAAGGGGCAGGCTTAGATTTCAACAATTATTTCCCTGGACCTTGGACAGTAGTTTTAGCTAATAGGTAAAAAGTAGTAGGAAAGTTAAATGCTGTTACTTATTTTCTCTTCCTAACCTACAGCTCCATTCAAGAACAGCCTGACACGTTTGTACGGTGGTTCACAACTTTTATCTACATTGTGTCTTACAACATCACCATAGGGTAGTATTAAGCACATTTTTCAGAGAAGGAAAGTATGTCTGGTAATAGCAGAATACATATAAAAAGACCCTCTGACTTGAGCATTTCTAGCCAGATCCCATGTTGCTACCCAAAATACAAAATTTAAAGAGAACTGAATCTTCAAGAATACCAGGTACTGGCTTCGATTTTACGGTCGCGAGTAAGTTTACAGTGGGATCCTTTTCTCATCTGTAAAATACCTTCTTCACAAAATTGTTGTAAGATTAAATAAGAAAGGCTGAAGGTGCACCTACCACGTCGTAGGGGCTCAAGTAAACCCCTTCTGCTTCTTGCCTTTGACAGATATAGCACGAGATAATCACCATTCTCGCTTCACATGTGGAGAAACCCAAAGTCGAGAAAGACTGACTATAACCCAAATCGGAGCCTGACCTGTTGGTTCCCCTTGTCTACATGCAACTCCGCAGCCCCCAGAGTGGGTAGAGGCACCTGCGATGTCCACTATGTCCGTACCCGTAACGTGGATTATCTCTGAGTTGTCGTTTGGGAGGCCGGCGGCCGCTGATAATTGCTCCCATGATTGTGAGAAATCCATTCCTAATCCTCAACGCCGGATCAGGGACAAAGCTACTTTCCCATCATCCCTAACTTCCCCTAGCGTAAAGGTCGCAGCAAATTCTCGGACCCAGCCACTGACGCCATTTCGACCGCTACGTGTGACGCCACACGTAGCAGAGAGCGCAGCCGATTGGCTGGGAGACAGCAACTCCCGAGGAGAGGCGCGCGAAGCCAGAGAGAAGAGGGTATGGAGGTGAAGCCAAAGAAACTACAATCCCAGCCTTCCTTGCGCGTGAGACAGCAAACCCGGAGCAAAAGAGGAGAGAGCCTGGGTTCGGACCACAACTCCCAGCACCCCTCGCGATGTCTCTTTTTTCCTTTCGTAACGCAGAGGAAAAGGGGGCCAAGAAGAATGGAGGCCTTTTGGTGTCTATTCTCCGAAAGGCGGGAAAGGCGAACTACACCTCCCGACTGGCAGCGCGTGGGTGCGCCTGCGCCTTGATACCTGTCGCCATCTTGCCCCCTCAGAGGTACCGCAAACAAACCCAATTCCTGGTGTCCCCTAGTCTTGGCGGAGGAGCCTTTTAGATGAGCGCCGAAAGGCCGGGCAGGTAGGTGACTCTCAGGCAGGGTCCTGGGAAGAGCTGGCAGCCTAGCCAGGCTAGAGGAGCTCCAGACCAAGCATTCGGAGCCCGGTTTGGGGCGCTTTGCCCCATCCCCCGTTGTCTCATAACGGGATCGCGGTGCTCCCCGATGTGGGCTAAGGGGGTCTCTGGCAGGCCTGGTGCTGGAGTCCTTGGGGTCCAGCTTTGGGAGCCTCCCGGTGAGTCTCGGCTCATCTGGCTGGCTGTCCGCGCGCCTAATCTCTCTCGGTTGTCCTTTCCGCTGAGGAGGGAGGGAGGCACGGACGCCGGCCGGGGCCCCTGACACTGGCTCCTGGCCCCGAGGGTCTTCGGTCGTGGGCTTGACATTGGGGCGGGCGCTGAGAAGCCCCGGTGCGGAGGGTGGGCGGGCTGCTCTTGTTGTGGTGCTGTGAAAGAGTGCGTGTTTAGGGAGGGGGCGGGGCGGGTTGCCTCCTTGACACTTGAGTGGGGTAAAGATTACACTAGATCTCGGTTCCCTGGGCGGGCTCCGGCATCTACTGCCCAGGTTTCCGAAGCGGTGTGGCCCGGTGGTGGGGTCCGCTGGCGGGGACGCCTCGGGATGCCGTGACGTGTGCCTGATTCGGGCGGTCGCCGGCCGCCTCCGAGATCCTGTCGGGAGGCGGGGACTGGCCTGTGGAGGGAGCGGATTCCTTTGGCTCTGCCCCTTCTTCCTCCTACCCACCCCTTTTCTTTATGTCATCTTGCCGAGTGGGGCGCGCAGTTCAGTTCTCCTTGCTCTGGGTTGGTTCTGAACTGAGAGGACTATGGGAAGAAGGGGGAGGGGGGCTCAAATCGGGGCGAAGAGTTGGAGTTAGCAGCCTCAGCGCCTGGAACGAGATGTATAGCAAGTTAGTTATTTCGGCTCGGTGTGTGATTCCTAGGCTAGACAGCGGGCTCGTTCATTCATTCGTTTTACACACTCACTGCCTCAACCATCCATTGATCTATTTAAGAAATATTTTCCGCGGTTTTACTATGAGCTAAGCAAGTATTGTCCAAGAGCCCAGAGTTTTTTATCCTCTAAACCAGGGAGTTTTCAGTACGGAATCAGTTCCTGGGATACCAATAGTAAACTTGGTAAATAGTTGTTTAACGACTACAGGGTCCAAATTTATATTTCATTGTTAAGGCTTGAAGAGAGAGTTCTTTATTAAGTTCCATTTACCCAGGAAATGATCTAAGAGCTATCTGTACTTTGTCTTACGTAACTCGTGAGGAAACAGACCTGGAGAAATCAAACAACTTGCTTAATGTTACACAGATAGTAGCACCTATTTATTAAAATAAAAAAAATTTTTTTTTCTTTTTAGCCCCTGCTCTTTAATCCTCCTAACAAACTAGGTGGTATTATCTCTGTTTAGCAAATGTGTAAGTTTCAAGATTCAGAGAGGCTAATTTACCCAGTATCACAACACCAGTAAGTCTAAAAGCTGGAACTGGAACCTAGATGTGTCCAACCCTAAACCCTGTGCTCTTTCCACTGTCATAGGCTGGCATATTAAGTTCTCAAATGGTTAATTCTTCATTTTTCAGAAGTTGAAAAGTGTGGTATTAAAAAAGGATTGTGGGATATCTTCTTGGTTTTACTTCTTAGCCTGTCGAACACAAGGTGAGTGGCCTTTTGAACGTGCCTTAGTAATTTGATTTCTTTTTTTTCTTTTTGGCAGGGAAGACAAGCTCTCTGGGGCTACCAAAAGGAAGCAGCAATGCCTGTTGTGTGGCCAACCCTTTTGGATCTCAGCAGGGATGAATGCAAAAGGATTCTTCGAAAATTGGGTATGATTTTAATTTTTGATGTTTTACACCTTTCTGTGATACTTTTCCCTTTCTGCTTTGGGTCATGGCTATTTGCATAGATGTTGCACCTCATACTAGGTTAGAAATTCCTTGAAGGTATAGCCCCTGTCTCACTCATTGCTATTTCTCCTACCACAGCGCTTTGTACATAATTGGTGCATAAATCATAGTAGTAATAATAGTAGTAGCTAAGAGTTATTGAGGGGTATTGGGCTGATAGGAGCCCTTGACATTCAACAACTCATTTAATCCTCACTCAAACCTAAAAAATAGACTTTTTTGGTCACCATCTTACCTGTGAGGAAACTGAAGCTTTAGAGCCGGAGGTAAAGCTGCTAGTAAGTAGTGGAGTCAGAATTTGAACCCAAGAAGTATAATTCCAGCCTCGCTTTAGTCTACTCTTAACGATCATACTATATTTCCTTCATGGATGTATGCGTGAGTTATACACTATTTCTGAATTCTAAATGTAAACTATGCTGACTTCCCCAAATTATATCTTACTGTCAGTTATAAGGAGCTGTGGTGGCGTAGTGGTTAAGAGCTTGGCTGCAACCAAAAGCTCAAATCCATGAGCAGCTGCTTAGAAACCTTATGGGGCAGTTCTACTACTCTGTATCATAGGGTTGCTCTGAGTCAGGATTGACTCAGTGGCAACAGGTTATCAGTAATAAAACATACTTTATTCTTGTAATTACTTATTTAGTGTCTGGTGGTGTAGTGGTTAAGTGCTACAGCTGCTAACCAAGAGGTTGGCAGTTCAAATCCACCAGGCGCTCCTTGGAAACTCTATGGGGCAGTTCTACTCTGTCCTATAGGGTCGCTGTGAGTCGGAATCGACTCAATGGCAGTGGGTTCAGTGGGTTTTTCCCTGATGGAAACTCCGGTGGCATAGTGGTTAAAAGTTCGGCTGCTAACCAAAAGGTCAGCAGTTCGAATACACTAGGTGTTCCCTGGAAATCCTATGGGGCAGTTCTACTCTGTCTTACAGGGTTGCTGTGATGAATCAGAATTGACTTGATGGCAACGGGTTTTTTTTTTTTTTTTCGCGCCTGAGAGCAACATTTTTCAACCAGAATTTAAGTCCTAATGCTAAGGTACCCATTGTATGTACTGAATTAACGTCTCCCCATGTATCTAAACCGAAAACCAAACCCATTGCCAGAGTGGAGTACGGCAGAGTAGAACTGTTCCATAGGGCTTCCAAGGCTATAATCTTTACAGAAGCAGACTGCCACATCTTTCTCCCATAGAGTGGCTCGCGGCTTCAAACTGCTGACCTTTGGGTAAGCAGCCAAATGCTTAACCACTGTGCCATCAGGGCTTCCCCCATGTATCTAGAATGGTGTTATAGTTATGCACAATCCTTGGGAAAATTGGGAAGAGAGCTATTCAAATCTGTGATTTAAATGAGGACTCTGGTTTGAGACTGTAAATTCCAAGAAAAGGACCTTGTTTGTCTTATTTACTGCTCTGTCCTAGGGCTAGCACATTGTAGGTGTCCAGTAAATGAATAATTTGAAAACGAACATTAAATATTTTAGCAGTGGATATGAATAGATATCCATGGTTTTGAAGGTATACCAGTGTAGGGAAATTGTGGGTCTTGAATTCAGACAGATCTGGGGTCTTAGTCCTGTTACTAATGACCTATGTGATCAAGGACGAGTTGTTTCATCTCCCTAAATCTGCTGACACTTTTGAAAAGAAGGATAGTAATATCTGCCTCATTAGTTTGTTGTGTGGATTAACTGTGTGTAAAGGGCCTATCACAGTGGCTGACATCAGAGTGTAATGTTTTAAATCAGATGCTTTCAGACATCTATTTATTTGCAGCTGAACCTTTTCTTCAAAAGAAGTTTTGTTGGGAATTCCTATGTATAAGTTAAAATCATAGTTGCTGTGGCCCTGCCTACTAATAACTTTTGCCCTTTTTATTTCCCTTCAGGTCACTGTAAGGATTTCTCTTAAACTACTTCTTAGCATTGTGTTTTAGTATTGTCTAGAAAGCCTTTTTTTGGCAATTATTCCTTTATATTGTTTTACCTCATGTCCAAAATTTTAATACTAATGCGAGGATGGTTTTCTACACAATTACATGCAATTGCTGTAACTCAGTTGCTGATTATAAAATTGGACTCATATTTATTTCATAGCTGAAATAATTGCAGAAGGATAGATCACAATATAGCAAATTGGACTGAGGTTTCTGGGCTTCCAGGGCCTTGAATCAAAAGATAATGTTTAAATATAAAAATGGTAGTCTTTAGGTCTAACCAAGAAACCAAACCAGTTGCCATCAAGTCAATTCTGACTCTTAGCGACTCTATAGGACAGAGTAGAACTACCCCATAGGATTTCCAAGGAGTGGCTGGTGGATTTGAACTGCTGACCTTTTGGTTAGCAGCCAAGTTCTTAGCTATAGTACCACCAGGGCTCCTTAAGTCTACGTATACCCATAATTTTAAATCAGAGCCGTGTGAGTAATGCTGCTGGGGAGCTGTGTCTATTAAAATGAAACAAAACAAAACAAAGCTATCCTACAGGGAAATGTAATGTGCAGTGAGCCTTCACTTTAGGAGGTGAGTGAATTGTAGAAAGATTTCTTCTTCACCTGTTGGCTTATTATCATAACAATGAAACCTTTGAAATGCCTTCAACCAAAGCTTTGAACCGCTTCATTCTGGTTGGAACCCCTGCTGAGAATTTGCATTTCTACCCAAGATATGCTGAGTCAAAATCACTTAAATTTTACTTAATTAAAGATAAATTGAGGTAGAGAATTTGTTTCTGATGTGCTGAATATTCCAAAAACACAAAGAAAAGAATATACCAGTGATAGATAAATGCTTCCTTCCTTCTGATCTGCTTCTCTACTACCCTGTTTTATGTGACCATTTCTGAGCTGTAACTCTAACATGGCGCTTTATGGACTACAGTATAAAATTTGTTTAAATGGAATGGGTTGAGGGCTTTGTAAAAATAGCTCAGCAACTCTTATTTTCTGAGGTGTTTGCATGTGTTTATTATTTCATTATACTTTAGTGTCATTTCAAAAAAAAAAAAAACCCAAACCCTTTGCTGTTGAGTTGATTATGATGCACAGTGACTCTATAGGACAGAGTAGAACTGCCTTACGGGGTTTCCAAAGCTATAAATCTTTAGTGAAGCAGACTGCCACACAATTCTCCCTTGGAGTGGCTGGCAGGTTCAAACTGCTGACCTTTTGGTTAGCAGCCAGCACTTTACCCACAGTGCCACCAGGGCTCCTTTGTGTCATTACAGTTAACTCTAAAATTGGATACCGACCAAGATAGTACCAGCAATTCAACTAAGTTCGAGATGTATCAGGATCTGAGGATACCCGTCAAAATGGGCATCAATAAATATGTAGGGTGGGAAGCTAGTAAGGCTTCTTTACAAAGAGTGCATTTCTGGAGAAGGGGAGGAAATGCCTTGGGTTGTGTAGCTTTGTGTGAGGTTGCCACATCTTACTTTTGTATATGCTCTTTTTAGTTAGACTTGAAATGCAAGAAATATTTATCACATTTCTTTAGTTAATTACGTTTTCTTTGAAATAGTGTCTCCATCACCATAAATTCCACAGGCCAAATGGACTTTTTCTTTAAACTACTTTCCTCTCCCTGACCTCTCCATTTCTTTTTGTGTCATTGCCATTCTCCTGAATACCTTGCAAACTGTAAAACCTGACTCCTTCCCTTCTCTCACTCCTATAGTCAATCAATTACTGAGCCCTATCAAATAGAAACTTTTTAGGCTGGAATTAAAGGCTTTTCTCAGTCTGGCCCCAAACTGCTTTTTCATTTTTATCCTTTTCTATTCTCTTACATGTGCGAACCAATCTTTATAATAGTTATATATTTCTTAGGTCCCTTATTGAATTTTAATCACCTTGAGGATAGGAACTTTGTTGATAAAATATTCTCCATGGTACCTTGTGCTAGTAATGTTCAGTTAGGCGTTTGACTTGAATCAGTGATTATCCAAGTATGGACTCCCCTAGTGCAAACCGGTCATAGTCACTGACTCTTACTGGGAGTTGTCTATATGAAGCATTTCCTTCACTCCCTCTATTCCTTTTGAACATTTGCATTTTTTCCCCCGCCTGCCTGGAGCATAGTTCTTTTTCTGATTAAAGCTTATGCCTCCAGACTAGATGCGTTTCTCCTTTGTGCATTTCCACTGTATTGTAAACTGAATCGTAATTGTCTGATTACTTGTTTCACTGTAGTTTCATCCTAGAGTTAACTCCTTGATGGCAGGACTTAGCGCACTGTCTGGCTTATATAACAGGGACTTAGTACTGATTTGTTGAATAAAATATTCCATAAACAGAGCATAAACCTTTAGAGTATAGTGATTTCTTAGTTGGTTATCCGTGGTGCCTTTCTGAACTCTCCCACGTGCCCTGATAAAAGCTGAAATATGTGTTCCCTGGAACTGTTTCTTCCACTACTCCAGAGCAGCAGAGCCTTGCACTTAAGTAGAGAACTCAGGAAATGTCTATGTAGTACCTAGCACAGATTGAACATGCATATGGTTACACATGGGGCAATTCACTTGGACCAGGCATTTGTATTTAACATAGTGAGCTCACTCTTGTATATAAAGCTTTCTTTTGCCAGTCAGAAATGTGAATAATATGAACTGGATGATGCTACTAGTTGATTGTGTATGTAGTACCTAGCATGCATGCGGTGCAGTGCTTAAGCACTCAGCTTCTGAATGAAAGGTTGGGAGTTCAAACCCACCAGCTGCTCTGTGGGAAAAAAATGTGGCAGTCTCCTTCTGTAGAGATTTACATCCTTGGACAGTCGGAGTGGACTCAGTGGCAATGGGTTTTTAACCATGCATGCGTGCATTCATTATTTGGGTAATATTTATTATCGTTTGTGTTGTCAGACATGGACAAATAGCGAATACTCTATAGGAACTTGAACTGAGTTTGGAGGTAACTGTAGTCCGGACATTATTTCCCATCATTTTATTTTGCGTAGATGTATGTGTCTCATAGTGGTAATGGTTTCAGACAACAACCATTTTATTTTTTTTTCACGCTTCTGTGGGTTGCTTGTCTTGCCTGAGCTCTCTCATATGGCTGTATTCAGCTGATAGCATAGATGAGGACTGGGTTTAACTGAAATGACTGGGCCTCTCTCCACGTGGTGTTTCATCCTGGGTGTCTTCACAGCTTGGTAGTAGTGCAAATGCTTGGTAAGCTTCTGCTTACATTGTGTTTGCTGATGCTCCGCTGGCCAAAGCAAGTCACATGCCAAGCCCAGAGTCAATGTGGGAGGGGACTACACAAAGGTAGTACACAGGAGGACTACATTGGGAGACATGCGTAATTCATTAGGACCATTAGGGACTTTATGGTTATATATTTTAACCAGTACTAGGGACTGACCTTTTTATTTCATAATGGTTGTATTTGTGGAAAGATAGTGAAATGAGACGGTCCAACATTAAGGTTTAGCATATTATGTCCTGGTTGCTGTAAGAGCATTTCATGGCCTCTGTGAGTCAGAATCAACTTGATGGCAGTGGTTTTGGTTTTTTGTTTGAATCACCAAGAGCTGCCTCAGAAGAAAGGCCTGGCAATCTAGTTCCAAAAAAAATCAGCCATTGAAAACCGTGTGGAGCACAGGCCTACTCTGACAGATGGGGTTGCCCTGAGTTAGAATTGACTCAATGGCAACTGATTATTTTTTTATAGAGCGGAGAATCTTAGATCTGGAAGGTACCTTAGAAGTTCCTTCTGGATAAGGAAACAGATTCAGAGATGAGAAAGGATTTGCCCAAGGTCACACAACTAGTAAGTGGCAATGCTGGAGCCAGAGTCTGGTTACTTGACTCTCATTCCAGTATTTTTTCAGTTGCACTGTATTCTTTCTGACAACTACCCCAAGAGAGAGTTAGAATATAGTTTGAGTTCTTAGGCAGAGCTAAGGAATTATTTGAAGGATTGACCAGTGAAGGTACCTTTCAGTAATGCTAAAAGCTTCTCTTAAGCAGCCTTTTTGCATCACTTGGAGCCTGTTCCCAGTTGTTTGTAGCACCGGAGTTATGTGTTCTCAAGTAATAACATATGAGACCAAATGTTTACTATTAGATTTTTCTACCTAAACATTTTACATACATGACTTCCATGTGTCAGTAAAAAACAAAATGATATAAAATTATAAAATTGTAAAACCCACATTTTGATCTCTTTTTAGATAAACTGTCTGAAAGGAATTAAAAAATATTTACAGTTGATTTTTCAGTGTCTTGCCCTGCAGTTTTGCTCTATGATGCCATAGTAGTAAAATACTGAAGGCCTATCTTGATGAAATAAAATTTTCTTCTTCCAGAATTGGAGGCATATGCTGGAGTTATCAGTGCCCTTCGGGCACAGGGGGATCTCACCAAGGAAAAGAAAGATCTTCTTGGAGAACTCTCAAAAGTTCTTAGGTAAATTTTCATAAAAGTTTGTGAGATGTGATTCTAGAAATTTCATTTTGAGGGGTTTCATTACTACTCATTTTAGTAACTGAAATTAAGTTGAAGAACAGAAGTGTTCAAATTGTGGGTGCTTTGAGATCCCTTCCCAGTTATGTGATCTGTTACAGAAAATTTAGAAAATTGTATAACTTTAACATTTATTCTGAAGTCCAATCAGAAAAGGTTTAAGGCAACTTGTTTTTAGATTTGGGCCACCTAGAAAAGGGAAGCACTTTTTTGACAGGGGTGAAGGAAAGGAGAGCTGGCAGCAACTGGATATGAAGATCTAAAGTGGTATCTGTTGAGGGAAAGCACAGAGTGCAAGGAAGGTGCCGTCTCAGTTTTATGTAAGTGGGTGGTGATTAGACGGTCATATCCTTAAGCATAGTCTCTTCCTTCAGCTTCCCACTAGAGTGACACTTGAACCCATTAAAAAATTCTAGTGAAGGGGTTCCTCAACACTTTATCTTGATCCAGTCTAAAATCTTGAGCTTCATCAGAAAATGTTCTGTTTTAACTGAATTTCTACATTTAGAATTATTTTGTCTTATTCTTTTTATAAGTAAAATATGGAAGAGGTTCTTCCTATGTTTGTTTAATTAACATTAATATCTTGTCTTCACATTTAACAGTTTATAGTTTTTGTTTGTTGTTTATGTTTCCTTCTAAACTGCTTTCCAGCTCCAAAATGTTTTGGTCCATGGTACAGATTTAGCTTAAGCAATAAAGATTATAATTTGAAGAGTAGTTTTCATTTCATTGAATATTTATGAATGGAATAGACATAGCCTTTTCTTACTAGTTCAGTATTAACTTTCCATTTGTTAGATGAGGATCAGTGTAAGCACATTTTTACCCTATTGGTAACGTATAATGTGGAAGACGCATACCTGAAGTGTTGTGTAATAAGGGGTATTAATAGAATATAACCACAGTAAACAGACTGTTTTGCCGCTCTTATTTCTTTATTATGTTTACTGAACTTAAAATTATAGAATCTTAAGCTTTAGAAAGGACCTTAGAAAACTCTTCTGAGAGCCCGGATCCTCAGAAACCATGATTAGGAGGTCACCTAGCTTTGGTTTGCATATTTATGTAGGTAAATAAAAGTCTTTGCTAATCTTGTCTGTGGTGTGACAGTTCTGAGTTTTGGAATTCCTGCCTTGATATCAAGTTGAATTTGTCTTCCTGTGATTTCTAATTTGCAACTAACTCTCTCTGCAGTTACACAGAATCAGTATGAATCCTTTTCTATGACTTTAAGCATTTGAAGATATATGAGGCCCCTGTGTATATCTTTTCACAAATCAGTCTTGTCCCCTATGCTCCCCCAAAGCAAACTGTTGATGTAGACATTAATAAAAGTATAGAAAAGAGCTGCCTGCTTGGCAGAGTTCTATAATGGCTATTTTTTTTCATAGCATCTCAACAGAACGCCACCGTGCTGAAGTTCGGAGAGCAGTAAACGATGAACGGTTAACAACAATTGCACATAAGTAAGCCATTAGTCATACCACCCCTGATTTTTTTATGACATAGTATAACATAGTTTTGAAAGTCTTCCTATTGTGTAGCAGATTCCTGAGTCTGTTATCTTACTAGTCATATTTCTAAACTCAGGGATCCTGACCATAGTGTGTTAACTGATTATTCAGTTGGTTAAGTTTTTGCATTTGGTTAGGCACGCTTTAAATATTCAGGTCAAATCCTGTTACAGTGAAACCTTTGTATAACTAAAGACCACCACAGTTTAGCAGATGATTCACTTATTTGAAGCAAAGTTCAATAACAAAGTAGTGTGCCCCCCCAAATTTGACAGCCACTTAGAGGTTGTTTGTAATGGTATTTGATATGTATATTGCTTTATAAATAGGCATTATAAATTTTTTGATATCTGACTAATCACTTCATGTATTTTGAGATTCAGAAAAGAACTGTGAATGTAATGTATTTTAACTTTAAAAACCCAACAAAATAAAATGATAAAGAAGTCTTATCAAATTATTTTCAGATCATTTTAACTGTTTGACAGGTGGGGTGGAGGATGGTGGAGGACTGAGTGTAGGGATCAAGCATTAATAGAGTATGCCTGAAGACAGTGCCTCCTAAAGAATAGAACCAAGCCCAAACCAAACCCATTGCTGTCAAGTCATTTCTGACTCATAGTGAGCCTATAAGACAAAGTAGAGTGCCCCGTAGGGTTTCTAAGGCTGTAAATCTTTAGGAAAGCAAACTGCCACATCTTTCTCCCATGCAGCGGCTGGTGGGTTTGAACCCCCAACCTTTTAGTTAGCAGCTGAGCCCTTTAACCAGCATACCACCAGGGCTCCTTAAAACTAGAAAGGAACAGAAATTATCCTTTAAATACTAATGCAAGATGATGGAAATGATTCATAAAATTTGTTGTAGTGTAATTCAGTTACTTTTTATTTGTTTTAATGTGAAATGAAACTAAAGGGAAAAATTCGGTATGTTTCCGTAATGTAATAAACAGTATATTTAAACCAATTGGCGGTATTTGAATTGACTTCCAAAGATCCGTTAGCTGAATGTTGTGCTTCACTGTCCCTCATTTTACCTAACTTACAAAATGGGGTGCTACCTTTTTAACTGCCTAGTTTGAAGGTTTAGCTATTTATCCTGCAATTTTGTGGTTTTTCAGTGTTGGGTATGCACCATAGAAATTTGGAAAATTTCCATGAGAGACATTTAGTATTTAGTTGTCAGGTTAACATGGTTGAAAGATGAAAATATTAATGTGTTCCTTCTTTAATTTGTTCTAAACTTTAGATTTGGGGTGCCCTAAAAGTAATAACTGAGCTTAGATTTTAATTTGAGAACTGGTAACAGGAAACTTATATGCTAGATAATCAAGTAATTAACAATAGTTTGCTCTCAGAGGCACTTAGAAACAAACTTAGTACCTTAGAAGCATTGGAACAGTATTGTGGGTTGTAAGTTGATGCATCAGTTTCATACTTAAAGGATAACATTTATTTAGTCTCCTTTTCCTTTTTTCCCCTTCCAAGAATGAATTTATCCTTATATTTGGGTGAAAGACCAAGTTACAGGTATGCAAATAGGTTATTATTATTTCAGGCTTTTTCTTGTATTTATTTCAAAATTGAAGCTCTCAATTATTCAGGGGCACATTATTCCATTTATGAATTAACCGTGCTCCTTGCTTTTCCTTCTCTCGTCCTCCTAATGCTGCCCACCCTTTAGCCATTTTGCTGCTTGGGAGTACTTCTAGTCAGAGGGTGGGAAGGGAGAGGAGGTGACAAATTTTAATTAGTTATCTTACTACATGTTAGCTGTCTTGGAAAAGGTTTGATGGAAGAATTTACAAGTATTTGCCAAAATATTTTTGGATAATATGTGGGTTTCTTTAATCTATTTGACCTCTCCCTTTCCCTCCTCTCTCCATTAGCATGGATAATTGAGAGTTGGCTTTTATCTGCCTGTTTCTTTTTTTCTCTCCTTTTTGATTTAATACATGAATTTCATTTTTTCTGAAGAGTTTTTACTTCAGTGTGTAATTTTAAGCTTCTTAGGTCTTTCAGTACTCCTGTTTTAATATTTTGTATTGTGATTTTAGTTTGACCAGCTCTTGTATTTATTTGTTGAGCCCAAGGGCCAGCGAATTGGGAATTTGCGAGATGGGTATAGATCTCTCATTCTGTCCATCTCCTCAGCCCTCTTCCTCCAGAAAGTACACTAGAGCTTAATTCCGAAGATTATATATAAAACCCATTGCTGCTGAGTCGATTCCAACTTATAATGGCCCCATAGGGCAGAGTAGAACTGCCCCCTAGTGTTTACAAGGCTGTAGCCTTTACGAAAGACAGTCACATTTTTCGCCCACGGAGCGGCTGAGCACTTAACCACTGTGCCACACTGGGGCTTCCTGGGTTATCTCTGACCCATTGGACCCATTGCCATTGAGTAGATTCTGACTCATATATAGGACAGAATAGAGCTGCCCCATATGTTTTTCCAAGGACCGCCTGGTGGATTTGAACTGTTGACCTTTTGGTTAGCAGCGGTAGCTCTAAACCACTACACTACCAGGGTTTCCAGATAGGAGGACCTTATATTATGAGCCTGAAAAAACAACTGGAGCTGAGGAGGAATGTGTCTGAACTGACTGCATTTCCTTTCTCCTCTCTCTTCCCTCCCCCACTCAGAACAGCAGCTTAGGCCAGAAGGCATGTGGTCAAAAGGTGATGAGAAAGCCCAGATGATTGAGCACAAAGGAGTGGGGAAACAAAAGGAGTAGGGTGTCTGGGATCAAAGAAGAACCTTGCTTGCGGCCTGAGGCATAACACGTGGTTATTGTTTGGAACTGGGCCATTTATTAAATTTGATATTCGAATTCAATTTTGGATTGTGTCAGAATATTGCATTATAAAGCCCTGAATGTCAAGGGGCTTCAGATTTTTTTTAACTGGGCCACTTTGGCCAGAATTGTCTCTAGGGTTAGAAGAAAATAGCTATCTGGAATTTATACTCTCTTAACCCTTTCCCTATCAGCCAAACATTCAAAGTGATTTCTTGCTGGTGCCCAGTATGCCAGTGGATATGAGGGCCAAGGTAGTTTTATTAGTATCATGTTAAATTTCTCACAGAAAGTAAGGGAGCAAGGATCTCCACCCTCCCTTGCTACACTTTGTATAAACAGAGAGGCATTCTTACATTGAGATTAAGGTATCCCAGTGAATCAGTGCAGTAAGATGTTTATAAAAGCCTGTAAAATTCACTTTAGATGACTTGTGCAACTAATACATATTTGCACCCTCGTTACTAAGCAAATAGCATTTTAGAAATCTAATTCTAATGTGATATTCTTTATTCACTTCAAGTTGAGCATGTTTGCATGAGTGGAAATTTGGAAGATTTATAAATCTTTACAAGTTGCAGTTGTATCTTTTACACTGCAAGTTCTGTCTTTTCAGTAGCATAAGTTCATGTGCTTCAAATTATTAATCTTCCATAATTTCTGCCACCATTTAAAAATGCACCAGATAATAGCAAGAGAAAAATATCTAACTTTTAAAGGTAAGTGTAGATATTTTTTATGTGGTAAACTCACCAAGCAAGTTTATTAGTGATAGTCTAATAAAATGATAGTAAAATAGGGGTAAGACAAGGTAACAGTGCTGAATAGCTTTTAGTATTTTTCTTTCTTTCTTTTGACGATTAGCAATAGCTCTGTTCTGTCTCTCTTACCAATTGCACCATTCTCCTTTTCAGAACTAGCATCAATGTGGAGATTATGCAATGACGAATTTGTTAGGGTTTTTGGGATCTTAGGAACTCTTCTTTGCCTTGTGTTTAAGTAGGACTGTGTTAAACCATGAGGGCATTTACGGACTTCCCACAATAATCCAGTTGAATTATTCAACTCCTAGAAATTCTTTTCTGAACCGAACTTAAATTAAATCCTGTCAAATTGTGAATAATTTGTTTCATTCAGTGAAAGTTGATAGTAATTAGACAGCAATACCCAGTTAGTATAAATCAAAGGCAAAGTTACATATAAAACTCATTTGAAAAGTTTTATACTTTCTACTTTTGCCGTGGTAAATAATTTCAACAGCATGATATGTGCTTGTTTTAGGAAACATTTAGTAACTGTGTGACTTTAGGCATGTTATTTAACCTCTCTGTGACGCAGTTTCTCCATCTATAAAATGGAGAGAATGATAGTACCTACTTCATAGGATTGTTAAGAGATTTATATGAATTAATACTATAGGTCAAATGTTTAGAACAGTGCCTGGCGTATAATAAGTGCCTAATTGATGTTAACTGCTGTCATTACCATCATCATTATCATTAATGCTACTATCCAACTATCCACTAACAAGGGTTTTTGTGAATTCTATCTAAAACTGAAGAATTAGTTGACATACAGTCTTAAATTCTAGGCTAGGTTGTAGAATTCCTGGTTTTGAAAAAGGTGCAAAAGTATTTCTGATTCACTGAAGAGTAAATTGATGGATTAATTCATTCTGGGTGAGGTTTAAACCTTGATGCCAGTCGTAAGTCAGGGTCATTCATCAGCTAAGTCAAGAGAAGTAACGCAATCAAGAGAAGTAACACAACTACCTTTTGATACTTCAATCTCTGGTTGGATTTCTGATAAATTTGCTCAAGAAGTTTAGGGTAGAAAAACCGAGAGTGGGATCTGCATAGGGGTAGAGTTGAATTGCCTCAAATCCTTCTTAGAGTGAAGGATGGTACAAATGAATACAAAAAACTAAGTGGCAGGTTTCTTCCAGAGTTCTCAGATCTAATCTATTTTTAACAGGAAGGATAATGATACAATACATTGTTAGTGACATATACTGTGACATACACAACCCTCTTCCATCCCTCACTACCTAGTCCCCCTCGTTTACTGCCTCAGTTTCCCTTGTTTGAAAGCCTTAGAACTTCTGGCCATGCAGGCAGTTAGTTAAAAAGTTTTTATTTTGCAAAGGTTCCAGTGAATTCCATTTTTAATTATTAAGGAAAATCCTATTTTTAATATTATGAGTACTTTTTGCTTTAACTACAAAATTAGGTATTAAAAGTTAGTAGAAATACTGGTTTTTATTAGTGATACCAGATTTAAACTAATGCAACCAAAATCAATATTAATGTGGAAAAAAAAAAAGCATGGGGAAATTTTCATTGTTTCAACTTTGTTCATTATAATAATTCAGATTATAGAATAAAATGTGTAAGAGCCTAAATGTGTATGGAATTCCTTGAATTCTAATTTGTAATTTCGATCTCGCTTGCTTAAAGTGAAGCCTTTCTTATTCAGTAAGGGCGCTTTGTATAATTTAAAAAGGTATATTTGTTTGATCATTTTTAGTGATTGAGAACCCTTGTAGCAGCATTTTCTTTTTTGTTTAGTATGTCTGGACCTAATAGCTCTTCAGAATGGTCCATTGAAGGTCGTCGGTTGGTACCGCTTATGCCCCGGCTGGTTCCCCAGACTGCCTTCACTGTAACAGCTAACGCTGTTGCCAATGCAGCCATCCAGCACAACGCATCTCTTCCAGTGCCTGCAGAGACGGGAAGCAAGGAAGGTGAGCTGGAAAATATTTCTTATGTGTAGAGATTATTTGTCTGAGATCCTTTTTAGTTCAAAAAAAGTTGTCTTATTTTTCCTTTATTTTTATTCCAGTGTTTAAAGATTGCAGAACATAGTGAGCAACTCTGATTCCGAAACTAGAAACTGCCAAATTTTTAGTCTCAGCCAAAACTAAATCTCTGTTTTGTGGAAAGTGTGAATTAATTAGTCACAAAATTGCAAAAGCCTTCATGGAATGAATTTTTGACATCAGTATGTCCGTCAGAAGTGGATAGAAGCCCTTAGTGAGTGCCATAGAAAATAAGGAAGATGACAGAAGTCGTTTAGCAGCTGGAGAAAGATGCTCAACTGATAGCTTAAAAAAATACAGCTCTGTTTTTTGTCTTCTGGAATCAACGGTGTATGCTGTTCTCTGTTCTAGTTAACGTGCTGAAGCCCCAGGGATCCCACTGAGGACAGAAAGGCTTTCTTACTGCTATTTAATCTAGTATATTGACATGTGCTTTAAAAATCCTGGAATTCTCCTGAGGCCACAGGACTAATATGAAGTTTGAGAGAGCATATTTGGGTTGACTCCAGTAGCTTAGTTTGGTGTTGCATGAAAATGACCCTGAAAACAATGCAGTTGCCGGGTTGCTTTGGGGTGTTGTCTTTGCTTGCGTAGCAAGGGACTGTGGAGCAGAGTGAGACGCTGTTTATGTGTGCTAGGGTCTGCTTTAGGCTGACAGAAGCTGTATTTTAGAGAGATACAGTGTGTAAACTTGGCCTCCATTGAATTCCTGTTTTATTTGTTGTAGGAGAAATATCTTTCCTCTCTTCCCACTTTTACCCTTTCCATCCACCAATTCTCTGATAGAGTGGAAAGAATATAGGATTTCCGATAGTCAGATCTGTTTGAATCCTAGTTTGCCATTTCCTAACTGTGTGATGTCTAGCAAGTCATTTAGCTTCTGTGAACCTCAGCTTCTTCATCTTTAAAATAAGGATGTAGTGTTGTGAGAATTAGTGGTAATATACAGAAAGGATTTAGCACAGTACATGGTACTCAGTACTGGTAAATGGTAGTAGCTATGAGCTATTCTTTCTGTTTTTGAGCTGTATCCCTTCATTGAATGATGAAGAGGTTGACATATGATGTCATTATTTTAGTTGAATTATTGTTGACAGCTTGGATGACAAAAGACTAGTGAGCTAGTTCATAATAAAAGAACCATGTCTTGGTTTCCACTTAGTAGCCTTGTTGGTAATTGTTACAGTTAGGGAAAAATTAGTCGTCACTCCATCATGGGTGCTGCTATTAGTATTAAAAGGGAATACAAGTACATGCCTGTTTGCCCAACTCCTGCAGTGAATGAAAAATAATTTTCATTTTCCTCAATATAATTTTAAACTTGATTTATTTGTAATTGCTTTCTTCTGCATTGGCAATGTCATCTGTAGACAGCTGTTAACTACTTGGGGAAAACCCCTTTAAGCGATGATTTTTAGGAAGCCTCTAACTGGTGGACCTCATACCTCACACTGGCCTCTAGCTTCTGATCACATGAAAATGTTAAGATTGGCCTGCAATAAAAAATAATTTTGCTGTATGCCTGGACAGTTTTGGTGAAAGTTAACAGCAAACTTTTTTATCGTTCCTTTAGTAGTGGTTTGCTATTCCTACACAAGTACCACGTCAACCCCAACCTCTACCCCTGTTCCAAGTGGCAGCATAGCAACGGTTAAGTCTCCAAGACCTGCCAGTCCTGCCTCCAATGTAGTTGTCTTGCCAAGTGGAAGTACTGTTTATGTCAAAAGTAAGTGACACTCTCAGTGCTATCAGGGCCGCCTTGGCTAAATGGTGAAGCGTAGGCTCTGACTAGATCTCCTTTCCTGGATTAAATCATCAGGCCACTGTCTGGATATTAGCAGTGGTTTTTTTTGACAGTTCTAAAGAATTCCTTTCTTTACATGTGACTTGGTATATTTTGCTTTTTAATCAGTTCTGGGGGTTGAGAAATGCCTTCTTTTTTGCTCTCTTTGGGGAATCTGCCTTTGAACAGTGCTATCCTTCAAGTATTCACTTGTTTTGATTGCCATGGAATAGAAATGTAAATAGATAACTGAAGGAATGTGCTTATTCAGTGTTAAGTCCTATATTGTAATCTCAGTAATATTTCCTTAAATTATTTTATGTAACACATCATCTGATTGTGAGATTCAGTGAAGCATTCTAGAGAGTCCATCTTCTATATTTCCAATTGGCTGTAATTTTTTGAAGTTTTTTTTTATTTGCTGTCTTTAGCTCCTTGCTTTTACCTTATAAACCAATTTGATTTCAAATTCACTTTTTTATTTTAAAATTTCTGTTATGTCAGCATTGCTTTGCTTTTGATATCAACTGGAAATCATTAGTATTTGATCTTCATTTTTCTCAGTATAGTTACAAACTTGATTTCTTTTTAACTTTTAGAAGTGGCGTTTGCTGTTTTAGACAAGAATGATTCTAGGTCATTGTCAGCCTTGTTTAAATTACAGTCTATAAATTGAAGGTATAAGGAGTTATGTTTTATTATCAATTCTGTGAATCATGCTATATAATTTTTTATGTCTGCTCTGTAGAGATTTCCTTTGTAGGTTGCTGGGTTTTGTGGTTCTCACTTGATGTTTTAAAAGCCATTATAAAAAGCAATGGAGGCTTTATTCCATAAAGAAGAAACTAAAAATCTGGAACTATTAATTAAGTTTACATTAGCCAAGGTAGTCTTTTAAAATAACTGTAGAGACCTATTTTTGGTCATTTTTTAAACACTGACAGTTAATTCCAAATATCAAGAAACCATATCACATAATATGTAGTTATATAACTACATGATGAATGATATAATTATTCATTCACCTAACTTCATATGTGTAAGGCGCTATACCAGGGAAACAGACAATAAGGCATAGCTGTTTTCCTCTTGGAACCCTTTAATGATGGGAGATGTGCAGATAAACAATCACATTGCCATCTGGTAAGTGATACAGAAGAGAGTATACAGAGGTGATGTGGAGTAGTTCTGTTTCACTGAGGGGGTGGTTGGATCCTGCAGGATGATTAAGAGGTCATTGGTAGTAGTTGGTATTCCCCCAAAAGCACTAGTATATAGAGACCTGGAGATAGATAGAATTTTGTAAGATGGCTTTGGGTAATGTTGAGCAGTTCAGCATGCCGAGATTATAAGGGTGCACAGGATTAGGTGGAACTGGGTACTGTGTTCTTAGAAAGATATAAGTAAGATATGGTGATGGTTTTGTATGTCATAGGAAGATAAAAACTACTTAAGGGTTTGAGGTGGGGCATTGGCATGATTAAATGAGATTTTGGAACTGGTAGTAGCATGGGAGATAGAATGGACATCTTTTAGGAGGTTGTTGCTAAAATACAGGCAAGATATGAGGAATTTCAACATGGAACATTGGCCATAGGGGTAAAGAAAGGAGGGAAGGCAGAGACAACTTCTCTGAGGAAGAGTTGTTAAGACTTATTGGCTGACTGGGCTTAAGGCAAAGGGAGAAATCAAGGATGACTTGATGCACACAGAGGTTTTTAAAAAAAGTATAAAATGCAACATTTGTTCAGTATAAATATAGCAATATTATTGTCACCTTTCAGGTGTTAGCTGTTCAGATGAAGATGAAAAACCCAGAAAACGAAGGCGAACAAACTCTTCTAGTTCCTCCCCTGTTGTCCTAAAGGAAGTTCCAAAGGCTGTTGTTCCAGTCTCAAAGACGATCACTGTACCTGTGAGTGGCAGTCCCAAGATGAGCAACATCATGCAGAGCATTGCCAACTCCTTGCCGCCTCATATGTCTCCTGTTAAAATAACCTTCACCAAACCCTCAACACAGACGACAAACACAACAACACAGAAGGTATGTGGTGGAGGGAGCCTCTGCCTGCCAATGGCCGTTTCCATCTCTTTCAGACAGTATGGTTCAGATGTAACAAATATGCACTGAGTGCTTACTATGAGCCCGGCATTATGCTTGGAATGTTCACATGTCTTACTTTATTTAATTCTGCACATAAAGCTTTGGAATAGGTATTACACCCACTCCTCACTTACTGATGTGATTAGGTTACAAAGGCCAGGTCATCATGTGAAATGGAGGATGACCACATCAGATCACAAAATGGAGAATGACTATATCATTACATAACTGCCAAATTATGTCATTACATAACTGCCAAATTACATTACTACATAACTGCCAATTTAGATCATTATGTAACTGCCAAACCACTGAGAATCATGGCTCAGCCAAATTGGTATATAACCTTAACCATCATAACCAGTGTTACTCTCACCTCACACCTCGGCATTCATTACTGCCAGATGTATGTCACATGTATGTCGTTAATGTGTGAAGTAGCCTGATAGTAGATCTTTTACTATTGTCATAAATGCAAAATGTCAGATAACGAGATGTTGATAGGTGAGGAGTAGATGTATTTCACTTTTTGTACATGAGGCTCAGAGATGCTAAATGACTTGCATAAGGTGACATAGCTAGTTAGTCTTTTACTTCTGAGACTTTGACTTTATTTTATAATTACGATACTGTTTGGAAAAAAAAATAAATACACAAGTTTCTCTAACCTGTATTAAGATGACTTTACCTTTAGGAACTCAGTTTTCAACTTTGCCAGAGTAGCAAAGTTGTTAGGTATTCAGCAGAGGAAAGGAAGAATATATAATTAAGTGAATAATTGTTGTCTTTTTTTATTCTTTGTATGCCACCATTAATTCATTCCTAAAATCTCCTCTAAGTATGTCCAAATCATCAGTATTCTGTCAATTTCATGTTATTAGAACCCTTTGCCTTCCCACATCAATCTGGACCCCAGTTGCTCTCTAGGCTTGCTGTATACCTGTTTTCTGGAATTTCCCTGTCTTCCTCTTAGTTTATTTACTCATTTCGCTGGAGCACAGACACATCTTCCAGAGCTTCCTGGTGTATAAGCTTATGGAAAGTTAGTTTTTTGAAACCTTACATGGTGAACTAAAAATTTTTTTTATCCAACCCTCTCACTTTATTGAAGGTTTACCTAGGTGAATTATTCTGGGTTGGAAGTCATTTTCCCTGAGAATTTTGAAAATAATTGCTCCGTTGGCTTTTAGCTTTCACTTTGGCTTTGGAGAAATCCAATGTTGTACTAATTTCAGGTTCTGTTTTTCTCTTTGAAAACTCTTAGGAACTTCTCTTTGACCTTACGGTTCTGAAATTTCAAGGTTACCTTCCTTGGTATGGGTCTCTATCCATTGGGTACAACACTCAGTGGGCCCTTTCAATCTGAACACTCATGTCCTTCAATTCTGGGAAATTTCTTTGATTTTTCTCTGTTCTCTCTCTCTTTTTATTTCTTTATTGTGTTTTAGATGAAGGTTTACAGAGCAAAGTAGTTTCTCATTAACCAATACACACATTGTTTTGTTACATTGGTTGCCAACCCCACAATGTGTCAACACTCTCCTTCTCAACCTTGGATTTCCCATTACCAGCTTTCCTGTCTCCTCCTACCTTCTTGTCCTTGCCCGTGGACTGGTTGCTCATTAAGTCTTATTCTGTTTTATGGACTTGCCTAATCTTTGGCTGAAGGGTGAACCTCAGGAGTGACTTCCCATACCCATTGCCGTCAAGCTGATTCCGACTCGTAGCGACTCTATATGACATAGTAGAACTGCCCCACAGGGTTTCCAAGGAGCTGCTGGTGGATTCGAACTGCCGACCTTTTGATTGGCAGCTGAGCTCTTAACTACTCTGCTGCAGGGCTAAGGAATAACTTCAGTACTGAGTTAAAAGGGAGTCTGAGGGTCATACTCTTGAGTTTTATCCAGTCTCTGTCAGACCAGTAAGTCTGGTCTTTTGTTGTAAGTTAGAATTTTGTTCTATGTTTTTTCCAGCTATGTCTGGGACCCTCTATTGTGATCCCTGTCAGAGCAGTCGGTGGTGGTCTCATACAGTATTTGTCCTTTTGTGGTTGACTTATTTCACTTAGTGTAATGCCCCCCAGATTCATCCATGTTGTGAGATGTGTTGCAGATTCATCATCATTCTTTATTGTTGTGTAGTATTCCATTTTGTGTATGTACCATATTTTGTTCATTCATGTGTTAACGAGTACTTCGGCTGTTTCCATCTTTTTGCAGTTGTGAATAATGCTGCTATGAACATGGGTGTGCATATATCTATTTGTGTGCCGGCTCTTATTTCTCTAGGATATGTTCCTAGGAGTGGGATAGCTATCATTTTCCAAAATGGTTGTACCATTTGCATTCCCACCAGCAGTGCATAAGAGTTCCAGTCTCCTTGCATCCTCTCCATCATTTGTTATTTTCTGTTTTTTTTTCATTTGTGCCAGTAGTGTCAGGGTGAGATGGTATCTCACTGTAGTTTTGATTTGCATTTCTCTAATGGGTAGCGATTGTGAGCATTTCCCCATGTGTCTGTTAGCTGCCCAAATGTCTTCTTTGATGTAGTATCTGTTCATATCCTTTGCCCATTTTTTGATTGGATTAATTGTGTTTTTGTTGTAGAGGTGTTGGATTTTCCTATAGATTTTAGAGATCAGACCTTTCTCAGATTTGTCATAGCCAAAATTTTTTTTCCAGTCTGTAGGTTCTTTTTAATTTTTTGCTGAAGTCTTTTGATGAGCATAAGTGTTTAATTTTTTGAAGATCCCAGTTATCACGCTTATCTTCTGGAGTTCGTGTAGTTATGGTTTATATCCTATTTATGCTGTGTATTAGGGCCTGTAGTGTTGACCCTATTTTTTTCTTCAGTGATGTTATAGTTTTTGGCTTTATATTTAGGACTTTGATCCATTGTGAGTTAGTTTTTGTGTATGGTGTAAGGTATGGGTCCTGTTTATTTTTTACAGATGGACATCCAATTTTGCCAGCACAATTTATTAAAAAGACTGTCTTTTCCCCATTTAATGGACTTTGGGCCTTTATTGAAGCTCAGGTGACTGTAGGTAAATGTATTTACATCTGGGTTCTTGATTCTGTTCCATTGTTCAATGTGTTTGATGTTGTACCAGTACCAGGCTGTTGTGATTATCGTATCTGTGTAGTAGGTTCTGAGGTAAGGTAGTGTGAGTCCTCATACTTTATTCTTCTTCTTCAGTAGTGCTTTACTTATCCTGGGCCTCTTTCCTTTCCTTATAAAGTTAATGGTTAGTTTTTCCATCTCTTTAAAGAATGCTCTTGGTGTTTGGGGAAACCCTGGTGGTGTAGTGGTTAAATGCTACAGCTGTTAACCAAGAGGTCGGCAGTTCAAATCCACCAGGTGCTCCTTGGAAACTCTATGGGGCAGTTCTTCTCTGTCCTATAGGGTCGCTGGGAGTTGGAATCGACTCGACGGCAGTGGGTTTGTGTTGTATTTGTAGATTGCTTTTGGTAGAATTGATGTATTCGCAATGTTGAGTCTCCCCTCTCCATGAGCGTGGTGTGTTTTTCTGTTTGTGTAGATCTCTTTTGGTTTCTTGCAGTAGTGCTTTGTAGTTTTCTTTGTATAGGTCTTTTACATTCCTGGTTAGATTTATTTCTAAGTACTTTATTTTTTAGGGGCTATTATAAATAGTATTGCTTTTCCGATACCCTTTTTGTAGTTCTCTTTATTGGTTTATAGGAATCCCACTGATTTTCATGTGTTTATCTTGTATCCTGCTATTCTGCTGAATCTATCAGTTCCAGTGGTTTTCTTATGGAGTCTTCTGGGTTCCCTATGTATAATATATCATCTGCCAATAGGGACAGTTTTACTTCTTCTTTGCCAATTTGGATGCCCTTTATTTCTTTCTCTTGCCGTATTGCTCTAGCTAGGACCTCCAACACAATGTTAAATAGGAGTGCTGATAAAGGGCATCCTTGTCTTTTGTTCCTGTTCTTAGGGGGAATGATTTCAGCCTCTCTTGATTAAGAATTATGTTGGTTGTTGGTTTTGTGTAGATGCCGTGTGTTATGTTGAGGAATTTCCCCTCTATACCTATTTTATTGAGAGTTTTTTTCAGAAGTGAGTGTTGGACCTTATCGATTTTTTTCTGCATTAATGAGATGATCACATGATTCTTTTATTTATGTGGTGGATCATATTGATTGATTTTCTAATATTGAAGCATTCTTGCATACCTGCTGTGAATCCCACTTGGTTGTGGTGAATTATTTTTTGATATGATGCTGAATTCTCTTGGCTAGAATTTTGTTTAAGTTTTTTGCATCTATTTTCATGGTCTGTAATTTTTTTTTTTGTGTGGGATCTTTGCCTGGTTTTAGTATCAGGGTCATGCTGGCTTTCAGAATGAACTTGGAAGTATCTGTCCTTTTCTATGTTCTGAAATAATTTGAGGAGTACTGGTGCAAGCTCTTCCCTGAATGTTGGGTATAATTCTCCAGTGAAGCCATCTGGGCCAGGGCTTTATTTTGTTGGGAGTTTTTTTGTTGTTGTTGTTTTGTATCTTTTCTCTTGTTATGGGTCTCTACAGATATTTGACCTCAGTTTGTGTTAGTTTAGGGAGGTAGTGTGTTTCTAGAAATTTGTCCATTTCCCCTAGGTTTTCAAATTTGTTGGAGTATAGTTTTTCATAGTACTCTGTTATGATCCTTTTTATTTCAGTTCGGTCTGCTGTAATGGCCCCCATTTCACTTCTTATTTGAGTTATTTGCATCCTCTCCTGTTTTTCTTTTGGGCCAATAGTTTGTTGATCCTTTCAAAAAAACTAATATTTGGTTTTGTTGATTCTTTGGATTGTTCTTCTATTCTCTATTTCATTTATTTCTGATCTGATCTTTATTATTTCCTTTCTTCTGATAGCTGTGAGCTTCTTTTGCTGTCCTCTTTCTGTTTGTTCAAATTGTGTAGCTAATGTTTTAAAAGATTTTGTTCCTTCTTTTTTGATGTGTGCATCTATTGCTATTAATTGACCTCAGTGCTGCTTTTGCTGTGTCCCAAAGGTTTTGGTATGATGTGTTTCCATTCTCGTTTGATTCTATGAATTTTTGGATTGTGTCTTTGATTTCTTCAATTACACAGTGGTTTTAAAGCAAGGCGTTACTCAGTTTCCATGTATTTGATCTTTTTTCCTTGCTCTTCCTTTTATTAATTTCTACTTTTATGGTGGTGTGATCAGAGAAGACACTTTGTATTATCTTAGTGTTTTGGATTTTGTTGAGGGTTACCTTGTGGCCTAAGATGTGGTCTATTCTGGAGAATGTTCTATGTGAATTGGAAAAGAATGCGTACTTTGCCGCTGTTGGCTGGAGTGTTCTATATATGTCTAGTTGGTTGATCGTGTCCTTTTAGATCTTCTGTATCTTTGTTGAGTTTCTTTTTAGATGTTTTTCATTTACTGAGAGTGGTGAGTTGAAGCCTCCTACTGTTATTGTGGAACTGTCAATTTCTCTTTTCGGTGCAGTTAGAGTTTGTTTTATATATTTTGGAGCCCTGTCATTGGGTGCGTAGATATTTGTCATGATTATATCCTGATGGTGGTTTGTACCATAAATCATTATATAATGTCCTTCCTTGTTTTTTATGGTAGATTTTGTTTTAAAGTCTATTTTATCTGAGATTAATATTGCCACTCCTCTTTTTTTGGTGCTGGTTGCTGGGTATATTTTTTTCCTTCCTTTGATTTTTAATATTTTTACATGTTTGTTTTTAAGGTGTGTCTCTTATAGACAGCATATTGGTGGGTCCTGTTTTTTTTAATCCATCCTGTCACTCTGTCACTTTATGAGTGCATTGAAGCCATTTATGTTCAGCGTGATTATTGATGGGTGTGAATTTATTACTATTGTTTTGTAGTGCTTTTAAAAAAAAATTGTGTTTTAGATGAAGGTTTACAGAGCAAATTAGTTTCTCATTAAACAGTTAATACACACATTGTTTTGTGACACTGGTTGCCAACCCCGTGACATGTCAGCACTCTTCCTTCTCGACCGTGGGTTCCCCATTACCAGCTTTCCTGTCCCCTCCTGCTTCCTCATCCTTGCCCGTGGGTTGCTGTGCACATTTAGTTTCTTTTTGTTTTATGAGCCTGTCTGATCTTTGGGTGAAGGGTGAACCTCGAGTGTGACTTCAGTATTGAGTTAAAAAAGTGTTTGGGGCCCATACTCTCAGAGTTTCTCCAGTCTTCGTCAGACCAGTAAGTCTGATCTTTTTCTGTGAGTTAGAATTTTGTTCTAGATTTTTTTCCGGCTTTGTCTGGGACCCTCTATTGTGATCCCTGTCAGAGCAGTTGGTGATGGTATCCTGGCGCCATCTAGTTGTGCTGGACTCAGTCTAATAGAGGCTGTGGTAGTTGTCCGTTAGTCCTTTGGACCAATTTTCTGTCGTGTCTTTGGTTTTCTTCATTCTTCCTTGCTCAGACTAGGTGAGACCAGTGGAGTATCTTAGATGGCCGTTCACAGGAGTTTAAGACCCCAGACACTACTCACTAAAGTAGGATATAGAACATTTTCTTTATAAACTATGTTACATCGATTGAGCTGGATGTTTCCTGAGACCATGGTCCCTAGCCCTCAGCCCAGTAATTCTGTCCCTTAGGGAGTTTGGATGTGTCTATGAAGCTTCTATGACCTTGCCGTAGTCAAGTTGAGTTCCTTTTATAGTGTATTTTTTTGTTGTTGTGCTGATGTCTTCTTTGTTCCTCTTACTCTCCTGTGCTGAATTCCTTTCGTTTCTGGATTTTTTGTTCGTTTGTTTTTGCAGATTTTGTGTTTACTGAGACTTTATGTTTTGTTTTGATGAGTAGGTTTGTTAACTTTTCTTGTGGCCACCTTGAAATTTACCCTTCTCCCTAAGTTTAAACTAGTTTTTTATTACTTGATACCACCTTGACTTCCTCTCCATCTGAAAGTTCTATACTTACACTGTTCAGTCCCTCTTTCATTGTTCTGACATTGTTGTAATTTACAGATTGATCTCTCTGGTTCCCTGTTGTAAATCTTTTAGTTTAGTTTTATCCGGGAGAGTTCATTACCTAAGTTGATATCTGGCTGATGCTGTCTTGCATCCCAGACTAGGGTGTTGTCTGATGTTGTTGATTGTCTAACTGTAAAACCAAACAAAACCCATTGCTGTCAAGTCGATTCTGACTCATAAAAAAAAAAAAAAATAGACTCCCTTTAATAGCTATTGTCAGTTTGGTTTGATTTTTACATATGCTCTTAATTTCTTTTTACTTACAAATGTCCTGATTTCATCATCATATTTGAGCGACAGTTTTGCAGGACATACTATTCTTGGTTCACATTTTTTTTTCTTTCCAAATTTTATATATGTCATCCCATTGCCTTCTTGCCTTCATGGTTTCTGCTGGGTAATCAGAGCTTAGTCTTATTGTTTTCCCTTTGTATGTGACTTTACATTTTTCTTGAGCTGCTCTCAGGATTCTTTATCTTTTGTTTTAGAGAGTTTGATTATGATATGTCTTGGTTATTTTCTTTTGGAGTCTATCCTGTGTGTGGTTTGTTACACTACTTGGACGTTCAGCTTTTCATCTTTCATGGTATTAAGGAAGTTTTCTGTCAGCAAATCTTCAGTGATCCTCTCTGTGTTGTCTGTTTTCTCCCCCTGTTCTGGAAGTCTGATCACATGCAAATTTTTACTTTCGATTGTATCCCACGTTGTTCTCAGAGTTTCTTCATTTTTCTTCATTCTTTTCTCTAATTATCTTCAAAAAAAAAAAAAAATGGTGTCCAAAGATTTGTCTTCAATTTCATCGATCCTGTTTTCCACTGTTTCAAATTTGCTCCTAAAACCTATTGCACTGTCCATTTCTGAAAATTTGTTGTTTATCTTTTGAATTTCTAATTGCTGTTTTTGTATGATTTCTAGTTGTTTATTTTGACATTTTCTTCCTGTATTATTTTCTTGAATTCTTCCATTGCTTTGTCTGTGTTTTCCCGAGTTTGTCTGTATTTTTCATGTTTTTGTCTATTTTTTCCTTATTTTTGTCTGCATTTTCCTTTATTTCTAGGAGAGCCCTGAATATTAGAGTTTTCAATTCCCTATCAGGTAGTTCTAGTGCCTTTTCTTCTACTGGAAGGTCATCCGGTATTTTATTTTCATTGCTTTCTGGAGCCATCCTGTCCTGTATTTTTTATATACATTGATGTAGTCTGTTGTCTTCGGGCCATTCAGGAATTCTTTGTTTATCGATTGTAGATTCATTTGTTTTGTCCTGCTTTTTTTGTTTTCTTTTTGGTTATATCTGGGCAGGTGGGCTGGGCATCCTTTGTTGCTTGCTCTTCTGTGAGTATGATACTTCTCACCAACTTGTCCAGGTGGGCAGGGCTAGTTGGTCAGCTGTAGTGCGGCAGGGCAGGGCCAGCGAGGGGTGGGGAAGGAGTAGGGATGGGTCATTTGCTGCACATACTGGGGCCCATTGGGTGGGGTCAGGGGGCAGTGCAGGGTGGGGCCATGTGGTCCAAGCTGGTGCCACTTGGGGGTGCAGCATTCAGGCGTGTGGTACAAATAGGCAGGAGGGAAGGGAGAGGCTATGATGTGTGGAGCTAAGTAAGTGAGAGAAAGAAGACAAAGAGAGAGAAACAGAAGCGAAAAAAGTAAATAAAATGGCAGTGCAGTAGGATTCGGTAGGTGAGGGAAGGGCAGACCTGGCGAGACCATGTACCAGTGGCTCTCTAACTGAGTGGTGCAGCTCAGACTGCTGAGAATGGGCAGGGTGGCACATGAGTGGAGATGGGCAGGAAACAGGAAAGGAAAGAAGAGAAAGAGGAAACAAACCAAAAATCCTCACAGAACCACAGCAACAACAACAAATATAGTATGCAGGAGCCGGCCGTTGAAGTCAGGGTAGAATTGAGGTGGCAGCGAGCTGATGTCTCTGTCACCAGGGGTCGTGGCACAGCCCATCAGGAAGGGATGGAGGTAGCACAGGGCTGGGTTTTCTGTCTCCTGTTGAGAGCTACATGAAGTTGCCTTCTTGTACTCCCCATCCGCTGTTCTTGGTGGCTGAGGTCCACGATGGCAAATCCGTGTCATGTTAGCTGGTAAAGGAACTTCACTCTGCAGCTCACCCTGTTCCCCATTCTCTGTCAACTTCCTATTGCATTCAGTGCTTGGTCCAGTTCTTTATCCCTTCATTTGATGCCTAGGGTCCTAGGACTGATGTTTGTATTTGCCCCCACTCAGTTCTTTGGGTCTGTGCTGCAGAGGGACTGCATATGCCTCTGTCTATACTGCCTTGTTGGCTCTGCTTCTGTTCTCTCTTTTTGGATCACCTGTTACTCAGGATGTTGAACCGCCTGGATCGATCCACTAATTTTCTTATCTTTTCTCTTCCATTTTCCATTTGTTTATTGTTTCTTCTTTAGTTGCCACTTTTATTAGCTGTGTGACTGGGGAAACTAAACTCTATACATAAGCTTTGTCATCTGAAAAGTCGGGAAAACAATCGCCCATTTCATAGGGTTTTCGTATGTAAATAAATGAGATAACATGTAAAACTGTTAGAATAGAGCCTAATCAAAAAAAAAAAAAAAAACCAAACCCACTGCCGTCAAGTGGATTCCAACTCATAGCGACCCTATAGGACAGAGCAGAACTGCCTGATAGAGTTGCCAAGGAGCATCTGGCGGATTCGAACTGTCGACCTCTTGGTTAGCAGCTGTAGCACTTAACCACTGTGCCACCAGGGTTTCCATAGAACATAGTAAATGTTATGTAAGTATTATTTTTTCAACTTGTATTTGTCACTGTTGTTGTTGTTAGCTGCTAAGTCGGTTCTGACTCATAGTGACCCCACACACAACAGAACGAAACACTGCCCAGTCCTGTGCCATCCTCACAAGCATTGTTATGCTTGAGACCATTGTTGCAGCTACTGTGTCAATCCATCTTGTTGAGGGTCTTCCTCTTTTTCACTGGCTCTCTGCTTTATCAATCAGGATGTCCCTCTCCAGAGACCGATCCCTCCTGATAACATGTCCAAAGTATGTGAGGCGTAGTCTCTCCATCCTTGCTTCTAAGAAGCATTCTGGTTGTACTTCTTCCAAGACAGATTTATTCATCCTTTGGCAGCCAATGGTATCTTCAATATTCTTTGCCAAAACCACAATTCAAAGGCGTCAGTTCTTCTTCGGTCTTCCTTATTCATCGTCCAGCTTTCACATGCATATGAGGTGATTGAAAATACCATGGCTTGGGTCAGGCACACCTTAGTCTTTAAGGCGATGTCTTTACTTTGCAATTGCTTTTGAAGAGGTCTTTTCCAGCAGATTTGCCTAATGCAATGTCTCTTTCAGCTTCTTGACTGCTACTCTTCCGTGGATGTTGATTGTGGATCCAAATAAAATGAAATCATTGACAGTTTCAGTCTTTTCTCTGTTTACCATGATATTGCTTATTGGTCCAGTTGAGAGCATTTTTATTTTCTTTATGTTGAGATGTAATCCATACTGAAGGCTGTAGTCTTTGATCTTCATCAGTAGGCACTTCAAGTCATCTTCACTTTCAGCAAGCAAGGGTTTGTCATCTGCATAACTCAGGTTATTAATGAGTCTTTCTTATATCCTGAAGCCATGTTCTTCTTCATATAGCCCAACTTCTCGAATTATTTGTTCATACAGATTGAATAAGTATGGGGAAAGGATACAACCCTGATACACAGCTTTCCTGATTTTAAACCAAGCAGTGTCCCCTTGTTCTGTTTGAATGACAGCCTCTTGATCTATATACAGGTTCCTTACGGGCACAATTAAGTGTCCTGGAATTCCCATTCTTCGAAATGTTATCCATAATTTGTTAGGATCCATACAGTTGAATCCTTTGCATAGTCAATAAACACAGGTAAGCCTTTTTCTGATATTCTCTGCTTTCAGCCAGGACCCATCTGATATCAGCAATGATATCCCTCCTTCCATATCTTCTTCCGAATATGGCTTGAATTTCTGACATAAATATGGAACTCTCCAGTCGGTTGGACCTATTCCCAAGAAAGGTAATCCAAGTGTATGTGGAAATTATCGAACAATATCATTAATATCACACGCAAGTAAAATTTTGCTGAAGGCCATTCAAAAGCGGTTGCAGCAGTATATTGACAGGGAACTGCCAGAAATTCAGCCATTTGTTGCAACATCTCAATTGATATTCCATCAATTCCTGGAGCCTTGGTTTTTGCCAGTGCCTTCAGTGCAGCTTGGACTTCTTCCTTCAGTATCATCAGTTCCTGATCATATTCTGCCTCCTGAAATGGCTGAACATTGATCAATTCTTTTTGGTATAGTGACTCTGTGTTTTCCTTTCATCTTCTTTTAATGCTTCCTGCAATGCTTAATATTTCCTGTAGAATTCTTTAGTATTGCAACTTGAAGCTTGAATTTTTTTCTTCAGTTCTTTAAGCTTAAGAAATGCAGAGTCTGTTCTTCCCTTTTGGTTTTCTACCTCCAGGTCTTTGCACACACGTGTTGTTATAATACTTTAGTTTGTCTACTCAAGCCTCTTTTTGAAATCTTCTGTTCAGGTCTTTTACTTCATTATTTCTTCTTTAGCTTTAGCTACTTCACATTCATTAGTTAGTTTCAGAGTCTCTTCTGACAGCCATTTTGGTCTTTTCTTTCTTTCCTATCTTTTTAGTGATCTTTTGGTTTCTTCATGTATAATGTCCGTGATGTCACTCCACAACTCGTCTGGTCTTTGGTCATTAGTGTTCAATGCGTCAAATCTATTCTTGAGATGGTTTCTAAATTAGGTGGGATATATTCAAGGTCGTACTTTGGCTCTCGTGGACTTATTCTAATTTTCTTCAGCTTCTGCTCTGTTCCAAAGCCCTGCTGCTATTTCATAGAATTACTATATTATTTTATCTCTGATGATATTCATTTCATGAAAATCTTTTTGATGTTTTCTTTTTCCGTGTTCTCTCTCTTACTTGTAAGTTCCTTTTATCTATTTGTTTTAATTTCTATCTTTTATTTTAGAGTTTCTTTAAATGTCTTTTGGCTTATATATGAGTGGACACTAAAAAGTGAGTAGAAAACTCTATGTGCATGGGTAGCACATTTGACTGGTGAAATTCATCATAGCATTATTGATCTAGCTTGGCTCTTTTGTTGGGAATGCCCACTGCCACTTCGCTCCCACCAGTTGTCAGTGGCTTTAAGGCTTTTTCTTTGGATGGTCAAATATCCACTTAGAGCCCTACAAGCCTGGCTGCCAGTGTTTAGGAGTAAATGGAGGAAGGGGCTGAGTGGTCTCACCATTCCATATTAGACTTTATTTAACCTCTCAGTTTTCAGTATAGCACCTGTCCTTCTGCCCCTTAGCTGTGCCTGAAGTTATCAGATTCCCTTGGGTTCAGTCTCTCCCTCAACAGAGTAAATTCCTAATTTTCCTTTAAGCTGGGGGAGGAGAACTGGGTATCCAATTGCTTCTTAAGCAGATTTTCAACTAATATGGCTGTGAGAATCAACTCTATGGCACACAGCAACAATAATAACACCACTTTTACCTCCATTTCTGGAGTATTTGGTGCCCTCAAATTTTGAGTCTTTTTCTGGTTCTCTGATGCAAAGTTGTCTTTTTTTTTTTGTTGTTCTTTCATTTGCCGCTTTAGGTTTCTACTTTCTTGGGTTTGCTAGATCAGTCAGTTATTACTTCTGTGTTCATTTTCCATCTTCTAAAACTTTATAGCTGTTACCTCCTTTCTGTTTTAACCTTACAGGTTTTTGTTCCTCTCTCCCCTTTAAAAATTCCCTTAATACTGTTTAAGAGGGATTTTAAGGGAGGAATGAAGGTAAATTCTTCTGTTTATTGCATGGTCTTTCCCACCTTTGAGTCTTCAGTCTCACCATAACCTTCATTTAAAAGAACTTCCTATAGTTTCCTGGAAAGATACCACTGTATATAAAAGATTATTATTTTCTTTTTAAGAACTAGAAATGATTGTGAGCTGTTTTGTGGAATGTAATTTTGAGTCTTAGGATGAGGCAATATGATACAGTGTTAAAATCAAGTAAGAATTTTCATAGTGAAAAAGATGTGGATTTGGACTGTACCTCTTCCATATGACCTGAGATAAATTACTCTTTCTAAATCTGTTTACTCATCTGTGAGATATGAATAATGGCCATCTTATAAAGTTATTGTAAGGATTAAATGAGTCGGTGCATTTAAAGTGCAGCAAAAAAATGTCAGCTCCCTTTCCTTGCAGGTATTTGATGAAAAGCAGTATTTTTTTTAATTTATATTGTTGAGAACGAGCTGTTCCAAATAAGTGAATTTATTGGTTGACTGAAGCTTACCCTTTAATATATAGAAATTAACTTTTTTGATGACTTCTTAAATGAACTTTTTTTTTCTTTTTTTATTGTCCTTTAAGTGAAAGTTTATAATTCAAGTTGATTTCGCATACAAAAACTTATACACACATTGTTACATGACCCTAGTTGCTTATTCCTACAATGTGACAGCACACTCTTACTGTCTACTTTGTATTTCCCGTGTCCATTCAACCAGCTCCTGTCCCCCTCTGCCTTCTCATCTCACCTCTGAACAGGAGCTGCTCACATTGTCTTGTGTGTCTACTTGAGCTAAGAAGCACACTCCTCACCAGTATCATTTTATGTCTTATAGTCCAGTCTAATCTTTGTCTGAAGAGTTGGCTTTGGGAATGGTTTTAATTTTGGGCTAACAGAGTGTATGGAGTCATTTCTTCCAGGGTCCCTCCAGTTTCAGTCAGACCTTTAAGTCTGATCTTTTTATTAGGATTTGAGTTCTGCATCCCACTTTTCTCCTGTTCCATCAGGGATTGTCTGTTGTGTTCCCTGTCAGGGCAGTCATCAGTGGTAACTGGGCACCATCTAGTTCTTTGGTCTCAGGCTGATGGAGTCGCTGGTTTATGTGGGCCTTTCTGTCTCTTGGGCTCGTATTTTCCTTGTGTGTTTTGTGTTCTTCATTCTCCTTTGTTCCAGGTGGGTTGAGGCCAATTCATGCATCTTATATGGCTGCTTGCTAGCTTTCAAGACCCCAGATGCCCCTCACCAAAGTGGGAAACAGAACGTTTTCTTAATACACTTTGTTATACCAGTTGACTTAGATGAAAACGAATATAATTTTTATAATTTTACTTGATAACTCCAAGGCAATCTGTCTGAATATCATTTTTTGTATAATAATATAGCTATCGCGTTCTGGGCCAGCCCCATATTAGATGGCATTAGCCTGGTATACGCTGTGAATTTTTATGTCTACTTATAATTTTTTTTACTGCCTTCCTTGCTGGATTTTATTTTGTTAGCAATTTTTCTTCCCCTGCCCTTCTCACCTACTCTTCTAATTGGGTGTTTGAGAAATAGTTTAGCAAACTCTCATCTCCCATCCATTCCTGTCTCTATTCCTTTACTCTATTTTATTTTTATTTGTTATATTTACAGTAATTGATGTGTTATTACGTATTGGTTTATTTTCTATTTCTTCCATATTTCTGTTCCTGTTTCTGTAAGCTGCTGAGGGTAGGGACTTTGTCTTATTCATCGCTGTGTTCCTTGTTGTTTAGAACATGCCTGCCATCATGTAGTAGGTGGTGATCAATATTTGTTGAATGAATGAATGTATAAATAGATCTGGTTCTAATCCTGGCACTGCCACCTTCCTTGAGCCTTGGCTTCCCTATAAAACAAACAGGTAGTAACAGTACCTACTTCCTAGAGTTATTGAGAGAATTAAATGAGATGATTCATGGAAAATACTTAGTGCATAGAGTGAATGCTCAGGAAATGTCACCAAACATAGTTAACTTTCTGACCTTCTTTGGTAGTCTTTTGTAAAAAAAAAACTTGTAACAGATTAGGGGTTCACCTGTTAGTGAAGTATGTGAACTTTTTTTTTTTGACTTACTGACTTTACAGTATCTTTATTTCATTTTTTCTTCTGAATTCTCAATTGAGAATGGGTAGTTTAGGTTGTCAGTCTTGTGATGCATATAAGAGAGCATATTTATCTCCAAAGTCATATGAGCCATACCATGAGATTTCAGGCTCAGAACCTTAAATATGTCCTACTGTGTTTAAAAAAATAAATATTTACAACAAATTAAAAATAGGACTTAATCCACAAATATTTATTGAGCATCTACTGTGTTCCAGATGCAAATATCTACTGTTTCACTCCGTATGTACTCAGTGTCATCAGTTTTGTTACTGCATGGACAAGCCGAGTAGAACTTATAAATATTCTTTGGTTTTTGTTCTTTTGCTGGGTGATTGGATTTTTTGAAATCTGTCCAGGGCTGTTGCCATTAATGCATTCACCTTGGATTTCTCACAAACCCCTTGTAAGTCAATTTAGGAATTATTTTAGGTAAAGTGACTTTTATGTTAAGTATAATTATTTATGAATTTGTGGACCTTTTCACATTCAAATAGGTCATATATTTTTGGTGTAGACAAATTTCCACCTATGTTAATGTGGTGTCTTAATTTTAAATATAACATTGGTATAGCACTTATATAAATTTTTTCTGTAACAAAGCAACAGAACATAGCTTTGTGCTTTATATGCTTGATTGATATTTTTTATTTTGTCCTTAGGGTGCAAGTCTCAGCACTCTTAAGGAGTTTTTGTGAGTGCTAGAAGGTCAGTAATTTAAATTATGGCCTGAATAAACACTGTTTGGTTCACTTGGTTTCAAAATCCCTTAATTTTCTGTGTTGTAATAAGTAACTTTGAAGTGCAAGTAGGTTTTTCCAAGGTGGTTCTCTAATTTTGGACAATCCCTTTTTAGATCAAAAATCATGTTGCAGACTAAAATCTCAAATTATGTTTTATCATTTGTATCTATAACCTAAAACATGCTCTTAAGAGAACTCTGGATTTATTTTGCTGAAATTTGTTATCTTCATGTCAGAAGACTACGTGCATGCTCTAGTTCTGAAATTCCAAATATTTGACGCGGTGTGAACACCTTCCATTCCCTTGCTCGTGACAGCCATTGCTAATTAACTGTGGCATACATTCCTACCAGGCCTAGGTAAATCCTTGTCCATGCTCTAGATTCCTTACAAACACTGTGCTCCAGGAAGCTACTACTATTAGTTCAGAGTTGGCAAAAGTGAAAACCTAATTGCTATTACTATTCTAATTTTTTTTGGCTGTGGCAGTAGCTGTGCCTTCTTTAGATTCTTAGGGTTATCAGAATTTGGAAAAAAGATATGTAAAATGTTTTTACTGAAACAAAAATAGAGGAAATTGAAATGCATTTCCAGATTTTGTCTATAACTCCCATACCGATATCTAATTATTAAGTAATAAACTACTAATAGTACCATCTGTTGACCTTAAGTATTGACCACCTGCTATGTGCCTAGAACTATGTTAGATGCTTCACATCATTATCGCATTTAATCCTTGTAATGACTTTGCAAGGTAGGACTTATTATCCCCATTTTATAGATGAAATGGAAGTCTAGAGATTTTAACATGTCCAGGGGCTGCTATTTGTAAGTGGCACAGGCAGGATCTAAGCTCAGATTCATTTCACTCTTAAGCTTGTGGTCTTTTTATCATCTTGGTTTACCTCTTGTCAGTTTTGTGATGATTGATTGCTACTTTTCTAATAATACTATTAGATGTGCGCTGATCAAGTCTGTATAGGAAGTATGGTGGTCACCAGTGTATAGGTATTTGCTGGTGAAGCCTTAGTATCTTTCTTGACTCCCCAGTTAACAAACTCCTTAAAGTAATGGACATATACTTGGACCTTGTAATTCCCTGTAACACTCAAAATGTATAACAGCAGTAATATAGTCAAAGCTTCTGTGAGATGTCGGTACTAAATACAGACATATTCAGTAAATGTTTACTGACTTAACTTCAGGCCTTCTTTGGTACGGATGTAAAAATAAAAAAGAATTTCTCCTAAATTCTTCTAATTTTTCAAAACATTTTTTTTCTGTCTTAGGTAAGTACAAAAAAAAAGACACTCTTCTCTGTTTTGAGTATTACTATGTTACCGTTATAGAGTCACCAGGAGTCAAAATCGACTTGATAGCACACAACACCATCGGTACCATTATACTCACCCCAAAATAAAACTCTGAGGCTACAGATTAATAAATGATTTTTGTGTTCTCAGCTGTAAAATGTAAATGATAATAGTATCTGCGTAATGAAATTTTGGACAGATTTAAATAAGCCAGTGCATTTTAGCTCTAGGAGGTATTCTTGATTCTGTTCTTTTCTTTAGCCCCGCTATTTCCCTCCATCGACAAGTTTAAATCTCAAAATATTCTGAATCTTTATTTGTCTTTATTTCTACTACTGACACACTAGTCCAGACAGCCTCTATCATTTCTTGCCTGCTCCACTATAATAGCTTCTTAACTGGTTTTACTACTTCTACTGTTGAGTGTCAGTTCATTCAACACATTGCAGCTAGACTGATCTTTCAAAATATAAATCATAATTTGCTGTTCCCTTGCTTAAAATCCTCCCATGACTTCCCATTATATAAAATCAGAATTCTTTACCTTCATTTACAGATTTGATCTGTCACTTGCCTGCTTTTTCTTGTGCTATATGCCTCTGTCACACTGCCTTTCTGTTTTTAAATAAATCTAGCTATGACAACCCTGGATCCTTTGCTTTGTGCTCTTCCCACTGTCTAGAACGCCCTTGTCTAAATCACATACAGGTAGTCACCAACTTAAAACTTACTCGAGTTATGACAAACCGCAGTTCAGACTGTCAGTGTATGTGGAACATTGCATCTTCCTGGGAGAATGGTACGGGAAAATACATGCAGGGGATATGGGAAAAATTGCTGAGCTGTGTGAACTTTCCCTAAGCATTTAGCCAGGATAATATGATGGAAAACATCAGTGGAAAAATCATCTACACAGCAAGAATGCTGAATTTAGAACTTGATATCACCGATGTGGAACAGCTCATAGATCATGAAGAAGAATTGACAGATCAGGACTTAATGATTTTTGAAGAGGGAAGAAATGCTAAAGAAGAAAGAAATAATGAGAAAGAGGAAGGAGAGAAATAGTCAATAAATTTTACAGTGAAAGGATTAGCTATAGCTTTTCTAAACTAAATCAGGGGCTTCAGTTTCTTGAAAACATGGACCCAAATGCTGATTGCTTTGTTAAAGTTAATAGGCAGTTACAGGCAGCAGTGAGATCTTACTGTGAAAAAAGGAGAAAGGGCCATACAGATGACTGTCACTAGTTTTTTGACTAGAAATGCCATCCCTATTCCCAGAGATAATCCAGATTATCCAGAACCTTCCACAAGTGGAATTATTACTGCAACTGACAAAATGCCAACATTTTCCAATTCTTCTTCATTGTTGGAGTAAATTTTTATGATTCGTATATTTTTATTTGGTTATGTATTAAAATATGTCTGTAAGTTTATATGTAATGTTTCCAGTCCCCAAAGACAAATAAAGATCGGATTTATAAAGATACTGATAATAAAAGGCAATAATAATGAAAACTAAAAAAAAAAAAAAAAGAAAATGAGGTATTTGACTTATGTCAGAACTGACTTATGATGGAGTCATTGGAATGAAACCCCATCGTAAGCTGGGGACTACCTGTAGTTTTCCAGCCATACTGGCTGAATCTTGAAGTCATTTTTCTGTCTCCCTTTTCGCTGTTATCCATATCAACCTGTGGATAAATCTTGTTGGTTTTACCTTTAAAATATACTGAGACTCTGTTCACTTTTTAGTACTTCCACCACAAATGCTTTGTCACCATCATCTCTTCCTGGTTTATCATAGGAGCCTCATAATTTGTCTTTCTGTTTCTGCCTTTACTGCTCTACTCTACTTTTACCTAGCAGTTTTACAAAAATAGACTTTATGTTTTAGAATAATTTTAGATTTACAGAAAAATTGAGAAGATAGTACAGAGAGTTCCCGTATATCCCGCACCCAGTTTCCCTTATTCTTAACATCATTCATTAGTATGGTACATTTGTTAAAATTAATCAATATAGATGCATTATTATTAACTAAAGTCCATGGTTTATTTGGATTCCCTAGTTTTTACCTATTGACTTTCTGTTCCAGGATCCCATCCAGGATACCACATTACATTTACTTGTCATGTCTCCTTAGGCTACTCTTGTCTGTGACAGTGTTTTAGACTTCCCTTGCTTTTGATGATCTTGATAGTTTTGAGGAACACTGGTCAAGTATTTTGTAGGATGCCCCTCTGTTGGAATTTTTCTGATGTTTTTCTGGTGATTAGACTGGGGTTATAGATTTGGGTGAGGAAAATCACAGAGGAAAGGTGACATTTTCATCACGTTGTATCAAGGGTATTGTCTTAGTTATCTAGTGTTGCTATAACAGAAATACCACAAGTGGGTGGCTTTAACAGAAATTTTCTCACAGTTTAGGAGGCTAGAAGTCCAAGTTCAGGGTGCTGGCTCTAGGGGAAGGCTTTCAGTCTCTGTGGGGAGAAATCCTTGTGTCTTGAGCTTGTTTCTTGTTCCTTGGAGATCTCCTTGTGGCTTGGCATCAATCTTCCCCCATCTCTGCTTGCCTAATCCGCTCCTTTTATCTCTTTAAGACATCGACTCAAGATACACCCTACGCTAATCCTGCCGTATTAACAACAAAAAACTCATTCCCAAAAGGGATTATAACCACAGGCATAGAGGTTAAGATTTACAACACATATTTTGGGGGGACACAATTCAATGCATATACTAGCAACGTGATCTTACATGATTTAGTCCTCCATTATTTCTCTGAATTTGTCTCCTCCTACTCTCCACCTGGAAACCCTGGTGTCGTAGTGGTTAAGTTATAGCTGCTAACCAGAAGGTTGGCAGTAGTTTGAATCTACCAGGTGCTCCTTTGAAACCCCATGGGGCAGTTCTCCTCTGTCCTGTAGGGTCGCTATGAGTCAGAATTGACTCAATGGCAGAGGGTTTGGTTTTTGGTTTGAGACTTCACCTTGGAGTGGTGCAGTGATGAAGAGCTTGGCTGCCAATCAAAAGGTCAGCCACTTCTTGGAAACCGTATGGGGCAGTTCTACTCTGTCCTGTAGGGTCACTGTGAGTTGGAATCAACTTGATAGCAATGGTTTTTTTTTTTTGGTTTTTGGTACCTTAGGAGGAGCGCTGGTGGCACAGTGGTTATAGAACTCAGCTGCTAACCAAAAAGTCAGCAGTTTGAATCCACCAGCTACTCCTTGGAAACCCTTGGGAACAGTTCTCCTCTGTTCCGTAGGGTCACTATGAGTCAGAATCAGCTTGACGGCAATGGATTGATTTGGTTTCGGTTTGTGCCTTAGGTAAGGAGCTCTGGTGCGCAGTGGTTAAAGCACTCAGTTGCTAACTGAAAGGTTGGCGGTTTGAATCCACCAACCGCTCCGTGGGAGAAAGATGTGGCAGTCTGCTTCTGTAAAGATTTACAGCCTTTGAAACCTTATGGGTCAGTTTTACTCTGTCTTATTGGGTTGTTACGAGTTGGAATCGATTTGACGGCAGTGGGTTTTGCTTTACTCTTCCCCTAGGTAGCAACATAGTTCACACGCCAACTTTTGGTCTCTGCTCAGATGTCACCTTATCAGAGATGTCTTCATCGAATATTCTGTAAAAATTGTGCACCACTTCCACCATCATCTGTTCCCTTACTCTGCTTTATTTTCTCTTCCGTTTATCATTACATGTCATATATATACTTTGTTTATTGACCCCCCCCCCACTAGAATGTAAATTCTATGAAAGTGTGAGCTTTGTCTGCTTTGTTCATTACTCTATTCCCAGCAGCTAGAACTGTGCCTGGCACATAGTAGATGCTCAATAAATATTTATAAATGAATGAATGTCCAGATTGCTTTCTAGAAAGATTGTGCCTATTTATAAATCCCTAAGCAGTATATTGAAATGCTTACTTTGTTGTATCTTGCACAGCATTGTATGTTGTCTTTTAAGATATTTGATAAAATTGTTACTTTTAAATACATTTTGAGGATTACTAATAAAGGCAAGGAAACCCTGGTGGTGTAGTGGTTAAGAGCTACAGCTGCTAATCAGAAGGTTGACAGTTGGAATCTACCAGGTGCCCCTTGGAAGCCCTATGAGGCAGTTCTACTCTGTCCCATAGAGTCGCTATGAGTTGGAATCGACTCGATGGCAATGGGTTTGGTTTTTTTAACGGGTTTAGTAAAGGAAAACTCATGTATTTTTAGTTGTATATTCCTCTCTGTTGAATTGTTTCTTCATGTTTCATAAGCTATTTTTGAATTCTGTATGACTGTGTATCTAGATACATTACAGTATAGTAAAAAAAACAGTGTAGTAAAAAAAACAGTGTAGTAGGTACATGAAAATAACTTATTTTCCCTCCCTTAGGTTATTATAGTGACCACATCTCCAAGTTCAACCTTCGTGCCGAACATTCTCTCCAAATCCCATAACTATGCAGCAGTCACTAAGCTTGTACCAACATCAGTCATTGCTTCTACAACCCAGAAGCCACCCGTGGTTATAACTGCTTCACAGTCATCTCTGGTCAGTAGCAGCAGCAGTGGTAGCAGCAGCTCTACGCCATCACCTATTCCTAACACGGTTGCGGTAACAGCTGTAGTATCTTCCACACCATCTGTGGTCATGTCAACAGTAGCACAAGGTGAGTGGTGATTTCCGATTTAATTCTGTTTGTTGCTGTGAGGGAATTTTGAAGAAAACTGTGTTTTTTGTGCTTTGGGTATAAAGGTGCCTATTGTTATATCAGGAATTACCAGCCCCCGTCCCCCAGTTTGAGCATGCTAAGATAGTGGTTGCTCAGTTTTCTTACATTAATATGCTTATTACTGTAAGATTTTTTAAAAAAATGCATAGTATATAACCACATAGGAAATTAACATTCACAAAATGTAGGTTAAATCCTGTCACAGCAAATTCAAAGGAGCCTAACATACTGAAAATTTTTTATGAGGAACTTGAAATTACATTGCTATGGTTTCTTCAGAAAAAGCAGCAAGTATACAATCTCTACAGATTAAGTTACCCAATGATAAGAAGTTGAAGAAAGAGGATAGTTTCAAGGACATGCCGCTTGCCTTTTCTTTAGGCTCCTGAATTAGAAGTCTGTATGGGTGGATGATGGAGGTGTTACCTGAGAGAGGAACTGAATGCGGAGCTGGAGGACAATTGCTGGTTGATATCAGAGAAGGGAAATGTGGAAACCTAAGTTTCATTTTAACTTAAATCAGTTTAGCTCTCCTCCATATCTCTGTGTTCCTCTTCTATGAAAGGCAGGTAAGATACTGTCAGAAATTTTCTTTTTAGAGTGTTGGTAAGTCTTAGGGATCAGAGGAAAGCATTTATTAACAGATTTCATAGCCATATTTGTAGTCTATTGAAGAGAGCATAGAAGCAATATAGTACAGTACCTGGTATTAGTTTTCATTGTGTTTTACTTGAATAAAATATAGCTTAGACTAGGACTATATCATAGATCAGAACTTCAGAATATCTTAGTTTATGAATTAGTAGTGAAAGCAAACATTCATAGAAAAGCAGTGTTTTTCTGAATGTAGTTACTCAAGGAAACTGTATGATAATTATTTTGAGTTTCTTTTCTAGAGATGTTTAATTTAGATGAGTTCTAAAAAAAAATTTTTTTTTTTTTTTTTACTAAGAAAATGAGGCATTTTATTTAAAAAAAAAAAAAAAGGTAAACATTGGGGGTGACAATATACAGACTGCAGTTGTAATTCTGACTTCAGAGCTTATGCAGCAGCTCCTGTGTACCTTACAGACAAGATGCTGTTCAGTATTTTCTTCTGCTGGAGACTAGGGACAGGCTGTTTTAAGGCTATCTCTGGAGGGTCACAGAGCGAGTTACTACTACTAAGACCCCTCCCCCTCTAACATTAGCCACTCCTATGAGTGGCTAATGTTAGAGGGGGAGGGGTCTTAGTAGTAGTAACTCGCTCTGTGACCCTGTGTTTATAAGTGTTGAAGTGCTTCCAAAGGTAGAAAGTAGAGGGATATGGATGGTTGGCTAATGCTGTAGGAAGGGAAAAAAACTCCTTAATGTTTGGAAAATGGGAATTCTATAATCGTATCAATTAAAATGGCTATTCTGACTGGCTGGTCATCTAGAGGAAAGGATAATTAAAAATTTTTTTCATATTATACAAAATTTCAAACATGCAAAAGTAGAGAAAATAGTAAAATGAAGCTCTTGTGCCCATTATCCAGCTTTACCAGTTATCAACACAGCTAACCTTCCTTCATCTGTACAGGAGTTCCCCACACACACTTCTGCTATTTCCCTGCACACACTCCTGCTCTGGAGTGTTTTGAAGCTAATCTGTGTTATCATATAATTTCACCTATAATACTTCAGTATGTATCTCTAAAAGAAAGATCATGACAATACCATTATCACACCTAATTTTAAAAAATAATTTCTTGATATAATAAAATATCCAGTTAGTGTCCAAATTGCCTTAATTGTTTCATAATTTTTTTTTTCAGTTAAATTTTTTGAATTAGGATCCAGTGTGGTCCACACATTGCAGTGATTGATATGTGTGTATCTCTTTTAACTCTTGCAATTTATTTCTTGAAGAAACCTCTCATTTTTCCTGGAAGTTTTCCAGTTTGGGTTTTGCTGGTTTCATCCCTGTAGTGGTGTTTAACAAATTCTTCTGTTCATGTATTTTCATAAAACCGGTAGTTAAATCTAGACGCTTAATCAGATTCACATCTGATTGTTTTTGGAGGTAGGGGAATGAACGTTTTATAAGGGATATTGTGTATTTTCAAAGTCCCTGCAAACTGTTAATACAGCTGCTAACCAGAAAAGATTGGAGGTTCAAGTCATGCAGGCCTGGAGATGTACATCCGAAAAATAAGCCACTGAAAACCCCAGTGGAGCAGAGTTCCACTGTGATACCCATGGAGTCTCCATGAGTCGGAATCAACTCGAGGGCGACTGGTTTATCGTGTGTATCCTGTTGCAGCGCATTAGGAAGCACATAATGTCTGCTTGTCTCTTGTATGATATGAACGTTGTTCAGTGGATACAGGTGTTGCCCAAGAGTTCCAAAGTTATTGATATCCTCTACCGAGATCCATTACTTTATTGGCGGTTGCAAAATGAGTGTTTATTTTCTTCCATTTATTAGCTGGAATTCTTAAAGAAGAACTTTCTCTTATTACCATCGGCTACCCTGAGGTACAATCCACATAGCAAAAGCAGGCTACAAGTGCCCTAGTGTTTCCATGTTTTCAGATAATGTGTTGGTTCAGTGACCAATGAGATTTTTATTCTGTGTATCAAGATGTTTGATTTATATCACTGCATTGCAGATATTCTTTTTGCTGTTCAAATTGTTCCATCCATTCCGGTGTGAGCCTCTTCAAGTTGGCTCCGAAATTCTTTTGACACAACCGTGTTACTCTTTAATATTTGTGATAACAACGTGTTCTGTGCTCATCTTGTATATTTTCTACTCCAGACTTGCAATTAGACATTTCTTCAAGAAACCTTAGTTTATTAGTTAGAAATGGTGTTTAGACATCACAGTCTGGGTACTGTGCGGGTAACCCGGTCATTGCTACTGGATTGGTCATTGTTTCTAGATCTTTTCAGTGAACAGAATTAGAGTCTCTTACCCCCTTTTTAAGGAAGAACTGTAATCTTAGGTCATAATGATATTGCCAGTTCCAATTGAGAATTAAGGGGTTTTAAACCTTTATCTTACTATTTTTGTGTCCCCCCTCCCCCCAATACTGAGAATCCTGGTTCTTATGACTAATAAAATTACGTATTTGATCTTACCTGAAATATGTGATAGTTTCAGAATAACAAAATCAATATGATGACTAACGATATGAGTACTAAACACAATTTAAAATTTTATTGTGGTTCTTAGAGTATTCTCACTAAGGGCATGTAGTGAAATTACTGTATTTGAAATTAAAGCAATTTAAAATAATTATTTTCTCTGTGCTCAAGCACTAATTTGATATATAATAAGGTTAATTTGTTTTATCTTTTTAGAGATTGCCATTTCAATTTTTTTATTTAAAATTTTAATCATGCTTTAAGTGAAAGTTTACAAATTGAGTCAGTCTCTCATACAAAAATTTATATACACCTGGCTATATACTCCTAATTGCTCTCCCCCTAATGAGACAGCACACTCCTTCCGTGTCCATTCAGCCAGCTTCTGATCTCCTCTGCCCTCTTAGCTCCCCTCCAGACAGGAGATGCCAACATAGTCTCATGTGCCTACTTGATCCAAGAAGCTCAGTCCTCATCAGTATCATTTTCTATTCCATAATCCAGTCCAATCCCTGTCTGAAGAGTTGGCTTTGGGAATGGTTCCTACCTTGGGCTAACAGAAGGTCTGGGGACCATGACCTCTGGGGTCCTTCTAGCCTCAGTCAGACCATTAAGTCTGGTCTTTTTACAAGAATTTGAGGTCTGCATGCCACTGCTCTCCTGCTCCCTCAGGGGTTCTCTGTTGTGTTCCCTGTCAGGGCAGTCATCAGTTGTAGCCAGGCACCATCTAGTTCTTCTGGTCTCAGGCTGGTATAATCTCTGGTTTATGTGGCCCTTTCTGTCTCTTGGGCTCATAATTACCCTGTGTCTTTGGTGTTCTTCGTTCTCCTTTACCCCAGGTGGCTTGAGACCAATTGATGCATCTTAGATGGCTGCTTGCTAGCCAATTGACTTAGATGTCCCCTGAAACCATGGTCCCGAAACCCCTGCCCCTGCAACGCTGGCCTTCGAAGCATTGAGTTTATTCCAGAAACTTCTTTGCTTTTGATTTAATCCAGTTGTGCTGACCTTTCCTGTATTGTGTGTTGTCTTTCCCATCACCTAAAAAAGTTCCTATCTACTATCTAATTAGTGAATACCCTTTTCCAACTCCCCCTACCTCCCCCTTCTCGTAACCATCAAAGAATATTTTCTTCTCTGTTTAAACTATTTCTTGAGTTCTTAAAATAGTGGTCTTATACAATATTTGTACTTTTGCAACTGACTAATTTCACCCAGCATAATGCCTTCCAGATTCCTCCATGTTACGAAATGTTTCACAGATTCATCACTGTTCTTTATTGATGTGTAGTATTCCATTGTGAATATACCATAATTTATTCATCCATTCATCTGTTGATGGACACCTTGGTTGCTTCCATCTTTTTGCTGTTGTAAACAGTGCTGCGATGAACGTGGGTGTGCATGTATCTGTTTATGTAAAGGCTCTTATTTCTCTAGGATATGTTCCAAGGAGTGGGATTGCTGGATTGTATGGTAGTTCTATTTCTAGTTTTTTAAGGAAGTGCCAAATTGATTTCCAATGTGGTTGTACCATTTTACATTCCCAGCAGCAGCATATAAGTGTTCCAATCTCTCCACAGCATCTCCAACATTTATTGTTTTGTGTTTTTTGGATTAATGCCAACCTTGAAATCTCATTGTAGTTTTGATGTGCATTTCTCTAATGGCTAATGATAGTGAGCATTTCCTCATGTATCTGTTAGCTACCTGAAAGTCTTCTTTAGTGAAGTGTCTATTCATATCTTTTGCCCATTTTTTAATTGGGTTATTTGTCTTTTCATAGTTGAGTTTTTGCAGTATCATGTAGATTTTAGAGATCAGGCGCTGATTAGAAATGTCATAGCTAAAAACTTCTTCCCAGTCTGTAGGTAATCTTTTTACTCTTTTGGTGAAGTCTTTAGATGACCATAGGTGTTTGATTTTTAGGAGCTCCCAGTTATCTAGTTTTTCTTCTGCATTGTTAGTAATGTTTTGTATACTGTTTATGCCATGTATTAGGTCTCCTAACGTTGTCCCTATTTTTTCTTCCATGATCTTTATCGTTTTAGATTTTCTATTTAGGTCTTTGATGCATTTTGAGCTCGTTTATGTGCTTGGAGTGAGGTATGGGTCTTGTTTCATTTTTTAGTGGATGGATATCCAATTATGCCAGCACCATTTGTTAAAAAGACTGTCTTTCCCGCCATTTAACTGTTTTGGGGCCTTTGTCAAATATCAACTGCTCATATGTGGATGGATTTATGTCTGGATTCTCAGTTCTGTTCCATTGGTCTGTGTATCTGTTGTACCAGTACCAGACTGTTTGACTACTGTGGCAGTATAATAGGTTCTAAAATCAGGTAGAGTGAGCTCTGCCACTTTATTCTTCTTTTTCAGTAATGCCTTATTTATCCGGGGTCTCTTTCCCTTCCATATGAAGTTGGTGATTTGTTTCTCCATCTCAGTAAAAAATGCCGATGGAATTTGAATCGGAATTGCATTGTATCTGTAGATCGCTTTTGGTAGAATAGACATTTTTACAATGTTAAGTTCTTCCTATCCATGAGTAAGGTATGTTTTTCCACTTATGTAGGTCTCTTTTGATTTCTTGCAATAGTGTCTTGTAGTTTTCTTTGTATAGGTCTTTTACATGTCTGGTAAGATTTATTCCTAAGTATTTATCTTCCTGGGGGCTACTGTAAATGGTATTGATTTTGTGATTCCTCCTTGATGTTCTTTTTGTTGGTGTAGAGGAAGCCAACTGATTTTTGTTTATTTTGTATCTTGATACTCTGCTGAACTCTTTTATTAGTTTTAGTAGTTTTCTTGAGGATTCTTTAGGGTTTTTGTTTTTTTTTTTTAAGATCATGTCACCTGCAAATAGAGATAATTTTACTTCTTCCTTGCCAATCCGAATGCCCTTTACTGCTTTATCTAGCCTAATTGCTCTGGCCGGGACCTCCAGCATAATGTTGAATAAGAGTGGTGATAAAGGGCATCCTTGTCTGGTTCCCGATCTCAAAGGGAATGCTTTCAGCCTCTCTCCATTGAGGATGATGTTGGCTTTTGGCCTTATATGAATGCCTTTTATGATGCTGAAGAACTTTCCTTCTATTCCTATTTTGCTAAGAGTTTTTTATCGTGAATGGGTGTTGAACTTTGACAAATGCCTTTTCTGCATTAATTGATAAAATCATGTCATTTTTGTCTTTTGTTTCATTTATATAGTGGATTACTTTAATTGTTTTTCTAATGTTGAACCATCCCTGCATACCTGGTATGAATCCCACTTGGTCATGGTGAATTATTTTTTTGATATGTTGTTGAATTCTATTGGCTAGAATTTTGTTGAGGATTTTTGCATCTCAGTTCATGAGGGATATAAGTCTGTAATTTTCTTTTTTGTGGTGTCTTTACCTGGTTTTGGTATCAGGGATATGGTGGCTTCATAAAATGAGTTTGGGAGTATTCCGTCCTTTTCTATCTTCTGAAATACCTTTAGTAGTAGTGGTGTTAACTCTTCTCTGAAAGTTTGTTAGAACTCTACAGTGAAGCTGTCCGGGCCAGGGCTTTTTTTTGTTGGGAGTTTTTTGATTTCCTTTCCAGTCTCTTTTGTTATGGGTCTATTTAGTTGTTCTACTTCTGTTTGTGTTAGTTTAGGTAGGTAGTGTGTTTCTAGGAATTCATCCACTTTTTCTAGGTTTTCAAATTTGTTAGAGTACAATTTTTTGTAGTAATCTGATGTGATTCTTTTAATTTCAGTTGGGTCGGTTTGTAATGTCGCCCATCTCATTTCTTGTTCAGGTTATTTGCTTCCTCTCATGTTTTTCTTTTGTCAGTTTGGCCAATGGTTTATCAATTTTATTGATTTTTTTCAAAGAACCAGCTTTTGGTCTTGCTAATTCTTTCAATTGTTTTTCTGTTTTCTATTTCATTTCGTTCTGCTCTAATTTTTATTATTTGCTTTCTTCTGGTGCCTGAGGGTTTCTTTTGTCACTCTCTATTTGTTCAAGCTGTAGGGATAATTTTTTGATTTTGGCCCTTCTTTTTGTGTGCATGCTTTTATTGATATAAATCGACCTTTGAGCACTGCTTTCGCTGTGTCCCAAAGGTTCTGATAGGAAGTGTTTTCGTTCTCATTGGAATCTATGAATTTCTTTATTCCATCCTTAATGTCTTCTATAATCCAGTCTTTTTTGAGCAGGGTGGTGTTCAGTTTCCAAGTGTTTGATTTCTTTTCCCTGGTTTTTCTGTTATTGATTTCTATTTTTATGGTCTTCTTGTCAGAGAAGATGCTTTGTAATAGTCCAATGTTTTGGATTCTGCTAAGGCTTGCTTTATGACCTAATATGTGGTCTATTCTAGAGGATGTTCCACGTGCATTAGAAAAGAAAGTATACTTGGCTACCGTTGGGTGGAGTGTTCTGTATATGTCTATGAGGTCAAGTTGGTTGATTGTGGCATTTAGATCTTCTGTGTCTTTATTGAACTTCTTTCTGGATGTCCTGTCTTTCACCAAAAGTGGTGCGTTGAAGTCTCCTACTATCATTGTGGAGCTGCCTGTCTCACTTTTCAATGCTGATTGAGTTTGTTTTATGTATCTTGCAGCCCTGTCATTGGGTACATAAATATTTAGTATAGTTATATCCTCGTGGTATATTGTCCCTTTAATCATTATATAGTGTCCTTCCTTATCCTTTATGATAAATTTAACTTTAAAGTCTTTTTTATCAGAAATTAATATTGCCACACCTGCTCTTTTTTGATTGTTGTTTGCTTGCTGTATTTTTTTCCATCCTTTGAGTTTTAGCTTGTTTGTGTCTCTAAGTCTAAGGTGTGTCTCCTGTTGGCAGCATATAGATGCATACTGTTTTTTAATCCATTCGGCCACTCTCTGTCTCTTTATTGGTGAGTTTAGTCCATTTACATTCAGTGTGATTATGGATAGGTATGAATTTAGTGCTATCATTTTGATGTCTTTTTCTGTGCGTTGTTGACAGTTTCTTTTTCCCACTTAATTTTTTATCCTGAGTAGATTATCGTTATATATTGTCTTTTCCTTGAATTCGTTGCCATTGATTTTTTTTCTATGGAGTCTCTATTTTTTCTTGTATTTTATTTTGATGTGTAGGATAGTTTGTCTCCTTTGTAGTTACCTTATTATTTATGCCTATTTTTCTGAATGTAAACCTGAGTTTTATTTCTTTGTACTGCCTTGTCTTCTCCATATGAAAGATCTGTGACTGCATTTCTTAATCCCTCTTTATTGTTTTAATGTTGTCTTCTTTTACATAATAACATCACTATTTCCCTGTTTTGAGTGTTTTTTTTTTAATCTTGATTTATGTTTGTGATTTTCCTGTCTGGGTTGACATCTGATTGCTCTGCCCAGTGTTCTCGTCTTGGGTTGATACCTGATATTATACCCAAAGAGCTCCCTTTAGTGTTTCTTGTAGTTTTGGTTTGGTTTTCACGAATTCCCTAATCTTCTGTTTATCTGGAAATGTCCTAATATCACCTTCATATCTGAGAGACCGTTTTGCTGGATATATGATTCTTGGCTGGCAATTTTTTTCCTTTCAGTTTTTTAAATAAGTCAGTCCATTGCCTTCTTGCCTTTGTAGTTTCTACTGAGTAGTCTGAGATTATTCTTACTGGCTCTCCTGTGTAGGTGACTTTTTGTTTATCCCTAGCTGCTCTTAAAATTCTCTCTTTATCTTTCGTTTTGGCAAGTTTGATTATAATATGTCTTGGTGACTTTCTTTTAAAATCCTTATGTGGAATTCCATGAGCATCTTGGATAGATATCTTCTCATCTTTCACGATATCAGGTAAGTTTTCTACCGACAAATCTTCAACAATTTTCTCTGCATTTTCTGTTATCCTTCCCTGTTCTGGTACTCCAATCACATGTAGATTATTTCTCTTGGTAGAGTCCCATATGATTCTTAAGGTTTCTTCATTTTTTTAAAAAATTATTTTATCTGATTTTTCTTCAAATATATTGGTTCCATGTGCTTTATCTTCAAGTTCAGAAATTCTGCCTTCTAGTTTCTCAATTCTGCTCCTCTGACTTTCTACTGAGTTGTGTAATTCTGTAATTTTATTGTTAACCTTCTGAATTTCTGATTGCTGTCCGCCTGTGGCTTTTTCCGGCTTATTAAATTTTTTATCATGTTCCAGAATAGCCTTTTTAATTTCTTCAAATGCTTTATCTCTGTGTTCCTTGGGAAACCCTGGTGGTGTAGTGGTTAAGTGCTACGGTTGCTAACCAAAGGATCGGCAGTTTGAATCTGCCAGGTGCTCCTTGGAAGCTCTACGGGGCAGTTCTGTCTTATAGGGTTGCTACGAGTCGGAATCGACTCAACAGCAGTGGGTTTGGTTTTTTTGGGTTTGGTGTGTTGCTTGGCTTGTTCTGCATATTGCCTGATCTCCTTCCCAGTTCCATTCCTGATGTCTTGATGAGTTCTGTATATTAATGTTTTGAATTCTGCATCTGGTAATTCCAAGACAGCACCTTCATCCAGAAGATCCTTTGATTCTTTGTTTTGAGAGCTTGTTGAGGTGATCATGGTCTGTTTCTGTATGTGACTTCTTATTGACTGTTTTTTCCAAGCCATCCATGAGTTATTGTATTAGTTTATTTTATGTTTGCTTACTATATTCTAGCTTCTTGCTTTGTTTTGTTTTGGTATGTCCAAATGGGTTACTTGAGTGAGCTAGCCTGATTATTTTCGCCTCTGAAGCTCTGACGTTCTGTCACCAGATGGCTAGAGCTGTTACCAGGTACATCACTCTGGGAGTCCGTTCACTTTTCTTGTGTGAATTCAGCTGAGGTGTGCAGGTAGCTGGTCATCTAGTGTGTGGTACAGGCTCTGTCCTACAGTCTTAGAGGGGCATGGGTGATTGGTGTAGGTACCAGTATCTGGTTGCAGCAGGGGGTCATGCTCTGAATGAGGCAGGGGGCTGAGAACTGTTCCTTGAATGTCTGTGAGGAAATTGCATCCCTGTGCTGTAGAGCATACAGGTGGGTGGGTCATGGGCACCCAGTGCTTTTGTTAGTGAGGACTGGGAGGTACCAGTTATCCTTGGTTCCCTGTCACCAGTGGCTGGGTGACCTGAGTGGAGCCACCAGTCCTTATGTCCCTGGTGTGGGTAGGTGAGGAGCCTATTTAATAGGCAAAATGGTGTCAAATATCAAACACCCACCATTTCACAGCACAGCTGAAACGGTTGCAGTCTGCCAACAAGGGCCTGTTCTCCTAAAATAAGCCCACATAGGTCCACGCAGGGGAGAAAGGTATTCAAAGTGCAGGGACCATTTATTCCTGGACAGCAGCCACTTGTGTCCTGGGCTCCCCGTTAGTGGAGCTGGCAAATTATCTTATCCCCCAATTGTGAATTTATTCCTACCCCAAGGCTGGGACAATGGCTCCAGGCGCTCAACACGGCCTATTTCAGGCCCAGGGAAATCAACAGCCACCGAAGCCGGCTTGGGGGCTGGGGGCACGGTAAAATATACACAAGTAATTATCTTTTGCTGAGATCGCTGTTCTTCTCTGGTTCCGGAGGTGTGAGTAGGCTGTGTGGCTGGCTGCTTCTTCCTGAGGCAGCTGTGGCTGAACGCTACCACCGGCCCGCCGCAGCCGCTCCCAGGAATGGTACCAGAGGGATCCCAGTGATTTAGGTCCGGTAACTCCTCTCCGTTTCTGAACCGTCTCTCCCTCTGCCTGCCGCTCAGCCCATTTTCTAACTTTTCCTTTGATGTTCAGGGCTCTTAGCTTGTCATAAATATAATAGTTTCAGTAGTGTTCTCGGGTCTTTGTTGTAAGAGGGATCGCAGGAAGCGTCTGGCTATTCTGCTGTCTTGGCCCTGTCTCCCTAAATTTTTTTACTTTGCTTATAATTGTGTAAAATATTTATAGTTCCAAAGTCAAATCTTCAAAACAACGTGTTCTGCAAAATCTGCATTTATCCATAAATCCTTCACTGTATTGTGTCCTTCTCTTATAAAAAAAACCAAAACCAATCTCATCGCCTTTGAGTCAGTTCTGACACATAGTGACCCTATAGGACAGAGCAGAACTGTCCCATAGGATTTTCAAGGAGTGGCTGGTGGATTTGAACTGTCGAGCCTGAGCTCTTAACCACTGCACCACCAGGGCTCCTCCCCCTTTTCTTTTCTTTAATAAGGCTTTTATTTATTATTACTTTTTTTAAACACATAAATAAATATGTAGGTTATATTTTTCCTCTTTCTTAGATGAAAGGTAGCATATTACGCACACTGTTAATGTTTCGAGAAGATCATTTTTAATTGAGTGGTTTTAAGTTTGATGCTGCTAATACCAAAAAAGATGTTAGTTAAAATGTGGTTTGTGTCTGTATAAAGTTATTCACTTATTTTTGGACATTCAGAGTATATCCAGTTTTGAATGTTATAGATTTAACTGTAGTAAACATCTTTGTGAATTTAATTGACCCTTGTTTTTAATTAGAACCAGCTCTCAGGAGCAGGATTACCAAATCACAGGGTTGAAATTTTTTGGTGGATTTTGCTAATGACATATTTTATCTCCCTGAAGTATACCATCTTTGAGTGTTTCACTAGTGTCTTGCCACTGTAAAGTTTTTGTGTTTACAAAAAAAAAAAGTGCTAATTCCTAGGATTCAAAACAAAACGCAGCTGAATGGCTTACTGTTTAATCAATCAAGTGTTTCAAATCTGTTTTTTAAAATTCTTTAGCGTCTGTGGGTATAAGACAAAATGCAGTGTAATGTTATTACATTTATGTATCTTTTATTCCCCTCCGCTTAAACACACGGCGTTTTTCTTTCTTCGTCTTTATTGAGGAATAATTCACATATAATTTGCCAATTTTAAGTAGACATTATGATGCTATTTTTTTCCGTCACCTACTGCTCCCCCTAACCTGAGGTAACCACCAGTCTTCTTTTGTATTGATGGATTTATCCATTCCAGATATTTCCTATAAGTGAGATTATATAATATTTGTCCTTTTGTGTCTGTCTTATTACACTTAGCATAATGTTTTTCAAGGTTCATCCATACATGGCGGCATGTATCAGAACTTCACTTTTCTTTATAGCTGAATAATACTACATTGTGTGTATATACCACAGTTTTTTTTTTTTTTTTTATAAACATGAGTTGTTTTCCACATTTTAGCTGTTGTAAAAAATGTTGTAATGTACGTTGATGTACATATGTCTTCTTGAGTAGCTGCTTTGGATTCTTTTGGTTATATACCTAGGAATGGAATTGCTGGGTCATGTGGTATTTCTATGTTTAACTTTTTTAGAAACCACCAAACTGTTTTCCATAGCAAATGCACCAGTTTACATTCCCCCCGGCAGCGTATGAGTGTTCTGATTTCTCCACAACCTCACAAATACTTGTTTTTGATAGTGGCCATCCTAGTGAGTATGAAGTGGTATCTCATTGTGGTTTTGGTCTGCATTTCACTAATGACTAATGATGTTGAGTATCCTTTCATGTACTTTTTAGCCATTTATATATCTTCTTTGGAGAAATGTCTATTTATGTCTTTTGCCCATTTTTTAAATTGGGTTGTTAGTCTTTTTATTATTGGGCTTTAAGGGTTCTTTATACATTTTGGGGCCCTGGTGGTGCAGTGGTTAAGTGTTAGCAGTTTGAATCCCCCAGCTGCTCCTTGGAAATCCTATGGGGTAGTTCTCCTCTGTCCCGTAGGGTCGCCATGAGTTGAAATCAAGTCGACGGCCACAGGGAATTTTTAAGTTCATACATTTTAGATATTAAACCCTTATCTGATATATGGTTAGCAAATATTCCCTCTCATTCTGTCGATTGTCTCTTCATTTTCTTAATAGTGTCCCTTGATGCAATGGAAAGTTTTTAATTTTGGTGTGGTCCAATTCATCATTTTTTTGTTGTTGTTTGTGTTTTATCGTTTATAAAGATTCATTGCCTAAAGAAAGGTCTTCAAGCTTTACCCCTATGTTTTCTTCTAAGTTTTATCATTTTGGCTCTTATATTTAAGTCATGCATTCATTTTGAATTAATTTTCGTATGTTGTGTGAGGTATGGGCCTAGCTTCATTCTTTTGCGTATTGAAACCCAATTGTCCCAGCATCATTTGTTGAAGAGGCTATTCTTTCCCCACTGAATGTATCTGGTACCCTTAACAAAAGTCAATTGGCCATAGATGTATGGGTTTATTTCTAGATTCTCAATTCTATTCCATTGTTCTGTATGTTTATCATTATACCAGTACCGTATTGTTTTAATTACTGTAGCTTTATAGTATATTTTGGGTACTATAATTCCTCTTACTTTGTTCTTCTTTTTCAAGATTGCTTGGGCTGTTATCAGGCCTGTTGCAATTCCGTATAAACTTGAGGATTGGTTTTCCATTTCTACAAAAAGCTGTTGGAATTTTGACGGGATTGCATTGAATCAATAGATTGCTTCAGGTGGTATTGACATCTTAACAGTATTAAGTCTTTCAGTCCATCAGCATGGAATGTCCTTCCATTTATTTAGATCTTCTTTAATTTCGTTCGTCAATGTTTTATAGTTTTCATTGTACAAATCTTTCACTTTCCTGGTTAAATTTACTCCTAGGTATTTTATTCTTTCAGATGCTATTTTAAAAGGAATGGTTTTCTTAATTTCCTTATCAAATTGTTCATTGCTGAGGTATAGAGACACAAATGATTTTTTTGTGTTGATCTTGAACCCTGCAACTTTGCTGAATTAATTAGTTTTTTTTTTTAGTAGCTTTCTTGTGGATTCTTGAGGATTTTCTAAATGTAGCATCATGTCATTTGCAAATAAAGGTAGTTTTACTTTTCTGATTTAGATCCCTTTTACTTATTTTCCTTTCCCAATTGCCCTGGCTAGGATTTCTGGTACAATGCTGAATAGCAGTGGCGAAAGCAGCATCTTCATCTTGTTCCTGATCTTAGGGGGAAAGCTTTCAGTCTTTCACCATTGAGTGTAATATTCTCTGTGTTTTTTTCATAAATACCTTTTATCATGGTGAAGAGTTTCCCTTCTGTGATGGTTAAGATTGTGTGTCAACTTGGCTTGGCTGTGATTCTCAGTGTTTATATGTGATCACACTTGTGATGGAATCTGCTGTGAGTAGCCAATCAGTTGAAGGGGAGTGTGGCCTGCATCTGAATATAAGCAGATGTTCTGGCTTTTTGCTTGCTCTGGATCGTGCGGCTGCCTCCTGTTCGTCTGACCTCTGATTCTTGGGACATGAGCTGTCAGCTTATCTGCCGATCTTAGGATTCGTCGATATTCACACCCTGTGTGTGGGAACCCTGTCCTCCAACCTGCTGATCTTGGATTCGCCAGCCCCTGCAGCTACATGAATAAGTAGAAGCCTTGCGGTCTTGCCTGCCAAACTTGGGATTCGTTGATCTTCACAGTCTGTGAGCAAGAGCCCTGCTCTCTGACCTGCCAGTGTTGGGTTCACCAGCCTACGTGAATCGAGAGAAGCCTCTATCCTGATCCACAGACTTGGGATGTTCCAGCCTCTACAATCTTATGAGCCGTTTCCTTGATATAAATCTCTCTATACATGTGTTTATACACTTTACTGGTTTTGCTTGTCTAGAGAACCCAGCCTAAGACACTTTCTATCCCTAGTTTGCTGAGTTTTTAATCATGAAAGGGTGTTCAGATTTGTCAAATCCCTTTTTCTGTGTCAATTGAAATGATCATGTGTTTTTTTTCCCCTTCATTCTATTAATGTGATCTATTGCATTGATTGATTTTCTTACATTGAACCAACCTTGCGTTCCTGGAATAAATTTCATTTGGTTGTTTTATATAACTCTTTTAATATGTTATTGGATTCAGTTTGCTGGAATTTTATTGAGGATTTTTCCATCTATGTCATAAGGGGTATTGATCTAGAGTTTTCGTACAGTGTCTTTATCTGGGCTTAGTATCAGAGTAATGCAGGTCTCATAAAATGAGTTAGTCAATTTTCCATCTTCTATTTTTTGGGAAGAGTTTGAGTAGAATTGGTGCTAATTTTTTAAATATTCAGTAGAATTCACTAGTGAAGCCGTCTTATTCTGACTTTCCTTGTTGGAAGGTTTTTTTTTTTTTTTTTTTCCATTATTGTACTTGAGATGAAGGTTTACAGAACAAACTAGCTTCTCATTAAACAGTTAGTATACATATTGTTTTGTGACATTGTTTACCAATCTCATGACATGTCAACACTCTCCCTTCTCAACTTTGGTTCCCTATTACCAGCTTTCCTGTCCCCTTCTGCCTTCTCATCCTTGCCCTTGGGCTGTTGTGCCCCTTTAGTCTTGTTTTGTTTTATGGGCCTGTCTAATCTTTGGATGAAGGGTGAACCTCAGGAATGACTTTAATACTGAGTTAAAAGGGTGTCTCGAGGTCCATACGCTTGGGGTTTTTCCAGTCTCTGTTAGGCTAGTAAGTCTGGTCTTTTTTTGTGAGTTAGAATTTTGTTCTGTTTTTCTCCAACGCTGTCCAGGACCCTCTATTGTGATCCCTGTCAGAGCAGTCGGTGGTGGTACCCAGGTACTATCTAGTTGTATGGGACTCAGTCTAGTGGAGGCTGTGGTAGTTGTGGTCCATTAGTCCTTTGGACTAATCTTTCCCTCGTGTCTTTGGTTTTCTTCATTCTCCCTTGCTTCCAAAGGGATGAGACCAGAGGAGTGTCTTAGATGGCCACTCACAGGCTTTTAAGACCCCAGGCACTACTCACCAAAGTAGAATATAGAACGTTTTCTTTATAGACTTATGTTATGCGAGTTGAGCTAGATGTTCCCCGAGGTCATGGTCCCCACAGCCCTCGGCCCAGCAATTTGGTCCCTCAGGGAGTTTGGATGTGTCTGTGGAGCTTCTTTGACCCTGCCCTGGATAAGTTGTGCTGGCTTCCCCAGTATTGTGTACTGTCTTACCCTTCACCAAAGTTATCAGTTATCTATTGTCTATTTAGTGTTTTTCCATCCCCACCCATCCCCTCTCTTGTAACCATCAAAGATTATTCCTTTTTGTATGTAAAGCTTTTCATTAATTTTTATAGTATTGGTCTCATACAGTATTTGTCCTTTTGTGATTGTAATGCCTTCCAGATTCATCCATGTCCTGAGATGCTTCACAGATTGGTCATTGTTCTTTTTTATTGCATAGTACTCCATTGTGTATATGTACCATTGTTTGTTTATCCATTCCTCTGTTGACAGACATCTAGGTTGTTTCCATCTTTTTGCGATTGTAAACAATGCTGCAGTGAACATGGGTGTGCATATGTCTATTCACGTGATGACTCTTATTTCTCTAGGATATAGTTCTAGGAGTGGAATTGCTGGATCATATGGTATTTCTGTTTCTAGCTAAGGAAGTGTTGTATCATTGTCCAAAATGGTTGTATCATTTTGCATTCCCACCAGCAGCACATAAGATTTCCAGTCTCCCCACAGCCTTTCCAACATGTATTATTTTCTGGTGTTTTTGATTCGTGCCAGTAATGCCGGGGTGAGATGGCATCTCGTTGTGGTTTTGATTTGCATTTCTCTAATGGCTCATGATTCGGAGCATTTCCTCATGTGTCTTTTAGCCACTTGAATGTGTTCTTTGGTGAAGTGTCTGCTCATTTCCTTTGCCCACCTTTTTAATTGGATTATTTGTCTTTTTGTTGTAGAGGCGTTGGATTTTCCTGTAGGTTTTAGGGATTAAATGTTTGTCAGATTTGTCATAGCCAAAAATTTTTTCCCAGTCTGTAGGTTCTCTTTTTACTCTTTTTGGTGAAGTCTTTTGATGAGCTTAAGTGTTTAGTTTTTAGAAGATCCCAGTTATCTAGCTTATCTTCTGAAGTTTGTGTGTTGTTCGTTAGTAGTAGTTTGTGTCCTGTTACAGCCGTGTATTAAGGCCTCTAGCACTGACCCTGTTTTTTGTTCTATGATCTTTATAGTTTTTGATTTTATATTTAAGCCTTTGATCATTTTGATTTAGTTTGTGTGTATGGTGTGAGGTATGGGCCCTGTTTCATTTTTTTGCAGATGGACATCCAGATTTGTCAGCACCATTTGTTAAGAAGACTGTCTTTTCCCCATTTGATGGACTTTGGGCCCTTGTCAAAGATCAGGTGACCATAGGTGGATGGATTTACATCTGGGTTCTCAGTTCGGTCCCATTGGTCAGTGTATCTCTTGTTGTACCAGTATTAGGCTGTTTTGACTACCATAGCCGTATAGTACGTTCTGAGGTCAAGTAGAGTGAGTGCTCCTACTTTATTCTTCTTTTTCAACAGTGTTTTACTTATCCAGGGCTCCTTCCTTTTCCATATAAAGTTAATGATTAGTTTTTCCATCTCTTTAAAGAATGTTGTTTGGATTGGGATTGCATAGTATTTGTAAATTGCTTTGAGTAGAATTGTCATTTTCACAATGTTGAGCCTACCTATCCATGAGCGTGGTATGTTTTTCCACTTAAGTAATCATTTTTGTTTCCTTGCAGTAGTGTTTTGTAGTTTTCTTTGAATAGGTCTTTTACATCCCTGGTGAGATTTATTCCTAAATATTTAGTTTTTTTTTAGGGGCTATTAATTTTTTTTTTTTTTTTATAAATGGTATTGTTTTCTTGATTTCCTTTTCATAGTTCTCTTTATTGGTGTATAGGAATTCAACTGATTTTTGTATGTTTATCTTGTATCCTGTTACTCTGCTGAATCTTTCTATTAGTTCCAGTAGTTTTCTTGTGGAGTCCTGCGTTTTCTATGTATAATGTCATTTGCAAATAGGGACAGTTTAACATCTTCATTACCAACTTGGATTCCATTTGTTTCTTTTTCTTGCCATATTGCTCTAGCTAAGACTTCCAGCACAATGTTAAATAAGAATGGTGATAAAGGGCATCCTTGTCTTGTTCCTGTTCTCAGCCTCTCTTCATTAAGAATGATGTTGGCTATTGGTTTTGTATAGATGCCCTTTGTTATGTTGGGGAATTTCCCTTCTATACTTATTGAGAGTTTTTATCAGGAATGTGTGCTGGAGTTTGAGTGCCTTTTCTGCATCAGTCTAGATGATCATGTGATTCTTTTATTTATGTGGTGGATTACATTGATTTTCTAATGTTGAACCATCCTTGCATACCTGGTATGAGTCCTACTTGGTTGTAGTGTATTATTTTTTTGATGATGCTGAATTCTATTGGCTAGAATTTTGTTGAGAATTTTTGCATCTATATTCATGAAGGATATTGGTCTGTAATTTTCTTTTTTTGAGGTGTCTTTGCCTGGTTTTGATATCAGGATTATGCTAGCTTCATAGAATGAATTTGGAAGTATTGCTTCCTTTTCTGTGCCCTGAAATAGTTTGAGTAGTAGTAGTGTAAGCTTTTCTCTGAATGTTTGGTAGAATTCTCCAGTGAAGCCATCTGGGCCAGGGCTTTTTGGGGGGGAAGTTTTTTTTTTATTACCTTTTCATTCTTTTCTCTTGTTATGGATCTGTTCAAATTTTCAACATTATTTTGTGTTAGCTTGGGTAGGTAGTGTGTTTCTAGAAATTTATCCATTTCCGCTAGGTTTTCAAATTTGTTGGAGTATAGTTTTTCATAGTACTGTTATCCTTTTTATTTTAGTTGGGTCTGTTGTAATATCCTCCATTTCATCTCTTATTTGGGTTATTTGCGTCCTCTTCTGTTTTTCTTTTGTCAATTTGACCAGTGGTTTGTCGATTTTTTTGATTGTTTCAAAGAACCAACTTTAGGTTTTGTAGATTCTTCCTCTATTTCATTTATTTCTGCTCTGATCTTTATTATTTCCTTTCTTCTAGTGGCTGTGAGCTTCTTTTGCCGCTCTCTATTTGTTCGAGTTGTATAGCTAACATTTTGATTGTGTCCCTTTCTTTTTTGATGTGTGCATCTATTGCTATAAATTGACCTCTGAGCGCTGCCTTTGCTGCTTCCCAGTGGTTTTGGTATGATGTGTTTTCATTCTCATTTGATTCTAGGAATTTTTTTATTCCATCTCTGGTTTCTTCTATTACCCAGTGGTTTTTAAGCAGGGTGTTATTCATTTTCCATGTAATCGATCTTTTTCTTTTTTCCGTAGTCTTTCTGTCGTTAATTTGTACTTTGATGGCATTGTGGTCAAAGAAGATACTTTGTATTATCTCAGTGTTTTGGCTTTTGCTGAAGGTTGCTTTGTGGCCTAAGATGTGGTCTGTCCTGGAGAACGTTCCATGTGCATTGGAAAAGAATGTGTACTTTGCAGCTGTTGGGCAGAGTGTTCTATATATGCCTGTGAAGTTAAGTTGGCAGATTGTGTCCTTTAGATCTTATGTATCTTTGTTGAGTTTCTTTCTAGATGTTCTGCCCTTTACTGAGAGTGGTGTGTTGGAGTCTCCTACTGTTTATTGTGGAAATGTCAATTTCTCTTTTCAGTGCTGTTAGGGTTTTTTTTTTTTTTTAAATGTATTTTGGAGCCCTGTCATTGGGTGCGTAGATATTTATTATGGTTATGTCTTCATGATGGATCATCCGTTTAATGATTATATAGTGCCCTCCTTTGTCTTTTATGGTAGATTTTGTTGTAAGTCTATTTCATCTGAGATTAGTTTTTCCACTCCTGCTTTTTTTTGGTAGCTGTTTGCTTGATATATTTTTTTCCATCTTTTGGTTTTTAATAAATTTATGTCTTGGTTTCTAAGGTGTGTCTCTTCTAAAGAGCATACTGATGGATCCTATTTTTTTAATCCATTCTGTTCCTCTCCATGTCTTTAGGGGTGCATTTAGGCCATTTGTGTTCGGTGTAATTATTGATAGGTACGAGTTTATTGCTATCATTTTGTAGTGCTTTATTTGTGGTGCTGACCTTTTCTTTGTTCCTCTTACTCTCCTGTGTGAATTCTTTTTGTTTTTGATTTTTTTTTCATTTCTTTTGTTTTCATAGATTTTTTGCTTACTGAGACTTTGTTTTTCTTCTTCATTTTGACGAGTAGGTTTGTTAACTTTCTTTGTGGTTACCTTGAAATTTACCCTTCTCTTCCTAGATTTGAACCAGTCTATTATTACTTGGTATCACCTTGCTTTCCTCTCCGTTAGAAAGTTGTATACTTATACCATTTATTGCCTCTTTTATTGATCTGATGTTGTTGTCATTTATAGATTAACTTGTCTGGTTCACTGTTGTAAACCTTTTGGTTTTGAATAGTCCTTGAGAGTTCATTTCCTAGGCTGGTATCTGTCTGGTATGATCTTGCCTCCAAGATTCAGGCTGTGGTCTGATGTTGTTTGTTCTGAACCGAAGGACTCCTTTTAATAATTCTTTTAAGTTTGGTTTGGTTTTTACATATACCCTCAATTTCTGTTAATCCAGAAATGTCCTAATTTCACCATCATATTTGAATGAGAGTTTTGCAGGATATATTACTCTTGGTTGACAGTTTTTTTCTTTCAAGGTTTTATATATTGCTCTCTTGCCTGCATAGTTTCTGCCAGATACTCAGAGCTTAGACTTATTGTTTCCCTTCTGTATGTGACTTTTTGTTTTTCTCGAGCTGCTCTCAGGATTCTTTGTCTTTGGTTTTAGCAAGTATGACTGATATGGATTTGTCGTAGTCAAATTTTTTTTCCCAGTCTGTAGGTTCTCTTTTTACTCTTTTGGTCAACTCTTTTGATGAGCATAATCGTTTAATTTTTAGAATATCCCAGTTATCTTGTCTTCTAAAATTCATGTGTTACTTATGGTTTGTATCCTATTTATGCTGTGTTTTATAGCATCTAACGTTGACCCTATTTTTCCTTCTATGATCTTTATAGTTCTTGGTTTTATATTTAGATCTTTGATCCATTTTGAATTAGTTTTTGTGTGTGGTGTCTGGTATGGTTCCTGTTTCATTTTTTTGCAGATGGACATCCAGTGTTGCCAGTACCATTTGTTAAAAAGACTGACATTTCCGCATTTGATATATTTCGAGCCCTTGTTGAAGATCACATGACCATAGGTGGATGGATTTACATCTGGGTTCTCAATTCTGTTCCATTGGTCAATGAACCTTTCGTTATACCAGTAGCAGGCTGTTTTGACTACCGTAGCTGTACGGTAGGTTCTGAGGTCAGATAGTGTGAGTCCTCTTTATTCTTCTTTTTCAATAGTGTTTTACTTATCCAGGGTTTCTTCTCTTTCCATATAGTTATTGATTTCCATCTCTTTAATGAATGTTGTTGGTATTTGGATTGGGATTGCATTATATATGTAAATTGCTTTGGGTAGAATTGTCATTTTCACAATGTTGAGTCTACCAATCCATGAGCATGGTATGTTTTTTCCATTTATGTAGATCATTTTTGGTTTCTTGCAGTAGTGTTCTGTAGTTTTCTTTGTATAGGTCTTTTACATCCCTGGTTAGATTTATTCCTAAGTATTTTGTTTTTTTAGGGGCTGTTATAAATGGTATTGTTTTCCTGATTTCCTTTTCAAAGTTCTCTTTATTGATGTATAGGAATCCCATTGATATTTGTGTGTGTACCTTGTATCCTGCCACTCTGCTGAATCTTTGTTAGTTCCAGTAGTTTTCTTGTGGAGTCTTTTGGGAACAAAAAAAAGCCTGTTTATTACCAGAACTTCTGTAGCCTGACTGCTCAATCTTTTGGCCATGAATTGCATAAACCACCTGCCCTATAGCTTACATTTCTGAGAAATAGTTACTGTTTTCTTCTTGGAATCTTTTGGGTTTTCTATGTATAGTATCGTATTACCTGCAAATAGGAATGTTGAAAGAAGTTTGATTATTGTTTCTATCTTCCCTTGTTACAGATCTGTTAAGGCTCTCTATTTCTTCTTGAGTCAATTTAGGTAGTTTGTATGTCTCTCAGAATTTATCTGTTTTATATAGCTTATTGGAAATGCTATGAGTCGGAATCGACTCGACGGCAGTGGGCTTGGTTTGGTTTTTGGTTTATTGGAAACCCTGGTGGTGTAGTGGTTAAGTGCTATGGCTGCTGACCAAAGGGTCAGCGGGTCAAATCTGCCAGGCGCTCCTTGGAAACTCTATGGGGCAGATCCACCCTGTACTATAGGGTTGCTATGAAGTCGGAATCAACTTGACGGCACTGGGTTTGTTTTTTTTGGTATCTTGTTTATTGTCATACAATTGTTCATAGCATTCTCTTATAATCTTTTAAATTTCTGCAGAGTCAGCAGTAATATTGCTGCTTTTATTCCTGATTTTAGTTACTAGTATCTTTTTTTCTTTATCAGTGGAGCTAGAAGTTTGTCAGTTTTCTTGATCTTTTCAAAAATTCAGCTTCTTTTTTTTTTTTTTTTTAATTCTCTTTTGTTTCTTATTTCATTTATCTCTGTTGTAATCTTAATTGTCTTCTAGTTTCTTTGGGCTTCCTTTGTTTCTTCCCTCTCTAATTTCTAAAGGTGTAAAGTTAGGTTATTGATTTGGGTTCTTTGTTCTCCTTCAGTGTAGGTGTTTATAGTTATAAATCTCCTTCTCAGTACTGCCTTTGCTGCATCTCATAGGTTTTGGTATGTTGTGCTTTCATTTTTATTTGTATTTTCTGATTTGCATTATGATTTCTTCTTTTACCCCATTGGTTGTTTAATAGTGTTTTGTTTAATTTCCACGTTTTTGTGGAATTTCCAGTTTTCCTCTTATTATTGATTTCTGGTTTTATTCCACTATGGTCAGAGAAAATACTTCATATGAGTATAATTTTTTTTAGAATTTGAGGCTTATTTTGTGACCTAACATATGGTCTGTCTTGGAGAATGATCCATTTACTTTGGGGAAGAATATATATCCTACTGTAGTAGGGTAGTAGGGTAGGGTAAAGTATTCTATAAATATCTATTAGGTCTAGTAGGTTTATAGTGTTGTCAAGATCCTTTATTATCTTGCTTATCTTCTGTCTGGATGGTTCTATCCATTATTGAAAGCTTTGCGTTGAAGCCACCAATTATCATCATAGAACTGTCTATTTCTCCCTTCAGTTCTGTCCGTGTTGGCGTCACATATTTTGAGCTATTTTGAGCTCTGCTATTAAGTGCATGAATATTTTTAATTGCTATCTCTTCTTGATGAATTGATCCTTTTCTCATTGTATAATATTCTTTATCTCTCATAACAGTTTTTCACTTATTTTATCTGATTCATATAGCTACCCTGACTCTTTTGGTTTCTGTTTATGTAGAATATTTTTTCCAACTTTTCACTTAAACCCTGTCTGTATCTTTTGATTTAAAATGGGTCTCTTGTAGACAACATATAGGTGGGTTGTGTTTTCTTACCCATTCTGCTAATCAGTGCCTTTTGATTGGCGAGTTCAGTCCAGTTGTAATTAATTTCTGATGAAGAAGGACTTACTTCTGCCATTTTCCTATTTGTTTTCTGCATGTCTTACACCTTTTTTGTCCCTTATTTAATCAAATTCTTCCTTGTTTTGTTTAGTTGATTTTTTTTATGCTGAATCATTTTGATTCCCTTCTCATTTGCTATTCTGTACATTTTTTAAAGAAGTTTTCTTAGTGTGTACCATGGAGATTACCTTTACCGTCCTAAATTTATAAAAATCTGCAGGCAATTCCTATTGTGCCTTTTGTCTCCTCTCTAAATGTCCCTCAGTCTTTGATCTTACCTCATCCACACAGTAATCTTTAGAGATTTGTAGGAAAAATTCAACAAATGAGGAAGCTGAAGCCCAGAGAGCCAGAGTGACTTCTCAAGGTTTTTTCCATCTTCATCATTCTCCAAAGACATTTTGCTTGAGGATATGATATTAGTATTATTTAAAAAAAATTTTGTAATGCAAGATAATTGTCATGGGGTGTGGTGGAGGAAGATGTGAAATAATATGCTGTAGGTATTTGTTAATTATGTTATTTATCAGTTTCCTTTCATTGTTTCAACAGTGCTCAAAAAATTCATATAGTGAATTATATTCCAGGTTCTTTCTGTTAGATATATTAATTTATTGACAGATAATAGACCTGTTGGATAGTTGATGAACTGTAAGAAGATTACAGATGAAAAATCTGTGAGAGACGGAAGAATTTCTCTGAAGCTCATGCATCTTTAGTGAAAGTTACTAGTACTCCTTACTTATGCATGCTTGTGTATTAATGTTGCACAGAAAAAAAGTCTTGAAACCTTATATCGAGATTTTTTTTTGCTATGGATATATTGTTATGTCCATTAACATACATTTCACATAATTATTTAACAACTCAGTTTGAGTTCACATGAAATGACTTTAACCTGTGGATTATTGGCAGTGAGATAGAGAAAAGCTACCTTGTCATGCTAAAGATTTCAAAAGGTGAGTTGTTTTATCTGGTGCCATGTTTAAATTGGCTGATTAGAACCTGAAAAGTGGTATTTAAAAAAATATATTACAAATAAGATTTAGAACTCAATTAGCCTGTTTGGTTTATATTATTGACATTGAGAACCTGCATTTTCTAACAGAAAGTCTATTGGGAAACAAATTTGTGAATATCCTGCCTGATAGTTTGTTTCTTTTAGTTTAGGTCTTTATCAAGGGAAAATCAGTTAATTTTTTTGAGTCTGGGAGCAATAAGGCCTCCTTTGCGAGTTTGAGGACTAGATATCAAATATATAAAGAACCACTCATTATGTCTGGCACTTGCTAGGTGCTCAAAAGTCGTAGTTTTTATTGATTTATTTAGCTTTTAAGCAATTATCTACTACAGTAACCAGAAGTAACTTTAATTGTACATTACTCCTAAGTTCTCTTTCCCTTACTCTTCTACAGGTGTGTCTACATCAGCAATCAAAATGGCCTCAACCAGACTTCCTTCCCCCAAAAGCTTAGTGAGTGCACCAACTCAGATTCTTGCTCAGTTCCCTAAACAGCATCAACAGTCTCCTAAGCAGCAGTTACATCAAGTGCCGCAACAGACACAGCAGCAGGTGGCCCAACCTTCTCCAGTATCTCATCAGCAACAGCCTCAGCAGTCTCCTTTGCCACCTGGTATCAAGCCCACCATCCAAATCAAACAGGAGTCAGGTAACTGGAAAGTGTTTACAAGACATAGTCATCCTTCCCCAATTGACAGTTCCCTGAAGACTGCTAATCTGTATGGATTTACTTCCATATATATTTCCTCAAGCACCAAAGTTTTAGTTCCAAAATATAATTTGAGACTCTCTTGTTGGAAATACTTGTATGTAGGGAGAACTAGGGCTTGGGAATAGAAAAGGAAGAAAAGCAGCTTGCAGAACAGGAAGAGTTTTTTCCAGTGAAGTCTCAGGAGGGATAAAGGAAGTCCATAAAATAAACCCAAATTTTAGAACCATCCTCCAAGACATAATTGGGGTTATGGAAAGTGTGCGGTGGAAAAATTGGTCTGGAGAGCCTTTTGTTAGAGGGCTAATATTATGAGCTTGGTATAAAGTTGTCAATTTAGCAGTTTATTTAGCATCTCCAGCACAGTGGGGACTCAGAGGTGGGAGTTGTTTCTGTAAGTCATAAAATCCTAAGGGTATTGAGTAGAAAGGCAGGTAGAATAGAAGTTCAGACACAGGAAAATTAAGAAGTCTCTTAACATGCTCAGCATCTTTAAGAAAATACAACGAATTTTTAATCATCTCATTGCAACAGCAGGAGTGGGAGATCCTGAAAAGTTTCTAGTAAGGAGGGTATAATAAATTACATTAATTCCACAAAATTTATTATGGCTAATATAAGCCATGTGACATAACCTGTTGTATTATTTGGATTCTATGTTTCAGAGTACTGGGTTTTCAGAAATCTCACCATCATAGTTAGGGAAGGAATATGTGTAACAAAATGACAGTAATAGGGCTGGATTTTATTCACTAGTGTAGATTTTGATAAAGTTCAATTTATCAATTTTTCCTGTTATGAAAAATGCTTTTGGTGTCAACTATAAGCCTAGCCCTGGGTATTGAAATTTTTTCCTACATTCTTTTCTCTAAGTTTTATAGTTTTACGTTTAAGTCTGTGTCCTATTTTGAGTTAATTTTATATAAGGTATGAGGTTTAGGGGCTCATTTTCTTATGTATTGATGTCAGATGGCTTCATCACCGTTTATTGAAAAGGCCATCCTTCCTCTGTTGAATTGCTTTTGCATCTTTGTCAAAAATCAGTTGGGAATATTTGTGTGGGTCTGTTTCTGGGTTCTGTAGTCTATTCCATTGTTCTATTTGTCTGTCCCTCTGTTAATACCACAATGTCTTGATTACTGTAGCTATACAGGTAGTCCCCATTTATGATGTATTCGAGTAACAACGAACCATACTTCCAACCACCTGGTTTTTTTTTTTTGGACATCTTTTCATTAGTAATATGTACTACATAGTGTTGTAGCATGTGATTTGCAGATGTTATCATTCTCAGATGTTCACTTGCAAATGTTCAATTTTATCATTTATTTTTCAAAACACTGTCGTATAGCAGACTATGTCCTGGTCTACAGTGAAGGTGGTGTTGGGAGTCATAATGGATAGAAAGTTGCACAGTGTTCAACTCTAATGACAGTTGATCTGCTCACGTGCCTGATAGTTGTAATGACTCCAACTTCATTGTTACAAGGATTTATAAAGATACTGATAATAAAAGGTAATAATAAGTGAAAACTAAAAAAAAAAAAAGAGATATTTGATTTACTTCAGAACCGACTTACAATGAAGTCGTTGGAATGGAACCCCACCATAAGTCAGGGACTACCTGTATACCCATTAAAAACCATTGCCATCGAGTCAATTCATAGTAAGCCTTAATATTGGGTAGAGTTAATTCTTTTTCAAAATTATTTTAGCTATTCTAGTTCTGTTGCCGTTCCATATAAATTTAAGAATAAGCTTGTATATGTCTACTAAAACCTTGATAGGATTTTCCTAGAAATTACATTAAACCTATAGATCAATTTGAGAATTGACATTTTTATTGTTAGAGTCTTCTAATACATTTATTTAAGTCTGTTTTGATTTCTTTTATCAGTGTCTTATAATTTTCAGCATACAAGTCTTAACACATGTTTTGTTAGGTTTATACCTAAGTATTTCATTTTCCTGGAGTGATTGTAAGTGGTATTGTGATTTTAATATCAGTTTCCACATGTTCCCTGTTAGTATACAGAAATAGTGTTAATCATATATTCTTTGACCTTGCCGAACTTACTTTATTAGTTCTATAAGTATTTTCATAGATTCGTTAGGATTTTCTGCATTGACAATACATCATCTCTAAATAGGGACAGTTTTACCTCTTCCTTTCCAATCTGCATCCCTTCTGTTTCCCCAATCCCCCCCTTTTTTCCCCCTTTTGACCCAGGTGAATGTTCTGTGACACTTGAAAAATGTCTATCTTGCTGTTGTTGGGTGGAATATTCTATATATATCAATTAGATCCTGTTGGTTGATTGTGTTGTTCATTTTTTTCTATATCCTTGCTGCCTAGTAGTTCTCTGAGTTGATAAGATTGGGATGTTGAAGTCCCCAACTCTAATTGTTGGATTTCAACACCCTAAAAACAGCTCTCAGTTTTTGTTTCATGTATTTTGAGACATCTATCATTTGGTGCCTACATATTTAGAAATGTTATGTCTTCCTGGTAGAGTGGTCCTTTTATCATTATGTTCTGAACTCAGGAGGGCTCCTTCCAGTTTGCCTTATTTCCTTGCTACAAAGTCTAGACTGTTCCTCATTAAATCCGCAAATCTTCTCCCATTGCCTTCCAGCGCTCTTCTGTTCTTGAGAATGCCCTTAGTGTTCTGTTGTAAATGAAGTCAATTTCTTTGGGAGCTGTGGGTGGAGAAAATGGCAAGCTTCTCTCTGAATGAAACCTTCACTCTAGGATTTGAGCATTTTTCTGGATTGGGGCCAGTAGCCTGAGGTCCTCTTGGTTTGCCTCTTCTTCCATGGAGCCATTGCCCTTTGAGCTGGGGCAAAGTTGTCAAGACTTCAGTATTCTCGTTGGTGGCATACCCAAGTTACAGCCTCCATTCCATGAATGGGGGCTGAATGGAAGAGGGAAACCCCTACCTCTCAGATATACCCCCCTAGGACTTAGCCTCAGCAACAGGTAGCATGAAGCAAGATGAGAAATGCTGAAGTCCTGTTGCTCCTGGGGAAAAACCCCTCTGATTGGGACCCTGCCAAGTGTTTGGTAAAGTACTACCAAAAATTTCCTTCCTCAGTTACCAATTACTAGTAGTTAGCATCAGAAGTTTTCTTTTAAATTAACATTTTACATTTGGGAAGTCAATGTAACAAATATAACATTGTAAATAAAATGTTTGAAAATGCTTAGAAAAAAATCTATAACATCAGCACTCTTAACACTTGCTTTTGCACACTGGGATCCTGTATTCTTGACTCTGGAGCATAATCTTCACCTCCGTGACCTGGGAGAGGAGAGTGAAAGGTCTTGGTTTCAAGCACTACAGTCTTTGACTTACTGAATTTTCATAGATTTTCTTTAATAGATAATTCATTTGCTGTTTGCCCTTGAGTCACAGAGATTAAGTAACTTGCCTAATTATGTCATAATTTTAATTTTTTTTATTGGTTATTAGAAGTTTAACGTTGTATAAGACTATTAAGTAAATGGAAACCCTGGTGACATAGTAGTTAAGTGTTCGGCTGCTGACCAAAAAGGTCAGCAGTTCGAATCCATGACACACCCCTTGGAAACCCAATGAGGCAGTTATACTCTGTCCTATAGGGCCACTATGAGTCGGAATCGACTCGATGATAATGGGTATGGGTTTTTTTTTTTAATTAAGTAAATAGATTTGTCTTCTTCCTAATGTCTCAATCTAAGTCACTGTCCAAAAATGTCATATAATTCTCAGTTTTCCATAGCAACGTATTCTATCCCATGAATTATTTCAGTGAAATTAGCGGAAGGAAAAGTGTTACCGAAAATTTTCTTCCTTAATTACCAATTATTAATACGTAAATTCGTAGTTAGCATAAAATATTTAAACTTAGTATTTGGAAAGTCAATGTAACAAATATACCATTTTAGATAAAAATTTTGAAAATGTGGAAAAAAAAAAAGCACCCTAACACTTTTATTGTTGCACATTGCTGTGAAGTTCTTGTCCACTTGCATATTTTATGTAGGTACAGTTACAATGTATCCTTTATTTTGTATTCTGTATTTGACAAAGTGAGCTTTCAAAAGTATTTTTTAAAGGAAGCAACTTAAAGATTCAAAAAGAAAATGTTTTTGCTCTTTATAATTTTCAACAGCTTTTATAATTTAAGAGACTATGGAAAATACATTAACTTTTGTTTTTAACTTCTTATCCTTGTCCTTTCATCCCAAGTACTTGCATGGGGCAGATAATTGATTTGCCTATAAAAGTTCAGGTCTAATGGCTACCTTTAGGTTTTATTTGACTTGAAATCTCTTGTATGACCCAATCATAGACAAAGGAAAAAAAAAAGGTTTCCCTTTAAGAACTTTGTTAATAGGTTGTGTAATATTGAGAGCAATTAGGAAACACAGGGATTTGAGGAAAAAAAGGTTAAAGAGTTTTATGTGTATGAAAAAAGCCTCTGTTTAGGTAAGACTGAGTAAATGTATAAGACTACTGCCCTCTTGGGTTGGTATAAGAGACAAGTTTTTAAAAATAATTTGTACTGAGATTTATCTTTCTTCTTTCAAAGGTGTTAAAATCATCACACAACAGGTTCAACCAAGTAAAATCTTACCCAAACCAGTGACAGCAACTCTGCCCACCAGTAGTAATTCCCCTATAATGGTGGTTAGCAGTAATGGTGCAATTATGACAACTAAACTGGTAACCACTCCTACTGGTAAGTTTTCCTGAGCATCACCCCATTTATTCATCATCCATTCATTGAGCACTTTCTCTATACCAGTAACATGCTTGACACTGGGGATATAAAAATTAATGAGGTAATTCCTTAAAGAGGTCTTTCTTGACCTTTCTCTCCCCAGTTGAAATTAGCTCTGTCTTGTTATCTTTTCTCATGATCCTCTGTTCTTTTCCTTTATAGCATTACTACGGTTTCTAATTACTAAGCTAATTGTTTGGTGATTTGTTTAATATCCTCCTTATTAGACCATAAACCCCATGAGGATGAGACAAATGCCTGTTTTATTCACCACATAACATACAGAGCTGGCCTGTAAGTAGGTGCTCAGTCAGGATTTGTTTAGTGAATGAAAACATGGTCTTAGCCTACAAGGTACTAACTGATGAGGTTGAGAGTTTGCATTACATTACAGGGCAATAAATGTTACTGAGACTGAGGGAAGTACAGGATGCCTTTGTGTGTCCAGATGGGAGAGCAACCAGCCTATGCTCAAGAAAGTGACAGTGCAGAACATTTTAAATTGGACCACCCATTGTGACTTTGAGCAGATTACTTAATCTCTCTCAGTCTTTTCCCTCATCTCTTTAAGTGAAATAATAAAACCTATACCATAAGGATATTGTATTAAATGAAATCAGATATGTAAAGTCCCCAGCACAATGCTCAGTAGCTATTACTGTTAATTACTAATAGAATTAGCCATTACTATTTTTTTTTATTATTTTAAATGTAACTCTTACCATACTTTTTGAGGAGGACCATTATTTAGATGACACAATCTAAACAGTGTAAAATGATACCTGTCTCAAGTTATAAGCTATCATTTATTGACCAATATGTAAAGGACTGTATAGACATTGCATTTTAACTCTTCATGCTTTATTATCTACATTTTCATCAGCAAAACAGACTTAAGTAACCTGCCCAAGGTCACACAGTCAGTAAGAAGCAGACATAGGGTTTGAACCCAGAGCTGCCTGACTCCAAAGCCTATGCTTTTAAACATTTCTTCTGGTATTGAATCTCTCTGTCATACTTCTCCTAAACTTTTCTCTGATTGGCACAAAGGTAACAGTGTTGTGTATATATGATTACTCATGGTAGGGAAGTTAGTGAAAAATAATAATGTATCTATGTCTATGTTAGAATAAGTGTTTTTCCTTTTAAAACAAAAGCTTAATTTGAAATTTTTTTTCCATTGTAATTCAACTGACTCAAACTGTGTATCGCTGTAGCATATTTACTTTGCACTACACTTTTTTCTTCTGATTCAAGATATATGCTTGTAAATAATTTAAACTAATTTTCTTAATGTTCTTCCCCCCTCTCTCCCATTTTGGGTAGTGATCATATTTTTTAAACACAGGATAACTTGCTGAAAGCATTGTTTTTTTCTTGGGTTTATTGAAAATGGCTATCATAGTAGCCTCTGAATCTAATAATCAGTATCATGAAAGAAAATTTTTCAGTTGAAGAAGGTGCTATCTTTGTTATTTTCCTCATTCTTTCCAAGACTAATAATTTTCAGCTTAGGAATATTTATGACTTACTAGTTTTATGAAAAACTATAACAGGCTCATCTGGTTAGTTTTTAAATCTTGTTTGGGAAAACGAACAAGTCCTAGAAATAGTAGGGTAAAATCTCTTCAGAGACATGAAGAAAAATATTCTAACAGGTTAGTTAGAGTTGAGGAAATGTGTAAGTAGAGAACTTTTTAGACTAGAGAGAAATATTCCTGTCAGTTCTTGGCAACTTCAACTTTAATCTCTAGTAAAATGATGGAATAACCCTTTAGAAGATGGAAATATATTTTGAAGGTAGCAGAGTATAAAGCAGTACAAATTTATAAAATTTTAGGCAAACAATACTGCCTTATTTCCTGAGTGCTGACACTGAGTTTGGCACTGAGACAGCATGAAACAGATGCAGAGACTTTAAAATCTGCAACAGACAAATATCGGAAATGCTCTGGCAGGAAAGATGATTAAATTTAAGTTTATTTTGGCATTAAACCAGTGGAAGAAGGGTAGTGGAAGAAGTGAACAGAGTTAGCTATACTTTTTCTTGGGTTAGTAATTTGATGCAACACATCACAAAATTTTATGTGTAAAATTAATTGAAATTGACTTGGCTATATATAGTTCTTGCTGTGTGCATTGAAAACTGACTATAAAATTATAAATTAATGCCTTGACTCCTTGAAATTCCATTTTCAAGTTAAAGCAATGTAGGTTATGCTGAATTATAGTTAAACTGCACAAATTATCATCCTTCTATAAACAATGACAAATTCTCTTTTGGCTTTTCCCTTTTTATAGGCACACAGGCAACCTATACTCGGCCAACAGTGAGCCCATCCATAGGTCGAATGGCTGCAACCCCTGGAGCTGCAACCTATGTGAAAACTACCAGTGGTAGCATCATTACAGTAGTGCCCAAATCATTAGCTACCTTGGGGGGCAAGATAATTAGCAGTAATATAGTTTCTGGTAGGTATATCTGAATTATGTTAAAGGTTCAGGTGACCTTCAGTAAGAGGAAAAAACATTTCACTGTTGAAGGATTCTGTTTGATCTCAGTTTTCTGCTTAGAAATCTAATTTAGTGCTTATGTTTAGTAATTAAGTATAGGGTCTGAATTTAAGTTTTTTAATTCTAGCATTGAATATTCACATGTTCAACTTTTGATAGTTCCAAATAGAAAGAACATTTAATTGTTTTTAATCAGAGTGGAAAGAGGATGGTTTACACTTGCAAAGATATTTTTTATTGACAAAGTATTCTCTCATATGTTAGCATATTTAGACTTTTTTTTTTTATAGCTCTGAGGTAGTTGTTATCATCCCCATTTTACAGATGAACATACATATGGGTTTAGAGAGGTTACATTGACTTGTCCAATGCCACGCAAACTAAGTAGTGGAAGAATTAACATTTGTTTAGCTAGTTATGTTTGAGGGAACATATCTCATAATTTCAATTACTAATGTCACTTTAGCTTATTAAAAATATCTTTATTTGCTTTTCACCATTTATGTTGGCTGTTCACTTGAAATTTTTTTTTTACTCCGAGAAGGCTGACTATCTGCCTATTTATTGCTATTATTAGAACTTTACCTGGTTTTTACTGGCTTATTAATTCCTGCAGTATTTGGGTTGTGAGTGTGAAGTGGAATGTTAACATGGCATCCATTTTCATTGATTATTGTTTTTTAATTAAAATGTTGTAAATCCGATCAAGCAAGCCTTATGGACTTTTGAAGTGTCTACCATTTTTGTAGACTAGCCATATTTTGTATACCCAGGTGAGTTGTTCTAACATTTTAAAGTCAAAGGATTGAAATTTCTGGCAGTAATTTGACATTGCTGATAACTCAGGGAGTGAAAAAAAAATAGCAAAGCAGGGTATGGTATTTGCATAAAGGGCTGTATTTAAAGCTGTTAATTTTGGCTCTACTTTTAAGTATAAGTGAGAAAACTCAGCGTTTGCCAAACTGAGGAAGGTGAAACCATAGGGAAAGAATCATCATATCCCAGCTTTTAAGAGGGTATTTTAAATAACACAGTTAAAACCTAAATCATAATTTATTACTTGACAATGTCTTTAAATAGTATAGAACACTTACTCAATTAAAAAAATTTTTTTAATTGATCATTTTTTCATTGGTTGGTAGCTTTTTATGACCTTGAGGTTTTGTTTTTTGTTTCTTTTTACTTATATATGGATTCATAGTACCATATGGCTTAAAGGAATGTCTAGATATCAAGAGGCCTCTGTTTCATATCTTATTCATTACTTAGCTGCCTTGTACCAGATTAGATCAATACAAGTAAAGCCTATTTTCCTAGAAGTAGAGAGGCAGTCTCAGATATATACCCTATATATATGTACTCATTATCTGTTTTTGTATTTGAATATATATTGTTTTTATAAAAATAATACTCTTTCCCTCATTGTGGAGAATTTGGAAAATACAGAAAGATACAAAGAAAATTAAAAACTTGTAATTTTTACTATCCAGGGAAATGTCTTAAAATTTAGATGTATTTTTCATTATTTATTTGTATACATGTGTTTGTGTACTTACGTAGATTAAGAAATTAAATTGAGATCTAACATAATCAGTTTTTCTCCTTTTTTGCATATAACATTGATAATTTTCCCATGACATTCAATGTATTTTCAACTCTTCCTCCCCTTAGTAGCTGTATAATGTTCTTACGAATGATGTGCCATAATTTAACTATTCTGTTATTGTTGAATGTTTCAGGTTGTTTACAATTTTTTTGTCAATATAAATAATCCTGTGATGGACATCGTTATATGTAAATTATTATCTGAAATTCTTGATTCCTTTGTATAATGTGCTAGAAGGCAGTTAAATGCATCCAGAGTGTTTTCTAGAAAGGTCAAGTTTTTCTTTTAAATAGAATAAGCCATTTAATGACAAGCATGACTCTCATCTTTGCACTTATTTAACTCATATAGTCAAATATTTACTTATATATATGTAGAGAGAGTTATCAGATTTTGGGGGGGAAAGTGGGAGCTTTGTTGAGAGTTGAGGAATCACACTCATTTAATGTAGAAGATTGGATCCTTCAGAAATGAACTCATTGTCTTAACCTGAAGGACATTATGAGAACCTGTGACCATGGCAAGACTTAATTTTGATTCTTTTGATCTTTAATACAGTGTCTAGGCAAATAACTAGTGTTCATACACTTTTTTGTTGTTGTTCATGCGGAACCTGTACATAGACCAAGAGGCAGTTGTTCAAACAGAACAAGGTGATACTGCGTTTGGTTTAAAATCAGGAAAGGTGTGCATCAGGGTTGTATCCTTTCACCATACTTATTCAATCTGTATGCTGAGCAAAATAATCCAAGAAGCTGGACTATATGAAGAAGAACAAGGCATTAGGGTTGGAGGAAGACTCATTAAAAACCTGTGATATACAGATGACACAACCTTGCAGAAAACGAAGAGGACTTGAAGCATTTACTGATGAAAATCAAAGACTATTCAGTATGGATTACACCTCAACAATAAGAAAAAAAAATCCTCACAACTGGCCAATAAGCAACGTCACGATAAATGAAGAAAAGATTGAAGTTGTCAGGGACTTCATTTTACTTGGATTCACAGTCAACGCCCATGAAAGCAGCAGCTAAGACATCAGATGACGTATTGCATTGCACAGATCTGCTGCAAAAGACCTCTTTAAAGTGTTCAAACGCGAAGATATCACCTGAGGACTTAGGTGCGCCTGACCCAAACCATGGTATGTTCAGTTACGTCATATGTATTTCAAAGCTGGACAATGAATAAGGAAGACCGAAGAAGAATTGATGCCTTTGAATTACAGTGTTGGTGAAGAATATTGAGTATAGGATGGACTGCCGGAAGAACAAACAAGTCTGTCTTGGAAGAAATACAGTCAGAATGCTCTGTGGAAGTGAGGATGGTGAGACTTCATCTCATGTACTTTGGACATGTTACCAGGAGGAACCAGTCCCTGGAGAAGGACATCATACTTGCTAAAGTAGAGAGTCAGTGAAAATGAGGAAGACCCACAACAAGATAGATTGACACAGTGGCTTCACCAATGGGCTTAAACATGGGAACAATTGTGAGGATGGCACAAGACTGGGAAGTGTTTCATTCTGTTGTATGTAGGGGTCTCTGTGAGTTCGAACTGACTGTACGGCACCTAACAACAACATATATTTTTCATTCATTCATTCGCTCATTCTTTAAGCAAACCAGCCTAAAACATTGTCCTCTGTTCCATTTATTCTTCAAGATAACAAGATTGTCAGGGTGATTTAACAATCTGTGACTAATAAAATATGAGCTAGTACATTTGTAATCTTCTTTAAGCCTACTTTGACAGGCATCTTCTTTTTAAATAGGAATCCCTGGAATACGTAAGTTTATCATAGCCCATTGTGATTCAAATGTGATTCACGATTATTTGCACCCATTGTGCCTTGACTCTTTTTAAGTAAAGACTGTATAGATGAGTTCTTGGATATGCTATGAGCCAGATACTGTGCTAGGTGCTGTGATACATAGGTATGTACATGAGGCACATTCGCTGTCCTAAAGAGTGCTAAACAAATGAATTTGTATACATTTTGTTGTAACGGAACTATACACCAAGTGCTATGAAAACATAGAGGAGGACCTTTTTTATGAGTAATGCTTCTTTCTTCAGTACGATGTAGGTACCCCCTGAGATTTAGAAACATGCTCACTGGAATTTCAGGCTTTTATAATTGATAATTCTAGTGGTAAATTATATTCTGATATAACACTGTACTTGTTTTTCTTTATGCCTTGCCTTTTTCTATTTTCTAACATTTTTTCCTCATTTTGTTAAATTGATGAACTTGGTTTGCAACTGTCTTATAAATTGACAGACCTCTATAATGGAAGGGATTAGACATTTTAGTAGATAGAAGTACAATCCACTTGTTAAGCAAGTTTCATCAAAAAAGTGGTCCTTGTGCCTTGGCATAAAGTTGACTTACATTTCCTTGGTAATTTTTAATGCTTACTTTCTAAAAATATTTTTTTATTAATGGAATATTTTGTGAGGCTACAGTGTCAAAAGAGGTATTTACAGCCAGTCACATATGAGGGATTGGAGTTAACTTAAAATTAAAGTTTGTATAAATGAATAATGGGCAGCTTGGGTTTTGTGGCTTTTAAGAGACTACAAATAAAGAGAAACAGTTTTGAAGTTGGCCCATAGATGAAAATGCATTTTAATGTAACCTCTGAGTGTGTTAACGTGGACTGACAAGACATTGGGTAATACCAAGTATATTGTGAAGGCTTTTTTGTAACAGAGATTCCCAGAATTAGCACATAGCTAGAATATTCTTAGAGCGGTCTCACTTCTGATCTCTCATAAGGAGTGCTAAGGTTTTCTAGTGAAAAAGGATAAAATTTTGTTTAATTTTTCTTCTGGAGAATATATTAATCAATGATAGTTTATTGAGTATGTACTATGGACTCAGCCATCTGATAGATGATATATAGGCCTATAGAAAAAGAACGTGACATGCCTGCTTTCACGGAAAGAAGAAATTATAAGAACAAAGGTAGCACTGGGACTGGCATGCTCCATGACCAGTGTAGAAACCAGCCCACTGAAGGAGAGGTGTATGTTGGATAATCATGAGAATTAAAGTCTGACAGTTCCTGGAAAACTAGCCAGAGGATCTATAGTGAAGAAGTTACTTGTTAGGGTAGAGTTTATGATATCTGTTGTGCTTTAGGAACAAATAAAATCAAATTGGTAGATTAAGGGGCAGATCATGTAGGATTTTGAAACTCAAGAGAGGAAGCTGGAATTAGATACAATAGGAATTAGGGAGGTTTTTGACCAATTTGACAGGTTTTGGATTCTTGACACGATGAAATTACTTCTTTAAGGATGCTTGATATGACAGGGAACACCAGAGCTATTTACATGGTAGAGAAACTTGAAATAGGGAGACAGCCTGGGAAGCCAAGGGAGATGAGAGCCTGCTATTAGGCTAGCATTGATACCTTTAAAAAGAAAACGTATGTTCATGACAAACTTGGCAAATTGGGTCCTTTCACATAATCACTGAACCGCTATTCCTGAGTGGATACCAAACACTGAGGAACCAATGACATAAACAGTGTGTAGCTCAGTTGGCTTACATTTTGTTGGGGGATACAGGGAGTAAAGGAAAGAATAAATCAAGTATCTACACTAGGATTTTCAATTTGGACAATTAGAAGAAAATGGGACATAAATTTGGAAGGCAGGCTAGGAGCAAATTGTGGAAGGAAATGGGGGAGAGGGCAAGATAATGTTTGGAGCAGTAGATCAAAGTAGAGGTCATAATTGTTAAAAATGTCAGATTGGAGTATAAATTCAGAGTTTCATATTTAGACTTCAAACTGCTGTGGATTATAAATGCACACATTTAATCTGTGACGTGGTCTGAATGTCTGCTTAACTGTTTTTTAGTCACAGAAAAATACATGGCTATTTCTTTTTATAAATTTTCTCCAGAGTCTAGCGTTGTATGGATTTTGATAAGTATTTAACGATTTCTTTATTTTTTTCTTTCTTGAAGAGTTTTCCACATTATGCTAGTAACAAAGATAAAATACTGGATTTGGGAAAAAATATTTGTCATGAAATAGCTGTTCTGATTTATTTTAATTATTCAGGAAAAGAATATTGTTGGGGAAATGGATAGTGGTGTTTTTAGATTCTGGCTTTAACGTATAGGTCCTCAGATTCCCAAAAGATGACTGCTTTAAAAGTTAGTTCTTAATACTCTCTCATTCTGGGAAGACTTAGAACTTACTATTCCAAACCTTCATTTTCATCCTTAAGACAGTCTTCATGTCATCTAGGGATGACATTGACTACATGTATTAATTGTATACAGCATAAACAGAAATAACCAAATATCACTTAGTCCTTAACTCAGGCCTCCTTTTCTTCCCCCTTTTCTAAGGAACAACTACCAAAATCACTACAATCCCAATGACTTCCAAGCCCAATGTGATTGTTGTGCAAAAGACTACAGGAAAAGGAACGACCATTCAAGGCCTCCCGGGCAAAAACGTTGTCACAACATTGCTAAATGCTGGAGTAAGTAAGAGCTTGAACTACAGACTCAGCAACCCACTGAGGATTTTAAAGACCAGCTATGCAAATATTTGCCTAAAGACTTCAGAACCCCACAGTGGCCAGAATGGCTTGATTTACCACTGCTGTGATGTAATAACTTGATACGCCACCTACCGATGCCATTTCGACAGTAATTTCTAAAACATGTTGCTTATAGCTAGGATGTTTGTGACCATAATTTAGATGCTTAGCTTGGTTCCAGATGGAGGAGTTCACTCAGCTTAACTATAGGGAGATCGCTGTTAGAAGATAATTTTATTCCTGTTGTGGCCAATAGATATTGACCTAGTATTTAATTTAGGCTGGGAAAAGAGAAATACTTAGAATTAAAATGAAATTAATTCATGGGGATTTGTTAGTTTCATTTTTTCTTCTTTGAGCTAGTTTGAAAATACGATATATCAAGTAAATAATTGATTTATAATTTTGCAGGCATTTGAGCATAGTAGTTAAACTGTTTGGTGTTAGACAAACCTGGGCGTTTTCTCTCAGTATTGTAGTAGTTTGACCTTAGGTAATTTATTCAACCTTTCTAATCCTTAATTTCCTCATTAGCACAGTGGAGATGATAATATCTACCTGTGAGGTTGTTCAGTAACTGGTAGCTGTTTTGAAAGTGCTTAGAAAGGTGCCTGGCACATAGGAAGTTCTCAATAAATGGTTTTCTTCTTCTTATTACTACTCTCGGCACTTACTGTTTAGGCTTGGTAGTGTCCCTGCCTTGCCTGACTTTGTTAGAAAATAGAAGGCTATATTTCATTTAAGTAGATCTCATAAAAGTTTCTTAGGCATCACATTCTTAACAATGTTGGTACGAGCGTAGCATTAGGTTTTTTCAGTCCATGGGAGAACTTAGATTATTCCTAGCCTGAGTTCACTTAGTAAGCCAAAAATAAAGCCAGGGTTGGAATTCAGGTTTTGAGAGCCCTTTTTAGTGTGGTTTGCACTTCCATAGAACATGATATACAAGAGGGGGTGCCATGTTCCCTAGGTCTTATGGCCACATAGATCAAAGAGTCGTGTGTAATCATATAGGTAGATATATATGATGCATATTCACCTGTACCCACTACCTGCTCACCTATGCATGCCCTCATACGTATCAGAACAGCTTAAAAAAAAAAAAAAACTGTTAATTGTTTTTGATTGGCTTTATAGGGGTCATAATATTTGGACAGCGCCTGGCAAGCTATTTGATAGACATGCCTACTTACAGGCTAGCGGTTGTTGTCAAATGAACTAGAGCTCTGGTTTCCAGAGATGTTGCTGTGAAGGGAGTGTGTGTGAAAATAAGTAATTGCATGATTGACAGACACCTCTTATTTCCTTTAGATAAATATAGCAGATAGTTGAATTTGGGAGGTTTGTGATTGTATTTAGTTCATTTTCATGGAGTGATTGCTTTTTGCCAGCTTACCTGGATGCACATTTAGATGATAATGGCTAAAAATTAGGAAAAACTGATAAGATGAGAAATTTATGATCCTTTAATTCTCTTTTTTAATTTTATAGATTTAAATTTTATAATTTATTAAAATCACCATATATGAACTTATTTTGGTTAAGCTCAAGTGAAAAGACTTGAGTCCATGAATGACCATATAATGATACCTTAAGAATAAAGCAGAGGAAAATGCAGAAAATGGTGAAAAGTTAATGGACTTCAGCATCTAGTTAATAGACTAAAGTGATATTAGTAGCATCCTAATAGTAAAATGTGGGGAAGCTCCTTAAGTTTGTCCTTCATATTTTTCCGTATAACCTTAGAATGTTACTATCTCTGCTGATTTCACCTCTTTCCCAGACTTTTTCACAGAGATATTCCACTATATATCCTTATAATTTCATATTTGGGGAACTTAGGGAGTTTATTGTGTGTATGTACATTTAGCTACTGGTATATTACACAGTAATTTTTTTTTATTAATAGATGTTCATTTCAGATAAATTAGAAAATAAAAATTAATATGTATGTGTGTAGGGGGAGACCTATAATCCCAATTCTTAGAGACAATCATTGTTAACATTTTAATATATAGTCTTCCAGAATTTTCTGATTCTATTTTAATATATGTATTGTATGAATGGGACAGTATAATAAGTATTTTTACGTGAGGTAATTTTTTTTTTTTTTAATTTACTCATCAGGAAATAATTCTTCATTTGGACAGAAAATTGGTGAGATGACTTCTAAGGTCATTTCAACCAAGTCTAGGATTTTTGATCACCTAGAAACATTGTGGAAACCCTAGTGGCATAGTGATTAAGAACTACGGCTTCTAATCAAAAGGTCGGCAGTTTGAATCTACCAGGCGCTCCTTGGAAGCTCTATGGGGCAGTTCTATTCTGCCCTATAGGGTTGCTATGAGTCTGAACTGACTTGATGGCAATGGGTTTTTTTAGAGACATTGTACTTTGTTGTATAATCTACAGTCCTTTTCCCATCATTCTGGTAAAACCATTCTGTGATTTTTAAGTAATTTAAAATGTGATTTATTGTTTATTATGCATATAAATTTCTTATGTAATCATTGACTTCAATTTAGGGAGAAAAGACTATTCAGACAGTGCCAGCAGGAGCAAAGCCCGCTATCATCACTGCTACAAGACCCATCACCAAAATGATTGTAACTCAGCCAAAAGGAATCGGTTCCACAGTTCAACCAGCAGCTAAAATCATCCCAACAAAAATTGTTTATGGACAGCAAGGGAAAACACAGGTAAGCTATAAGATTTGGTGATTTTTCTTGACTTTTGTATATTTTATAAACTTCTAAAATTCCCGGGAAGAAATATGAAAGAAAAAATCAGTAATCTTAAGAAAAATATCAGATCGTAAAACTTAGAATTGAATGGGTATTCATCTAATTTCAAAACCTGTGTTTCTCTCTTTAGCACTTTTCTAGATGTCTAAATATTTGTGTCATGCCATCAACAAAGACTGGAGAAAGTCTCCCTGGAATAAAATTTGCTGAAGGTGCATATTGTTACTTGAGGAGTAAATGGTGAAGGGAGGATGACGGTTACTCAGAATCTCGCAAAGAAAAGTATTTACTTTTTATAAGCTAACATGGCCTTTACAGGCATGTAGTTTACATGAAAATCTGCTTCACTTGAACCCTAAATTATGGAAAAACTAGAGATCTGTTCATTTTTCAATCAGCAGAAGAAGATAAAGGAACTTTTCCTGAATTTTGCTTAGGAATTTGAGGCTCAGGATTTCATCTTATTTTGCTAGGCTGCTGTTTATTTTGCAGGTATTTAACTGCTTTTCTGAGAACATCAAAGGGAGCAATATCCATGAGTGTTTAGAAGTTTGGTTGAGAAATGCTATCCTAGAATTTTTGTAAAAAGTATTAATTTACCTGTAAACTAATAATTTGCCTTTAGGATCTGCTCCCTTAGAATTGTAGTAAAATAGTTTATATATCTAAAAACATAAATTTGTGGTTAGAAATAAGACACCTGTCCAAATTGCCTATTGATTTTCATCAGTAACAATTTCATTTTCTCCCATCATATGTGTAAGTCATAGAAAGGCTTGTTTTCATTCTTGAATTCTTGGAATTGAGTAACTTAATAGAGTCCAAAAAGGTTTAGAGTCTTATATATGGTTGAAATAAAAGTAATTGTGGTGAGTTAACATTTTTTCTTCCATGAACCCAATTGAAGTCAACTTGAAGAGTCCAAATTTTGAAATGGAATTCTCCAGTTTGAAAATTTACTCCCATTTCACTTGTTTCATTGCCTGTTGTTTTAACCGTTGCCAGGAAGTTGATCCATCACATTCCATGTTGCTTCTAATAGTTGTCTAAATCAGTGTTCGTCTCGGGTTTTCTTCAAAGATGACTTAGGTCTCAAGCAAGTTTACTTTGTGCAGGTGTGTCAGTTAGGAATTTCATTTGATTGCTAATAAAAAGAAATGAGAAGAATAGTGCCTTAAGCAAATTAGGGTTTTATTTTTATTATGCTAATAAAAGTTCAGAGGGAAACAGTCCTGGGCTGATATTGTGGCTCAGAAATTCCAGTGGGAATCTAGGCTCCTTGTGTCTTTCTGTTCTGCCATCCTTAGCTTGTGGCTATCATCCTACTATACTTCCTACAGGTTGTAAAATGACTCTTAAAGTCATTATAGGCAACAGAAAATAGGGACAAAGGCTGTTGTCAGGATCATGGTTGTTGCAATCTGGCATGTACCACTTAAAAAGTTGTATATGGCTTAGCTGTAATTTGTCCATAGGTTGAATTAGTCTTTCATGAACAGTGCTGTGCCCAAAGCATGATAAGTGGGCAGAATGCTGGTTTCCATGTATTGACAATATTAGTTCATGACCTAGAAGTTCAGCATTTTAAATAAGTGCTCTAAAATTTCATTTAGATATTATTTACACTTTTCTTCTAGGTTCTTATTAAACCCAAACCAGTGACATTTCAAGCTACAGTTGTTAGTGAACAAACAAGGCAGCTGGTAACAGAAACATTACAGCAAGCATCCAGGGTAGCAGAGGCTGGTAATTCATCTATTCAGGAGGGAAAGGAAGAACCACAGAGTTACACAGATAGTAGTTCCTCTTCTACAGAGTCCTCCCAAAGTTCCCAAGGTAAGATCCATTTTACTTCTGATTTACATAATTACTACTGACATAGTGCCCTAGTACTACAATAGAATTGCATCTAGGGATTTCAAAACAAATTTTCATGTTTTAATTTGTTGATTCTTTTGATTTCTTTTGTTTGATATTATATCAATGGCTGAAGTTTTATTTTTGGTAAGGCTTACCATTCTTTCCTGCATGGCTTGTATTCATTAAATAATGGGTAAACTTTAGCTGGTGATTTTGTCAAGGCAGGTGCTATTAAACTAGATAGAACCATGATTCCCAGATGGTAATTCTCATATTCCTGTTGTTTGGTTTGGGTAAGTAGGGGAAGAAGTATGTGAGAAAGTGAATACAGCCTTTTGAAGTTGCTGAACCTTGGGAAAGAATCAAGGTGGCCAGAGGAGGGCTATAAATGGACTGTGAGTAGGGTGACCGTACATTCCAATTTGCATGGAACAATCCTAGTTTATACCTGTGTGCTAGCATAATTATTAATGGCACCCCCTTTCACTCAGCGGTATCCCAATTTAGATGATAATTGTAGGATCATCCAGCTTATATAGACGGAGCTATGAAGCTTGACTCTCCAGACAGGAAGCTCTTTGTCCTCAGTGCTGTTTTAATTATGTTGTTATTCTTCTGGGAAATCTCTTGAAATAAACTCACGATCATAGGCTGTGAGATCTTGTACAAACGTAGTACTCATGTCTGTCACTTATCTTAATGGCCCTTATTGTCAGGTGGTATATTTATAGCTATGCTTATGCATTCTGATACATCTAGGCATGGCTGTTTTTCTTGCTTTGCTCATTCCTCACTCGCTCCTTCCCTCTCTCTGCCTCCTCATCATCTTTTCTGGAGTGCTTTCTTAGCTTTCGTGTTTCTAGTGTAGTTTCTTTATATTGTGCAAACATTATTATTATTTAACTTCTCAATCTGAAATCTTTCCAGATTGTTCTTACATGGGTCAAATTGCTGATTATTCCATTAACTCAATTTGACAACTACTTATTAGTTTATACTGTGTACATTGTGCTTGACCCTACAGAGGTCGAATAAAATATAGCCCTTGGCCTCTAGGAACTTAATATCTAGAATAGGAGATAAAAATATACACATAACAATCTAGTGTCAGGTAGAATTTTATTAGTAACAGCCCAAAAAACTCAAAGGCTGAAAGTTTACACTCTAGTGAGGAGATGATGAGAAAGCACTTCATGAAGGAGGTAGCTTTTGAAATGGTCCTCGAAAACTCATGAATTCAAAATAAATAAAAATGTTGATTTTTAACAAGCAATATGGCACTCATTTCAGAAAATGGATAGTTTTCTTCAACCATATTATCAAGATAGTAATATTTTCTAAATCAGTTTGCAAAATTCACCATGTCATTTTATATTGATTATGAATCATTTGATGTGCTAGTTACAATGGAGTGATGCTTATTCTCTAATCTTTTCTTTTAAACTTACTGACTTGATATTTACAGATTCCATTCTTAGTGTCGGAGTCCTGGTGGTACAGTGGTTAAGTGATACAGCTGCTAACCAAACTGTCAGCAGTTCAAATCCACCAGCCACTTCTTAGAAACCATATGGGGCAGTTCTACTTTGTCTTCTAGGGTCACTATGGGTTGGAATCGACTGGATGGCAATGGGTTATTCTTAGCTTAACAGATCAATCAGCTGCTTTATCTTTTATTTTTGAGTCTGTAGCTCCTTGAATAATTCTACCTTTTTTTTCCCCATTGAGAATTTTTTTTTTTTTCATAGAAATCAGGTAGAATGTTTAGCATATGGATTGGTGCTCAAGGGGTCACAAACAGTAGAAATCTCTAGATCTATTTGTCTATCTATCTATACTTAATCTCAGGTTATCCTTTGAAATTGCTAGTCTTTTCCTAAGGGATCTGTAAAGCAAACAGTACTTCCCAGATACGTCATTATCATTAGCGAGCCTTCAGTTTTCATTCTAAGGGGCAAAAGCTTGGCTGTTTTTAGCAAAGTGATTATGTATAATGTTTTCTGCTCTTCTGTCATTTGTATATGATTTCCTCTATTTGTACTTAATCTCTATTTTTCCTTGTATATTGTTTCTTTTAAAAATATTCTGTAATACTGAGAATTTCACAATTCAGAATAGGTATCTCTAATATAGTTGACTGTAAAGCCAGTTTTTATAATCTGAGTTTGTCCCTCCCCTCATATCCTTGTATAGCTCCTTAGTATGTTCTCACAAAGCCAGGGGGCTGGGATTATATATATGTGCTGTGATTTAAAGAGAAAGGGATTAAGATTTTGGTCAGCCGAAAATTAGGATTTTGGTCAGTCTAAAATTATGCTGGTTTTTAAATTATACAAGGGCCATAATTACTGGGAATATAGATGCTGCATAACTGTCCATTTTTCCTACTTTGATTTGTAGTTTTTAGTCTTCTTTTTTCCCTAAAGTAACTTTTACTTCTGATGTAATTTCAAACTTTGTAAATGGCAGGAATAGTAAAAAGACTAGTAACATACTCTTTACATAGATTCATGAATTGTATACGTTGTGCCCTATTTGCTTTGTCATTGATTCTTTGTCTTGCTCTTTCTCTATGTGTATATAATTTTAAAATTTCTTCACTATTTGAGAACAAGTTGCAAACAATGTTCCTCTACCCCTAAATACTTAAATTTGTAGATCTGTATTTCCTAAGGATTATTCTCTTCATGAAAAGTCCCTGGGTGGCACAAGCAGTTTGCAAATGGCTATTAATCTAAAGGTTGGCAGTTCAAACTCACCCAGCAGTGCCATGGAAGAAGAGCTTGGTGGTCTGCTTCCGTAAAGATTACAGTTGAGAAAACCCTATGGAGTAGTTCTACTCTGTAGCACATGGGGTTGCCATGAGTCAGAATCAACTTGATGGCAATGAGTTTTTTGTTTTTCTTTATTCTTTTCATAACCAAGGTACAATTGTCAAATTTAGAAATTTAACATTGTTACAATACTATTATTATCTAATCTGTAATCCATATTCAACTATCAGTTGTCCAATAATATTCTTTATAGCTTCTTTCCCCATTGTTCATGATCATGCATTTCATTTAGCTATATTTAACTGTCATGGCTCTTTATTCTCCTTTATTGTGGACTAGGCCCTCAGCCTTTCTTTGTGTCTCTTGACCTTGACATTTTTTAAGGATGTAGGCTACTTACTATGCAGACTGTCCCTTCAAATTGGTTTTGTCTGATGTTTCTTCATGATTAGATTTAGCATGAATTCCACTGATGTGATGATGTGTCCTTCTCAGTTTTAACATATCAGGAGGCCCATGTCAGTTTGTCCAAATATTGATGATGTTAACTTTTATCATTTGGTTAAGGTGATACCTCTGAGTTTTCTCCACTTTGAAGTTACCATATTTCTCTTTGAGATCAATAGTAATTTGTGAGGAGATACTTTGAGACTATGTAAGTATCATGCTCCTCATCAAACATTTATCCACTAGTTTTAGTCTCCATTAATGATTTCCTAAAGTCTGTCATTTTTTCTACATATAGTAGTTAGCATTCTTCTGTAAGGAAGAATCAACCTTTTCTTGACTTTACATCCTTTTTCTGATGACTTTTTTTTGGGGTGTTGGGTTCCCTACACACAAGTCCTAGAATATAAAAATATCTTTTATACCAAGGGAATCCCTCAATTCCACTTGATTCCCTTAAAATTACATCTAAACTTTCTCCTTTTGTCCTCCACCCCCATGAATGAGCAGTTTAGGCCTGATACCTTATTCCTGAACTGTCTCCTCACAGACTAGAAGCCTTCATCATCACCCTGTTGTAAGGCTTTTCTTGATCGCCTTGAGAGGGCTAATCACTCCTTATACACTATGCTCCCAATATTACTTTGTATTACCAGCTATTTTAATACTGATCATTTAGCAAAGAGGATAGCTAGCACTGACTTGGCAGCCATAATAACTATGGCATAGAGTATATAATCGTCAGCCTTATAGACTCTTATTTGTTGCTTGAATCTAAAATGTTGTTTCCTTTCTGGAGTTCCCCATAATCTTGTGGGTGGGTCTTTTAAGTGACATAGACTGGACTATTGCTTAGATATTGATAGATAGCTACGTGACCAAGCCTAACATATCAAGGCCATACTTGCCTAGATCACGTACTGAAAATTTGGTCATATACCTTCCATAGCTTCTATGCTAGTGTCATTGGGTTCTAGATCCTCTGGTGTGAGACCACCTTGCTCTCTGTACCTCAGTGTTCTGGCGATTAGAGATTATATATATATATATATATATATATATATATATATATATTCTGCTTCATTGAATACAAGTTTACGTTAAATAAAAAAAAGAGAACAAGGAGAAAAAACCAAGGGTAGGGCTTTAAAATGGAACAAGGCACAAGGCAAATACAAAAATGCATACTGTAAAGACATTGTTTTGGGTAGGTCACAATTCAGTTTCTAAAATAATGTTTCTTGAAGTTGCACTGGCTCGATAGGTCAGGGTAAGGGTGGAGAATAAACCTGAGTTAAAGAAAACATACTTTTGTAGGACTTTTCAGAGCCATTTTGCACTAATATATATTGTGATAGATGAAGAGTGGAGTATATAATGTAGGGTGTTCTCCAGCCTTTTTGACAATGAAACCCTTCTTTTGCAGAATATCTTTGAGTAACTAAAGTTCTTGGAACATTTTGTGTGATGCTGTCTAGGCGGTTAAGTACTGGGAAGGCCTTGGGATTTAGGACAGTACTTTGAGGGCAGGTACATATTATATCACAGAAGGGATATAGACATCTTAGGTTGAGTTCAGAAGAGATGGTGTAGGTGGGTAAGCCATCTGAGAATCATTTTGTATGAGGAATGGTTGGGGGAAATAGGATATTTGTCCTGGAGAAGAGAAAGTACAGGTAGGGCTGGGCTGGGAGGGATGTGAGCACACTCATCAGTTATCTTGAGGACTGTTGCATGGAAGAGGGAAAAGATCTTTGTGAATACATAGATGGAAATTACAACCATTGAAGAGAAGTCACAGGAAGACCTTTCTAATTGTCAGAGCTATGCAGAGATAGAAGAAAACCGTCTTAGAAAGTAGTGAATTCTTTGGTACTCCCAGACTGGTGGGGATATTGTTGTGAAGGTTTTGGTATAGAATTGACTTGGCACTAAACAAACTTTAAGGCTTCTTTTAGCGGAGAGGTCTTATGAGTCTATGAAAGTGTGATATAGACCCTTCATAGTAGAAACATACGACACATCTTCCATATAGAGGGATGCCTTTCGATGTAATAACTGAAGTTTGTGTATCTAGTATCTAACATGTAGTAGGTGTCCAATAAATATTTGTTGAATGACTTGTGGGAAAAGACATCTGAGGGTCAACAGGTCACCATCCTCAAGAGAGGTCGGAAAGTCTAAATGGATGTACACTGCATAAGCAGATGGTTCTGGTGAGACCAGGCACCTGGTGTCCCAGTCATTGTACTCTTTGACTCCAGTATCAGACTCAAGAGGCAGTAGATTTATCTAGGTATAACTACAAGCCAAAGATAGGGTGGAGAATCACTTAAGGAATGGTTTTCACATCTGGGCTTATGCTCACATTCTGTGACTGTTGAGTTGTTACAGTGATACTTTATAATGATCAGCCGTTCTATTGAGTATGGACAGAAAGAGAGTGAGCAATTGCTCCATCCCCTACAGGATGATGTTTTGGGGCGATGGTCTCTGATCGGTGCACCCTTGTGGAAATTTGTCTTCTTTTTCAATCCTTTTCGACCTTACCTCACTACAAATGCAATCTGTGCGTTCTCCTGGATCTTCAGTGTGTCACAAAGAGTTGGATTGCAAAGTCATTCTTTGCCTATAGGTCCTATCACCTAACCAAGAGGTATTTATATCATCATGAAGTTATCTTAAGTTTGCAAATTTAGGTTCTATAAAAGGAGTTATTCCCTAATCGGTTCTCTTATGTTTAAATTCTTTATATCTACTTAGGATGAGTAAAGAAAAACTATGTTTCACATGGCATTCGATATTGCAAGATAGTATGCTTCAGTCTTCTGCATTTTTTTGGAAGTTTTTTTTTTTTTAATGGATACTATACGTCCTTGGGCTGGCATATATTCTACTCAGTGTTTCTGGAAAATACAGTTTATTAATGGTAATTAAAAATTTCAGATCTGTCGTACATTGATTTTGTTTTCTTCAAACAAAAAGGCTGTTTTATTTGAGTATGTTTTTCCTGTTATAATCTAAACTTGATATAGGGATCTTGCCTTTATATCTTTCACAATTTTCTGTATGGTATCTTGGACAGAGGAGTTTAGGAACTTAGTGATAGTCCAGCCCAACCTGCTTATTTTATAGATGGAAAACTCAAATAATTTCTTGCTTGATTTGGTACACATTTAGTATTTATGCACATGCTTGTATAGCATGTATATGGTAAACTTTGGATTAGGACTGTAATTTTTTTTGAAACTAACAAAGAGCCTTAGAATTGAGACAGAACTTTCAGGCCATAATAACAACAATAATAATATCTTTATTGTCCTCCATAGTTTATAAAGCTCTTTTACATGTATCATTTCATTTTATCCTCTGAAACCTTTTGAGTTAGAGAGGTAATTTTACTGTTTGCATTTTAGAAATGATGAAATTAAGACCCAAAGAATCAGTTACTAGTAGTGATAGAGCTGGGGCTGTGACCCACGACTTTGAAATCCAGATGTTATACTTGTCCTGTTATATCATGCTCCTTCTAGGCCGCCTGTCCTTTCTTGCTGTTGGTGAACAGAATTTCCTTTCAGTAATTTAGCCATCCAGTAAGTGTTGACTGGGTGCTCATGCTGTAATACAGAACCATTTTCAGGTGCATTGGGGTAAATAAGACTCCTTCAGCATTTTGTTCTTATTAGAAACAAACATGCATCTACCTACACAAATGCACACCTATTTATTATAGCAGTTATCACATTGAATTGTAATTTGTCTTTTTACATGTCTGTCTCCCCAACCAGATTGTGTGCTTCTTGAGTATCCTCTGATAATTCCATGAGCTCCTTATGTCCTTAATGCCAAATACAGATTCTGGCAAATTGGTACCTAGTTGAATCAAGGAATGAATAAATGAATACAGAAGTGAAAGACCTTTATGCCCTCTGGGGCTTACAGTCTTGTTGGGGAGATAAAGCATAAAGTTTACAATAAATACAAAGATAAAAACAAAAACAAATTGTTTTTTTTTTTTCCAAGAGAAACTTTGTTTATAGGGTTTGTTTTTTTTTAACTAATATAAAACAGATTCCCAGCCTGTAGTTCATGTAATTGCTTCCCGGCGTCAGGATTGGTCAGAACATGAGATTGCAATGGAGACTAGCCCCACCATAATTTATCAGGATGTATCCAGTGAATCACAATCAGCTACTTCAACAATCAAAGCTCTGTTAGAACTCCAACAGACAACAGGTATGAATTCACATGCTCACCTGAATGAAGCATGTTTTCTCTAGAGATGGGTTGTGCTAAAATACTACCACTGTTATATTTTCCTTGTTATTATTTGAGCACATTTCCCCCCTCTGGACTTGTCTGCAATCATTGGTGCAGTCTGTTTACTTGTCATTTCATTAAGATGTGCACAGGAATACTGAAGGTCTGATAGACTGCAGTCAGTAGAAAGAAGAAAAAAATGCAGAGCCCCTTCCTCTCTGTCTCTTGCTTAAAATGGGCAATCCTGTTGCCTCTTTCCACCAGAAAGGAGTAGGTCCATCACTTCTAAGCATAAGGATTAATGCAATGCAGTTGCCAGTTCTAATCAAGACTAGCAGGAAGCAGAGTAGAGGGCTCCTGCCATCTATCTGGATATTGGTAGAGGAGTTTTGTGGCCATAAAACATTATTAATGGCCTCTTGGTAATGTTCTAATTTGTTTTAATTTTATCTTTAGATTTATTCCTTAGTGTGAGTGAGCTTCTATGCAAGCCTATCCTCATATAGGACAAACCTGTAACTAGAAATAAAGGATTCTTTCAGTATTTCTAGTTACAGGTTTGTCTTAGAATCTATGAAAGATATTTAGTGTTAGTTATACTGACTTTTCTGTTGTAATAGGTCAAAGATTGTCAGAGTATTTAAGGACCTCAGCAATTATCTTGTTCAGTCCTTTCATTTTATAGATAATAAGTAAATTGAGATCTGGAGAGGGTACCCATTTGTTTAAGTAGCAGAGTGAGAGACTCTGTGTTTTTTAATTCCTAGCTCAATGCCTTCTCTGCTTGTGGGGGGTGACTTTTATATTCTTTTGGTTTTGTTTTGCTTTCTTTGTTTAAATGATTGTTTTGACTTAGTCACATTGTATACTTGCTGGGAACAATTTGAGTGATCATTCAGTGGACTTGATTACTGGTTACTGTTTATTGTAACATCTATACTTCTCAAAGAATGCTAGCATTTAAGTCTTTGGTTAATACTTATATTGGTGTTATTTTTGGCCTTAGACATTCCTCAGCTTCTTGTCTTTGACACACACAGCCATATTCATTAATGCCTTATAGACAGTGTCCCTTGTAGCACAACTTTGAAAGTTAGAGGGTGGGAACTAAATGAGTAGATTTCGTTTAAATAATAATAATAATAAAAAGTAGAAATAAGATAGAAAGTAAGTCTATCCACTGAAACCATTCTTGATTTCACACCACCCCATTTTCAGACACTTTTGCAGGAACAGAGAGGCCATTTTTTCATAACTCTGAAAATTTTTACTCTTTGAGAGTCATTGAAGACATTGTGACATTTCTTTGGTGATTATCTTTGGTCACTGTGTTTTCCTATTCTGGGTAGATGTGCCCTAGAGCAAATCAAACTGTGTACTGCTTATTCACCCTTCGTTTTTACGTTCATGAACTCAAGAACACCAGGGACTACCCTGAAGAAGGGTAAAGGAAATATCCTAAGGAGAGTCTATACCAGGGATATAACAAACCCGGTTGTTTGGACTAGTGATAGTAAGAGGGATTTAGCTTGATTGTATCTGAGTCTGAGATTTTTTTAAATTTTGTTTTGTTTAGAGCACCTTCTTGTTAGGCTGCTGGGTATGGTTGTGCAAATTGTGTACTATAGAGCCAGAATAGCACTTCTGCTGCTTTCTTTTCAACTCACTGCCTCCCTAATCACTGCACTGCCAGTGTGGCACCCCAGAGGACTGGTTCATTATTCCCATGGACAACTCTGGTTTTGGTACCTGTTTATGATAAAAGTTAACTTTTCCCCTGACTTTTTTATGCAGTAAAGGAAAAATTGGAATCTAAACCAAGACAACCCACTATTGACTTGAGTCAAATGGCAGTGCCTATTCAGATGACCCAGGAAAAGAGACATTCTCCTGAGAGTCCATCAATTGCTGTGGTAGAGTCAGAACTAGTTGCTGAATACATCACTACTGGTAGGTGTCCTATTAAAAAGTAGTATTAAGGTAGGAGAGCTACCTTTCTGAATTTCATGGGATGGTTATTTGGGGGAGAATAAGGAAAAGTATATATATATTTTTTTTTCTTTATATTTCTAGTTTGCTCTCAGAGCAAATTCATATTGTCGTTAGGATTTACCCTGTCTTTAATGACTAGAAAAAAATCAGTAAGATGTTATGAAGTTTGCAAGTAATGTAAAACTACAAGTTGGCCATAAATAATGTCTGTGAATAGAGGGCAGCAATTGTAGAGGGAGGATAAATATCTTTTATGTAAGAATAAGTATTTTCTTCCATCTGAATTTTTTAGTTTTGGAATAGGTGGGTCAAAGGACAAAGAAGGTATAAAATTCAGCCTTTTTTGTGTGTGTAAAAAAAAGGTAGAAAACCTTAAATCCCTGTAATACTTAGGAGTGCTGGTGGAAAGCAAATTAGATACTTGTTTAAAATGTGGTGCGGCAGCAGAAAATGCTAATGAGATTTTTAGGTGGCACACATGGAGAAATAGAACAGGAAGGATGATAGATTCTTTCGTTCTGGTGAGACCACACCCTGGAATACTACTTTCTGTTTTAGACACTTCATTACCTTAAGATTGGAGATATTTCAGAGAATAGTAATATGAATAATTAAGGAGTAGGAAGAGATGATTTATGAGGCAATATGTAAAGAACTCCAGTCATAAGTTTTCTTAAGGGGTGATTAAATAAGAATACAAAGTTAAAAATATTTGAAGTATGTAAATACCAAAGAGGAAAGGGAATTCTTTGGCATTATTTCAGGACACATTATTAAGATTAATGGGTTAAAATTACCCAAAGGGAAAATCCAGTTTGAAAAAGAAGAGATTTTGGAAAATATCTTGGGTCTTTCTTTAAAGATACTTAGCAGAAAGCCAGTTAAAGCAGAGACCAGTATGTTGGGGAAACCAGTTTTAACCTCTGGGGGTAGAGTAGATTATCAAATGGTAAACAGATGAAAAGACCTGTGATTTCTTCCTTACTTATCCTTTTCAGAATGCACTGATGAGGGGACAGAGGTTGCTTTTCCCCTTCTAGGTAAGTGGTGTGCATCCATTCGTAGCATAATTGAAGAAAAAAGACCGTTGTTTTGGGGGGAGAAACATTTAAATGGATGCGCTCTACTCTGATCTGGTAGAGGAAAGGTAAGCTCCACTTAGTGAAAGGGGTGGAGATTTTCCTTTTATAGACAATAGTGGGATTCTTTCTTAGAAATGAGCAATTTGACACTAGGAAAAATAGGAGTTGTTTAAAGAAATAAGTGACTGTTTTATGGTGTGTGTATGGTCCACTTAAGGTCACTTCAGCTGTCTTGCAAATGTTCACTCTGTGACCTCGTTGTACAACCTCCTCCTATCATACCTCAGTGACACTGAGCTTTCTCTTTGACTTCAAAGCCAGCTGCCAGATTGTGGCCCCTTGTACCGTCCTGCAGTGGGTGTTAGTTTTCTCTAACCTTCCTGAACTCTGGGGAATTACTATGAAGAGCCTTATAGTATCCTGAATGAGGATTCATTTTAAATGGTTATAGTTGATCTATTTAATCTATTTCATGTCTTTAAAAAAAAAAATTAATGTAGTAATTACGTAAATCAGTACGGGCAGCAGAAATGTTCCATTTAATCTGATAATTTAATCAGAAACTTATTTTTCAAATGTTATGTATGTCTGATGATGCTTCCAAAAAAAAAAAAAACTTCCGTTAATTTGCTTGCTTATTTTTAATATTAGTATGATTATTTTTTCTCCTACTCAATCATATTGTGAATGATTTCAGTAGTTGTTTTAATGTAAGCATTGACTTCCTTTTGGTCGAGCACATATGGCCCTAAAATTTTTATTAACTCATGTAATTAAAAATGTACATATAAAAAGTACTGTGACATGCAGTAATGTACTACAGTAAATTCAGAAAAGAATACTGATGATGCTGCCTGTAAGCTCTTATATCACTTGTTGGCATATGTACAACACCAGTAGAAAAATTGCATTGGTGAATATAGATAGAATCAATCATAAAAATAAATAAAACTTGTTTATATTTCACTGGATGGTTTTAAAGTTCTGTGCTTACAATGCATAGATGACATTTTTCCATTGATTTCTGTAGTGGTCATTTTACTCTTGGACGTCCCACTCTGCCCTTTTCTAAGCATGCAACCAGGACTACTTGAAATTGTAGATGAAGGTATATGAACATTAGGATCGTGGGCTATTGAGAGGGTTTTGATATTCTCAAAATCCTTAGCAAATTTACAGATTTGCTTTGTTCTATTTGTTCCTGTTTGGGAGAATTGGTTTCTCAGTAACCATAGGTATTTTTAAACTCTGTAGATTAGGAAGTTGAAATTGAGGCTGGTAAAGTAGATTGGCATCGAAATAGATGTACAGTTTTAATTACTTCATGGAACCTTGGGTCTGATGAGCTAAATTTGGGAAGATTTAAAGAACACTGATTTTTTCCTATTCCTTTGTTAACCTTATGTTCGTTTAGTACTTTGCAATTTAGAGCGTTTTTAACTCATTGCTTCATTTGATCCTCTTCTAGGTAGAAATGGCAATTTTTTATTATTCCATTAAAAAACAAACAAAACCTCTAAGTTTTAAAGGTTAATAGAGGTTAAGTAACCCCTTCAAATTCACTTGGCTGGTTGGCGGCAGAGCCATATAGAATCAGATCTGACTCGTGATCCAGTTCTCTTTGTAACATCACCCTGAGTTGTTAAACCTTTAGGGCCTATAAGGCTGCGAGACAGTATCACTTCATACGAAGGAGCGAGTGCTTCTAATTTTTGTATTATATTTGGAAGTGGAACTGAGAGATTAAAGAACATGTATTATCTCAATGTCCTTAAACGTATTAGTCTGGGATTTGATTATAGAAACCAATTATTGCTTTGTTACCTTAAAAAAAAAACTTAGTGGGATAAAAATCAATTGGAGAAAGTGAGTACAACTCACAGGAGGATGTAACCTTAAGGAATTTGTTCCTCCTCTGTGGTAATAGTTTTCACAGCACTTCTACGTACGTTTCTCATCTCATCCTTACTATAGCTTACAGATGAGGAAACAGAGTCTCAGGGAAGGTAAGTGACTTTCTTAGCGTTACACAACTCATAGACAGTCAGACTCTGGTCTTCTGCTTCCTAGTTGACAATACTACACTCTTTGACACAAGCTCACAGTTTAAAATGACTGTTGGTTTAAGTGCTGTAGTGATTTCTGGAGAAATATCATTACCTTCTCTATTTCCAGTCAGCCATCGTTCCCAGCCCCAGCAGCCCTCTCAGCCCCAGAGGACCCTGCTCCAGCATGTGGCTCAGTCACAGACTGCAACACAGACTTCAGTGGTGGTGAAGTCCATCCCGGCATCTTCAACCGGTGCAATCACCCACATTATGCAGCAGGTTGTATCTCTTCTCTTTCTTCCTGCCTTCTGTAACTGCCTCATTCCTGAGATAAGATTCAGTTTCTTTTCCTATTTTAAGAAGGTAAATAACTGAATCGTAGAGTGCGCAGTTCTTTGATCTCTGAGTAGTGAGTACAGGCAATGAATTAAAGGCCTTAACACCTAAAAACAATGAAAAAACAGTATTCCTGGATCTTCTGTGAAGTCTAATCATTTTAAAAGGGTGGGGCAGTCTAGATGAATCTAATAACATCAGAATTGGTCACTGTTTCTATGTATTTTATTATTATGGAAGAAGTTATCTGAGTTGAATACGATTTTCAAATGAAATAGCATTTGGCTTGTTTAGCTATTTGTTGCTGGGCTTTTTTGTTTGCTTGTTTTTTATTTCTATAACGAATCCTCATGGGAACATTATGAATAAGTAGGTAAATAAATATATGATTTCTTTAACTATATGTGACCAATTAAGGAAGAAGGGGCTCAACAGAAAGGAGAGAATAAACTAATATAAACAGAAATATAAAAAACTAATATAAAACAGAAACACCTGGTAACAAGGGTAATGGGGAAGAGGAAAAATAATCTTTATTATAAGTTGATTTTGTATCAGATGCTGTGCTTTGAGCTTCATAAATGTTAACTTGCTTAATTCTTACTATGATCCTACAAGGTAGCTGTATTATTCCTTTTTTTTTTTTTACAAATGAGGAAGCTCATACTCATAGAAGTTAAGTAACTTGCCTTAGGCAGTAGAGCCAGGGTTTAAACCCAGATCTGTCTAATCCCAAACTATACTGCCTTTGTTATATGAATCCTAATTATATCATGGATACCAGATTTATGCATCACTGATCATTAAAAAATATTTATTTATTTATTTAGCAGTCACATAAATCACATAACTCACTTGGTAGCAGTTGACCCTAATTGTAGGCAAACTACCTGAAAGGCAGTGAAGAAATGTTGAATTAAAAACCTATATGTGTAAAGTCATTACGATATAGAGGAGGGTTTCAAGAGTGGAGTCTTTTCAAGAGTGGAGTTTAACATATGACAAGGCAGTGGGAAGGATGAGGGTTGCTGTGTCACTGAGGGAAGCCAGCTGGCCAAGGTTTCACTGGGTGGCAGGCCTCAGCCTGGAGTCTGGCCCTCATCTGGCAGGTCCTGAAAGTAACCTTTCTCAAGACACTTAGAGAGGTCAGCCAGGCCAGCCTTAACCATGTCACTCAAGATCGATTCCTCTTCCTAACACTGTTATAACTGACACCAGACAAAGTCTCTTTCCACTGATGGGAATGCTCTTGTTCCCCGCTCTCCAGTCTCTCACTCGCCTGGGATCCAGGTCTTTGGGAGGCTGTTCCGGGTGGGCCTGGAATCTAGTGAAGGGGCAAAGAAGGTGTGTCCAGAGTGTTGTTCACTCAGACCTTGGTGAAGGAAGCCTGATGAACCATCTCGACCCCCAGCAGGGAGGGCCTCTGTGGGGACTGGAGTGGGCATGTCCCTCAGACAACATCTCTTATCTCCAGACAGTGTTGGACATGCACACAGCCAAAGTGGCTTCTGTGAACCTTGGCTTTTCTCTGGATGCCTCCCTCCTTAGTTGTTGTATCCTTCCTTGAAATGGGCTGACATCTCTGATGAATAGTCTGGAGAGAGCATTGCCTGAGCCAGGGAGCCTTTCTCTTCTTTTTCTGTTGTCTGTGCTTGCAGCACAAACTTACTCCTCTAATCTACAAGTCCTGGGTCCTCTAGCACTTTCCCTATAGAAGTGAATAGACTAGTTTTTACAGTACTTAATGTTTGAGAGTTGAAATTAGAAGAGTCTCAATCTAAAGTTCCTTTTAGGTTTCTTGGTCTTTCAGCCTCTTTGAAATTTTTGAATGAATCTCATACTCAGGTCTTTTCCAGTTTGAGGAAAATGTAGCAATGTAGGTGTTTTTCTTATTTCATTCTTACTTTGTGCCTTTTTTACTTAGGCATTAAGCAGTCACACTGCTTTTACCAAACACAGCGAGGAACTTGGAACTGAGGAGGGCGAGGTTGAAGAGATGGACACTTTAGACCCTCAGACAGGTCTGTTTTACCGATCTGCCCTGACTCAGTCACAGTCAGCTAAACAGCAGAAACTTAGCCAGCCCCCGCTGGAACAGACTCAGCTGCAAGTGAAAACTCTGCAGTGCTTCCAGACTAAACAGAAGCAGACCATCCACCTGCAGGCAGAGCAGCTCCAGCACAAACTCCCGCAGATGCCCCAGCTTTCCATCAGGCATCAGAAACTCGCCCCTCTCCAGCAAGAACAAGCACAGCCCAAGCCAGATGTACAGCACACACAGCATCCCATGGTGGCCAAAGACAGGCAGCTTCCTACCCTAATGGCACAGCCCCCACAAACTGTAGTACAGGTGCTTGCAGTGAAAACCACGCAGCAGCTCCCCAAACTGCAGCAGGCTCCGAATCAACCAAAAATCTACGTGCAACCCCCAACCCCCCAGAGCCAAATGCCGCTCCCAGCCTCGTCAGAGAAACAGCCGACAAGCCAGGTAACGGAATATTGATAGCATGCAAAGTTAAACTTCTCTGTTCACGGAAAAAATGAGACCATCACGACCCTATCGTGATAGCAGTGCTTTCTCCTGGCAAGAGGAAACCCAAAAGCCTCATTACGCTGCTGTTACTTTATCCCATCAGAAGGCTGACATTAGGGAAGAAATGCACGCATTAATATAGGAAGAAAAAAAAAGGCATAGCACTCAGAACTTGATTTTCCAGCCAGTTTTTAATGAATCACTTCAGCATTGACCAACAGTTCATAAAATTGATATCCCTAAATTATTATTTTTTTTTAAGGTATAAAATATTTCTTTCCATGCCTGTGAACTCTTTATTTCTGTGGCAGTAATGCTAAGTAGATGGCAGTCTTTTAAGGAGCTTCACTGAATGTCTTCCTTTGTAGTTTACATCATCACCATCTAGTTAATAAATTTATCTTCTAGATTACAGAGGAATTATCTGTAGATAATCGAAAGTAAAATTACGTTAGGGAAAATCAATGACGGAGTGATATATATGTGTGTATGGTTATTATAAATACATATATATAATATGTTTCTAAAAATGTATTTTGAACCAAACGATTGAGAAAAAAAATCCCTACTTCTTTTTATTTGAAAAAGCCAAAGATTGTACGAAATAATTTGAAATGGTTTGAAGGTGTGCTATGTGGAGATGTAAATCCCAAAGGAAAACAAGGCTGCTGTGACTTTTTTTTCCTTCACCACTATGAACCTTGGCTGGCTGAACAAAGATTTTTTTCAACCCCTTCTCTTTTCCTAGGTTCCTTGAAAGTAGCCAGATGCTTCCCATCCAGCCCTCTTATTAAAACACCGCTCTTTACAATGTCTTCCTAGTATACCGCACGAATGTTTCTTTTGCCGTATTGTCTGAGGTGTTTGATTAGGTTTTCTCAAAGAGATGTAGCTGTAACACACACAACCCCAATTTATTTTCAGGTGGAGCAGCCAATTATAACCCAAGGATCCTCTGTTACAAAGATAACTTTTGAGGGGCGCCAGCCTCCCACAGTTACAAAGATAACTGGTGGCAGTTCTGTGCCTAAGCTGACATCACCAGTTACAAGCATATCTCCCATGCAGGCCTCTGAGAAGACAGCAGTGTCAGACATTTTGAAAATGTCTTTGATGGAAGCTCAGATTGATACAAATGTAGAGCATATGGTAGTGGACCCCCCAAAGAAGGTTCTTGCCACTAGTATGCTCACTGGTGAAGCAGGACCGTTACCCTCCACCCACGTGGTGGTGGCAGGGATGGCGAATTCTACTTCCCAGCAACAGAAATGTAGAGAGTCCTGTTCAAGTCCATCTGCTGTTGGCCCTCCCCTAACGACAAGGAAAATCGATGCACCAGGAGTGCCTATAACAGGCCAGTTCATGCGTATTCAGAATATAGGCCAAAAGAAAGCTGAAGAGAGCCCAGCAGAAATTATCATTCAGGTAAGAATTGAAAGGAAAATGAGAAATCTTGGGTATCTTGGGGGCTGTGGGTTTGGGTGTGTTTGGGGATGTCACAGGAAGACTCAGGCATTCCAATCCAAGATGGTATAAAGACATGAGATTATTTTTGAAATAGTGTTTGACAAATTTGGTTTAAAAACTACAAATAGAGAAATTTATACCTATTTAGTTTCTGGAAGAGAATCCTAGAAAAGTGATGAATATTGTCACAAAGCACACCTTAGAGACAGTCAAAGGTTCTGAGCTTGATTTTCTAGGTGTAAGCCACGCTTGCCAGTGTCAGCTCAGCAAGTCAGTCAGGAGATCAGCGGTTTCCTGGGTCTGAACTTTGAACCCCTTAATTTTTGCTCAAAAACTCCTGGAATATAACTGGATTGTACTCCTATGTTTATTTCAGGGACCATTTCTTTAGAAAAGCATAGTTCTAATTCTTGATCCAAATTTATGATTCTCAGTATGGTAGAACCTCAATTAACTACACTATCTAGAGAAACATGATGTAAGGAAAAGTGCCTCAGTAACTCAATATCTAACTGGGAATTAACCATAAAAATTGGCTTTTTATTCCAATCATTGTTAGTAAAAATCTGGTTATGGTTACTGTCCTGCCTTGGTAAGTACAGGCTAGTGAACGTAATAGAATTATTTATTGACGGTAGATCTTTCTGTGCATCACATTTCCTTCATTCTAAAAGTCATCTGTCATCATGTATCAGAGATCAAGGCCGGAGAATTACTGAGTCCAGACCAGTCCCTGGAAGTTGTGTTTTATTTCCCTTTCTTTGTGCAGGGTATCGGGTTGTTTTCCTGGTATCTTTCATTTTCTGCTAACCTGATACATGATTTGGAAGTATCAGAGCAGCTCGTTATAGTTCTTTGAGAATTTGGATTTACTGGCGTGTGGATAGTGTAGGATTTACCGTAGATTTGTTACGTGTGATTTAGAAGTTTCTGTAATAAGCCTTCTCTTTGCCATGATTCTGACCTATGAGAAAATGCAAATTAGGCAGTATTAAACCAAATAAAACGTAATCCAGCATGAAGGAAATGCTTGAAGGTAGGTAGAAATGACTGCTGAATTATTCAAATAATTCATTCCTCTCTATAAATACAAATGTTAGTGAATTCAATAATCCTTGACAAAAGGATACGTATATATATATTGCCCCTAAACAGATAGGGTACAGTAGAAGAGGAGTGGTTTCCTGGCACTGCCATTCACTGTGTAACTTTGGGCAAGGTTGCTCAGTGTTGCTCAAAACTGCCTTAGTTTTCTCATCAGTAAGATGGGAATAAGTAATACCTACTTTACAGGATTGATGTGAGGGTTGCCTAAAATTGAGATGAAGTGCCAAGCACAAGAGTCCCTGGCTCTTAGTGATTGTTCCATAGATGGTAGCTATTACCATTTTTACTAAAATTTACTGGTGATTTAGTTTGGTTTCCTCACTAAACTGAAAATAATTTTTGACAGTTTATTTGAAAATTGTTTTCCTGTACTTTTTAAACAGGGGTAAAAATGTGATTTGCTTTAAGTATCAAGGACTGTAGCTACTGAGTAGGTCCTCTGCGGAATACCCAGTTAACTTCTAGCATGTACCATGTGCCAGGTGTGCTGTGTCAGAGGGAAGGACAGCAGTGATTAAGAACCGAGCTTTTGGACTCAGAAGTACCTAGATTTAAGTTTTATCTCTACTCCTTACTAGCATTGTGACTTTGAGCAACTGAATTAAAATAACCTCTCCACCTCAGTTTCCTCACACATGAAATGGAAACAACAGCACTTACCTTGCAGGGTTGTTTTGAGGATTAAGTGAGAAAATACATATATAAAGCACCTGGTGAGGTGTCTGGCAGAGAATGTCTCCATAAAAATGCTCCTGTTATTATAGCCAGGCATCATTAATATATTGCTAAAATAGTTCAGATCATACTAATTATGCCTAGCTTTGATCTGAATTATTGATTTCCTTGATTCAGTAAAATACCTATGAAGATTAGTGAAGGAAGTGTATAAAAGTGCTTTAATTCCTTGAAGAATGCTATATGAAAATTCAGCATGTTTGATATTAAATGCTTTGAAATGAAAAATGTTTTTGTAGGTGGACAATATATCTTTCATTCATTCGTTCATTCATTCATTCATTCATTCATTCATTCATTCCATGTGTCTTATTTATCTACTGTGTTCCAGGCACTGTGCTAGGTGCTGGGGATAGGGGAGTAAACAAGATGGCTGTATTTTCTCTCCTGAAGGAATCTCTATATATGGAATCCATAGAATTTTAGAACTGCAAGGATCTTTACGGCATTTCCAACTGTATTTTTACACAGAATTAAACTAAGGCTCAAAGAAGGGAAATGAGTTTCTCAGTGACCCACAGCAAGTCAGATCCAGAGCTGAACTGAAATCCTGGTCTCCTGATCCCGTCCGTGTAGTACTTTTTCCACAATGCTGTATTTTCCCAATGATCAGCTGTATAGAACAGAGGAGGGGAAAAAAAAAAAAAAAAACTCCAACCTAGAGTCAGTGCCTAAGCATCTTACATTATTTTCTTGATAGTGTTAAAACTAAATTAACATCTCTCCCCAGTAAAGGTTATTTTGGCAAGGTATATTTACAAAGTACTGATATTTAACTTTGCTTTGGGGTTTTTAGTGTTAAAAATGTATCACTCATTAAGTAAATGTTTATTGAGCATCTAATGTGTGTCAGACCCTGTTTAAAGCTCTGGGCACCTAACAATGACAAAATAGTCAAGTTCTGCACTCTGGTCCATGCTCTCGTGGAGCTTAAATTCTAAGGATGAGAAGCAGTTTAACGAACAGATGGTAAATGCAACGAAGGAAATGTATATGGATATAATGGGGCCAGAGGCTAGCCCAATATTTTTGGTTTCCTGATCATGGAAGGCTTCTCTAAGCTTTTGAGCTAAGATACAGATAACAGGATGGAGCCAGCCATGCAGAGATCTGGGGGAAGAGTATTCCAGGAATAGGGGAGGAGTTAGTGCAAAGGCCCTAAGGTACAAGTGTGTTTGGCAGAGGCTGACGTCCTGGTACGGAGTTTGATTTGTATAGCAAGTGCACAACCAACCAGAGAACCAAACCCGTTGCCATCGAGTCGATCCTGACTCATAGTGACCCTAGACAGAGTAGAACTGCCCCACAGGGTTTCCAAGGAGCGCCTGGTGGATTCAACCTGCTGACCTTTTGGCTAATAGCCGTAGAACATAACCACTACATCACCAGGGTTTCCCCTAGCAAGTACAGTAGTAAATAATTGTAGAGTTTTAAGCAGGGGCATGACATGAACTGATTTGCCTTTTAAAAGGATCTGCCTAATAAGAAAAGGAATCTGACAAAGTAATATGCCCATAATATGTGTGCATCTACTGATATTTTTGTTTTTTGGAAGGCGGTTTTGTCCTCCCTTGTACTTTAATACTTTTACTATTCTCATTTTCAATAAAAATTGTTACTCTGTGACCCAAATAACTTCCCCTTTGAGCCACCAAAGGCTTACCAAAGGATTCAAAATATATTGTGGTATCTGCAAATTAATCATTCAGCTTGCAGATATTAAAGAGTAAAATTTTATTACATTTCCATTTAAGTTTGCTTAATGATCAAATTAAAATGTCCTTGAAAGCCTGTCTCTTGAATTAAGACACCAGACTTCAGCCTCCTTTGTTAGAAGAGGCTCCATAAAGGAGTGGAAGGAAAGAGCACTTCGAGTTTTACAAGACTTGGATTTGAATCCTGGCATTACCCCTGACTAAGTGTGTGACCTTGATTCAGTCCCATAGCCTGTCAGTCTCCTCATTTGTAAAACAGGAGTAATATTTTCCTTACAGTGTTGTGGGGATTTAGTAGAATTTCATATGTGAAAGCACCTAGCACAGGGCCTGGCATGTGATAGTTGTCAGTAAGTGGCGGTTTCCTTTTATACTTCCGTAGCTTTGTTGGGGAAATCCTTCTGTTACCTTTTCTTACCATAAAGCTTCTCTCCTGTGTCTTCTCTTCCAGGCCATTCCCCAGTATGCTATTCCTTGTCACTCCAGCTCCAACGTGGTAGTAGAGCCCAGCGGGCTCCTTGAGCTCAACAACTTCACCAGTCAGCAGCTGGATGACGATGAGACAGCAATGGAGCAGGACATAGACAGTAGCACGGAGGATGGAACTGAGCCCAGCCCCTCTCAGAGTTCCGCGGAACGGTCCTAGTGTTTTGGACACAGGAGTGCACTTTAAAACCTGCTTGGTTACCAGGTGTCCAGGGAAGCCCTTGTATTTTGATGTCTAAAGAGAGCACTTTGCCCGTAATTAGGCTGTGGACCCTGAAACGGCAGTGTTTCAACAAGATACCTGCTTCAGGAGCAGCATTTTAAAACAAGATAAAACTCATGGGGGAATGTACTTTTTTAAAAAAAACAAAAAACAACAACAAAAAAAATGCACATCTACAGTGACTTCAGACCTGATACTCTTTCTGTCTTGGACAATGGCTGGTGGAAAAGTCTGTCTTGCGGTGGAAAGAGACTTTTCCTGTGAATGTTCCTCAATTGGTTTCTACTGAGCAAAACATCAAAAAAGAAGAGTGTGAATAGTTTGTATTTTGAAATGGTGTGTCAGGAACAGTTTTTAAAAAAAACCTTGTATGTTTTTGCAAATCCCTGGAAGTGTTGAATTGGTTAACATTTTACAATTTGCTCAGTTCATAATGAGTTTATAAAATATCTAGAAAAATACTGGCATTAAAGAGTCCTTGTTGGGTGGTGAAAATCAGATCACTAACCAGTGGAAAGTGCTTTTTTGGTGGCTTGTACATTTTCGCCAGTTGTCTGCTAATTTATTGTGTTGTTTCTTTGTGCTGTAGGCAGCACACTTTGCCTTTTATTTATTTAAGTGTAAAAATTTCACAGCAGTCCGTATACCTTCTGACACAGTTCCTGTAAACCAGGATTGTCTACTCTCTCCTCTTCCTCCCTTTAAAAAAAAAAAAAATTATGAAAAAATGTTTCATTGTGAAGCAGAGGAAAAGAAACATTTTCTGGCTCAAAGGAAATGTTCAGTTATGTTAAGGAAAACAAATTATTCATTCATATGATGCTTTCTTATATTGAAATTGCACATTTATGTTGGACTGAGACTTTGAAAATAACTTTTATATACTTTTGTTTAACCTTCTTTGAAATGTATGAAACATTCACTCACAGTCCTAAATGTAATGTTTTTAAGCATTCTACCTTGTTAGGACGCAGTTTGTTCAAGCAATATGTTTGGGTCTTGTGAGCGCTGTCTGTCACAAGTAGAATGGGGTAAGAGGGTGGGAGGGTCAGAGTCAGTTTTGACAAGTTGTGGCAAAGGAAACTATACTTTTCATTTTTAAAAATGTAAATACAAAAGTTTTTAACGGTTTTATATAGATTCACTATAAATAAGCATTTTAAGACTGACAAATATTGAACTGTACATACATATATCAGCATAACTGCCCAATTTTTTGGTGCTGAAGTACTGTAAGTAGAAGTCATCAACAGTCTCCTAATTTTTGCATCTATGTCTGAAAAAAAAAAGCTGTGATATTATAGTTAATAAATTTCAACTAGAGTGACACTGAAGATTTGAATACAAGCATTCATAAGATGCACTGATCTCTCTGGTGGTTGTCAATATTTCTACTTGGTGATAATGACTTACCCATAGATGGAGCTGTTGGATATTATTTTATTGTACAAATTTTTCATGTTTAAAAGACTTTGTGACTCTGTTTCTAGTTAAATAATTTTTTAACCTCTCTTGGGTCATAGACTTCTTTGAAAATCTGATTAAACTATGAACTGTCTCACTCATCAAAAAGATACACATGCCAATATACATGTTAGGTTTTTGCATACAATTTTAGGGGTTCATGGGTCCTCAAGCCTGTCCACGTATTCCAGGTTGAGCCCTCTGTTAAGGTCAATTCATTACTTACAGATATAAGTTTTTATAAAATAAAATCTCTTTTAAATATTCATGGATTGGGTTATAAGAACAAACTCGAATAAAGGTATTACGTTCTACATTCTCTGGCAGCATAACATACCTGTGTTCCTTGCAGAATTTTAGTATGTTTCAGTAACTGGAATGGCAAATGAAACTGCCATCGTCTACGTTTTATTATTACTATTACGGATATTAACATTGTCAAGTGAAGTCTTTAAAAACATTTTTTTAAGATGCTAATAACAGGGCATGAATTTTTTTCTTTATTCGAAGAAGTATTTACTTAGCATCTTCTGTGTGCCAGGTACTACTCTAAGCACTGGGGATATCGCAGTGAACAAACCGTCCTACCTTCGTGGTGTTTACAAACAGGGCTTCTTTCCTGCTGATGAAATGGGTGTGAGAGAGGAAGGAAGGAGGAAGCAATAATGACTCTTAGATTTCTTGTTTGAGTAACAGGATGGATGGTCATGCCATATACGGATCTCCAGCCATCGTTTTCCTGAAAGTTTTAGTATTGGTAGTTTTAAATACTCCATAAGAAATGTAATTTTAAGCCATCCCTGTGAAGGATATTTAGAGGTTGCAAATGCTACAAAATTATTATAGGCAGTGATAAGAAAAGTCCATTCGCCTTAAAGTAAATTTTACCAAGTACCTAGTATTGCAGAACTGGAGCCCTGGTGGTGGCTAACCAAAAAGTCAGCAGTTCGAATCCACCAGCCGCTCCGTGGAAACCCTAGGGGGCTGTTCTACTCTGTCCTGTGGGGTTGCTGTGAGTCAGAATCCACTTGACGGCAACGGGTTTGGGCTTTTAGTATTGCAGATGCAGTTTATAGTGAACTTAGAGAACTTTTTATATAATAACAGTTTATTGAGCTCTAATTCACATACCATTCAGTATGCCCATTTTAAGTGTAGAACTCGTTGTTTTTTAGTGTATTCACAGAGTTGTGCAGCCATTGCTGCAATTTTAGAGCGTTTCCATCACTCCAAAAAAGAAACCCTGTATGGCTTAGCTATCACTCTCCGATCCTCCTGCATCCTCCCACCCCTTCAGCCTCTGGCCCTAGGCAACCACTAATCTGCTTTCTTTCTCTAAAGATTTGTCTATTCTGGACATTGTATAAAATTGGGTCATACAACGCGGTCTTTTGTGGCTGGTTCCTTTCACTTAGCATACTGTTTTCAGGGTTCACCCGTATAGTAGCATTTATCAGCACTTCATTCATTTTTATGGCTGAATAATATCCTATTGCGTGGATATATACCACATTTTGTTTATGTTTGTCAGTTGATGAACATGTAGGTTTTCAATTTTTAGCTATTATGCATAATGCTGCTATGAACATTTGTGTACAAGTTTTACATGTTTTCAGTTCTCTCGGCTGTATGCCTAGGAGTGGAATTGTTGGATGTTACGGTAACACTGTTTAACCTTTTGAGGAACTGCCAGACTGTTTTCCACAGCAACTGCATCATTTTACATGTCCACCAACAGCGTATAAGAGCTCGAATTTCTGCACAACATCGCCAGCGTGTACTTCCTCTCTATGGTTACAGCCCATCCTGGTGGGTATGAAAACCTATCTCATTGTGGTTTTGATTTGAATTTTCCTAATGGCCATTTGTTTATCTTCTTTGGATAAATGTCTCTTCAGGTCCTTTGCCCATTTTTTAATTGGGCCATTTTCTTTTTTATTATTTAAATGGAGAATTTTTGAAGTATAGGAAATATTACTATTGAGAGAAAAATTATCTCTGCTGATCAATTCATCCCCTTAAAATCTTAGATTAGGTTCTGGTTCTTCCTCTCTGTGGTGTAACAAGTTGTTTAACATTCTTAACATTGTATAGAGCTTTATAGTCAAAAAATTGCTTTTAAATACATTTCTTTTGTGAAGTTCTCACAATAGCCTGCTGGAGTGGGGACATAATACAAAGGAAATAGTGGTCAGGTGATCTGGATTTGAGCCCTGGACTCTGTTTATCAATCATGCAGACGTGAGCAAGTCACATTCCCTCTCCGAGTTAGCCTCCCAGTAATACAAGGTGAATATCCTGTGCCCATGGGATTATTGTGAAGACTAGATGAAATAGTGTGTATAAGAATGCCAGGCACAGAGAGTTAGGTGCTCAGCATTTTTTGAGTCTAATAGTTACGTAACTTCCACGTTATAAATAAAAAAAACTGAGGGCTCAAAGAAGTTAAGTGATGTACCAGAACTCACGTGATTAAATGCTGATAGGCGGGCGTCATTCTGAACCAAGAGTTGCTACTTTCTGTAAAAGGTGTTTTTGCCACCAAATGCACCGCTTGCCATTGGAAGGAGAGAGGAACATGCTGTTGGTCTGTAACATGATCTTTTCGCCAGCCTCAGGTGCCTTCACACAGAAGTGCTCAATACAGGGTTTTTTTTAGTTCAATTATGTGTCACTAATCCCATATAAGAGGAAGTGAATGAAAAAAGCACCATATAAGCAAGGCCTTTCCCAGAAAGGACAGTGAAACACGTCTGCTGCCTTTGCTTGCAGGTTTATAGACCTTTAAGCGAGACACGATGACCTATATAATAAAACAAGAACTGAAACGGAGGGATCAGGTTTGTACTTGTGAGAAGGCTTATGCCGCCTTCTTTCTCCCATGCTCACACTCATACACACTAGCCGGAAACACATGTTCTTTAAAAAAATGTTTTCAAACCAGTCCTGGGTTTGAATCTTGATAAGTTGTATAACTTTGGACAAACTCTAGATAAATAAAAGAGGCTAGAGTGAGGTCTGGTGCTTCATTATCTGATTTCCTAGATGGATAGACAAGCAATCCTTCCCCTCCCTGCCCCCACACACAATGGTTTTATCTGATGTCCAGACTGTCCTTACAACAGATAACTGTTGGGCACTTTCTACGTGCAGACATTGGAGGGTACAGATATCAGCCTGGGGGACAAAAGCCCCTACCCTCATGGAGCTTCCAGCTTAGTAGAGGAAACATGTTAATCAAAGAATCAATCGCAAGTGGATATGCTGAGCAATAAGTGCTGTGATGGAGAAAAACATGATGGCATGGGGCAGTGGGGGAGAGTTTCCCTCAGGGAGTAACGCTTCAGCTATGATCTGAAGAAGAGGAAGAATTAGAGTTCAACTGGGCAAAGAGTAGGGGGAAAGCTGTCCAGGAAGATGGGCCAGCAAGTGCAAAAGCCCTGTGGTGTGAGAGGCTTGGTGCATTCAGGGAGCGTGGAGCAGGTGTGGGTGGGGCCGGGAGTGGGCTGCAGCGCTTAGAGCAAGGGCAGTGTGGTGTGAGAGGAAAGTAGAGACCAGGCTATCGGGATCTTGCAGGTTATGATAAAGGCTTGGGTCTGTATTCTAAGAGCAATGGGAAGTCGTTGAAAAGCCATCAGCACAGGGAGCTGGCAAAATGAATCAAGATAGTTACAAAATATTTGGAGCCGTATTGGTTCATTAGGACAGAAAAATACATATGACATTTCTTTTTTGATGCCAGCCTCGCCTCCTTATGTCCTTTCTCAAACACCTTCCATGGTTCCCCAGTACAGTAGTGTGAATCTGGCCTACGGTAGTAGTATTGCTCTTAGCCACAGCCTCAACCTACGTTTCTAGTTTCAAAGCCCATTTCACTACCCAGGCCTGCTGCTTACCTCCACTACCGCATACACACTTTATGCTCTGCATTTGAGTCTCACATTTCTCCCAGTCCAGCTTGAATTCCACCTTCTTCACCAAGACTGCCCAGATCTCTTTTAAGAGAATTCACTCCAGCCTACTTTTTCCCCTAGCATTTTGGCTGCTAACCAAGAAAGAGGTCAGCAGTTCAAATCCACCAACTGCTCCTTGGAAACCCTATGGGGCAGTTGTACTCTCTCCTATAGGGTCACTATGAGTCGGAATCAACAACTTATGGTTTAGTTTGGTTTTAGCATTTTGGAAGAAATACGTGTTTACTTGCCACTCTCCATTGACTACCTACTGTGGGTTATTGCAGTGCCTAAGGATCCTGTATTTTGCTGAAGATCATTCAAAAGCGGTTGCAGCAGTACATCGACAGGGAACTGCTAGAAATGGAAGTCAGATTCAGAAGAGGATGTGGAATGAGGGACATCATTGCTGTACATAGATCAAGAGGCAGTCATTGGCACAGAACCAGGAGATACTACGGTAAGGTGTGCATCAGTTGTATCCTTTCACCATACTTAATCTGTACGTTGATCAAATAATCCGAGAAGCTGGACTATATGAAGAAGAACGGGGCATCAGGATTGGAGGAAGACTCATTAACAACCTGCAATATGCAGATGACACAACCTTGCTTGCTGAAAGTGAAGAGGACTTGAAGCACTTACTGATGAGGATCAAAGACTACAGCCTTCAGTATGGATTACACCTCAACATAAAGAAAACAAGGGTCCTCACAACTGGACCAATAAGCAACATCATGATAAATAGAGAAAAGATTGAAGTTGTCAAGGATTTCATTTTACTTGGTTTCACAGTCAAGACCCATGGAAGCAGCAGACAAAAATTCAAATGACACATTGCATTGGGCAAATCTGCTGCAAAAGACCTCTTTAAGGTATTAAAAAGCAAAGATGTCACTTTAAGGACTAAGATACACCTGACCCAAGCCATGGTGTTTTCAATCGCCTCATATGCATGCAAAAGCTGGGCAATGAGTAAGGAAGATGGAAGAACAATTGACGACTTTGAATTATGTCGTTAGCAAAGAATATTGAATATACCATTGCCTGCCAAAAGAACAAATCTGTCTTGGAAGAAATACAGCCAGAATGCTCCTTAGAAGCCAGGATGGCAAGACTTCCTCTCACATACTTTGGATATGTCATCAGGAGGGATCAATCCTAGAGAAGGACATCATGCTTGGTAAAGTAGAGGGTCAGCGAAAAAGAGGTAGACCCTCAACAAGATGAAGTGACAGTGTCTGCAACAGTGGGCCCAAGCATAACAATGATCAGGATTGACACAGTGGCTGCAACAATGGGCTCAAGCATAACAGTGATCATGAGCATGGCGCAGGACCCGGCAGTGCTTCATTCTGTTGTACCTAGGGTTGCCAAGAGTCAGAAGCGACTTGACGGCTCCTAACCAACAACAAAGATCCTGTATGTGGGTAGGGCTCCTCTGTATGAGATTCATATGTTATTTTTTAAAGTTACCAAATTCCTCATATAATACCTGATAAGAATTCCAGGTATGCACCATCCCACAATATGAGGGTTCCTTTGAAATCCCCCATAGCATGTCCCTCGATGAATCCTTAAAGTGGAATCTTGGAATATTCTAGGAAGTTGTTCTAAAAAATTCTTTCAGCTAAAGTGAAAAGTGCTGAGCTTTCTCAGTTCTTTTTCTCTTATGCATTGAATTGAATCTCAAGACAATATTCAGAAGAGTTTAGTGAGATTATTAATAACCTTGTTAAGATTCACTCTCACATTCAACTCAGTAGCATTCCTGTTTGGTCCTCTGTGGGATCAACTGCTCTGCCCTTGCAAGGTGTTGTTTGTTGGGGTCTTTCCTCAACCCACATCCCTTCTTTCTCTGCACAGCTTTCCTAGGCATTCATCTATGCTCTGGCTTCAACCTCCACCCATATACTGATGCCTTTCCTCCTTCATTTATACGTACTTACTGAGTGCTTATTATGTCCCCGGAGACCTGTTGCACTGCGGTTAAGAGCTCAGCTGCTAACCAAAAGGTCGGCAGTTCAAATCCACCAGCGGCTCCTTGGAAACCTTATGGAACAGTTCCACTTTGTTCTATAGGGTTGCTATGAGTTGGAATTGACTCAATGGCAGTGGGTTTGTTTTTTTTCTTTTTGGAATGGAACTTACATTCTGATCATTGAGATAGGCAATACTTATAAATAAAACATATAGTATCTTAGTGATAAATAATAACGAGGAAAAAATAATGCAGAAAAGGGGAATATGAAATGCCAGTGGATGTGGGTATGAAATTTTAGATAAGGTGGACAGGGACGACCTCACTGAGAAGATGACTTAAAAAACCTGAAGGAAGTGAGGAGCGAGGGAGTCAGTGGGAAGTGTTCCCGGTGGAGGGAACCACAAGTGCAAAGACCCTGAGATATGTGTCTGGCATGTTCAAAGAACAGTAAAGAGAATAATGGGACAGGATCAGAGTGGATCAGGAGAAAGGGATTAGTAAGATATAAGGTCAGAGAGAACTGGAAGCTAAGATATATAGGGCTTTATACCAGTAAAAATATATCCCACTGCCTTGGAACATCCCCATCTAGATTTTCTACAAGTACCTCAGCTTCAAGTTGTTCCAAACCAAGATCAATTCCTTTCTCTCTAGCTCACTCTTCCACCTGTCTATGACATTCCCATCCATGCTGAGGAGAGGAGGAGTCAGTGTTTTGGGTGGGGCCTCAAGATAGTAGCCCCAGAGTTGAGCCTGGAAGGTGAGTAGACATTTGCTACACGGGCAAGGGAGTGGAAGAATGAGGCAGGCAGAGCACCCAAAGGGTGGTGGAAAACTGGGCTGGAGTGCAGTGAGCTCAGAGCAGTCGCTTGCAGGCTGTTACACACCCAGCTGCTAAGAAAGCATCCTGTCAGGGCTCCTCCAGTTACCCATAGTTCCTTACAGGAGCCAAAAGGCCACTTGTCTGGAGTTTTTGTTCCACAGCATTGGATTGTTGTCCCCCTCTGGGCTTTTCACAGGCTTAACTTCTTTGTCAACCAAACCCCTCCTCACCCTTTATCTCCAAGGTCACCTGGGACACTTTTCCTGACTTTCCCTCTTAGCTTCAACCATATCTCCTTTATGGCTTTTCTCACCAGGTATTCCAGTTTTTGCTCCACAAGGGTTTTGCTCTGAGAGATTCATCCCATATCCTTAGAACAGGGACTGGCATGGAGGAGGCATTCACAGGTTTGTTGATCGACTGTACAGATACCACCACCCCCCTACCCCCCCAGACCATCCTGGTCCCAGGGCTCTGCCTACAGGTGCACAAATGCTTATTTACTAAAATGCACAAGCAAGTACCAGAAATAGCATCCTTATTTCAGGTTGTTTTTAGATGAGGATGTTATTGTTGTGAGATGTTTGTGTATCAGTCACTCTGTATTCAGGGAACAGTGCCCATCTCTTCTGTCATTTGTTCTGGCACTTCAAAGTGCAGGAAAACCATGGGTGGTGATTTTAGAATCTGGTGCAGAACCCTCAGGGAATGAATCACTTTGTACTGACGAATTTTCCAGATCACCACAGGTCAAAGAAATTAAGCAACAGGATAGTATTTTTGTTAATTCTAACTGTTTTTGTTGATAAATTTCAGAAATGCATTGTCATGCTTTTCTGAACATGATTCTACCAACTCCTTATTTCCTTGGGATCATTATTATGAGCATATTTACAATAATATCCAAGCTTAGCAGCGAGAATGCACAGCCTTGGTAGAGGAGTAAGAGGAGAGTGTACATATGCTAGTGCTATTACCCGGGACGCAAGCTTGGTCTCTCGCTGGAGAGGTCCAGAGTAGAGCCCCAAATCTGAGTGGAGGCAGCTGAACTGGCACCAAGCACAGCATCAGTGAATCTCAGGCTTAATGCGCCTTTGAATCACCTGGGCATCTTGTTAAAATGCAGGTTCTCATTCAGAAGCTGTGGGCTGGGATCTGAGCTCTGCGCATCCAACAAGATGGGCCAGTCCATGCCGAGGCCGGTCCATAGACCACACTTTGAATATCGAGTCTTTAGTTGACCTCCCAGAGGTTTTTCTTGTCATCTTGCGTGGATTTTATTGGGAAGCTTATCTTTAGAGACTCTTTCTCTGGAGCATCTTAGTAAGTACCAGGTGGCCTCTGATATAATTCCTCCATGTGTACAGTGCTCTGAGGTCTTTAAAGTGAACTCATAGTCCCTGTTTCTCTTCATATGCATAATAATCCTGGGAGGTAAGTTAGCACCCTTTTACCAGATGGGAAACCAATTGCTGATATCACACAGCTCATTGAGGGGCAGAACCAGGGCTGTGGCTCCATGTTTAGTGTTCTTTTCACTTCTCTTTGCTTCCTCCCACTCTGTCTGTGCCATAATACAGCCCCGTGGACTCTTAACATTGCGGGAACGCTGCAGGGAAATGGTTGCTATGCACACATACATGTGTGTGCCCGGTTCAAATGAAAGACTAATCACCAACGGCTGTAGCACATGGGGCCCATACTATCTTACTTGGGACTCCCTAAGGGAGGATGACATTTCCTCTCTCCTCAAACCTGCACCCTCAGATGATGACCTTACCTCATACTTTATAAATACAGTAATCACAATTAGCAATGACCACCTGTAACATATGCTGAGATGCTGTTGGTGCCCTACCCATAGCCCCTGCAAGCTCTTCCATTTCATGGTCTGCCTTGACCTGCCAACATCTGCCTGGGGGCTTTTTCTGACCACTAGCACCTGCTCTGCCCTGGGTAAGGTACAGAAGAGTTATGGAATTCATGCCCCTCAGTCAGCCAATGACTGATGGGAGCTGATGTAAAAATAACCCAGCTCCCTCATCTCTTGAGTGGGCTTTTTCCCCCACAGGCGTAAACTCCAGCTGCCCACAGCGGTAACTGGCTTGATAATGTTTCCTTTATTTTCTGTCTTTCCCTCCCTATCTCATGTCCCCACTCCCATACTGGTGTTTCCTAGGATCCGATCCTAGATGAATGGCCTGCACTCAACTCCTTGACTCAGGGTCTGCTGACACTTCTCCTAACCACCACTTCTACTGACCTACTTACATCTGAGCCCACATGCCTAACTTTCCTCTAGTCGCAAAGGAAAAAGTATTCCAATCCCTTAGTAAGGCCATACCCTCCACCGGTGGCCTGAATTACATCCCTCAAGCTTTCTTAGGGATATTCCTCCTACAATTATCCCTTTTTTCAGCAGCAAAGCATCTCTCTTCCTCTCTTTTTCTTTCTCTCTCTACATCCTCTCTTTCTCCTAGAACATTCCAACCTGCAAATAAACCTCAGTATGACCTTTCTCAGGTCATGGTCTTCTGATTCTGGCTTATATGGAGTAACAGGAACTGGATTTCCCTTCTGACTGAAACAAACAAAACAACAACAAAAACAGCCTAGACAAAATATATGAAAAAATGGTTTTCAAGACACTGGACATCAAGCAACAAAGGACAGTGATTCTTGAAATATGGGAAACACAAAAGGTGAGCCCTATGATAGCCCAAGCATAGGAGAGAGTTTCCAGGCCATAGTACAGGAAGGGAGAACCCAAGCAGAGCCTCATGGACTGCCTGAGTTGAAGACTGGAGACCAAGGTAGCTAGACAGGAGAGAGCTTTGCTGAGAGAAACTTCTGGACATCTGCAGAGGGACCCTTCCAGTGTTCAGCAGAGTACGTGTGTGTATGAAGAAACTACCCAAGATTAGGGAAAGTACCACCTAAAAGGATTATAGGAAACAATAGCTGGCTTTCACAAGGGGCCAAGAATAGTGCCTATTCCCACCAGTCAGTTTGGGAAACCTCATACTTCACAAAGCATCAGGTAGAGTATTCAGAAAGATTTTGCCTCAGTACTGGGGAATGAAAAGCCCTAAGCTAAATACAGATGCAGTCCTGCCTAACCTCTCTCGCTGTCTGCGATGTTACAGCTCTCTCTTTCTCTGTCTCCTGGGCCTAGTAGGTTCTCAGTACAGGGACCCTGAATCCAAAGGATATGCTCCACTCCCAGCTCTTCTTTCTTGGTTGTAATGAGGCCCCCCACCCCCGCCGCCTATGGAATGGTTCATTTTAAGCCTAGTGGAATGACAAAAGTGACCAATCCCCTTGTTAGGGTTCCATACACTTTATTTGCATGGTCCCACCTCCACAAGGGTGCCATGCACCTTATTTGCACCTTATTTGCATTATTAGCAAGCCATCCAATCCCCTTGATGGACCACAATCACCTCATTTGCATAGTCCCACCCATTCATTTGGTGGGAGTTACAAGAGCATGGCTAGAAAGGCCATATAAAAATGATCCTCACACCACACTCATGTATCTAAGAAGCTCAGCAAACTCTAAGTACAAGAAACATGAAGAAAACTACACCAAGATACTTAGTAGTCAAATTGCTAAAAACCAACGATAAGGAGTAAATCTCAAAAGCACAGAGGAAAAAAAAAAGATACATTATATACAAAGGAACAAATATAAAGTAACATTTCTTTTCAGAAAAAAGATTCACAGAGAAGATAGTGGAACATCTTTAAAGCACTGAAAGAAAATAAGTGTCAACCTAGAATTCTTTGCCCACTGAAAATAATTTTCAAAAACGAAGGTAATGATTTTTACGATATTTTATGATTATGTAGGACATTGTCAGTGAGAGAAGGTGGGTGAAGGGTATGTAGGGACAAAGAAGAGACAGAACAAATAGCAATATGATAGACTTAAACCTACCCATATAACTAATTACATTAAATGTAAATGCTCTTAAACACTCTCAGCCAAAAGGCATTGATTATTAGATTAGGTATAAAAGCAAGACCTAGTAACTACATGCTGCTTACAAGAAACACACTTCAAATATAAAGACACAATAGGTTAAAAGTAAAAAGATTAAAAAAGATAAAGCATGTTATCACTAATTAAGAGAATGCTGGAGTGTCTGTATCAATGTCACAAAGTATTCCCTGCCTCAGAGTAAAGAATATTACCAGGGAAAAACAACATCATTTCATAATGATAAAGGGGCCAATTCATCAAGAGGACAGCAATCCTAAAAGTAAACAAACAAAAAAACCCTCTTGCTGTTGAGTCAATTTCAACTCATAGCGACCCTATAGGACAGAGTAGAACTGCTCCTTAGGGTTTCCAAGGAGTGGCTGGTGGATTTGAACTGCCAATCTTTGGGTTAACAGCTGAGTTCTTAATCACTCTGTCACCAAGGGCTCCAGTATCCTAAAAGTATATACGTCTAACAACAGAGTTTCAAAATATATGAGGGAATAATGAATAGAACTGCAAAGAGATATAGACAGATCCACAATTATATTTTGGTAATTCAATGCTTCTCTCTCAATAACTGATAGAATAAGTAAACATAAAATCAGTAAATATGTAGAAGACTTGAACAACTCTATCAACCAACTTGACATAACTAATGTTTGTAGAACACCCCACCCCAAAACAGCTGGATACACATTGTTTTCAAGTGCACATGGACCGTTTACCAAGATACAGGTACTCTGGACTGTAAAGCAGTTTTCAATAAATGTAAAAGGATTCAAGTCATATGAAATTTGTTTTCTGACAACAATGAAATTAAATTAGAAATCAACAACAGAAAGATCTCCGGAAAACCTCCAGCTATCTGGAAGCAAAATAGCGCACTTCTAAATAATCTGAGGATCAAAGAAGAGTCAAAAGAGAAATTAGAAAGTATTTTGAACAGAATGAAAAAAAAAAAATGCAACATGTCAAATTTGTGGGATGCAATTGAAGCAGCAATTCAGGGAAATTTATGGCACTAAATACCTATATTAGAAAAGGAAAAAGGTCTCAAATCAATGGCCTCAGCTTCTACTTTAAGAAACTAGAAAAAGAAGAGCTATGGCCTTTTGGAAGCAGGTCACCAGGTCTTACTTCCGAGGTGCCTTTGGGTGGGTTCATACTGCCAACCTTCCAGTTAGTAGCAGAGCACGGAACCATATGTGCCACTCAGGACACAAATGCAATAAAAGAAATAATAAAGATCAGAGCAGAAATCAATGAAATACAAAACAAATAATGTTGCTGTCAGGTGCCATCGAGTTAGTTCTGATTCGTAGCGATCCTGTGCACGACAGAACGAAACACTGCCTGGTCCTGCACCATTCTCACATTCATTGCTATGTTTGAGCCCCTTGTTGGAGTCACTGTGTCAGCCCATCTTGTTGAGGGTCTTCCTCTTTTTCGCTGGCATTCTACCTTACCAAACTTGATGTCCTTCTCCAGGGACTGGTCCCTCCTGATAACATGTCCAAAGTACCTGAGACAAAGTTTTGCCATCCTTGCTTTTAAGGGCCGTCTGACTGCACTTCTTCCAAGACAGATTTTTTTGTTCTTTTGGCAGTGCATGGTATATTCCATATTCTTCACCAACACCTAATTCAAAGGCATCAATTCTTCTTTGGTCTTCCTTATTCATTGTCTGGCTTTTGCATGTATATAAGGCAGTTGAAAACACCATGGATTGAATCAGGGGCACCTTAGTCCTCAAAGTGACATCTTTGCTTTTTAACAATTTAAAGAGGTCTTTTGCAGCAGATCTGTTCAATGCATTATGTTGTTTGATTTCTTAACTGCTGCTTCCATGGGTGTTGGCTGTGGATCCAAGTAAAATGAAATCCTTGACAACTTCAATCTTTTCTCCGTTTATCATGATGCTGCTTATTGGTCCAGTGGTGAGAATCCTTGTTTTCTTTATGTTGAGGTGTAATCCAGACTGAAGGCTGTGGTCTTTGATTTTCATCAATAAGTGCTTCAAGTCCTCTTTGCTTTCAGCAAGCCAAGGTTGTGTCATGTACCATTGTGATGCCATGTTCTTCTTCATATAGTCCAGCTTCTCAGATGATTTGCTTAGCATACAGGCTGAATAAATATGATGAAAGGATACAACCCTGACACACGTCTTCCCTGATTTTAGAACTACACAGTATCTCCTTGTTCTGTTTGAATGACAGCCTCTTGGTTCATGTACAAGTTCTGAATTAGCACAATTAAGCATTCTGGAATTCTATTCTTTGTAATGTTATCCATAATTTGTTATGATCCACACAGTTGAATGCCTTTACATAGTCCATAAAACACAGGTAAACATCTTTCTGGTATTCTCTGCTTCCAGCCAAGATCCATCTACATCATCATTGATATCCCTTGTTCCACGTCCTAATATGAACCCAGGTTGAATTTCTGGCAGTTCCCTGTCAAAGTACTGCTGCAACTTTTTTGAATTATCTTCAGCAAATATTTACTTGCACGTGATATTAATGATATTGTCCACTAATTTCTGCATTCTGTTGGATCACATTTCTTTGGAATGGACACAAAATAAGGATACCTTCCAGTCTTTGGCCAGGTAGCTTTTTCCCAAATTTCTTGGCATAGATGAGTGAGCATCTGTTTGTTGAAGCATCTCAATTGGTATTCCATCAATTCCTGGAGCCTTGTTTTCACCAATGCCCTCAGTTCAGCTTGGATTTCCTCCTTCAGTACCATCCGTTCTTGAATATGCTGCCTTCTGAAATGGTTGAATGTCGACCAGTTCTTTTTGGTACTGTGACTCTGTGTATTCCTTCCATCTTCTTTTGATGCTTCCTGCATCGTTCAATATCGCAGCTCGAGGCTTGAATTTTTTCCTCAGTTTTTCATCTTGAGAAATGCTGAGCATGTTCTTTCCTTTTGGTTTTCTAACTCCAGGACTTTCCACATTTCATTATAATACCATATGTATTTTGTCTTCTTGAGTTGCCCGCCCTTTGACATTTTCTATTCAGCTCTTTTAAGTAATCAGTTCTTCCGTTCACTTTAGCTATTCTATGTTCAAAAGCAAGTTTCAGAGTCTTTTCTGACATCCATTTTGGTCTTTTCTTTTTCCATGTCTTTTTATTGACCTTTTGCTTTTTTCATTATGGTGTCCTTGATGTCATCCTACAAGTCGCCTGGTTTTGCATCGTTAGTGGTCAATGGTCAAATCCATTCTTGAGATGGGCTCTAAATTTAGGTGGGACATACTCAAGGTCGTAGTTTGGCTCTCATGGACTTGTTTTAATTTCATTCAACTTTAACTTGAATTTGCATATGAGCAGTTTATGGTCTGTTTAGCCGTCGGCCCCTGGCCTTGTTCTGACTGATGATACTGAGCTTCTCCATCATCTCTTTCCACAGCATGTAGTCGATTTGATTCCTGGGTATTCCATCAGGTGAGGTCCATGTGTCTAGTTGCCGCTTATGTTCTTAAAAAAGATATTTGCAATGAATAAGTCGTTGGTCTTGCCAAATTATATCATGTGATCTCTGGTGTCATTTCAATCACAGAGGCCATATTTTCCAACTACCAATCCTTTTTCTTTGTTTCCAACTTTTGCGTTCCAATCACCAGTAATTATCAATGCATCTGGTTTGCATGTTTCATCAATTTCAGACTGCAGAAGCTGTTAAAAATCTTGTTTCTTCATCTTTGGCATTAGCAGTTGGTGCGTATGTTTGAATAGGAGCTGTATTAACTGGTCTTCCTTTTAGATGTATGAATATTATCCTATCACGGACAGCATTGTACTTCAGTTTAGATCTTGAAATGTTCTTTTTGACAATGAATGTGATGCCGTTCCTTTCCAGATTTGTCATTCCCAGCATAGTAGAACATACGATTGTCCAATTCAAAATGGCCAATGCCAGTCCATTTTGGATCATTAATGCCTAGGATATTGATCTTTATGCTTTCCATTTCATTTTCGATAAATTGTAATTTTCTTAGATTCATACTTCTTACATTCCAGCATCACAGCAGCACACAAGCCACCACAGTATGACAATTTGACAGATGAATGATGGAGAAAAATAATAGAGGAGGTAAACAAAACAAAAGGCTAGTTTTCTGAAATCAACAAAATTGATAAACCTCTAGTCAAATGGTAAAACTCTACTCGAACTATTCAAGACACAAAGGTTCAATATTGGGAAAGAAGGAGTTAACATCGCCACAGATTGCACAGCTATTAAAAGGGTAATAAAAGAATAATACAAGCAAATGTATCCATATCATAAATAATATAATCATTTAAAATAATTTAAAATAATAATTATTAAATATGAAAAATTCAGCAACTAAGATGAAATGGACAAATTCCTGGAAAGACACAAACAACCAAAACTCACTCAAGAAGCAAGAGATGGCTGGGATAGCCATACATCTAGTTAAAAAATTGGATTTGTAGGAAGTATCTTCCCACAAAGATTACTCCAGTTCCAGATAGATTCACTGGTGAATCCGAACCTTTGAGGAAGAAAATACAAATTCTTCACAAACTCTTGTTGAATAGGAACAAGAAGGGAATAGCTCCCAGTCCAGTATATGAAGACAGCATTTCCCTGACACCAAAATCAGACAAAGCCATTACAAGAAACTATGGTCCAATATGTCTTAAACACGGATGTAAAAATTCTGAGTCTTTTCAACCAATGGTACTAGAACAATTGAGTATCCACATGCCAAAAATATGAACTTTGGGTCATACCTCAAATCATATTTAAAATTAATTCAAAAGGCTTCATAGACATACTTACCTGCCTACCTATCTACCTACCTACCTTTCTACCCACCTACCTGCCTACCTATCTACCTACCTACCTATCTGCCTACCTACCTACCTACCTATCTGCCTACCTACCTACCTATCTACCTATCCACCTACTTACCTGCCTACCTACCTATCTGCCTGCCTGCCTGCCTACCTATCTATCTACCTGCCTACCTACCTACCTACTTTCCTACCTACCTACCTATCTACTACCTACCTGCTTTCCTACCTACCTACCTACCTCTCTATCTCCAAGGCGTGGAGATACTTGCATTTGCACAAGACTATTTCTAGCATCATTTTCATAACAGCAAAAAACTGGAAACTTAATCTGCAATAGATTGGAAAATAAATTGTGGTATATTCATTCAATGGAATACTATACAGCACCAATAATGAACAACTGTGTCTGTCGATACAGGTGTATCTTATGAACATAAGGGAAAGAAGTAAGTCATAGAAGAATACATTCAGAATAACTTACTTATATAATGTCCCAAAACTGAATAATGTATTACTTAGGCATGCATAAGTAGATTTCCTGCAGTAGGAGTTCCCTAGTGGTATTGGTTTAGGATTCTGGGCCCAGAACAGTTTCCTGCCCCTCTACCAGCATAGAGTGATTTTTCTTCTATTCTTCCCCCATCAGCTACTGGGACAGAGTTTGCTTCCCCTGCCCCAGTAGCATAAGGCTTTTGTTCCACACGAGGGAGGGTCTTGGAAGGTGGACAGGACAGTGTGCCTCTCCTGTAGTAGTTACAGATCCCCTCCTGCACATCTGCACCCCTAAAGTGGCTCTCTCCAATCCTCTCTAGTCTCTCATCCTCCCTCCAATCTTTCTCAAGAGTACTCGATAGAACCAAACCAAACCCACTGCTGTCAAGTCGATTCCGATTCATAGTGACTCTCTAGGACGGAGTAGAACTGACCCATAGGGTTTCTAAGGCCTCAAATCTTTATGGAAACAGACTGCCACATCTTTCTCCTGCAGAGCGGCTGGCAGGTTTGAACCACTGACATTTCAGTTAGCGGCTGAACACTTAACCACTGCATTACCAGGGCTCCTTGTACTTAGTAGAGGTCTATGAAAAAGAGCCCGAAAGTATGTTAAAGCTCTCTTTGAGGCCAGCCAACACTTTGCTTTAGTGGCTCGTTAACACTGTTAGCTGTTTTCTTCCTATTCGCTTATATGGTGGCCGGGCTCCTTCCTCCTGTCATCTGTCACAGGTGAGCCAATCCTTGTGTCCCTTCTCTCCTTGGTTGGTTGTCCTGTGACTTCAGATCACTGACGGGTTCAAGAGAAGTTATGGTTTGCAGTTTATATGGCTTTTTCTTATTAGGATGGGAGCAACGCTCTTTCCAGCTTTCTACATTTTGGGCAGTAGTGAAACCTCTCTCCTGTATTCTTAATAAAGAGGCTGAACCTCTTAAGCCAATCCTCCCTCTTGCAATCTGATTCTGTTGCTTTCTGCTTACCCTCCAGCTCCATCCTTCACTCCCAAAGTAAAAGATCCCCTCTGGCATCAAGGACAAAGGCAGAAAGCTGGTAGTGCACAGGGGTTAGGAAAAGCCCTTGCATACTCCTATGCTAATTTTTGCCCTGCCACACCTTTTAATCCTAGTAATAATTGGGATGGGACACAGGTTATTAACACAGGATTGTCCTCCCCCACCCCCATCATGGGAATCCTATGAAGGACCCTACAGTTTTTCCCCTATTTCTGGACAAGAGGCCAAGATGGTCCACATAGGGGTGAGGGAAAGGAGGGAAGAGGAGAAAACCGAATATTTGGAGTTGAAAATTTTTTTCAGGGCGTCTGAGGAGAGAGGAACCAAGCCAGGCATAGGATAGGAGTGGGCAGAAGAGAGTAGAGTAGATTCTGAGAGCGTTGGATGGACTCTGTGTTTAGATTCTCTCTTCTCTTCAAGAGAATCAGGTAAAGAGGAAATTATTTTAATGGCTTTGTTGGTTTAATTTGTGCTTTTTAAACACAATGCCACACTGAGACTGAACCGTGAGTGTCTCTGGCTTCATAAGAGTTAGACTGCAGGTTTACTATGTATGTGCCAGAACTGTGCAAAATACTTCACAGGTACAGACTGGAACTGAGAGTCAGAGAGGCAGGTGGCTTGTCCCCAGTCACACCTAATGAGTGATAGAGCTTGGACAAAATGAGGTCTTCCAGTCTGGTTACTCAGACAGCTCTCCTCTGGTCAGCACTGATGCCTGGCTCATTCTTGCCCCTCTTATACTCCCTGCCCTCCAGTCCACAGGGGTAGGCATTGCCTTAGGCCTGGCTAAGGCTACATCCTATCCAGTCCCCACCATACTCAGCATCTAGAGACGTGTTCCCCCCTCCACCCCCACCACTGAGAAGGAGACAAAGTTCTTTGCCTCCTGACACTCCCCAGACAGCCAGGCCCCAGGACTTGCAGCCAAGCGGAACCCCTCTGGGTCCCCCAGCCTGGTCTCCTGTGTGCTCCCCGTCACAGCCCAAGAATGTGGGCATCCAAGCAGACATGCTGGCTGCCAGCCGAGCCAGGGCCCCCGATTACTGACAGGAGCTGAAAGAACCACTAGAGAGGAAGGCTGGGCTGAGGGGGTGCATTTCAGAGGCACCTGGGCTGTGCAGAGCCGTGCGAGGCAGCTGAGGCTGGTAGCCTTGGTTAAGCCACTTCCTGACAGGCCTCAGTTTCCCCATCTGAAGAATAGGGATGTTATCTCTTGGCCTCTCTGCCTCACCAGGCAGCTGTGAGAAAATGACTGTACCGCCTGATCATATTCCCTATTCCAGCTTGTCTTAGAGACCCACAGGGGAAACTGAGGCCCAGAGAGATCAGGTTACATTTCGAAGTTGGTAGCAGAGCTCGAACTGGCCTGCCTCCCCAACCAGGAGTCTTCTCTCCCAGTTTCAGCACCTTTCTGCCCTGAGCTCACCCGAGGAGGAAGGATAATTTGCTGCCTGGAGGACCAGGGGAAACCCTGGTGGCCTAGTGGTTAAGTGCTACAGCTGCTAACCAAAGGGTCGGCAGTTCAAATCCACCTGGCGCTTCTTGGAAACTCTATGGGGCAGTTCTACTCTGTCCTGTAGGGTCGCTATGAGTCAGAATCGACTTGACGGCACTGGGTTTGGTTTTTTGGTTTAGAGGACCAGGATGGGGTGAAACTAGTCCAAGGACCTGGGATGAAGACCAGGAGTCCTGGCCTCTAGGCTTAGCACTGCCACTGACTCTCTGTGGGAACCCGGGCAGGAGATTTTTCCTTTCAGAACCTCAGTTTCTTTATCATAAAATAGGGGAATTGGCAAGAACAGCACTTCTCAAACTTTAACTTGCTTATGAATTGCTCAGATCTTGCTAACAGCCAGATTCTGAATCGGCTGGGCTGAGACAGGGCCTAAGACCCTGTATTTTTAACAAACCCCCCAGATCTGCTGCTTCTGGGGTCCATTTTCAGAACAGAGGCCTAGATGAACCCTGAGGGCTTCCAGGTCAGGCATTCAGGAAGTTGTTAGGCCTCAAAAATGCCTCCTTCCCCTCATCCCACTCTCCACAGGGCTGTTTTCATGTTCCTGAAATTTCTCTTTGGGAGCTCTTTCTACCTTCTCTGGGTCTGTCCCCTCCATCTACTCCTGCCTCATCTTGGGGCTCAAGAAGGCTGTCCTCCCTCCTTGGACCTGCCTTCTGAAGGACCACCCTCCAGCTTTTAGTAGGGAGCAAAGACCCAAGTCTGTTGAGGAGGCGGGGAGCTCTTTACACAGAGCCCCAGCTCCACCGGGCTCCTACGAAGCCTCTTGCCACTGAGGCATGCAGTCCGCTGATATGCAGCTGCCTGGCCATTCCTGCCCCTCCCTCTACCCCCTCCCCCCAGTATCAGTGACTGCTGGAGTGAGATTTATGTTGATGCCGTTGAGGTTTTGTAAAGAAAAGAGGGCATGCACTCATAAGGAAGGAGGAAAAATGACATTTATTAAGGTCCTATTGTGTGGCAGGCACATTTGCAATATCACTTCCACCAACCTTGGCCCTGTAAGGGACACTTGCCTGGCAGGGTAATTGTGAGATGAAATAAGATCAAACATGTTGAAACTCCTCCCTGATTGTCAGCAGCTTGAGGGGTGGACAGAAGGCCAGCCTGGCTTCAGAGCACAAGAAAGAGGAGGCTGAGGAGGTCCAACTCAGGCAGGGCCTATAGACCACGGGATGGAGTTGGACTTTGTCCTAAGAGAAGTGTGAGGCTGATCAAGGGTTAAGCAAGTTGGGGGCCAAATCAGATTGGCTCTCCAGAAGGACATTGTGGTCACTGAGTTGAGATGGATGGTAGGGGACAGTGCTAGATGTATGCAGGCTGGCAGGTGTCAGAGGGAACCCCAGCAAGATCCCTCCCACCTCTGGGATCTTGAGCTGGATAGGTTGTGCGGTGGTCCTGTTCTTTGCCTACACCTTAAATATCTCTACAGTATGTTCACACCTGTGACGTGATTTCCTCTTTCAAAATCCTCAGGTGGGGGCAGTACAGGCCTCATTCTCCCCTTTGGGGGATAAGATTCAGGAGCACCAAAGGCTTTCCCAAGACCAGTGCAGGATGAGTCACAGGACTGGGATTGGGACTCAGGCTCCCACAGGCTGCAATGCTGCCAGGACTCCGGGTCCTGGGAGGGAGAGAGGCCGGAAGGCAGAGGCCCAGCCCGGGTCAGCCAGTATCCATCACCAAGAGTATCACCCGGCTGGTCTGGCTCAAAATAGCTTTCCAGACGCAAGGAAATATTTTATCCTACTCTGTTTTCCCACAAAAAAATAAACACTCCCAAATCTCAATGGGGCCAAACTCCAAAGAGGGGGGAAAGGGAACAAGAACATGGCCAGCAGCCCCCTGAGAAATCCAATTTTTGTCCTAGTTCCTTTCTTGGGGGCAATACTTTGCTTTGTGACATGCGTGTGGAGACTCTCACTGCTTTCCCAGGGGTGACTGGCTTTCTCTGGGTGTCAGACTGTCCTTTCCTGAGGGTCACATTCTCAGACACGGTGACGTTGATGGGGCAGCTGCAGTGACCATGTACTGGGGAATTTACAAGTATATGACACAGCTCTGCCCTCAAGGGCCTTTCAAGCACTGGGAGCATGGCTGGGCCTCCTCCATCCTGAGAAGCTCTTGGAGACTAGGGAGAGATATTTACGAGAGCTGACTATGTGCCTTGGTACATATGAGGCACCTCCACAAACATCATCCCATTTGACCTTCACAACAAACCTTTGAGGTGTGTATTATCACTTCCCATTTTACAGATGAAGAAACTGACGTTCACAAGGGGTATAACCTGTTCAAGTTTTCACACCAGTGCCTGGTAGATACAGGACTTTATACTGCTTGGCTCACTGACTGTGCTTTGTTTGCATCATGCCGGCCTTGGTAGGGCCCCCTCGGAGGCTGGTGGATGGACTAGATAAGCCCAGGAGTCACTAGTGCACAGAGTTCCCATCCTTTCCTCAGGTTGTGGTAGCCCCAGGTCCTGGGACACTAGGAGAGTCAAGGATCCCTCTGACCAGGAAGGTAGAAATGAGACTGGAGTTGGGCTGGTTGCCCTCTGGGCCTCCTCAGGAAGCATGAAGAATGGGATCTATGGGAGTGGCACCGGGGCAGGGGGCAGTTCTCAGCTCCATGAGGGAACAACTTGCTCTTAGTTAGAGCTGATCTTCAGAGGAAGAGCTTGCGTCTGAAGGAGTAAGGGCTATGTCATGGAGGGTATATATGAAGGGGTGGAAGAACGTTTGGTGGAAATGCTGGGTTGATTTTCTTATTGATTTTTTGGAATTCATAAATGCATACAGGTAGTCTTCTAACTTATGACCCATTAGAGTTACAACAAACCACACTTATGGCCATCCTTGTTTTCCCCATCTTATCATTAGTAATATGTACCACATACAATGTTGCAGTGTGTAACTTGCTGACGTTATCATTCTTATGCCAACCCCCAAGAAGATACTGCTAATAAAAGGCAACAACAGTGAAAACTTAAAAAAAACAAAAAACGGGGTATTTGACTTATGTCAGAACTGACTTACAATGGAGCTAGCAGAACAGAACCCTGTTCTAAGTTGGAGACTACCAGTATGTAAATATAGCAAGATAGGTAGGTTTACCAAGTAATATGTTTGTTAGGTATTTTGCAGATGTATTTCCTAGTTTGGGGCTTGCCTTTTCATGTTCTTTATGGTGGCTTTTTTTTTTTTTTTTTTTAACGTTAAAGTTTTTTTTTTTTAATGTTATCGTAGTAAGATATATATACAATGTATATATACCTATTGTGAGAGCTTGACCTTGACGGGACTGCCTTGTTTTTCCACATCTTGCAAGTTTTCCACCTTTGACAGGGTGCAGTCTTACCACTTTTCTCTCTCTCATTTTAGTGGAAAATATTTGAGTTTCCTTTTCCTGAGAGTTCTCCACCTTACACATGTTCAGGCCTTCGCGGGTTTTACCGTGCAGGCAGCCCCTGGCTTATGCTGGGGTTCTGTTCTGACAACTCTGTCATAAGTCGGTTCTGACACAAATCGAATACCTCATTTTTTTTTTTTTAGCTTTCATTTCAAAATACAGCAATGTTTTGAACAGTAAATCATAAAATTGAATATCTGCAATATCTTATGTAGTAGGTACGTATTACTAATGATAAGATGTTAAAAAAGAAAAAAAGGATGGTCATAAAGCGGTTTGTTGTAACTCGAATATGCCTTAAGTCGGGGACTACCTGTATAACCAAATACTTGCCATTTTAACCATTTTTAAGTGCACAAGTCAGTGACATTAATTTACACTCACCACGTTGTGCAATATCCTTATAGTTGCCTTTAATGAACAGACTTTCTTAAGTTTAAGCTGTCAAATTTATCAATCATTTTTGTTGTCTGCTTTATTTATTTTATTGTACTTTAGATGAAGGTTTACAGAGCAAATTAGTTTCTCATTAAACAATTAATACACACATTGTTTTTTGTGACATTGGTTGCCAGCCCCATGATGTATCGACACTTTGCCCTTCTTGAGCTGGGGTTCCCTATTACCAGCTTTCCTGTCCCCTCCTGCATTCTCATCCTTGCCCCTGGGCTGGTGTGCCCATTTAGTCTAGTTTTGTTTTATGGGTCTGTCTAATCTTTGACTGAATGGTGAGCCTCAGGAGTGACTTCAGCACTGAGTTAAAAGGGTGTCTGGGGGCTGTACTTTCAGGGTTTCTCTGGTCTCTGTCAGGCCAGTAAGTCTGGTCTTCTTTTGTGAGTTAAAATTTTGTTCTACATTTTTCTCCAGCTTTGTCCTGGACCCTCTATTGTGATCCCTGTCAGAGTAGTTGGTGGTGGTAGCCAGGCACCATCCAGTTGTGCTGAACTCAGTCTGGTGGAGGTTGTGGTAGTTGTGGCCCATTAGTCCTTTGGACTAATCTTTCCCTTGTACCTTTGGTTTTCCTCATTCTCCCTTGCTCCAGACTAGATGGAACCAGTGGAGTATCTTAGATGGCTACTCAGAAGCTTTTAAGATCCCAGATGCTACTCACCAAAGTAGAATGTAGAATATTTTCTTTATAAACTATGTTATACCAGTTGAGCTAGATGTCCTCAGCCCTCAGTCTAGATGTCCTCAGCCCTCAGTCCAGTAATTCGGTCCCTCAGGGAGTTTGCATGTGTCTATGGAGCTTCCATGACCTTGCTTTGGTCAAGTTAGAGTCTTTTTTTTTAACCTCAGGATCATAAGAGAGATTCCTAAATTTTTCTCAGAAATTAAATACTACTTTTCACATATGTATTTAATTCATCTGGAATTGATTTTTGTGTAGGGTGTGAGGTAGGGCTCTAGTTTTATTTTTTAAATATAGATAAACAACTGTCTCAGCATCCTTTATTGATCTGTAGTACCTCTGTCTTATATCTACCCTTGCATCAATACCCCCACAGTCTCACAGTCTTAATTGCTAGAATTTTCTAATAAGCCTTAATAATGGGCAGAATAAAACTCCCCCATCCTTATCTTGGTCTTTTTCAGAAATGCCTTTGCTTATTTTTGGGGGCGGAGGGGGGGTGTTGGGGGAGGTATCCTTTAATGTCATTTAAAAAATTCTTAAGTTCATTTATATACAGATTCTTTTACATTAATGCTAGTATCACTCTTCATTTTAATGATTTACTTTAAAATTTGTTTAAAAGAGAAAGTGAGAGTTTGATAGTTTGTATATATTATTATAAAAACTTTTCAGTGTATATACAAACATAGACACACAATGTGTTTATACACACATTATGATGGAACCAGTTTTCATATACTGTTTTGCCACTTGATTTTTTAAATTTAGAAATCTGTCAAATATATTTTCATGTCAGAAAAATAAAACTGCCTGTATAAAAATATACCTGCAGAGTATCCTATTTTAGAGTACCCAAAAAAACCAAATCAAACCCATTGCCTTCAAGTCGATTCCAACCCACAGCAACCCTAGAGGACAGAGTAGAACTGCCCCATACGGTTAACCAGGGAGCTGCTGGTGGATCTGAACTGCTGACCTTTTGGTTAGCAGCCATATCACTTAATCACTGTGCCACCAGGGCTCCAATTTTTTGAGCAGTACTCTAATGCAGCTAACCGATTTCTTTTTGAGGTACATTGCAGTTGTTTCCAAAGATTCGTTTTTCATCAACTCTACTTCAGTAAAAAAAAATACACTCCAAAAAGATTGTACCCACTTATGTTCCCACTAGCACTGTATCATACTACCTGTTTGATCCCACCAATATAGGGTGTTTTTTTTTTTTTTTTAACTTTATTGAGCTTCAAGTGAACGTTTACAAATCAAGTCAGACTGTCACATATAAGTTTATATACACCTTACTCCGTACTCCCACTTGCTCTCCCCCTAATGAGTCAGCCCTGCCAGTCTCTCCTTTCGTGACAATTTTGCCAGCTTCCAACTCTCTCTATCCTCCCATCCCCCCTCCAGACAGGAGATGCCAACACAGTCTCAAGTGTCCACCTGATATAATTAGCTCACTCTTCATCAGCATCTCTCTCCTACTCAATGTCCGGTCCCTTTCATGTCTGATGAGTTGTCTTCGGGAATGGTTCCTGTCCTGGGCCAACAGAAGGTTTGGGGACCATGACCACTGGGATTCCTCTAGTCTCAGTCAGACCATTAAGTATGGTCTTTTTGTGTGAATTTGGGGTCTGCATCCCACTGATCTCCTGCTCCCTCAGGGGTTCTCTGTTGTGCTCCCTGTCAGGGCAGTCATCGATTGTGGCCGGGCACCAACTAGTTCTTCTGGTCTCAGGATAATGTAGGTCTCTAGTTCATGTGGCCCTTACTGTCTCTTGGGCTCTTAGTTATCATGTGACCTCGGTGTTCTTCATTCTCCTTTGATCCAGGTGGGTTGAGACCAATTGATGCATCTTAGATGGCTGCTTGTTAGCATTTAAGACCCCAGACGCCACATTTCAAAGTGGGATGCAGAATGTTTTCATAATAGAATTATTTTGCCAATTGACTTAGAAGTCCTCTTAAACCATGGTCCCCAAACCCCCACCCTTGCTCTGCGGACCTTTGAAGCATTCATTTTATCCCGGAAACTTCTTTGCTTTTGGTCCAGTCCAGTTGAGCTGACCTTCCATGTATTGAGTATTGTCCTTCCCTTCACCTAAAGCAGTTCTTATCTACTAATTAATCAGTAAAAAACCCTCTCTCACCCTCCCTCCCTCCCCCCCTCGTAACCACAAAAGTATGTGTTCTTCTCAGTTTATACTATTTCTCAAGGTCTTATAATAGTGGTCTTATACAATATTTGTCCTTTTGCCTCTGACTAATTTCCCTCATTTTTTAATTTCCCTCAGCATAATGCCTTCCAGATTCCTCCATGTTACGAAATGTTTCACAGATTCGTCACTGTTCTTTATCGATGCGTAGTATTCCATTGTGTGGATATACCACAATTTATTTACCCATTCATCCGCTGATGGACACCTTGGTTGCTTCTAGCTTTTTGCTATCGTAAACAGAGCTGCAATAAACATGGGTGTGTATATATTTGTTTGTGTGAAGGCTCTTATTTTTCTAGGGTATATTCCGAGGAGTGGGATTTCTGGGTTGTATGGTAGTTCTATTTCTAACTGTTTAAGATAACGCCAGATAGATTTCCAAAGTGGTTGTACCATTTTACATTCCCACCAGCAGTGTATAAGAGTTCCAATCTCTCCGCAGCCTCTCCAACATTTATTATTTTGTGTTTTTTGGATTAATGCCAGCCTTGTTGGAGTGAGATGGAATCTCATCGAAGTTTTAATTTGCATTTCTCTAATGGCTAATGATCGAGAGCATTTTCTCATGTATCTGTTAGCTGCCTGAATATCTTCTTTAGTGAAGTGTGTGTTCATATCCTTTGCCCACTTCTTGATTGGGTTGTTTGTCTTTTTGTGGTTGAGTTTTGACAGAATTATATAGATTTTAGAGATCAGGCGCTGGTCAGAGATGTCATAGCTAAAAATTCTTTCCCAGTCTGTAGGTGGTCTTTTTACTCTTTTGGTGAAGTCTTTAGATGAGCATAGGTGTTTGGTTTTTAGGAGCTCCCAGTTATCTGGTTTCTCTTCGTCATTTTTGGTAATGTTTTGTATTCTGTTTATGCCTTGTATTAGGGCTCCTAAGGTTGTCCCTATTTTTTCTTCCATGATCTTTATCGTTTTAGTCTTTATGTTTAGGTCTTCCATCCACTTGGAGTCAGTTTTTGTGCATGGTGTGAGGTATGGGTCCTGTTTCATTTTTTTGCAAATGGATATCCAGTTATGCCAGCACCATTTGTTAAAAAGACTATCTTTTCCCCAATTAACTGACACTGGGCCTTTGTCAAATATCAGCTGCTCATACGTGGATGGATTTATATCTGGGTTCTCAATTCTGTTCCACTGGTCTATGTGCCTGTTGTTGTACCAGTACCAGGCTGTTTTGACTACTGTGGCTGTATAATAGGTTCTGAAATCAGGTAGAGTGAGGCCTCCCACTTTCTTCTTCTTTTTCAGTAATGCTTTGCTTATCCGAGGCTTCTTTCCTTTCCATATGAAGTTGGTGATTTGTTTCTCTATCACCTTAAAAAATGACATTGGAATTTGGATCAGAAGTGCATTGTATGTATAGACGGCTTTTGGTAGAATAGACATTTTTACTATGTTAAGTCTTCCTATCCACGAGCAAGGAATGTTTTTCCACTTAAGTATGTCCTTTTTAATTTCTTGTAGTAGAGCTTTGTAGTTTTCTTTGTATAGGTCTTTTACATCCTTGGTAAGATTTATTCCTAAGTATTTTATCTTCTTGGGGGCTACTGTGAATGGTATTGATTTGGTGATTTCCTCTTCGATGTTCTTTTTGTTGATGTAGAGGAATCCAAGTGATTTTTGTATGTTTGTCTTATAACCTGAGACTCTGCCAAACTCTTCTATTAGTTTCAGTAGTTTTCTGGAGGATTCCTTAGGGTTTTCTGTGTATAAGATCATGTCATCTGCAAATAGAGATAATTTTACTTCCTCCTTGCCAATCCGGATGCCCTTTATTTCTTTGTCTAGCCTAATTGCTCTGGCTAGGACTTCTAGCACAATGTTGAATAAGAGCGGTGATAAAGGGCATTCTTGTCTGGTTCCCGTTCTCAAGGGAAATGCTTTCAGGTTCCCTCCATTTAGAGTGATGTTGGCTGTTGGCTTTGCATAGATGCCCTTTATTATGTTGAGGAATTTTCCTTCAATTCCTATTTTGGTGAGAGTTTTTATCGTAAATGGGTGTTGGACTTTGTCAAATGCCTTTTCTGCATCAATTGCTAAGATCATGCGGTTTTTGTCTTTTGTTTTACTTATGTGGTGGATTACATTAATGGTTTTTCTGATATTAAACCAGCCTTGCATAAAAAAAAAGAATCCCACTTGGCCGTGGTGAATTATTTTTTTGATATGTTGTTGAATTCTATTGGCTAGAATTTTGTTGAGGATTTTTGCATCTATGTTCATGAGGGAGATAGGTCTGTAATTTTCTTTTTTTGTGATGTCTTTACCTGGTTTTGGTATCAGGGAGATGGTGGCTTCATAGAATGAGTTAGGTAGTATTCCGTCATTTTCTATGCTTTGAAATACCTTTAGTAGTAGTGGTGTTATCTCTTCTCTGAAAGTTTGGTAGAACTCTGCAGTATAGCCATCCGGGCCAGGGCTTTTTTTTGTTGGGAGTTTTTTGATTACCTTTTCAACCTCTTTTTTTGTTACAGATCTATTTAATTGTTCTACTTCTGATTGTGTTAGTTTAGGTAGGTAGTGTTTTTCCAGGAATTCATCCATTTCTTCTAGGTTTTCAAATTTGTTAGAGTACAATTTTTCGTAATAATCTGATATGATTCTTTTAATTTCAGTTGGGTCTGTTGTGATGTGGCCCTTCTCGTTTCTTATTCGGGTTATTTGTTTCCTTTCCTGTATTTCTTCAGTCAGTCTAGCCAATGGTTTATCAATTTTGTTAATTTTTTCAAAGAACCAGCTTTTGGCTTTGTTAATTCTTTCAATTGTTTTTCTGTTCTCTAATACATTTAGTTCAGCTCTAATTTTTATTATTTGTTTTCTTCTGGTGCCTGATGGATTCTTTTGTTGCTCACTTTCTATTTGTTCAAGTTGTAGGGACAGTTCTCTGTTTTTGGCTCTTTCTTCTTTTTGTATGTGTGCATTTATCGATATAAATTGGCCTCTGAGCACTGTTTTTGCTGTGTCCCAGAGGTTTTGATAAGAAGTATTTTCATTCTCGTTGCATTCTATGAATTTCCTTATTCCCTCCTTAATGTCTTCTATAACCCAGTCTTTTTTCAGGAGGGTATTGTTCAGTTTCCAAGTATTTGATTTCTTTTCCCTGGTTTTTCTGTTATTGATTTCCAGTTTTATGGCCTTGTGGTCTGAGAAGATGCTTTGTAATATTTCGATGTTTTGGATTCTGCAAAGGTTTGTTTTATGACCTAATATGTGGTCTATTCTAGAGAATGTTCCATGTGTGCTAGGAAAAAATGTATACTTTGCAGCAGTTGGGTCAAATGAGGTCAAGTTGGTTGATTGTTGTAATTAGGTCTTCCGTGTCTCTATTGAGCTTCTTACTGGATGTCCTGTCCTTCTCCGAAAGTGGTGTGTTGAAGTCTCCTACTATAATTGTGGAGGTGTCTGTCTCACTTTCAGTTCTGTTAAAGTTTGTTTTACGTATCTTGCTGCCCTGTCATTGGGTGCATAAATATTTAATATGGTTATATCTTCCTGGTCAACAGTCCCTTTTATCATTATGTAGTGTCCTTCTTTATCCTTTGTGGTGGATTTAACTTTAAAGTCTATTTTGTCAGAAATTAATATTGCTACTCCTTTTTTGCTTCTTGTTTGCTTGATATATTTTTTTTCCATCCTTTGAGTTTTAGTTTGTTTGTGTCTCTAAGTTTAAGGTGTGTCTCTTGTAGGCAGCATACAGACGGATCGTGTTTCTTTATCCAGTCCGAGACTCTCTGTCTCTTTATTGGTGCATTTAGTCCATTTACATTCAGCGTAATTATAGATAAGTAAGTGTTTAGTGTTGTCATTTTGATGCCTTTTTATGTGTGTTGTTGACAATTTCATTTTTCCACTTACTTTTTTGTGCTGAGACGTTTTTCTTAGTAAATTGTGAGATCCTCATTTTCATAGTATTTGACTTTATGTTTGTTGAGTCGTTATGTTTTTCTTGGTTTTTATTTTGAGTTCTGGAGTTGTTATACGTCTTTGTGGTTACCTTAATATTTACCCCTATTTTTCTAAGTAAAAACCTAACTTGTATTGTCCTATATCGCCTTGTATCCCTCTCCATATGGCAGTTCTATGCCACCTGTATTTAGTCCCTCTTTTTGATTATTGTGATCTTTTACATATTGACTTCAATGATTCCCTGTTTTGAGCATTTTTTTTTTAATTAATCTTAATTTGTTTTTGTGATTTCCCTATTTGAGCTGATATCAGGATATTCTGTTCTGTGACCTTGTGTTGTGCTGGTATCTGATATTATTGGTTTTCTGACCCAACAATTTCCTTTAGTTTTTCTTGTAGCTTTGGTTTGGTTCTTGCAAATTCTCTAAGCTTGTGTTTATCTGTCAATACCTTAATTTCGCCTTCATATTTCAGAGAGAGTTTTGCTGGATATATGATCCTTGCCTGGCAGTTTTTCTCCTTCAGTGCTCTATATATGTCATCCCATTGCCTTCTTGCCTGCATGGTTTCTGCTGAGTAGTCTGAACTTATTCTTATTCATTCTCCCTTGAAGGAGACCTTTCTTTTATCCCTGGCTGCTTTTAAAATTTTCTCTTTATCTTTGGTTTTGGCAAGTTTGATGATAATATGTCTTGGTGTTTTTCTTTTTGGATCAATCTTAAATGGGGTTCGATGAGCATCTTGGATAGATATCCTTTCGTCTTTCATGATGTCGGGGAAGTTTTCTGCCAACAGATCTTTGACTATTTTCTCTGTGTTTTCTGTTATCACTCCCTGTTCTGGGACTCCAATCACACAAAAGTTATCCTTCTTGATAGAGCCCCACATGATTCTTAGGGTTTCTTCATTTTTTTAATTCTTTTATCTGATTTTTTTTCAGCTATGTTGGTGTTAATTCTCTGGTCTGCCAGATTTCCCACTCTGCGTTCTAATTGCTCGCGTCTGCTCCTCTGACTTCCTATTGCATTATCTAATTCTGTAATTTTATTGTTAATCTTTTGGATTTCTGCATGCTGTCTCTTTATGGATTCTTGCAACTTATAAATTTTTCCACTATGTTCTTGCATAATCTTTTGAGTTCTTCAACTGTTTTATCAGTGCGTTCCTTGGCTTTTTCTGCAGTTTGCCTTATTTCATTTCTGAGGTCATCCCGTCTTGAAGCATTCTGTAAATTAGTTTGTTATATTCTGTATCTGATAATTCCAGGATTGTATCTTCATTTGGGAAAGATTTTGATTCTTTTGTTTGAGGGGTTGTAGAAGCTGTCATGGTCTGGTTCTTTATGTGGTTTGATATCGACTGCTGTCTCCGAGCCGTCACTAAGATATTGTAGTGATTTATTCTGTATTTGTTCACTGAGTCTTATCTTGTTTTGTTTTCTTTCAGTATACGTGGATGGGCTACTAGATTGTGCTGTCTTGTTTGTTGTAGCCCTTGACTTACTTATGACCTATTACCAGCTGGTTTGGGCTGTTGCCAGATATATATGCCTGAGTCTATTCACTATTCTTGAGTAGAATCTGATTTTGGGTCATCAAGTGTGTGCTGCACCCTAACACCTATCCACTTCGAGAAGTAGTGGTGATAGTTGTGTGCACCAGATTCTATTAGGAGCTGGGGTTCACACTCCAGGGGTGGCAGGATGCTGACAGGCTTCCCCCAAGTGTCAGTGAGGTAGGTGTGTCTCTATTCCTAAAGCACCTTGGTGGGAGGGCTCTGCAGCTGTACCTTAGGCCCCCAATGCAAGTACCTCTACTGATTGGTAGGTGTCACCCTCTTTAGACCCCTAAGGCAAGAGGCTAGGTGGTCTGGGGGGAGCTTTAGCCCTCAGTTCTATAGGGTGTTTTTAAGAAAATAATTAAACAAATATGGGAAGAGAGCAAAGAACATAATAGATACCGTATATCCACTGTCTGTGTTTACTGCATATCTACTACATTAGCTTTTTTTTGTTTTTAATCACATTTTCTTTGGAAATTAAAAAAAATTATTAAGGAAAAGTTTTAAACATACGCACAGGTAGAGCGAATGGTATAATGAAACCATATGTACCTATTACCCAACATCAGCAATTATAGCTCATGGTTAATTGTGTTCAATCTAGATGCCCAGTCTCAGAATATTTTGAAGCAAATGCCAAACATCATATAATTTCATTTATAAATATTTCAGAAAATATCTCCAAAAGATACTCTTTTGCATCTTAAAAAAATAATTTTAATATAATCCAATACCCAATATATCAAATTTCTCTGGTTATCTTTTTTTTTTTAATAATTTGTTTGCTTGAATAAGGATCCAAAGTAAGATCCAGACACGGCCTTTGATTTTGTCTCTTAAAGAATTTTATTTCAACAATCACAAACTTACAGAAAAGTTGAAAGTCCATTACAAAGAACTTATTTTCCCTTGAACCTTTTGAGAGTGAGCTGCATATCTGACTTCCCCCCTCCCACCCCCCACATACAAATCTTTAATGTTGCCTACAAACCAAGATGATCACCCATATAATGACAGTACGGCCATCAAAGCCGGGAGTGTCCTATGGAATCGTTACTGTCATCTCCTCCTCAGACTCCCTCAAATCTTTTTCCCCAGTGGCTTTTATAGCAAAAGAATATGTTTCAGACTCATGCATTGCATTTTGTTATCTCTGTAGTCTTCTTTAGTCTGGAGACCTTCCTCAATTTTTCCTTGACTTTCATGACTTTGACGCTTTTGAAGATTGCAGGCCAGTTATTTTCTAAAATCTCCCTCAGTTTGAGTTTGTCTGAGGTTTCTTCATGATTATTCATCTTTGTACAGTCAGGCTATGGGTCTTTGGTAGGCATATCACAGAAGTGACATGGTGTTTTTTCTCATTGTATCTTATCTTGTGGTGTGTGATTTTTATTTGTCCCATTACTGATGATGGTCACTTTGATCACTTGATTAAGATGGTGCCTGCCAGAGTCCTCCACTGTGAAGTTACTCTTTCTCCTTTTATTTTATGGAGAGATACTTTGAAACTTGGCAAATACTCATTTTTCATCAAGTTTCCAGTTGTTTCGCTTGTATCAATATGGGTTTATGGTTTCCTATTTTATTCAATGGGTTATAACCTTTTATTATCATTATTTATTTTGATGCTCAATTGTTCCCAGTTTGGCCAGCAGAACTCCCTTCAAGTGGGCTTTTCCATCCTTTTGAAAACTCCCCATCATTCTTGTTCAACATCGCCTTACTTTCTCAAATAACAAGTTGTTCCAGGCTCATCTCGTACCTTCCCTGTTCCTGTGCTGTGATTAGTCTTTTCTCTAAGGAAATGCAAAAGTGGTGATATTCTAATTCTATCATTCCTTCTTTGTCCTTCTTTGGTTATTAGCCAGAATTTCTTTAGAAAAATAATCTTGTCTTTTCTTCAACTACACTAGTTCATTTCCCCGAGGTACATACAGTTCAAATAACAAATCAGGATAAATGTTTGATTCTTTTCCTTTACTTACCAGTTTTCATAATATGAATTAGATTTCTACCATCCTCCAGATTTGAGCAATAAGGTTTTTTTTTAAGGATTATAGTGAACTTATTAATTTTTATGCATTTAAATCCATTTCTGTCATTATTCTTACTGATGTTCTAATTATCCCATCTTTGGCCAGCAGGAGCCTGTCTTGGCTACTCTTGGAAACTTTGCTATTCCTTATGAATCTTTTCTTTTTTTCCTAAATTTTATTTATTTTGTTGCTGTTGAGAATAGGCATAGCAAAATATAGAGTAATTCAACAATTTCTACATGTACAATTTAGTGACATTGATTACATTCTTTGAGTTGTGCAACCGTTCTTACCCGCCTTTTCTGAGTTGTTCCTCCCTCATTAACATCAGCTCACTGCCCCTTAAGCTTCCTAATCTTTCATGTTGTTGCTGTCTATTCAATTCCATATAGTTCTTAAAAGAGGATAATGATCAAGGCAGACCCTTATTACTAGTTAAGCTAAACTATTTTTGTTTTTAAGAAGACTTTGGGGATATTTTTGATTTAAGGTTTAAAGATTATCTCAGGGTAATAGTTTGAGGGGTTCGTCCACCCTCCGTCTTTCCAGGAAGCCTGGAGTCCATGAGAATTTGAAATTCTGTTCTGCATTTCCCCCTTTTCTTATTATTCTTCTGTGGAATCTTTGATCAAAATGTTCAGTAATGGTAGCTGGGCACCATCCAGTTCTTCTGGTCTTATGGCAAAGGAGGCAGTTGTTCATCGAGGCAATTAGCCACACATTCCATATCTTCCTCCTGTGTCTGGTTCTCCTTCTCCTTCTGTGGCTCCAAGTGAATAGAGACCAAATGTTTTGCCTTGGATGGCCGCTTGCAAACTTTTAAGACCCCGGGCATTATGCAATCCATATGAATCTTATCATGAGGGACAAAACTCAAACTTAGTTTTCTTCCAATGAAAAAAATCATTGAGAATTTTATTTGGGATTGCATTGAATCTACAGGTCAATTGGGGGAGAACTGACGCCTTTGATATAGTGAGCCTTTCTGTTCATGAACATAGTATACATCTGTTTATGTTTTCTTTAGTGTCTTTCAATGAAGTTTTATTAAAGATCTTGCACATCTTTTGTTAGATTTATTCCAAAGTATCTTATAATTTTATTGGTAGTAAAACATCCTTTTAAAGTGCATTTTCTAATGAAAAAATACTAGCGTATAGAAGTGCAATTGATCTTGTATCAGACAAATTGCTAAACTGTTCTTAAATGTAATAATTTGTAGATTCTTTTGCTTTTCTATGAAGAAAATCATATCATCTGTGAAGAATGACAGTTTTGTTTCCTCCTTTTTAATCCTTATAACTTTATTTCTGTCTTGTCTTATTTTGCTTTCTGGCACTTCTTTATAATCTTGAATAGAAATGGCAATAGTGGACATCGTTGTCTTGGTCCTGATTTTAAAAAGAATACTTTTAATGTTTCAGAATTTAATAAGATGTTTGCTATAGCTTTGTTTGTTTTTTGTGGATATTAGGTTTAGAAAGTTTCCTTATATGTTGATATTTGCTTCGTATGTTGATATTTGCTTTAGTGCATTATAAATATGCAAAAGTGGCCCATACACATACAAGTGTGTGTACTCTCCAGCCATTGAGTGCAGGGTTCTAGGTTCACCACAGGTCACTTTAAAAAAAAATTTTTTTTTAATTTATTTTATTGTTATGAGAAACCCTGGTGGCATAATGGTTAAGAGCTATGGCTGCTAACCAAAAAATTGGCAGTTTGAATCTACCACGCGCTCCTTGGAAACCCTATGGGGCAGTTCTGCTCTGTCCTATAGGGTCGCTATGAGTCAGAATCAACTCGATGGCAATGGTTTGTTGTTATGGTTGAGAATATTCACAGCAAAACATATACCAATTCACCCATTTCTACATGTACATTTCAGTGACACTGATGACATTCTTTCAGTTGTGTTGGGTAACCATTCTTACCCCCCTTTTCTGAGTTGTTCCTCCCCTATAACATAAACTCACTGCCCCCTAAGATTCTTATTTAATATTTCAAGTTGCTGTTGTCACTTTGATTCTAAAATAGATAGTTCTTAAAAGAGCATAATGCTTAAGGCAGACTTTTTTTTACTAGTTTAGCTAAACTGTTGTTTGGTTTTAAGAAGACTTTTTTTTTTCAGGGACTATTTCTGGCTCATCTAGGTCACTTTTTAGTTGCATTGCTGAAGTCTTATCAATAATTTTTATGTTTGCTTGATCTGTAAAATCTTGATAGATATCCCACTATTTGTCTGTTTTTTAATTTATGCATATTTTCAAGCAATGTTATTATGCAAGTAGAAATAAAACATTTTAATACCTTCCTAGTTAACTGAATTTTATATCTTTTCATAATGACTGACTATCTCTAGTGACATTTTTGTCTTCCAGTCTACTTTGCCTGATATTAATATGGTCAAACCAGATTTCTTTTAATGTGGCAGCTTTGTTTCTTCCTTTACAATACTTACGATTTTATTTCTGTTTTGTCTTATTACGTTTTCTGGAACTTCTAGTACAATGTTGAATAGAAATGGCAATAGTGTGCATTCTTGTTTCTGTCTTCTTCGAGCTGATTTTTTTTTTTTTTTTGCTCAGTTTACAATCTTCCTCTCTTTATTGTGATTACTGATGTATTAATTTTATTTCTACCATTTAGCACATAGTAGGTGCTTAGGAAATGAGCCACTGTAAATCCCTGGCCTATTGGAGGTCAGCTGGGGGGTGGGTGGAATGTATGTCACTATTACCCCCAGTCTGGGGGAACTACAGGACATGGTTTTTCCTGAGAAAAGGATGGCGTTTCCAGAAAGACTTGGCTGAGAAAACCCCAACCTAGCTTGAGGCCACATGACTGTTTCCTAGAAAAGAGATGTGAGTGAAACTCGGCCTGTGCCCGAGTCACAGCGTACATTTCCTGTTTTCATCCACTAGCTAAGGAGGCCCCCTGCCTCAAGGCTCGAGGCGACTGTTATCCACCACCCAGCTCCAAGCAGAAGGAGGAAATGGACTGGGCTCGGCTTGGGGAGGAACTTCCTCTGAAGGAGGCTGGTCAACTCTTCTCCGCTACACATGTTCCCTACACTCTTAGCTGCTCTGTGGCATTGGAACGACTTCTACCCTGACAGCTTCCAGGGCTCTGTCCCTAGCCTGGACCCCTCTGCAGCATGCCTGACCCATCTATCTAGTCCTTTTGGAAGTCCCCTGTATGTTAGACTAAAGCACCTCAAATTCTGCATGTCCCAAATGGATCTTACCTTGCCTTGGCCCACGTTTTTCCTGGTGTTCCTCATGTCCCCCATTTCTCTGATGGTATCACCATCCATCCAGCAGCTCAGTCAGAATTAAGGGCATCATTGCGCCCACTGCCCAATCCTTGCAGCCTCTCTGTCAGCAGGTTCTGTGGACACTACATAAGGTAATACCAGCACCTTTCTCTAGGCTCCCTGTTCCAGACTGGGTTCCCTGTCTGTGAGGGTTCTTGCCTGGCCATACCTCTGCTTGCCACTGACTTGGAGCTTCTCCAGGGCACAGATAAGACAGGTTCATCTTGGTGCCCCTATCACCTAGCACAGGGTGTGGCTTGGGAAAATCTGTTGAATGACTAAAGAGTAGGCTACTCCCGGGTCTTCTCCAGGATGACACCCTGCCACCCTAGCTCCTCTGGCCATCCCTCCCTGGCTATGATTTCCAGGGAACTTCTCTTCCTTCTCCTTCCTCTGGACATGCTCCAGGTCTCCACAGTCTTCTCCACATGTGCAGCTCAGCTGCGGACACTGTCTTGGTCTTAGCTCAGGCCTTGGGGTAGCACAGTCCTACAGAGATAAAGTTGGCTACAGGAGCCAGGGATATTTCAGGGGGTCAGTCATTCTTCATCACTCAAACATGGAGACTGGACCACGTGCCATGCACTGGGGACACAGCCTGACCAAAGCCGACAAAGCCCTACCACCCAGAGGCTCACTCACCACTATGGGAGAGCATGGGACCACTAAGCACTCAGTCACCAGGTGGGGTCCGGGTGGGCTAGAGCATTTGCAGGTGTGTGCGGATGGTGGGCACAGCCATGCAGTAAGAGTCAGGACAAGAGGCCTTGGGAAACTGTTCAGGAAACAGGCCCAGACCACATGCTGAGCTGCAGGGCTGAGTCTGGTCCCTAGGATGAAGCATGGTGAAGGATAGAGGACAATGGCCCTGGGGACTGGGTCCTACTGTAGACGACCCAAACAAATGATGGAGTGGGAAGGTCACAGGGGTTAGAGTCAGGTAGCACTGACACACTGAGGGCTGGGTGACCTGGAGTAAGTCACTCTGCGACCCCATTTTCCCTCTCTGTAGAATGGATGTTAATAATCCCACTTACTAGAGGAGAAAATGAACTCACACATGGGAAGGCATTACGTAAAGCCTCTGGCACATGTGAGGGGAGGCGGGACCCCTTATTCAGTCCTGAAGTAGGTGGCTGAGGCCAGAGGTAGGGCCAGAGCTGCTTGAGGCCCTCCTGGCCTCCTTTGCTCAGAGGAAGATAAGACAGGACCAATGCGGAGGGACAAGGAGTTCAAGAGGATTTGGGTTAGGGCTAGGAGGTGAGGAGGAAGAGAAGATACAGTTTTGAGTTCGACCTTTTAGGTACATGAAGTCATATAATCCTCACAAACCTAGGGTAGAGCGTCTATCACCCACTATGTGTCACCCTGAGGAGACTCAGGCTTAGAGGAGAAGTGACTTGCCAGGGGTGAGCAGAAGAGCTGTGTTCAAATCAGGCCTGCAGGCTCCTGTACTCACACCCCTCACCCAGCACTGAGGTTACAGGACTTCTTCCCAGCGCTCATTTCCTTTCTCAGAATCACAGCCCCCCCTTGCCCTGGGCACATGCACCTGCATTTTAAAATACCTTATTCATCCTGACCAGCTCATCTCTTCTTTCTGGCCCTGCCTTGAGCCTGTAGATGCCCCGGTGAACCTAATTCTGTCCCTGGCTGAGCTGCCGGAGTGGCCACTGTGCTGAGATCTTGGGGGCAGGGCTGGGCCTGCCTCATCCTGTGTTGCCGGTCCCCAGCCACAGCCTGGCTCAGAACAAGAGCCAGGAAAAGATTTGCTGGAGAAATGAATATTCTCCCAGACCTTCCAGGAAGGGGCGGAAGGTGACCTGGGTCACCAGGACTGCTTGAGGGTGAACTTTTCTTCACTGTGCAGAAGACAAAGAATGCTGAGCGTGGCACCCATCATCCAGGGCCTACTGTTCCACTGTAGCTACTTTTTATTTTTTTAATTGTGCTTTAGGTGAAGGTTTACAGGGCAAATTAGCTTGCCATTCAATGGTTCACACACAGATTGTTCCATGACACAGGCTGCACCCCTGCAATGTGTCAGCACTCCCCCACTTACCATCCTGAGCTCCCATTTCCCTTCCTCTGGTTTTCCTACTGCTTCCTGCCTTCTCATCTTGCTTTAGGGCATATGTTGTCCCTTTGGTCTCACGTAGATGATTGTTCTAAGGAGCACTTTCCTCATGCGTGTTATTGTTTATCTATAGGCCTGTATATTATTTTACTGAAAGATGATCTCCGGGAAAGGCTTCAGCTCCAAGTTAGAAGGATATCTAAGGGCTATAGTCTCAGGAGTTCCTCCAGTCTCTCTCAGATCAGCCAATCTGATTTTTTTTATGAATTTGAATTTTGTTCTACATTTTTCCCTTCACTGTAACCAGGACCTTCTACTGTGATCCTGATCAGAGCAGTTGGTAGCGGTTGCCAGGCACCATCTAGTTCTTCTGGTCTCAGGCTGGTGGAGGCTTACAGTTCCTGTGGGCCATTAGTCCTTTGGACAAATTGTTTCCTTGGGTCTTTGGTTTTCTTCACTTTCCTTTGCTCTGGATGGAAAGAGACCAATAGTCGTATCTTAGATGGCCACTCACAAGCTTTTAACACCTCAGATGCTACTCACCAAATTAAGATGTAGGATGTTTTATGAGCTATGTTATGCCAATTGACCTAGATGTCCTTAGCTTCATGTCCAATAACTCAGTCCTGAGAGGTGTTTGGTTATGTCTAGGTTGTTTCAATGACTGTGTCCCCTGTGTGTTCTATTATGTATATGAATATACCTGCAGCACATACAAATATACACGTAGAAACATCCACAGCCAAACCTACATATGTGCATTGGCCTACTTCCACATGCCCTCCCACACCTACTCAGCATACGTATCTACCATGTATCCATTCATAAATTATTGTTTGTTATTACTGTTGTTGCAGGATTTTATATGTTATGGTATTTACCATTGTTGCTTTTTATTCTGGTGTACCTCTCAGTGTCTGCACTTGCCTTGGCCATATCACGCTAACTTCCCCCATATTGCATACAGCCTTTCCCTTCACCAAAGTTAACATGTGTTTATTCTCTAGTTAGTGATTTTTCCTCCCCCCCACCCATCCCTGGTAGCCATCAGAAAATGTTTCTTTCTGTGTAAACCTTCTCTTGACTATTTATAATAGTCGTCTCATACAATATTTGTCCTTTTGTGATTGACTTATTTCACTCAGAAAAATGTCCTCGAAGTTCATCCATGTTGTGAGATGTTTCCCAGATTTGTCATTATTCTTTATGGTTGTGTAGTATTCCATTGTGTGTATGTACCTATTGTGGCTTTTTTTTTTTTTTTTTTTGCGGTGTGCTGTCAGGTGAGTACCTCCCAGCCTCTGAGCCTCATTGTTCTCATATGCAAACCAGGGAGAATGATTTGTTGTGAGACTAAAGGAGATGGGTATGGACCCCTGCTTCCTGGTCAAGTGGGTACACCCAGGAGTGACTGATGTTTTTCTAGTCACAGCCTAGTCCCTCGAGTGTATGTAATAATAAGGATAATTATGGTAACCATCATAACAATGAGGCATCGAGAAGAGGGCCTGGCTGGGAAGCCAGGAGGTGTAAAACCTAAACCTGCTCTGCCACTAACTAGCTATATGGCCTTGGGCAAGTCCCTGCCCCTCCTGGGTCTCAGCTTCCTCCCTGAACAAAGAGGAGGTGCACACCGGGGGACTTTCTTTCCCAGTGCCCAAGGCGCCTTTTCCTCCATTAGCTCCTTACCTGCTCCCCTCAGTCAGGCCAGGAGGCTGGGCAAAGCCCAGTTCCCAGTGAGTATGGATGGGGACACCAGCTGCTTCCCAGGCATTTTGTGTACTGGTCCACCAGGCCACAAGACCCTTGAGGGCAGGAGTCCTGGTTTTGTCTCATTCGTGTATTCCTGCACTGATCCATTCATTCACTTATATACTTATTGGACCATTGTTCAGTAAGTGCTGGGCCTGCACAGGACACAGTATCTGACTTTCTAGGGTTCCTGGTCTGGTGGGGGGAGGTCAGAGCTGGTTCATACATGTTGGTACAAGGTGGCCGGTGCTCGTGAGCCCTCACAGTCCTGGGCTTGCAGGGATAACATCAGAACCCTGGGTGCCCTCTGCCCTGCAGAGCAGTGGGGTGAGGAGTGCGCTATGGTGTGAGACACTGTGCCAAGTTCTCATCTCCTTCAAACTTCTAGAAACAGAGACGGATCACAGCACAGCCCCAGGAGGCTATTGTAAGGAGCAAGCAAGGCTGGCATGTAAAGCCCTGAGCACAGTCGCTCTGTAGGGCTCACTCTCATCGTGGACACCCCACGGGGCCAGGACTTGGGAACCCACCAGCAAATGCTGTATTTGCACATACAACCTTCAGCCAAACACCTGTTGGAACAAAGCAGATTTCTGGCCCGGTATTGCATACATCACACGAAAAATAAGCTGCTCACTTCTGCGAGGTACTTCTTGAGAACCCTTAGAGATGTTTATCTCCACTTCAGCTGTGGTTCTCAGAAGGGATCTACTGTTTATTAAGCATAAACTCTGAGGCTGGGACACAAGGTTAGACAGGCCCCTCCCTCCAGACCCTCAATCTCGGGTGGAGGGTAGCGGAGAAAGAGACAGGTGTGAAACTGCAAGTGGCTTGCCCCGTACGTGGGTGGAGAGTGCAACCAGGTGCAGTCCCAGGACTATGCCCCCAGTAGGGGCAGGGGAGTGTGGAGCAGATGACTGACTCCATCTCACGGATGGAAGACAGGATGAACCTGAAGTAAGGAACTGCTTTGGCCTGCTCTGATTTTTATTCTCACAATATCCCCCGCCCCCTGCCCTCAACTACATACATACATATGATTGAGGCATTATATCTATCATTACCATTTTTCAGATGTGGAAGCTGAGGCTTCGAAAGGTTATGCCATTTGCCTAAGATCACACTGCTGGTAGGTGCAAGGCCGAGATTTGAAGCCATGCATATGTGATATCAGAGGCAGTGCCCTCAATCACTGCCAGGCTCCTTTACCACGTGCGGTCCAGTCTTTCTGAGCACCCGACCTCTCTCCTCCTTCCCTTTTCACTAGCCTGCGCTCTAACCTCCTCCAGATTTCATCTTAAAGTCCCAGGGCCGCAAGACTGCATCACCTGCCCTGTCACAAGCCGTCAGGCTGGGACTTCCTGGGTGCAATCCCCAGGGCAGCAGTGACTTCATAATGCCCACGTCTCCAACAGCCACAGCCCCCTTCACTTCAGCCCAGCTCCACCCTGGGGTGTGGAGCTGGGACAAAGCCTCTTTGTTCCATTGTCTGGCCCCACCTGGCCCCATCCCTGAGCAGCATGGATTTGGGGTGGACTTGGTAGCTGTGCCAACCAGGCTTGGGTTTGCTGATGAGGAAGTGGAATTCATGTATCCACAGACTCTCATCCCTGCCTGCACATCAGAATTACCTGGGAGCTTATGAGAAACCCCAGTGCCTGGGCCCCACAACGGACTAATGAAATTAGAATCTCTGAGGGTGAGGCCTTCAGCTCTTCAGCCATTCATCCAGTCGTGCATCTAGAAGGTAGGCAATGTCCTAAGCACAGGACTCAGCAGAACAACAACAAAAACCCCACTCCAAATCCTCTCCCACATGGGAACAGACAATAAACAAGGTAAGTAAAATATAGGTTAATAGTATGTTACACGGTATAAGTGCCATGAAGAAAAATGAAGTAGAGAAAGGAAGTGCTGAGAGGGTGGAGTTTTAAGTAAGGTCGGTTCAGGGAGGTGACACCTGAAAGAGAACTCTTCTGGCTGCCCCTCCCAGCTCCATTGCACCTGACCACGCTGTAGACCACCTCTATAGAGACACCTTCCGGATCCTCCCCAGTCATGTTCCCTACTGTGATGGATTGAATCGTGACCCCCACCCCCCAACCAAGATAAGTTGAAGTCCTGACCCCTGGTACCTGCTAACATGACCTTGTTTGGAAATAGTGTCTTTGGAGATGTTATCAGTTAGGCTAACGTGAGATTATACCGGAGGAGCGTGGGTCATAATCCAATATTGTCCTTATAAAAGAGGCGAAGATACACAGAGACAGAGACATGAAGGAAGGATGCCATGTGACACCATAGCTGTGAGCCAAGGAAAGCCTGGACCTACCAGAAGCTAAGAGAGAGGCATGGGGCAGATTCTCTCTTGAAGCCCCTAGAAGGAACTGACACAGCTGACATTCTGACCCTGGACTTCCAGTCTCCAGAGCTATGAGACAACAAATTTCTGTTCTTTAAAGTCAGCCACATTGTGGTATTTTGAAACGGCAGCCCTAGGAAGCCAATATATCTACTGTGTACCTCCCCTTGGACTCCTGTGCCCAACCTAGACTCCATATGCTTCACCACCGTGTGCGCATCCCAGCAAATGGCACCACCGACAATCCACCCACACTAGACTTTGACAGGGTAAATGAAGGAGAACAAAAGCTGTTGCCACCCGTCAGCCAAGGAGCCCTGGTAGAGCAGTGGTTAAAGCACTTGGCTGCCAACCATAAGGTCTTCGGTTTGAATCCACCAGCTGCTCCGTGGGAGAAAGATGCGGCAATCTGCTTCTGGCCTTGGAAACCCTATGGAGCAGTTCTACTCTGTCCTGTTGTTGTTAGGTGCCATTGAGTCAGCTCCGACTCACAGTGACTGTATGTACAACAGAGAGATACGCTTCCCAGTCCTGCACCATCCTTACAATCGTTGTTATGCCTGAGCCCATTGTTGCAGCCACCGTCTCAATCCATCTCATCGAGGATCTTCTTTTTCAGTGACCCTCTACTGTACCAAGCATGATGTCCTTCTCCAAAAACTGGTTCCTTCTGATAACATGTCCAAAGCATGTGAGACATGTTCTCACCATCCTTGCTTCTAAGGAACATTCTGGCTGTACTTCTTCCACTCTGTCCTATGAAGAAAAAAAAAAAAATTTTTTTTTTTGGATCACTATTAATCAGAATCAACTCAATGGCAATGGTAATGGGGCCTGCCCAGCAAGCACCTGGTTCCCCTGCTTTTCATCTCCCTGGATATGCCCTCCCTGTCTGGGAACCAGGGATCAGTGAGCCCAGAGGTCCTGGGGTTGGGGTCCCTCTATGTCCATCTGTGCTCCTGGGGTGAGGTGGGCTGCAGCATCAACTCTCAGTGGTGGGGGGCGACTTAACTCCCATCCTGCTGTATGACCCTTGTGTAAGTCACTTGACTTCCCTGATCTGGCTTTCTCATATTCCTAACAGATTATAATACTTGCCTCATGGGATTGGTGAGAGGATTAAATGACATATAGAGAGCCCTATTAAAGAGCCCCAAAAAGTCAGCAGTTTGAACCCACCAGCTGCTTCTTGGAAACTCTATGGAGAAGTTCTGCTCTGTCCTATACGGTCACTAAGAGTCAGAATTGACTCTACAGCAACAAGGTTTATTAAGGAGCCCTGGTGGCACAATGGTTAAGCACTCAGCTGCTAACTAAAAGGTTGCTGGTTCAAACCCACCCAGCAACTCCGTGGGACAAAGACCTGGAGATGTGCTCCCATAAAGATTACAGCCCAGAAAACCCCATGGGGGCAGTTCTACTCTGTCCCATGAGGTCGCTATGAGTTGAAATCCTCCTGAAGGCACCGATTGATTTGGCGGCACCCAACAACAGAGCCTTATTTTTACCTCTTGGTCCCCAGCCTGGCCAATGCCTGGCACTAAGATCCACCTTCTTCATTTTTTCTTGGGAGGTCAGCATCCTCAGATCGTCCCTGTGCAATGTAGTACCACTGGATAGTCACATGCGGCAATTGAACATTTGACTTGTGGCTAGTCTGAACTGAGGTGTAAGTGTAAAATACACCCTGGATTTCAAAGACTTAATACAAAAAAAAAAAAAAAATGTAAAATACGTCATTAATAATGTTTAACATTGAGTACATGTTGACATGACAATGTTTTTTTTATATATTAAGGTTAAACAACACAAACCATTAGATTTAACCTCATCCATTTCTTTTTATTTTTTTGATGTGGCGAATTGAAAAAGTTTAATGACCTGTGTCTCACATTATATTTTATTGGATAGTGCTGCCCTAGAAATTGGAAAGGTCATTTCCAGGGCATCTTCCCGGCCAGGCAGCTCCCAGGAAAAGCAGCCTTAGGAATTCCCAGCAGCCACTGAAGAATGTCTGCTCCCTGGCTGGCCCCTGGGTTCCAGAACCCTCTGAGCAGGGCCTCACACACAGCTCCCCTACCCTCCACACGTCATGCAGACTCCTAGGAGGCTCAGACTTCTGCCAAGGGACCCTCCCTACCCCTCCCCTCAAATGAGTGTAACCAACAAAACCTGCAGCCCTCCCACCCCCCACGAACCCCAGCTTCCCAACTGGTTAGCGCCTTTAGGTTGTGTGGGAATTTCCTCCGCATCACTTTCTCCCTCTCAGCAGACCCCAGAGATGTGGCTTCCTTGCCCCAGGCCCTGAGTCACCCCCAAGGAATCTCTCTCCTTTCCAAAAGGGTTCTCAGGGTAAGAGGCAGGCCCACGTGAAGCTCATGAGCACAGCTTTAGGAGTCAGAGAAACCTGGATGAGAATCCAGGCTGTGCCTCACACTAGCTGTGAGGCTGGGGCAAGCCCCCTCCTCTCTATGCCTCGGTTTCCTAATACATGGAATGGGCATCGTTGTACCTGTCCCATAGAGTTACTGGGGATTAAATGACATCATCATGGTGAGTGGCCCTCAGCACAGCACCTGGTTTATAGTAAGTGGTAGCTGTTCAAGGTCAGGAAAGAGTTAGGGATGTGACTTTGAGCCACAGCCTCACTCAGCCAACGAAGGAGAGGAGGCTGGAGCCAAAGGGGAAGGGCCAGGGGTAGGAAGAAGGCGGTGGGGTTATAATTTCCTTTTAGACCTTATAGATCTAATGATAGCCCAATACATAGCCCAGCTGGCCTATTTTCAGATGAGAAAACTGAAGCTCTAGAGGTGAAGTAGTAGTGCTAGGGGTTGATTTTCAGGCTCCAAAGCCTACCCTCTCCCTATTACACTGTACTGTGAAGTCTGAGAGGAGTTTCTGGAGGAAGTGGGCTCAAGATGAATTGAGAAGAAACTTGAGCTAATGTGGGCTATTTCCCACTGGTGTTTTTGAGTTCTGAAAGTGCTCACAACTCCTGTCCTAAATTGGTTTCCCCTAAAAGCAGACCCCACCCAAGACAGACTTGGGTGCAGGTAGTTCATTCAGAAAGTGATCCCAGGAAGTGGAGAAGTGAGACAGGGAGGGAGAAAACTCAATAAACTGTGCTTTGACTAGCAGGTTACTGCTGTGGGCAACTGGTGCTCAGCCCTTCAGGGGAACCTCTCAGCTGCTGTGTAGAACATACATCAGAATTTTCAGAGTGAGGTGCTGTGGGCTGGATATTTGTCCACCAACTTCCATCCCTCATTAGTTGATGGTTTTCCCTAGGGGTGTTAAATCTCTGGAGGACCCCTCAGATAGAGAAACAGAGAGGCAGAGGAGAGAGAAGAGAAGTAGGCACCTGAGACCGGAAGCTGGGCCATGTGGGCCACAGAAGGACATCCATGTGGTTGGCTTCAGCCCCACTCCTGGAGTTTCTTCTTGGGAAAAACGTTCAGGCTGTACTACGATGTTCATTACAGTTTTGTTTTGTTTTAGTATGATTGTGAAAATTTAGAAGTAACTTACATATATTCACCAAGAAGAAATTGGCTTAATAATTACGGTACATTGGCAAGATAGAATATTCTTCAGCCAAAAAAGAAGACTGTTGCAACATGGAGAAGTGTTGGGAAGGAACGTTAGATCAAAAATGGCATTTAAACATGGTCTTTGGAACCACAGAAAGTGTAAAGCATGGAAGGTATCAGTCAGGGCTCCACCAGAGTAACAGAACCACAGGAGATATGTGTTAAGAGATTTATTGCAAGGAATTTGGTTACAGTATTTTGGAGGCTGGCTAGGCAAGTCTTAAATCCCTAGGCAGGCTGTCAAGGAAAGTTAAAGCTGCTGCCCAGAGGCAGAATTTCTTCTTTCTCAGGGAAGCTTCAGCTCTGCTCTTACGGCCTTTCAGTGAATTGAATCAGGACTACTCAGGGATTATCTGGGATAATCTCCCTCACTTACAGTCAACTGATTATGAACTTTAATCACTTCTACAAAACACCTTTACAGCAACACCTAGATTAGTGCGTGACTGAATAACTGGTGACTGTATCCAAACTGACGTGTAAAACTGACCATCACAGAAGGTGTGCGGAGATGTTGTCAGGGTGTTGGTGACAGAGCTCAGTTTAGGACCAGAGTCTGGGCTCATTCTGGAGTTGTTTGAGGCCATGGAGCAGATCATAAGTAGTTGGCCTACAGAGCATTCAGATGCATCAAGCTGGTACCACTCTAGCCCAAGGCTGGATCCTTCTGGAGCTCCTTCCCTACTCCTACCAGTCCCTGTCAGCAGATGTAAGGTGGCCACAGGGTGGAGGGTAGGGGGTACTTTCTCTCCTGCAGCCTCAGCATTTGTCACCTCTGGGCACAGTGCCTGGATGACACACCATAGCCCCTTCCCTCCTCCCCTCCAGGGTCCCTTGGGGTTGGGTGGGGAGAGCTATGAGGGGGGCAAGGCCTGAACACATGGATCCCATCAGTGACCTCACTCTGACTGGCCATCACCAGGTTTTCTCTGGCCTGGCAAAGGTCTGGGAGAGCTGGCTTCACCCCTGGCCCCCAGCACAAATTGAAGCGAAGTAGAAATGAGTCAAATTTTTATTTGCTGTGTTACCTTGGGCAAGCCCCTGCCCATCTCTGGGCTCTCTGGCCTCCCCTAACTCTGACATGAGAAATGTAAGGACTAGCCCTTTGATTAAGGCAGTGTTAGCACATGTATGTCTCAGAGTCAGTGACCAGAGCTGAGCTGCCCAAAGCAGGGCTGTGTAGACAAGGTGGCTGGGCCAATTTGGGGCCAGCTGGCCTGGGTATGGAGGTCATTTAGGCCTGGAATCTGACCTGCCCTTGCTGGTCCCAGACCTTGTGCCCTGGTCCTGGAATAAGCTCACCAGACCTAGGGACCCTGTAGGATACACTTCTGAGATAGCAGTGCCCAGCCCAGGGTCTGGCATAAAGGGGGCACCCAGTGAATGGGAGAGAGAGAGAAAATAAGAAAGAGAAAGGAAGGGAAGGAGGGAGGGAGGAAAGGAGAGAGAGGAAGGAAGAGAAGAAGGAAGGAAAGGAAGACATAGAAAGAAAAAAATAAGAGAAAGGGAGAGAGAAAGAAAAAGGGAAAAAGAGATACTGAAGGAGTGGATGAATAAATGAAAGCATGAGTGAATGGTGGGTGGGTAGGTGGGTGGGCTGAGGGCCTGTTGTACACAGGGCATGGCCTATGTAGCCCAGTTTTGCTGCTGGTTCAAGACATATTGCTGGATGGGCCCTTGGTGATCACTCAGCCCAGCCCTTTCTACAGAAGAAGAGACTGAGGCACAGGGAAGGGAGAGGGGGCACGAGGTTGCATGGTGAACAGAGGCAGGGCCAGGACCCAGGCTGTCATCTCAGGCTCACAGTCCAGGGCTTTTCTCACTTTCCAAAACAGCCTCAGAGAAATGGTTTCCCAGAGTGCAGCAGGGAAAGTAACTCTGGGGAGGAGGAGACCCAGGACTCCAAGCTTCCTTTTGCAGCTCCCCAAGGACCCTCAGTCCAAGATAGAGGCAGGAGGGAGGCACCCTCTGGCAGAGTTCTGTGCAGAGGTTGCTGAGGCCCATATCAGACCAGCCTAGCTGGGACTGGCCTCTCCTGGTGTGCCCGTGGCTGCCAGGACTGCTGGCTGCAGCTGGGGGCCCTCTGAACTCGGGGCCTTCACCACCCTGACACCTTCCAGGTTCTGCCAGTCTTGCCAGCTCTCACCTTGCTGGCATCTCCTCAGCCTTGTTCTTTCTCCCTTTTGGCGCTGTCTCGCTTTTCCCCCTCTATTCTCTGTTCTCCCTCTCCTTTTTTCCCCTTGTCCCTCTTTCCTTTGAGCCCCTTCTTGAGTTTCTGACTCTCCGCTGTCTCTGCCTCTCTCTCCGAGCTTCCAGCACTCAGTGCTTTTCTCCCTCTGACTTGCTCTCTGTTGCTGTCACTCCTTCTGACTCTGCCTCCCACTGTTACTTCGACTTCTGTCCTCTTCTTGCTCTAACCCATTCCCTGCCTTGCTCTGCTCTGACTTGGTATTTCCGTCTGTCTCTGTCACCTTCTCTCTCTGATTTCCTTTCTGCCCCTGTCTCACCCTCCCTCTTCTCCAATTACCCAAGGCCCCTGGGTGCTAGGCAGTGCCCTCACACCATTCTTCCCCGCCCCCACCAGCCCACCCTGCCCACCTCTGGTAACAATTACTCTGGGCTGGAATGGAATCCTCCAGAGCCCCAGACAGACCCACAGGCAGCACATGGGGACCAGATGGAGACAGATTCCTCAAGAAACTAACCACTTCAAGGCCAAGGGGTGGGGGCTCTTGGGGAGCACAAAGACAAAGAGCAAAAGACCCACAGTTCTGGGGCTGTTCCAGGGTCCTGGGAACAAAACCCATCCCGGGGCCTCTCAAGCTACAGCTGGGGCTGCCCTCCCTGCTGGGCCAAGAGGCACTGAAAGTGCTGTTAGGCTCCCAGGGCACAGATGCCAGCAACAGCCAAAGTTGAAGGAGAAGGGCCGCTGAAAATTAGGTCATCTTGCCCTTGACTTTACAGGCAGGAAATCAAGGCTCAGACTCATCCAGTGACCTTCTCAGGCTCTGCTCCCCAGAGCAAATTACGTCCCCTCTGCTGAGTCTTTTTCTGGAGTCGGATTGTCTAGGCTTAAGTCCCAGCTCCACCACTTCCTAGCTGTGTGACTTTGGGCAAGTCACTAAACTGCTCAGTGTCCTCACCTGCAAATCAGGTGTAATATTAGCACCTAATTCAAAGGGTCAGTGAGAGGATTCATGAATTCATATGTGCAAAGTACGAGCACAGGAGCAGCCCAGGCTGAGGGCCCAATCGATGGTAAATAATAATAAAGTAATGATTAGCCTTCCTAAAGCACAGCTGAGGCCACTCCCTGCTCAGAAGCCTATCATGGCTCCCTGTTGTCTCCTGAATAAAGTCCTAACAAGTTTTTGTGGTCTGTTTTCTGCCCTTATCTTACTCAACCAGCTGGCCTCTCCCTCTGTGTATGTATGCACTTTGTTCACCAGCTCCTGGGTCTCCACCACCCCACCGGCGCTTCTCAGCCCCTCCTACTGGGATTTCCTTCCCCTGCACAAGCTCAATGTGGACGTGCCCCCAGGGCTCTGCCCTCAGCCACATCTTTTCATTTACCCTACTCCTTTGCCCATCTCAGGCAGGCCCATGGCTTTAAATACCACCAGGATACTGAAGATGTCCATGTTTGAATCTCCAGCCTTGGTCTGTTGCTGGACTCCTCAACATCTCCAGCTGGTTAGCTAGTTGACCTTCATACTTGTCCAAATCAGAACTGGTGATTCTCTCCCCAGATGTCTCCTCCCATCTCCCCAGCTTCCCATTGCCCAGGCCAAGAATTCACAGTCGTTCTTGAGTCTTCTCTTTCTCTCACACCCCACATCCAAAATGTCAGGAAATTCTTTCAACTCAACCTTCAGAAACAGACCCATAAGTCGATATGAGCCACCACCCTAGTCTGAGACATTGCCCTCTCTCCCCAGCCTTCAAGGTGGTCCCCCTGAAGGACCCTTTTCAAAAGGGACACATGACGCTTACATGACTATATGCTTATGTCAAAACTCATGGAACTGTATGCTTAAAATGGTACATTTTACTGTATATAAGTTATGTGTTAATTTTTAAAGTGGAACAAATATAAGACAAATCACATCACTCCTGTACTCAAACTCATCCAACAGCTCCCACTTCACTCTTTACAGTGGTCAGTAAGACCCTACAGCAATGTTTCTCCAACGCTAGGCCATGACCTGTTGGTAGGTCATGAAGTCAATTTAAGGATCATGACTAGCAATATTTTATAAATGAAATAGAATAGAACATGCGAGTGTATCACATATAGTAAAGGTATGTTTCACGAAACGTTTACTTCAGCTTTATTTTCAGGCCTGTATATTTGTTCCGGATTGCAATATAAAGTTTCTTACTGTGGGTTGTAGTCAATAGAAGTTAAAAGCCAGTACTTGGCGTGGTCTGTCCTCCCATTCCAGTTATCCCTCTGACCTCAGCTTTTACCCTCTCTCCCTGGCTGTCTCTGCTGCAGCCTCACTGACTTTCTTGCTTTTCCTACATCACACCTGGAACGCTCCTGCCTCAGGGCCTTTGCACTGGCTGTTTTCTCTGCCTGAAACACTCTTTCCCCAGATTCCTGTCTGGCACCCTCACTTCCTGCAGGTCTTGAGTTAAATGTCAACCTCCAGAGAGAGGCCTCCCAGACTAAAAAAAAAATTTTTTTTTTTTTTTAGACTACCTCGTTTAAAATAGGCTCCCACTCCCGGGTTTCTCCTTGCCCCACATGATTTTTCTCCATAGCACTTACCAACACCTGGAATATTATACAGTGAAGCCTGTGAAAGCCAGAACTCTTTGGAACTGCTTTGTTTTTCTGGTGCAGAGGTTAAAACATTTAGCTGCTAACCAAAAGATTGGTACTTCGAATCCACCAAGCCACTTCTTGGAAACCTTATGGGACAGTTCTACTCTGTCCTATAGGGTCACTGTGAGTTGGAATCGACTGGATGGTGACGGCCTAATGGGCAAGTTTTCTGCCTCAGACAGGGCGTAGTCACTTTTCTATCTCTCCTTTTAGTGGAAAACATTTGAGTTTTCCTTCTCTGACAGGTTTCCACCTTACACAGGTTCCGGCTTTTGCAGGTTTTACTGTGCGTTTGTTTCCCCACTTCCCACCACTAGAATGTCAGCTCCCAGAGGGTAGAGACAGTGTCAGCTTCATTCACTGTTGTACCCCAGCACCTACAACAGTGCTTGGCACAAGTAGGCGCACTGCGAATATTTATTGAATAAATACGGTCCTTGCACCGATGGAATGTATGGTGTGCTTTCTGTGGCCTCTAACAGTTCTCTTTAAAGGGAAAGTTCCTGGAAGCCAACTCAGCTCACTACTGAAAGGAGAGATGGAGCTCCTGAGAATTGAGGATTCCGTGGCTTGGTGAGGCTTGAACATCCTCCGGGCTCTTTGTTGACTCTGTGGGATCTCAGTGAGAATCGCTGGCTCCTCAAAGTTCCAGAGCACATCTGTTGGGATTTCCTGCTGGGATCCCGGTGGTCTGTGTAGAACCTGGGCCTGGGCCCTGCTGAAGCAAACGACATGGAAAGGCTGTGGTTGGCATGTTTCATTTCAGTTGACAAGACTCGTGGGTTGAGTTCTCCAGCTGAGACAAAACAGAGAAACCCGAACCAGATGAATAGTGGCTTCCCCATGGGCAGGAGAGGGAGGGCTGCTCCTGCTGTAGGCTGCCCATTGGTTTAGAAGTCAGCCTCACCAGGCACCCCATCCCACCAGTAGCTGCCAGAGACCCCCTCAGCAGCCCACAACTGCCTCAGAAGTGACTGACTTTCTGGGGAAGAATGGGGAGAAGAGGAGGGGACCCCACCTCCAATAACTTGAGAGTCAGGGCAAGTTCCCTCCACCGAAATGATCTTAGTCCCCCAAATGGTGAATTGCAGACTCAGACAGCTAGGAGGGCCCATAACCTGTTGCCACTGAGTCAATTCTGACTCATGGCGACCCTGTGTGCGTCAGAGTAGAACTATGCTCCATAGTGTTTTCAATAGCTGTGATCTTTCAGAAATAAATTGCCAGGACTTTCTCCTGAGGCACCCCTGGACAGATTAGACCCACCAACCTTTCACTTAGTAGGCAAACACATGAAATACAACTTCTCCATTTCATGGCAGGGAAACAGAGTCAGACAGCTACACCCTCAAAGTCACAAAGTTGAGGCTAGAATCTGCATGCTCTAATCAGCAGTCTGGGGCCATTTTGAACCAAGCAGAGGTTACGGGATGGGCAGGCCTCAGCCAGGGATAGAGGGCACTGAAGCATGGCCACTCATCCTGAGCCAACGGCATCAGGAGGGCCTTCACGGCTGAGGTGGCGTTTAAGCTGACTCTTCACAGACTGGTTGAATTTCAGCAGGGTGGTGAGTGGCTAGGAGGCTTGGTTAGGCCAAGGTTCAGAGGTGGGAAGAACCATTGTCCATTTGGAACATCATGTGGAACAGTGTGGCTGGTGTCCAAATTGGGTTTGTAGGGGTCAGAGGACTAGTGATAGATGAGGCTCAAGGCCTTATCTGGGTAGTTCACAGACAGCCTTATGCACAGCGGAAGAATTTGGAGCTCAGGACATAATGCTTGGAAGGGGGCCAGGGAATATAGCAATGTGCTACCTGGGAGGTTTCCATCCAGGCCATCCTCTGCCCCCATACCAGGCAGCACTGTCTCCCTGCAGGTGGCTATCTCTCCTTGCCAAGTGCTGATGCTATTTTGGGATGTGGAACCTGCCAGCTGAGTGGGGCCTGGGCTTGGGAAGTCTGCCCTCCTCAGCCCCACCTCCTGCAGGGTTGCCGAGGGTCTGGGAAGCAGGAGCAGGGCCTGGGAAAACAGACCATCAAAGCAGGGCCTGGCTGCTTGGGCAATTCCCTCCGGCCATGGAGAGGAGAGGGCGGCAGGGTCACAGCAGACAGCTAAATATAGGAACGCTCAGAGGTGGAAGTGGTTCCTGCCTGCTGCAGGGGGCCCCCCAGCTCCTTCTTACAGGGAGAGGGACGAGGTCCTCAGGAACAGTGTGTTTGGGAAACTCTGTTCGGAACACCAGGTCATGCTGGGGCTGGATCAGCCACTGGGAGGACCTCAACTAAATTTGAGTTTGGTATTAGGTCTCTGTCTATGGCTGGGGCCATGGCTTGGGTTATCCTTTTTTTAATTCTTTATTTTCATTTTAACCATTAACATTTATTTTATTTTTCATTTGTATTATTCTTTATTTTAATTTTAACCACTGTCCATCTAGCCCCTACTCTGGGCCAGGACTTGTGTGTGGAGTTCAAGCTCAGAGGTCCCTGCTCTTAGGAGCAAATGCTTTCCTGGGGAGACAAACACATAAATGGTCAACCAACCACCTTTGGGTAAATGGAAAAAGGGGTAAGCCTAGAAGATCAATACCTACCTCACTGGAATGCAAGCTCCCTAAGGGAGAAATTTTTGCCTGTTCACTGCTACGTGCCCAGCAGCACCTAGATCAGTGCCTGGCACATAGTAGGTGCTCAATAAATGTTTGTGGAATAGCCGAATAACTGACTCTACCCAGAGAATCAGCACAGGCTTTATGGAGGGGGTGGGCTGGTGCTGGCTCTTGAAGAAAGGAAAGAACCTTGGGGATGGGCATACCAGGTAAAGAGAATCACATTACAAAGACACAAAAACCTGTGATATATTTGGGGACATTGGATCTAGTTTTATGTGGGAGCTAAGGTGGAATGAAGTTAATCCATTCATGTAGAAAGAATATTCTGGAATTTTTATTTATACCTTAAAGAAGAAAAATTTAAGCTCTGTTGTAGTCAGGTGGCTTTGAGTCTGTTCCTACATATAGCAATGAAACACTGCCCAGTTCTGCACCATCCTCACAATCGTTGTTATACTTGAGCCCATCGTTGTAGCCACTGTGTCAATCCATCTTGTTGAGGTTCTTCCTCTTTTTCGATGACCCTCTATTTTACCAAGCACGATGTCCTTCTCCAGAGACTGATCCCTCCTGATAACATGTCCGAAGTATATGAGGCGTAGTCTCACCATCCTTGCTTCTAAGGAGCATTTTGGCTGTACTTCCAAGACAGATTTGTTCATTCTTCTGGAAGTCCATGGTATATTCAATATTCTTCACCAACATCATAATCCAAAGGCATCAGTGCTTCTTCTATCTAGCTTTCACACGTGTATAAGGCAATTGAAAACACCATGGCTTGGGTCAGGCACACCTTAGTCTTCAAGGTGACGTCTTTGCTTTTTAACACTTTGAAGAGGTCTTTTACAGCAGATTTTCCCAGTGCAATGTGTCTTTTTATTTCTTGACTGCTGCTTTCATGGGTGTTCATCGTGGATCCAAGTGAAATGAAATCCTTGACAACGTCAACCTTTTCTCTGTTTATCATGATGTTGCTTATTGGTCCAGTTGTGAGGATTTTTGTTTTCTTTATGTTGAGGTGTATTCCACAGTGAAGGCTCTAGTCTTTGATCTCCATCAGTAAGTGCTTCAAGTCCTCTTCACTTTCAGGAAGCAAGGTTGTGTCATCTACATGACACAGGTTGTTGACGAGTCTTCCTCCAATCCTGATGCCATGTTCTTCTTCATATAGCCCAGTTTCTCGGATTATTTGCTCAGCAATACAGATTGAATAACAAAGGATACAGCCCTGACACACACCTTTCCTGACTTTAAACCATGACATATCCCCATATTCTGTTTGAACAACTGCCTCTTGATCTATATACAGGTTCCTCATGAGCACAATTAAGTGCTCTGGAATTCCCATTCTTTGAAATGTTATTCATAATTTGTTACGATCCACACAGTCAAATCCTTTGCATAGTCAATAAAACACAGGTAAGCCTCTTTCTGGTATTTTCTGCTTTCAGCCAGGACCCATCTGACATCAGCAATGATATCGCTGGTTCCACGTCCTCTTCTGAATCTGGCTTGAATTTCTGGCAGTTCCCTGTCAATATACTGCTGCAACTGCTTTTGAATGGTCTTCAGCAAAATTTTACTTGTGTGTAATATTGTTTGATTATTTCCACATTCCTTTGGACCACCTTTCTTGGGAATAGGCATAAGTATGGATCTCTTCCAGTTGGTTGGCCAGGTAGCTGTCTTCCAAATTTCTTAGCATAGATGAATGAGCACCTCCAGGAATGCATCCATTTGTTGAAACATCTCAGTTGGTATTCCTTCAATTCCTGGAGCCTTGTTTTTTGTCAATGCCTTCAGTGCAGCTTGAACCTCTTAAGTACCATCAGTTCCTGATCATAAGCTACCTCTTGAAACGGTTGAATGTCGACCAGTGCTTCTTGGTGTAGTGACTCTGTGTATTCCTTCCATCTTCTTTTGATGCTTCCTGAGTCGTTTCATATTTTCCCCCATGGAATCCTTTCACACTGTAGTTTGAGGCTTGAATGTTTTCTTCAGCTCTTTCAGCTTTTGAGAAATGCCGAGTATGTTCTTCCCTTTTGGTTTTCTAACTCCAGGTCTTTGCACATGTGGTTATAATACTTTCCTTTGTTTTCTCAAGCTGCCCTTTTAAATCTTCTGTTCAGCTCTTTTACGTGATCATTTCTTCTGTTTGCTTTAGCTACTCTACGTTCAACAGTAAGTTTCAGAGCCTCTTCTGACATCCATTTTGTTTTTTTTCTTTCTTTTTAATGACCTCTTGCTTTCTTCATGTATGATGTCCTTGATGTCATTTCACAACTAGCCTGGTCTTCGATCACTAGTGTTCAATGTGTCAAATCTATTCTTGAGATGGTCTCTAAATTCAGGTGGGATATATTCAAGGTTGCACTTTGGCTCTCGTGGATTTGTTCTAATTTTCTTCAGCTTCAACTTGAACTTGCATATGAGCAATCGATGGTCTGTTCTGCAGCTGGCCCCTGGCCTTGTTCTGACTGATGATATTGAGCTCCCCAACACATCTATCGGTTTGTTGTACTGTGGGGGCTTGCAAGTTGCTGTGATGCTGGAAGCTATGCCTGTTAAACCTGTTGCCATCGAGTCTATTCAGACTCATATCGATGCTATAAGACTGAGTAGAACTGCCCCCATAGAATTTCCAAGGAGTGCCTGGTGGATTTGAACTACTGACTTTTTGGCTAGCAGCCATAGGGTTAACCACTATGCCACCAGGGTTTCCAGAACCAATGCCACTGGTATTCAACCACCAGCAGGGTCACCTATGGCAGACAGGTTTCAGCTGAGCTTCCAGACTAAGACAGGCTAGGAAGAAGGACCTGGTGGTCTCCTTCTGAAAGGAATTCACCAGTGAAAAATCTTATGAATAGCACAGAACACTGTCTGATATAGTGTGGGAAGATGAGCCCCTGAGGTTGGAAGGCACTCAAAAGACAACTAGGGAAGAGCTGCCTTCTCAAAGTAGAGTCAACCTTAATGAAGTGGATGGAGTCAAGCTTTCGGGACCTTCATTTGCTGATGTGGTACGACTCAAAATGAGAAAAAACAGCTGCAAACATCCATTAATAATCAGAACATGGAATGTGCGAAGTATGAATCTAGGAAAACTGGAAATCATCAAAAAATGAACTGGAACGCATAAACATCAATATCCTAGGCATTAGTGACCTGAAATGGACTGTTATTGGCCATTTTGAATCAGATATGGCCTACTGTGCCAGGAATGAAAACTTGAAGAGGAATAGCTTGCATTCATCATCAAAAAGAACATTTCAAGATCTATTCTGAAGTACAATGCTGCCAGTGATAGGATAATATCCATATGCCCTCAAGAAAGACCAGTTAATATGGGTATTATTTGAATTTACGAACCAATCACTAAGGCCAAAGATGAAGAAGCTGAAGATTTTTACAAACTTCTGCAGTCTGAAATTGATCAAACATGCAATCAGGATGCATTCATAATTACTGGATATTGGAATTCGAAAACTGGAAACAAAGAAGGATCAGTAGTTGGAAAATACAGCCTTGACAACAGAAACAATGCTGGAGATGGCGTGATAGAGTTTTGCAAGACCAATGACTTCTTCACTGCAAATACTTTTTTCACCAGCATAAATGGTAGGTGTGGACCTTGCCACATAGAATACACAAGAATCAACTTGACTACATCTGTGGAAAGAGACGATGGAAAAGAGTTTAAACTCTACTAACATGTAATAATTAGGCCAATGTCGATACCTTACCTGGTCCACGTGATAGTAGGTCACATGTCCCAGACTCCAGGTCTTCTGGAGGGTCCATGGTGTGGGCCTCACTGACAACAGCGCCCCCACCCCACTGTGGTGCCTGCGGTTAACCTGCCACAGGATGTCACCCAGGCATTCAATTTTATAACAACAAAACCTTTAAAAACAGAATCTTTACAAGGCTCGTCACTGAGAGCAGCAGTGGCCACAAACATCTTTTGTACCACACAGAAATCTGCTGGTCATTTCAGAGTGAAATAATTAAAAGAGCTGCCACCTTCAAGGTGAGTTTTGCCTTCTTTTACAAAAAGGCACATGACCTAAATGCGCTAGCTTATCCTGTGGCGACGGCATGCTACCCAGCAGATATTAAATCAATCAATACACAGCATAGATAAAGGTGCTGTTTTAAAACTGGGTGAGAAAGTAACTGCTTTTGGGAAGGAACCCATGTTACAGAGAGAATTTTGCAGGCCTATATTTCGGAAAGACTTCTGTTGCTAAGTAGTTGCTAACCTGTCACAGTTGCAAACTTAAAAACAGGGAAATAGAACGTTACAACCTATTTTAAAATTTTCCAAGTGAGGAGCCTCCGTTGGCTTTGGACTCATTTGTCAAAAATGTTAAGAAGTAACATTTTCTGATTAGTTTACAGTAACAACTGACTGACATCGGTTATTGAAGAAACCCACAGGCAGAATTGAAAAGGCGCTTCTTCTCTGTGGCCATGGCTCTTTGTGAGGTGTACTTTTAACTACTATAGTATCAAACCAAGGGAAAAGGTAAATGGAATTTATACCAGATGCTCAAATGACTGTACCACAGGATTAAACCAAAATTTTATAAAAGAATGAAAAATTCTTCATGACAGTTTTTTTGTAATAATATATTTAGTCAGAACAAGGTTATTTTTTACACTATGAAATAAAATAAAGATAAGACTTCTCTCCGTAACATTTATTTCATCTCATTCTTTTTTCATATATATTTTTATTTTATAATACATCTGATATATCTATATGGCGGCACATGTATATAATTTATGAATAAGTGAATGCATATATTGAGTTGATTGCATAACTTTTTTTTTTTTTTTTTTACTGGTAAGAGCGTGAGACTCACCAGTGACTGAGAGCAATGTGGAAACTAGGGAGGGACTCTGGAGGGAGGGACAGGATCCATGCAAGGCCACTTTGGGGACTAGAGGCTCAGAGTCTAGAGAGGAAGCTGGACTGTGATCAGATCAGGGCTCAGGAGGGAGTTCGGGCTGGACCCAGGGCTAAGGGCATCCAGGAGTGGAGGGAAAACTACTGAGGTTTTTGGAGAAGGAAGCAGGGCAGGCTGTGGTGATGGATGAAATGTGGGGCCGGGAAGAGCTCAGAAGCCTTCCATGGTGCTACCCGGGGCACTGGCTCACATGTTGCGGCAGCAGTGGCCCTCGTTGAGTTGGGGAACTCGGTGGTGGGAGAAGCAGATTTGGGGGACAGTTCGGTTTTGGGTGCTGTCCGTGTGGAGAGAAGTTGGGAGGCCATGAATATCCATTCTGGAAGCTGAGGAGTGGTAGCTGGGCTCTGGAAGTGGTCGTTGGCCTGGAGAAAGGCGGACGGAGCCCAGGGAGAGGAAGAGGGACTGAAGGCCATACATCTCTCTGTTCTCCCCCAGGCTGAGACATCCCCAGAGGCCCAGACAGGACTTCCCCCTGCCTCAGCCCAGCTGAGCCAGGGAGGGCTGCATGGTAAGTGCTCAAGGCCGGCAGCCGGTGTTGGGGGTGGAGGCCCCAGGTCCTAAGGTCTGGAGGTCACCTTGGCAACAGGCTCTGTTGTGATGCTTCATGGAGCCAGTGGCCTGTTAGTTAGAGCCATGCAGGAAGGGGTCACAATGTCTCTTCTGGCCTTGGAAGGCCTGGCAGGACAAATCTGATCACTGCTGGGAGCAGTCCAAGAACTGATCATTGTCCTGTCTGGCCCCGGCAGTCAGGCCAGAAGGAGAGTAGATGGCCAAAGGGGAGACCTTGTGCCAGAGACTCACAGCAGGAATCTGGGCTCAAAAGTCAAACTACTGGCCATTAACAAACTGTGATAAGGACAAAGGGCAAATCAGACTCTACCCTGGGTGTGAGGCGGAGGGCATCAGAGATGTCTGTCCAGCCATCAGGAGGCTCACTTCCCCAGAACATCTAGAGCTCATCCCTCCAGAAATGCTCAGCCCTTGAAGCAGTCGCCTTTGGAGGGGGAAGTTCCTGCACTTATGCCGGCGATGCTCCTGGGGCTCCATATTTCAGGGCTCTTTGTGTGGATCACTTCAGAGCCACAGGGGAATGGCAAGTGATTTCAGACCTGGCCTGGAACATTCTAGTGTACTTAAAAAAAAAAAAAAAAAAAAAACGGAATAGACAATTCCCTGCAGGCTCCCATTTTACCTCAGCAGATCACCCAGGAGAACCCCCACCCCACTCCCCACACCCACTACTCCTGCTGCCTCAGAGCCCACCTCCCCTCACCCGGCCCCTACAAGCCCCCACTCTACTCACATTGAGCTTTGACCGCGCCACACACATCTCTTTGCTAACGCTGTTTCATCTGCCCAGGAGGCCCTGTCCCGCATGCTTGTCTATCTCAACCTACTCACCTTTCCCAAAAAAAAAACAAACCTACCGCCGTCAAGTCGATTCCGACTCATAGTGACCCTATCCCAGGAGGGCTCAAATATCACCTCCTTCTGCTGTGGGACCTGCCGCCAAAGGTAGCGAGAGGCCCTGGGCTTGGGACACAGCCCCCAGTGAATAGGCCTCTTTACCTCTTTTTCAGACTAGGAGAATCCAAAGGGGTGATAACCCGGTCCCTTCCCTGTTGTGCCTAACCCCTACAATCCCCATAACACACACAAAGTACTCCCTGGGCACACCCGAACCAAAGACACCAGTTGCAGAATGACTAGCCAGCCCGGCCTCTCTGTGTGGCCTCAGTGGAGTCACTTCCCCTCTTCAGTCTCAGTTTCCTCTGCAAAGACAGAGGGTGACCAGAGTGACCTCACAGGGAGGTGTACCAGCGACAGAGTTCTGACGCTCTCGTTCACATTTAAGGAATTGTTATTTTTATTATTAACGTGGGCGTCTCTTGTTGGCTTGGCTTTTTGGGACTGTTTTGATGAATAATCCTAGGCGTGGGTCAGACACTGCTTCCCTTGACCCTCCTGTGGGTTGGAGGAGCTGGAGGCAGGTGGTGGGAGGCCTGTTCTCTGGGACTCCGCCTGGACCCTCGGCTTGAATGTCAGGAACCTCAGTGTCAACAGCAGAGCAGTCCTGAGTCACTCCCCACTCCCCACTCCCCATCCCTGGGGAGAGCTGAGAATAGATCCAGGAGCCCTTCTGGGAAGCAGCTTGGTGCACAGGGAAAGGCAGGCAGGGCCGAATTAGAACTCTGATTCTGCCGTGACTCCCGGCAGGTCACCTGACCCTTGAGCCTCAAACTCATCCCTACTTCCTTCCTAGTCTTCCCTCCCTGAATCCTATTGCCCAAAATTGGAAATGTCCCTATCAGACCCTGTGGCTTCCCACTGCCATACTTTTGCTTAAGCTGTTCTCTCTACCCAGACGCCTTTTCATTTCTCCTGGGCCCAATCTCAATGTCACACAGATCTGCCTAACCCTAAAGTCCATGTTCTTAAACTACCAAGCAGGAGCCTCTGCTCCTCTCCTCCAGGAAGTCTTCCCGGGTTTCCCCAGGGGGAAGGGATCTTTTCTTTAGCACCTTATAGAGGTCACTGGCACAGTAGTTAAGAGCTATGGCTGCTAACCAAAAGGTCAGCAGTTCAAATTCACCAGCCGCTCTTTGGAAACCCTATGGGACAGTTCTACTCTGTCCTGTAGGGTCTCTATGAGTTGGAATCAACTCAATGGCAATGGGTTTTTTGTTATTGTTGTTGTTAGGTGCCTTGGAGCCAATTTTCAACTCATAGCGACCCAATGTGTTACAGAGTAGAACTGCCCCATAGGATTTTCTAGGCTGTAACCTTTACGGAAGCAGATCACCAGGTCTTTCTCCCATGGAGCGACTGGGTAGGTTCGCATTGCCAACCTTTTTGTTAGCAGCTGAGTGCTTAACCATTGTGCCACCAGGGCTCCTTGGGGGTCACTTCAATGGCCCCAAATAACAACTCCAACTCAATTTGTGCTGCCGGGCCAGGGGCTGGGCAGGGCTGTTCACGTGCGTCATCTCATTTTTCTCTATTTTATAGATGAGGAAACTGAGGTTCAGAGAGGTTAAATTACTTGCTCTTGATCCATAGAGCTAGGATTCAAAGCATGGTGACATGGAAGCCCACGGCTTTCTCACATCCTATGTCACACTCCTATTTCCTCACTCTCCTTGAGTTAAGGTAAACGAAGCTCATGTCCTGAAGGGGAAAAAAAAAAAAAAAAAAAACACTGAAAGTTACCAGTAAATTGCCCAAGTTCTTTTCTCTCAGTGGTTAAGTGCTTGGCTCCTAATCCGAAGGTCGAACTTTCGAACCCACCAGAAGTTCTGCAGGAGAAAAGATCTATCAATCTACTACCTTAAAGATGACAACTAGGAAACCCTATGGGGCAGCTGTACTCTGTCATATAGGATCACTATGAATGGAATCGATTCAATGGCACCCAACAACAAAAACAACCAGCATTATACACCTGTTTCTCCTGTAGAAATACATTTCCTAGAACCAAATAACTCTCAGTGAACTCAGTGAACTCAAATACCCAGGAGAATGTGGAAGTCTTTTGTCTCCTCTTTAATAAACTTGGACCTGACTTCTCAAAGGGACTCTTCAGGTCACCTCAGCAACTCCTGCCTAGCCCGGCTGACTTCTCCACCATTGCTGAGGATGGTAATAGTAACTATATTTGTGTGGTAGCTCCACGCCAGGTGAGAGCCAAGGTATTTGCCTCACTCATTTCATCTTCACAACTGGTGATGAGGGTACTCTTATCCTCATGTCACAGAGGGGTTCAGAGAGGTTGGTGGTCAACCTGGATGTCACACAGATCTACTTAACCCTAAAGTCCATGTTTTTTGTTTTTAATTTTATTGTGCTTCAGGTGAAAGTTTATAGTACGAATTAGTTTCTTATTGAAAATTTCATACACAAGCTGTTTTGTGACGTTGGTTGCAATCCCCACAATGTGTCAGCACTCTCCCCCTTTCTACTTCGGGTTCCCCGTGTCCATTTGTCCAGTTTTCCTGTCCCTTCCTGCCTTCTCATCTTTGTGTTTGCGCATGTGTTGCCCACTTGGCCCTTGTATACTTGATTGAACTAAGAAGCATGCTCCTCACATGTGTTGTTTATTTTATAGACCTGTCTAATCTTTGTCTGAGAGGTGGACTTTTGGAGTGACTTCAGTTTTGGATTAGCAGAGTGTTTAGGGGTCATGATCTCGGGGGTTCCTCCAGTCTCTGTCAGAGCAGTTTAAATCTGGCCTTTTTTTTTTTTTTAATTTGAATTTTGTTCTACGTTATTCTCCCACTCTTTCTGGGACCCTCTACTGTGATCCCTGTCAGAGTGGTCGGTGGAGGTAGCCGGGCACCAACTAGTTCTTCTGGGTTCAGGCTGGTGGAGGCTGTCGTTCACATGGTTCATTAGTCCTTTGGATTAATACTTATCTTCTATCTTTGATTTCTTCATTCTTCTTTGCTCTGGATGGGATGGGACCAATAGATGTATCTTAGATAGCCACTCACAAGCTTTTAAGACCCCAGGCACTACTGACTACTACTAAGTAGGATGTAGAACATTTTCTTTATGAACTATGTTGTGCCAGTTGACCGGATGTCTCCTGAGACCACCATCCCTAGCCCTCAGCCTAAGCAACTCTGTCCCTCAAGGCGTTTGGATGTGTCTAGGAAGCTTCTATGGCTTTGTCTAGGTCAAGTTGTGCTGGCTTCCCCTGTATTGTGTGCTGTCTTACCCTTTACCAAAGTTAACACTTGTCTACCATCTAGTTAGTGATTTCTCCTCCTCACCCCTCCTTGTAACCATCAAAGATTGTTTTTTTCTGTGTGTAAACCTTTTCTTGAGTTTTTATAACACTGATCTCATACAGTGTTTGTCCTTCTGTGATTGACTTATTTCACTCAGCATAATGTCCTTCAGATTTATCCGCACTGTGAGATGTTTCAGGGATTTATCATTGTTCTTTCTCGTTGAGCAATATTCCATTGTGTGTATGTACCGTAATTTGTTTATCCATTCATCTGTTGATGGGCACTTAAGTTGTCCCCATCTTTTTGCTACTGTGAATAATGCTGCAATGAACATGGGTGTTATATGTCTATTCGAGTGATGGCTCTTATTTCTCTGGGATATATTCCAAGGAGTGGGATTGCTGGATCATATGGTATTTATATTTCTAGCTTTTTAAGGAGGTGCCATATCATTTTCCATACTGGTTATAAAGTTCATGTTCTTAACCTACCAGGCTGGGTCCGCTCCCCACCTCCTTTCCCAGGGCAGCCCCCTCCCCCGTGGCAGAGCATCTCAGCCTGGGTGAACCATTAGATCTCTATTGGGGTGACCTGCCTTGGGGGCCTCCGTGGGGCTTTCCTTCCTCCCAGGGGCCACAGAACTTGGCTGACCTCAGCACATCCAAGGCTAGCTTGCCCCTGTGGTCACATGGACTCTGGTGCTCCATTAGTGTCTCAAGGCAGCTGTTGGGGAAGAACACTGGACTTGAAGCCTTGAGACTGGAGTTGGAATCCTTGCTCTGCCCCTCTTAGTTGCTATGCTTGACTTTGGACAAATCACTCACCTATCTAAGCATCCAAAGTGAAATGAGGGTATGGAGGTAATGTAGTGGGCCTCCCTGAAAAGAGTTGGGTCTGAGATGGGGGTAGAGGGGTGGACCCAGGACACCAGGCGATTCTAGGTCTGGGCCAGGAAGCTGAGGAGGGAGGGAGGGAGGGAAGGCATGAGAGCAAGGACATGCTTTTCTGTGTGTGGGGAGCTTCAGGGAGCATTGCTCTCCTGCTGTGGGTAGAAAGGAGAAAGAGCTTTCCCCTTTGGAATGCACCCCTCCACCCCCCCATGCCACAAGACACAGACCTTCAGCATTTGGGCTGAATTAAGGGCGTCAGACATCAGCTGCCTCTGAATCATGGGCTGCTCTCAGCAGCGGGGAGCCGGGGGAGCACATAGGGATCACATCCTTATGGCAGTTTTCATACCGTCTGGTAGGCTCTGGGGGGCCTCGGGGGTGCCCAGGAGGAGGGTGGCTCTGGGCCCCCACCCTGGTTTCTTTTATAGCAGCTCCCCTTACCTGCTTTTATATTGTATTCCTGTTATTTCAAGTAAAGAGAGGGATCTTCATCCAAACATAGAGAGTGAGTAAACCACCCATGTGTCCCTTGTGCTGGTTTTACAGAGTTCCGGAGAAGTCACACAGCCAGACAGGGAGGGTGGGATTGGAACTCTGTCTGCCGGACTCATTCATGCACCCATGCCTGGATTCACTAATGGATTCAACACGTACGGACTGGATGCCCTGTACTTCCCTGGTCTGGTGCTGGGCAAGAGGACTCAGAGGAAGCTGAAATAGACAGGGGCCGTGTCCTCACGGAGTGTAGAGTCTAGTAGAGGAGATGACACTGATTAATAACAGCCACACACTGGCCCTTAATTGTCAGGATGGCACACGGCATAGCGTCACCGTGAGTTGAAACCAACTCAGCAGCACCTAACAACAGCAACCACCACCACGTGCTATGTACGTCACATGGCTCAACTCTCATGAGTAAACCCCCAATTTAAAGATGAGAACATTGAAGTACAATATACCCAGGTCCAGGCAGCTAATAAATGGCAGAGCTGGGATAGGAACCTTGGCCGTCTGGCTCCAGAAATAAATACAGTTTATTGCCTGTGGTGCTATCTATGATAAATATAGTTTACAGTCTATGGTGCTATCTATGTGTTTTATATATATATAGGGGAACCTGGCTGAGCTACAGTGGGGGATGGGGGTGAGGTGGCAGCAAAGGCTTCCTTGAGGAAGTGAAGCTTGAGCTAAGATGAAAGGATGACATTTACAGGCAACTGATTTTTGACAAGAGTGCCAAGACGGCTCAATGGTGAAAGAACAGTCCTGTCAACAAATGGTGCTGGGACAAGGGGAAAGCCAAACGCAAAAGCATGAAGCTGGACTCCTACTTTACATGGTATACAAAAATTAACTCAGAATGGATCAAAGACCTACATGTAAGAGCTAGAACTATAAAACTCTTAGAAGAAAACATAGGGGTAAGTCTCCCTGACCTTGGATTAATCAGTGTTTTCTTAGATATGACAGCAAAAGCACAAGCAACAAAAGAAAAAATAGGTGAACGGGGCATCATCAAAATTAAGAACTCTGCACTTCAAAGGACATCATTAAGAAAGTGAAAGACAACCCACAGGATGGGAGAAAATTTTTGCAAATCATGTATCTGATAAAGGACTTCTATCTAGAATATATAAAGAACTCTTAAAACTCAATAATCAAAATAAAAATAACCCAATTAAAAAAGGGGCAAAGGATCTCAATAGGCATTTCTCCCCCAAGAATGTATGCAAATGGCCAGTAAGCATATGAAAAGATGCTCAGCATCATTAGCTGCCAGGGAAAGGCAGCGCATAACCACAAGGAGATAACGTTTCACACTGACCAGGATGGCTATAATAAAAAAGGCAGATAGTAACTGATGTTGGTGAGGTTGGGGAAGAACACTCACACACTGTTGGTGGGACTGCAAAATGGTGCAGACGCTTTGGAAAACAGTCTGGCAGCTTCTCAAAAGGTTAAGCATAGAGTTACCACACCAAAACCAAAAACCAAACCTGTTGCCGTCACATCGATCACTCATAGTGACCCGATAGGACAGAATAGAACTGCCCTGTAGGGCTTCCAAGGAGCAGCTGGTGGATTCAAACTGCTGACTTTTTGGTTAGCAGCCGTAGTTCTTAACCACTGTGCTACCAGGCTTCCAGAGGTACCCTATGACCCAGCAATTCCACTCTTAGGAAGATAACGAACAGAAATGAAAACATATGTCCACACAAAAAAACTTCTACCTGAATGTTCATAGTAGCATTATTCGTAATAGCCAAAAAGTAGAAATAGCCCAGATGTCTATCAGCTGATGAGTGGATCAATAAAAGGTGGTAGGTATAGCCGTACAATGGAATATTAGTCAGCAATAAAAATAAAGGAACTGCTGATGAATGCCACAATATGAATGAACCCTGAAAACATTATGTTAAGTGAAGGATGACAATCACAAAAGCACAAAAGACCATGTATGATACCATTTCTAGAAAATGTCTAGAATAGGCAAATCTATAGAGACAGAGCAGGTTAGGGTTGCCTGGGCCTGGCAGGTGGGATGGGAAAGAACAGCGATTGCTAATGGGTTTTTTGGGGGGCTGGGGTGTGATGCAAATGTTCTAAAATTGTGGTGATGGTTGCACAACTCTGTGAATACATTAAAAACCACTGAACTCTGGACTTTAAATAGGTGAATTGTGTGGTATGTGAGTTATATCTCAATAAAGCTTTTATCAAAATAAAAAGATAGAAGGATGTTGAACCCAAACTAACCCCTGAGGTCACCTTGTAGCTAAATAACAAATTGGCTCAAAAAATAATGACTGTCACATATAAATACTGTGCTTCTTTACAAAAAAATCACCTATATGAGACCACAGGGCTAACAATTATTTTTACAAAGTTGAAAATGTAAAGGGGCACAAAACAGAGAACCCCTGAGGGAGCAGGAGAACAGTGGGATGCAGACCGCAAATTCTCAAAAAAAGACAAGACTTAATGGTCTGACTGAGACTAGAAGGACCCCGGCAGTCAGGGTCCCCAAACCTTCTGTTGGCCCAGGACAGGAACCATTCCTGAAGCCAACCCATCAGACATGGAATGGACTGGACAATGGGTTGGAGAGAGATGCTGATGAGGAGTGAGGTACTTGCACCATGTGGACACTTGAGACTATGTTGGCATCTCCTGTCTGGAGGGGAGATGGGAGAGTAGAGAGGGTTAGAAACTGACAAAATGGTCACGAAAGGAAAGACTGGAAGGAGGGAGCGGGCTGACTCATTAAAAAAAAAAGACTCATTAGGGGGAGAGTAATTAGTAGTATGTTAGTAAGGTGTTTTAGTAAGGTGTTATATAAGTTTATATGTGAGAGACTGACTTGATTTGTAAACTTTCACTTAAAGCACAATAAAAATTATTAAAAAAAAAAAAAGTAAGGGGGCAGGGAAACTAGATTAATGGAAGCAGAACAACCAGAGTGGAAATACAGTAATCCTCACTTATCTGTGGGGCATACATTCCAAGACCCCAGTGGATGTCTGAAACTGTGGATAGTACCGAACTCAATATATACTAATCTTTTCCTATACGTCGTACCTATGATAAAGTTTAATTTATAAATTAGGCACAGTAAGAGATTAAGAACAACGATAATAAAATAGAACAATTTTAACGATATACTGTAATAAAACTTATGTGAATATTGTCTCTTTTTGACGTATCCAAATTGCCAGTATCACTACTCTTGCACCTTGGGGCCGTTATTAAGTAAAACAAGGGTTACTTGAACACAAACACTGTGGACCTGGACAGTGGATCTGATAACTGAGACGGCTGCTAAGTGACTAACAGGCAGGTAGTGTGTATGACGTGGATATGCTGGCCAAAGGAATGATTCACATCTCGGGACGGATGGAGCGAGACAGCGGGAGATTTCATCACCGCTACTCAGAACAGGGCAAAATTTAAAATTTATGATTTGTTTATTTCTGGAATTTTCCATTTAATATTTATGGACCTCGGTTGACTGTGGATAACTGAAACCTTGGAAATCAAAGACGTGGATAAGCAGTGGACTACTGTAATGAGAATGTTCACACCTTGTGAAGAATGTAACCTACATTGCTGAACAATCTGTGCAGAAATTGTTGAATGGGAACCTAAACTTCTGTGTAAATCTTCACAGAAAACACGATAAAATACTATTAAAAATAAAACTGAAAAAAAAGATACAAGGATGAAGAAGCATTAAGTATGGACACGAAAGAGGCTGGGGCTTGAGGAGGGCCCTCTAAGCTAAGGGAACTGCCTGTGCAAAGACCCTATGGCTGGGAGCCTGGTATGTTTGAAGAAGCAAAGAAAGCCATGGGGCAGGAGCTCACAGAGCAAGGGAGGAAGAGGGGAGAAAAGAGGCTGGACAGTCAGTGGGATCAGGCTGTGCAGGGCCTCCAGGCCACGTGGAGGCAGGAAGAGCAGGGTGAGGCTGTCACGGTGGTACAGGTGAGAGCATGTGGCTCAACAAGCTTGGGCTGCCCTGTCCTGCCCCCCTTCCTGACCTGACCCATCCTGTCTGGGGGAGCCCTAGGATAGGATGCAAGTTCTGGGAGGAACTTCGAGGATCTCTTGTCACAAGGCTCTGTGAAGACCAGGCTCTATCATTTGCTGTGTGACTTCGGGCAAGTTACTTTCTCTCTTTCAGAGCCCCTCTGAGACTCTGTAAAGTAATAGCTCTTCCCGTTCTACCATCCTCAAAGGGTCATGGTGAAGTGGGTTCATGTGATGGTGTCCAGTGCTTTGCAAAGAAAGCTTAAAAACCCAGACAAAGGTCGATTTCTGTCTGCCGCCAGCTGCCTTCTTTCTGAATTCCAGGGTCTGGTGACTTGGCCGCACCCCCACTCTGGGGATGCTGGGGTTTTACGGAGGAGCTGGCTCTAATCCTGAGATTGGAGAGGAAGCCTCCAGGCCTGCAGGCTGCTCCTCCCCAGCTCCGAGTGGAGGCACTCGGGGGGTCAGGGAGTGGGTGAGCTGGGCTCAGATGGCTGTATTCGTATCCTGTGATCTGACTAATTGAGGGCAAAGGAGCAGGCCGGCTAAATGGTGAGGCAGAGCTGAGCATGGACTCCTTGGAGAGAAGCAAAGTCTGGGGCCATGACGGCTAGGAAGCTGTTTGTTTGTCCTCTGCACAAATACTTACTGAAGGCTTCTGTGCAACCTCAGCATTGTTCCCATATAGTACAGGCTCTAGATTAGAGGAGGAGGCTGAGGCCCAGAGTGGGGAAAGCCTTACGTAAGACACGACAGGATCAGTAAGGGGTGGAGGAAAACACAGAATCTGGAAAAATCAGCAAGGGAAGGGGCTTAGAAGTTTTCTGGTTCAATCTCCTCACTGCACATGTAGAGTAGAAGCTCCTAAAACTCCAATCATCGACAATTATTGAGAAGGCCAACTGCAAAAGGACAGAGGGTTGGACAGGATGATCTGCACTGCCTCTACACATTTCTGGTCATGACCTTCCTCTCCTCAAGCCCCTTCCATGGCTCCCCAGTACCCTTAGGTTAAGGCCTAAGCTCCTCAGTCTGGTCTCCAAGGCCCTTTTTCATGTTCTGCTGGCCCCTGCCGACCTTATTAGCCCCACACTCCAGCCAGACCCACTGTGTGCCACTCCTGACATTTGCCAGGCTTCAGGTTCCCACCACCATGCCTTTGTTCACCAGCCCTCTCTGCCCAACGCTCTTTTCTCCTTCTCCCTCTGGTCTTCCTGGCAAATACGCACTCATTCTTCAAGGATAACGTCCTCTGAAGATTTTCCCCACAAGGCGGTACTGATCCCACCCCTCTCTAGGCCTCCCCCACAGTACCCTACACAGGCCGTAATAGAGCCACCGTGACACTGAGCACACAGCCCCTTCCCCAGACTGGAAGCATCTCAGCTCAGGGACCAGGTCTGACCGGCTAAGGAAAACAATACAGAAGGAGAAGAGAGAGGAAGGAGGCCCCCCACCCCCGCCAAAAGAACCCCAGCCCTTTGCCGTCGAATTGCTTCTGACTTATAGCAACCCTAAAAAAAAATTTTTTTATTTATATAGGAAGGAAGGGAGGAAAAAATGGTGTTTCTTTCAGGTGTCTGCTCAAGTGCCCCCTCCTCCAGGAAGACCCCCAGACACTCTGCCTCTCCCTTCCACAGCCACACAGGCTCTTTGCTGGTGTTTTGGCACAGCGTAGTCACAGCTAACTCACCTTAGAGGCACCATATTCACACAATCTGGCATGCTGGAACTGAAGGAACGGTCCTTGGAGACCATGTAGACTGTGTTTTGTTTTATAGATGGGGAAAATGAGGCCCAGAGATGAGCAGGGACGCAGCCAGATTGGAGCAGAGTCAGAATTTGAACTCAGATCTGTCTAGCTCCAAACCCCAGGCCCCTTCCCCTGAACCTGCTCCCACTCCCTGATTCTGGGACCTCTGGAGCCTGGGAGTAACTTCTGCGGGCAGCACAGCCGGAAGTCTCACCTGGGCCAATGGGAACCCCAAGCCTGGCACACAGTGAGTGCTCAAAAAGCCAGATTGTTGTTCTTGTTCTCATTATTATTATTACTGGTCCACTTCTCCCACTAGTCAGTAGACTCTAGCACTTTTTTCTGGTTCCTGCTTTATCTCAGCTCCCAGCCTGGTGTCTGGCCCAGCAGAGGGATTCAGTGCACGTTTGTGAGAGGAAGAAGAGCCCGGTCACGTGAAGGGACTTACTGTGGGTCCCATAGACACGTCAGTCCGCGTGCCTCTTTCTGGGGAGGCTGGCACCATGTTTTGCTCACGTGGGGCATATGGGCCCACAGGATCTTAACAGAAAGGGCTCCTGAGGCCCCTCCCAATCTGAGTGTGACCTAAAGGAAAAAGAATGCATCCCAGGGTCAGCATCCTGTATGGCAGAGGAGGACACAGGCCCAGAGGATGGAAGGCTCCCAGACCCTTGGGTGAGGCTCAGTCCCCCTCATCTCCCCCTCTGTCAGGGTGCAGGGTAGAGGGGAGGGCGGGGGAGGCCTGTTCCACTTTGCATCTGCTTTGTGTCTTGCGGGGGCTGGCACATCACAAGGCTGCATGGCAGGGCGTTTACATTCCCAAGGGCTCCAGACGTCAGGGCTGATAAGGACGTCTCTGGTCTGGGAGCCTCTTTTGTGGTCTGGGAGCCTCTTCAGTGACTTTATCTCCCCAGATAGGCTGACCAGGCCTGGGGAGAGGAGGGTGCCCCACGTTTCTGAGCAGCCTCAGAGCCTGACATTCAGGTGTGGCTGAGCCCACCTAGCTCTGGTGTGGCTCCTCCCTGCCCATCCTCCACTCCCCACCCCCTGCACCCTAAGGTGGTTTGAAGTGTGGGAGGTGAAATCATTTGAAGCCTTGCTCATTCACATGTCCAGCAGTTGAAGCTTGACTGCTGGCTGAGACCTTGGCTGGGACTATTGGCCAGAATATCTATAGTGGCCTCTCCATGTTGCCTCAGCTTCCTCACAATATGGAGACTGGGTCCAAGGGCAAGCGTTCTGAGAGAGACAGAGACACACACACAGAGACTGAGAGTTGTGTTGTTGTTAGGTGCCATCGAGTTGGTTCCGACTCATAGCGACCCTATGCACAGCAGAATGAAACACTGCCCGGTCCTGCGCCATCCTTACAATCGTTATGCTCTAGCTCATTGTTGCAGCCACTGTGTCAATCCACCTTGTTGAGGGTCTTCCTCTTTTCCACTCACCCTGAACTTTGCCAAGCGTGATGTCCTTCTCCAGGGACTGATCCCTCCTGACAACATGTCCAAAGTATGTAAGACACAGTCTTGCCATCCTTGCCTCTAAGGAGCATTCTGGTTGCACTTTTCCAAGACAGATTTGTTCATTCTTTTGGCAGTCCATGGTATATTCAATATTCTTCGCCAGCACCACAATTCAAAGGCGTCATTTCTTCTTCAGTCTTCCTTATTCACTGTCCAGCTTTCACATGCATATGATGCAATTGAAAATACCATGGCTTGGGTCAGGCACACCTTAGTCTTCAAGGTGACATCTTTGCTTTTCAGCACTTTAAAGAGGTCCTTTGAAGCAGATTTACCCAGTGCAATGTGTCGTTTGATTTCCCGACTGCTGCTTCCACGGCTGTTGATTGTGGATCCAGGTAAAATGAAATCCTTGACAATTTCAATCTTTTCTCTGTTTATCATGACGTTGCTTATTGCTCCAGTTGTGAGAATTTTTGTTTTCTTTATGTTGAGGTGTAATCCATACTGAGGGCTGTGGTCTCTGATCTTCATCAGTAAGTGCTTCAAGTCCTCTTCACTTTCAGCAAGCAAGGTTGTGTCATCTGCATAACACAGGTCATTAATGAGTCTTCCTCCAATCCTGATGCCCCATTCTTCTTATAGTCCAGCTTCTCCAATTATTTGCTCAGCATACAGATTGAATAGGTATGGTGAAAAGATACAATCCTGACGCACACCTTTCCTGACTTTAAACCAATCAGTATCACCTTGTTCTGTCCGAACAACCACCTCTTGATCTATGTAAAGGTTCCTCATGAGCACAATTAAGTGCTCTGGAATTCCCATTCTTCCCAATGTTATCCACAATTTGTTATGATCCACACAGTTGAATGCCTTTGCATAGTCAATAAAACACAGGTAAACATCCTCCTGGTATTCTCTGCTTTCAGCCAGGATCCATCTGACATCAGCAATGATATCCCTGGTTCAATGTCCGCTTCTGAAACCGGCCTGAATTTCTGGCGGTTCCCTGTTGATATACTGCTGGGGCCGTTTTTGAATGATCTTCAGCAAAATTTTGCTTGTGTGTGATATTAATGATATTGTCCTATAATTTCCACATTCGGTTGGATCACCTTTCTTGGGAACAGGCATAAATATGGATCTCTTCCAGCCAGTCATCCAGGAAGCTGTCTTCCATATTTCTTGGCATAGACAAGTGAGCACCTCCAGTGCTGCATCTGTTTGTTGAAACATCTTAATTGATATTCTGTCAATTCCTGGAGCCTTGTTTTTTGCCAATGCCTTCAGAACATCTCGGACTTCTTCCTTCAGTACCATCAGTTCCTGATCATATGCCACCTCTTGAAATGGTTGAACATCAACGAATTGTTTTTGGTAAAATGACTCAGTGTATCCCTTACATCTTCCCTTGATGCTTCCTGTGTGGTTTAATATTTTCTCCATGGAATCCTTCACTATTGCAACTTGAGGCTTGAATTTTTTCTTCAGTTCTTTCAACTTGAGAAACGCCTAGCGTGTTCTTCCCTTTTGGTTTTCCATCTCCAGCTCATTGCACACGTCATTATAATACTTTACTTTGTCTTCTTCTTGAGCTGCTCTTTTGAAATCTTCTGTCCAGTTCTTTTACTTCATCATTTCTTCCTTTTGCTTTAGGTGCTTGACGTTTGTAAGCAACTTTCAGAGTCTCCTATGACATCCATCTTGGTCTTCTCTTTCTTTCGTGTCTTTTCAATGATCTCTTGCTTTCTTCATGGATGATGTCCCTGATGTCATTCCACAACTTCTCTGGCCTTCGGTTGCTTGTGTTCAGTGCATCAAGTCTATTCTTGAGATGGTCTCTAAATTCAGGTGGGATATACTCAAGGTCATATTTTGGCTCTCATGGACTTGCTCTGATTTTCTTCAGTTTCAGCTTGAACTTGCATAAGAGCAATTGATGGTCTGTTCCGCAGTCGGCCCCTGGCCTTGTTCTGACTGCTGATATTGAGTTTTCTGTCGTCTCTTTCCACAGATGTAGTTAATTTGATTCCTGTGTCTTCCATCTGGTGAGGTCTATGTGTATAGTCACTGTTTTTGTTGGTGAAAGAAGGTATTTGCAATGAAGAAGTCATTGGTATTGCATATTGCAAAATTCTATTATTCGATCTCTGGCATTGTTTCTATCACCAAGGCCATATTTTCCAACTACTTTGTTTCCAACTTTCACATTCCAATCACCAGTAACTATCAATGCATCCTGATTGCATGTTTAATCAATTTCAGACTGCAGCAGCTGATAAAATTCTTCTATTTCTTCATCTTTGGCCTTAGTGGTTAGTGCGTTAATTTGAATAATAGTCGTATTAACTGGTCTTCCTTGTAGGTGTATGGGTACTATCCTATCACTGACAGTGTTGTACTTCAGGATACATTTTGAAATGTTCTTTTTGATGAAGAATGCAACACCATTCCTCTTCAAGTTGTCATTCCCAGCATAGTAGACTATATTATTGTCCAATTCAAAACGGCCAATACTAGTCCATTTCGGCTCACTAACGCCTAGGTTATTGATGTTTATGCATTCCATTTCATTTTTGATGATTTCCAGTTTTCCTAGATTCATACTTCGTACATCCCAGGAGATGTTTGCAGCTGTTTCTTCTCATTTTGAGTCATGCCACATCAGAAAATGAATGTCCCGAAAGCTCGACTCCATCCACGTCATTAAGGTCAACTCTACTCTGAGGAGGCAGCTCTTCCCCAGTTATCTCTGGAGTGCCTTCCAACCTGGGGGGCTCATCTTCCAGCACTATATCAATGTTCCGCTGCTATTCATAAGGTTTTCACTGGCTAATGCCTTTCAGAAGTAGACTGCCGGGTCCTTCTTCCTAGTCTGTCTTAGTCTGGAAGCTCAGCAGAAACCTGTCCTCCATGGGTGACCCTGCTGGTATCTGAGTACTGTTGGCATAGCGTCCAGCATCACAGCAACATGCGAGTCCCCACAGTGCGACAAACTGACAGACACGTGGGTGGAGACAGAAAGAGCTGTATCATATTTTAAGACTTAGTCTCAGAAATCATGTAATGCCACTTCTGCCACATTCTATTCATTGCAGCAGTCACAAAGGTCTGCCCAGTTTCAAGTAGAGGGAAAAATAGACTCCACCTCTTGATGGGGAGGGACAAGGTTCTGGAAGAGCATGTGGAACTGGAGATACTCCTATGGCCAATATGCCACAGAGCCCTCTTCTCCTGACTGCTCATTCGCGGTCCCACTGCCCTGACCTGGTAAGACCCTTCTAGGGGCTCAACCAACATTGCCCCCTCTCGTCCCAACTTTGGAAGTGATGGGAGTGGGAGAGGCCCATGAAAGGCCATTTACTGAGCACTTCCTACCTGCCAGGTCTTACAGTGGACACTTCCATGCATTATTTCATTTGATTCCCACTATAATCCTGTTTAGGGAGCCCTGGTGGCACAGTGGTTAAGAACTATGGAGTGCTATGGCTGCTAACCAAAAAAGTCAGTGGTTCAAATCCACCAGCCACTCCTTGGAAAACCTATGAGGCAGTTCTACTCTGTCCTATAGGGTCACTATGAGTCGGAATCGACTCGATGGCGATGGGTTTGGGTTTTTTTGGCTTATAATCCTACTTGATGAGCAATGTGGCCCCATTTGTAGGTAAGGAAACTGAGGCTCAGAGAAGTGAGTGACTTTCTGAGGCCACAAGGAGTCAGCAGCGAGGCCAGGATCCGAAGCCAGGTCTGTGTGGCTTTGAAGGCTCTGATCTTGCCCCTGCACCAGCTGCCTCCAGGCTCCGGATAAGGAAGGTGCCACATGGTGAGGGATTAAGACCATGGGACTTGGGATCAGATTAACCTGGGTTCTTATTGAAGCTCTTGGCCTTGAGCAAATCACTTTTGCCTTTCTGAGCATCAATTTTCTCATCTGTCCAATGGTGATAATAACTTCTACATGTCAAACTTAAAAAAAGAAGAACTAATCTCTGTTACAAGCTTGGTATAGCATCTGACACATATTACTTGGGACCCAGACCACCTTGTCTCACCCTATTCAGGGCTCACCCATCTGTGGGGAGCAGAGCAGGTCTGCGGCTGCCTAAAGAATAGGCCCTCTGCCATTCACCAAGGGAGAGCCCCTGGGCTCCTACCGGCTATTTTTAGGCCAGTGTGGGCAACCACAGAATCACATGGTTGTAATAGTGCAGAGCTGTGGGGTTTACCACTGCCTGGCCAAGCCCAGGAGGAAAAGAAAACACTTCTAGTGACAGATGGTGGGTATCTGAGGTTAGAAAAGGCTTCACTTGCTTCCCAGCATCTCTAGATGACCTCACACAAGTCAGAGAGCCTCTCTGGGCCTCAGTTTTTTGGTCTGTCAAATGTGGATAGTAGTAAGAGCAATAGCTCACATTTTGAGGTGCTTTCCACATGCCAGATGCTGGTCAAACACTTCATGGGTGTCATCTGGCATGATTCTCACAGTGGTCCTGTGAGGGAGGCTTGAGGGAGGAGGCAGAAGTTGCTCAGCTAGAGGAGGGGGAAGAGACAAAACTAAGCCCAGCTCTTTGAACTGCTCTGCTTCCAGCTTCCCAGATAGACTGGAATGAAGGTCAAGAGGATTAGCTGAGATTATGGATGTGGATGTTTTTTAAACTGTAAATGAGAATGTAAACTGAACAGACCTCAGGGTCAACCTAGGCTGCGGCTTCAAACTGTACTCTGTGGAGACCTTCCTGAGCCCTCCCCAACCCAAGCCTTCAGCCAGAGCATGTTTCATTTATTCATCTGTTTTCCATGTGTGAGATCCTGGTAGGATTTTATTTTGGCTCCACTAGCAAAAAAAAAAAAAAAGAAAGAAAGAAAAAGACTTTGGAAACCACTAAGTGTGGGCTGAGATTGGAGGTGGCAGAGATATTTTTCAGGGCCCCAGGTGTCCCGGTCCCTGTTTCCAGGCTCAGTTCTTGGAGGGGCCCAAGCCTCAGGCCTACCCCCATTCCTCACTCAGGTGGAGCCTCTGACATTCTTATTTTTTGGGTCCAGGAAACAATGTTCCTGGAAGAGCCACCAGCCATGGTTAGAACCCAGACACCATGTAATTCCCCAAGAGGGGAGGAGAGAAGGGAACAAATGTATATTTGTGTGTATACACGCACATACGTATACCTACAGCCATATACACACATACACACCACACACATCACACAGGCACACACACATAGAGGCACTCAAAATATACAATGCTGGCAAAATGGACCTGAGCATACCAATGATTGTGAAGATGGTGCAAGACTGGGCAACGTTTGTCCTGTTGTCCATGGGGTCGCCATGAGTCAGAGATGACTACACGGCAGCTAACAACAACAATTACTATACACTTCCATGGATAAATGGATAAACAGGTACATATACTCAATATACCCACATTGTGAAAGCAGACATATTAACAGATGCTCACACAAACTTGTGCATGCTGCATGCCCATATAATCACGGGTATACATATATACTGCATTCACACACTTTCATACACGATAATGATAAGCACAGGTACACCAGCACCTGTATATACAACAAAATCACACCTGTATAGTCACCCACTGATGCAGGCACCAACACATGTGCACACACATGCATGCACGCACACACGCACACACCTTTACAAGCATAAGTACAAGCTTATCAAGGCTGCAAATCATGTGTAAGTACTGGCTTTTTAGCTCCTTGCTGCGGAGCAATTCTGCAAAGGTGCAGAGACACAAACACCTAGTTCCACTTCACCTGAAAACCCCCAGCCCCTGGGTGCGTGGGTGGGTGAACCAGCCACCCTCCCTGCAGGGGGCACAGTGGAAAGTATGACCTGAGTTGACTTTTTTCAATCAGAGAAAGGTGAGGGGTTTTTCCACTGTTTCTTCACCGTGTCAGGAGTGACCAGGGCCACCATTGCTAATCCACCTCCCATTGTCCTCTCTAGCCCTTGGGAACATTCAGGTTCAATACCAGGATTTACTCAGCAATGGGAGCTAAGATACACCTGACACCTACTGGGTGCCAGGCCCCCCCAGCTGGGGGCTAGAGGGACAGAGACCAGTTGGACCTGGGCCTTGCCCATGGGGTTCACAGTCAAGAGAAGAGGTGATGGGCAGGGTCAAAGCTCTAAAAATTTATTCAACTCATGTTCATTTTGCCAATTGATCAATTTTTCATATGAACATTTTACTGAATATACTAAATTTATGATAAATAAATTTATCGAATAAGTTAATAATGTTATCTTTCAACTCTAAAATATAGAGTTATTTTTATTGGATGGACTAAAATTTGTTTTCATTTTGTCTTCACAGCGGCATTTGAAGAAATATTCAGAGAGGCATGTAATATTTGTACCTGGAGAGGGGCTTTCTGGGGCATCCACCAGGAACAGGGTGCTCTGGGAGCCCTGTAGCATGACAGGTTTCCAGGACCACCTGCCCCAGGTGCGTGCAGCTTATACATGGAATTCTCCTCTCACTTGCCTTGTGACCTTGGTCAGGTACCTTCTCCTCTCTGACTTCTTTTCCCGTTTAAAAAAAAAAAGACAAACAAAACCCATTGGGGTCGATTCTGACAAATAGCTACCCTGTGAGGCAGAGTCGAACCGTCCCATAGGGTTTCTAAGGAGCGCCTGGTGGATTCAAACTGCTAACCTTTTGGTTTGCAGCCATAGCTCTTAACCACTACGTCATCAAGGTTTCCTTCTCCCATTTACAAACAGCTAATCTTTAGGGTCTTGCTGACATCTTTAGGGTCTTTTAATCTTTAGGGTCTTGCTGACATTTAGTAAGACCTTGAAGCTTCCTGTGACCTCGAACCCCCAGTGTGGCTGGGGTCTGAGCCAAGGGCATCAGAGAAGGTGGTACCTCTGTGGGGTGCCCAGCCCTGCTCTGAAGTCAAAACTGTGGCAGACAACACCCACCCATACTGCGTCGGTGCCTCTGTCTGAACCGTGACATTTCTGGGCCCTGTCCCCAGCCCCAGGCTGAGGGGCCCAGTGTGCCCTGCGGGGGGCGGGGGGGGCACTCGGCTGCAGGGGGCGGGGCTCAGCTAGTTTTCCTTTCCTTTCCTGGTAACACGCTCGCTAACCTCATTTCCTTTTTCTGAAGGGAAATGCCATTGACATCACACAGCTGGATTTTCAGAGGCCAGATGAGAACTCGTGATGCCCTCGCTGCAAGAAGGATGCACAAGTGGGCTGGACGCAGGTGGATTTGGAGAACCCCTGATCTGACGCTCCTACTCCTTGCTTTACAGATGGGCAGCCCTGGGCCAGAGAGGCGGAGAGACACGCCCAGGGCTCTACAGTCACGCGCTTAATGGGGACCAGAACCCAGGCTCCGCCTCCAGCCCCAGGATCTGCGTGGAGAGGCCCAACTCTACGTCAATAATGGCAGAAGTATCCACGTAGTTGCCCAAGTCAGAAACCCGTCCCAACCTGGACTCCTCACTTCCACCCCTCTCAGTGCAGTCCACTCCCCTATCCATCCCCAACCCACCCCCAGCTCGGGTCTCCTTGTCTCTCACCAGGAGCTTCTGCACAGGTCTCCGCATTCACGCTTGTTCCTGCAATCCATCCTCTGTCCAACTTCCTGGGCGATTTATCTCCCCGCAATGCGAGAGCCCACGACATTGCTCTACAGTTTATGCCCTTCTACGACTCCTTGTGGAAACCCTGGTGGTGTAGTGATTAAGTGCTACGGCTGCTAACCAAAAGGTCAGCAGTTCAAATCCGCCAGGCACTCCTTGGAGTTCAAATCCGCCAGGCACTCCTTGGAAACTCTACGGGCAGTTCTACTTTGTCCTGTAGGGTCGCTATGAGTCGGAATCGACTCGACGGCACTGGGTTTGGTTTGGTTTTTTGGAGGGCTCTTTGTGGCTCAAACGTTACACATTTGACTGCTAAACAAAAGGTCGGCAGGTCAAATCCACCAGCCCCCTCCTTGGAAACTCTATGGGGCAGTTCTACCCTGTCCTATAGGGTCGCTATGGGTCCCAATCGACTAGACGGCAATGGGTTTAGGGCTTCTTGGCTGGACATTCGAGGCCCTTCATGGCACTCCTCATCTTCCTCTCCACCTACTGTCCCTGATGTGCCCCTTCGCTCCCTCAAGGCAGAAATTACTTTCCATCTGCACATTGGAGAACCTTCTTGCATTTGCCCATGCTGTACCGTCTGCCGGTAACTCCTCCCTCTACACGCCTATTCCGGCACGCCAGAGGGAAGCTCAGCACTGGCACCCCGGGATCCCCCACCACATCCCACCCCACCCCACCCCACCCCGCGAAGCCTTGGATGATACTAATCTCTTTGGCCTGCATGTTTAGGCCTTCCCCTACCCCTTCTTGAGAGTAGTAAAAACGTTTTATTGTGAAAAATTTCAATCATACCCAAAAACAGAGAATAATACAAAGAACCCCGTGTGTTCCTCACTCAGCTTCAACGCTCACCAACTCATTCACTCTTGCTTCATTTATATTCTCCAACTTCCTCCCCATTGTATTATTGTGAAGCAAGTCCAAAACATCAAATAATTTTAAACGTTGCAATATGCATTTCTAAAGATAAAGGCATGACAGAATACCGCTACATAGCTAAAATTTTAGTAGTAATTTTTAATATCAAACATCCAGTTGTGTTTACATTTCCCCAATTATCTCATAAGCGATCTTTTAAAGTCAGTTTGTCCAAAATCAGGATCCAAACAAAGTCCATACATTATGTTTGGTTGTTACATCTCTTAAGTTTCCTTTGATCTATAGGTTTCTCCTCCCTCCCATGTTTTCTTGAAGAATTTGTTTAATAAACCAAGCCTCTTGTCTTGTGCAGTTTTCCATATTCTGGATTTTGCTGACTGCATCCGCATGGTGTTATTTAACATATTCTCCAGTCCCCTGCCTTTCCTATAAATTGGTTGTTAGATTTAAAAACTTGATTATATTCAAATACGAAGTTTTGGCAAAAATACTTCATAGGAGGTGTTGTGTGCTTTACCTAGGAGGTGCATAACGTCTAATATCTCCCTTTTAATGATGTTAGAAGACTTTAATCATCATTGTATTGGTTCATTATTTCATTTGAGATTTATAAAACAGTGACATTTTAATGCTATTACTACTTCTTCATTTGTTAGTTCGAATACTTCTACAAAGAGAAACTTCTCAGCTATTTGGTGTCTCTGAGGTAGTTTGTTTAGGAGAGCAGGATAAATGCTTAGTGCTATATACCAATTTTCAGAATAGAGTGACTTTCCTACCATTCTCCAAAGGAGACCAACAAAAGTTTTGCTTGTTTGCTTTTAGCTTTTTTGTATCATTAACTGTTTTTTTTTTCTTTTTGTTTTATATTTGTTGTATTTCAATCCATTGCATTTTCCTTGCTATTACTCTAATTGTGCTGTCTTTGGCCAGTAAGGACCTCTTTAATTAACTCCTGAGTCCTTTTGACATGATCCTAGCCTTCTGACTCTCTGGCACGATAAGATGTCCAGGTTCATCTTGTAGATTTTCTGCCCCAGGCCTGGAATCAACTCTTTATCTGAGAAGTCTTGGTTCCCTGTAGTGAGAAGGGGTATTTAGAGACCACAAATTTGGATGCTAGGGGTGCCTGATGCTTCTTGGTCATTGCTTCTGGGCGTTTTCAGTGTGTAGAGTGGGGACATATTTTTTCTTAAGAAAATAAACATGAACTCCTAGTGATATTTTAAACAAAATCTAGGGTTATAAGATTTTTACTTAAGTTCTTTGATTTTGCATTTATATTTCTTTTCTCTAATGCTGGACATCTTGCTTCCTAATATTAACATGATTACTGGTTCATTTTCTTCTATGTTCTCTCTCTCTCTATAAAATATAATAAAAATGTCAGACTAACAATATCAATAATATTACTAACAATATGATTACTAAAAACACTTTATAATTTGTTAACATTCTCTTTGTCCTTAGAGTATACATCCTACTAGTAGATGCGTGGAGCCCTGGAGGCACAGTGGGGAGCTCGGCTGCTAACAAAGAGGTCGGCAGTTTGAACCCAACAGCTGCTCCCTGGAAACCCTGCAGGGCAATTCTACTCTGTCCTATAGGGTCACTATGAGTAGAAATTGACCCGGTGGCAAGGGGATTTTGTAGATGTACAAATCGCTAGGTTTTTAAATCACTTGAAATAATTCCACTCTGCACGGTGAAGTCAGCAACTTGACACACAGATTCATTTATTTCATTTTGATATTTTTTATTGTTTTTGACTGTATTTTGATTTAATTTTGTTTTGTTATTATGTAAAGCATTTGCCTGGCTCTAAATTTAATCTCCAGAACAAGGTGTATTCAAAGAAGTCTAGCTTCTACCCCCATTGCCTTTATCCTATTTCCTCCTTCCTCCAACAGATAATTTTTAATTTTATTTTTAGCTGATTTTTTTAAATGTAAGAAAACAGGCATATAATTCTATGTTCCTTTCCCTTTTCTTGATAAATGATAATTACCATATATGCTTTCTTCTACTTTGTTTTTTTTCCAGCAGTTGTACCCTGCAGATCACACCATCACTGTATACAGAGATCTCCATTCCCTTTTCCAACTCCAGGGTCCTCCATTGTGTGACAACTAATCCTCGCCGATGGACATTTAAGTGGTTTACAGTTTTTACTGTTATAAATGATGCTGCCATGAATAGCTTCATGCAGACATCTTGTCAAATTTTTGCCAGTGTATCTTTGGAATAGATTCCTAGAAGTGGGGTTTCTGGGTCAAAAGGTACAAGGATATGTAATTTTGATAGAAACTGACAAATTTGCCTCTATATAGGGCTTGCACTGTTTTGTATTTCCACTAGGCAATGTATAAGAGGGTCTGTTTTCCCATAGCCTTGGCAACATGCTCTCACATTCTTGGACTTTTGCCAATATGATAGATGACAAGTGGTGTCTTAGTTTAGTTTTAATTGGCATATCTCTGATTATGAACAAGGTTAAACTTTTTTTCATGTATTTAGATTCTGATTCTTTTTTTCTGTCCCTAGTGTCCTGCACAAGGCCTGACGCAGATGAGGCCTTTAGGAGAAATTTCTAGAATGAATGAAGGAAGGAACAAATGAACCAACAAAAGAGGAAATGGAGCCTTGAAGAGGGTGGCTACCTTGCTCAAGGTCATGGGTTAAATGATCATCAGAGTTGGGATAAAAATTGATCTCTTTTTTTCCCCCTTGGCTAATTTATTTTTTTTTCTGACTAAAAATGAATTGAAGTTTATACTAGAAATTTTGGAAAGCACAGGAAAGTATAACATAGGAAAAATTCAATCTTTTTATCCCAAGTAAACCACTTTTAAGCATTTTAGTATATTTCCTCCTAGTCTGTATGCATTTTTTCCATAGTTATGATTACACTACATGTATGATTTTATATTCTACATTTGGCCACTTAACACTTTGTATACATAATTTTAATGGCCATCCAATATTCCACTATCTGAATATACCTCAACATATTTAACTTTTCCATTCCTGCTGGACTTCTAGATTGCTTCCAGATTTTTGCTATTATAAATAAATTCTGCTGTGTTCATCTTTGTTCACATTCTGGATGTTCCCATTAGGACTGATTCCTGGAAGTGGAGTTCCTGGAATCCCAGCACTGAGTTCCAAGTTCAGGGCTTTGCTTGGCTGTGCTCAGGGGAGACAGTTTGCTAAGCTTTGCCTCCTGACCCCCCAGACCCCGAGCCTGACCTGGTTCTCAGTGTCTGTGATCTTCAGTACACCCAAGACAGATCAGCTGATGTGTGGGAGGAACTGGGAGGGATGGAGCTTACCAGGAATGGGGAATCAGAATCTCCTGCCATTCTCCCCAGTGCTCCTTGCGCTCAGGGGTTATGGACAGATAACCTGGAACCAACAAGAGGAAACGCACATGGGCAAGGTCAAACCTGGTGACAGGTGCAGGGCAGGAGGGATGCTGAGTGGGCATGGCCTCTGCTTTGGAGGCGCTCACAGTGCAGTGGAGCCCCCACCTTATAAAGGGCTCCATCTTAGAGTCTGACATGGTGCCATTTCACAGATGGAGGGACCTGAGGTAGCTGTCCAGAGGTGGTGGCTATTGAGTGTCATAGTAAAGAACACAGGTCTTTTTTTGGCAGATGAGGTTGGGCAGTGGCCAATCCAGAAGGGTCCTGTGAACCAAGGTCTTGGACCTTGTCCTGTAGGCAGCGAAGCAGGGGAATGATGGAGTCAGGTCTGAGTTAAGGCCGAGCCTTTTGGATGCTCTGTGTTGAAACTAGGCAAACAGTTAGGATGAAAGCAAAACCCAGGCAGGACACAGTGAAGCCTGAATCAGAGCAGTGGCCATAAGGAAAAGCAAGGAAGATCAAGAGACATTGGATTGATACTCGAAACAGAAAAACGTTCTGTTAATTTATTACCTCCCTGTGATGTGAGAGGGTCCCTGGCCTGAAGTCAGGATACCTGGTTCTAGTCCCAGCTCTGTTTGACCTTGAGTACGTCCCTGTCCTGTATCCGTTTCCACTTTTGTACATCAAGGAAGTTGCCCTAGGTCATCTCTAAGGCTCTTATGTTTGGAAAATTCTGTGATTCCAAGGGTGAAGAGTGGCTGTGGTCCCTGGAGGGGAAAGGAAAGGAAAAAATCCAGGAACTTAGCAGGAGGAGCAGCCAGGCCTAGAGTCTCGGGGCCCAGGCTCTCTCTCTCCTTTCCGTCAATGCTGCAGCATTAATGTCAGTGGCAGTGGCCTGGGCCAAGGCCAGAAGCCGGCTGAGGGAGGGAGGAATTGTCTCTGGCTCGAGGAACAGAGAGTAAAAAACGCAGAACTTCCAAAATAACCGCGAACAAGTCGTCAGCTCTGGCTGTGTGCCCAGAGGTTTCGAAACTGTTCTCCCAGCTTGACTATCAAGAGTGAGCCAGGTTGGGGGAGGACAGACCCATTTCCCCTCTGTGCATCAGAAACTCCAAGATGACGAGGGGCACTGAGGATGCCTTTGGCTGCAGTAAGAGAAAACTCTGCCCCCAACAGACTAAATAAAATAAGGCAATGCATTATCTCATACCACTGCAAGGCCAGAGATGGGCAGCTCTGGCACCAGTGGCTGCTCCTGGTGTTGTCAAGAATGCATGCTTTTCTGTTTCTTTCTTGTTCTTGGCTGCAACCCCATGACGGCTGTTATGCTCCTCAGGGTTGAAAGACGGCTCCAGGGGGCAATAGGAGCTGCATACTTCCAGTTGAATATTCAGCAGGGGAGAGCAAGAGAAAACTTCTCTCCCAACCTGGCACTATAAATCCTTTAATTTGGTCTAATTGGGACAAATTGGATCATGTTTCAACCAATAATGCTCTTTAGGGAAATGCCATGTGCTGACTGGCTTAGATAAATTGGGATCTAGAGCTAGACTGGACTCCCTGAGTGTTGCAAATGGTTAACATGCTCAGCTGCTAACCAAAAGGTTAGAGGTTTGAGTCCACCCACAGGTGCCTAGGAAGAAAGGGCTGGTGTTCTACTTCCCAAAAATCAGCCATTGAAAACTCTACAGAGCACAATTCTACTCTGACACACATGGGGTTTCCATGAATCGAAGCCAACTTGACTACAACTTTTTTTAGTGCTAGATCTGGGCTGGGAAGATTATCTGAACAGAATTGGGGTTCTGTGATGAAGGAAGAGGAGAACAGAGGCTGGCAGGCAACTAACATGTCCTCATGGGGTCAGTAGGACAGGCATCATCTCCAGATCACCGCTGAGGACACTGGGGCACAGGGAAGTGGACGGGCTTGCTTGGCCACATAGTGGGTAAGTGGCAGAGGCTGAATGGAAAATAAACACACAACAAACAACTACGCAGGCTCCAGCTGCCAGCCCAGGGCTTTCCCAGGCATGGGGCCTGTTGCCTCCTCTGGGCTTCCACAGTCCCTCCACACAGCGGCCCTCTGTCTCAGAGCTCCTCTGTCAGTGCTGGGATCGCCCCCTCTCCAGCCTGCATGTGCACGCACTCATTCATTACACAAGGTCTCCCGAGAACTACTGGGGCCTGGCCTGGGAAAATCCAAAGCCAGGAGTGTGCATTCAAATTCTGGCTTTGTGCTTCCATGTCCTCCTCTGACACGGGACCATAAACCCCACCTTTGGTCCCTCTCAGCATAATTTGGGGTCAAATGAAATGAAGAGAGTGCTTTGCTAACTGTGAAGTGCTGTAGAACCACTAGGCTTCCCTTCTCTTGGTGGAAAATAGCTCATTCCGTGGGCCTCAACTGTACTCAGTACCAGAAGACCATAGAAGCGGATGGCCAATGGACCTATGAAACATCCAGACACGTATTCATTCAACTGCAAATGTGTATTTCTAACCTATCAATTGATAGATGAGGGTACAAGTTCATAGAGGGATGGTGACCTGACCAAGGTCACACAGGACTAGAACTCACATGGGTTCCCAGCCCTGTTTATCCTGCACCAGGCCCCAAGGGTCAAGTGAAGTTGATCACCTGGTCTGGGGCGGGGAGGGGAGGAGTGGGGGGAAGGGGGTGCGCAGCTGTAATACAGTGTGTGCCTGCCAGCACGTCCCCAAGTTTCTCGGGGGCCATTCTTCAGGGGTTCACTGAGGCGAGGACACACTTCCCCTCGGGTGGCTTCCTGTTTTGGCCAAACAATGTCTCTTGCCAGGACATTGTGCCAGCTGGTTGCAGCTGTTGCCAAGGCCTTGGCTTCTTGCATGCAGAGAGGGGAGAAGTCCTGACCCAGAGAGATCTCTGCTGGCCTTGCCAGGCCAGGAGCCCCACATTCAGATGTGGCCTTTGAACTGGACTGAATTTATTTAATTTCTTCGTGTAATGATCACACACACATGAGCACCTTCTGTTTGCCAGGTTCCATCCTGGTTACCCAGAACACAGAAGTAAATATGACAAGAATTCAGCAATTCTACAAACAAATGATAAATATCCTGCATCCACAAAGAGTAGAACATTATTTAGGTATTAGCAATGAGATACGAATAAGATATACCCTATAAATTCATTGGCTGATTCATCTATTTATCCTCCCAATACCTTGTAAAAGCTCAGAGTTTGTTGCCAATCATTTGCATGGTAGTATGAATTAGTGCAAACAGCTTCTTTCTGATGGAATGTCTCAGGGCACATGGGTATTAATGGGTGTGGGTAAAAATAATGAAAAGGAAATTTTTTATGATGACTTTTTTTCTTTAAATTTTTTTTATTGTGCTTTAAGTGAAAGTTTACAATTCAAGTCAGTTTCTCATACAAGAACTTATACACACATGGTTATATGACCCTAGTTGCTCTCCCTACAATGTGAGAGCACACTCCTTCTCTCCACCCTGTATTTCCTGTAAATGGCAACTTTTTTTAATAGGTGAAGAAACCAAGATTCAAGGATATGAAGGGGCTTCCCTAAGATAAACGATAGAGTCAGGGCTTTAACGCAAGTCTTCAGACTTCAAGCCTTGCACACCAAGATGCTTCAAAAAGCAGCCAATCTAATTGGCAGACCCACCAGACTGGAGATGCTGTGGGAGGGACCTGTGTACGTGGGGAGGGGTTGCTTCCTGCAGGATAAAATACGTGGTGGAGACTAGATAGAGGGAACGAAATATTGAGTATCAGCTATGTGTTAGGCACTTACATTCACTTTCATGAGGCAGTTGTTGTTATTCCTTCTCTAAAAACCAAACCAAAACCAAACCCAGTGCCATCGAGTTGATTCCGACTCATTCCTGCTCTACAGACGAGGAAAATTAGGTTTCACGTGAAGAACCCACTTGAACATCTAGTAAGCAGTGAAGCGTGAGCCTTCACCCAGGTTCATTACTGTGCTGATTGTTCTCCATTTGCCCCCAGATGTATTCTTTGTTCTGCTCTGTGTCCCAGGAGGCTGGTTTCTGTGGGCTGTATCACCTTGTATTGGGCTCAGCCAATGGCAGGCTGTGGCAGAAGATCACAGAGCAGAAGGAGAGAGACCAGAGTATTTAGTCCTCCTGTTTTTCCCTTCATGGTGACAGTCTGGTAGAAGCTGCACTCTGAGATTACAGCTCCTGTTGGGTGGCCCTTCTTCTATGACTCCAAGTAACAGCCCAACTTCTGTAACACACCATTCCTACCCTTGCCCCTGTAGACCTAGCCTAGGAGCGGTAATGGCTTTCCACCATTGCTAGTCTCTGAATGTTTCCTCATTCCTTGTTGATTTCCTTAACCCTGCCCACACGTTATTCATCTCTCTTTAGTCAATCATCTTGAGTGTGTACCCATTTTCTGGGAGAATCTTGCCTAATATAAGCCCCCTATTCAGGGCTCTGAGCTGAACCTTTCCCCCAATCTTTTTGCATTTCTTCTCTGCCTCCACAGGGATGCAAACACCCACCCCGACCCACACCTATCCGAGACAGGGCAGTGACTTAGAAAAACCTGCTTCTCCTTGTGCCTCCTACCTTGGCTTTTGGGCCAGCGCTACTGTGGAAACAATGAAGGGAGGTTCCCAAGGACTGGGACTAGGTCCCTGCCATGCCTCCATTTCTTCGGATAGACAGTCCTCCGGAGCTTGGGGCTTGGAGGAAGCAGAATGTTCTGCTGGGGGATTCTTGAGGGAGTAGTGGTCTGGTTCCAGATTTGTCTGCTCCCTACCCCCATGGGGTAGGAAAAAAAGCAGAGCCTCCTCCTTCAGAGCCACAGGATCCTTACAAGTCACCCAGGCAACGCTTCTTGGTTCGGCAGCAGGAACAGGCCCAGGAGAGAGACTCTAGGAAGTCTTATGGTGGATGCCTCCCATGTCTGTATCTCCAGCCCTACCTCCCTCCTGAGCACCAGACAACATCCACAGTCCTCCAGAGACCTCTGTAACCCACAGGAACCTGGCACCCAGCAGGTCCTCCCACCCCTCCCCCTGCTCTTCTTCCCATGTCCCCTCAATTAGCAAACGGCACAAGAAGGCTAGAGTCAGTTCTCACTGTTCCTCTTGTCCATCCCCAATCCCTGATATTATTCAGGCTCTCCCCATGTCCAGGCGGTCCTACTTTGTAAACTAGCCTTGACTCTGTCATCTTTTCTCCAGGCCCATTGCCAGTTCCTTAGCATGAATCTCATCACTAACACCAAATTATGACTAAATGGCCTCCTCACTGGTCTCTGTCTTCTCTTGCTCCCTCCAATCCATCATCCACTCAACAATCAGAGTAGCCTTTCAGAAATACAAATCTAAGCATCTTCTGTGCTTAAATGGCACTCAAGCTCTTTAACCTGTGTAACATGCCCCAGGACTCCCTCTTCACCTCTAAATCAGAGCCCTATTTGATGTTCCCATAATCCATTAGCCTTTGGGGGCTTCTACATGTGCAGCTCCCTGCTATGAATCAGTTCCAGAATGCCCCCTTGGAAAGGGTTCCTCCTGATTCCCAATGACACCATCACTGGAAGCTCTCTTAGTTTGGGTTCCCCCAAAAGCAGAGTGCGAGACAAGGACTTGGGTGCAGGTAGTTTACTGCGGAGATGATCCCAGGGAGCAGGAGTAAGGGAATGGGGAGGGTGAGACAGAGAACGAAGAGAAGCCTCATCAGGGTGTGTTATGTTGGGCTGCACTGTGGAGACAGGGCCTGCATTCCACCAGGACCCTTCAAAGCACACAGAACGATTCCCAGCATTGCCTACCTGCAAGATGGGAAGGTGGACGTGGTCCACCGAGTCCTACCCCCACTGGGTGCAGGCTGCCCCAATAGGTATTAACTCCCCTAGATTTCTGGGCTGTGTTGTCTGTCCAAGCAAGCTCCTGTGGTGCCAGGAAGCCTGTGGCAAATGTGCAAACTGGGGCTTGTACGTGGAGCAGGACACTGGTCGTTTGAGATGGCTCTGAGCTTGCAAGGAAGTATCCACCACAGCTGCAGCTGAAATCAGACGTGAGCCAAGGGATGTGACAGGGTTTCTGAGGCGGCTACACAGATACTTTCCTTAACCAGTCAGTACATCTGAATTGCCGGAGCTTAGCCCGCATGAGGCACCCCGAGGTGTTGAAGAGAAGCATATGCTCACGGTGCACTTGAGGAGCTTAATGAGCTGGCCTTTGCTCTCAGATTTCGTGGGTTCACACCCACTTCTCCTGGGACCTTGAGCAGGACATATCACCCTTGAGCCCACAGTGTTTTCAGCTGTAAAATAGAGATAATCATTTTTACCATAAATGGTGTTTGTGAGTGTCTTAGTTTCCTGGAGCTGCTATAATGAAATGTCACAAAGTGAGTGGCTTTAGAGAACAGAAAATTATTGTCTCAAGTTCTAGAAGCTAAAGCCCAAATCAGGGTATTGACCATGTTGATTCTTTCTGAGGGCTGTGAGAGAGGAACAGCTCCATGCCACTGTCCAAGCTTCCGTGGCTGCTGGCAACCTTTGGCGTTCCTTTTCTTGTAGGTGCATCTTTATGTGTAGCTGTGTCTTCCCCTGTGTGCGTGTCTCTTTGGCTTTCCTCCTCTTTTATAAGGACAGGAGTCATGTAGGATTAGGACCCACACTACTCTAGTATGACCTCATGTTAACCTTCAAAAACTCTATTTCCAAACAGGGTCACCTTTTCAGGTTAGGGGTTTGCGCTTCTCCATATCTTTGAGGGGGACACAATTCAATCCATAACAATGAGTATCAAATATGCCCCTAGAAATGAATGCTAATGGTAGAATCTGATGCCAAATGCAATTAGTTACGTCAGTTTCTTTTCCTCTCTCGGAAGATGGCAGCCTCACACTTTTCCTCCCTCCCCTCCCTCAGTCAGGAGTGCATCCATCTCCTCCATGCCTTGCTGCACTTGTTTACCCTGGTGCCCAGGAACTCTGGCCTCCTGCAAGCAGACACTGGATTTGCCCTGTCCCAGCTTTTGGGCCAGCACATCGGCGGCCCCCACCCCTGCTACTGTACACAGCAGAAGTAAATTTTACTGAAGATTTTCGTGGGAAAGCAGAAAAGCTGATAATGCATGCCACACAGCAATAACTTTTTTTTTTTTTTAAATCCTTGTTAGCTGCTTCTATCCTTCCTCTAAAACCCTCTTCTGCCTTTCTCACCTAGGGGCATTTAGCCTGAACCCAGCACCTCCAGTTCTATTCCTCCACACTCCTCCCTGCTCTTTGGGTTCTGGGTTCCACCCACCAAAAAAAAAGGCAATTTCTTTTTCTGCTAGGAATAGCATTTTCCCATCATTCTCTTCAAATTTGTTGGAATTTGTTTATGTGTTTACATTTCCTGACTCTCTGCTGGCCTGGGAATGGCGGGAAAGGTTCACTGAAGACTTCTTGAAAGAGGCAGCTTTGAAGCTTGCTTGTAAAGAGTGGTCCAGATTTAGACAGGCAGAGTCATTAAGGGAAGTCCTTGCAAGGAAGGGGAATGATGGGAGCAAAGGTGGGAAAGCTTAGGGCGTAATGGGGAAAGAGTGGGTGCTCACAATGGGCTGGGGCATGGGACGGTGAGGTAGGGTGGGACGGGAAGATGAGGATATAATGATGTCCAGGTATCAGAGTTTGGGAATGCATTTAACTGGGAAGGCAGTGGAGCAATGTGGAAGGGAGATGGATCCACAACAGGACTCCAGCAAGATTATTCAGCGACATAATAGACTCAGGACAGGGAGACCTGAGAGGGGATGGGGCCACAGTCCAGGTGAAAGAGGATGAAGGCCTGACCCCCTGAAGGCTTGTGAAAAGGGGTGTGAGGATGAAGAGGTGACGAGCGACATTTAGGAGGAACAGCTGCGGGCCTGATGGCTGATGTGGAGGTATTTTCCCCTGTGAGGTATCTGTCTTGAAGCTCCTCCTCCTTCTGAAGATGCCACGCTGAGAATTTCCGTGATGTCTTTGGTGACATATACATCACCCCCACCTCCAGTCCCCTCTCAGACAGCAGGGAACAAGCTGCCCCCACCCCAGGGTGCTGAGGTTTCTTGTCCACAATGTCAATTCATGGAAGCAGGTGATTTTTCATCTTTGTTTTTTGTATCAACTTTTTTATTATTACTTGTGAGTGATATTAGTTAACTGTCGAAAATTTGGAACTACAGTGGCATTTGATCTTATCGGTATAAGGTGAAAATTGTATACAGTATTTATGACCCTGGATAATCCCTTAAGTGCAAGGACTGGATACTGGAAATTCAAGAGACAAAGATTACGTTATTTAATTTTCTTACCTTTTGACTATGACCTTCTTTTCCCCAGAGCATCAAAAGCCAATGTCTAGTTCAAAATGGAGTGAGAAGACAGGGATTGGAAGTGGTGGGTAGCTAAATTAAATGCTCGTTGGGTCTAAGACCACTCACTATAGAGGAAAGTCAAAGAAGAAAATAAAAATCACCTGAAATTCTCTTCCTACTCTTCCTTTCGGTGAATATCTTCTTTTCTGTCTCTCTTTTTCTTTTTAATGCACATTAGAAGCTAGACTCAGCAGGATGGAATCAGATAATAGCTTAATTTTTCTGACAATAGTGTCTTTCAAGCCTATCCCACCAGCTCTCCTTTCCCTCAATCTGGACGATGATATCTTGGACGGATTCCACAACATCTTGTCTTTTTTGTTAGGTCCAGGTTATCAGCAAAGAGTCTTAGTTTCAGTTATTAAAAAAAAAAAAAAAAGTCTGCAGAAAATTGGGACAAATCAGCATTAAGTGTCTCCTGCTGTGACGCCCTGTGAATGACACAGCTTCACGGCTGTGGTATTTCTGCTGAAAAGGCATAGCCTGAACCTGAACAGGAAATATCTGATAAACCCAAACTGAAAAACATTCTACAAAATAATTGGCCCAGAATCATCAAAAGTGTCAATGTCATAAACAACAATAAAAGACTGAGGGACAGTTTCAGATGAAAAGAGACTTAAAAAAGTGGCAATTAACAAATGACCATCACAGGAGTAAGACATATGCACTCCCAAGTTCTTTGCAGCATTATTCACAATAGTAAAAAGATGGAAACAACCTAAGTGCCTACCAACAGATGACTGGATAAACAAACTATGGTACATACACACAGTGGAATACTACACAATGATAAAGAACAAAGATAAATCCACGAAACATCTCACAACATGGATGAATCTGGAGGACATTATGCTGAGTCAAATAAGTCAATCACAAAAGAACAAATATTGTATGAGATCACTATTATAAGAACTCAAGCAAAGGTTCACACACAGAAAAAAAAGTCTTTGATGGTTACGAGGGAGGGGAGGGATGTGGAGGAGAAATCACTAACTAGATGGTAGACAAGTATTAACTTGGGCAAAGGGAAAGATAGCACACAATATAGGGGAAGTCAGCACAACTTGACCTAGACAAAGTCATAGCAGCTTCCTAGACGCATCCAAACACCTTGAGGGACTGAGTTACTGGGGCTGAGGGCTGGGGACCATGGTCTTGGGGGAACATCTAGGTCTATTGGCACAGCATAGTTCATAAAGAAAATGTTCTACATCCTACTTTGATGAGTAGTGCCTGGAGTCTTAAAAGGTTTCAAATGGCCATCTAAAAGATACATCTTTTGGTCCCATCCCGTTCAGAGCAAAGGAGAATGAAAAAAGCCAAAGATTCAAGGAAAAAATCAGCCCAAAGGACTAATGGATCACATGAACCACAGCCTCCACCAACCTAAGCCCAGAAGAACTAGATGGCGCCTGGCTACCACCACTGACCACTCTGACAGGGATCACGATAGAAGGTCCCAGAGAGAGCGGAAGGAAAATGCAGAACAAAATTCAAATTCACAAAAAAGACCAGATTTACTGGTCTGACAGAGACTGGAGGAACCCCCGAGACCATGGCCCCCAGACACCCTGCTAACTCAGAACCGAAGGCATTCCCAAAGTTCACCTTTCAAAGATTAGACAGGCGTATAGAACAAAAAACAAAGGTAAGGAATACGCTTCTTAGTTTAATCACGTATGCAAGACCAAATGGGCAACATCTGCCCAGGAGCAAAGATGAGAAGGCAGGAAGGAACAGGAAAACTGGACAAATGGACACGGCAACTCAGGGTATAAAGGGAAAGGGGGAGAGTGCTTACACATTGCAGGGATTGCAACCAATGTCACAAATCTGTGTATAAATTTTTGAATGAGAAACTAATTTGCACTGTAAACCTTCACTTAAAACACAATTTTTTATGTATATATATATATATATACACACACACACAAATGATCCTGGGTTGGATCCTAGATAAGAGGAGAAAATTATCATAAAAGATACTATTGGGACATTTACAGAAGTTTGAATCTGGCCTGAGGGTTGGATAGTAGTATCATAAACCTAGAACAAAAAAACCTAGTGCCGATCAATTTAACATTGATATGATAGTAGTATCATATCAATGTTAAATTTCCTAAATTTGATGACTATACTGTGGTTACATAGAAGAATGTCTTTTTTTCTTAAGAAGTATATGTTGAAATACTTGGGAGTAATGATGTATACAACCAGCTCTCAAATGACTCAGGAAAAAAAAATGTGTATATATATAGAGAGAGAAAGTGACAAAGCAAAACGTTAGCAATTACCAACAGTTGGTGAATCTAGGTGAAGCGTATATGGGAGTGTTTTGTGTTATTCTTGCTTCTTGTGCAGGTTTGAAATTGTTTCAAAATTAAAAGTTAAAGAAATCCCAGTCCAATCCAAATCAAACTTGCAATTTCCTACTACATTCTTATTTAATAGATGCGAAAACAAAAACAAAAACCCTTGACAATACCAAGTGTTGGTGAGGATGTGGAGCAACTGGAACTCTCACATTTCACTGATACGAATGAAAAATTGAACAATTACTTTGGAAAAGTTTGGCTGTGTCTTAGAAAGTTAAACATGCACCTGCCATATGACCCAACACTCTAACTCCTAAGTATTTACCCAAGAGAAATGAAAACTTACGTTCACACAAAAACCTGTATGTGAATGTTTACCTAAAAGCCAAAACCCACTGCAATCGAGTCTATTCAGACTCATAGCAACCCTATAGGACAGAGTAGAACTGCCCCATAGAGTTTCCAAGGAGCGTGCCTGGTGGATTCCAACTGACGACCTTTTTGGTTAGCAGCCGTAGCACTTAACCACTATGTCACCAGGGTTTCCGCGTGAATGTTTATAGTAGCTTTATTTATCACTGCCAAAAACTGCGAGGGGAAAAAAAAAAAAAGTCCTTCAAAAGGTGAATGGGTAGCCAAAATATGGTATGTCCATTCAGTGGTCTACTCTGAGTAATAGAAAGGAAACTCTGACACTTGCAACAACATGGATGAATCTCGAACACATTATACTGAGGCCAGAATAAAAAGGTGTGATTCTATTTATATGACCTTCTGGAAAAGGCAAAGCTATAGCAGAGAACAGATCTGGTTTCCAGGGGCTGGGAGTGGAGAAGTAGTTGACTATAAAAGAGTGCAAGGGAACTTATTAAGGTGATGGAAATGTTCTATATCTTCACTGTGGTGGTGGTGGCATGGCTGGATGCAAATGTCAAAACTCACAGAACTGTATACTATTAAGGGTGAATTTTGCTGTATATAAATTGTACTGCAATTAAACAAACTTGAACTTCTCATTCAATTTAACACTTCTCCCCCTCCTCCCTATAGCTCTCAGCCAGACCCAGTTCAGAAACCTGAGGCTGGGAAAGGGGCATTCTGTCTCTCTACTTTTCTGCTCTGAGTCCTTGGACAGGGCTCAGGGCTGAGGCGGTAACGGGGTGGGTAGAGGAAGGAGCAAAGTCTGTTCCAGATGGAGCCGTTGTAACCCGGCATTGGACTTCTCTGGGTGGCCGATGCCCAAACTCTGGCCCTTGCTCTCCTGGGACAAACAATTTTTTGAGTTGTATTGAGCCTCCTCTGTGGGCCTCCTCCAACCACTTCCTGGGCTTGAGCCATATACTCCTGGCTGACCACCTGTGGTGAGCAGCTCTGCTGTTGGGTCCTCTTGGTTGGAGGACAGACTTCTGGGAAAAGATCCTTCAGGATGGCTCATGCCCGGCTACCTTGCACTGTGTCAATTTGGTTCCACAGGAAACATTCGTCTCTTTTGCTGCCAAGCTCAGGAAGTACAGGCCACTCCCACTGCAGCCCCCACCCCTCAGGCTACCACCCACCTCTCTCATCTTTTAGATTTTTCCAGGGAAAGGGTGGGCTCAGGCTCTGTGTCCTCCAAGCTCCAGGAAAGCCCTGGTTGCTTGGCTTGAGCCGTGTGATGTACGGGTGTGTGTGGTGTGAAGTTCAGCACTTAGACAACTGTCCCCGTGGAAAGCCTCAGCACCGATTCTCTTCCTCCCTGCTCAATTCCTACTTTGGGGCTGGAGGTGGGTGATGGATGGAGAAGTCACAGTCTCTGCTGGTGTCCTGCTGGATTGTGTCTGGGGCTGGTTTTGAGGCTATGAGGTACATCAGGAATTCTGAGACAGGAAAAGTTCCATGTAACATTCTCTTACGCAGACGGATGTATTAATAATTTTAATAAAACTGAGATCTTACTGGGCATACTATTTTATAGACTTCTTCTTCTTTCACTTAATACTATATTTTGAGCATCTTTCCAGGTCAGTAAATACCCTTCTACATTTATATCCTATCTTACCTCGTATAGATAACCGTAACTTATTGTATCAGTTCCCAGTTGTGGAAAGTTTTAGGTAGTTTCTAACTTTAAACCATTATGAGCAATGCTTGGACTGGGGAGAATTTACTTGTAGCCAATGAAGCTTTAGCTGCCGGGCCCCTTGCTTACACAGGCCCTTTCCAAATGCCTGGGAGGGCTCTAGCCAGTTTGTATTCTTAATTTTGTAATTTTTGATGAAGGGGCCCCTAAATAGTATAAGCTTCAGGCTCCACAAAAACTGGCTGTGTCGTTGGCCATGATAAACATCCTCACACTCACGTTTTTGGCTGCATCTTTATTTCTTTAGGATAAACTCCTAGAAACAGAATCGCTGGGTTAAATCAGACACACATTTTTAAGATTCTTGGCATGCATTGCCAAAGAGCTCTCCACAAAAGGTGACCTGATTTACAACCCAACCCTACCCTGAGTGAGGACAACCAAGTCTGGGGTGGTTTCTATGGGGTTGTTTCTTTGTTATTGTGGTTCAGTTCCAGCTGCCATTAGCACATTACCCCAGAAGCAGGGTTCTTGACCTGAGATCCATGGGGCCTGTGGATAGAATTCCTAGGGTCTGTGAACTTGGATGAGAAAAAAAATTACGTCTTCATTTTCAGCACTAACCTCTGATTGGAATGTAGTAGCTCTTCCCATCATGAATGTAGGCCACAAATCCCTGTAGGACCAGCAGTAACCGTCGCCAGCAGAAATCACAGATGTTTTCATGCCACGTTATAGTTGTTGCAGACCTCTCAAAATACCATTCATGCTCATCACTGCTTCGAAATTACAGTCATTATTAGACCACTGAAGGAGCCTGGGTTGCACAGTGGTTAAAGCCTTTGGCTGCTAAGCGAAAGGTCAGCAGTTCGAACCTACCAGCTGCTCTGTGGGAGAAAGATGTGATAGCCTGCTTCTGTAAAGACTGCAGTATTGGAAACCCTAAGGGGCAGTTCTACTCTGTCCTTATAGTGCCGCTATAAGTTGAAATTGATTCAATGGCAATGGGCTTGGTATTTGGATTATTAGATAGCTAGATCTTGTTATTTAAATGTGTTATTAAAACCATGTATTACTAAATCACTATTTTTTAATATTTGGATATACGTACTAAGTAGAATAGGAGCCCTGGTGGCACAATGGCTAAAGCACTCAGCTGCTAACTGAAAGTTTGCCAGTTTGAGCCCACCACTGGCTCCGCGGGAGAAAAGACCTGAAGATTTGCTCCTAGAAAGATTGTTGTTGTTAGTCTGACTCATAGCAGCCCTATGTACGACAGAACGAAAAACCGCCCGGTCCTGTGCCATTCTTGAAATCATTGCGATGTTTAAGCCCATTACTGCAGCCGCTGTGTCAATCCAACTTGTTGAGAGCCTTCCTCTTTTTTGATGACCCTTCATGCTACCAAGCATGATATCCTTCTCCAGGGACCGCTCCCTCCTGATAACATGTCTAAAGTACGTGAGATGAAGTCTCATCATCCTCGCTTCTAAGGAGCATTCTGGCTGTACTTCTTCCAAGACAGCTTTGTTCATTCTTCTGGCAGTCCATGATATATTCACTATTCTTCACCAACACCGTAATTCAAAGGCATCAATTCTTCTTCAGTCTTCTTTATTCATTGCCTAGCTTTCACACGCATACGAGGAGATTGCAAATGCCACGGCTTGGGTCAGGTGCACCTTAAAGTAATACCTTTGCTTTTTAGTACTTTAAAGAAGTGTTTTGCAGCAGATTTGCCCAATGCAATGCAGCATTTGATTTCTTGGCTGCTGCTTCCATGGCCGTTGACTGTGGATCCAAGTAAAAGGAAATCCTTGACAACTTCAATCTTTTCTCCGTTTATCATGATGTCACTTATTGGTCCAGTTGTGAGGATTTTAGCCTAGGAAACCCTATGGGGCAGTTCTACTCTGTCCTATGGTATCTCTATAAGTAGGAATTGACTCGACAGCACACAACAATTTACTCGATTTCGTTTCCTTTGTAATCATATGCATTTTTTTATTGTATGCATTTAAAAATCTTATTCTGAGAAGAGGTCCCTGGGGAGCACAAATAGTTTGCACTCAGCTACTAACCCAAAGGTTGGCAGTTCGGACCCACCCAGTGGCTCCACGGAAGACAGACCTGGTGGTCTGTCTTCCTAAAGATCGCAGCTGAGAAAACTCTGTGGAGTAGTTCTGCCCTGTAACACATAGAGTTGCCATGAGTTGGAACTGACTTGACGGCAATATTTTTTTGTTTGTTCGTTGTATTCTGAGAAGGGGTCTATAGGCTTCACCACCCTGCCAAAGGGGCCCATGGCACCAACAAGGTCAAAATCCTTGCTGTATGGGACTCTTAACTGATGCATCCTCAGCACCTAGACACGACAAAGAAGGGAAGGAATTAAACTTTTATAAACCCCTGCCTGGAGCCAGGCCCTGTGTCAGGTTCTGGGGGTACAGGGAGGGCAGGACAACTCCCTGCCCTTGAGAAGCTTAGAGTCTAGGTTGTTGCTATTGTTGGTGTTAGCTGCCAATGAGTCAATTTCAACTCAAAAGACCCCGTGTGACAGAGTAGAACTGCCCCATAGGGTTTCCTAGCCTGTAATCCTTATGAGAGCAGATTCCAGGTCTTTCTCCCATAGAGTCGCTGGGTAGGTTGGAATTGCCAACCTTTCAGTTAGTAGCCAAGCACTTAACCTTTGTGCCACCAGGTCCCCTCATTGTCTGGAAGGGAGAAGCAGTTTCATAGCATCTTCCAGTGCTTATCCTGTTGTCTAGGGGGCTCAGGTTTCTCAAGATTTCAAGAGAAACTAGAAACCAGATTTTTGTATGAACTCTTCCAATTTTTAAATGTTGGCAACTAATCCAAATTTTTATGAACCACTATGTGGGCCAAACAAAGCATGTCTGAAGGCTAAATCTGGAACCATGGGCCACCAGTTTTCAACCTCTGCTCTAGGAGAATAAATCCCACTTCTTGTTGTTGTGTGCCATCGAGTTGATTTCGACACATAGCAACCCTATAGGACAGAGTAGAACTGCCCCATAAGGTTTCCGGGGAAATTCCAGTGAGGATGGAACAAATTCATTCTGTAGAATAAAGAGCAGGGATTCCGACCCCCCCCACCCCGCCTCTTCCACACCTCCACCCTGTTCCTGCAAACCAGAGAGACAGGGCAGTGGAGCCTGGGTTTGGGAAGGGAGGAGATGGAGAGAGCTCTGTGGTGGGCAGTGGGGTCCCTGCAACACAGCTGCAGAACAGCTGAGGAGAGACATTCCTGGGGAGAGGGCGTCAGGCAGTTGTGGGAACACCAAATAAATAAATGATCATATATTTTTTTTTTTTATACCTAGAAAAAGGTGCCCTGGTGGCACAATGGTTAAGCGTTTGGCTGCTAACTGATAGGTTACCGATTCAAACCCACCCAGCAGCTTCACAGGAGAAAGACCTGGCAATCTGCTCCTGTAAAGATTACAGCCTAGGAAACCCTATGGGGCAGTTCTCCTCTGTCACATGGGGTCGCTGTGAGTTGAAATAGATTTGATGGCACCTAAGAACAACATACCTAGAAAACCCAAGAGCCTCTAGCAAAGAAGCAAAAACAAAAGAAACAATAACAACAAAAAACTATTTGAATTAATAAGAAAAACTGAGGTGCGGGAAAAGATACTCTCATCCATTATTTGTGGAAATGTGAATTGTTACTACCTTTTTGGAAAGTAAGCTTTGTAGAAATTACACACACACACATATATCCATTGATTTAGAACCCCACTTCTGAGCATTTATCCCACAGAAATACAACCTGCAGAGTGTATAGACATAGGAACAAGGACTTTTTTTTTTTTTTGCTGCATGTTTATAGTTGCAAAAATAGGTATGTCTTAGTCATCTAGTGCTGCTATAACAGAAATACTACGTCAATGGCTTTAACAAAGAGAAATTTATTTTCTCACAGTCTAGTAGCCTAGACCAGAAGTTTTTTTTTTTTTTAGTAGCCTAGACCTGAAGTTCAAATTCAGGGCACCAGCTCCAGGCTAAGGCTTTCTCTCTCTGTTGACTCTGGGGGAAGATGCTTGTCATCAGTCTTCCCTTGGTCTAGGAGCTTCTCCGTGCAGGAACTCTGGGTCCAAAGGACGTGCTCTGCTCCTGGTGCTGCTTTCTTGGTGGTATGAGGCCCCCATGTCTCTCTACTCTCTTCTCTCTTTTATATCTCAAAAGAGATTGGCTTAAAACACAATCTAATCTTGTAGAGTGAGTTCTGCCTTATTAACATAACTGCCACTAATCCCATCTCATTAAAGTCATAGAGATAGGATTTACAACACATAGGAAAATCACATCAGATGACAAAATGGTGGACAATCACACAGTAGTGGGAATCATGGCCTAGGCAAATTGATACACATATTTTTGGGGGACATAATTCAACCCATGACAAGGTAACAAAATGAACGCCCATGAATAAGAGAATGACTGAATAAATTATGGAATATTTACACTATGGAATATTATGCACTATTAAAAATGAATCAGATGCTTAAGGGTACCTAGTTTGTGGTTGGGATGATGAAAAACTTCTGGAAATAGACAATGATGATTGTACCATGGTGACTGTAATTAAATGTCACTGAATTGTACACTTAAAAATGGTTAGAATGGCAAATATTTGTTACGTATATTTTATCACAGTAAAATTTTTAAAAAAATGAATCAGAGCTGTATTAATTTATTTAGGGGATTTCCTTGAGGTTCTGTTGAGTAAAAAAGGCAAGGTGCAGAAAAGTGTATAGAATATGATCCTATTTTTATGAAACAATGATAAAAAATTCTAATATATGCATACATATATTTACATACTAATAAAGTATTTCTGTCAATAATTACCTGATTGTGGAGAAAACATACAGAAACTTAGGTAAATGTTAATTTAGGTTACCTGTAGTGAAAGGTGACTTGGCTGTTTGGAAGAGGGGAGGAGAGAGAGCCAAGACAATTCATCACTAAAAAACAAAACAAAACAAAAAACCTGGGGGGCTTTTGGATTTCAGCTCTCTTACACTATAGCTCAGCTACCCTCCACCCCACAAAACTTGAGTACTAGGACCACCACTCCCCGGCCATCCCTCCCACCACCCTGTGTGTGGCCTTCTCTATTTTTCCGTTAGCACGCATCATCCCAGAGGTGCCTCAGAAGAAAGGCCTGGGAATCTACTTCCAAAAAATCAGCCATTAAAAACCTTATGGGGGGGGAACCTTATGGAGGCACCATGAGTCAGAATTGATCTATGGCAGCTGGTTTGGTTACTGGTTTATATACTTCTCTACGACCGTGGGAATGGGGCAGCCAAGGTGCTGAGAGGGAAGCAGGCCTGGGAGGACCTCAGTATGGACTGACTTCAGTGCATGAAAATGGACCTCAGGGTCCAGAGTACAGTCCACTCTCCTCAGGCACTTTGGCAAAACCATGGGAGTATGGGAAACAGGCTACAAGAAATATTCATTTATTCATTTTCTCAGCTTAAGTCCTGCTCTAGTCTTAGCTCACAAGACCGACCTCAAGGAAGACTTCTCTAAGTCCTGCCCCATCTCAATTATGTCTCCATGTTATTTCCTCTTAGCAGTTATCATAACTGTCATTACGTCTTTGCTTGTATGCATGTCTAATGTGTATTTCCCCCAATAAGCTCTAAGCGCCATGAGAGGAGGGAATTTATGTGCACAGCACCCAGCATGGTATGTAACGGGGACTTAATAAATGACTGAACTGAGTAATTAACTCACTCATTCTTCTTCATTGATTCACTCTTTTATTCATTCCTTTATTCATGTATTCCTTTATTCATCCCAGAAACATGTGCTCTTGGCTAATGATTTTTCCCTTGATCTGAGTCTCCTACTTTCTAGGGTGGGTTTGGGGGGGAGGCGGGAGGTGGGGGACATGACTGCAGAATTCCGGGAATGCATCCACAACTTGGGAGAGCTGGGTAAGTTGAAAGTTCTCCAGGGAGGCAGGGAAGATTCTGGGAGGCTGGAAGTTCAGAGAGGAAGGCAGGCTGAAGGATTGGAAGGGACTCAGTTCAAAGCAATGGGGTACAGGCTGGGCATAGCCAAACTCTCTGTCCCCCGACCCATGGCTGGGATTGGCCTACCTCCAGGCCAGGCCTTGGCTCCTGCTCTTTGCTCTGCCTAGAAGAGTTTCTCCCCATCTCCACATGTTGAAATCCTACCCTTCCTTGCAGGGCCAGCCCAGATGTCCTCGAAGTCTCCCCTCATTCCTCCAGCTGGAAGGGCCGCTCCCTGCTGCAAACAAACTCCCTGAGCACGAAATCTGGACCTCCCTTGCGGCGCTGACCACTTCCTGGCTTGTGCTGTGGTGCAGCCTCTCTCTCCACCCAATGGGAAGAGGCTTTGTCCAACTGTTCTCAGGGCCCAGCACAGAGCAGATGCTCAAGCCATTCTGGCCTGATGAACGAATAGCCCTGTGAGTTTGTGGGCAGTGATTATAACCCCATTTTATGGATGGGAAAATAGAGGCACAGAAAAGTGGTGGAACTTGCCCATGCTCCCACAGCAAAGCAGTAGCAGAGCTAGCCCTGCGTTTCTGGCCCCAGAGGTAGGGCTCTTTCCAGGGCAGCTTGGTGGGAGGTGGGGGCAGGGTGGGGTTGGGTGGGAGCCGGGTCCCGAGAACCAGCAGGCCAGAGAGATTGGGAGCTCGGATGGCCAAGTTCAGGGAAAGCACAGCTGGGGAGGAGCCAAGGTATTTATTGTGCTTGGTCTCCAGTTCCAGAGTGATGGATGGAGCCTCTTCAGTTCCTATAAACAGCTCGGCATGACTCCTCCCCCTCCATCCCCCCCATCCACCCTCCCCACCCTGCAGTCACCACAATCCTAACTGTTTCGAATGAGATGGAGAGGCACAGGGGTGTGGTGATCAAGGGAGGGAAAGGAAAAGATGGAGTCTGGGAAGAGAAAGATAAGAAGCTAAGACAGGATTCTAGCGGGAAACTGGAGGGAAATGGGGGGGGGTGGGGGGAAGAGTGGTGAGAGAGGATTCTTTGCTTCACCACTGGACACTATCACCCCTAGGCAGCCTGTGCCCTGCACCCCACCCCACTCCCATAGCCCTCTGCCTCTCTGCAAAGTCTCATCACCCCACTCTCTGTCTGAGGGCTTGTCTTCACCCCTACAAGCCTATAAGCTCTGGAGAGCAGGGGCCATTCATTTAGGAAGGCTTTCTGAGCTCCCTACTGTATTGGCTCACAGGCCCCAGGGCACAGAGAAGACTTGGGGTTAGGCCCTCCTTTCTAGGAACTCCTGGTCTGCTGGCAGACCAGACAGATAACCCGATGCTGTGGCAGAGGGCAGGCCCAGGACTGTGGGCAACCAGAGGAGGGAAATCAGGGCAGCCTCCCCCAGAGGAGGTGATATAGGCATGGATTATAGAAAGAGTAGTTTGGCAGGTGGGTAGGAGGGTAAGTGTGACATTTCTGGTAGAGGAGGCATGAGACAGCCTGTGTTTGGGGGTGTCAGGGGCAATGTAGCATGGGAGACAGTGCAGCCAAATGGTTGAGATTGCTGGCTCTGGAGTGGGACAAACCCAGGTTCAAGTCTCAGCTCTGGCACTTTATTGCTAGGGACATTAACCTGAGTCTCAGTTTCTCTAAAATGCAAATGATCATAACAGAAAGCCCTTCAACAGCCTGTCAGAGTTAAACACAATAATGTACATCTCGCACTCAGTGCAGCGCCGACACAGCACTCAGTAATTGTCAGCTCTGAGCACTGTGGGGGCAGGAAGAATGAGATGGGGCTTGAGGGTGGCAGGGACCCAGCCTTGCAGGGCCTCGTGAGTGTCAGCCTGGTAAAGGACATGGGCACAGAAAGCAGACAGCGGACCCCAGATCCCAGGGACGTAGTCAGCACAGGGAGGGCTGAGGGGTGGTGCAGCTGGTAGGTCACGCGCTGCCTGCCCCCCTCTGGCGCAGCCTGCCTGCCTCGATCCTGCTGGGCCTTGTGCCTGGTGGAGCACCATAGCAGCTCTGAATTGAACGAACCAGGTGTTCTGGGACCTCAGGCTCTTTGTGACATGGGGGGAGGGCCAGGGCCTCCCCTCTCCCTTGAACTTGCTGACAGCTCATTAAACCGGATGCTCTGATGACCTAGCTGGAAGCTGTGTCCACGTATGGGTGAAAACAGGAATTTCTGCCTCACTGGGGGTCTTGGCCAGGTGAGCAAACTCTCCTGTTTGCCAGGAAAAGAGGTCAGGGCTCTGGCTGGCTCTCAGCTGGATTCCAGGCCTGCAGGCCCCTGTGTTGAGCTCAGCCCATGTTACTGCCTTCCCCTTAGGTCTTCACTGAGCACTGACTGGGTGCCAGGGGTTTGAGCCATGTGCCTTGCCACCACCCCACCCTGAGAAAAGAAGGAGCTGGAGCAGGAAGGTGAGAGGTCACAGTCCAGAGAAGCTGGATTGGAGAAATCTCCAGCGGGCAGAGCTGCCAGTGTTTGGGCACAAATGGTCACTGGGCCTGAGGAGGAGAAGGAGTCCAGGCTGCTGGGGGAGGTACATCACTGAGTGGGAACTTGCGGAGAGAGGCAGGTTGGGGAGGAGAAGTGGGCAACTGCAAGGATTGCAGCATCGGGGTGGTAGGCAGCTATGAAGCGGGAGTGGGGCCACTAGAGCACAGGCAGGTGCGGCTGCAAAATGGGGGGTAGGAGGTATGGGGGGGTAATACCCTGCCCTCCAGACTCTGCCTCAGAGGCCCTGTCCTGCCATGCAGTGCACACTTCTTCACCCTCACACCCCCGCTAGGCGACATGGCTCCTGTCCCCTCCCCACACCCTATAGCCTGACCCTCCAACTCCCAGCCAGGAACCAAGAATGCTTTTCTTCTGGCCCTCCTGGGCTCTTCTTCCAAGTTCAACCTTAATGTGCAGCCTGGCTGCCCAATTTTAAGTTCTCCAGGCCCTGTAAGACCTGTAGCCCAGCGACTGGCAAGACCTGTAGCTAATAGAGTTAGAAACTCAGGAGGGGTGGGGCTCGAGTCAGAGATGCGGGAGTCATCAGAGCAGTGGGATGGCCACTGCAGTGATGGTGACAGCATTCCCAAAGGAACGTGTGTCTAATGCAAAGAGGGCCTACAATGGTGTCCAGGTGAGCATTATTTAGAGGTGACCTGAGGAAGATGAGCGTATAAAGGAGTCTGAAAAGGAGTGACCCAAGAGGAAGGAGAAAACCGCATGTTTGAGGTCGTAGATGCCAGGGAGCCTGTGCTGAGAGGGGAGCTTGGGTAAGGGGTCCACTCCCAAGGGGTCAAGAAGGTGTCGTCTGAAAAGTGCTCTGAGTTTGGCCACAACGACACCCTCAGAGACCTTGGCAAGGACAGTGTGGGGCACAGGAGGTGTTGAAGGCAGCCTGGAGGGCAGAGGGGAAACAACTTTACCAAGAAGCTTGCCTATGAAGAGTAGAAGGAAGGGGAAAGCAGTGTCTAACAGTCTTTTTACTATTTTTAAGATGGGCAAGACTCGCACACAACTGATGTCTGAGAGGAAGAAGTGAACTGAGAGGGAGAGACTGAAGATAGAGGAGAGAGAGAGAGAGCAGTGAGGACTCCAGGGGGTGGGGGGGTGGGGGGGTGGGGGGACAGATGAGCACAGAGCAAGGGAGAGGAACTTGAAGCTGCAGAAGCAAAGGAGTGAGTGCATTTCTGCCCGAGGCCACCATTTTCTCAGTGTGGGGTCAGGGGCCAGGTTGTCTGTTGAGTGTGAGGGGACAGAGGTTTGTGGTAGCGGACTTGACAGTGGCTGAGACCCAAGGTCCAGGGTAGTGATGGCCCAGAGGCTCATCTCCCACCTAATAGTCCTCAGTCTGCCTCCCCAAAGACGACTCAGTTGGTGAGGAAAGTAGAGAGAGCAGGGCTCAGGTGGACGCAATGGTGCTGATTAACCACAGCAAGGAGGAAGCTGGCAGGCCACCGTGTTTCTCCAGAATTATTTTTTAATACATTCATGTGGGTTATACAAAGAGCTGATCCCGAGGCCCAGGCTGTGGCTTGGGTCCTGGGAGGTGAGAGCAGCATCGTGTAGTGTTTTCAGAAATCAGGCTGAAGGGGCCAGCACCTTCTCCTCTAGGCCCGTGGAAGAGTGTGTGAGTAAGCACCTGCGGTCCTGATCCCAGCCAAGGCTGGGATTCCCTGGGTATGAGGGATGAGGGTTATCTGGGTGGCTCTTTCTACCCATTTTTCAAGGGAAAAAATACCCCTGCCTGATGAGGACAAAGCTGGCATTACTACAGCCTTCAGTATAGATTACATTTGAACTTAAAGAAAAGGAAAATCCTTACAACTGGACCAATAAGCAACATCATGATAAACGGCAAAGGAACTGAAGCAGCAGTCGAGAAATCTAACGACGTATTACTTTGGGCAAATCTTCGGCAAAAGATCTCTTTAAAGTGTTAAGAAGCAAAGATGTCACTCTGATGACTGAAGTGTGCCTGACTCAAGCAATGGTCTTATCAGTTGCCTCACATGTGTGCAGGGGCCCAGCTGGCACAAATGGTTAAGTGCTTGACTGTTAACCGAAAGGTTGGCGGTTTGAACCCACCCTGCAACTCTCTGGAAGAAAGACCTTGAGATCTGCTTCTGTAAAGATTAAACCAAAACCCGAACTTAACGCTGGCGAATCAATTCCGGCTCATAACAACCCTAAAGATTATAGCCAAGAAAATCCTACGGTGCAGTTCTACTCTGTCACATGGGGTCACCGTGAGTTGGAAAGGACCCCACGGCACCTAACAACAACAACATATGCATGGGAAAGCTGCACCACGAAAGAGGAAGATCAAAGAAGAGTTGGCACGGTTGAACTGTGGTGTTGGCAGAGAATACTGAATATACCATGGACTGCCAGGAGAACAAACCAATCTGCCTTGGAGGAAGTGCAGCTAGGACGCCCCTTAGAAGCAAGGATGGTGAGACTTTGTCTCACTTACTTTGGACACACGTCATCAGGAGAGACCAACCACTGGACATCAGGCTTGGTGAAGTAGAGCATCAGAGAAAAAGAAGAAGACCCTCAATGAGAGGGACTGACACAGTGGTTGCCAACAATGGGCGCAAACATAGCAACGATTGTGAAGATAGTGCAGGACCAGGCAACATCTCACTCACTACGAGTTGGAGCTGACTCCTTGGCACCTAACAACAACATCAACGATAATTACCGCGTGACGTGATAACTGAGGGAGAAGGAATCCACAGAGATCCAGCCCTCCTCCCCCCACCAATCCACCCACCAACCAATCCTGAATCCACTTGCTGGACAGCTCTGAGCAAGTCCTATTCTCTTCTTAAGCCTCAATTTCCCTATCTGCGCATCCGGGAGGTTGAACTCAATGGTTTCAAACTCCAGACTATGATCAATGGAGGAAGAGGGAACAAGAGAATATGAGAGCAAGAAGAGAGAAAGGAGAACCCAGACCAGGGTACAAAGAAGGAAAGAAGGGGAACTGAGGCACAAAAGGAGGAGAGGGGCTGCAGCTGCCTGTCTTTTCCCTGACTGCCTGGGAGAGAGGAGGGAAAGGAGCAGGTGGGCATGAGCAGCAGAGGATGTGCCCAGGCCATGCTCGTGCCATGTGGGACTCACTTCCTGGCCACCCCACAGCCCATAGCCCCTGTGTGTGCAGTGCGGAAGCACAGGCTCTGGAGTCAGAAGGATGTGGGTTTGAATATCAGTTTTGGCATTTCTTAGCTGTGGGTTCCTGGATGGAGACTTTTGGAGCCTTGGTTTCCTCTTTTGTAAAATGCCTTCAGAGGGCAGCCAGGGTGATATGATACAGAAGGGGGCCTGGGCAGGGGGTGGAGGGGGTCAGTGTGTGCAACATGAGACTGCTGGGTAGAGAGAGAGAGCCTGTCCAGAACCGGAAATAAAATGGTCCAGTGCTAAGCTGGAGCCCAGGGTGACAGCCTCTTAACCAGATGGAGCTGCACAGCCCGGCCAATGGCACCGGATCCAAGATGTACTCATGTGGCTCCAGCTCTCTCTTCCGGCCACAAACTCTTCACTTTCCAGAGAGGCTGAAAGTCATTATCAGAAGATGTGACAAATAGTCTGCTTGGAAATGTCTCAGGCAAAGGCTCTTGGTCCTGCCCTTCCCTGGCCCTGGCACGGCCAGGACAGGGCTCCCCACACCAGACCAGCTGGAGCTGCAGAACTTTGGTTCTCCCCAGGGCCCCACGGCCCCGGGTTTCTACACCTCATAGCCCTGATCACACTGTGAGGTCACTGCCAGGCTCTGTGAAAACCTCCCCCACCAGACTGGGAGATGCTTGAGGGCAGGGACTGTGTCTCATTCACCCATGTCCTCAGTGCCCAGGGCACAAAAAAGATGCTTGGCAAAGATTTGTTGATCATATGGGCAAACATTATTCTCTGCCACTTCCAAGACTGCCCAACTTCTGGCTTCCACAGCTGGACCACATTTATGAACCAGGAAGTGGACCACCTTCTGATGCAGTGGATTGCAGGGAAAGGAGCCCTGGGCTAGAATTTGTAGACGAGGGTTCTTGTCCCTTGCTCACTGCGTGCCCTTGGGTCAGTCCCTATCCTCCTCTGTGCCTCCAGCTCACCAGCTGACCTGGAAGGGCCTCCCAGCCGGGCTGTTCTACAGTCCCCTGGCTTCTCTAGGCTTTGTACTGTTGGTTAAACGTATGCCGGCGGAAATAGCAACAGGTGGCCAGCGTAGTGAGGAGGATGGCAGAGACCAGTGCGAAGGTGAGGATGATGATGAGGTTGACGTTCTTGAGCCCCCCCTTCTCACAGTCCTCGGGACGCACATGGCTCAGGGACACCTCCTCCTGGGAGCCAAAGCGGCAGATCAGGTCCTGGGTGGCATCCACATCCACACGGCCCTGGTGTAGCTGCGCCGCCAGCCAGCCGTTCCCGCAGCAGCTGAGTGGATTCCCCTGCAGGTAGAGGCGCCGGAGGCTGGTCTCCAGGCCGCCCATGGCACTGCCTGGCAGGAGGCTGAAGCTGTTGTTCCTCAGGTCCAGCACTTCCAGTGACACGGCTTGGGTCCAGGCAGGCAGGTGGCTGAGGCGGTTCTCAGCGAGATTGAGCTCCTTGAGGCAGCTGAAGCAGGGTAGGTCCACCTGCAGGATGGTCAGCCCATTGCCCTGCAGCTCCAGGACCTCCAAGGAGGTCTCCAGGCCGGCCAGGGCCCCCGTGGTCACATCCAGCCCAGGGTTGGCAGAGAGGTGCAGCTCAGTAAGTGGTGTGTGGAGGAAAGCACCTGCCCTGAGCTTCTCTATTGCATTGTCCACCAGATTCAGGATGCGGAGGGAGGACATGCGAGAGAAGGCAACACAGCCCGAGGGTGCAGGCTCCCCTGGCCCCCCACAGGGGTTGACCTGGTTTCCCTGCAAGTTGAGTTTCTGCAGGCTAGCCAGGTTGGCAAAGGTGTATGGGGGCAGGCCCTGAAGGGTGTTACCCTGTAGAAGCAGCGTCCGTAGGGCCCCCAGGGCTCTGGCGCCCAGCTCCAGTGCCTGCAGCGCATTGTGGCTTAAGTCCAGGAGCACCAGGCAGGGCAGGGAGCCCACATGCCTGGCTTCAAAGGCCCGCATGCAGTTTCGGCTGAGGTTCAGGAAGCGCAAGGAGGTCAGAGGCTCAAGAAAGCCCTCAGGGATGTGCTCAATCTCATTGTAGCTCAAATCCAGGTTCAGAAGCTGGGAAAGGGGGTGTGTGCTAGTGTTCCAGCTGGGGTTTGAGAGAGGCAGAGCTGACCAGCCCTCAGAAGGCGCGTGCACACCCTTGCTGCCCCGGGGTGGTCCCACAGGGAGCCGAATGAGGTTGTTGGACACATTCAGGTAGCTGAGTCTAGGGAGTGCAGCCAGGTCAGGGAAATGGAGCAGTTTATTCTCCCGCAGGTCGAGCCAGGTGAGCTGGTAATCGGCCCGTGGTTCTGGGGCCGTCTGGAAGGCCTCAATGCTGTTGCAGCTCAGGTCAAGCACCTGCAGCTGCTGAAGGCTGAAGTCAGAGATGCAGGTGAGGGAATTCCTGGAGAGATTGAGGTGGGCCAGGTGGGGCAGTGCCTCAAACGCGCCCTCCTCAATGTCCATCAGCACGTTGCTATGTAGGTCCAGCCGCTCGAGCGCAGGCATGCCCCGGAAGGTACGGCGGGCAAGGTGTGTCAGGCTGTTCTCCGCCAGTGAGAGCGTGCGCAGGGCAGGCGCCTCCCCCAGCAGCCTCTCTACCAGGCCATTGTACAGGCTGTTTCCAGACAGGTCCAAGGAGGTCATGTGCAGCAGGGGGCCCAGCCCAGTGCCCACTGCAAGGTGGTTGTGGGCCAGGTTTAGGTGCTCCAGGTGGGGCAGGGCCTGGAAGACACCTGGCTGCACAAAGCTGATCTCATTGGTACTCAGGTCCAGATGGCGAAGTGCTGTGTAGAAGACCAGGGGTGAGGCCAAGATGCTCCGCAGCTGGTTGCCAGACAGATTGAGCACCTCAATGTCCAGCGGAAGCATTGAGGGGACCTGGGGCAGGCCAAGGCCCTGGCACAAGACTTCCTTGTTCACCTGGAAAGGAAAGAGGTGGGGGTGGGGTGCAGCTGACTTCAGTGAATGCAGTAGGGGTGGAACCAGACATACCTCTCCAGAAAGACTTACTTGACCCCTTCCCCCACCCCAAATTTGGTTAGGCTTCTCTGGACTCCCAGAATGATCCACTTTCTTCTACCCCAGCCTAATCACCCCATGTCTGGTGATCCCCCACCTGGCTCCCTGCCCCTGTCTGGCACCCAGCATAGTGCTGGGCATAAATCAGGAATTCAGTGAAGGTTTGATGGGTAGACAGACAGAGAGGTGATAGATATAAAGACAAACGAACTAACAGAAAACCTTGTAGTGATTATTATCCCATTTTACAGGAAACCAAGGTTCAGAGATGAGCCATGTATCACCCAGAATGACCCAGAGCCAGTGGGTCAATGACCCAGGCCTCCTGACTCCATAGCCTGGGTTCCTTCTACAGGCCCAGACAGTTAAACATACCCAGCTGGTGTTAGACTGGAAACTACTTTGGGAAGTAGGGGGGAAATGTTTCCCAAAGGGAAAAATGCAGTTTTCAGTCCTGTCATCAGGTTTTATTTAGACCTTCCATCCTCAGGTCTCATTCAAGCCTTCATTCCATGGGGCAGAGCTCCCGCTGCCTTCCTTGCTGACACTTCCCAGATGTGACCTCCTTTCTGTTGCTGCTACCCGCCCCCACTCCCGTCAGTGTTCTCGCTTCCCATGGCTCAGGCCAGCATCAGCCCCTGGAGGAAGAGGTAGCGGGAGCGGGCAGAAGAGAAGATGGGCAGAGCCCCAACCCACGTGCCTTGGTGACAAGACGGTGATTTTGCTGCATGACCTCCATCGAGTTACATTAAACCAGCTGCCGTTGAGTCAGTTCCGATTCACGGCAACCCCGTGTGTGTCAGGGTAGAACTGTGCTCCACAGGGTTTTCAGTGGCTGATTTCTCAGAATTAGACCACCAGGCCTGTCTTCTGAGGCACCTCTGTGTGAATTCGAACCTCCAACCCTTTGGTTAACAGCCAAGCATGTTAATCCTTTGCACTACCCAGGGACTCCCAAGTCTTATTAGCACTTTGGTTTCTCATCTGGAAAGATCATCCTTCTCCAGCACACCCTTAACATTTTACATTCTATTTAGCACTTTCAGGTCCATGGTCTCATTGGATCCTCACAACAGCTTGCCCTTTAGATGTGATTCCCTTTTATTTATAGACACTCAGGTTCAGAGAGGGGAAGGGAGCCGCCAAGATTGCCTAGCTAGTGAGGAGCAGAGCTAGAATTTGAACCCAGGTCTTTTAATAAACAAAGGCCCCACATTTGTCCCTCTACTACAAGCGCCTCCTAGGGCCAGAATTCTTTAAGTGCTAATGCAGGTCTTCTTTTTATCTCTTCCAGGTCCCCAGGAAACCTAGCCTTTCCCAGGAAAGGATCTGATCCCTGCAGCCACCCAGCTCAGGCCCTCTCCTGTCCCTGGCCTCCCTGCTTCTACAGGCCCTCTTCCACCAGGGAGCCTTCCCTGATTGCCAGGCAGGTCAGGGCCCCCTCTGGGCTCTCTCAGCCCCTGTGTTTCCTCTGTCATAGCTTTGTTTCCCTGAACTGTGACTGTTTATGCATGGACCTGCTAGATAGCGAGCTCAGAGCAAACAAGTACTGATTTGATTTATGCAATGTCTTGGGCATGGTACATCAGATGTGCTCAATAATTTTTTCTTTTTTTTAATGAGTGGAAAAGTCACAGACGTGAAGTTTTGAGGAAATACTAAATCAATTTCCTCTCTGAGATTCAGGCTAGAATCAAAGATTGTTAGAGCAAAAACAGTCCAGCCGTCCCATCCACTTCCCAGATGAGAAGACTGAGGCCTCAAGATGGCAGTGACTTGCCCAAGGGCACAGTGAGTCAGTGGCTGAGCTAGCAGGGCAGGAACACAGCCTCAATGCTTCCTGCCTGGCCCTAGCTCTTGATTCTCCCCAATAGCCCCAAGGTGAGTAGGGTGAGGACAGGAACCGCCCACCTTCAGGCATCTGTGTGGCTCTTCCTACTCCATGTTGCACCAGGACTGGCCCTACCACCTCCAGGGGACATGGCTTCACAGAGACTCCATGAGACCCAGGGATGTCCCTGCAGTTGGGCCCCATGCAAACGGGAAACCTATCGCGGCTGCCTTGCCTATCCTGCCTGGCTCCTAGACCCCTCCTCCCTCACAACCCCTCTGTCTTCTGGGGCCAGTAGGCATAGCCTCCTCAGCCCTGCCCTCGGTTCCCTGGACTAGCCTGGCTTAGCAAAGAAACAACGAAGCAAACAAAACGACAGCTATTATTGTGGAATACCAGTGCCATGTCAGCCACTGGCCTGCGTGCACAGACTCTCTACCTCATTTAATCCTGGGCATTATCTATCCCACCTGAGGAAACTGAGGCTCGGGGGCAGTCTGCTCAAGATCAGACAGACAGGAGCTCAAACCCACCATTTGTGAGTTCCTTCTTCTATTGGTGCAAGCCAATTTCTGGGCTAGTAGGCCCCTAGCTGGGCAGCACCCACGTTCCTTCCTCTGTAGGCAAATACCACCACCCACCAATTTACTCTCTCTCTCTCTCTCCCTCTCTCTGTGTGTGTCTCAAGGGAGCACTGCGCCATGCTCCACAATTCACCCCCCAGGCAAACCCACACCCCCAAACTACCTCTGGATACTCTAAGCCTCCCTGGGGTACCAGCCCCGAGAGCTCAGTCAGGATGCAAAGCTGGCCAAGCCCAGAGCCTATAAGGCTTGCTTTCCAAGGAAGAGTGTGCAGTCACATATATAGGGAGAGCAACTAGGGTCACATAACAATATGTGTATAAATTTTTGTACGAGAAACTAACTTGAGCTGTAAACTTTCACCTAACGCACACACACACACACACAAAAACTTGCTTTCCATCCAGGTGTTCAGAACCCTGCTTTCGAGGCCCGGGGGAGGCCGGGTGTGGAGGGAAAGGGGAGCTACACCGGGCTTCCCAGCTATGCAGTCCAGGAAGGAGCTTGAGGCTAGGGCAGATCTCAGTTCCATTTCCAGTACAGTGACCCTTCCTGAGATCCGAGGCCCAGCGCTGGCTGCCTGACAGTGGAGAGGGGTCTTGGGGGTAGTCCTTGGCCAGAGTTTAGAGCCTCCCCCTGACAATCTACTGCCCACTGACTCTGGGATACCAGGAAGCCGCTGCCTAGGTTTTCCTTTTAGGAGGGAGGAGGATTTGCACTCCATTCTGCCACCTGCACGGAGAAGGGAAAGTGGTAGAGACGGCAGCAGGGCCATGGACAACTCGAGCTTTGGTGGACTGGGTTCAAATCCTGCCTCTGCCACTTTCTATCTGCGTGACCCCGGTGAGTAACATCTCTTTTCTCTCGGCCTCGGTTTCCTCAGCTGAAAAGAGGAGTTCTGGGGAGGATAAAATGTAAGAAAGCCACTAGCACAGTAAAGGCACCTTGTAGGCCCTCAGCAAGTGGCAATTTCTTTGTACTATTTTGAAAATCATCATAACTCCCATGTGTATTGATCTTCTATTTGCCTAGAATCCAAAGCTCACCCCCCTTCTCTACTGCCGGGCTGGCTGGCCAAGGCCCTTCACTCCTCTCAGCCTCAGACTCCCCGCCGTAGAATGTGGGGTTGCATCTGGAGATGTCTGAGGCCCTCTCTGCCTGTTATTCTGGGTTCTGGGAATCTCAGAGGGACTCTGAGGAGCAAGAAGTGTCATGGCAATGGCAGGACATTACAAAGCCCAGGGATGGGCTGCTGACAGGTAGCTGCCAGCACTTCCAGCCTCCTGAAGCAGCTTCCCATCCTGGCACGTGAACTTTGAGTCACAGGTCCCTGTGGAGGTGCAGAGGGCCTGTGCATTTCCCAGCCCAGGCTCCAGCCTTGCCTCAGTGACTGCCCCGCCTCACAGGTGGACCGACGCAAGCCCTGTTACCTGTACCCTGAAGGGTCACTGGCTCTGGGGCTAATCTCCCTAGCTTGGGGCAGGAAAAAGGAACAAAACTGAATCAAACCTGGTCCCTGCCCTCAAGAATTTCTCAGTCTGACAGATGAAGCAGACTTGGACACATTCGCTAACCACCCCAGGTGCTCAGTTCGCTCAGTACTAAGATGGAGGGAAACACAGGAGCTGCTCGAGCTCAGAACAGGGACCAACCAGAACCAGGTCAGCCTGGGAGGAGTCAGGGAAGGCTTCCTGGAAAAGGCAGTACTTGACCTGGGCACGAATAAATGAGAGGCTGGGAAGCGAAATGTAGACCCAAGTCAAGGAGCCTAGTCGGGGGGTTTATCCCCAGGAGGGACCCAGTACAGAGAGGCCCTTCCAGCTCTCCCATCCCAGATTCCTCACACATATACACATTCTGCATTGCCCAGCTGGGCCCATTACCCTTTGAGGGTAGATTTGGTGAATAGAGATCAATACTGGCGGCACCGTTTCTAGAAGAATGACCTTGTTCAAGTCACCAAAACTCTACAAGCCTTAGTTTCCTCCTTTGTAAAATGGAAATAGTGGTATTTACCTGGCAGGGTTATTGGGTAAATATTTAAACATTCTAGTAGGTGCTCATGAAATTCAAGCTATCTTCCCTTTCTTTTTTGACTCCTTTAACTTTTGGTGGCTAGGGCTGGAGCAAGGATTCTGGGGCTGTAGGACATCTAGGGCAGGTAGGAGAGATGCCTGAGCCTGCCTGGGCAGGGCTTCTTACCATCCTACAGGGCATCTTCTCACGGTGTTGGGAGATAGCCAGGCTCAGGGTCATCACGGCCAGGAGCAACAGGATCTGGCAGCTCATGGCTCTGTGCAGGGCAGGGAGAGAAGGGAAACACCGTAAGACTAGTGGCTCCCCCGCACTGTCAGCCCCCACTGCTCCCACCCAGACTGTGCCTGCTGCCTTTGGGGAACCCCAGGCCATAACCTTTCAAGAAACTGGAATAGAATCTGTGGTTAGGATGGGAAGTGGGTGGGAAACGGAGTTGCAGCCGATCACAAAGGGCCCCGAACCCTAGGACAAGGAGCTGGGACATTACCCTGAGGTAGCAAGAGTTTTAAGCAGTGGGTGACCTGGTCAGATTTGGGTGTTCATGAGACCTTATCTGATAGAAGACAGCCTGGAGAGGGTGAGCAGGAGGCAGAGAGAGCCTGAGAGTTTCCCTGAGCCAAGCTCATGGCTGTGGGTACGATGGGGTGGGAGCTGGGCCCCTGACTCCATTTCTACCCAAGCCACAAGTTGGTCCCCCAGGCTAGCTCCTGGGGCCCCAAACAGAATTCCTCACTCTTCCCCAGGGGACTTTTATTTTGCTCCTTTTCTTTTGATTCTGTGACTCCTGGGCCCTTGCTATTGTTTGAGGGCTAGGCTGGGGGCCTTGACAGGAAGCCCCGCCAGGAGACCTGCCCGGGCCCCAGCACTGTTGCTGTGGACTTCCCCAGCCGCCAGCTGCCAGGCCCTGCACTTTCACTGAAGCAGGAAGGCACAGGTCTGCTGGGCCTACCAGGGGTGGCGGGTGAGGGAGGAAGGGAGGAGGGAATCACAGAAGCTCTCAGCAGGGTCAGATCCCAGTGCTGCTGGGTGCTTTTCAGGCCCTCGCCTGAAGACCTGGGCCAAGTGCTAGGGATGCACAGATGAATCCATTCACTTCATTTGTTCATTCATTTATCCATCCATACCTTTTGCAACTGCCTCCTTATACTGGCTCTGTGCTGGGAACAGGGTACAAGAGGAAATGCACAGAAGTGACCACAATATGCACGGAGAGTGTTAACAAGGAGGGAGACATCAAGCCCAGTGAGCACCGGACTCAGAGTCACCCATACCTGACTGCCACTTCTGCCTCCCTTGCTGACCTGTTCTGTGACCAAGTCATTTCACTACTCTGAGCCTCAGTTTTCCCTCCTGAGGTTAAAGTCAATCTCACCCAGTTTTGTTGAGGCTCAAATGAGATATACTTCAGGAAAGCGCCCCACACTTACAGAGCCCTTATTAGGCACCAGGCACTCTTCTTGGCACGTTACACTTAATCCTCACAATAACTCAACAGCTAGGTTCTGTCATTTTCATTCCCATTTTACAGACGGGGAAACCAAGGCTCAGAGAGATTAAGTAACATATCCAAGGTCACACAGCTAGTAAGTGGCAGAACCAGGGAGTCTGGTCCCTGGGTCTCTGGCCTAAACCTCTACAGGATATGGTGTCCCACAGCAGGTGCTCGATAAACGAGTGCTGAATTGCGATTCTGTAGAGCCAGGCAAGATCTCCTTTTTTCTCAGAGAGTCTGAAGGATGCTTTTGAAGAAGCATTGACAGGGCCTCTGGAGGCTGTGTCTTTGACTGTCAGACAAATTCCATGAGGATGAATTTCAAATGCAGGAGGCTGCTCTGAGGCCCTTTCTTGCTCAGACACCAAGGGCCACCACGGTGTCCTTTAAACCTTGTTCCCTGGGCTTCCCTCAGGCCCCCACAGCTGCTCTATGCTCACGTTTTACAAGTTGGGCTTTCTCACGAGATTTTGTTCTGCTGTTTAAAAAGCTGAACAACACAACCCGTTTGAAAGCTAGTTGCCTCAGAATTGAGTGAAAATCCCTCTGTGGGGGCCTTCGAGGTCCTCAGAAGCATGCCCTGCCCAGCCAGCAGCCCCCTCCAGCCTTGTTTCTCACGGCCCTCTCTCCCACTCTGACTTCTGGATGCCTTGTACTTCTGTCAGCTCTCTGAGCACCTTTCCACTGCCCCAAACCTTCACTTCCTCTCCTCTCCTCACCCTTCAGGTCTCAGCTTCCTTCAAGAAGCCTTACCTGGTTCTCCAAGTCTGGGCTACATATGGCTCCGGCAGCCCCTGAGCTTCCTGTGAGCACAGCACCTTCCCCCTAGGGGAACTGCCTATAGGGCATGGGGTGCTCACTGCTCTCTGGGACCCATCTGGGGCAGGCAGGGATAGGAGTGTCTCGGTGATAGGGTGACACTGGCAAGAGCAGTTATTCTCCTTGACTCTCCCTTCACCTCCCTACCACATTCCCTCTCCCCATCGGCAGAGTCTGTCTGCTCTCCCTGCAAAACAGCTCCCAGACCTGCCGACTCCCTCCTGCATCACCGCCACAGGCTGAGGCACCACCAGGATCCTGGGCCTCCATCACAGCACCAGCCTCCCCAGTTTGTTCCCCTGCTTCCGCCCTGAGGCTTACAATCTCTTCTATACGTAGCAGCCAGAGTGATATTTTAAAATCATAAAATCACATATCAGATCATGAATCTTTAACTGCTTAAAAACCTCCATGGTTTCCCATCTCCCTTAAAATAACAGACTGTGCCCAAAACCCTCTCTGACTGCATCTACCATTTTCTCGGCCCTCGCCAAGGCCCACCCTTTGATCCGGCCTCAGGGCCTTTGCCCTTGCTGACCCCTCAGTCTGGAATGCTCTTCCCCAGATCTTCACATATTTCATTGTTTTCCTAGCCTTTATCACTACCTGATAATTTATTTCTTATGCCATGAGAACAGGAACTTACTACACAGGCGCTCACTAAGGGTCTACTGAATGAGTGGCAAAGTGGGGGCAGACACTTGACTGCAGTGGGCTGAGTGGTGAGTGGGAGGTGACAACAAGGATGGACCAAGTGGTTTAGTTCTGAGCCTGGAGGCAGAAGTCGCCCAAAGGGCCCTTATGTTCTCTCCTCTGCCTGCCAAACCCCACCCCAAGCCACCCCAAAGTGAGCTTCTCTGAGCCCTGAAGGGGTTGCCCTGCAGCATGCAGGAATTCTGCCCTGGCACCTGATGGAAAGGGCCCCTCAGCCGCACCTAAGACACCCTTAACCCATTGCTGTTGAGTCCACTCCAACTCATAGCGACCCTATAGGACAGAGTAGAACTGCCCCATAGAGTTTACAAGAAGTGGCTGGTGGATTCTAACTGCTAACCTTTTGGTTAGCCAACTAGCACTTAGCCACTGCACCACCAGGGCTCCATAACGGCCACTCTCTCTCAATGTTTCCACTCCACGAGCCCAAGATGTTTCTCCCAAACTCCCTCCCCTCCCCGCCTACGATCCCCCACCAGTACACACACAGACATTCTCACACTGCTGGGCTCTGGGATGCTTCCTCTCCCTCCTCTCAGCCCCGATGGAACTTACTGGCAGAGCAGGGTTTCTGGGAGAGCTGATGTGGACCGTTCACACCAAGCGTGAATCACGAAGGGCAAGTCCCATTCTGGAGATATGTGCATCCCACGGGGGAATTAGACCTTAACCCAAAGGAATGTGGCTGGGATGGTGGAATTTCAGGCAGCTTGGAGTGGGGGTAGGGGTCCCTCACATCTTACCACCCATGGAGAAGGCTGCCTTCAGAGGCCTGGCAGAGGTGGGAAACTCCTCCTTCCTCCTGAGAGATGGCAGGCTGTCTGGGGGGTGTGGGATGGGAAGCCCTGTGCCCGGGCCTGGGTCAGAGGGTGGCAGGAGACCTGGAATCAAATTCTGATCTGCCCTTCACTAGCTGTTTGTTCCTGGGCAAGTCTCGGCCTTTCCGCCATAGTTTGCCCATCTGTCAAATAGGAACAGCGAACTCGCCCCTTTGCCTGAAAGATCCAATGAGACAGCCGCCTTGGAGACCTCTCGGGGCTGAGGGAGTGTCAACCCCGCCGAGAGTGGGAGGGAAGTGTTGGGCAGGGGGTCCTGATTCTTCCCAGGGTGGCCCCACTCCAGCTTCGAGCCCTCGTACGCTCGAGGGGCACGGGGCGTCTGTTCCCCGAGGAGGTCAGCCAGCCTCGCCCCCTGGGCGGCTCCTACCTGGCTCAGCGCGGCCGCCGCTCCTCTCCTCGGCGGTCCCGGAACATTTTGCGCAAACCTGTCCCCCGGTCCCACCCTGCGCCAGACCCCGAGGTCACGGCCGGAGGAGGCGCACCGCCGCTCCGTTGCCCCAGGGAGCGGGACCCGCGAGGGGGCGGCCGCGGATTCAATTTAAAAGCCTCTCCCGCCGACCCGCCCCACCACGCCCCCCTCGGCGAGGCCGCGGGGTCCTAGCGCCGGTCGCGCGCCCCCGTGGGACTCGGTTTATCCGGAACTGGCAGATGGGCTGAAGCATCTTCTTTACGCGGGAAGCCGGGCTGGGAAGGGGCGCAGGGGGCGGGATGAAAGGGCCAGGGAGAGAGAGAGGGGTGGAAAGGAAGCGCCGCAGGAGCGAGCCCGGCCCCGGGCGGCTGCACGTGCAGTTCGGCGCCCCGCGGGGTCTGGAGGGGCGGGTGGCTCCAGGAGCCGCAGGTCCGCAGAGGAAATCCGGCCTGGCCCCGACTTCCCCGCTGCCGGCGCCACCGCACTGAAGGGGGGCCACCAGGAGAGGTGGCGGTGTGGCTGAACGCGGAAGGAAATGACCCCTCACTGGCCCTGAGGCGGCCCTGGAGGGGCTTCCCCGCACCGCGACGCTCGGGTCCCTGCTGCTGAGTCCCGGCAGGCCGCTGCCCCTCTCTGCGCCGTCTCTAGTGTCAAGATGCGCCCTCCGCCATCGTCTCCTGGGCCCCTAACAGACCCTGTAAAGCAGTACCGTCAAAGTCCCCAGTTTTCAGATGGAGAAACTGAGGCTAAGGGTGGCGGCAGTGAATAGAGAAATAAAAACCAAAAGTCTCTGGGACTTTTAAGGTCTCCATTTATAGTTGAGGAAACTCAGTAAGAAAGGTTAAATGGCATATTGAAAATCACACCGCCTGTAAGAAGCAAGGCTTCAAACCCAGTGTGTCCACAAAGCTGAGACCAGGTCAGTTTGGGTGTCTTTTCCAGGCACCGTCTGGCCTGGGTTTTTTTTTTTTTTTTTTTTAAGTGCTGTGGAAATTTGTGTGTGGGGCGGCGGGGGGGGGGGGCGGGGGGGGAGGGGGTGGGTATTATTATTGCCTTCTTCATCAGAGGTTGAAGAAAATCTTCCCCCAAACCATCTTTCTTCTAAATGCCTTGGCCCTACCAAATTACAGGTACTGTTGGATGTGGGTCCAAGGAGGGGGGTGCCTGGGGGAGGAATCACTGCTGTCCCCCAGGCCCTGGTTCTTAGGGTAGAAACTTCATCTTCTGCAATCCTTTTCTTCCCTGATGGTCACCAGCCCTGAGAGTGGGTGTCCCCATTTTCCAGGTGGGAAAGTGACCACCCAAGCCTTGCGGCAAATCGGAGTAAGGCTAGAATTAAAAGCCAGGTTCCCTGAAGTCTAGATAACCCATTGCTGTGGAGTTGATTCCAACTCTTAGCAACCCTATATGACAGAGTAGAACTGTCCCTTAGGGTTTCCAAGGCTGTAATCTTTATGGAAGCAGACTGCCATATTTTCTCCCATGGAGCCAACCTTTCAATTAGCGGCTGAGCACTCAACCACTCTGCCACCAGGGCTCCTTGAAGTCTAGATGGCTGCTACCTTTCCTTTCTGCCGTCTGGTCTATGTGGAGACTAATCTGGGAAGATGGGGACAGCCCAGCGAAGACAAGAGGTGACAGCAGGTGGCTTGGGGTCCTGACCAACCTCAGAAGAGGAAATCAGGGAAGGCTTCCCTAAGGAGAGGGCCGAAGCTGCGATGAGGGGGTGGGTAGGAGGTTACAGGTGAGGGACCAGGGCAGGATCTGGGAAGGGTACCCAGACCTGCCGCTTTCCTCCCAGTCACAGGAAGTCGCAGCACTCTGCTCATAGGGGTCATTCCAGCTGACCCAAACCAAGCCCCCCTTTGGGCCCTGGTGCTCCATCTGATCAAAGGGAACCTCAGTTTGCCTGTCCTTCAAGTGGAGAAGATAGTTGCCACTTCTCAGGTTGGTGCCAGAACGAAGTGTAATGGGGTGAGCCTGGGGCCTGCACCCATGTCCTTGTCCAAGGGGACAAATATCCAGGGAAGTGTCTTGCAGCAGCCCTTCAGCTCAGGTAGAACATGACTGAGTTGGATTCAGGCAGTTCCTGGGCTCGCCTGCCCCACCCTGCTCCAGGCCCAGGCCGGCTGAGTGCCACCTCACCCTTTCCTTCCTGGAGCTGCCGCCAAGTAGAAACTGCTGGCCCAGAGCTTTGCTGAGGCTGGGGCAGGGCAGGGCTGGAGCTCTGTCAGGCTGGAGGTGAGTGGCCCACCTTGCATACCCCCCACACCAAAGGCTGTGGTTGTGGTTAGTTAGATCATGGGGTTTCACCTCACTCATTGCCCGGATGGGGCTCCCCAGGAGTTGGAAACAGGTGGGCAACCAAGTGTGCCCACCCACTGCAGATACCTCTTGGGACTAGGGGCCCTAAAAGCCGGGAACCCCACATGCTCGGCACCCATTCTTTTATCACTTCACTTCTTCAGCAGTCTTGTTGCTGTGTGACTTTTGGCAGGTTGTGTGACCTTTCTGACCTCAGTTTTCTCATCTGCAAAGTGAAAATGATAATAGCACCTAAGATCCTGGCTTGTTGTGAAGATCAATGCGACCACAACATGTTTAAAGTACCTGGTCAGAAGCCTGGCCCCTGGTACTTGCTCAGTAACCATGACCTCCTTTCCTGGGGGCCCCTGGGTAGCTGGTGAATGAAAATGTCCAGTGCCCGCCCTTGTGGAGCTCCCAGACCAGAGGGGAGGCAGATGAGAACACAGAGGATGACTAGTGCCCAGGGGACTCGAAGGCAAAGTCTGCAAGACTGAGATCGAGTCTGCAGCTCTGAAGGAGGAGGGGGTAGGTGGGAATGAGCAAGGCTGGATTTACTTGGTAACCCGTTGTGGAAGGGGGCACTCTTTTAAAGGCTAGGAAGGCCAAGTTTCTACCCAGTGTTGCTCAGCCCCCGCTTGCATACCTCCAGGAGTAGGGAGTTCTGGACATGCCACCCAGGGACAGTTCAGACTTCACAGTGTTGGTGTCTTTGTCAAAATGCTTCCTCTCTGCCAGTGAGGATAGGAGGCACATCTGTTTCAGAGATGTGAAAACCCTCTCAGGCACCAAGTAACTGATCCAAGTCAGGTCTTAAGTCTCCCTGGCAATGTTTTAGCTCAGGCCAGCATGAAGCCAAGGGTCCCACATAGGAGCAAGTGGCCCCGGAAGGCAATGATGGACATGTCCTGTGTGGCCTTGGACAAGTTACTCAACCTCTCTGAGCCTTGCTGTCCTCATCTAGCTGTAGATCTGAAGTCAGAAGGACCATGGTGCCCTAGATCCCCTATTCAGTTTCTGTTGCTCTTTGCCGAACACCCACTCTGGGCCAACCCTTCATCTCATGTGGCAAATCAGGTAAAGACAGCCACAGAAAACTTCTGGTTAGTTGTCTTTACTTTCAGTGACTACAAGGAAATTGAGGTTCAGAGAGGTTAAGTAACTGGCCCATGTCACACAGCTTTGGAGCTAATAATTGAACCCAAGTCTCCTGCCTCCTGGGCCAGATCCTGGTGCAAAGGTATGGCCTTTCTCACCCCGTACCCCTGCTCAGTACTCATGTGGGCCCTTGGGAGTCAGGGAGTTCCCTTATCAGCCCCTATTGGGGCCCTGCCTTCTGGGGCAGAACCTTGGGTTCCCCATTTCTTCCCCTGCCCACTTTCCCCTGACTCCCTAGGGCAGCTGGACTTAGGCCAAACTAGCTATAGGCCACCTCCCGGAAGGACAATAGGAGAGGGAAAGAAATGTTGCTGGTGTCAGCTTTAGGGAGTGTGAGCCAAAAGCCATCAGATGCTTGGGGAAACAAATGTTTATAGACACTGTGATTGTCCTGCACTCTGAGGAATAGCTGATCTGTTTAATGGGAATGAGGGCTTGCAGGACCAGGCCTGGTGCCACGCATTCTACTTGAGCTAGCTCCTCCTCACAGCCATCCAACCAGGGGAGTACTGTCATTGCCCCTGTTTTATAGAAGAGGGACTGAAGTTCAGAGGGATCCTGGGGCTTGCCCATAGTCACACAGCTAACCGACATTCTCATCCTAGTCCTCAGACCCCAAGGCCCTCATGTGTGTCCAGAGACTTGCTTGGCTGGTTTTCTGTTCTCAGTGAGTGCGAGTCACTCATCACTGAGGCACTTGGAGTGACCAAGATAGAGAAGCATGTGCTGGTGAGGCCTCATGTAGCCCTCGGCCACCGCACAGGAGGCTCCTGGCTCTGATTCTGGTCAGTGAGAGCAGGGGCTGAGAGGCCTAGAGGCTCCTGGAGGCCCCGAGGGAGAGGGGGGAGATGTCAGATGAGAAAATTTGAGACTGGGTGAACCAGGCAGGGCAGGATCAGAAGCGTTTCCCCAGCTTTAGTCTGTGCTGAGCCTCGGACCATGAAACCGCAGCTCTCTGCAGTGCTCAGGCTGCTGGGAAACTGAGGGTTTGTCCCATGAGCCACACAACTTTCTTTCTCGTTTTAACCATTTGACGGTTAAACCTGATGCCCCCTTTTCTTGATGATCCAGGGTTATCGGTATGGGCTTTGGTATGATCTGTGATGTCATAAAGTGTAATCTCCAAGTTAACAGCAGCAACAAAAGCCAAGCCCAGGGTGAGGCAGCCGCCAACATGTTAGTGCCCCGTAGGCAACATTAATCGGGGCCAAGCACCCAGGACAGAGGAAGCAAGGCTGCCCATTGGGGACCGCTGTGCCACAAGGGAGCTGGACAACCTTGTGCAAGTCATTCTCCCCTCTCAGTCTCAGCTATCTCATCAGTAAAATGGGGACAGTCATTTTGTCAACCCCAAGGTGTCGTTGAGGGAATGTGGTGAGATGATGGGTGTGGTGATGATTTGACACTGGAAAGCCAAATGGAGTAGGGGTTGGGTCAGTGTGGCTGTTGCTTTGTTTTCCTGGCTTGAAAGTCAGTGACTGACTGAGGGACCTGTTGGAAACTAGAGTATCCAGTGACAGGAGCCCATGACTGGTGAGTCCACGGAGGCCTGACTGAGGGACCAAGAGGAGGGCTGAGTCTGGGGGACTCTAGAGCTGCAGGCTCGGTGGGCCTGGGGCAGAGGTAGGCCCTGGGCTCCTCAGGCAGGGCCTAGCTCCCATAAGGGGGAGGGCTGTGGCCCATGGTGAGTATACTCTGGCTCCTGGCAGGGATTCCCTGGAAGTCCCTTCCTAACTCTAGGACTGAGACTCTGAGTTGCTCCTGGTTCCTCACTGCACTGAGTCCCTACCAGGCTTCGGGCTCCCACCTTCCTCAGGGTGCTCAGGGCCCCCAGACCTGGCAGGGCATTCAGAAACTGGCTTCCATGTGCTAGGTATCCCCACAGGTAATGATCACTTCCTGAAGCTTCAGAGAATCCTGCTGGCTTCCTCTACTTCCACTCTGGGAATGCCAGCAAATTCTAAGCCCTGAGAAGGTGAGGACATGGCCTGAGGTCACACAGTGGCTGAGGATAGGACTCGCCTCACTCCACCCTACTTTCTTTCACACACCTCAGATGAGGTTACTCTCGGGTTCACACAGCAACCTCCTCTGAGGTTTAATCCAATTGTTCTCAAACTTTAGCAATTATTGGGATCCTTGAGGGCTTGTTAAAACGGATTGCTGGGCCCCAGCTCAGAGGGTCAGCTTCTGTAGGTCTGTGGTGAGCCCGGGGAATCTGCATCTTGAGCTAACTCCCAGGTGGAACTGATGCTGCCAGTCTGCCAACCACCCTTTGAGAAGTGCTGGTCCAGGGACTAAAGGACCTCACTGGAAGACAGCACTGTGGCTGTGATGGTGTGGTGGGGGTAGGCGGGGAGGCAGCTGGGCTCTGTGGGGAGGCGAGTTCAAGTCCTAGCTCTGGCTCTTACAGCTGTGCAGTCTTCGTCTCTCTGAGCCTCCATTTCTTCATCCATGAAATGGAAATAACAGGAGCCCCTCCCTCACTGAGATGTAGACATGAAAGAATTAAATGTAAAGGTTGTCGTTTACAGGGTTGTTACTGTTACTTACCATGAGTGAAATCTGATGGCCAGGGTGAAGCCTCTTTGTGCTTTCAAGTTGCAAAGGGGACCAGCTGGACCAGACAGGTTTCTAATACAGCTTTACACAGATATGATCATTATTATTACTATTACCATTTTACAGATGAGGAAACCCAGAGAGGTTAAGTAATTACTCGAGCTTGCACAGCTAGTACGGATGAGTTTAAGCAGTGGAGCTCCAGTGCCTACCCCCTTAATACTGTGTTGTATTATCACTCAGTGGAGCAGATAATCTAAAAACGCTTTAAACTTGTCCATGACAGGCACCGTGTATGTTGTTAGGTGCCGTAGTGTTGATTTTTGATTTACAGTGAGTGACCCCATGTGACAGAGTACAACTGCCCTCAAGGGTTTCCTAGGCTGTAATCTTTATGGGAGAAGATCTCCAGGTCTTTTCTCCCACGGAGCCTCTGGATGAGTTCAAACAGCTGACCTCTCAGTTAGTAGCCGAGCACTTACTCATCACGCCATCCCGGGGGTCCCTGTGTTGTACATAGAGTTGCATTTTCTTCTCTCTTGGGTGGGATGAGGAGAGCTGTGAAGGAGGAGAGAGTGGAGGAAGAGAAGCAGCCCAGGTTTCAAACATTGGATTCCCATCTTCACTGTACCACTCACTGCTGTGTGACTTTGGGCTAGTGGCCTCACCTCTCTGAACCCCTCCGTCTCTGTAAAGTCAGAGCAGTGATAGACGACTAGGACTGCATGAAGTGTGAGCTCGTTGGTGTCAAGTGCCCGCCTGTGGTGCTCCCCCAGTCACTAGCACTACTTGTGATTCTTGGAGGTGGTATCAGCATTTTTGTGGCAGCAGCTTTAGTTTCTTCAGGCTGGTTTACTTCAGGGAGAGGGTGAAGTGGTTTGTGAAGCTTCCCCTGAAGGGGCCTGCCAAAAATGTAGCTGTGGGAGTGAGACCTGGGTGAGAATAGGAGCTATTCCCATTCTGCAGGAGGGAAGGTGGAGGCCCTCAGAGGAGCGGTGAGGGGGTGGACACCCGGGCACACCCAGCTCTCATTCGGGGGGTCCTCTGAGGGGCAGACTACTCTAACCCCATCACACTGCCTTTCTACTCACGACCATAGGGTCTTCCTAGAGTACTTAAGTACTGGCCTTTGTGGCGGGGGAGCTGAGTCTCCAGAGAGGCATAAGCAGCCGGAGGTCACACAGCCAGGAGGTGGCCAAGTGGGGGCTCCGCCCCTCCTTGTGGCCTTGGGCTGTCACACCTTGACATTCCTCCACCTGCTCACTTCAGCCATACACACATGCTCCCCCAGACACAATGCACCTACAAAAACACACCTACACAGACGTACACCCACACAGCACACACACACCCTTCGTGTAGACCTTCATAGACAACACATAACACACAAGGCCACAACTCACAGAAACGACACCTAGTGCCTTCGAGTCGATTCCAACTCATAGCAACCCTATAGGACAGAGTAGAACGGCCCCACACAGTTTTCAAGCAGTGCCTGGTGAATTTGAACTGCTGACCTTTTGGTGAGCAGCGGTAGCACTTAACCACTATGACACCAGGGTTTCCCGCAAAAAAACGACAAGCACACACAAACGTCATGCAAAAATTTTACACAGGCATATACACCATCCACAAACATTTCACAGAGACACCCTCAGAAGTCTTTTTAAAAAAATTTTTTATTGTGCTTTAAGTGAAAGTTTACAAATCAAGTCAGTCTCTCATAAAAAAATTTCTATACACCTTGCTATATACTCCTAGTTGCTCTCCCCTTAATGAGACAGCACACTCCTCCTCTCCACCCTGTATTCCCTGTGTCCATTCAGCCAGCTTCTGTCCCCCTCTGCCTTCTCATCTCCCCTCCAGACAGAAGCTGCCCACATAGTCTCATGTGTCTACTTGATCCAAGAAGCCCACTCCTCACCCATATCATTTTATGTCTTATAGTCCTTTCCAATCCCTGTCTGAAGAGTTGGCTTTGGGAATAGTTCCTGTCTTGGGCTAACAGAAGGTCTGGGGACCATGGCCGCCAGGATTCCTCTAGTCTCAGTCAGACTGTTTAGTCTGGTCTTTTTACTAGAATTTGAGGTCTGCATCCCACTGCTCTCCTGCTCCCTCAGGGGTTCTCTGTTGTGTTCCCTGTCAGGGCAGTCATCAGTTGTAGCCGGGCACCATCTAGTTCTTCTGGTCTCAGGCTGAGGTAGTCCCTGGTTTATGTGGTCCTTTCTGACTCTTGAGCTCATAATTACCTTGTGTCCTTGGTGTTCTTCATTCTCCTTTGCTCCAGCTGGGTTGAGACCAATTGATGCATCTTAGATGGCCGCTTGCTAGTGTTTAAGGCCCTAGACGCCACTCACCAAAGTGGGCTCCAAAGTCTTATAGTCACCACACACACCACACAAAGACACTCCCTGGATAAACTCAACTCTCATATATGTGCTACAGGAGTCCCTGGGTGAGGCAAAATGTTAACATGCTCAACTGTTAACCCACAAGTTGGAGGTTGGAGGTTCAAGCCCACCCAGAGGTGCCTCCGAAGAAAGGCTGGAGATATACTTCTGGAAAATCAGCCGTTTAAGAGGCACAGTTCTACTCTGACACACGTGGGGTCTCCGTGAGTTAGAGTAGACTCGACAGCAATCGGTTTTTAGTGGTGCCTATGCTAAAACCCAGTGCTCTCCAGTCAGCTGTGACTCATAGCGACCCCACAGGCTTTCCAAGGCTGTCAGTCTTTACAAAAGCAGGCTGCCACATCTGTCTGCCACAGAGCCACTGGTGGTTTCAAACCTCTGACCTGTCAGTTAGCGGTCGAGTGCTTTAACCACTGCACAACCAGGTCCCCTTTGGTATATACACCACACACAAAACACATCACAAACATGCCCATTTGGTACACATGATGTACATGCACATCTGTATCTCCCGCATAGACATCCACAGCCACACACATACCGTACAATGGCACACCATCAGCTCCCATCCCATACCTTCAGTGAAGACTTGAAATCCCCAGCCTCCCCAGCCCTGCACACGCACAGCAGGCAGTGCATGGAAGGGCCTGTCTGTGTGTGTGCTGTGCTCAGATACAGACCCGAGTGCACACATGGCCACACACTCATCTGCTAGCGGGAACTAGGCTGCAGTCGCGCACTGCTCATGACCCTGATTTTCCCAAAAGCAGACCACACACGAGCCGAGGGACTTTGACTAGGGCTAATGTCCTGGGGTATAAAAAGGGAAGAAGGGGAAAGGACACAGTTTGTCCTAAATAAGTCAGACAGACTACCATGGCCTCCTAGGGATCCCATGATTCATCTAGACAGGATGCTGTGAATTCAAGGCTCCAGCTTACCAGACCCAGGAGCTCAGAGGCTGGCTGGGCCTCTGGAGTGCAGAGGCCTGGGCCTGCCTCCTGAGAGGTGGGTGCTGGGCTCTGTCCCCAACGCCAAGCTCTCTGGGCTGGAAGCTCAGAAGTGAGGCATTTGGCCCTGAGGACTGCTGGCACTCTGGCCTCTTCTGAGCTGTGTGACTTCTGCCTGCTTGTCTGCCCTTTCCCTGTGGGCTGGCAGGCAGGAGACCTGCATGTGAGGCCTGAACCCAACTCCTAGAACCCAACTCACCCCTGCCTGCATCAGTGCTGCTGGGCCTTCTGGTGGAGGGGCTGCCCTTCCTCCCTGCAGATGATGGATCCCACCCCTCCTGCCTCCTCTGGAGCTTTCTAGGCCACCCCTCTCTCTGCTGTTCTCCCATCAGCATGGACACTCCCCAATTTCACAAACCCTTCCTGGCCTCCCTTCTCCCCTCCAGCTGTTGCTCCACCCTCTCTTCTCCCCTTAGCCAGACCTGCCAAGGGACCTGTCTACTCTTGCTCTCTCCACTCCTCTGACTTCCTCTACCGTCACCATCCCTGTCATTCTACCATGGTCATCAGTGGCCTCCATGTCCGTCTGTAACTGCTGCAGACATAACACTCTTCTGTCCTCAGCGCCTTGGTCACTTGGCTGCACTCTTCCCAGTTGCCCACTCCCTGCTTTTCTCATCACCCTCTTTCCTGGGCCTTGGTGACCCCTCTCCTGGTTCTCATCTCACCTCTCCAGCATCTCCTTCTAGATCCTTTCTCTGGCTCCTCCTCTTCCATCTGATCTTTAAATGTGGAAGCTCGTGGGTCTCCCTCCCCCTTCAGCCCTTGACTTTTTTCTCCCCTCCACTCCTCCTCCTAGGAGAGCTTCCTGCCCAGGGTCTCCCTTTCCTGTCCATCCAGTTAGCCTCCGCGTGGCAGCCAGATGGAGTCTCTCAAAACACAGATTTGACCAGGTCACTCCTCTGCTTAAAACCCTTTGAAGGCCCTGGGGGGCCAAACACACAGCACACTTCCCACTTTCCTGTCTGTTTTACTGCTCAGGGGGCCAGCTTCCCTATCACACATCCACGTCCATCCCGTCATCTCCTCCCTCCTTTCCTGCACTCTCCTAGCCCTGCTCAGTCATCTCTTCCTTTCTCCCCCCTCTCTCCCTTTCTCCCTTTCCCCATCTCTCTCTCTCTCTCCATCTCATTTAGAGTTGCCAGAGGTAAGAGCTATAGGATCTAGCTTGTGGGGCCCCATGCTGAAAAACAGAAGCTGATCCCATGAGCCCACTGACTGAGGGGCTCTTCATGTCTGTGCTGCTGAAGCCAGGAGGCCGAGAGAGAGGAGACTGTGGGTGAAGGAGTGAGAAAAACACCCTCCTCAGCCGCCCATGGGTGCCCTGGTGGTGCAGCGGTTAAGTACGTGGCTGCTAACTGAAAGGTGGGAGGTTCAAACCCACTCTCAGGCCTCATGGGAGAAAGAAGTGCAGATCTGCTCCTACAAAGATTAAAACCCAAAAACCAAACCTGTTGCCGTTCAGTTGATTCCGACTCATAGCAACCCTATAGGACAGAGTAGAACTGCTCCACAGGGTTTCCAAGGCTGTAATCTTTACAGAATCAGACTGCCACATCTTTGTCCCACAGACTGGCTGGTGGGTTCAAACCGCCAACCTTTCGTTCAGCAGCTGAGCACTTAACCACTGTGCCACCAGGGCTACAGCCTAGAAAGCCCTATGGGGCAGTTTTACTCTGTCACGTGGGATTGCCTTGAGTCAAAATCAACTCGATGGCATCTAACAACAACAATGGATGCCCTCAGCAGGAGTCGTGAAGATAGCCGGGGCAGGTCTGACTCAGCCCTGGGCTCCTGGGCCACCTGGGTTAATTGGCTTCTCTGTTTAGTTCACTGTCCCACTGCCCACCTACACTGTGGTCCCCACCTTGACCTCTGTCCACAGCACACTCTGGCAACTGCCCCACTCAGCTCTTCCATCTGCCATCCAGACACCTGGTCCTTGGCCATAGTTCACCGGGGTCCTGGCCTCACTTGCCTTCTCCTCCAGACCTCACCTCAGATGTCACCCCATTTGCATTCACTAGGCCCCAACCTGCCCCCGGTGACTGAGGCTGTCACTGTGTGTGCATCATATTTTTCCATGTAGTATGTGACAAAAAAAAAAAAAAATTTTAGGAGCCAAGGCAGCCAGGGTAGTGGGCATGGGGGTGGAGCTTTGGAGCCTAGGTCCATTCCTGCCGCTGAATGTCAGGCGATCTTGGCTGACTGAGGCTTAGTAGCTGCATCTATAAAATGGGGAGAATAATATTTACCTTGCATGATTACAGTAAGGATTAAATTGCAGATATTCCACATGTATTCATTCCCTCTCTTTTCAGTGAAATAAAGATCTTCTCATGGGCTGCCCACAGGGAGAGCCTTGAAGATAACCTGCCCAGAGTCTGGGAAGGCCTGAGTCAGCCCTTTAGGAGGCTCCTGGGCCTTTTATCAATCTTGTAGCTGCTATTGGGTAATGAGGACTAAAGCGGGAAGCTGAACTGGGGTGCTGGTTGGCTTGGGACAAAGCGGGGGAGAGGACTCTGAGAGCGAGAACCAAGAGGCGTAAAGCAGTTTTTGAAGTTCAACTGCATGATACGATGTGCAATGTCGCTCTCTCCCCTGCCTCCCAGGAAATCTTCAGCAACATCTGTTTCTCACGGGGTGTGGTTTTAGAGCTGCGTGAAGGTGCTGGGTGTGAGCTCACGGTGGACACACTGGGGGAACAGTGTACGTAGTAACAGTGGCCCTCTAGAAATGGGCTGAGGGGGTCATTGTGATGGTCCTCAAACTGAAAGGAATTTGCACCTGGACACGATGGTGACAGAAGAAGCTTAAAACTTCCAGGTGTTGGGGAGGGGGGTGTTATAACTATTCATAGGAATCTTTGCATAATAAAAATCCTCTAGGTTGAAAGGGGATGTCTGAGCAATTTGAGAGGACAAGATTGGACAAGACATGAGGGTGGGAAAGGGCTAGGCAGCCAAGGGAGAGGGTGGGGTGAGTTGGCAAGAGCTCCATGGTCAAGGGCCTCAACTATCAGGCCAGGAGGCTGAGGCGGGGGGAGCATGCTGGTGGAAGGTGACATGGTGTGTCTGGACTTCACATAAAGACTCTGGGGACAGGACGGACCCATGGGAAATGGAGGCAGGCCGGGCATCAAGGAGGTTGGCGCCCTCTTGGAGGACAGTGGTGATGAGGCCTGGACAAACGCAGAGACCATTGTAGTGGACTGGATGGGACTTGGTGATTGATCATGGGGGTTGGGGGAGGGGTGTCATGGGAAGGAGAGGGAAAAAGGGTGACCGCTCCTAGTTCTGGACCAGGGGACAGGGCAGAGCACAGTCAGGGTGAGCCATGGTTCATCGGGGAGATGCTCAGCAGGCAGCTGGATCCTAGAAGGAGGGGTTTCAGTCAGGAGAAGAAGAGAGAATTGCCCTGAAGACCTCACTCTCTGGATTATAGAATGGGGGTAGTTATACCTACCTTCCAGGAGAGGGTGTGAGCCTGTGTGAGCCAATGTCCAGGAAGCCACTTTATCAATGACTGCGCATGACCTTTGTGTTAATTAATGGAAAATGCAAATAGCTGGAGGCTATTCAAACCTTTGAAACATGCTGACATGGGCAGGGTCCTTTGAATGAGGAGAGGACATTTGAGACTTACTGTTCTCACTGTCCTTCAGTCATCGGGGTGGTTTCCCCAAGCAAGACTCCTCCATGGGGTGGGGTCCCACTATCACCATGTGGATCACATCCTCCCTTCGCTGGCTGGGGCCTGCCGGCTGGGGAGGAACCCCAGGAATCTCCAGGGTTGCTGGAGGGACTCCTGGTTCTCTCTGAACAACTTGCCTGCCCCCTAGTGGATTTCTGAAGAATCTTTGGGTTTATGAACCGCCTTGGAAGGGGACCTTGGAGATTCAGTCCCACCCTGTCCATATGTCCTGAGGATCAGCCAGCAGGAGTGGCTTGTACAAGGAAGCCCAGGGGCAGAGCTGGGACAAGAGGTGGTATGGCTGACTCTCAGGAAAAAACACGGGCTTAGGTGTCCCAAGAGAACTTCAGCTCTACCCCACGACCAGTCTGGCTCCTCACAGGGCCTTGCTTCCTCACTCGTCAATGGGGATGGTGGCACCCACTTCCTATGGCTGCGAGGACAGCTCCCCAAGATTCTGCACACCATAGGTGCTCAGCACAAGTGGCACCCCCCCCCCAATCCCTGCACCTCCCTCATCAGTGTGGACTCCGCTCCAACAGCTCTAATCTGGATTTTTATGCATATGGATTTCCTTAAAGTGAAGTTTACCTGCCACCATACAGCCTCCCCCATCTCCCCACCCTATTCTGTGTCTTAATCCCACTGACCTTCACTACCCAAGTCTGTGCCCAACCTTGTGCCAGAGGCTGGGGTCACAGACAGAGAGCTTAGATCCACCCCTGCCCTCAGGAAGCCCCCAGACACAGGGCGTGTGGTCAGTGCTAGCATGGGTAGCCAGGGGCTGAGGGGTGGGGAAAGGCTTCAGGGAAGTCTCACTGGAGGAGATGGCAGAGGAGCTGAGGCTTGAACGGTGAAGAGGAGTTGGCCAGAAGGGGAGGGAAGCAGATGGGCAGGGACAGAGCACTCCAGGCTGATACAGGGGTTGGAGGGGAAAGTGCCCATCGCAGTGTGAGGGACCGAGGTGCAGACAGACAAGGCAGTGAGGAGAGCCCATGGCTCGCACAGCACCGCCAAGGCCAGGCATGCAGGATCCTGTCTAAGCAGTAGGCTAACTAAGTCCAGATGCAGAGAACAGCAGAGGAGAAGCTAGGCTGGAGACCACAGGAGCTGGCCCTGCAGGAGGGGAGATTGTTCGTGAAAGGCCTCTGGGCCAACTTGGAGTCAGTTGTTCATTCATTTGTTTGTTCATCTATTCAACCTCCCAGTGCATGCCTCTTGCTGGGCATTGGACCAAAGCAATGAACTAGACAAGGCTCTTGCCATCAAGGGGGTTCAAGCATGGAAACTACTAATTACATACAGAGGAGGGTTGGGAAAGTTTTAAAGAGGAGGTGGCTTTTTAGTTGCACTTTAAAGGATGTGTAGGAATCACCAGATGGGAAAAAGATATAAGAACATCCAGGTAGAGAAAACAGCTAGAGCAAAGGTGTGGCACCCTGAGGGGCTTGGGGAAGAGTAAGCAGCCTCTTGTGGCCAGAGAATTGGGTGTGTAGGGTGCAGATGAAGTAGGATTAGAGTGTGTAGGACCTTGGTTGACACATGTGTGTACATATACATGCACACACATGCCCACATAGATGTCCACACGCATGCGCCCCATGCACACATGCACATACATGCACACACGTGTACATGAACATATACCACACACAGAAGCAGCTGAGCCTCTGTGGGTGCTGCCCCAGATGAAACATTTCCCAAAGACCCTCCTGTTTGAAATTTCAGTGACAGCTCTCCCCTCCTGAGGGGTCTTTTGAAGAAGGATAAGTTTGTTTAGGGCTTAACCTGCCCTCATGGCCCCCAGTCCTCTCCCCTCAGCCTGGGAAATGAATCCCACATGCAGCCTGATCTCCCCGCTCTGAAATCACCAGCGGGTCTTTGGTGAGCACTCTTTGATGTCGGAAGCCAGTTTAATGAGTTGGTTGTGGTTTTTTTTTCCTGTAAGACAGAAGTCTCATTTTACTGAGAGCCAAGAAATTCTTACCCCCTCCTCCCCTGTCCTGAGGTTCTGGGAACCCAAGGCCTGAACTCTCAGCACAGTGCTCACAGATACCCAAACGCTTAGGCTTGCAAGGGAAGAAAGGTGGCCAAGGAGGCCGCACACTCGGAGTTTTCTGTGGGCCAGGCCCTATGTTAGGGACTTTTTTTTTTTTTTTTTTTATTGTGCTTTACGTGAAAGTTTACATATCAAGTCAGTCTCTCATACAAAAACTCACGCACACCTTGCCATATACTCCTAATTGCTCTCCCTCTACTGAGATAGCACAGTACTTCCCTCCACTCTCTCCTCGTGTCCATTCGGGTAGCTTCTGGCCCTGTTAGGGACTTTTTAAATCCTCTCCACACCCATTTTTGAGATGACAAAACAGGCTTCGAGAAGGGATGTGACATGAGCAGGTAGCCGGGCTAAGCCCAGAGCCCTCGTATGCCGGATTCAGCCCCTGGCCCTGTTTTTGCTTCTGCCCCGGGCTGCCAGTGACCTTCTCCCTCTGGGCTTTGGGCACCTCAGCTGTAAAATGGGGACAGTGTTCCCTGATGGGAGGAATAATTAGCTCTCCTAATAATGAGCTCTACACGTAAAAACAATTTGTCAAGAGCAAAGTGCTTTGTGACAAGAGGGAATATTTCTATTTTCATTGTTTTTCTGTCAAGAGGCGAGTTTACCCCTAAGATCCATACAGGAGCGCATCAATTAGTGTCGCTCTAGGGCACTTATTAATGAGCACCCGATTGGCCAGGGAGCTCAGTACATGAATTCTCTCAGCAGAGTGGAGCGGGAAGAAGGGGTGGGGTGTCCAGGCACGAGAGGCCCTGAGGCTGGTTCCTCTCCTCAGGGCCGGGCTGAGGCCTTTCCTGAGCACTGGGTTCCAGCCGTGCCCTGATACGCTTTGGCAAAGGCCACCTTGATTTCTTGGTTTATGAGGTCCTGCCAGGGGTCTCTGGGGAAAAGAGAGAAACAATCATAATAAAACCACCGCCACTGCTGGCAGTGAAGCCTCTCTCACTTTGTGTCTCCTGGTCCCCGCAGCAGCCCTGTCATGGGCCCATTGTGAGTTCTCTTTGAACTTTGGGGACCGAGGCTTGGAGGGGAAGTGTCCAGTCCGAGTCCACACAGTACTGACTCATCTGCATGTGCGGCTTCAAGCCCAGTGGCCTCCCAGGAGATGGGCAGTAACCCTGGCTCTGCTCCCTTCTCAGGGTTTGACCTCGGGGGGTCTGAGGCTGTGGATGAGAAGCTCTGGGACCCTCTGGGTGTTACGCAAATCCCAGGTGGGGGCTCTGGACTCCCACCCTGCAGTCACTTCTGTTTTCTCATTTGTGGACCACAAGTGTCTGGAGAAAGTTGCTGTTAGGTGCCATGGAGTCCAACTCATAGTGACCCCATGCGACAGAGTACAAGAGCAGATCCCCAGGTCTTTCCTCCTGCAGAGCTGCTGGCTGGGTTCAAACCATCGACCTTTGGGTTAGCAGCCAAGTGCTTAACTGTTGCACCAGGACACTTTGGAGAAAGGTAAACCTGGGTAATGGATTAAATTGTTTTCCCCGAAAAGATACTTTGAAGTCTTAACACCTGGTACCTGTAAATGTGACCTTGTTTGAAAACAAGGTCTTTGAGGATATTATCAGTTAACATGAAGTGGTACTGGAGTAGATGGGTCCTATTTAACAAGCAGTGTCCTTATAAAAGAGGAGAGACACAGAGTTAAAAGGCCTGATGTGAAGATGAAGCAGAGACAAGTCACACTGCAGCTGCAAGCCAAGGACCGCCTGCGGCTACCAGAAGGTGGGAGAGACAAGAAAGGATCTCCCTAGAGCCTTCAAAGAGAGCACGGCCCTGCTGACACCCTGAACTTGGACTGCTAGCCTCCAGAACTGTGAGACAATACATTTCTGTTTCCAAGCCACCCATTTTGTGGTGCTTTGGTACAGTAGCCCTAAAACCAAACCCATTGCCAGCGAGTTGATTCTGACTCATAGCGACCCTATAGGAGGGAGTAGAACTGCCCCATAGAGTTTCCAAGGAGTGCCTGGTGGATTTGAACTGCTGACCTTTCTTTGGTTAGCAGCAGGTCTTAACCACTACGCCACCAGGGTTTCCACACTAGCCCTAGGGGACTAATATAAGCTGAGGCGTTGTCTTTACACAGAGGCAGAAACAAGGCTTCACAGCACCCTGGCAGGGGGCAGGCATTTGAGAAAGGGCTGCTGTGCCAAGGCCTCTGTGGGAGGCACTCCCGTGAGCTCTGCTGCTTGGGTGGGTGAGTGGAGGGCTTTAGTCCGCTTCCCCTGATCCCTACCAGCCTCCCAAACATCCTCAAATGTAAACATTACTAATTTCTGCAAATACGGAAAACACCTCAGATGAGGATAAAAGCATCTTTAGGAAACTACTTTTTAAAGAAATCAAGCTCTAATATACAATTCAAGTAAAAATTTGGTAACTGTCTTGTGGTGCAGTGGTTAAGAGCTACAGCTGCTAACCAAAATGTCAGCAATTCGGATCCACCAGCCGCTCCTTGGAAACCCTATGGGACAGTTCTACTCTGTCCTATAGGGTCGCTATGAGTCGGAATCGACTCGATGGCAATGGATTTGGTTTGGTTTTGGTTGTGAACACAAAACAGGTTCCCCTCCAGCTGGCACTGAAAGCCCTTGGGCCATCTCCAGGTTGTGTGTGTGTCTGTCTGTGATCTCATCTCCAGGCACGTGGCGGGGCATGTGATGTTGTTCCGTGCATGTGTGTATCCGATGCTCATAATGAGTGTTGTGTGTGTGTGCGTGTGTGTGCATGTGTGTACCTCTGTGAGCTCTCTGAGTCCATGTATCTTGATGGATGCAAGGGTTCTCCCCTGCCGGCCTGGAGGCCTGGGAAGCTACCAAGTCAAGCGGTGCTCGCTAGACCTAATCTCCATTCTTCTCCCTCATGAGCCAAGAAGATGAAAACATCTCTAGCACTTTCTAAAATTTCTGTCCAGGAGTGGAAAAGTCATCAGCTGAGGGAGCTGGAGATGACAAATGGCTGCCAGACCCCTAGTTCCCAGTCCCAGGATGGGGTGGGCTGGGAGCGTTGGAAGCTGGGCTTCCCACCGCCTGCACAGAGCCCTGCTGGTACACAGAAGACTCAGCAGCTAACATTCCCTGTATGCTGGGCACTGATGGACTGCCTGGCCCACCAGCCATCTGGGATATCACGAAGCTTATATGGGCAGGAGAAAGCGCCATAAATGTATCAACAAGAAATACCAGGCTGTGGATAATTTCATGTGCTGTGGAAACCACAAGGAGCCCTGGTGGTGCAACAGTTAAGTGCTCAGCTATTGACTGAAGGGTTGGTGGTTTGAACCCATCCACCTACTCCAAGGGAGAAAAACCTGAAGATGACAGCCTAGAAAACCCTATGGGGCAGTTCTACCCTGTCACATGGGGTCACTATGAGTCGAAAATCAACTTGATGGCAACCAACAACAATACAGAGATGACAGCGCTGGGAGATGGGCTAGAGGATGACAACTGAGGTGGACTCAGTTTAGCATCTGAGTCCTGCATGCCAGGAGGGACTAGGCCTGCAAACATCAGAGGCAGAGCATCCCAGGTCCAGAGGACAACAAGAGTAAAGGCCCTGGGGTGGGAAACAGCTCAGCATGTTTTAAGAACAGTGCAGAGGGCCAGGATCAGGTGGTGAGCAGGGGCAGGTGGTAAGCAAAATAAGGCAGCAGGGAGGGAAGAGGCCAGACCCCGCACGGCCCTTCAGGCTGTGTGAAACGTTCAAGCTTTAGCCTAAGAGCAGTGGGGAGACACAGGAGATGTTCAGCAGGGAACTGTCAGACATACTGACAGATTAGATGGAGCAGGTGTCAAGAGACAGCGACCAGGACAGCATTTGACTGGATGGCCATACCTGCACTGAAGAAAACTCTGGAGAAGGACTAGGTTGTTCAGGTGGACCCAGTGGACTTGAGGTGCTTGAGAGCTCCATAAGGAATCATGGAGGGGGTGACATAAGCTACACGGCTCTGGGGATCGTGGCCCCGATAACATGATGGGGGCCTAGATAGTAAGGGAAGGTCCGGGTGTGGCTGAGGCAGCAATGACAGGGAAGGAGGACCGTGGGGGTGAGGAGAGGAGCTAGCGAAGGAGACTGAGGCAATCGAGTGGGAAAGGAGGCAGCACCGCCGGGGAGTTGTGAGAGGCCTGGCTGGGGAAGAGCGTGTTTCTAGGAAGAGGAGGGAAGGGGAAATGTGACTGAGCAGTCAGGTTGAGAATTGACATTGCCCATGGGTCTAGTGACATAGATGGAGGTCACTGGTGACCTTCCTAGCAGCTGGCTGTGCTGGTGAGGGTGGGAGTCAGACTGCAGGGGTAGAGGAGGGAGTGGGTGTGAGGAAGTGAAGTCAGTGTTGGCAGCCACCTTCTGAGAAATGTAGCTGTCAAGTGGGGTGGGGGGCTGGGGCCTTCAAAGTCAAAGGAGGGCTGTGTGATCACAGGGTGCCAGGCAGATGCAGGGAGGAGAGGACTGGGATGTAAGAGAATGGGGCAAAAAGGACCATAGTCCATTCTACTGGGAAGTGGGTAGGGGGAGGCCACGGCTGCTGTGACACCTGGGATGAGAACTGGACTCTAACATAGTCGCTGGAAGGGCCTTTGGAGCCAGGCCCAGAGAGGAGAAGAGACTAAGGCACATCACCAGTGAGTGCCCAGGCCTGATCCCTGTCCTCATACCACACTGCTCCCCCAGCAAGCAGCCCAAGCAGAGACTGTCTGGAAGCTGAAGGACCTGGGCTAGTTAGAACCTGTCCATGAGCGCAAGCTCATTCTGCACCCAGGAGGCTGGTGTGCCCTTGTTTATAAGCCATCTGTGTGCTCTGTGCCCGGAGGCTCCTTTGTACCAGTGTCTGCTCATCCTTCCCCTTTTCCTCCCTTACTCACTGGGAGCCCCTCTGTGTGGGGCACTCAGGGATGAACACGGGCAATCTCTGCCCTCAGCATTGCTCTGCCTCAGTTCCTTGGGGTCCCGAGGCCAAGGGGCACTCTGACAGCCAGGCAGAAAGGAAATCGCTTCCTGCCAATAGCCCCTTGGAGGACTCTCAGCCCTGGTCATTTTCCCAAGACACATGTTTCCTCCACATTTCTCATCTTTGAGCAATAGGAAGGGGTCATCCGGAAATGCTGGTAGGAACCAGTCAGAAGTTCTGATGAAGGGAAAAATCTGGGCAGGGAGACAACGAGCCTGGACTCGGGTTTACACCCGAACACAGTCATGATGTGGGAGCCCAGTAGGGCCCTGCCCATCTCTGGGCTCAGCCTCCCCAGTGGTGGAATTAGCCCATTGGCCTCTGTGGTCCCCAAGGCCTTTCTCCTAGAAATGATCCTACGATTCTCACCAGCTGGCAGCATCTGTGCCCCTTGACCTCTGCCTGCTGTGGACTGTCCGGGTTTGGGTGGGAGGGTGTGAGGAAAAGCACTTTGGAGAAAAAATGCTATTGTTTCCCCAGCTCCACCCATGTTCCCCTTGGTGAGGGACAGGGGTCCCAAAGGACAAAGGGAAGAGCTGAACTGCCGGACAGGCACAAGTTCTCTGAGAGCTGGCTTCGTTTGGCCCCAAAATTGTGGGTGTTCTTTGATCTACAGATTTCTTGTCTGAGGAAATGATCTGAATGGTGACAAATGCACAGTGATACTTACCAACTCCTGACCTGTAATCAGCTCGGAAAACAAAGATTCTAAATGTTCAACATAAGGCAAGGCTGAGCAAACTGTGGTGCGCCCACAGGTTGCAATCCTGATGCAGTCACTGCGTGTGTTTGCGATGTGCTCTGAACGATATGGGAAGGTGCTCGGGACATTGAGTTGAGAACACAGATCACAATGTAAGATGATCTAAGCAGCATGAGCTCATCTGAGCCAAAGAGTTCAGAAACAGGCTGGAAGGAAACAGGCTGAAATGCTAACGTGGTTGTTTCTCAGGAATGGAAAGATGGCGATTGTTTTCATCTTGGAACAATTTTGAATTTTCCAAGTTTTCCACAGTTGCCAAGTGTCATGGGGTGAATGTGTTCTGCCTGTGGCAAGGATGTGAATTTTGGGGAACCTAAACTATGAGCAAATACATTTCTGTTTGTTAAAGCCACCCACTTGTGGTATTTCCATTATAGCAGCACTGGATAACTAAGACAGCATGTGATAATTTTATAGTCAGAAAAGTAACAAATATCAAATAATTAAAAAATAAATAAATAAAGAGTCCAGGCATTTGGGGAAATCCTTTTTACTCACCCAGGTTTGATGTCCAGAGGTGTAGGGAGGAGTCTGGGGAAGCCTGCCTTTCCTACCAGCCAGTAGGTTTCCTCTATGCCCTTCCCCTGACAGAGAGAAGAGGGAGGTGAAAGGCCTCTCCCCACCCAACCCTTCTCAAGCTAAAGCTCAAGGCCAGAGTTGCATGATTCCAACAGAGTTGCATGATTCAAGGAGCAGAGAGCCTGGAGCCAGGCTGCCTGGGTTCAAATCCTGGCTCTGCCACTTACTAGCTGTGTGACTTTGGCCAAGCTACTTCACTTCTCTGTGCCTCTGTTTCCTCAGTGCCTTAGAGAGTTCTTGTGGGGATCAAATGAGTTAATATCTGTTAGATAAATAAATAATGAAGTGTGAATTCCACAACCAGATCTGGGATATTAAGATTCCAGGATTCTGTGATCTGTGATTCTCTCCATCTATCACTATTCAAGGACCTGGTAGCCTCTCCTGTGATGGGAATACAGCTGCCTAGGGGCTAGGACATAAGGAGCACTGGGGTCAAGGCTGGTTGGTCTGGAGACTCCAGACCCCACCCCAGGCCAGAGCTTTCTGGAGATCCCCAGGTCAGCCTGAAGAGCCTGAAATCAGTTTTCTGCCCTCCTCAGCCCCTCTCTACCTCCCTCTCTGCCACCACAGTCCTCTATTCCTCAGGATTCCCAGTACTCGCTCCCCTAAACAAGACACACCTGCCCTGACTTATCCAGCTCACTTTCCCATAACCTTGGCCATTCAGAGCAAAAAAAAAAAAAAAAACCCGCTGCCATCGAATCGATTCCGACTAATAGGGACCCTATAGGGCAGAGTAGAACTGCCCCATAGAGTTTCCAAGGAGCGCCTGCTGGATTCAAACTGCTGACCTTTTGGTTAGCAGCCATAGCACTTAACCACTACGCCACCAGGGTTTCCATTCAGAGCAAAGGGTACCTGCCCTTGCAGGCTGTGTGACTACAGACAAGTTGTTGCCACACTGAAATGAGTCCCATGGGGCACTCAATTTCTGGAGCCCAGTCACAGCCCCAGGTCTCCACATGTCGGGGCTGTGCCAGTCCCCCTACCAGGCCTGAATGTAGCTGAGGAACTGGGGATGAGGGGGTTGGTTTGGAAGAAAAGGCTTTCACAGGAACACTGTAAAGTCACTTTTACCAAATGTTCACGTTAAAAAACAATGCAGAGGTTACCAAACCCAGCTCTGCCTTTGAGGTTCTCATGGACAAGTACAGCTCAACATTGTACCTACAACAAAGGGGGCTGGTCATGGGATAGAGGGTGGTGTCAGAGATGGCACGATAGTCATTGTTGGGGGAAAGGAGGAGGAAGGGTATTCTTGGGTCAGGAGCACCCTTAGTCTTGCCTGAACTACGGTTCTGAGGAATGAGTAGGAGCCCAATAGTGCTATGGAGAAGTCACGGGCTTTGGAGCCACCGGACCTGGGTTATGAGTTGTGTGACTTTAGACAAGTACATTGCGTCTCTGATTTAATTTCCTCCACTACAAAATGGGGACAGTCATCCTCTTTTCATGAGTGCTGTAAGTGACAAATACATGTTGCCCAGATAAGTTACCACAGGAAGTGATTTCTCTGTCCTGGCCCTTCTCCTCACAAGGAGCCAGATGAGGGAGTGGCTCTCAAGAAGAAATATTTCCTTAGGATTTGGGGACTTTGGGGAACAAAGAGGTCATATAAAGGTGATCAGCTCCATCCCCAACTCCAGGCAGGCATTTCCTGTAGCCACATTAATCAGATGAAAATCTACCCCTGCTGCCCACAGAAGCAGGACCCTTGTGGACTTCTCCCGAAAACCCCAGAAAACAAATTCTCTCACCTTTAGCTCAGTCTGACCTCTGATGTCAATTTTGTAACCTTCATCCAAGCTGAGCAGTGTTTGGACCGTGCCTCGGCTGACATGAATTCTGTATGCTGAGAAGAAAGGTAGTAATCAAGTCACTACCTGGTGGCAGCATACTTAGTGTTTGGTAAAATCATTAAGAGTCTATAGGACCCCCAGTTCCAACCAGTCAGATGCACAATTCTGATTCACAAAGCACCCTTCTCCTGGCCCTCTGGTCCCTTTAACAGATGGTCGGTCATTAAAATAGAGGCTCGGAGGAAAGCAAAGTGCATATATTGAGTGTTATGGGGAACTCAGAATAAAGTCAGAACCCCTAGTAACATAATTTCACTTGTAGGAAAGTCTCTGAAGACTGAGTCAGAGCAAAGAAGCAGTTTTCATTTTTCTTTTGAGAGCAGGACTCCCCACTGGGGCTGCCACACCTTGAACTGAACAACATCAGGGAGCACACAAACTATGCAACCAAAGTAGAGGCCCTAGGACCTCAACGTTTTCAGCTGCTCTAACCAAGTCATCACAGTGGCTTCTCCTGCCAGCAAGGACCTAAAGTGGCATTAAAAAAAAAAAAAACTGGAAAGTTTTCTTCATCATAAAGATGAGGAAACGAAAGCCTGACAGAAGAGCGCTTTCTTCAACACAGGGCTTCTAACCCATTTGTTCTGGTTTGAACCCCTGCTGAGAACTTGCATCTTTAACAAGTTCCCAGGCAGTGCTAATGCTGCTGGTTGGGGACAAATTCTGAGAACCACTGGTAGAGCAGTGATTCTCAGAACTTACTATACATAAGAATCAGCTGGGGATCTTGTTAAAATGTAGATTCTGATTCAGTATATCTGGGGTGGAACGAGTTGAAGCCCTGGTTCAAAGACACTAAGCAAGCCATTTGGAAAGCCAGGGCTCGGACCCAGGTTTCCTGCCTCGTGAGTCATTGCTTTCTCTACTAGTTTCCTCATGTGGTAATTGCAAAAACCTTATAAACAATTGAAAGGACCAATGACATGCATCATTTCCTTAAAGTTGCTTTATTGAAAACAAGAGTTCACTGCCACCCGGTGGTGATTTGGTTACTAAGCACTGTTTCAGGGGTTATTGAGAAACAGTAACTCCCCACCCCCACCCCCCAGCTCCCCAGTAGGATGGATGTGTGAAATACTCACGCAGCCCTGTGGACTCCATCTGGGATGCAGTGTTGACAGTGTCTCCAAAGAGGCAATACCTAGGCATAGTGAGGCCCACAACCCCTGCCGCACAGGGCCCTGAAACCCAAATGTGCTCAGTAAGCTCCAGCAGGTCCTGGACCAGAGAGGGGGTTCGATGACAGCCTTGTCTTTCCCTATCCCCACTGCCACTCCCCACCCCACATCCTGGACTCCAGCTTGGATGGGGATGGGGGAGGTGAGGATGAAGCTATGGAGTTTCCCTAACGTGCAGAGAGAAGGTAACACCTGTACCAGGCTCTGGATTGGAACACAGATGAATCAGAGCCAGTCCCTGCCCTTGGGGAGCAGCCAGCCTGGTGGAGGGAGACCTGTAAACTGTGATCACTGCTGTGATGAGGGAAGTGCCAGGGCTGTGCTAGTCTGGAAAGTGGCCTCTGACCCAGCCCAGAAGAATTCCTGGAGCCAATGCATGAGCTGTGTCTAGAAGGATGAGAAAACAGGTGGGCAGGGAACAGCAGGTGCAAAGGCACAGAGGCACGGAGCCCACGTGTCTATGGGAAATAGCAGGCAGCACATGGTGAGTATGGATGGAGAGCCAAACAGGGAGTGATGGGAGATGAGGTTGGAGAGGTAAGCAAGGGCCTTTGAGGCCACCTGGGGGAGCTTGGACTTTATTCTGTAGGTGAGGGGAACCGTATAGGGTCAGGGCATGAGAAGGATATATTAGAGACCCTGAGGTCTCTCCCAGACCCACCCCAGCAAACATTTAGTTTTTTGCATGACCACAGAAGGTTTCTATCCTGCCTTTTACTGCAAACTATCAGTTCCTCAACATGGACTTAGACACTCTTTACAAATGCTGAGACCAAAAAAAAAAGAGATTTGAATCTGAGCATTGCAGATTCTTTGATTTATAACATCTTAGAACCTCAAAATCGTTCTTTTTTTTTTTTCTAGCGTAGATTCTAGCTATGCAGCTCAGCCTCAGATGGGTGCCCCAATGTCCAGACCACGGGGAGGGGGGAGTAGTAGAAATCCCCATGGCGGCCACTCAGCCAGACCACCTTCTCTGAGCTTCTAAAGCTGACATCAAGCCCTCCACTTGCCTGTTGCCTGCATCTGTCTTTCAGTTGACTCCAAACTGGGAAGGAAAGTGTGGTGTCATAGAGTTTTAGAATCTAAGAATTCCAGGAACATGTAATTGGGGGTACCCCAGCCAATGCCCCAGGGAGGGTTGGGGCACTGGTCTGGTGCATCGCTCCGTGGTTCCCAGTCCATACCTGAGTGCACGCCAACCCTGACACAAATGGGCACGTCAGGTGTGTGCCTCCTCTGGAAGCCACCCACAGAGCTGAGGATGTCCAGGGCCATGTTGGCGACCTCAGCCGCGTGCTGGCTTCCGTTGCACTGAGGCAGCCCCGATGCTACCATGTAGGCATCCCCAATGGTCTCCACCTATAAACCACAGCCTTCACTGTCCAGCACAAGAACATGTCCTCTCAGGTCTGTCCCATGTCCCACACAAGGCCACTTTTCGGGAGCCCCGAACCTACCCCTGAGGTCTCCAGCCCACAGTGCCTTCTCTACCAGGCCTCCAATTCCAGACACATTAGCAATGTCTGAATTTTCACGTTTCAGATCACCTTTGTCACCTTTGTATTGCAGATGACCATGGTCTTTCTCATCTCCTCTGCCCCCACCCACCCCAGCCAACCTGGGTTCCTTGTCTGCACAATGCTGCAGAGACAAACCGGGGCTTCATCTGGAGAAAAGCGCAGATATATTAGATACCTCCCGATTTCCAAACCCCATTGGTCCTTCAAAGTGTACTGGAAAGAATATAGGTTTTGGAATTCAGATGCGGGTTCAAAACGTGGCTCTGCCATTGACCTTGGGCAGACCACTTCACCTATGTGAGTCTCAGTTGTCTCTTCGACAGGATTAGAGAGAAAGCATCCAAGCACATCATGGATGCTGAATAAATGGAGGCCACTGTCTTTATCATCAGCAGCATCATTTTTATCATTTCTCATTATTTCTTTGGCTAGTGATTTTAGAGAAGACAGAATCCCAGAATCTTAGAATTGGAAGGAACTTTAAAGGCCACCCACCCCACCTCCCCCAGCCCCAGCCCCAGCCCCAGCCCCAGTGGCTGTCCTGACCTGCTCACACCCCTTTGATAGGAAGGCCCCTCCTTCTTGGGGTGGCCACTTCTCTCTTTAGACAACTCTCATTTTCAGAAGTTGAGTTGAAATCTGCCTCTCACCTGCTGTTTCCAGTTCTGCCTCCTACACTTAGTCCACAAAACTTTCCTAAGCACCTTCTTTGTTCCAGGGCCTCTTTCAGGTGCTGGGGACACAGATGTGAATGAACCATGGCCTTCTCCCCTGCCGCAGGCCAGTTCAGCCAAGGTGAAGCCTGCAACTCTACCCCTTCCGCCTCCCCGCAGCCTTTTCCTCTCCAGGCTAAAGAGCCCCAGCTCCCGCTCTGCCCCTCCTACAGCCACCACATCCCAGCAGGCCCCCATGTCTGTGAAGCACAGCCTCCCCTCTGGCACTTCTCTCCTTTAGCACCTGGTGGGCAATAATAGCAGTGCTTCCCCTGCCTACAGGGGGTGCTGTAGTTCAATAAATCCCCTTCACACAATGTTCACAGACTATGCCCTACTGCCTGCACTTCAGCCTCTCCATCACCTAAGCCATCCTGTACCCCACCTCCAGGAAGTTATCTCCCCTAATCATGTCCAATCCTGCTCAGATACTTGATTGCTCTGGTCAGTGGCTGAAAATGCATACCCAATGGCCTGACGTTCAAGGGCCTCCATGACGTGCGGCCTTTCCTGACTTCCTTCCCAACAGCTGCCCATGACTCCCCACACTTCAGCCAGACCAGAGCCTTTTTCCTCCCCATTCGCCACAGCCACACTCAGTGCTTGCTCCCTCCAGGTCTTGATCAAGTGGTCCTTCTGCCTAAAATGCTCCCCCAGGCTCTGTCTGTTGCAATCCCATCCCACATCTCACAGGCTGTCATTTGATCTAGTCCATGAAACCTTCCCAGTCACCAGCAGGGAGAAAAGATGCTCTTTCTCAGGGCCATGACCACCATCTCCCTCCTGTCGCCTGCTGCTATTGTCCCTCCAGCATTTGTAGGGTGGCAAGAATGTGATGGGGTGTGGGTCAGGGTTAGCCTCACTTTGGAAATTTCTGCCGAGAAGAAAGATTTTCCATTCCATGCCCCTGGAGGGAAAAATATGAGAGACCCCTGCCTTTCCTTCTGCCTCTTGCTTCTCCCCACAAGAGGAAGAATGCCTTATTTAACCGGCAAGATTTGGAAGAGGGACTAAGTGCTCTCTAAATACTTTTATATCACTTCTTAGGTACCAGACACCCTTCCAAACCCTTTACAGTATTAATTCGCTAAATCATCCTAAGACTTCTGTGAAAAACCAAAAACCTATTGCCATCGAGTCGATTCCGACTCATAGCCACCCTGTAGGAGAGTAGGACTGCCCCACAGGGTTTCCGAGGAGCTGCTGGTAGATTCAAACTGCCGACCTTTTGGTTAGCAGCTGTAGCTATTAATCGCTGCGCCACCAGGGTTCATCTGTGAGGTTGGAACTATTATTATTGCCATTTACAGATGAGAACTGGCCAGAGAGGTTAAGTCCCTTGCCAAGGTCACAGAGCATAGTTAGAAAGTGATTTGAACTTGATTAGCCCAGCCCTAGAGTCCTCTGATGTATGCGGCTTGAGCTCATTTTCTCTTTTAGGGAAGATTTACCTGCCACATGGAGTTTTTGCTCTGCTTGTGTCCTGCACATTGTCAGCATGCATGCATTAGGGCCTGGACTTGCCTTCTGGAAGCAGCTCTGGAGACCTGCTGCTCTCTGGTCCTGCTACTGGCCAGGCAGGTGTGCAGCAGTGATTCGGGGGCAGTGTACCTGCTGTGGGGCCCACCTCTGCCTCAGATGAGTGCCCCAGGGTCCAGACTAGGTGGGGAGGAGGGGGAGCAGAAAGCCCCACGGTGGCTCTTCAGCCAGACCACTTTTCCACGCTGTTCAAGCTGACATCTAGCCCTCCACCTTCCTAATGCCTGCGTCTCTCAGTTGGCTTCTACCTAGAAGGGAGAATGTGGTGTTATTAATCATGCCCTCTGCATCCCCTAAAGACAGAAAGATGACCAGGGCACAGGCCCTGCTCTCTAGCAGCTCAGGCTCAAAGGCGATGCTCTCAAAGATGCCTGTCACAGTGGATGCTCTGCCACAAGAGTGCCCTGGCCCCTTGTCAAAGGTGTGACTCCCAGTGCAGACTGAGGATGCAGTCTGAGCAATAGCAACAGCAAAAGTGTGCATATCAGCAGACACAGATGTGAATTCTAGCTCCACCACTGCCTTGCTGTGTGACCTTGGGCCTGTCATTTACCCTCTCTGAGCCTGTGTCCTTGTCAGTACAGTGGGGCTAATAATCCATCCCTCTGAGGGGCCTTGAAAAGGTGAAATGAGATACCTTATGAAAATCCCTAGGCCTAGCCAGCACTCTTCACAACTAATGCCAGTGCTTTTCCCTGCTGTGCTTTCAGGGGAGGCCTCTGTCCCCGGCACATGGCAGGTGCTTGACAGGATCTTGGTGAATGAATGAAGGACAGCACTTTCCCTAATCTTCGGAACAATCCTAAGCAACGGGCACTTTGATCCCAGTCTTAGAATGGGGAACCTCAGACCCAGAGAGGCAGAGTGAGTTGCCCAGGCTTGCGAGGCAGAATGGCCAGGGCAGGACTGAAGGGCAGGGTAGATCTCTCCTCTCCCAAAGCCCACAGGGGCTCGGCTCTGGAGCTATGTCCATAAAAGTGCTCACTCAGCGAGTACTGCGATGGATTCGCAAACCCCTGCACAACCAGGAAATGATTGCCTGGCTGCCTCCCAACCCAGACTGGATTAAAGAGCAGTAACCAGATCCCGTTGGGGCTGGAGGGGAAACCGAGGCGGCCGGTGTGAGTGATGAGAGACTTGCTCATACATCATGAGGAGCAGGCCTCCTGTTTCTCCACATCTGGAGGGGTGTGCGGGCCTTGTTTTCTTTCATTTCACTCTGCCAGAAAGATGCAGACCTCTTGGCCAGAGTTCAGAGCACTTCAGAAGGCGTGATTCAGAGCTGGGAGGCACACATGTGTGAGAAAAGATTAGCAGGGGAGGAAGAGACAAGGCTAGGAGTGACTCAGGGGCAGATCAAAGCTGTGGGGCTCAGCGAGACAAGATGAGGAATCTTTTCTTGGGGCCTGTGGGGCCTGGGTGGCTCTGGAGGCAAGAGGGAAACTCAGCCAGCACCAGAGACAACGCCTTGGAACTGCAGGGTGGGGTGGGAAGATGGGATCCTGAACATGGAATCAGCGGGAAGCTCATCCTTGGAACGCTGGGGGCTCAGGACACCATGGGCCACGTTGGGCAGTGTGGTGGAGTAGACAGAGCAGGGCCGTGGTGTGGACATTCTGAGTTCCCTGTTCTAGTTCTGCCGCCTACCAGCTGTGTGACCTCGGGCAAGTTACATCCCTCTCTGGGCCTCAATGTCCTCCTTTTTCAGTTAACGTGTATTTGCTGAGGACCTTCTATGTGTTGGACACTGCCAGGCACTGCAGACAGAGTGGTTTAGGGTGGAAGCCATAAAGTGTAGAGGTGCTATTCAGAGGAACTTATGAGAGCATCAAACAGAAGCTCTGGTAGGTCAAGGAAGCTAACCTGAATCCAGAAAGACCACCAGGAAGGACCTAGGCGGAGAGACGGAAAACAGTTCCAGGTGGTGGGAACAGCATGTGCAAAGGCCTGGTGACTAGAGAAAGCAAAACCTGCCTGCAGAGGGGGCGTTGCCAAAGATGCAGATGGAAAAGCGGGCAGGGCCAGCTCCTGGAGGGCTTGTGGGCCGCTATGAGCCTCTGGCTTTATCCTGAGGGCACGCATGGTGAGATGCAGTAGGGTGTGTGATCTTGGCACAAGAATGCCCAGGTTCAAATCTAAGATCCACTTATATCACCTCAGTTTCCTCATCTATAAATTAGGGGTAACATTACCCACCTCATAGATTGTTATGATGATTAAGGGTAATATACATAAAGCTCTTAAGTCAACTTCTAGTATAAAGTAAGCACTAGGAAGTGGTGGTGGTGGTTGTTGTTGGGATAATGTAAGTAATGCTGTTAGCAGAGTACCTGACATCTCACAGTGTTAGCTCTCTCCCTGAAACATCCTGCCCAGGCGTCCCTTCCATCCTGGCTGCAGCCCTCGGCCCTGGTGCTCACCTGCCCCTGCCTCCTTGGAGGGTTGTGGCTGGAAGGGGGCTGGCGGGTCACAAACAAAGGCTAAGGACAATAGAACTGAAAGCAACTGTTGCCTGGGACCTCCTTCTCCACCTCCTCAGCTGTGTCCAAAACTAACCCATGCCCTCAGCTCTTGGATCAGAACAAGGTGCAGGGTCGGGGTGAAGAAAGTCCCCAAACCAGGGGGCAGAGCTGAAGAGTAGAGGGCAGGAGCTTATTCACCTTCACTACCTCTCAGTTGACCTAGCACTCCGCATGGGGGCTAGGACCCTCCCTCTATTCTGTGAGCCCACCAGGACTGGAGCCATTCCTGCTTTACAGATAGGGAAACAGAGGCCCAGAGAAGGAAAGCCATTTGCCCAAAGTCACACAGAAGCTGGTGTCCAGGCTAGTGGCCCAGGACTGAGAGGTGTGGAGGGCCTAGATCATGGATGGTCTTGACAGCTCCACACAGTCCCCTGCTGCCCTCACCAGTGTCCCCACCTGTCCTCCCACTGGCCCACTTCATGCTGAGCCACCATAGCCCAACCAGCTTTCCTCTGGTCATCACTCTCACTGTGGGTTGTCATCATCCTTTATCTACAGGACTGAGAGCTCTTTGAGGGAGCCCTTGCCCAGCGTAGGATCTGGTACAGAAAAGCCAGTCAATAAAAGTTTTTTAAAAGGCATAGATAGATGGACACATGGATAGATGGACAAAGGACAAATGAACATTATGGTCAATTAATTGCAGAACAGACTACGGCTCTCCCTCCTCCATTCATGCCCTTTGCAATGTAACTCTGCAGCTCCTCCCATCAAGAGGTGGGGTTTATTTCCCCACCCCTTGAACCTGGGCTGACCTAATGACTTGCTTTGACCAATAGAATACATCAAAATAGCACAGTGTCCAGTCCCAGCTTAAATTTCAGGAGGTATGTGTGCTTCTGCTCTCTCTCAGAACCCTGCCACCACCGTGTAAACCATCTTGGCTGGAGGTTGAGAGACTGGTGAACCAGGGCTGAGTTGTCCCAGTCGAGTCCCCAGAGATCTAAGAGAGCCCAGCCAAGATCGGTAGAGCTGCCTACCTCACCCACAGCTGACCACAGATGCATGAGTAAGTCCGTCTGAGTCCAGGAGAATTTTCCAGCTGACCCACAGGTTTGTGAGCAATAATAAATGCTTACTGTTTTAAGTCTCTGGGTTTTGAGCTTGTTTGTTACACAGCAATAGCTAACTAATACAAACACACAAATAAATAAATAGAAGTAAATGTACAAGAGCACAGAAATAGTAGGGAAGGAAGGATGGGTGGATGCCAGCCTCCTAGTATCCTCACCTTATATACATCATGGCTGGGCAGGACAGTGTCAAACAATGTGTAGAGGTCACTGAGCAAGCCTACCACCTCTATGGGTTCACTCAGGGCTGAGATCGTGGTGAAACCCACAATATCACTGAAGTATATGGTAACCTGGTCAAAGTACTCTGGCTCCACAGTTGCCCCCATTTTCAGAGCTTCAGCCACAGACCTGAAGGGATGGGAGGGGCCAGAATCACAAGATGGAAGGATCTGTTCTTTACAGTTTGGAGGTGAGGGAGAGATATTTGGAGGGAAAATCCTGGGTTGGGCATTAGGGGACCTAGGACAAGTGCCCTGGTGTGCTGGCTGCCCTTACACAAATGCTTGTCCCTCTCTGGACATTTTTGTTGTTGTTGGTTGCCGTCGAGTCATTTCCGACTCTTAGTGACCCCATGTATGCAGAGTAGAGCTGCTCCATGGGTTTTCCAAGGTTGTGACCTTTTGGAAGCAGATCGCCAGGCAAGTTTTCCAAGGTTCCTCTGGATGTGTTCGAACCACCAACCTTCGTGCTAGTAGTCAAGCACTTAACCATTTGTACCACCCTGGGACTCCATCTCCAGACATTACTTCCTCTAAAGTGAGATGGGGACATTGTGACCTCTCCTTGCTCCTAAAGGTATAAGACCACAGAAGTTCAATATTTGGGTGCCCAGCATAGTGCCTAGTATATGACAATTGTTGGGTGCCCTCAAGTCAATTTTGACTCATAGCAACCCCATGTGACAGAGTAGAACTGCCCCATAAGGTTTTCTAGGCTATAATTTTTAATGGGAGCAGATCACCAAGTTTTTCTCCCATGGAGCCACTGGGTGGGTTCAAACCACCAACCTTTTGGCTAGTGGCTGAGACTTAACCGTTGTACCACCAGGGCTCCTTAGCACATGATAAGGGCTCTATAAAAATATGTTGTATAAATAAGCAATGAATGAATTCGTGGAGCCCAGATTTACTGAGCACCTGCTATTTTCTGGGTCCCATGCTCAGAGCTGAGACTAGTCACATCAAGTCCCAAGGACCACTCACGGAGGCAGCATCTGAGAGAGCAGCCTTTCTGTCTTCTGCCTCTCCAGCTCCAGCTCCTCAGTTCTCTCCTGGATCAGGTCCTCCAAGTTCTGGGAATACTTCTCCAGCATCCGTAGCACAGAGTCAGCAAAACTAATTTTCTTGCCTTGGTTGATGCTTCTGAACCGAAAATGGAACAAAAATCCCAGTTTATTCATGAAGGTCAGCACACTAGGGCCTGATCTGGGGTCTGGGGCCACAGAAGTGAACCAGCCATAGTCCCTGCCTGGGGAAGCTGGGGTGTGCTGGGAGCAGATGAGTAAATAGACAGGAGGATGACAGCTCTGATGAGGGAAAAACACAGGTGGCTGTGAGGAGGGTGGAGTAGTTCTGTGTGGGGAGGGTAGCAGGGAGAGGACTTAACAAAGGAGCCTGTGCCCAGCACATTACCATTTGCAAACATGAAACCCTATTGTACTGATTCTCACAACACTGGAATAGGCCTTCTTTGTTTTTCAGAAGGATGGATGGATGGACGGACGGACGGACGGACGGACGGATGGATGGATGGATGCATGGATGCATGGATGGATGCATGGATGGATGGATGCATGGGTAAATGAATGGAAGGAAGAAATGGAATATATGTAGATTACATATATGTATATATAAATGATGTTTCTATTTTTACTTCTCTATCTATTCCTCCCCTTGTCCCAAACATTTTTTAAGCACTAAGAAAAGTAAAAGTAGTACTACAAAATAGGAGCCCTGGTGGCACACAAACGGAAAAGTTCTCGGTCGATAACTGAAGGATTGGCGGTTCTAACTCACCCAGTAGCTCTAGAGCAGAAGAAAGACCTGGCGATCTGCTTCCACAAGGATTAAAGCCAAAAAAAACCCTATGGGACAGTTCTAATCTGTTACATGGGGTCACTGTGAATAGACAACAACTCGACAGCACCCAACAACAGCAATGCTATGAAACAAAATAACATATGTAAGCTCACTGGGACCAAAGGAGAGTAAAGGTAAAATAAATAAATAAATAGTCAACCCAGGAGTAAGGTCTGTACACAAAATGCATGGTAGAATGTGGGCACAATTTTGCATCTAATCTTCTTAGCAGCAAAGCAAAGAGGGAAATATAAATTACACAACACATGGTATCCATGAGAAGATGGAGCATGAAACCAGTTGCCTAGAAGAAACCTAACTAGTGCTGGTACTGAGCAGAAAGAAGTACCTCTCTCAGGTCTTCATATGACCACACTTAATGTGTAGTCGTGAGTTAACCTCCAACAATCTAACAGGGAACACAGCAGTGGCTTTCCTAGGGAGACTTACTACAACCTTCCCAATGCGGTTTGCACGTTCCCAAAGTGCAGTCAGTAAAGAAGCAAATCTATGATGGTCAAGGTGAAGGGCTCCATACCTGTCTTAATTCCTCTGGAGCACACGCATACATGTGCACATACATGTGGGTGTGCATATATGTGCATGCAGGCATGCCTGTGCATAGCCAATCTCCGTCAATGTCTGCGAGGTGGGGAGTAATAGCAGCCCCTGGAGTACAGCTATTTCATATTGCCCATTAAAGGCAGAGACACAGGCTTTAAAGGCTAGCTGCCAACCTTGAGAAGCCAGCAAGGACATGAAACTGGCTCCAAGGCTACCTCTGTATGGAGAGTCACCATTTTATAAAGGAAGAGACAGAGGCTCTGAGAGGTCAAATAACTTTCCAAAGACCACATAGTGGTGGAACTGAGTTTCAAACTGAGGTCTTTTATAAATTAATTTTATAACCAGACACCCAGCTGATTATTTTTTTCATTTGGAATGACTTTTCCATTGCTTCTTTGGGGTTGCTGAGGAGCACCATCACAGGATCTACAAATAATGATCATTTTCTTCCTCCTTCCCAATACTCATTTTCTTATCTAGTTGCATTGGCGAGTGATCCAGAGCACTGTCAAATGAACATAAACCCTATTCTTTTGACTTCAAAGTCAGTGCTCTTCTGTACCCCACTCATTACCTCCTTCTTGGAGAACTTTTTTTTTTTTTTTTTTTTAAATTAGTTATCTCATTTGATGGTCACATCAAGATGGAGAGTTCAGCCAGGGTTAGTCTTTCCAGTCAGCATATAAGGAGGTTGAAGCTCAACAGAGCAATTAACTTGCCCAAAGCCAAATAGTGGGTAAGTGGCAGAGTAGATTTGAATCTAGGCATTCTGACCCTTAGTCTCCCCAAAGTGTGACGAAATTCCCACCTTCTACAACCTATGACCAAGGAGGACCCATTGCTGTCGACTCAATTCTGATTCATTTCGACCCTATAGGACAGGGTATAACTGCCCACAGGGCTTCCAAAGCTGTAATCTCTATGAAAGCAGACTGCCACGTATTTCTCTCGCAGAGTGCCTGGTGGGGTTCGAACAGCCGACCCTTAGACCAGCAGCCAAGCACTTAGCCACTGCACCACCAGGGCTCCTTTCCCACCTTCTACCTGCTGAGTATATCTTGTGCCCACCTCAGACTTCTTTGCCATTGAGCTTTAGGTAGGGATCTTTCCCACAGCGAGCCCTCACTCAGGGCAACAACTTCCTTAATCACCTGCCTGGCCATTGCCAGTCTCTGACCCTTGGAATCATTCCAGGCTGGTATTTTAAAAACTGGTTGTTGACAGAAAATCCAGAGTGGAAAGGAAGAGTGTGCTTTCGCATCATAGGGAGAGCAGCTAAAGGTCTCATAACAATGTGTGCATAAACTTTTGCATGAGAAAATAACTTGAACTGTAAACTTATAATTAAAGCACAATAAAAAAAAACTGGTTGTCAAACAATAGTTTAGCTTAATTAGTTAATTGGTAAAGAACATCTGCCTTGAGCATTGTGCTCTTTTAAAGAACTATCTACATGTGATCAAGCTGACAACAACTTGGAAGGCTAGAGAGGAAGCCTAGGGGGCAGTGAGTTTATGTTCATGGGGGAGGAGCAGTTGGGGGGTAGGATGGTGAGAATGGTCGCACCGTTTGAAGAATGCAATCAATGTCACTGAATTTTACATGTAGAAAGTGTTGGATTGGTGTATGTTCTGCAGTATACATTTTCAACAACAACAACAAATTGTTAAAAAAGAAAGAACTGGTTGCTAACCCTAGCTCTGCCTCCCACCCTCATGGTGACAGCCTAGAGCTCATTCACTCTGAGGTCGAGATTTCTCATCTGCGAAATGGAGACACCATCCCCTGATGCAGAGCCAAGGTGGACAGGTGATGTGGAAAGAAAGGGGACATGGGAAGGCTTTTGAAGACACCTGTGGGTTCCACGCTGTCTGCCTTCCTTCCTCTCAGTCCCCCAACCCCTGTCTGTACACCCCCTCCCTCTCACTGAGCCTCTCCTTGGCAACGTTCCCACTGTGGCTGGGGAGTGGAGGGCAGGAGGGGAGGCACGAAGACGTCACCTCAGGCTTGATGGGTTGGCCCTGTGGGAGCCATTAGCCAGCTCGGTCAGGCCTACATACTCAACCACCACGCCACAGACTTGTACAGAACTGCTTTACCCCTCCCACTGCAATCCCCAAGGCAGGCTTCGGGGGCCAGTCCCCCTGACAACTTCCACTCACTGACTCAGGGAACTAGCACTGTCTCCACAGCCATAGTGGCCTCTGCTGTGATACCAGGAGGCGCAGTACAGGGTGGGGACTCCCAGCACCAGCTCTGCAGACAGACAAAACTGGGTTTGGATCCAGCCTTGCCTTTTACTCCCTCGGTTACCTTGGCAAGTCCCCTCACCTCTCCGTGCCTCAGTTTCCTCTCTTGTAAAGCCCAGATAATAACCATGGTTCTTCACAGGGTTGTCATGAGGATTGAATGAAGCAAGCACAACACTTAGCCCAGGGTCTGGCTCCCAGGAAGGCTCTCGACAAACGTTCCTGGAATCTGTGACTCTGAGAAACCTTTCCTCAGAGGGTAGAATGAGAACCCTGTCCTCAGGGGCCCCTCAGGGGTAATGGTGCTGTTACCCCCTTACTGCATAGAGCTTCTAGGCCCCAGGGAAAGCGTGGGGCTCCCACCCAGGAAAGCAAGGTAAAACGATCACCCTTTCTTGTGAGCACCCCAGCTCCTTCTGGAGCTCTAACCTGGTTGTAGATCTGGTCCAGGCTGGGTCTGTCCTCCGGAGCCTCCTCCCAGCACTGCTCCATCAGCTGAATGCACTCAAGAGGGCCATGGTCGGAGTTCACCAGGGGCCGGCACAGGGGAGGGGGAGATGCCACCCTCCTGATGATTTCTGCAACAGACACTAATGGGGGTGGTGTGCCACAGGTTGTCAGGAGGGCTCATGGGAGGGGTTGGCCTCGAGCCCTCAGAGGAAGAGCAGAGAAGGCTAATGGGGGTGCAGTGATGACCCTTTAGGACACTCCTTGACCCCTCTGTTCTGTGTCCACAGGGTGAGGCGGGTCAGTGGACTCACGGTTGCCACTGAGCAGCTGCTCTCCTTGGATCTGCCCCATGGTGTGGCCAGGGGATGGGTCACAGAGCTGGGTTCGAATTCTGAATCTGCCACCACCTTTCTATGAGATGGTGGACCAGACAAGGACCTCTCTGAGCATCAGTCTTACCATCTGTGAAATAAGCTTAATAAACTTGGCCTTCTTGGGAGGGCTTCTGAGGGGGAAGATGATGGATGGTAGGTGCCTGGTACCTAGTCGGCTTTTCCCCATGCCCAGGCCTTGCCCCAAGTGTCTGTGCTGTCCACTAGCCCTGCCACCTGGAGACTTTGTGGTACCAACTCCCCCCAGGTGTAGTAATATTGTCTACTTATCATCATTATTTCCCCAAGAGAACCCCTTCCATAGACCTTTCTGTCCCCACCCCGGGTGGCAAAGACCACCAGACTAAGTCAAGGTCAGATAGACCAGTGTTCTAGTTTTGGCTGTGGTACTTGTCATCATCCTGTGTCTCAGTTTCCCCACCTAACAAATGATGGAAACAACCTCTACCTTGGAAAGTTGTTGGGGTGTCTGGGTGAGCTGAGAGATTCAAGAGTGCACTGGGAAGAAAAGAAGGAAGTCAGGCACTGGAACCAGCTCAGGCTTTGGAGTTAGTTGGATCAAGATGGGACTTCTAGATTATCCGATTACATTCTGTACAAGTTATGTCACCTTTCTGAGCTTCCATTTCCATAAAGTGGGCATGATAATAGTACATACCTTATAAAGTTGCTGTGAGGAGTAACTGGTTAATCTCCTCTGAGAAGGGAGTGATGGTGGGGAGGAGGATCATGGGTGAGGAGGATCACGGCCTTAGGGCCAGTGAAGGAAAACTTCTTTCCAGATTTCAATTCCGTTCCCATTCCTTTGTTGGCCTCCTTGTTGGATGCAGTGCATGGGCCCTGTCCCATTTTACAGACAGAAAACTGAGGCTCTTTGGATTAAAGTGGATCGCCCACAGCCACCTGGCTGGTAAAAAACAGACACTAGAGTCCCTGGGTGGTGAAAGGTTGGCTGTTCAAATCCACCCAGAGGCTTCTCAGAAGAAAGAACTGGCAATCTACTTCCAAAATGTCACAGCTATTGAAAACTCTATGGGGCACAGTTCTACTCTGCCACACACGGGGTCGCCATGAGTCAGAATCGACTCAGTGGCATCTGGTTTGGTTTTTGGTTGGAACTATACCTGATCTCCCCGGCCTTCACGATTTCCAAGGACCTCCGAGTCAGGGGTCTGGAAAGCTGTGTTTGCTTACCAAGGAGTGTGCGCAGATGGAACCAATAATACATCACGCACACACGACAACTTTTCAAAAGTATGTGGATGGTATTGTGATGAATAAAATACAAATCCATTCCAAAGTGTTGCTGATTCCAGAGCAGATTTTGTCGCTGAGGATTTTCTCAGTCAGCGGGTATTAAAAGTCAAATAGTAGCACGTGAGGCTTCAACCTTCTTTGACATTACTACAGAGTTCTCTTTTGCAAACACTCGGGGAAGCACCACCGCAGGCCAGGCCAGGTCTCGTGTTCCCCCGCAGTGCCCCGCTGGCTGTCCACACCCCATGCATCACAGTGACTGATCGGGCACACTGACAGAGGAGGCCGCAGATCCCACTCCGCAGGGCCTGGCAGGGCTCCAGGAGGGTCTCCCAAGGTTGACTTCAAGAGATTTTAGGGGCAAGAGCACTGAGCTTAGATCAGGGGATTTCAGCTCAAGTCGCTGCTTCGTTGGTAAGAAATCCCTTCCCCTTGCTGAGCCTCACTCAACTGATCTCTGAAAAGGGCACAGTTGCCCACCTCGCAGGGTTGTCACAAGGCTCCAATGGAATAACATGTATGAAAGTGCTTTGGAAACTGCAAAGTGCCATCCACATTAAAAAAAAAACCCAAACCCACTGCCATCAAGTCATTTCCAAGGCTGTAAATCTTTATGGAAGCAGACTGCCACAGCTTACTCACTCAAAGTGGCTGGTGGGTTAGAACCACTGACCTTTCAGTTAGCAGCCAAGCGATTAACCACTACACCACCAGGGCTCCTCGCCATCCACATACAGGATCTTAAACCACTGTTATTTCTAAGAGCAAGCAGGGTCTGCCCCCAAGTGGGAGAGTCAGGAGAGAGCCTGGGATTCCCATTAGCATATCCCTCAAACCAACCAGGCACTAATGCATTTCACTGAATCCTTACCACTACCCTGGGAGGCAGGTACTAGGGACCACATTTTACAGATGAAGAAATTGAGGCTCAGAGCCTAAAAGGAACTGGTCCAAAGTCATGCATAAATGAATGTGGAGCTGGACTCAGGTCAGTGTCCTCGAGGCTTGTGCTCTTAACCCTGCCCCCCTGTGGCCAGGAAACCACACCCCAGGAAGCTGCAGGCCCTGAACCGACAGCACAATCCAAGGATCGCCAGAGGGCTCTGGGCCTGGGTCCCTGCACCCAAAGCCTGGTGGAGCCCCAGGCTGGAGGGCCTTGGACTAGCCACATGGCTTGCAGATCCCATCTGGCTGCTGCTTCCCTCTCTCAGCAGGCAGCTGTGGGAGAGGAAACACTCCACGTGAGGAGTGCCGAACCTGTGGCCTGATAAAGCCCCCTTGCCTTCCACTTCATAAATTTGGGGTCTGGAATGCTCGTTATGCACTGACAGTGCTCTGGTGGATAAGAGAAGTGGGGCCGGGCCTCCTTGTGAGTTTAAGATAATCCACTGGGGCTGGGAAGGGGACAGTGGGCTCAGCTCTGTCCTTGCCCCATGCTGTGGGCTTAGAAGCTAGGGTATCTGTGCGGGAGGTCACTGGGCCTGAGCAGAGGCAGAGGGGGGACATCTGAAAGAGCGACCTGGGGTCTCCCTGTCCAGGCACCTCTGACAGAGAACACAGAAGGGAAGAAAACTTTCTGAAATTGGACCCTGGCACTTGAGCCCAGAAGACAGAAATTATCTACAGAGCAGGTGACCATGGGGAAGGTCTGAATGACCCAAAAGCTTTGGGACAGGGATGCTCTTGAAGGAGCCTCACCTGAGCTGGGAGCCCAGCCCCCAAATACCAAGCAGCCAGGCCACATCAGCCATGCGGCCGAGTGTCCGGCAAGTTTTTATTGAATCCCCACTTCAGAGATGAGAAAATTGAGGCGCAGAGAGGGTAAGTGACTTGTGTAAGGTCACATAACAAGGAAGTGATGGAGCTGGGGTAGAATTGAGGTCTGTATGGACATAAAGTCCATGCTGGGGTCGGGAATATTCCCAGGTCTATGTTTTTTTTTTTTTCTTTTAATATCCTGATGGTCACAGAGCATCCAACTAGGCGAAGGCTCCATCCAAGGACAGGCCAGGAAACGGGAGGAAGGTACTGTACCTTCTGCTGAAAGACCCAAGGAGCAGTAGGGCGGGCCTCGAGTCAGCACCTCCTGCAGGATGATGCCGATGCTGAAGGTATCTCCTTGGAGAGTGCCCCGCCTGGGTCCCCCAGGCACCCACAGCAGCTCTGGGGCTGTCCACAGCAGCTCTGCAATCACAGGGCAGCACCACACCGCCGGTCAGGCAGTCAGCAGGTAGGCCAGGCGTTTGCACCTCTGGCCTCATCACCCTCTCCCTGCAGCCCTGGGAGGATGTAGGTGCCTGTATGCTCCCCATTTCACAGGTAAGGACCCTGAGGCTCAGAGAGGAATGCAGCCACACCACAGGAAAATACCTGAAAGCTGCCGCTATTCCCACTCTGCCCCTGCCTCATCAGGAATTCCCTAAGCAACTGACTTAAACAGAACCTACCGGCAGCCCCTGCCCACCCTGAGCTGACCTTCTGGGGATGGCCGGGGGCAGGGAGCCCGTTGAGCATCCAGGAGCTCCGCATAACCGTGGTCAGTGACCTTCAGCACAAAGCGTCCATCCACCATGCTGTTGCGGGACTTGAGGCGGCCATGAGGGAAATGACGATGGTGCAGATACCGCACACCCTGGGGTGGACATATAATGGTCCGTTAGGGCTGTGATCAATGAGGGGGGCCTTGGACACCAGAAAACCTTCCCCCGTCACCTCACCTTTTGCCACCCTATTCAGATTTTTCTCAGATATAGCAGAAAGGGCCCAGGTGTGGGAAACTGGAACTTCTCATATTGCCCTCCCACTGACCCTCACCACAGGGAAGGGGCCTCACGCGGATCAAATCCAGTAGCAGGGAGGCCTTGAAGGTCCAGTCCAGCCGCAGGGCCTCGTTCCACAGCAGGACCTCCAGGCTGCCCCGGGAGCAGTGCTCCAGCACCAGAGCTCTGGCCCCATGGGCCACGAAGAAACCCAGACAGGTGGCGACGTTCTTGTGCCGCAGCTCCTGCATCTGCTGGGGCAAAGGATACCTTAGCAGGCCACAGGGGCTCCTGAGGCTGGACCAGGTGCAGCCCAGGTCTTAGCCCCAAGTCCTTAGCACCCAGCACAGGGCTGAGCCCAGCCAGGCATCAGAAAACGTTTGATGAGTGAATGAATGAGTGAGTGGCAACATCAGGGATCAGTGAGTGAGCTGTGCCTAACTATAGAAGAGGGATCCAGCTGTTTCTCAACCTAAGTGACACCCTGGGTCTAAAAACCACACCAGTTCAGGGATTGAGGAGGGCTAGGAGCACACAGGATCAGTCACAAGCAGAAAGCAGCCTCCCTGATGGCTGTCCAACAAATCGTTGTTAGTTGCAGTTGAGTCGGTTCTGACGCATGGTGACCCAATGTGTACAGAGCAGAACTACTGAATAGAGTTTTCAGTACTGTCCAGGCCTTGTCTTCTGAGGCACCTCTGGGTGGGTTCGAGCCACCAACCTTTCGGCTAGTAGTAGAGCGCTTCACTGTTTGTGCTTTTAACCCAGGGACTCCTGTCCAGCAAAAAAGAAAGCTCATATCCAACCAGAGACACTAGCATTTACCCAAGCTGTAAAGATGGAACATTTACCTGGAACCACCCTCACAAAAACAGTTCAGAGGTCATCAATGGGGAGCCTGCATACTTTCCCCCCTTTGGAATTCACAAACACATTAACATGTGTGGTGAGTTAAGGATGGCCTCAAATTCCTTGACACTCCTACTATCAGGAGGAGGGATCTCTGCCCCCTCTCCTTGAGTCAGAGCAGCCTCTATGATGACTGTGACCAATGGAACATGGTGGAAATGGTCTCACATGTTCTGGGTCCGGGTCTTAGAGACTGGCAGCTTCCACTTCTTGTCTCTCAGAGCACTGTCTATTGCAGCCCTGAACTGCCAGTGAAGAAGTCCTTCTACCCTGAGACCACCATGCTGGAAGCAGACCACAGAGAGGCCCTAAGACTGTATAGAAAGGGAAGACAGGTCCAGCTGAGTCCAATCTTCCAGCATCCCTGCCAAGGCTCAAGATGTGAGTGAAACCATCTTGGACCTTCTGGACCAAGCAAAAACAAAAAAATCCATCGCCATTGAGTCAATTCCGACTTATAGCAACCCTATAGGATGGAGTAGAAATGCTCCACAAGGTTTCCAAGGAGCAGCTGGTGTATTCGAACTGCTGACCTTTTGGTTAGCAGCTAAAATGCTAGGGGAACCACAGCTCTTAACCACTGCATCACCAGGCTTTTGGACTACAGGGCAGCAAACTCTTCTGTAAAGGTCTAGGCAGTAGATAGATTTTGTGGGTCATGTAGTCTCTGTCACAAATACTCATCTCTGCCCTGGTGGCACAGTGGTTAAGAGCTACGGCTGCTAATCAAAAGGCTGGCAGTTTGAATCCACCAGGTGCTCCTTGGAAACTCTATGGGGCAGTTCTACTCTGTCCTACAGTGTCACTATGAGTCAGAATGGGCTTGACAGCAGTGAGTTGGGTTTTTTGGCTATCGTAGCACAAAAGCCAAACCAAACCAAGCCCAATGCTGTTGAGTTGATTCCCACTCACAGCAACCCTATAGGGTTTCCAAGGCTGTTATCTTTACAGAAGCAGACTGCCACATTTTTCTCCTGCAGAGCCACTAGTGACTTTGAGCCGCTGACCTTTCTGCTAGCAGCTGAGCATTTTAACCAGTGCACCACCAGGAATCCTAGAGCAAAAGCAGCCATAGACAATACATAAATGAATGAGTGCAGCTGTACTACTATAAAATTTTATTTACAAAACAGGCTGTGGTGGTTTTGGCCCGTGGGCCATAGTTTGCCAACTGCTGCTCTAGACAAGCTGAATGCTTCTGAGTTATCCCCACCCAACACCGTGTGGCACAGAAGAATTGCCCAGCTGAGCCCTGCCCCAATGTCTGGCCCACAAAATTGTAAGATATTAATAAAAGTGTTGTTTTTAAATGCTACATTTTGGGATAACTTGTTACAAGGTAATAGATAGCCAGAACTGCACGTTAAAGGTTCTGAGAAGTCCTGTAGTTAATCCAGCAATTTCCAAAATTATTTGAGAAATGTCTACTCTCATTGGTTACAGGATGCCCACTGGGCAATGCTTAACTTAACCTCCAGTCACTTAATCTTTAAAAAACTTTATTTCAGATGGTGGTGATGTTGGAAATACTAATCAAAATCACCATGTATGGAAGGCACACTACTTGCCAGGGACAGCTCTAGGTTATCCCATATATTCTCCCCAATCCTCACAATTCCCCTGGGGGTGGATATCATAGCTCCTTTTTATAGGCAAGCTAAGTGTCTGTGGAGGCAGGATTCTACCTGGAGTCTTCCTGTCTTCAAATCCCACAGTACCTCTCAGGATGGTGACAATCTCAGGAGTGAAGGTGCTTCTGTGGTTAGTGATGACAGGTGACTGCAAGTTATCTGGGAGCAGCAACCTGCCTCTCTTCTCCACTGGTGTATCCCCAAACCCAAAACACTGCCTGGCACATAGGTGGTGCTCAATAAATACTTAGTAAACAAATGGATGGGTGGGCAAATGAATGAAGGGTGGGGGATGAGGTCCTTTGATGATGTTGGCTACACCATGTGATGATACTGATGAAGGTGACTGTGCCCCTGGCTATGGTGACAAGCATGTTGATGGGATGATGTGGCTTTAGGATTGTTGATGTACGGTGGTGACAGAGCTGTGTATAATTGTGCTTGAGGTGCTGGAAATTGGGTGGCAATCAGGATGACAGGAATGACTTCCTTTTTGAGGCCAGGAGCTTCCTCATTGAGCAGGAACCAATCCAGACCAATAAGGGTCTCCTGAGCGGTACCCTCCTCCGACCCCACCGCTCACATTCTTGGTAGTGCCACCTTTCTCAGGAGGCTGAGGGAACTCGGCCGTAGCTCCTGGGCTGTGCTAACTTCAAACTTCTTCAGCCACACCCAGTCTCCCTGTTCAAGAAAGAACCCCAAAACCCGTTGCTGTCGAGTTGATTCTCACTCATAGCGACCTTATAGGACAGAGTAGAACTGCCCATAGGATTTCCTGGTGGATTTGATCTGCCGACCTTTTGGTTAACAGCCAAATGTTTAACCATTGCACCACCAGGGCAGCAAGTGCTTATCTGCTGCTGTTCCCCAGCTGTGTGACCTTGGGAAAATCCCTTAACCTCGCTAAGCCTCAGCTTCTTCAACATTAAAAAAAAAAAAAAAAAAAAAACTGTCCCCATTGAATCAACTCCGACTCAGGGCAACGCCATGTCTGTCAGAGTAGAACTCTGCTCCACAAGGTTTTCAATGGCTGGTTTTTTGGAAGTGACTGCTGGGCCTTTCTTCTGAGGTGCCTCTGTGTGGACTTGAACCTCCAACTTTTCTGTTAGCAACTGCATGTGTTAACTGTTTGCACCATCCAGGGACCCCTCTTCACCATAAATGGCAATGGTAATAACAGCCCCACTGCGCCCCTCTCTATGTGTCCAAGCCAGGCAGAGCTTGGTCAGCAGAAATGCAGTTAGACTGTTACTACAGCCCAGGTAGACCCAAGCCTAACTCTGCTGCTCTCCAGCTCGGTGAACTGTAAGGCAGGGACGATAACCCCCACCCACATAGTGAAGGTGCAGTGAGGCAGTGAGTAGAAAGCACGTTTAGCACCCTTTCCCAGGGTCAACTTTACCTGCAGGCCACAGGCACCACGATACCCAAAATCTGTGAGGCGGTGGAGCGGGGGGGAGCTCTGGGACCCAGGGACGCTAGGGAAGCAGAAAGGGGAGGACGGGGTGGGATGAAGGTGGGGGCGGGGGCCTCAGCCTAGCTCTGTCCTCTCCTCGGCCTGGTCTAGAGCTGACCGTAACTTTAGCCCTCTCTCCCTTCATCACTGAAAGATTTTGCCTCACCAACAGCCTGTCAGCTAACTCAGAAAAGCAGACAAATCATGCTTTGTCCATCGTTAAAGCTCCTATCAGGAGAAAAAAAAGAAAATAGCAGGTGGAATTCCCCAGGGGAGAAGGTGGGGAGGAAGAAGCAAGCATCTTGTGTTGCTTCCTGTTACAGGAAATCAGCCCAGCTTGTCCGCTTGAGAGTCCCGGAATGTGAGAATCACAGCGTCAGTGAACTGGTGAATTTGGGACTGACAGTACCTGAGAAACTGAGTCTGTCAGGACCTACCATCACCATGTTCTGGCCTGGTCTGACCTCTCACCTTCTGGTCCCTGTCAGCTGGTGGCCCAGCGTTTGTCTGGAGGCTGTCTTGGGCTGGGTGCTGCTCCGACATGTCAGGGCCTCAGGGACCAGGGGTTTCACTGCCCCTTGCCTAAGTGGGCAGGGGGTGAGCCTAGGCTGGTCTCATGCCTGAGAGGGACGCTGGGGTGGACCCTGGCTGGCTGCGCCCAGGGCCAAGTGACCAGGAATTGGTTGTTTCCCAAGGCCAGATTGTCAACCACATCAGGCTGGGAATTGGACATCTGGTTCCCACTTCTAGCCCTGTCACTGACTTGCTATGTGACCCAGGAAAGTCATGCTGCCTCTATCTGGGCCTCAGTTTCCCATCCTGTAACAGGAGTGGAGCAAACAGAGGCCTGACAGGCTGTGGGTTCCCTCAGCTTCTCCCAAACTGACTACAGCTCCCCAGGCTTGGGCATGAGGGTAGCGAGGCCCTCACCTGATACAGGGCTACACTGGCGGGCTCCTGGGGGGCTAGCAGGCTCCTCACTGACCCCTGGACTCCTGTCATCCACCACACTTCTTGATTCACTCGCACTGTCCACATGCAGCCTCTGGAAGAGGGCAGATATGGTCAAAAGCCTAGGCTGGGCACATAGCCCAGCCCCCCACCGCTGCCCAGCCCGTGCCCTACCCACCCGTCTGCTTGGGGGCTGATGGATGAAGGTGAGCTCCTGGGTGGTCAGCAGAATCTGGTGGGGGCCCTGTATCAGCTGCAGCTGCTGGATGCCTGACCTGGAGGTGAGACAGTGCAGGGTGCGGCCGATGGGGCACACTGCACCCCACCTGCGTCTGACCCCTGGGGCCTGCCTCTGACTCAGAGCCTTCCCCTATTCTCCCCTGGTTCCCCATTCTGTCTCCGTACCAGTCCCAGCTAAGCTGAGAGGGCACCACTGAGCACTGCCTCCCACAGAGCTCTGTGGCCTCAGGCTCAGGTCTGTAGCTCAAGGTGCTTAATGTGCCTGCTGGTTCAGAGCCTAAGCACTCCCAAATTGCCTGGACGCCTCACAGGGCAGCCAGAGCCTAGCAGAGATGTGCAGGTAAAAGACTAAGCCCCTGCCAGGTGTGGCCCAGGTTCAGGGACGGTCTGGATCCTGGAACATCAAGGAATTCAGACCTCAGGGAGAATTGCTTTCGAAGCTGGAGGGGCCCTTGGGGATCATCCTGGCCAAGCCCCTCCTTGAACCGATGGTTAGATTGAAGCTCAGGGAGGGACAGAGTCTCATTCAAGGTCACAGGCTTCTTCCTCAAGGCTCAAGTAGACTTTCTCTGGAGGCAGCCTGGGGCCCTGACAGAGCCCTGACCAAGGCTTTAGGATGGACGGGAGTGCTGGGTGGTCCTGAGGTCCTGGGAGAGGATACTGAGAAGCCCTCTGCGGGTCGCCGGGGCTCTGTACCCTGAGAGAGGTCCTGCGGTTGGGGCACGAAGGGCAGAGCCAGGCTCAGGCACAGTCTCACCTGATGAGGCAGGTGAGGGCCCCTCCAGCCAGCACCAGGGCACAGGCCAGGGCCAGGGCAAGGAGGCTGCCCGAGGGGTACACACCCGTGGGGGAAGCAGGGCAGGCAAGAGTCATAGCAGCAAGGGCCACACATGATGACAGCCCCCTTCACTCCCTTGGGAAGCTTCTCCCCTGGGAAACAATGCAAACCCCTGTCCAGCCTCCTCCCCAGGGTGGGGTCTCAGGATGGGCCCTGGTGGGAAATCTTGTCTGTGTATGGTCATCTGGCACGGACTTCGGTTCCCAGCACTGCTGTCTGTGTTCTCAGCCGGGACACCCCACCTCTGAGCTCCACGGCCCCTACTTAGCCTCATCACAGTCCTGATCACTCCATGGCCTTTTGTACAGTGTGACATGTCAGCCCGTCCCCTCAGACTGAGAACCCCAGAGGGTAGGCCTGTGTTTTATTTATCTCTGTATCCCTGGCACCTAGCACAGGCCCTGGAGAGGGCAGGTGCTGAATACAAATTTGTGAGATGAGCATCCCTGCCAGTTGTTATGCTATTTCTTCTTGCACACCCCCTGCAATGGGCCACTCACTCCTGCCTTGTCAGCTAGTTTCACTGTGGGACGGCTCTGACTGTTGGCAGAGCCCACATCTCTAGCCCTCACGTCAGGAGCCAGATGCAGAGGCTGTTTAGGACCTCCTGGATGAGGTGAGGGGCTGCTTTACTTGGGCATTCCAGCATCAGCCTGGGCTGACAAGGTGCTAAAACGCACAGCTCCGTCCTGGAAAGAGAATATTGACTTCCACTACCACGGAAAGGGGGATCTTCTTTTGCTTCCTTCCCCTCATTCCTTTTGTGGGGGATGAGGATTGTTCAGCCTGCCTCCTCCTAAGACCCCCTAAACCAAAACCAAACCAAACCCGTTGCCATCGAGTAGATTCTGACTCAGGTAATAATAATAGCAGCAAATATTTTGTAGTACTTATTTGTGTACAAGCACTCATTCTAAGACTGTTGTATATTTCTACTCAGTGCTCATAATGACCTCTAGAAATAGGTAGAGTTATTATCACAATTCTATAGATAAGGAAACTGAGAGGTTAAGTAAACTGAGTGGCAGAGCTTGGGTTCAAAGCCAGGCAGTTTTATACTGACATCTGGGCTCCTGATCACTGTACCACCCTGCCTCTCACCAAGGGCTGAGAGGAAGATTTGAGCAGAGATTTAAAGAAGTAAGAGGACAAGCCACACGGCATGTGGCAGAAAAGACTTCTAGTCCAGGCACAGGGAAAAGCCAGCACTCTGGGAGCATGGTGTTGTGTACCCAGGTGGTGGGGAGCACACGGCACCAAAAACCAAACTCATTGCTGTCAGGTCGATTCCGACTCATAGCGACCGTCTAGGGCAGAGTACAACTGCCCCATAGAGTTTCCAAGGCTGTAGTCTTTACGGAAGCAGACTGCTACATCTTTCTCTCGAGGAACGGCTGGCAGGTTCAAACTATCGACGTTTTGGTTAGCAGTTAAGCTCTTAACCGCTGCACCACCGTGGCTCCTTTCCTTGAAGGATAAGCAGGGTTTAGCCAAGCAAGGTAGGGGTGGTTGGTGGAGATGAGAACTCCAGGAAGAGAAAAATGCATGTGAAAAGGGCAGCTTGAAAGGGCAACCTGTGTTTGGGGAAATGAAAGGAGTCAGCCTTTTCTGTGGAGTCACGTTGGGAGATGGGGTAGAGGAGCAGTCAGAGCCCAGGTCAGGAGGGGCATGGGAGGCTACAGAAGGTTTGGGCAGGGGAGGGACATAAGGGAGCCTGGCCAAACCAGAGATTGCCCACCAACTGCAGTGACCATAACAAGGCGTGCAGTAGGGAATGCGGGTGCACTTGCTTATTTGTACCCATATGTGTGTGCCCATCTCTGTATACATCTATGTGCATGTAATAAGCCAGTGTAACTTCATTAGGGATGAAGATCTGTCACCGATGAATGTCAGGAATCTGAACGGAACGGGCTTCCTCATCTCACACTCCCCCGTGGTCATGAGGTAAAAGGAATCCTGCACTTGGAGTCAGTAGACATGAGCTCAGTGTGAGCTCAGCGACCACCTCCCTGTGTGACCTTGGGCAAGTCTCCAAACCTTTCTGAGTGTTAGTTCTCCACTGGTGCCCACAGAGGATAATGGCCTACTCACAGGGCTCGGTTGTGACTCAGGAAAGCTAAGAGATGGGGACATGCTCTGTAAACATTATAGCCCTGTTCATTGGAGGGAAGGCCTTGCTAGTCTCCCTGGTGCTTTGCAACTCTTGGTTGGTCTACCTCAATAGAAGAATGGGCTTGACAATAAAGTGTTAAGCCTTTGCACCTGCCCCTGCTCCTCACTAAGACTTTCCAGAAAGCCTTCTTAAATTTTGGATGGATGGATGGACGGATGGACGGACGGATGGACGGGCGGGCGGGCGGATGGATGGATGATGAATTACCTCTCATGCATAGCGAATTGGGGTCAAACCAGCAGCTGGAGTCGCGAGCTGGAGGTGCCCCTCCTGGGTAGTGTATGGCCCTGCCCAAGGGCAGCACTTGCCATGTGCCTGTGTCCAGGATGTGGGTGGGGACCAGCTGGCTTCCCCAACCATCTGTGTCCAAGATGACATACTGGGCCAGCCTCCTGCCCTTCTCGTCCCTCTGGATCCTCTGGCTAAAGCCGGCCATGTCCAGAGTCCCTGTGTAGTTCCCCAAGTGGGCCCCTGAGAGTCCTGCCCCATGGCTCTCAGAGCAGTTCAGGGCATGGGCCAGTAGGACCACAGTGTCATAGATGGTTCCAAAGAGTGGGAACACCTGCAGAGGAGAAGGTACCCCAACCCCATGCACAGGCTCTCAGACATCTCTGAGCCTTGGCTCTCCTGCCAGCAGCAATTGTTGGGATTATTGTTACACACGCACACACACAATCCTTTCTTCTGTGTCACCATTACCCCCGTCCACACCCAGTCTCCATGGCCACCAGCATTGTGGCCACCACCACCACCATCAATTCTGATGTCTCACAGGCATCTCAAACCTACCTGATATGCCCCAAACAGGGCTGGTTCCACCACCCCAAAATGACTTCTCCTCCATTCTCTCCCCCGATCCCCTGCCCCATTTTAGGAAATAGAACTACCAGCTGCCCAGTTTCTCAAGACAAAAGCCTAGGTATGATCCCCAACAACCCTTTTTCTTTCTTCCAGTTCATTGTCAGATCTTTTTGGCTATCCTTCAGAATTTATCCCCAACCCAACCAACCTCTCACCACCTCCACTCCTGCACCCAGCTCCAAGCCACTTCACGGCTCTCCTGGACCACACAGGAGTCTCCTAAAGGCCTTCTTGCTTCATTCATCTTGCCCTCTTCAGGCCACCCCTATAAGGTAGCCAAGTGTTTTTTTTTTTTTTTTAACATAAATCAAATAATTTCTTACTCAAAACCCACTAATGATTTCCCATTTTACTTACAGTAAGTTCAGACTCCTCACCCTGGCCTACAGTGCCTCACATGATCAGGCCCCTGAGTTCATCTTGGATCCCTTTCCCCACAGCTCCTGACATTCCTGCCACTCCACACTCCCTCTGCCTGTTCCTCCAGCAACTCAAACTTGTCTTTGCACTTGCTGTTTCCCTGTCCTGGTTGCTCTTCATCCAGATCTTCACTTGGCTGTCTCCTTGTCATTCAGATCTTAGCTCTAGTGCCACCTCCTCAGAGAGGGCTTCCCTGCCCATCTGACCTTGTGTTGCCTACCATTCCATCCCAGCCACTCTGTCACTTTATCCTGCTGTATTTTGGGGGCAGCATTATTGCTATTTGAATTTGGTTAATTTGGTTACTTGGTTATTGTCTGCCTCCCTCTAACAGAATTGAAGCTCCTTGAAAGCCAGGCCTGTCTTGTCCATCATGACAAGAGTCAAACCAGTGACCGATTGACTGGCCCTCCATTGGCATACCATGCGTTTCACCACCTTTGGATACTATTGTCTTCTGATCACCAAGAAATAGACAGCTCAAGGGAGACTGGAGTTCAACGAAATCCTGCAGGCCAAAATCAAGTCAGCAACCCCGTCCCTCACCCACCCACCCAGAACTCTTCAGATGCACAACAGTGACTTCAGAAAACCTCTCCCTCGCTCCCACTCTCCCGCATTCCCAACACCCTCTCCTTCTAATTCTTACAATTTGCCAGAGAGATGCTGAGAAAGGAGAAGAAGAATGTCTTCAAGAGAAAGAGCTGCTGGGCCAGAAACAAGAATTACAGGAATTGAGAGTCAAAGAGAAAAACAGAAGCAAAAGAGACACAAGAGAAGGAGAATTAACAAAGGAGCCAGAAGAGTGAATAGCATAAGACACACAGAGGTACACACACATACACATGAGAGACACAGAGAGAGGATGAAAGAGAAAGAAATTGAATGTACCCAGGGACTAGGAAGAGAGACACTTTGTCAATGAGGGACAGGTCATGTGCCCACAGTGGGGGCAGGACTGGCTGGCTGCACGGGTGACTGGCCAAGGCCATGAAGGTTGTGAATGGCTGAGGGCCCAGGCGCCCCTGCCCATGGCCCCAGCTCCTCCAGGGGCCTAGTGGAGGTGCCTGAGGGTCTGCACTGACCTCCTCTGGCTCCAGGTGGGCAGCCACCTCTCCACTCGCCCTGGCAGCAGCAAAGGCCTTGTCTATGGGGCCGGACTCCAGGGTGATGGTGGGCACCATGTCGTAGACCTGCCGCAGGGGTCCCCTCTCATCGAGGGCTGGGTAGGAGCGGTTGCGGTAGGGCAGCACAAACAGCAGTGTGTCGTAGGGCAGGAAGATGAGCTGCCCATTGGCCAGGCCTTTGGCCCATGCATGGCTCAGCAGGATGGTCGCCGAGTGCATGCACAGCACCACGGCTAGGGAGAGATGGCAGGGTCACCTCCACAGGCCTGGCTCCCACTGGGACCTCCCTGGAGTCCAGAATCCTGTGTCTGTGGAGAGTCACTCAGGCCTTTTCTCTGCTGTCGCTCCCCAATTCCCTTCCCTCCCATCAACCTGAGGAAACGGGGAAGTTCCCCTTAACCTGCTCCCCCGTCATAAGGCCACCAAATCTAGGTTCCTCCTTAAGAAAACAATCCCCTTGACTGAGAATACATTTGTATTAATATGTTCCTTCCAGCCTGCCCACCAATAACTTGGACCAACTTCCCACCCCCGCCACCCCATTGGCTCTGACAGTTGCTAGTAGTTACTGACAGCTTTTTCTGTGATGTCCTAAAGTACTTTTACAAACATTTAGTCATTCAATATTACAACAGTCCTAAGAGGTGTGTATATCATTATCTCTACCTTTCAAATGAGGAAACTGAGGCACAAAGAACTTTGACTGTTGCCCCAGGATGCATAAAATTGTGGGGGTAGAGCCAGGATTTGAACCTTCACAGGCTGGTGCCTGGCTTGTAATCTTAACTGTGGCTCTGAGTGACACCACATACCTCCCTCAAGGTCTAAACAGATGTGAACACATTTGCCTTTGCCCTAGTAGAAGAAATGAAATACCAGTACCAATTGCCCCATGAGTTAATTCCAACTCATAGTGACCCCACATGTGTCAGAGTACAGCCGTGCTCCATAGGGTTTTCAATGGCTGATTTTTCGGAAGTAAATTGCCAGGCTTTTCTTCCGAGGCACTTGTGGGTGCACTTAAACCTCCCACCTTCCAGTTAGCAGCTGAGCGTGTTAACTGTTTGCACCACCCAGGGAAGCTAGTAGAAGAAATAGAGCTTTGGTAATAAGGCAGCCAATTTCACCCTCTGACGTCTGGAACAGAAAAGAGCCCTGCCAGAGGTAAGAGTCCCACACTGGACTTCCTCTTCATTTTTTATCTCTTCCTCACTTGCATCTCTGACCAGGGTTGCAACTGTGGCCAAAAAAATAGCCACTTGCCTTGGACGTGGCCTGGGTTCCCTCTGCAACCCTTTTCTCCAGAATAGTCAGGAAAATGGACCCTGCCAGGAAGGGCAAAGGTCTCCTTGCTGGAGCCTGAGGATGCCCCATCACATGGAAGTCGGAGCCTGAAGTCCTGGCCTCTGCTGAGCCCCTGGCGGGCCATGCTGTGCGGAGGAAGCCACATAAATTCGAACAGCCGGCACTGATTGAGTGTTCACTGTGTGCAAGCCACTGTTCTAAGCCCTTTATCTGCAGTAGTTCATCTCATCTTCACAGCCCTGCAAATTAGGGGCTTGGATTTACCGGTGGCCGTCAAGTCAACTCCGACTCACGGTGGCCCCCTGTGTGTCACAGTAGAACTGTGCTCTGTCGGATTTTCAGTGGCTGATTTTTCAAAAGTACATTGTCCTTTCTTTCCAGCTGCCTCTGGGTGGACTTGAACCGCCAACCTTTCAGTTAGCAGCTGAGCATGTTAACCATCTGCACCACCCAAGGGGCTTGGATTCACCCCATGCTATTGATGATGAAAGTGTTGCACAGAGAGGTTTAGTGACTTGCCTGAGGTCACACAGCTAGTAGGAGGTGGGGCCGGGAGTAGAACTCTGGCAATCCAACTCTAGGTAGATACTCCACCTACTCTGCCTTCCAGGCTCCTGAATGCCAGAACCATGGCTGAAACTCAATCCCCTACAACATGGATGGAGAAGGAGTCTGGTCAGGTGTCCCCCATTGGCTGCCACCAGGCTCCATCCCCACAGAACTGAACTGCTCATCATTCTCCTAGCTCCCTTAACATGTGACCTTCATCCCTTTGCACAAGCTGGTCCCTCTACCTGGAATTCCTTTCTCCTCCTCTCCATCTGCAGTCAGCTTGTCATTTTCAGGCCCAGCTCTAATGTCACATTCGAAAAACACCCCGTAGCCGTCGAGTCGATTCCGACTCAAAGCAACCCTACAGGACAGAGTAGAACTGCCCCATAGGGTTTCTAAGAAGCAACTGGTGGATTCAAACTGCCAACCTTTTGGTTAGCAGCCTGAGCTCTTACCACTGTACCATCAGGGCTCCAGTGTCACATTAGAGTGGCATTACCTGGTCCTCTCTGTGAAGTTCTCCAACCAGATCAGATACCCCATCCTTGGGGTTCCCCAGTCCTGTGTGCTGTCATGACAGTTTTCAGATCCGTCTGCCCCACCAGACTCAAGGCCTCCTGCCCCACTGGGGCCCAGCTCGTTCCTCCCCACTTCCTCAGAGCCCAGCCAAGGTCTGCACAGAGCAGTGCTCAGGGTCACGTGGTTGAAGGAAGTATTTACAAAGCACCCGATCACATACACCTGCTCCTCATGACTCTACAAGGTGGGTTTCACCTACTGGAAAACTGGGGCTCAGAGAAGGAGGCATGGTCCCTAAGGTCACAGCAGGCACACCTGGGCCAGGTCTCACTCTTGTTGGGCTCTAACTCAGAGTCCACATGATCCCAGCAGGCTGCCCACCCTGCTCTTCCTCACAGGCCCTGGCCTCCATTCCCTCCAATACATAACAAGGTGGTTTGTCTCAGTCCCTTTTAAATGGTGCCTCACAGTAAGAAATACATTTTACCTTGGTATACTCACAAAACTGAGTGTATAAAACTTGAGTACACTCACAAAACTGAAAGTTTCACAGAACGATACTTCGCTGTTGTTAGGTGCCGTCGAGCTGATTTTGATTCATGGTGACCCCATATGACAGAGTAGAACTACCCAATAGGGTTTTTTAGGCTGTAATTTTTTCAGGAGCAAATTTTTAGGTCTTTCTCCCTCAGAGCCACTAAATGGGTTTGAGCCACCAACGGTTCAGTTAGCAGCCAATCACTTAACCGTTACACTACCGGGGCTACTTCTACTTACCGTTACCCATTGCTACCACGCTGATTCCGACTCATAGCAACCCTATAGGGCAAAGTAGGATGACCCCATAGGGCTTCCAAGCCTATAACTTTCATGGAAGCAGGCTGCCATATCTTTCTCCTGCGGAGTGCCTTGTGGGTTTGAATTGCCAGCCTTTTGGTTTGCAGTTGAGCCCTCAACCACTGTGTCACCAGGGCTCCTCTCTACTTACCTTACTACCTGCAAATGCACGCATCCTTCCTATTCCGACTCTATTCCATTTTATTCTAGTCTACTCAATTTTATTTTTCTCTGTCCAATTATATTTCATTCTTGTCATGGATTGAATCGTGTCCCTCAAAAATGTGTCAACTTGGCTAGGCCATGATTCCTGGTATTACATGGTTGTCTTCCATTTTGTGATCTGATGTAATTTTCCTAAGTGTTGTAAATCCTAATCTCTGCCTGTGGTTAATGAGAGAAGATTAGGTTATGTTAAAGAGGATTACGGTGGGATATAACACCCTTACTCAGGTCACAGCTGATCTGATGCAAGGGGAGTTTCTCTGGGGTGTGGCCTGTACCACCTATTATCTTACAAAAGATGAAAGAAGCAAGTAGAGAGATAGAGACCTCATAGCACCAAGAAAGAAGAGCAAGGAGCAGAGCACATACTTTGGACCCAGGGTCCCTGCCCTGAAAACCTCCTAGACCAGGGGAAGATTGCAAGGACTTCCCCCCAGAGCCGACAGACAGAAAGCCTTCCCCCGGAGCTGGCACCCTGAATTCAGACTTCTAGTGTCCTAAACTGTGAGGGAATAGACTTCTGTTTGCTCAAGCCATCCACTTGGATTTCTGTTATAGCTGTACTAGATAACTAAGACATTTGATTTTTTCATAATGCTAGTCATGATTTACTAAGTTGACTTCTTAACCCAGATGGACCACAAGGCACTGTCTGAAACCTTTAATCTAGATTAACTCTAAGGTGTGTTCTGTCTTCCAGGTGCACCTGTTGGCTACACCCCACCCCACCATGCCTTTCCTAGCCAACTACTTCCCTAAAGACAGGTCAAGTGCCAGCTCCTCCAAGAAGCCTCCTCAGATGCCCCAGGGCCTGGCCATAAGCCTGCTGTAGTTCTCAGGCCTCTGCTTCCTGGGATGGCCCTAACCTCTCTGTCAGAACCACCTGCTGACCTGACCGTCTCCCTATCACACAGTCACCTCCTGGAGGCCAGCCACCTCCTCTCTCCTGTCTACCACCGTGACCCAGACCAGACAAGTGCCGGATAAATGCAGAAATCAATCGCTCAACAAATCAATCAAGGCTATGACTCCAGTTCCAATAAGCTACAAGTGGCTCTAACTCCCTCCCTTCCTGGGGCCCAGGCCCTGCTCCAGTCTCATCTCCTTTATTTTCCCAGGCGAGAACCAAGAATGACCTTTGCTCCCACTCTTCCATCCACATTTAAGTTAGAGTTCTTTGGAAGCTGTGTGACTTGGGCAAGTTACTTACCTTCTCTGAGCTGTAAAAAGGGGCCTCAGCAGTTATGCTCACAAGGCTGTTGTGAGGTTAAATGCAGTCTCGTTGCCAAGTGCCCAGCCCAGTGTCTGATGCAGAGGAAGTTCCCCATCAGAAGCAGCCCAGGCTGCCCACAACAGGAAAGTACCCACAGACACTTACTTTTCAGGCCATCCACACTGCAGAGCTGCTTCAGGACCTCTGTGGCCCCCTGTTCCCCCGGGTCCCGAAGAAGTCACTAGCCCTACAGGCAGCCCGTGTGTCCCGAAAGTCGTGGCCACCTGTCAGGCTGTGGCCACCCAGAAGTCCTGGTGTTAGGACACAATGGCCATGCCGGCCCAGCCAAAGTGTCTCAGGATGGACAGCAGCACCTGGGCACCCGAAGGCAAGGTGGGCACCAGTTTACCTCATCCTTCGGGGGCCTCACACACTCAGGAGAAGAGGGTCTTGCCCCAGCCTTGGGCCAGCAAGGCTGCTGCTGGGCAGAAACCAGGATTGACAGGACCCACAAAAGCAGCGACACTGTCCTTGTGGGCCAGGAACGTGGCCAGGGCCTGAGGTGTGTCACAGCCCGTGGGGAGAATCACAGAATCCAGCCGTGAGCCCAGCAACAGTGAGGGGTCCTGGTTGGCTTGGTCCACGGACAGCTGGGCAGCCACGTTGGGGAGGGCCTGGGCAAAGATGGGGTCACAGTCCCAGGGTCCCAGTACTCCCAGGGTGAAGGTCTCTGCCCCCCCAGGCCAGATGGGGAAGGAAGCCAGCCCACAGGAGGTTACCCCAAAGCACCACAGAGAAAAGTGGAAGGAAAGGGGCTTTCCTTGGTAGACTGAGGGTTAATCCCCATGGACCCTGGCAGGGCGGGAAGGCCTTCCCGTGTGGCTGCATCCAGCACCAAACTTCAGGGTACAACCCCCGCTGCAGTCCTGGAAAAAGGGAGGTAAAGACAAGGTTTGATTTCTAGCATTTTCCACCAGCACTTACTTTGTGATTTTGAGACATATACCCTCTCCCAGAGCCCCAATCTCCTCATTGTAAACAAGGCATTTGAGCCCGTGATCACCAAGGACCCCCAGGTTTGGGGACATGACATTGTCCCCAGAACCAGTTTACAACCTCGAGATGCCCAAGCAAAAGCGTAACCACTAAGTACACGGGCGACAGAGTCAGAGCTGGCCGGACCCTGCTTCCCACTTCCTGTCTATGGGGCCCTGGAGCAATCTCTGAAGCTTTCTGAGCCTCATTTTTCTCCATAAAATGTGAATAAAACCTACTTTATAGAGTTATTGTGGTGATTACATGACATAATGTGTGGTATTCAGCACAGCATCTCATACTTAGGTGTTCAATAAATCCTACCTCTTCCAACCCATTGCTATTTTTTTGTAATTCATTTTATTTATTTTTGTTATCGAAAATATACACAGCAAGACACCAACTCAATTTCTACATGTACAGTTCGGTGACATTGATTACATTCTTCAAGTTGTGCAGCCATTCTCACCCTCCTTTTCTGAATTATTTTTCCAACGTTAACATGCACTTACTGCTCCCTAAGCTTCCTGTCTAATCTTTTGAGTTGCTGTTGTCAGTTTGATCCCATACAGATTGTTCTTTAAGACAGCACAACGCTCAAAGCAGACATTCTTTACTAATTAAGCTAACCTCTTCTTTGTCAACCTACTGCTATTATTTCTCCCTTCACTCATCCTCCAAGATGGGTCAGGTTCTCCTGGTGTTCCTCTGGGTTCAGACACCCACCTACCACAGAGTGTCCCCTGCCTCTTACCCTTCAACTCCAGCATCAATCCATAGCACTTTATTCTGCCAGACTAGTGGCCCTAGTAACTTTAAACTCCTAGGTATGGGTAACTCAGCCGTTGTGTGTGCTCATGGGGAGTTGGGACCAGAGGCTTTACAATGCACAAGCATAGTCCCATCTCTGATCCCTCTCACAGCCCTGCTTAGGTAACAAAATCTTTCTACTCACATTGTACAGATGAGGAAATGATCATGAAATTGGTAGAGAGATAGAATTTGTCCCAAGTGTGTTTAGCTCATCCCCCATTCCCTAACATGACCTTGACCAGGACATTCGGACTGTGGCATTTCCCACTTCACCCTGCTGTTCCAGGACATTGACACCGGTCCTCAGGCTCTGAAGCTCTTGCTTGGCTTCTGCCTGTGTCCCTGCCTTTACCTGCTCCCCACCCACAGGGCTCAGTCATTTTTCTTCCTACACCATGTATGCAGCCAGCAGCCTTCCAGTGTGGGGTGCCTGTTATGTACTGAATCATGTCCCCCCAGTACGTGTGCCAACCTGGCTAGGCCATGATTCCCACTATTGTGTGATCATCTACCATTTTGTCATCTGATGTGATTTTCCTGTGTGTTGTAAACGCCACCTCTATGATGTTAATGAGGCAGGATTAGAGGCAGTTATGCTAATGAGGCAAGACTCAATCTACAAGATTGGGTTGTATGCTGAGTCAATTACTTTTGATATATAAAAGAGAGAAGCAAACAGAGAGATGGGGACCTCCTACCACCAAGAATGAAGAACCAGGAGGGGAGCATATCTTTTGGATCCAGGGTCCCTGTCCTGAGAAGCTCCTAGAACAGGGGAAGATTGATGACAAGGATCTTCTCCCAGAACCCACAGAGAGAGCAAGCTTTCCCCTGGAGCTGGCACCCTGAATTCGGACTTCTAGCCTCCTAGACTGTGAGAGAATAAATTTTTCTTTATTAAAGCCATCCACTTGTGATATTTCTGCTATAGCAGCACTAGATGACTAAGACAATGCCCCAGGAAGGAATAAGATCCAGTCTCAGCCCTTAAGAAACTTAAGGAAGCTAGTAGGGAGACAGATCCCAGCCAAGAGAAGAGTGACCACAAATGTGGGCAGTGGGCATAAGGACCTGATGAGTGGGGAGGCCCCATGGGCTGAGAAGGGCTCAGGGAGGGCTTTCCAGAGGAGCACAACTAGGACCAGCCCTTGGGGGAAGTGTAGATCAGGACAGTAGGAGGATGCCCTCTGGAATGCCAACAATGGTTGTCTGCGTAGGGTCACAAATTACAAATAATGTTTAGTGCAGAGGGATAAGAAGGGCCTTGGAATCACCCTGAGGAAGAAATCCTGATTTTGTCACTTACTAGCCATTAACCCTGAGGGGCCCTGGTGGCTCAACCACTAATCCTCAGCTGCTAACCAAAAGGTTGACAGTTCAAACCCACGCAGCAGCTCCATGCGAGAAAGGCCTGGTGATCTGCTTCCATAAAGATTACAGCCGAGAAAACCCTATGGGGCAGTTCTACTCTGTCACATGGGGTCGCTATGAGTCAAAATCGACTCAACAGGACCCAACAAAGGCACTAACCTTGGGCAAGACACTTAACTTCTCTGAGTCTTAGTTTCCTCATCTGTAAGATGGAGATGAGAATAGCTACCTCATAGAGTCTGTTGTTAATTAAAAGATTGGAGGTTTGAGTCCACCCAGAGGTGTCTTGGAAGAAAGGCTTAGTGATGTCCTTCTGCAATATAAGCTACTAAAAACACTATAGAGCTCAGTTCTACTCTTGCACTCATGGGATCTCTATGACCTGGAATTAACTCAATGGCATCTGGGTTTTTTTAGAATCACTGTGAAGACTAAAACGTGTAGTGTCTACCATAGGGATCAAGAACAGGGTAGGTACTTGTTAAATGGAATAGTTACTGTTATCATGATCATCATCTTTGGATCTTTGAGGGAAGGTGGCTCTACTGCAGTGGAAAGAGAGCCAGGAGTGGCTTGGGAGCCCAGAGTTTCAGCCCCTAGTCCTGCCCCTGGCCCACTCCAGGCCTCAGCCTCCCCATCTGTAAAGAAGCCAGTTTGTAGGATTGGCCAACTCTGGGCCCCAGCAGGCCCAGGCTGCCACAGTTCTCCCAGCCCAGGGCTCGGGACTTGGGAGGGGTGCTTCTCTGCCAGCCTCTAAGGGGCCCTCTGGACTGTCCCTTCTCTTCTGTTGTGATGCTCTGAGTGGTCTCCTAGCAGCTGGGAGGAGGCACATCCCTGCTCCTTGAGATGAATCCCTCAGAACAGCAGAGAGAGCTCGGGCTCACAGAGAGTTATTTCCAGTTGGGGACATAATCTTATGTTACTGATCATAACAAGGACAGCCACTCCCCCTTCAATTTCTGCTCTCCAAAACAATGTGATCTGCTGCTTTGCCTAGTCCTCCCAGAGTTCCAAAGAAACTTTTTACCCCTTTTTTCAGAGAAAACTGTGGCACTGGGCAGGACAGCGACTTGCCCAAGGTCAAAAATCAGGGCCAAGTTGGGACCAGAGCTCAGTTTCCTGTCTTTCAGCCAGAGACAAAAAGCACCTCTTTTTATTGATACTTAGAACAACAGAGCTGAAGAATCCTTGAAAATCTAAACATCTAAACCAAGACCTCCTTGTACAGGTGGGGAAACTGAGGCACAGAAAGGGGTGTGGGCCTCCCTCAATCCACAAAACTACAGCAGGCTCCCTTGGCCCTACAGTCCTGCTGGCCATGCTCTGTGCCCAAGGAATTCTGTAGCTGGTGGTCTGCTGGGCTCACAGAGGGCTCAGCCCTGAGTAGGGCCAGCCTTGGGCAGGGCAGGCACTGGCTTTTAGCCTCAGCTCTGTGGCTAGTTTGTGGAATAGAGTCCACATTCCTTTCAGTGCCCTGGTTTTCCCATCTGTATAGGGAAGGCTTGGTTTAGATCTCCAAGGATTCTTCAGCACTGATGTTCTATGTACCCCAAGAGTTGGCCACAGGTTGCTCAACTCAAATTAGTCAACTCCATAGTGTTATAACCCAAAAAAGATGCCTTCAGCTGCATTAACAAGATGAAAGACCAAAGAAGAGAAGGTGATAGGAACCCAGGAAGGGGAGTGGGGGGCTCCTGTAAGACCCAGGGCCCATTAAGCCCCTGCAGCCCAGAGTCACCCTCCTGGCCCCCAACTTGGTCATTGTTAACCTTCCGTCAGGGCAGCCCCTGCAGACCCACCTGCCATGCTGTGTGGTTGGAGGTCAGTTCACGGCCTCTTTGTGGATCCTAAGGTTGCTGTACCAGGGTCTTCAGATGCCAAGCTCTCCAGGCAGACTCTGGTCTGCTCCCTTCTCCATTCCCACCACAGCCTGCACAGTCACCACTCCTGCTGCTTGTCAGCTTCCAAGATGCCTGCCTGGACAGTGCCTCATATATGGCTTGTTCCCTTCCTGTCCCCTTCAGAGGACTGAAGAAGCCACTTGGAAAATTAGATTTGCTCAGACTCCAGGGCTCCGGAGAGCCATGTAGAAAGGAAGAAGGGAGGAGGGATGGAGGGAGAGAGATGGGGGCGGGGGGGGGTAGGAGGGAGAGAATGTCTTCAGCACTTGGGACAGCTCCAGACCCAGCTGAGGCTCCCAGGAGAAAGGAAGGGTGGGCAAGCAGTAAAGAAGCCAGCTTTACTTAGCATCCATTATGTGCCAAACAGTAGGTTGGGCACTACTCATACCATTCACTGAGACCGGTATTACCATTCCCTCTTTACAGTTAAGAAAACTATGGCCCAGAGAGGTTAGGCAATTTGACCAAGGGCACAGAGCTAGTTAGGAGCAGAGCTGACTGTAGGTCCAAGCTTGTGCTCACCACACCACACTGACTCTTTGAGAATAGAATGGGGATTTTCTATCTTCCATCTTGGGGTAGATATTGATCTGTTCCGAGAGATTACATGAGTTTCCTAAGACTGCCATAATACGTTGTTGTTGTTAGGTGCCGTCAAGTCAGTTCCGACTCATAGCGACCCTACGCACAACAGAACGAAACACTGCCCGGTCCTGCACCATCCTTACAATCGTTGTTATGCTTGAGCCCATTGTTGCAGCCACTGTGTCAATCCATCTTGCTGAGGGTCTTCCTCTTTTCCGCTGACCCTGTACTCTGCCAAGCATGACGTCCTTCTCCAGGGACTGATTCCTCCTGACAACATGTCCAAAGTATGTAAGATGCAGTCTCGCCATCCTTGCCTCTAAGGAGCATTCTGGCCACACTTCTTCCAAGACAGATTTGTTTGTTCCTTTGGCAGTCCGTGGTGTATTTAATATTCTTCACCAACACCACAATTCAAAGGCATCAATTCTTCTTCGGTCTTCCTTATTCATCGTCCAGCTTTCACATGCATATGATGCGATTGAAAATACCATGGCTTGGGTCACGCGCACCTTAGTCTTCAGGGTGACATCTTTGCTCTTCAACACTTTGAAGAGGTCCTTTGCAGCAGATTTACCCAATGCAATGTGTCTTTTGATTTCTTGACTGCTGCTTCCATGGCTGTTGATTGTGGATCCAAGTAAAATGAAATCCTTGACAACTTCAATCTTTTCTCCATTTATCATGACGTTGCTCATTGGTCCAGTTGTCAGGATTTTTGTTTTCTTTATGTTGAGGTGTAATCCATACTGAAGGCTGTGGTCTTTGATCTTCATTAGTAAGTGCTTCAAGTCCTCTTCGCTTTCAGCAAGCAAGGCTGTGTCATCTGCATAACGCAGGTTGTTAATGAGTCTTCCTCCAGTCCTGATGCCCCGTTCTTCTTCATATAGTCCAGCTTCTCGGATTATTTGTTCAGCATACAGATTAAATAGGTATGGTGAAAGAATACAACCCTGACGCACACCTTTCCTGACTTTAAACCAATCAGTATCCCCTTGTTCTGTCTGAACAACTGCCTCTTGAGCTATGTAAAGGTTCCTCATGAGCACAATTAAGTGTTCTGGAATTCCCATTCTTCCCAGTTTTATCCATAGTTTGTTATGATCCACACAGTCGAATGCCTTTGCATATGCAGTTAATAAAACACAGGTAAACATCCTTCTGGTATTCTCTACTTTCAGCGAGGATCCATCTGACATCAGCAATGATATCCCTGGTTCCACGTCCTCTTCTGAAACTGGCCTGAATTTCTGGCAGTTCCCTGTCGATACGTTGCAGCTGTTTTTTGAATGATCTTCAGCAAAATTTTGCTTGCGTGTGATATTAATGATATTGTTCTATAATTTCCACATTCGGTTGGATCACCTTTCTTGGGAATAGGAATAAATACGGATCTCTTCCAGTCAGTTGGCCAGGAAGCTGTCTTCCATATTTCTTGGCATAGACGAGTGAACACCTCCAGTGCTGCATCTGTTTGTTGAAACATCTCAATTGATATACCATCAATTCCTGGAGCCTTGTTTTTCACCAATGCCTTCAGAGCAGCTTGGACTTCTTCCTTCAGTACCATGGGTTCCTGATCATATGCCACCTCTCGAAACGGTTGAATATTGACTAATTCTTTTTGGTATAATGACTCTGTGTACTCCTTCCATCTTCTTTTGATGCTTCCTGCGTCATTTAATATTTTCCCCATGGAATCCTTCACTTACCAGATGGAACACACAGAAATCTAATTGACTACATCTGTGGAAAGAGACGATGGAAAAGCTCAATATCATCAGTCAGAACAAGGCCAGGGCCGACTGTGGAACAGACCATCAATTGCTCATATGCAAGTTCAAGCTGAAACTGAAGAAAATCAGAGCAAGTCCACGAGAGCCAAAATATGACCTTGAGTATATCCCACCTGAATTTACAGACCATCTGAAGAATAGATTTGATGCATTTAACACTAGTGACCGAAGACCAGACAAGTTGTGGAATGACATCAAGGACATCATACATAAAGCAAGAGGTCACTGAAAAGACAGGACAGAAAGAAAAGACCAAGATGGATGTCAGAGAAGACTCTGCAACCTGCTCTTGAGCATCGAGCTGCTAAAGCAAAAGGAAGAACTGAGGAAGTAAAAGAACTGAACAGAAGATTTCAAAGGGCCTCTTGAGAAGACAAAGTATTATAATGACATGTGCAAAGAGCTGGAGATGGAAAACCAAAAGGGAAGAACATGTTTGGCGTTTCTCAAGCTGAAAGACGTGAAGAAAAAATTCAAGCCTCGAGTTGCCATAAGTACTACAAAATAGGTGACTCTGAACACCCAGAAATTTATTGTCTCCCAGTTGTGGAGGCTAGTAGTTCAAATTCAGGATGTCGGCAAGCCATGTTCTCTTTGAAGTCTCTACGAGAAGATCTTTTCTTGTCTCTCCTGGCTTATGGCAGCCCCAGGCATTCCTTGGCCTGTAGGTCCATCTGCACACAGCTCTCCTCTGTGTGTCTCTGGGTCCCTTCTCTTTTATAAGAACACCACTCAGATGGGAGTAGGACCCACCATATTATGATATGACATCATGTTAATTGCTAATATCATCAAGGGCACTTTTTCCCAACAAGGTAACATTCACAGGTGCTGGGAGATAGGACTTCAACATATCCTTTTGGGGGACATAATGCAATCCATTGCAAGAATGAAGGTTCCTCTTGGACACTTGGGGCCATAAACAATCACTAGGGACATTTTTTTGGATGGAAGGAGCTATTGATTATTATGTAATACCTGGTAAACCCATGTTGGTGCTGCGACCAGAAGGAAACTCTGGGGTCTTCAGGCCTTTGTTAAGTCTCCAACCCATAACTCATCTCTGAGTGGCCTTGCATGAGCCACTTTGCCTCTCTGAGCTTCAGCTTCCTTATCTGCAAGCAGGTTGAGATGCCGCTGCCATCCACTTCTCCCTAGTACCAGCAGACCATGCATATCCACCCATGAACCAGGCCCACACTTTGTCCTCCTCCCCTGACTGGCTGTAAGAAACTTCCCATGAAGTCATGGGTACAGGTTGAGGGAGAAGTGGCGAAAAATAAGGGTAGGTACCAGGGGAGTCTGAATCATTTGGTCTCATATATGCCACTTGCATTTTATTAAGGAATGCTGCTGTGCAAGTCTAATCTTATGGTTCAGTGGGCCAGAGAACACCCAGTTCATATTGTCAATTCTGGTAGCACTGTTACTCGGTATTCCACGGTCAAGCATTAAATTTCTGTCAGGGAACAGGTCCATGGAACAAAACAAGACTAAAGGGGCACACCAGCCTTGGGGCAGGGACTGGAAGGCAAGAGGGAACAGGAAAAGTTGATAATAGGGAACCCAGGGTTGAGAAAGGAGAGTGTTGACATGTCGTGGGGTTGTTAACCAACGCCATACAACAATATGTGTAGTAAATGTTTGATGAGGAACTAGTTTGTTCTGTAAACCTTCATCTCAAGTTCAATAAAAAAAAAAAAAAATTTCTGTCAGGACCAAGAACAAGTCAGAAGCTGCTTTTCAAATGGACAAAAGTTGCCCACAGAAAAGAATATGGGTTTATGCCAAAATCCTAGGGGTCTTCATTGTGATTCTCGTATTGGAACCTGTAAGAAGCTCCATGTAGCAACTCTGCTGGCTGCAGATACTATTGCCTCTGCCGGATCGTAAGACTCAGGTGGCAGGGCAGCTCGCATTGCAGCATAAATCTGCTGCGGAGCTCTTTCTTGCTCTTGGCTCTACTCAAAACCTCCAACTTTATGGGCTACCTGATAAATGGGTCAGGACAACACACCTAAATGTTGTGTACGTTACCTCCAACATCTACACCTGCCCACCAGGCACTATGCTCCTTTCTATGTGATGGGTGGTGGAAGGTGCTACAATTTGTCTCTTGCTTTATAAGGCATATCCCAACATGGCCCTAGGCCAACTGAACCCCTAGAAACTTCCATGTGACATCCTCCTGAATTTGTCCAACATGTGTTGCCCACTCTCTGGCATGGATTATTAAGGCATCTAGGATGCTGGCTACTTCTTGCTCACCAGGTCCAATTAACAAAATGACATCGTTACAATGGACCAGCATGATGTTCTATGGGAGATCAAACTGATTCAAGGTCCCTTTGTAGTATATTATGAGAAGACCTGGTCACACAGTGGAGCCTTGATGGCACAGTGGTTAAGAGCTCAGCTGCTAACCAAAAGGTCGGCAGTTCAAATCCACCAGCTACTCCTTGGAATCCTATGGGGAAGTTCTACTCTGTCCTATAGGGTCTCTATGAGTCAGAATCAACTCGATGGCAATGGGTTTTTGTTTGTTTGCTTTGGTGGCACAATGGTTAAGTGCTCAGCTGCTAACTGAAAGGTTGGCGGTTCGAACCTACCAGCTGCTCCGCAGGACAAAGGTGTGGCAGTCTGCTTCTATAAAGATTTACAGCCTTGGAAACCCTATGGGGCAGTTTTACTCTGTCCTATAGAGCCACTATGAGTTGGAATTGGCTTGACGGCAACCAGCTTTTTTGTTTGTTTGTTTTGTGCTCTATTATGACAGAGAACTGGAGAGTTGACATAGCTAGCTCTGGGGTCAAAACAGTAAAGGCATACTGTAGTCCTGAAAACCACTTTTGATTTTCCTTGCTGATCACAAAAAAATAGGAATAGAAAATAAAGCATTTGCCAGGCCCATGGCTGCATACCATTTGTCAGGGGCTGTGTTGATTTGTTCCAGTAAAGATACCTGGAATAGCAGCCCCACTTGGCATCACCCTCTGATTAAGTTTGTGCTAATCTATTGCTATTCTCCAGGACCCATCTGGCTCTTGCAACAGTCAAACATACAAGTAATAGGAATTACTACCCTGCATCTCTCATGTCTTTGATACAGGCATAAATTTCTGCTATTTCCTGAGGGATATGGTATGGCTCTTGGTGTACTCTTGGGGAAAGGGAAAGGTAGGTGGGGAACAGTTTCAGGGCTTCCATCTGACACTTTCTACCATAACAGCCTTCAATCTACAGGTCGGGGAACCAATGAGGGGATTCTGCCAGTTGCTGAGCATGTCTATCACTGTCATTCATTCTGGAAATGGGGAAATAACCACAGGATGGATCTGCGATCCCACTGGCCCTCTATTAGTCCATTACTACATATATTAACTGACCTTCATAAGCCCCAACTCTTTTTTTTTTTCTGTTGCAAAAGACCTCTTTATTTATGTATTTATTTTTATTGTACTTTAGATGAAGGTTTACAGAACAAACTAGTTTCTCATTAAACAGTTAGTACACATATCATTTTATGACATTGGTTACCAACCCAATGACATGTCAACACTCCCCCTTCTCAACCTTGGGTTCCCTATTACCAGCTTTCCTGTCCCCTCCTGCCTTCTAGTCCTTGCACCAGAGCTGGTGTGCCCGTTTTGTTTTATGGGCCTGTCTAATCGTTGGCCGAAGGGTGCCTAAGTTCCTACTCTTTATCAGGGGATTTCAGGGTTTTGGTTTTCAGGAATTAGTGACAGAGCCCGTGTCTAGTAACCTCCTGGATGGTCTGGGTAGTAGTTTCCTTTCCCCAGAGGATAGTCACCCTGATAAATGGCCACGGGTTTCTTTGGAGAAAGATTCTCATCAAGGGGGCTCCGAGCCTGTGAACTGGCTTCGGTCAGGGAACAGAGTAACAGGCAATACACCTGCCAGATGATGACTCAGGATAGGTTCCTACCCTGTAGACCTAGAATTTTTCCTACTATAGCCAAGAAGCTTCCCCAAACATAAAGTACAAATAGATCACATCCATAGAGCCTTTCACAACTTACAGGACAATAATGATAGGAAACACATAGTGCCTATTACGTTTTTGGCACTGCTCTGGGTGTTTGCCCGCATTTACACTCAGTTCACCCTCACACTCTTATGAGATAGGACAGGCCTTCCCTGTCTTGTTCATTGCTGGGTCCACAAGTGTCTTAGTTTTCTAGTGCTGCTATAACAGAAACACCACAAGTGGGCAGCTTAAAGAACAGAAATTTATTTTCTTACAGTTTAGGAGGCTGAAAGTCCAAATTCAGGGCACCATCTATACGGGAAAACTCTCTCTCTATCTAGGCTCTGGGGGAAGATCTTGTCTTATCTCAGCTTCTTTAGCCCCAGCGTTCCCCAGTTCCCTGGCAATCTCCAGTTCACACAGCATCAATCCCCCCCCCCCACCCCATTTGTACTTCTTGTCTCTGTGCCTAATCTGCTCTTTTTATATCTCAAAAGTGATTAGGCTTAGACCAGACTTAATGGTCTGACTGAGACTAGAAGGAACCCTGAGGTCATGGTCCCCAGACCTTCCATTAGCCCAGGACTGGAACCGTCCCCAAAGCCAACTCTTCAAACAGGGACTGGACTGGACTGAAAGATAGAAAATGATACTGGTGAGGAGTGAGCTTCTTGGCTCAAGTAGACACATGAGACTATGTTGGCAGCTCCTGTCTGGAGGGGAGATGGGAGGGCAGAGGGGGTTAGAAGCTGGCTGAATGCACACAGAAATACGGGGTGGGGAGAAGCAGTGTACTGTCTCATTAGGGGGAGAGCAACTAGGAGTATATGGCAAGGGGAATATAGATTTTTGTATGAGCGACTGACTTGATTTGTAAACTTTCACTTAAAGCACAATAAAATTTTTTATAATTAAAAAAAGTAATTAGGTTTAAGATACACTCTACACTAATATGGCCTCATTAACATAACAAAGAAGACCCTATTTCCAAATGGGATTATATCCACAGGTATAGGGGTTAGGATTCCAACATATTTTTGGCGGGGGGGCCACAATTCAATCCATAACATCAGAACTCTGCTTGGCACATATTAGACACACAGTAACTATATGTTGAATTATTATCCCCATTTTGCTGATGAGAAAACTGAGGCACAGCGGCGATGGCGGCAGCATCGGGACCTGGACAGAGCACACCGAGCAGCTGCAGGCTTGGGCTCTCAGTGGTAGAATTCAGTAAATCCAAGATCCAGCTTCCAAAACGTGGCAGCTCTTGGCTACCCTCTGCTGCCTGGTGGTGCTGACCAACACCCACAGCAGGCTGTATTTCAAGCCCCTATCAGATGAGCTCTTCAACCATGTCAACAAACATATACTACATGGCAGACTGGACACAACTTCCACAACGTGGGTGTGAGCTATGTGAAGAGGCTGTGTGGGACCCTACTGAATGGACCCAAGCTGCCCCAGAGAGTTTTTTTTGCTGAGGAAATTGATCTGCCTGAAAACTTTTCACGCTCGGGAAAACTGGTCAAAATGTGCAACCTTCAAAGAGATCAGAGACCAGGGTTCCTGTGGCTCTTGCTGGGCATTTGGGGCTGTGGAGGCCATTTCTGACCGGGTCTGCATTCACACCAATGGGAATAGCAATGTGGAAGTGTCTGTGGAGGCCTTGCTCACCTGCTGTCGCACGGAGTGTGGGGGCGGCTGCAGTGGGGGCTTTCCCGCTGGAGCTCGGAGCTTCTGGACCAGGGAAGGCCTGGTTTCCGGTGGCCTCTATGACTCCCATGTAAGCTGCAGACCCTACTCCATCCCTCCATGTGAGTACCACATCAATGGCTCCCGGCCCCCCATGCAAGGGAGAAGGAGGAGAGACTCCCGAATGCAGCAAGCCCTGCGCACCTGGCTATTCCCCATCCTACAAAGAAAACAAGCACTACGGATATAGTTCCCACGGTGTCTCTTCTTCTGAGATCATGGCTGAAATCTACAAAAATGGCCCAGTAGAGGGCGCCTTTTCTGTGTATACAGACTTCTGGCGTACAAGTCTGGACTGTACCAGCATGTGACTGGAGAAGAGGTGGGAGGCCATGCCATCGGCATCCTGGGCTGAGGAGTGGAGAATGGCACCCCCTACTGGCTGGCTGCCAACTCCTGGAACACTGACTGGGATGACAACGGCTTCTTTAAAATCCTCAGAGGACAGGATCACTGCAGAATCGAATCAGAAATTGTGGCTGGAATCCCAGACACTGACCAATACTGGAAAAAGGTCTAATCAGCTGTGGCCCTGTCCAACCAGCCCTGGAGGAGTTCCCCCATAAATATACCCATCTGGGCTGGGGATAGGAGATGGGGGAGTGGGAATGTCTTTTATTCTTTGAGTTCAGATAAGATATAAGAGGTTTTAGACAGTAGCTGGTATGTTTCAGGGCCTGAAGAACTGGATTGGGCCAAACCTTGTGTCTACTATTGGAGCTGATCTTTTCTGGAGTGGACAGAGCTATCTTCCATGGAGACAAACCCAAATCCTGGCTACCTCCCAGCCCGTTCAGTGGACTGATTCTCACAATGTAAGCTACTGCTGAAAGCAAAGTGAGCCCTTTCCCCACAGGCTGGTACTCTGAGTAGCACCTGCTGCTCCAGCGGCTGTTCTACCTCCAGCTGCAACAACTCCCCCCCCCACCCCAGCATCTCCAGGGAGCAAGGCAGAGTGAGGACCTAAAGGATTTGACTTCCAGTTTTCCAAAGGAATGGAAAGCGTAACTCCTAACAAGAAGATTTACATTTCCACACGTAAGCAGTACCTCTAAGCAAGTGTCTTTCCAGAATAGATTGAGAGGAGAGGTGGTTGGGGCAGCCCTTTGAAGAAAGCCACGTTCTCCCAGGGCCCCTGTATCTACTGAGCTTGGCGATGTTGCAGATTTTCTCTGGTCTTTTCTGTGGCATGATGCTTTTGGAATAGCAATTTTATTTTTAATGCACCTCCACTGATCATGTGAATGAATAGCTCTAAGTTAGAAGAGCCGTGCAGACTTTACAGGCTGTCTCCCAGTGGTGTGGCTTAAAACTGAGTGGTCATGACTTTACTGACTGACCTACCCACCTTTAACACCATGGCAAAACTAGCTTGGGAGAAAACAGCATTTACTTTTTTTTTTAATCACTGATTACCCTATCAATTTAACAAGGAATGAAATAAGTATGCCAACCAAAGTTTTCTCCTTCAAAAAAGAAAGAAAACGGAGGCACAGAGAGGTTATTACTTGCTGGAGATCACACAGCCCCTAAGTGTTGAGATTTGGAATCAGGCAGTCTAGCTCCAGAATCTGTGCCCTCAACCCCATTCTGTGCTGCTGCTTAACATAATGTCAACCACCCTTTCGTCTTTCTTTTCCCAGGAAAACATCTCCAAATCCTTGCATATCTTCATATAGGTAATAACCATGACAGGTGGCACATATATGACGCTGTGATATTTTTACTTCATTTAAGCCTCATTACAACCTCTACATTGTAAGGCTCAGAGGAGTAGGGGTCTTTCCTGTCCTGTTCATTGCTGTATCCCCAAAGCCAAACCTGGCATAAAGTACACACGCAGTAAGTGTATGTTGAATTAATTAACTTTACAGATGAGGAACTGAGACTGAGTAAGCTTAAGAAACTTACCCAAGGTGGCAAGACTAGTAAATGACAGAGCCGTGATTTGAAGCCATTCTCTGTCTCCAAAGACTGCTCCTGCAGCACCATGCTGTCTGATCTCTCCGAGTCTCAGTTTCCTCATCAGTTAAATGGAGATCCTAAAGCCCTTAGGAGTGTTGGGGGGATAAAGGCTATAATGAAAGTGAAAGTGCTCTGCAAACAGAAAAGGGACACACATATGTGGGGCCTACTTCTTTCTTTCTCTGATTCACTGAGACCTATGCAGGGACTGGCACAGCACAGGAGCTGGAGACTGTATGCAATGAGAGGCCAAGTGAGCAAGCTGATGCCTCTAGAACATCAGTGAAACTGGGATGGATGGATGGATGGATGGATGGATGGATGGATGGATGGATGGATGGATGGATGGATGGATGATGGATGGGTGGATGGATGGATGGATGGATGGATGGATGGATGGATGGATGATGGATGGGTGGATGGGTGGATGGGTGGGTGGTTAGATGGATAGATAGATGAAGAAATAAATGCTCTTTTGAAAGACATTAATGTACCAGCGCACACTCAGGCTGGTATTTTACACTTTATGCAGCAGAGGGCACCAAGGCTCCAATAATTGACCTAGAGTCACATTTTTTGTGAGGACAAAAGCTCAGCCTCCCATAGGAGGGTCCATCTGAAGCCAGAACTGGGCAAGGCTGGAACCTTGTTGGCAGCTCTGGCTGGTGAAATGCTGGAGACACAGAGGACCAGGTCAGAGCCCATGGGGTGCAGGAGTGAGATGGTTTTAAAGCACAAGCTTAAAAACATCCCGGCGCCCACTTCCTGATCCGAGGTCCTCAGTGAGAGAGAGTACTTCACACTGCAAAGCCGGTTTCCCTTTTGTTAAATGATGAAATAAGTGTATCTTCTAGACTTGTCATGAGGATTAAATAAGATACACCATAGGGAGTGCTTGGTACACTGGAGACCCTCAAGAATTTTGCAGGTGAGGCACCCAAGTTTCGGAGAGGTTTATGTGACTGACCCAAGGCCATCCAGCAAATACGAGGCGGAAAATAAAGATAATTTCTGAGGATCCTCATGAGATTTCTATGAGAATAGAGAATGTTCTACCAGGATAAAAATGGCTCCTGGGCAGGAGAACAGTGGGATGCAGACCCCAAATTCTCATAAAAAGACCAGACTTAATGGTCTGACTGAGACTAGAAGAATCCCGGTGGTCATGGTCCCCAAACCTTCTGTTGGTCCAGGACAGGAAGCATCCCCGAAGACAGCTCATCAGACATAGAAGGGACTGGACAATGGGTTGGAGAGAGATGCTGATGAAGAGTGAGCTACTTGTACCAGGTGGACACTTGAGACTGTGTTGGCATCTCCTGTCTGGAGGGGAGGTGGAAGGGTAGAGAGGGTTAGAAACTGGCAAAATGGTCACTAAAGGAGAGACTGGAAGGAGGGAGCAGGCTGACTCATTAGGGGAAGAATAAATGGGAGTATGTAGTAAGGTGTATATAAGCCTATATGTGACAGACTGACTTGATTTGTAAATTTTCACTTAAAGCATAATAAAAATTATCAAAAAAAAAAAAAAAAAATGGCTCCTGGGGAATGAAGACAGTTCTAGAAAAGTTGTGGAAGTTTTGCGAGCAGAAGCTCCCCTGGGCTGGGGAAGACTCCTGGAGGCTGGAGTGAGGTGAGCCTGTCCCTCTACCTGGAGTGGATAATACCAAATACATGCTTAACAGCTGGACCAGGAGCAGCTCAGTAATGTGGGAAATTAATCTTTAATGTAGAACTTGACTTGTGCCCCCCCAGTGGCTGGGTGTGAACTTGCCATCTTAACAGGGTGTTTCAGGAGGCTGAGTTTTTCCTGGTGTGTATTTTATGTGTTGCTGTCATTTCTGAGCTCCCCCAGAGATTTATAGCAGGGACTAGGCCTGGCTTGGATTGCCTCAGAATGAGTTTGTCGACAGGCAGCGCCCTGCAGTTGTACATGGCTTCGAAAAATAAAGAGAGAGAAAACCAGCCTCCCATTCCTTGCAGCAAGTGGCTGTGCTGACCTGAGAGAGTGTTGCCTCTGGACCACAAAACAGCAAGTGGGTGGGGGTTGGGCTTCGGGTCTTGAGCTGGTCCCCTGGCTTGGACATTCTGACCCTGAGGTGGAATATGGTCCTTGCTGAATGCTCCTATTTCAAAAAGTGACTTGCAGAGGTAGCTTTGGGTTGTTTTTGTTGTTGTCATTAGGTGCTGACAAGTCAATTCCAACTCATGGTGACCCCATGTGTGCAGAGTGGTACTGCTCCAAAGGGTTTTCAAGGCTGTGAGCTTTTAGAAGCAGAATGCCAGGCCTGTCTTCTGAGGCACCTCTCGGTGGGCTGAACTGCCAACCTTTTGCCTAGTAGTCCAGCAGCGGACGGAGGGAGGCTCTCGGTTTGCCCTTTTTCTTCTCATCCAGAGGCATCAAGCCCTGTGGAGGTGCTGCAGGCCCTTGGAGAATTGAGTGAGGCCCTACCCTCCCTGATCTAAACTGCTCCTGCTGAGACTGCCACCTGAGGCCACCTGATGCTGCTCACCACGGTGGGCTGACCGCCTCTGCCACCTGGAGGGTCTGCCTTTTCCACCAGCAGCCATCATTCCAGCTCCCTGTCCTGGGCTCAAGCCCCTGAAGTATCAGTTTCAAAAGCAAGATCTTTGCATTCACCACAGATAAAGTTCCTCAGCGTGCATCTGTTCATTAGTCCAGCTTGCTGAGATTCTCCTCTCCATTCTTTTCTGGGCTCAGCGTTTTCTGATCCCTATACTACGTAGTTCTGTCCTCAATGCCAGGAAGACAAGGGTGACTAAGCCAGGGCCTCTGCACGCAATCTGGTGGGAGAGGCAGGGGCTTGCCACCTGGTGGAGGCACAATGGGAGGCGGAACCACCACTTTGGATTTGGGATCCTGTAGCCTGCGAATCTGGCCCTCCCTGCTTCCTGCCTGTGCAGGTCGATGATCTAGCCTGCAGCTTCTTCATCCCTATCTCCAGCAGAGTGATTGATTGAGGGCAGGCTGGCAGCAACCTGCTCGCTGACAAGGACCCAGCAGCAAATAGTAAGGAGTAGATAGAAGAATCTAGAAAACCCTACAGCAGCTTGATAAGGAAGCCAATGTTGTCAAATCGGTCCCTCCCCCCCACCCCCAGCCCCCTGGAGGGACACGGGGCTGAGAGTTGGCAGGCCTGGAGAGCTGTCAAATTATTCACCATGACCCCAGTGAGCAAAACAGAACAGGGCTGGCAGAGAATTTGTAGACTTGACCTTGGGCTGAAAGCAGGACTGAAGGCAGTGTTGACACCAGGGTACGGAGGAATGAGCAGCGTGCTCTGCCCCAATGTTTGAGTGGCTGTCATGGATTGAATTATGTCCCCCAAAAAATATGTGTGAACTTGGTTAGGCCATGATTCCCAGTATTGTGTGGTTGTCCTCCATTTTGTGATTGTAGTTTTATGTTGAGAGTATTAGGGTGGGATTGTAACACCTGCCTTACTCAGGTCATCTCCCTGATCCAAGGTAAAGAGAGTTTCCCTGGGGTATGGCCTGTATCACCTTTTATCTCTCAAGAGATAAAAAGAAAGGGAAGCAAGCAGAGAGTTGGGGACCTCATACCACCAAGAAAACAGCACCAGGAGCAGAGCACGTTCTTTGAGCATGGGGTCCCTGCACCTGAGAAGCTCCTTGACCAAGGGAAGATTGAGGACAAAGACCTTCCTCCAGAGCCAACAGAGAGAGAAAGCCTTCCCCTGTAGCTGACACCCTAAATTTGGACTTGTAACCTACTAGACTGTGAGAGAATAAATTTCTCTTTGTTAAAACCATCCACTTCTGGTATTTCTATTATAGCAGCACTAGATGATTAAGACAGGGGCCCTGAGGAGTGGAGGAGGAGCCCTGTTGGCACAGTGGTTAAGCACTCGGCTACTAACAGAAAGGTCGGTGATTTGGAACCACCAGCCACTCTGTGGGAGAAAGATGTGTCAGTCTGCTTCTGTAAAGATTACAGCCTTGGAAACCCTATGGGGCAGTTCTCTTCTGTCCTGTAGGGTTGCTACACATCAGAATTGACTTGATGGCAATGGGTTTTTGGTTTTTTTAGCAGTGGAGGGGCAGAGGCAACTCTTCTGTGCTCATAAACCGCCAGCTGGTGCCTCCAAACAGGCCGGGCTGTCACTACTCACTCTGACATCTGAGACCAACCCTTGGGGCCTTCTTGCTTCTTTCAAGGCTACCCTAAGGATGGGGGAGCACACCTGTGACATAGCCTCCCCCAACCCATACTCAAAAGGGACAGTTCCGCCATGCTCTCCCACCCCTAAAATGTCAGGCCCCAGAAATCAGACTATAATGTGGCATCTATCAGGATATCAGATCTGACTCAATTTCTGTTGTGCCTTTTCCAGGAGTGCAAGCAGCTGTAAGTAGTCTACTTTGGAGGGCTCTCTGAGATTCTCCTCCCACTGTCAAATTTTTGCCGTCAGGCTATTGTAGTGAGTAGAGGACAATATGGGCAGGTCAGACTTGTCTGGGCTGGAGATTCCGCCTCTGACTGGTGCTGTGACCTTGAGGCCTATTTTCTCACTCATGAAATGGAGGCAATTGGGCCTGCCTCCCTGGGTTGCTGTGACGCTTGTGTGGGGTGACAGATACCCTGGGTGCTGGTAGGGGGGTGCCCAATAATGCCTGTTGGACCTAGATTCTCTAAAGTATGGGGGCTGAACTGCAAGGTACAGAATCTATGAGCTTGATGGGATTGAAGCCAGATGCTACTCCGTGAATGGGTCGTAATTCTCTCTCCTGGTGCAGCGGTTAAAGCGTCAGCTGCTAACTGAAAAGTCAGTGGTCTGAACCCACCAGCCACACTCCACGGGAGGAAGATGTGGGAGTCAGCTCCCGTAAAGGTTTCAGCCTTGGCAACCCTATGGGGTTTCAGCCTTGGCAACCCTATGGGGTTTCAGCCTTGGCAACCCTATGGGGTTTCAGCCTTGGCAACCCTATGGGGTTTCAGCCTTGGCAACCCTATGGGGCGGTTCTACTCTGACCTGTAGGAGGGTCTCTATGACTTGGAATCAGCTTGACGGCAATGGGGTTTTGGAGTTACTGAGTCTTGATCCACATCAACATGAAGAACATTCCAAGAGCGAGGCTGGGGCTGGAAACTTGTAATTAAGGCTGGAGTAGATGCCAAAGAGGGGAAGCACTCTCTAGGCGAGCCTGAGTGCCAGTGGCAGTTCCAGTCAGAGACGACTGCAAGTGCTCGTGCCCAGCTGTGTTGGGGGGGGGGATGCGTGTGTGCCTGTGCACACACTTTCGGTGGGGGGTTGTCACGGAGCCAATGCCCACTCTCTGAGTTTGAGCTTGGCAGGATTTCTACTATATGAGCACTGCATCTGACTTTCAGAGCCTTTTTTGAGATAGAGGCAATCAGCCTGGCTCCACACACATCCTGGGACCAGCCTCACAGCCGCTGTCTCCATTACAGGGAGGAGCTGGCTCTGGGAAGGGTTGCGTGGCACTAGCTCCCAGCTCCCAGCCCCAGGCTGGAGCATGACTGGGACGGAGACTCTGGGCAGGGATAGGAAAGTAGGTGGGGACTCCAAAATGCTGGTGTCAGGAATAGGCTGAGAGAGCGGGGTCAGGCGGGGAGCTGGGGTGGGAGGTGGTCAAGTGGTAACGGGGTGAGAAAGAAAAATGCAATTCCAAACAAAGTTGTCACGGACAGGGAAGAGCAGAAGGTCAGAGAGAAGAACAGCAAGAAACAGAGACTATAGAGTCAGGGGCAATAAAAACACAGAGTCAGAAAGCAAGAAATAGGTTCAGAGAAAGAAAAATTAAGACAGGAAGTAGATGTTCAGAGAGGGAAATAAAGTTATAGAGACAGGAAGGTGAGGGAAAGAGACTCCAAGAAAGTCAGAGACAGAGAGGAATGGATATATGATAAATAGAAAATGAGAAAAAGGAGGTGGCAAATAAAAGGACCAGTTCCAGAAACGTGAGGTAGGAGAACAACGGAGCTGGGAGGGGGCCTTAGAATGGACCATGTTCAGCCCCTGCCCACTTTCCAGGTGAGAAAACCATAGGCCCAGTAAATCAGCAGAAGAATCAGACATAGATACAGTCGACAAAGATAGTAAAAGGGAAGTCAACAGAGAGATAGTGAAAAGGGAAAGAAACCTGGAGAAAAGTGAGAGTCCAAGAGAAAGCTCCGAGAGGAGCAGGAAAAGAGATAGGTGGAGGATGAGAAATCCCAGGGTCCGGCCCACAGGCCAGGCCAGGTGTTCCAGGGACACTCTTGACACCCAGAGCAAGGAACACGTGGCCTCTCCCTAAGCTGTGGGTCTGGCAGTGACCAACAGGATCTAGGGCCTCTTGCCTGACCCAGGTCCCAGCAACAGGTCAGCAGATGGCTGTGGGTGTGGTGTGGGCATGACAGGGTGTGGCGTGGGCTAAGCAAATACAAGCCAGTGATTCCATGTTCACATATTCTTATCCAGCCCAGTAATTTGGTTCCTCAGAAAGAGTAAATCCAAAGGAAGCAGAGACACTACTAGAAGTGGGCACACTGGCAGGGCTAAGAAATGTTGACTGACAGCGAAGAAGGAGATAGTACAACCAAGAACAGCAGACACAGGAAATCACCGCCTGTCACAATCCAGGGCCGTTCAGGACAGTGGCATCAGTATGGCAATGTGAGCACGTAAATAACGTTGCACAGTTACCAAGCATGTTTAACCACCCTTAGTGAAGTCCACTTACGTGACATGCATTTTATTAATAATTTTTTTTTAATTGAACTTTAGATGAAGGTTTACAGAACAAACTAGTTTCTCACCAAACAGTACACATATTGTTGTATGACATTGGTTAACAATCCCACGACATGTCAACACTCTCCTTTCTCAACCCTGGGTTCCCTATTACCAGCTTTCCTGTTCCCTCCTGCCTTCCAGTCCCTGCCCCAGGGCTGGTGCCCCTTTAGTCTTGTTTTGTTCCATGGACCTGTTCAGTCTTTGGCTGAAGGATGAACCTCAGGAGTGACCTTATTACTGAGCTTAAAGGGTGTGTGGGGGCCATACTCTCAGGGTTTCTCCAGTTTTTGTCAGGCCAGCAAGTCTGGTCTTTCTTTATGAGTTAGGATTTTGATCTACATTTTTCTCCAGCTCTGTCTAGGACCCTCTTTTGTGATCCCTGTCAGAGCAGATATGACATGCATTTTAGAAAGTTTCTTAGCTTGGGGTCTGATGATCCCCAGGAGTTCAACAATGTATTCTTGAGGTTCCAAGGTTTCCATGAAGATTATTAATTGCGTGTTTTCCTTTAGTTGACAATATTTCTTAAATTCTCTTCCCAGTTAGAAAAGCAAATGGCTTCTTTTTCAGTAACAACTTAAAATTAAAAGACATTTTCGTAGACTAAGACTTTAATTTCTTAGGTCAGGGTTGCTCAAGCAAAACTGGGCATTGAGTGGGTAAGTTGAACAAACCTTGACCCTTACTTCCCCTGTGTCAGACCCTGGGCCTACATAGGAGGGTGGTGGCCCAGTGTGTCAGAGCCCAGGTGGAGTGAGGAGGTGTCCACACAGAGGCTGGGGCAGTGGCTATGATGGGAGACTGGTCATATAGGATTGAATAAGTAAATATATTAAGATCATGGGAGCCCGGTTTCTCAAGGGAGTGCAAATAAAGGAAGGGAGAAAAATAGAATTAACTCTGTGATGTTGGGTTGGAATTGGAGGTACTGGTGTGACCTTAGGGTTTTCCAGATAGACATATTTTCTATCTCTCCCCACTGAGAGTCCTGGAAGCAACAACACCTCAATAGCAGTCGGTGTGTGCCCCTAGTGCCCACACCTTGATTTCTAAGAGGAACCAGGACTCCTTTTAGAAGTGTACTATTCCAGGCCTGGGGCAGAGAAAGGACAAAATGAACCTGGAATAACTTGTTGTGCTGGAAAGTAAGGAAATGTTCAAGGAAAAATGGGGATAGTCAAAGAGACACAGAAGTCACCTTGAAGGGGCCCCCACAGGTCAAACCTGGAACAATTTGTGCATCCAAATAAATAATGATAGGAACAGATTACAACTCATTGAATATAATAAGAAAACATGTGTCCAAACTAATAGGAAGGAAAGAAGTAAGAAGAGAGGGAGAATGGATATGATGAGAAACTAGATATTTATATAGTCTCAAAATACCTCCCCAATAAGTACTTACTACAAATGAAAAAAGAATAATTTTCTGCAGTAATTTTCCTGTGGAGAAGCCTAGCAAACACCAATAAACTGATCAAAGTGAACACCACCAGAAATAGCACAAATTGAAATCACACACCACCTGGTAGAATGCAAAGAGAACGCAGCACATCGCTTCAGTGATGTTCCCCCTGAAGATGCAACACCTGATTCTAATCATGAAGAAACATCAGACAAACCAAAACTGAAGGACATTTTACAGAATAATCGGTCCATAATCTTCAAAAGTATAAAGATCATGAAAGTCAAAGAAGGACTGAGGAATTGTTTCAGACTGAAAGAGACTAAAGAGATGTGACAACTAAATGCAAGATGAGCTCCTGTACTGGATCCTTTGGCTATAAAGGAAATTATTGGGACAACTGGAGAAGCATGAATGGGGGCCTATCTTAGTTGTTTAGTGCTCCTGTAACAGAAATATCACAAGTGGATAGCTTTAACAAACAGAAGTTTATTTTCTTACAGTTTGGGATCAGAACACTCACTCTTGGGGAAGGTTTTCTCTCTCTGTCACCTCTGGAGGAAGGTCCTTGTCTCTTCAGCTTCTGCTCCCTGGTTCTTTGGAGGTCCCCATGTGTCTTGGCATCTATCTTACCCATCTCTCTCTCTTTGCTCGCTTGTTTAATCTCTTTTTATATCTCAGAAGAGATTGACTCAAGACACCTAAACCAAAAAACCAAACCTGTTGCCATCGAGTCGATTCCGACTCATAGCGACCCTATAGGACAGAGTAGAACTGCTCCATAGTTTCCAAGGAGCACCTGGTGGATTCAAACTGCCGACCTTTTGGTTCGCCACAGTAGCACTTAAGCACTACACCACCAGGGTTCAAGACACAACCCACACTAATCTTGCCTCATTAACGTAACAAAAGAACCCATTCCCAAATGGGATTATAACCACAGGCATAGATGTTAGGATTTACAAAACATATTTTGTGGGGACAAAAGTCAATCCATAACATTCCATCCTTTGGCCACCAAAAATTCATGTCCTTGCCACATGGAAAACACCTTCACCCCATTACATCATCCCAAAATTCCTAAATGAACTCCAAGTCTAAAATCTCATCTTCTGAATCACCTAAATCAAACATGGATGAGATTTTAGGCATATTCCATCCTGGGGCAAAGTTTGTGAACCTCTGAAATCTAGAATACAAGTTATCTGCTCCCAAAGTACAATGGTGGAACAGGCACAAGGTAGGCATTTCCATTACAAATGAGAGAAATTGGAGGGAAAGACAATCACAGGCATCAAGCAAGAACAAAATACAGCAGAACAATTTACATTAGCTCTCAACTCTTGAAAATAATTCTCTGTTCTCTGTGACCATCTGGGAGATGACCCTGTCTTTCAGATTCTTGGTGTTGGCCACAGTTTCTGGGTGGAGGTCCCTCATCCCTGGGCTTCAGGCCCACCTTCTAAGGGCATCTGGGATGGCAACTCTGCTCCCTCAGTTGTCCCATTCTCTTAGTACACCTGAGTGTTGACTCCACTTCCTTCTGAGCCCTCATCAGAATTGCCTTTGACGTCCACCAGCCACTCCATGGGAGAAAGATTTGGCAGTTAGTTTTCGTAAAGATTACAGCCTTGGAAACTGTATGGGGCAGTTCTACACTGTCCTATAGGGTCACTATGTGTTGGAATCGACTTGACGGCAATGAGTTTTTGGTATTGTCGTTATATAGGAGAATTTCTTTGTTTACTGGAGACAGTAAAATATTTGTTCAGCAAAAAATAAGTTATGTCATACTGCACTTGTACCTTTACTCTAAATTTGAGACTGTTAAAAAAAATTTTTTTAAATCTACCCACAATAAAACTCTCAATATAAAGGGTTTTTCAGATAAGCAATATTGAACCTTGAAGGAATGAATACCCTAATTCACGTAACTCTTTCACGGAAGGAAAAAGTAGAAGGCTCAACTCTTTTTACATGTAACCAGAACACCAAAATCAACAAAGTCAAGATGGTAAAGGAAAATTTTAAGTGTATAGCACCTATGAATATATATGTAGAAATCCTAGATAAAATACAAGCAAGGCGTTGTGCCCAAGCCTCCAGGAGCTTTCTTGAAAGCCAGCTGACCCAGCCTTTTCCCCCTGGTGGCTCTTCCACCACTCTCTGCAAAAATGTGACTGTACCAACAGGTGTGTCATCTTGGATCATGAGGGCAACTCCACTGGAAAGATGGCAGAGCACAAAATGGGAGGAGCCTGGGACATTGAGGACTTCTTGGAGCCCAGTTACCAAATTACCTCTGAATTGCCTGCAACAGACTTGTACATGAGAAAGAGTCAAACTCCTCTTATGTTTAAACCACAATTATTTTAGGTTTGTCATCATTCACAGTTGAACCTAATCTTAAATAATATTCAGCAATAGCAGATTAAAGGAGAAAAGACGTCTTCTCATTCCATAGATGAATAACAAAAGAATTCAATAAAGTTCCATGTTCTTTCATGATTAAGAAAAAATAATAAAATCCTTTTAGCAAGCTTTTTTGGAATAGATAAAAACACCCTTAACCTCATAAAGAATATCTTAAAACAAACAAAAAAACAAAAAAAAACCCTACAAGCAAACATCATATTCAAGTGAAGTTGTTTTTTTTTTTTTTTTTAGCTCTCTTTAAAATCAAGCGACAAGACAAAGACTTCTGCTGTCACAACTTCCGTTGAATTCTATTCTGGAATCCCTAGCAAAAAATAAAATAAAATAAAGAAGAAAATGAGAGGTATAAAAATATGAAAGGAAAAACCAACACTCTCATTGTTTGCAAATTATTATTGTTGTATTAGTATTATTGTCTACATAGAATCTGCAAACAAATAATAAAACAATAGCATTTAGCAAGGTGGGTGAGTATAAGATAAATATATTGTTTTAAGTTGCCTTTTTATATCTCAGCAAAACAAACTTGAAAAATGTACTTTTTAAAACAATGCATGTACAATAGCAACAAAAATTTCAATGTACCTTGAAATAAATGTAACAAAAGACTTACAAGCCCTTTTATGGAAAAATATTTTAGACTTAATTGAAAAACATTAAAGAAGACCTTTAAAAAGTAGTGAGTTGTTTTATATTCATGGATTAAAAAATTACCAATATCAATTACCTCCAAATTGATTATAGATTCCATATAATTCCAGTCAAGATTCCAGAAGGCCTTTTGGAGAATTTTGCATGTTAACACCAACATTTTTTAGGAGAAGCAAAGGGCCAAGATACTCCCCAAAAAGAAAAATAAGATGAGGGGACTTGCCCTACCAGCTATTGAGTTTAACATAATTCCATAGAAATTAAGAAAGTGTGGTAGTATCAATGCAAGTGGCAAACAAATAGTGCAATGGAACAGAACAGAGACCCCAGAAATAGGCCCAGGCATATATAGACACTTGATATATGACAGGTGCGTTGCGGTTGAAGGGAGGACTGTTCAAGGAATGGTGGTAACACTATTGGTCATCCTTAAGGGAAAAATGGAATTTCATCCTTAACTTATACCATATTCGAAAATCACTTCCAGGTGGATTAAGGGCTTATATGTGAGAACTGATTTTTGTTGTTGTTAATTTTAGGGAAAAAAGAAGGAACATTCCTTTAAAAACTTAAGATAGGGAAGAACTTCCTAACAAGGCATTAAAAAAATGCAAACATAAAAGGGAAAGTCTGATAAATTTGACTACTATAGAGTTAAGCACTTCTGTTCATCAAAAGATGTCATAAAGAAAGTAAAAATACAGATATTGACAAAGGCCCAGAGTCAGTTAAATGAGGAAAAGACAGTCTCTTTAACAAATGGTGCTGGCATAACTGGATATTCATCTGCAAAAAAATGAAACAAGACCCATACCTCACACCATGCACAAAAACTAACTCAAAATGGATCAAAGACCTAAACATAAGGATTAAGACGATAAAGATTATGGAAGAAAAAATAGGGATAATGTTAGGAGCCCTAATACGTGACATAAACAGTACACAAAACATTACTAACAGTGCAGAAGAGAAACCAGATAACTGGGAGGGAGCTACTGAAAATCAAACACCCATGCTCATTCAAAGACTTCGCCAAAAGAGTAAAAAGAGTACCTACAGAATGGGGAAAAGTTTTTAGCTATGACATTTCCAATCAGCGCCTGATCTCTAAAATCTACATGATACTGGAAAAACTGAACTACAAAAAGACAAATAACCCAATTAAAAAATGGGCAAAAGATATGAACAGGCACTTCACTAAAGAAGACGTTCAGGTAGCTAACAGATACATGAGGAAATGCTCACAATCATTAGCCATTAAAAAAAAAAAATGCAAATTAAAACTACAATGAGATTCCATCTCACTCCAAAAGGCTGGCATTAATCCAAAAAACACAAAATAATAAATACTGGAGAGGTTGTGGAGAGACTGGAACATTTATACACTGCTGGTGGGAATGTAAAATGGTACAACCACTCCTTGGACTATATCCTAGAGAAACAAGAGCCTTTACACGAACAGGTATATGCACACCCATGTTCATTGCAGTACTGTTCACAGTAGCAAAAAGATAGTAGCAACCAAGGTGCCCATCAACGGATGAATAGATAAATAAATTATGGTATATTCACACAATGAAATACTTTGTATCGATAAAGAACAGTCATGAAACTGTGAATCATTTCATAGCATGGAGGAAGCAGGAAGGCATTATGCTGAGTGAAATTAGTCAGTTGCAAAAGAACAAATATTGTATAAGACCACTGTTATAAGAACTTGAGAAATAGTTTAAACAGTGAAGAAAATATTCTTTGATGGTTACGAGAGGGGGAGGGAGGGAGAGAGGGAGACGGATTTTCAATAATTAGAAAAAAAAAAAGAAGAAATTAAAAATACAAGCCACAAGTGGGTTTGGAAAATTGCAGTTTCCAAGAGTAGCTACAACAGGATCTCCCATCCCACATGCTCTTAGAGAACCTTGCTGCTCCCCATCAAGAAATAGAGTTATGTCCTTTCCCCTTGAACCTGGGCAGGCCTTCGTGACTGCCTTGATCAATAGGGTACAGCCAAAGTGATGCCATGTGGTTTCTGAGGCTAGGTCATGAAAATGCCATACACTTCAACCTCCATACTCTTGCTTCTGGCCTTTTTCACCCTCCATCCCATCTGCCCTTTGCAGATGATACAAGCTCCTTTCTGGCTAAGATCCTGGTTTCACTAGATCTGGTACGCTAATGCTTGCTCAGGCTTGGCTCTCTCGAGCTGTCTCAGCAAAGCCCTCAGTTTTAGTTATCTAGTACTACTATAACAGAAGTACCACAAGCCAATGGCTTTAACCAAGAGAAGTTTATTTCCTCACAATAAGTGGGCTCAAAGTCTAAATTCAGGGTGTCAGCTCCAGGGGAAGTCTTTCTCTCTCTGTCGGCTCTGGAGTCCTTAATCTTCCCCTGGACTAGGTACTTCTCTGCGCAGGAACCCAGGGTCTAAAGGACATGCTCTACTCCCGGTGCTTCTTTCTGGGTGGTATGAAGTCCCCAACTCTCTGCTTGCTTCTCTTTCCTTTCATCTCTTAAGAGATAAAAGGTGGTGCAGGCCACACCCCAGGAAAACTCCCTTTACATTGGATCGGGGAGGTAACCTGAGTAAGGATGGTGTTACAATCCCACCCTAATCCTCTTAACATAAAATTACAATCACAAAATGTAGGACAACCACACAACACTAGAAATCATGGCCTAACCAAGTTGATACACACATTTTTGGGGGGACATAATATTCAATCCATGACATCCTCCTCTAGGTCTTCCTGGCCTGGAGAACTGCCTTGGTCCTACCTCGGGGCAGACACGGTCCCCAGCCTGAGAGAGCTCCCCACCTGATGATGGCAAGAGGCACAGAAAACAGGAGTTAAAGGCATACCTGATATACATTCACGCTGAGGAGTTAGGAGAGGGGGTGGCCTGTAGCAAACCCCCACGGGTACACATAGAGTTGGGAGCCATGCCCAACCACCCTACCTGGTGCTGTCCTCCAGAGTCACACCCAATAAGGGTGGGAAAAGGTCGTTCGAGTCCTTGCTCTGCCCCCCATGTGCTGTGCGACTCCGGGCATGTCACTTTCCCTCTCTGAGCCTCAGCTCCCTCAGCACCAGGGTTTCTGTGCTCTAACAAGTTTCTAGTGTTTCATAGCTTATAGTGGGCCTGGCATAAGAGCAGGGGCTCCTGACATGAAGTTGAAGGCATACTCTCTCCCACATACACATTGTGCCTACCCAGCAACTTCTACTCATTCTTCAAGACCCGTCTCATATGTCACCTCCTCTAGGAAGTCTCCCTTGATTCATCAAGCCACCTGGAGGCCTTCATGTGTTCCTCTATCATAGCACTAAACTCTGTCCCCCATCTCAGCCAGCCCTGACTGCCAGCCCTCTGAGAGCAGAAATCACTTCTGAGCAGTACTGGGTCCCAGCTCAGGGCTGGCACAAAGTAGGAACAGGCTGCTGAACTAATAAGTCAGTCAGCACATAAGGAGCTTATTTCTCCAAAAGGGCCCACCAGCATGGTACCAGCCAGAGTGGGAGCTGAGCCCTGGGGCTTCTTGGAGATCTTGTGAGTGAGGTGAATCACGGGGCCGTTGGCAAAAGTCACCAGCACCCAAACAGCTGCTTTTTTAGCCGGTCTCATGATACACATGAGACATATCTATTCACTTATTTTCCAATACGGGAGGCCTGACTGTCGTATTTTTTCTTCTGGTAAGACTGCAGACATAAATGAGGATTAACTGACATAAATTCTGATTTAAATATATTCTCCTACCTTTCATACCTTAGTGTAAAAATGACATGGCAGGGGCGTCTGACCTCCTCTAACTTCACAAGGTGGAAGGGAAATCAAGATCAACACCCAAGGCTGATTCCTATGAGACAGAGGTCAGACATACCTTCTCTCCCCTTGTGATCAATTCTGATGCTAACCATTCCTCCCACAGCACTCTGTACTCCTCTACTGGGTTGTATAATTCGTTGCAATGGCTACACAGAACTCCCGGATGGCACTCACAGTTATGGGGTTTATTAGGGAAGTAATTATTTACAATTCAGGTTCAGGAATGCTCAGGATGTTGTTCTTAGATCAGGACAGCCTCTGCTCAGCTAGGACCACAGGCACACCTCTCTCTGGTACCTCGGCCTCTGCCTTGCTTGGGCAAGTGTTACAAAGCCCTTTTAGCTCTGCCGATAAGTGCCTGGAGGTACCCCACTTCCCCAGCAAGCCTCAGCCCGAAGGCACTCAGCCTTCTCACTCTGTGGGGCTTCTGTGGGCGGCAAAGCCCCATTGCAGCCGTCTTGCACTGCCATCTCTCACTGTCTTCCGTGTTACAGCTCCTATCTCTCTCTCCTGGATCTAGGAAGTTCTCAGCACAAGAATCCCAGGCCCAGAGGGTATGCACCACTCCTGGCTCTTCTTTCTTGATGGTGTTCCCACCTCTGGGATGGCTCATTTTAAGCCTAGCAGGTTGGCAAAACTGACCAACCCCCCAGTTAGGGTTCCATACACCTTACTTGTGTGGTCCCACCCCCACAAGGGTGCCATGCACCTTATTTACATCATTAGCAAGCTATCCAATTCCTTTGGTGGGCCACCATAGTTCCACCCTGTCATTTGGTGGGAGTTACAAAAACTCTGGCTAGAAGGGCGATATTAAGTACCTCACTGCACCATTTAGTCAAAAGGCATGGGCACACTTTCAATTACCGGCATGTGGATAATCCATGGCCAGCATGCACTCTCAGGTGGCTTCCCGGGGCCTCCTGGGCCACATTCTTCTCTCATCCAAAACTAAGGGCTCACCCTTTCCCATTTAGTCGGAGCCAAATAAAATCTGAAGTCCTAAGGTTTGCTCACACACTTACAGCATTTTATTAAGTTAAAAAATATAGCTTACAAAATAGTATTTATAGATGAGAGCTCATCTATGAGTATCTAGGTCCATGTATAAGTGTAATAGATTCACATTAAAACATATATACATATATTTTTTTTATTACAGACCACAAACTCAGATATGCAAAAACCAAAAAGTGGTGGTTTCATTTCGCCAAGTAAATTTAATTTCTATTACGAGCCTCCATTCTCTGAGATGAAAACTTAATCTCAGTCATTTCAGGGTCACCCACACACCCAATCCACCCCAACCTCCTTTTTCCTGTCCCTACAGGTAGGTTAAGTGTCGTCTGTCCACGACGGTGTCCCACCCCATCAGCTTGTCTGAGCCCTGACTGTAAGTCTGTAGTGGGGGCTGCCTGGTCAAGCTTTGTTTTCAACCTTGTGGTCCCTTCAGTTCTGGGTAGTTCTTAGCTACTGCAGGACCCCTGTCAGGGGCACTGGATCCTTCTACTTGTATGTAAGTCAAGGGGGACACCAGGGAACTCTCCAAGGAGCTTCATCACTTTCCACAACTCCTAGGGGCCCAGGACCTCACTTTCCACTATCTGAGCCTCTCCAGGTCTGTGGAGCATTCTGCAAGCCTCTCAAGGGCCCATCTGCCTGAACTTCCCTCAGTCACCTCTGCTCTGCTATCCAGGAACCTCACACAGTACAAGGAGCTCAGGCTTAGCTTAGAGAGAGGGCACAGATTGTCTCTACTCTCAGTGTCCACAGTCTCTCACTGCTTCATTGTGCCTGGTGCCCATACACTGCGTTCCTGGGGCAAAGCTGGGGGAGGCGGAAGATGCACAGCCGTATCTTAGGCACCTGCAGTTCTTCACCATCCCTCCAACTCCCTCCTTTCTCTCGGTCAGAATATTCCTTGTCTGGTCTGGAGTTTGGGTTGCTTGACCCTTCATCCATCTCTCAAATGTGGTGCCTTGTGTGCTAACCTCAAAAGCCAAGCGTTTGATTCCTTTACTGTCTGTGTTTTGCTGTGATGTCCGCCCCCTCTTCTAAGCGCGAAGGTGCAATCCCTGGCAGTCTGTGCTAGGGGAAGGGAATGAAGCTAAAGGAACTGTGAAATAAAGAAAATAAAAATTCCTTAGTAATTTAATTCTTTTCTGGCCACGTTTATATATATAAAGATTGGGGGGAAAAGAAAAACTACAATAGGTTTAAAGTGGTTCTCTCTGGGCTGTATGTATTTTCTTCATGGTGATTTTCATGTACGTTTCCCAAAATATCTAACATTAAAGTGTATTATTTTTGTTGTTGTTGTGTGCCATCAAGTCGATTACGAATCATAATGGCCCTATAGGACAAAGTAGAACTCCCATAGGATTTCCAAGGCTGTAATCTTTATAGAAGCAGACTGCCACATCTTTCTCCTCTGGAGCCGCTGGTGGATTCGAACCGCTGACCTTCAGGTTATTTTTGTAATTGAGGAAAATTTGTTATTTTTAAAGGAATGATTTAAAGGACATAAAGTCAGAAAAAAAATAGGCAGGAAAGAAACGAGAGCAGAAGTAAACCTAGAACTGCCTAAAGATGGATGCCTTTGCTGTGGGTAGAACATACTGTTGGCTTGCGGGTTCCTAGCAGCCAGTCAGCAAGAGAACTGCAGCCACGGTGTCCGTGAGATTGAAATGGACCAATTGCTCAAAGGATCGCTATTATTAGCACTAAAAGCAGACAGGAATTTTGGCCAAGGATCTGTTAGACGCATATTATTAATCTGCCTTTTACAGAGAAGAAACTGAACCTTGGAGCAGCGAAATGACTTGCCCAGTGACGCAGCTAAGAAGAGATGGAGCTGGAGTTTGAACTCCCGGAAGTGCTGTGAGGAGGGAACCTTTTAAAACATAAGTCAGGTCATGTTCGCTTCTGCTCAAAACCTCCAATGACTCCTGATAGGGATTAAATTGTATCCCCCAAAAGATACGTTGAAGTCCTAACCCCTGGCACTCGTGAAGGTGACCTTGTTTGGAAATAGGGTCTTTGAAGATGTTATCAGTTAACAATGCCAGAGTAGTGTGAGCCCTAGTCCAATCCGAGTGGTATCCTTAAAAAGGAAAAGAGACCCAGAGAGACAGAAAAAGGACAGCCATGTGAAGGTACAAGCCGAGGAACACCTGGGGCTACCAGAAGCTGGGAAAGACAAGACAGGATCTTCCACTAGAGACTTTGAAGGGAACATGGCCTGATTCGTACATTCATTTGGACTTCTAGCCTCCAAAACTACGAGACAATAAATTTCTGTTCTTATAAGTCACTCGGTTTGTGGTATTTTATTCCGGCAGCCTTAGGGAACCAACAAAATCAGAGGCTGACATTCAGTCATTCATCCCTTCGTTTATTTACTCTTCAATGCTTTTGAGCATCTCCCCTGTGTCAGCCACAGCAGGTGTAGATGGGATTTGAACACAGACCCGCCACTTCTGGGTTTTCCCTTTGTTATAGTTTCAGATTCCACCTCAAGTAGCATTTATTATGAGACTTCAATGCTGGGCGTTTTACCAATGTTGGAAACCCTGGTGGCGTAGTGATTAAGAGCTACGGCTGCTAACCAAAGGGTCAGCAGTTTGAATCCACCAGGCACTCCTTGGAAACTCTATGGGGCAGTTCTACTCTGTCCTATAGGGTCACTATGAGTCCACGGCAATGTTGTTTTTTTTTTTTTTAATCAACGTCTTAGCATTAAATTCTCCCAGCAGTGCACCAGGAGAGAATCCATTGTCCTGTTTTCAGGGAAAAAGGACAAAGGTGAAGTGATTAGCCTAAAGTCACACCACAGGGAAGGGGCAGAGCCCAGGATCCAGCAGGGCTAACTCTTACATGTTTAACTCTCACCTCAGGCTTCGCATTCCCTTCTTGCTTTCTCTGTCTTGCCACCTCACCCTTGGGTTCTCTTACATTCCTCAGGCTGGGTCTTAGGGTCTAATTCTTTTCAAGCAAAGCAGTCTTGATATCTAATACCCCAGCTTCCAGCAGGCTCTGTGGGAGGGGCAGGGCCTGAGGGTAGGGGACAGCACACAGTCCCCTCAAGAAGACCATGAGTACAGGCCTTGTTTTCAGGCCTCTCCCTGGCCAATCACTGGAGCAGTCAGGGGCAGGAAGTTGGGGGGGGGGGGGCAGGTTGCTCCATGTGGGGGTTGGGGTACGGTATCTCCAGGCCAGAAAAGGCCCAGACCAACTATGGTTGTGGGTCATGGCCACTCCCTCCTCCCTTCAGAAAGGGCATGCCAGCATGATGTGGGCCAGCCCGCTCCCCCTGACTGTCCTGAAGCATCTAGCAAGCTGAAGCAACGCTCCAGACAGGTGGGTCAGGGGAATCAGGCTGGTCAGGGATGGGGCAAGCCTGGATCAGGAGAAAAGAAGGGGCTTCAGGAGAAACTGAGAACACCCCTTAGCAAGGCTAGGGGAGGCTGAGACCTGAGAGTGGAAGGGGGATTCCAGGGTGGCACAGGAGTCTGGATAGAGGAAAAAGGAGAGGACACAGAGAAACCAGACAAGGAGAGAGGCACAGATAGAAGTGAAAGTGGAGAGACAAAGACAGGAAAAAAAGAAACAAAGATAAAGCTAGGTGCTCAGAGACCAAGGGACAGAGACAGAGAAAAAGGAGAGAGGAGCATAGAGACATACAGAGGGACACAGAGCCATACACAGAAAGGGTGAGAGAAGAAGAGAGAGGTTTCCCTGCCCGGGGGGGGGGGAGAGGCCTTGGGAAGCAGTGACTCGCTGGCGCTCCCTGCCTGGTGGCTGGACTCCAGTCAGGAGGAGTGACCGCGCCCAACTGGAGGCAGTCAGTGTCCCACAGGGTGAGGGCATGAGGAGGAAGCATAAACACGAGCAGTATCTGGAAAGAGGAAGCAGTGCGATTTTGCAAAGGCCTGAGTGGACGGAGGGAGCAGGGAGGTTGGAACAAACTGAGTTCTCTGGTGTGGAATTTTTCAGTGGAGAGAGAGGGCAGAGAGTCTGGCAGTCTTGGGTCTGCAAGAGAAAGGCTGGGCTAAGAGGGGTCATCAGATGATGAAAGCCCAGCTTCCCTACCCACACCTCTTTAGAGATGGAAAACAGACCTCCAGGGAGGGGCAAATGACTGGCCCAAAGTTAAGCAGCTTTCAGATCTTCTATAAATGCACTCCCTCCCCTTCTTTCAGTCATTTATTCACTCAGTTACTCAGCAGACATTAAGTGAGGGCCTGCCATGTGCTGTGCGCTGTGCTAGATGCTAAGGCCACACTAATGAATATCAGATGGCTCTGCTCCCCAGAGCGAGCAGTCTGATGGCAGAGGCAGGCACAACACCACCATGCTCTAAGTACTGATAAAGAGAAGTTCAGGGCTATGGAAACCAGTTGGGATTCAAGGAGGAAGGATACCAGGTCTAAGAATTGAAAGATGAGGGGGAGCCAGCTAGGAGGAGAGGGGAGAGAGAGCTTGCCAGGCAGAGGGAACCGAGTAAATAAAGTACAGTCTATCAGAGTCACAAAATTTATCTCACCCTGACTCCAAGGCATGAGGAAGCTGTAAGTTATTTTGTGTGTAACTGACCTTCCTCCCAAACCAGGGACAGATTATCCAAGAGGCAAGGTAAACACAGGCTTACTTGTGCTTACTTACTAATCTGTAGTGAACAATGTGGAAATTGTTCACTACAATTTATTAAGTAAGCACAAGTAAGCCTGTGTTTACCTTGCTTACTAGGTCATCCACCCCGGTCAAACTGCAAATTTGAGAAAAGAAGTTTCGATTCTGTAGGAAGGTGCTGTGGGGTTGGAAGAGAGACAGATGCCAGTCATACCTAGAAGCAGAGTGTTTGATGTGGTGAAAAAATGTGAAATTGTTCACTACAGACAATCTGGTAAGCAAGGTAACCACTGTCTTTGTTAGCAGGGGGACAATTACACAATGTCATCTAATTTGTTTTAAAGCTTGGTCTCTTCTGATCATTTAAACAGCCTCTTTAGGTAATGTTCAGTCTGTCCCGTATAAAAGTGTTCCATCCCTTAGGTAGCTTCTGCCTCTCCCTGCCTCCTCAGCTGTGTGTGGTGGAGGTGAGGGGTGAGGAGGCGGGGGTAGGCGGGGCTTAATGTGAGCTACCAAACAGGTGTAGGATTGCCCTGAAGAGGCAGGTGAGGGGGGAGATCCTATACCTGTCAGGCTGTTAAGGTCCCTGGCTGGGGAACTCAAGGAGTCTTCTTTCAGCCCAGGCCACACCTCCAGCGGTGGCCCTGGCCTCTCTGATTACACCTGGCTCCTGGTACCTGCAGAACCGGAGTCCCTATGCCCAGTGGCCTCTCCTCAGACTCTGTTGCTCAGGTCCTTGACCTTCCTGGGCCTACTAGTTCACTGGCTCTCAATTCAGCATTCAAACCACCTGGAACACAAGACAATCCAGGGAGACAAACTCCCATGCCTCCCTCAACTGGATCACTCTATCAGTCTAAGTTCGCATGGGTACCCTCCCCTGCTGCTGCATAGTGTTCCATAGTACGAATGTACCAGAGCTCTTAACCATCCCCCATTCTTGTACATTTTCTTCCAATTTCTCACTATTACGAAGAATGTTGCCATGAACATCTTTGTATACATATGCAGATACTTCTCTGGGGTAGATACCGAGAGGTAAAAGCTGCTGGGTCAAATACACAAAGGTGTGTGTATTTTAAGGAGCTCTGGTGGCAAAAAAAATTTTTTTTTTTCTGGTGGCGCAACAGGTAAGCGCTCAGCTACAAACTGAAACGTCAGTGGTTTGAAGTTGCTCCAAGGGACAAAAGACCTGGTGATCTGCTCCCATAAAGATTACAGTCCAGGAAACCCTACGGGTCAGTTCTACTTTGTCATATAGGGTCACTATGAGTTGGAACCAACTCGATGGCAAACAACATGTGTATTACAAATTCTGATAGTCTGCCAGTTGACCTCCAAAAAGCCTATATCAACTTACATTCCCAATAGCTCTTATCGACAGTGGCTATCATCAATGTTTTTTTAAAAGTTGTCGATCTTATAGGCGAAAATTAATTTCTGAATCTGTCATTTTAAACTTAAATTTTCCTGACAGCCGACAAGGTGGGCGTCTTTGCTTGCATAAGTCGTTTCCACTTCTTTTGTAACTTTGGTGTTCAAATACTTTGCCCAGTTTTCTATTGGGTTGTCTGTCTTTTTCTTTTTGATTTATAGGAGTTCTTTCTATTTTCCAGATATTAAGCTCTTGTATATATCCACCAAGCGCTCCTTGGAAACCCCATGGGAAAGTTCTACTCTGTCCTATAGGGTCACTATGAGTCAAAATCGACTCAGTGGCAATGGTTTTTTTTTTTTTTAATGGAAATACTTCTCTTTATTTGTCATTTGTCAGTGTTTTAAAACTATGCTGCCTCTTTTACAAAGATGTCTCTAATTTATATGTTGCCAATGTAGCAAAGGTGTTCTTTAGGGCTGTTGTCTTTTATGCTTCTAAATTCAAATTAAAGTGTGCTCAGGCTCCAATCTGGGTGCTTTCTCTTGGGAAGAACCAAAACCAAACCAAACCTGTTGCTGTCAGGCGATTCCAACTCATAGTGACTCTTTAGGACAGAACAGAATGGCCCAATAGGGTTTCCAAGGCTGTAAATCTTTTTTTTTTTTTTAGATGAAGGTTTACGGAGCAAATTAGTTTCTCATTAAACAATTAATACACATATTGTTTTATGACATTGTTTGGCAACCCCACAACATTTCAACACTCTCCCCTTCTCGACCTCGGGTTCACCATTACCAGCTTCCCTGTCCCCTCCTGGCTTCTTGTCCTTGCCCCTGAGCTAGTGTGCCCATTTAGTCTTGTTTTGCTTTATGGGCCTAATCTTTAGCTGAAGGGTGAACCTTAGGAGCGACTTCATTACTGAGATAAAACGGTCTCTGAGGGCCATATTCTCGGGGTTTCTCCAGTCTCCGTCAGACCAGTAAATTCATTTTTGTGTGTGTGTGTGAGTTATAATATTGTTCTACATTTTTCTCCAGCTCTGTCTGGGACCCTGTACTGTGATCCCTGTTAGAGCAGTTGGTGGTGGTAGTCAGGCACCATCTAGTTGTGCTGGACTCAGTCTGGTGGAGGCTGTAGTAATTGTGCCCATTAGTCCTTCGGACTAATCTTTCCCTTGTACATTCGGTTTTCTTCCTCCTCCCTTGCTCCAGACAGAGTGGGACCAGTGGAGTATCTTAGACGGGCTGCTCACAAGCTTTTAAGACCCTGGATGCTACTCACCAAAGTAGGATGTAGAACATTTTCATTATAAACTATGTTATGCCAGTTGAGCTAGATGTCCCCGAAGACCATGGTTTCCAGCCCTCAGCCCAGTAATTCGGTCCCTCAGGGAGTTTGGATGTGCCTATGAAGCTTCTGAAGCCTTGGTGGCATACTGGTTAAGAGCTCAGCTGCTAACCAAAAAGTCGGTAGTTTGAATCTACCAGCCATTCTTTAAAAACTCTATGGAAACCATATGGGGCAGTTCTACTCTGTCCTATTGGGTCACTATGGGTCGGAATTGACTCGACAGCAACAGGTTTGGTTGTTTTTGTTTTGTGAAGCTTCCATGACCTTTCCAAGGCTGCAAATCTTTATGGAAACTGACTGCCACGTCTTTCTCCCACGGAGTGGCGGGTGGGTTTGAACCATCAACCTTTCAGTTAGCAGCTAAGCACTTGAACCACTATGCCTCCAGGACTCCTTCTCTTGGGGAAAGACCCCCTGAATTGTCCCACACACAGTGGAAAGGGGGCTTAGTCCAGCTTTCACGGTAAGTGGTAAGGCACCAGTGTTTCAAGGAGCCCCTACCACCATCACTCCCTGCCTCAGCATCGCCACCATGGAAACTTGGTCTCCATGATATGACAGCTAAGGCAGATCCCTCTGCCAGGCCACCGTGTCCTCAAAGGGCCATCCCACTACCTCCATGCCAAATTTAGTTAAGGTTGCACTACACCTTGGCTTCCCGGCTGAAAGCTCAAACTTCTTGGGCCATGGCCATGGGCAGTCATGGCAGGGCAGTGCTTGGCCTCCATTTTCACATGGATAAGACTGTCCCCTTTCCTCCTCTGGGTCCACTCAGGGGTCTGGCACCTTTTCCTTTTTAGCCCACAAAATACAAAGTCTCTAATTTCATTCCCTTTCCCTGGCCACACTGCTGACCCCTCCCAGTGATGGCTTTTCTCCCTGCTTCCTTTCCACCCCCCTCTCAAAGGGTGGTTATATTTCCCACGAGCTGAGAAGAAGATGAATCCCTGGGCATCAGCCTCATTCCCTCTCAGCACCTCACACGCGGACAGCCCAAGCCCGTGGTGTTTCAGCTCTTGTGGGTCCACTATCTCAGTTTTCCTTCCAAGCCGTCCCTCAGGGTACAGGCTAAGCCAAGAGTCCCAGGTTCTGTTTACTTCCAGTATCTGCCTTCTCAAGAGCTCTGAACCACCGCTCCCTTCCTCCAGAGGGCCCTTCATCCTCCCTGCAGCCACATTCTAAGGAAGGCTACCTCAGAGATCTCAAGGTTACTTTCTACCTATCACTTATCTCATTAGAGAAAACGTGATTTAATTCCTTGCAGAGTACTCCTTCTGATAAGGCATCCACTGCCCACCTGAATTCTAGGGTAACCACTCAAGTGCATGTGGAAGTTCAAAGTAGCGCCCATGATAAGAAGGAAGGTGCTGAAGAGTCACGATGCCTGAAATACCACTGGAGATTCTCCATTCCAGTGTGTAAAATGCTGCCTTTTCAGGGCTTTCCCTATAAAAAGCAAACATATTCAGCTGTTTATGCTTTAGTGTGAATTAGCTGATCATTGAATCCCCTTGTGGCAAGAAAACCAAGGTAACCAGCCTGCCCAGATTTTCCAGACACTTTCTGATTCTAAATATTAAAATATTACTAACCGTTGTCTATATAAGGAGCCCTAGTGGTGCAGTGGTTAAGTGCTCAGCTGCTAACCGAAAGGTTCGCAGTTCAAACCCACCAGCTGCTCTGCAGAAGAAAGATGTGGCAGTCTGCTTCTGTAAAGATTATAGCCTTAGAAACCCTATGGGGTGGTTCTACTCTGTCCTATAGGGTCACCATGAGTCAGAATTGAGTCAACAGCAAGGGGTTTGGTTTGGGGTTACCTGTATAACCCAAGTTTGTACTCCCTTTATGCCATTCTTTCTTTTCAACAAAATGATTGGTTAAGTGTGTGACTGTAAATATGGTTTAAATTTCTGTGCCTTAACACTTTATCCCATCCCATGGTCAGTGGGGCTGGTGTGCATGCCAGGCTGCAACAAGATGAGGCAGAAGAGGGCTGAGGGCTGAACTCGAAGAGCTCAGCACTTAGTCTGTAAGCTTGATATTGGTCACACTGAAGTCATCTCGCCTGGAGGCTGGGCCCCACCTCCTGGGAGAAGCAGGTACAATCTGCTTCTCCCTGGATCCTCCTCTCTCCCTGCAACCTCCCATTCCCCAGGTCCAGTAAATGCGGTCCTGGGTCCTGCTGTTCCAGTTAACAAAGGTCTCCCATGGCCGGTGTGTTATGGAGGAGGGGAGGGGAATGGAATGTGGAGATTCAAGGAGATTAAAAGTCTGAAGGGCCAGGCAATTTTCTCAAATCTTCCATTGTTTACCTGAAGCTTAAAAATTATCAGAGGGTGTGGAAATGGGAATAACTTCATGGGATAAGAATGAAAACAAAAAAACCCTTCATCCATTGTTTCTGAGCACAAAGCAACTCTAATCACTATCCAGGTTCTCTCCTCCCTGGGGACACCTTGCTCTTCACTCTTCCCAGATGTTGTGCCCTTGTACCAACGACCTCGGAGGACCTACATCCTGGTACCAGTGATGATAGTCTCAGAGGAGTATCGAGCCAGGCCTTGTGCTGAATGCTTCCCACAGACTATCTCCTTTAACTTTCACAGCAATCAGATGAAGAAGGTAGAGAGTATTGTTATCCCCATTGTATAGGTGAGGAGACTGATGCTCAGGGCAGTAAATACTTGCTCAATATTACCCAGCCAGGAGACAGCAGACACAGACTTCAAAGTCCACATGTGCTCCTAGCCCCAACCTAGTCAGTTTCCTTGAGACCTAGGCTGTTAGAATCTTGCAGTCATATGTTGGCCACTGCTCCATCCTTTGGGGAAGCCCCGACCTTCTCCTCTTCTCTCTGCTTCCTGAAAGGAGAAGCTCTGTTGTGCATTTGGGAACAATGGGGCCACCATGATAGGGGGGAGTTTACTACTACTGGCTGCATGACTTTGGGCAAATTCTTCCCCATCTTGGAGCCTCTGTGTTCTCCTCTGTAAAATGGGGTTAATAATCTAACCTCCCAGGGCTTTTTTTTTCCCAGGGCAGTGGTGAAGATTAATTGAGTTGAATTCTGTCTCAGTTTCTTAGTGCTGCTATAACAAAAATAACACAAATATGTGGCTTTAACAAACAAAAATTTATTTTCTCACAGTTTAGGAAGCTGGAAGTCCAAATTCAGGGTGCTTGCTCTGGTGGCACAGTGGTTAAGCACTTAGCTGCTAACCAAAAGGTTGAGTTTGTCTGCTTCGGTAAAGATTACAGCCTTGGAAACACTATGGGGGCAGTTCTACTCTGCCCTATAGGGCTGCTAGGTGTCAGAATGGACTCGATGTTGCGTTTCATTGTTATCATTTGATTTTTTTTTAATTCAGTGAGGATCCTTGTGTGGACACACACATGCAAGGGTTTCCACATGCAAGCCTTGCTCACATTTATGGTCAGAGTCACACCCACCGTCACACATACTCACAGCCAAGAATATGTAGCCCAAGGAGCGTCTGCTACCAATTGAGGGGGTGGGGTATAGCCATCAGCTGGCGGGTGGGACACAGAACTCTGTTACTTGGGAAATAGCATGGTCCCACACAAGCGGAGCTCTGTTTCAGCCCCTAGTCCGAAACGGAAGTGAGTCTTCCAGCCAGAAGAGCTTTGATGTACTCCCATCACAGCAGAATGGAAGGCCCAGGAGCAGTGACCCACGCTCAGGTTGGAGAGAGGGGCTGCATCAAGCAGCTGTGTTCATGGGAGCAGAGTGCAACCTTAAAGCTCAACTTCTGCTGCTGGCGGACATGGCTCTGGTCAGTTCAGGGTTCTCTCAGACAATCCAGCTTTTTCTCCACCCCTTCCATCAAGGGTGGATCTAAGTCCTGGCGGTGGGTAGGTACACAGGTTACTCAGTTGCCAGGGTATTGGCAAGGGCCACCTGTCTTTGGCCACCTTCGATCCATAATGCCATGCCCCTCATCCTTCCTGGTAGCTCTGGTTGCCAGCATCTCTCCCCATGGCATCTGTCGAAGGACCCACATTCCCATCTGGTCAGAACCATTCTCTTAAAAAAAAAATCTGGGCAAAAGGGGCCCCTGCCCTGAGCCTTGTTCTTTAGAGATCTATGCATGTCACAGACACTGAAACACAGATTTTATATATGTATATATATATATATATATATATTTTTTAATATACTGAAACCTGTGAGCCAGAAGACCTGGCAATCCGTTCCTATAAAGATTTCAGCCTAGAATATCTTATGGGGCAATTCTACTCCATCACATTGCGTTACTGTGAGTCAGAATCGACTTGATAGCACATAACAACTTTGTTGTTCTTTTTTTTTTCCAGTTTTTAAAAAAAATTTTATTGTGCTTTAAGTGAAAGTTTACAAATCAAGTCAGTCTCTTACACAAAAATTTATATACACCTTGCTATATATACTCCTTCTTGGTCTCCCCCTAATGAGACAGCACACTCCTTCTTTCCATTGTCTATTTTCATGTCCATTCGGTCAGCTTCTGACCCTCTCTGCCCTCTCGCCTCCCCTCCAGACAGGAGCTGCCCACATAGTCTCATGCATCTACTTGATCCAAGAAATTCACTCCTCACCAGTATCATTTTCTATCCTATAGTCCAATCTAATCCCTGTCTGAAGAGTTGGTTCCTGTCTTGGGCTAACAGAAGGTCTGGGGACCATGACCTCCAGTTGTTATTTTTGTTAGGTGCCATCCAGTCAGTTCTGACTCACAGTGACCCTATGTACAACAGAACGAAACACTGCCTGGTCCTGCGCTAGGCCCACAATTGCTGTTATTCTTGAGCAAAAAAAAAAAAAAAATTTTTTTTTTTTGCAGCCACTGTGTCAATCCATCTCGTTGAAGGTTTTCCTCTTTTCCTTTTCCGCTGACCCTGTACTTTACCAAGCATGCTGTCTTTCTCCAGGGACTGATCCCTCCTGACAACATGTCCAAAGTATGTAAGATGTATTCTCACCATCCTTGCTTCTAAGGAGCATTCTGGTTGTACTTCCTCCAAGATGGATTTGTTCATTCTTTTGGCAGTCTGGGGTATTTTCAATATTCGTCACCAACACCACAATTCAAAGGTGTCAATTCTTCTTCGGTCTTCCTTACTCATTGTCCAGTTTTCACATGCATATGATGCACCTGAAAATACCATGGCTTGGGTCAGGCACACCTTGGTCTTCAAGGTGACATCTTTGCTTTTTAACAGTTTAAAGGGGTCTTTTGCAGCAGATTTACCCAATGCAATGCGTCTTTTGATTTCTTGACTGCTGCTTCCATGGGTGTTGATTGTGGATCCAAGTAAAATGAAATTCTTGACAACTTCAGTCTTTTCTCCATTTACCACAATGTTGCTCATTGGTCCAGTTGTGAGGATTTTTGTTTTCTTTATGTTGAGGTGTAATCCATACTGAAGGCCGTGGTCTTTGATATATATATATATATTAGTATACATATGTATATTTCTTCATAAGAAATTATTTTAACATTCAGTAACTGAGCAAACAAAAACTACTAGAGCTGAAAGTGACATTGCACCCCATGCCTGCCAGGCCAGAGGATACCGGGCTGTGAGTGAGTGTATTGGACAGGGGCAGGGGGAGTGGGAGACGGATCCCAGCCTCTGCCTTGGGGAGCTGGAGAAAAAGTGGACTTCTTATGGCTCTGGCCACAAGGCCATCCTTGGGCAGCAGGTTATGAGGCCCTGGGTGGGAACCAGGCATAACATGATTTATTGTTGCTATTGTAGCTGCCTTCAAGCAGACCCGCAACTCACGGTGACCCCACGCATGATGGAACAAAACACTGCCCAATCCTGCACCATCCCCATGATCAGTTGTAGATCAGACTATTGTGATCCACAGGTTTTCGCTGGCTGATTTTCAGAAGTGGATCACCAGGCTTTTCTTCCTAGTCCATCTTAGTCTGGAAGGTCCACTAAAATTTGTTCAAATATGATGCAGTTGAAATTTGCATCACAGCAACACGTAAGCTTCCAGTGACAGGCGAGCAGTGGTCGCACATAAGGTGCATTGGCCAGGACAGATTGTTGGTTACCTGTACGGAAGATGAGAGTTCTACCACTGAACCTCCACTGCCCCCTAATGTGATTTATAACTTCTCAATCTTAGGCACATGGCTTATGGGCCTCCATATGGGGCAAGTCTGCATCTGGCTTCTGGCCACTACTCCCCAACCTCCACGGCCCCCTGGCTGTCCTCATGCCTCTCTCAGCTACAGGGACTGACATTCGGTGGTTCCCCCAGCCCCACGACAGGCACAGGGCTCTGTCAGGTGGCCCCTCAGTGGACTCATTCCTACGCCCTCCGGCTGGACATCGGTTTACTCCTTCAGATCCACTCCCCCTTCCCTACCTGCTCTCTGTCCTGAGAAGCTGAACTCTGGGGAGACCAAAGGAGACAGAAGAAGGGAGAAAAGTGAGCTTGGACTATTTGTTCCCCAGTTCGCTTTCAGCCAGGTCATCGAGGTCAGCTGCATCCTCTCCCAAAGGCCACAGCTCCTGCCAGGTGCCCTCTCTACACAGCTACCCTGCCCAGGTCTCTGACCTACTCCTTCCCCTTCAGGCCTAGGGCTGAATGAGTGGATGAATGTCTGCAATGTGCCACTGACTGTGTGCTTTTCAATACCTGGAGTATCTGCGGATGTGTGTGTGTCTTGTCTGTCTTATGTGTCTGAGTGTCTTTGAGTGACAGCATGTTGCTATGTGTCCTGGCTCTATCTCTGTGGGTTTCTGTGTATGTGTCCATGTGTTTCCATGCATGTTTCCATGTCTATGTCTTGCATCTCAGGGGGTGTCTCTCTGTACCTAACTTTGTATATCTGGTATCTGCCACTTTGTCCCTCTGCCTGACTATGGCTGTGTTCCAGTTTGTCGCTGCTGCCACCATCACCACCATTTGATCCCTTCTACCCAGCAAGCCTTGGCGAAGCACCTCTGTCGTCTGAGAAGGGCATAAGGCCAGGTGTGCTGAGGGAGGCTCCAGGCCTCCGGGAAGCTCACGCCCAGGGGGAGACAGAGGTCCCAAAAACAGGACCAAGGAGAGGTTAGGGGAACACAGAATGGTCTTCAAGCCTACCCCTCATTTCACAGCAGCACACTCATCTCCCTGGGCCTCGGTTTCCTCCATTGATAAAATGGGAGGGCAGGGTCTGACAACCTCCAGGCATGATCACGTCCAAACAAGGCAAGCCCGAGGCACAGGCTGCCCCTTGAGTATTGTTATCTATTGTTCCCAGATCCTGATCTACGGAAACTGTGAGATAATAAACGTGGGTCGTTATTAGCTGCTAAATTTGGGGATGATTTTTCCACAGCAATAGATAACTAATTCACTACCTCATGTAGCTGCTGCAAGACCCAAAGGTGGCAATACAGGTGGAAGTGTCCTGTAAACCAGGAGGTGGTGCACACCTGGGGTAGAGAGGAGACCGAGTGTGGGCATCGCAAGTCCCTATGTGTGTCACATGCTGCGGCGTCAGGAGGCGAAGAGCCTTGGAGATGCAGGCCCTATCTCTCTCATATCCAGGTAAGTTCCCACCTTGCCTGGACCCCTGGAATCAGGTAATGCTGCTTGCACCATTAACCTCACAGTGTACCTGAGTACACGGCAGGTAATGTGCTCAAATGGGCTTTGGGCAGTAATTAAATCAGGGCCAAGGGGAGCATGGTAATTGCGTGTAGGGAAGTGAGGAAGCAACTTCAAGGCCCTAAAGGAAAACAGAAGCACAGAGGCATTGGCACAGAGCCTAGGCAAAGCTCTGGGGATGGCACAGAGGGGGTAGGGGACAGAAATCCCCAGCTGTGGCCTCCTCCTAGGCTCACAGAACCTCAGAGCAGTTCCAGTGTCCCCTGTACAGCTGAAAAGGCAAGTTCAGAGGGAAGCAGTGTCTCCTTCAGAGCCACAGCTGAGCTGGATGAAATAGAAGCAGGATTTTGATAAGTGGACCCTACACCTCAGGAGCCCTGAATGTTCTGGGGCTGTGACTTGCTTCCCATGTGGCTGAGGCTTGTTTCTTCATCATAAGATAGTGGAGTTAACAAGACCAAGTCACTGAGCCCCATCTTGATCCTAAGCAAGACCCTTCACGCCACAACCACAGCTTCCATGCCCCGAAGACAAATATAATTTTAAGAATAATAAATAATTCCACCTCATCTGAGACCCACCTGGGGAGCAGGCAGCCTGGGTCACATCTCAGGATGGAATCAATGCCTGACCCGATCAATCAGTGGCTAGTGAGCAATTCAGTGCTGGAACTGGGTCCCACTCCTCCTTGGGTCCCCAGCATCCAGCTTGGAGCTTCTCACAGAGGAGGCCTTAAAGAGCACTAGATGAATGATTGAATGAACCAATGACAGAACCATGTCTATTTTGTTGGAATAATACCCCCATGCCAATAGCAGGGCCTGACATAGCAACAGTGCCAAGAGAGGTTTGGAGGGTGGTGGATGGTGTGCAGGATGTCTTCTGTTTGCTCTCCTGATAGGCTCTTCATCTACCCACCCTGCTTTATACCCAGGGAGGCTGACATGAGGGATCTCATTAAGCCACTCCAGTGCTCTTTGGTTTTTGGTTGAATGAACTAAAGGGGAGCCCAGTTGGAGATGGGAGAAAGGGAGGGGAAAGGGGCACTCTTTCCCCAGACTCCTCTCTGTGTGATGTCTCAGTCTGGCTGCATCCTTTAACCAAAGAGCACTCCTGTCAGGTGACCCTCCCGAAATGACTCTGTCTCCCTGGGGAGTGAAGCCCAGAAAGGGAAGTAACCTGCCCAAGGCCACCCAGCACCTTGGGGCAGAGCCTGTTCCAGCCTAGTTTCCCAACACCAGGCCAGCTTCTTTCCACCTCCTCACTCAGCATGAGTCACAGGAAAGGAGGCTGTTAAACATGGATCCAGAGGCTAAAATGGGCTGTGGCTTGATGCCAGGGAACCAAGGGGCTTTGGGACCAGACAGACAGATCTGAATTTGAGGACTGGCTCCACTATTGACTTGCTGGGGGATGTTGGCAAGTCACCTGATCCCTCTCAACTTCAATTTCCTCAGCTTTGAAATGGGAATAGTAATTCCTTCCTTGCAAGTTCCTGTGAGAATTGAGTCAGAATATAGAGAGAACTTCTTGCATTGTGCCTGGCACATAAAACCAGTTGCTATCCAATCAACTCCAACTCGTGGCAACCCCATGTGTGTCAAAGTAGAACTAAGTTCCATAAGTTTTTTTTGTTATGGAGTGAGTTGTGTCCCCCCAAAATATGTGCCAACTTGGCTAGACCATGATTCCCATTATTGTGTGGTTTTCTGCCATTTTATAATTCGATGTGATCATCCTATGTGCTGTAAATCCTAATCTCTATGAGGTTAATGAGGCAGGATTAAAGCAGTTATGTTAATGACGCAGGACTCAATCTACAGGATTTGTTTGTGTTTTAAGTCATATTCTTTTGAGATATAAAAGAGAGAATTTAGCAGAGAGGAGAGGGACCTCATGCCACGAAGAGAGAAACACCGGGAGCAGAGCATGTCCTTCAGACCTGGGATCCCTGCTCTGAGAAGCCCCTACACCAGGGAAAGATTGTTGATGAGGACCTTTCCCCAGGACCAACAGAGAGAGAAAGCATTGCCCTGAATTCAGACTTCTACCCTCCTAGACTGTGAGAAAATAAATTTCTGTTTCTTAAAACTATCCACTTGTATTATTTCTGTTATAGCAGCACTAGATAACTAAGACAGAATTTGGTTCCCGGAGTGGGGTGCTGCTTTAACAGATACCTACAATGTGGAAGCAGTTTTGGAATTGAGAAGTAGGCTGGAAAACTTTTAAGATGCCTAGTAGTGAAAGCCTAGATTGCCATGAAGAGACGGTAGAATTATGGATATCAAAGAATTCTTGTGAGGACTCAGAAGGAAGTGAAGAGAACTGTAACAGCAGAGACAGTGCAGATGGAGAGAAGCAGCAGCAGAGAAACAGTGGCAGCAGAATCAGGAGATTGGCACAAGACTGCACAGGAGCTGACCCACAGAGCAACAGAGCTGAGTGCCTTTGGGTAGGAGGCTTCCTGGCAGAGTGGGGTACCTCTGGGCATTTATTGGTGGAGCTAAGCTTGTGGACCCATGGAGCAAGAGCTGAGTGCTTTCCTGCCAAGGTTTACTGGCAGAGTGGTATACCTCTAGGTACTTACTGGTAGAGCTAAAGAGCTTTGGAACACTTTCCCGAGTAGTGCAGATGAGGGGCTGGCCCAAAGGGGCCTGAGGGACTGAAAGGGCAAGGAATCAGGAAGCAGAAGCTGGAGAAATGAGGAACACAGGAAACAGAGCTGCTTCAGTCTCAAAGGGTAGGGCCATGACCTCTCAGGTCCCAAATGGTGGAACTATGCCACCAGCCGCTTCTCAAATGTGGGGTGGGGGGAAGGAGGCATGGCCTCCTAGGTTTCAAAGAGTCAGATTTTCAACTCGGTTCAGGAGTTTGGGGCTGCCGTTCATGGGTGCTAGCAGAATGGGGTTGGATCCACTGCCCAAAGCTAAAGGGGTGGTGCTGCCATGCCCAAGGGGTAGAAGAACAGGGTCTGCTGGGGCCAAAAGGGTGGGGTCACCACTCAGACTAGGAGAATGGAGCCACCCAAAGCAAAGGGACCACAGTTGCCATTCCAGTGGGCCTGGAAAGCAGACCTGAAGCCCAGGGCCAAGGGGCCTCTACCCAGAATCCAGAGAGTATGGCCAACACCCAGAGTCTAGAGGGTAGGATCATTGCCTAGATGGTCTCAGACAACAGAGGATTATTTTCAAGACTTGAGGGCTAATGTAATGTATTCTGCTGACTTTCTTGGTGCCTGTTAACCCTTCTTGCCCTCCAATTTCTCCCATTTGTGATGGAAATATCTACCTTGTGCTCGTTGCACCATTGTACTTTGGAAGCAGATAACTATATTCTAGATTTCACAGATGAAGAGGAATTTTTGGAATTTGGAATTGGAGTTGATTTAAGACTTTTGGGATGCTATATGTGGTGAATGTGTTTTACATGTGGCAAAGACATGAATTTGGGGCGTCCAAGTGTGGAAACTGTCATCGTTAAGGTTGTGTGTCAACTTGGCTGAGCCGTGGTTCTCAGTGGCTTGGCAGTTATGATGTAGTTTGGCAGCTATGTAGTGATGTAATCACCTCTGTGATGAGATCTCTTATGAGCAGCCAATCAGTTGAAAGAGCATTTCCTTGAGGGTGTGGCCTGCATCCAATATATGTGGACTTTCTGGCAAAGCTTGTGGGCTTTTTCTCGCTCTGGATCCTATATCTGGCTCCTGTTCATCTGACCTCTAGCTCTTGGGACTTGAGCTAGCAGCATACCTGCAGATCTTGGGTTCGTCAGCCCTGCAACTATGTGAGTCAGGAGAAGCCTCCAGTCTGACCCACTTGGGACTTTCCAGCTATTACAACCACGTAAACCATTTCCTTGATATAAGTCTCTTTCTCCCTCTCTCTGTGTATACATATATGTGTGTGTGTGTATACACACACTCACGCTTCACTGGTTTTGCATTTCTGGAGAACCCAACCGAAGACAGTTTTCAATAGTTGATTTTTCAGAAGTAGGTCACCAGACCTTTCTTCAGAGGCACCTCTGGGTAGACTCCAACTACTTATTGGTTAGCAGCTGAGTATGTTAACTGTTTGCACTACCTAAACAGGAGGCCCGAATAGCATGTATTAGGCTGAATAATATGACATTGTTGGTTTTTCAAATAATGGCAAATTCATATGGTTCAACCTAATAATCATCGTTTTTATTATTGGCATAAGCAACGTCAACTGTGTGCTCTTGCAAATATTATTTTATTTCTCAGTCTTGTCATTCAAAAAAATGGAGATTAGAGGGCAGGGCCAAGATGACGGAATAGCCAGATGCTTCCTGCAATCCCTAACAACAAAGACTCGAAAAAACAAGTGAAATGATTATATTTACGACAAGCTAGGAGCCCTGAACATCAAAGGCAAAGTCAGAAAATGGACTGAGTGGCAGGGGGTGGGAGAGTTGGTTCAGAAGCGGAGAGGTGTTTCCGGACCTGAATCACCAGGATCCCTCAGGCGCCATTCCCAGGAGCATCTGCAGCAGGCTGGTAGTAGCGTTTGGCTGCAGTTTCCTCAGGGAGAAACAGCCAGCCACACAGCCTACTCACAGCTCCAGAAACAGAGAAGAATGGTGCTCTCGGCAAAAGCTAAGTACTTGTGTATATTTTACTGCACCCCCCCCAACCCCAAGCCAGCTTTAGTGGCTGTTGATTTCCCTGGACCTGATATAGGCCCTGTTAAGCGCCCCGAGCCATCCTCCCGGCCTTGGAGTAGGAATAAATTCACAATTGGGGGAAAAGATAATTTGCCAGCTCCACTAACTAGGGGAGCTCTGGACAGAAATGGCTTCTGTCCAGGCATAAACAGTTTGAAGACTTTGAATATCTTTCTCCCCTGTATGGACCTGTGTGGGCTTATTTCAGGAGAATAGACCCTTGTTGGCAGACTGCAACCCTTTCAGCTGTGTGGTGAAGAGGTGGGTGTTTGATATTTGAGATCACTTTGCCTATTAAACAGGGTTCTCCCCTACCCACATCTGGGGCATAAGGACTGGTGGCTCCACTCAGGTCACCCAGCCACCAGCAACAGGGGTCCAAGGATAACTGGTACCTCCCAGTCCTTACAACCAAAAGCATTGGGTGCTCATGGTCCATCTACAGAACCCACCCACCTGTACACTGTAGGGAACAGGGATGCTCTTTCCTCACAGACACTTTGGGAATGATTGTTAGCCCCCTGCCTTGTTCAGAGCATGACCCCTTGCTGCAACCAGAAACCAGTACCTACACCAATCACCCCTGCCCCTCTAAGACTGTAGGACAGAGCCTGTACCACAAGCTTGATGATCAGCTACCTGGACACCTGAGCTGAATTCATATAAGAAAAGTGAATGGACTCCTGGACTGATATACCTGATAACAGCTCTAGCCACGTGGAGACAGGAGGTCAGAGGTCCAAAGGTGAAAATAATCAAGTTAGCTCAATCAAGCAACCCATTTGGGCATATCGAAACAAAACGAAGCAAGAAGCTAGGATACAGTAAGCAAACATAAAATAAACTAATACAATAACTTATAGTTGGCTTGGAGACAACAGTCAATATCAAACCACATAAAGAAACAGACCATGATTGCCTCAACAAACTCTCAAAGCAAAGAATCAATGGATCTTCTGGATGAAGGTGCTTTCCTGGAATTACTGGATGCAGAATTCAAAAGATTAATACACAAAACTCTTCAAGACATCAGAAACAAGATTAGGAAGGAGATCAGACAATATGCAGAACAAGCCAAGGAACACACAGATAAAGTAGTTGAAGAAATTAAAAAGGTTATTCAAGAACATAATGAAAAATTTAATAAGCTGCAAGAATCATAGAGAGACGGCAATCAGAAATTCAGAAGATTAACAATAAAATTACAGAATTAGACAACTCAATAGAAAGTCAGAGGAGCAGAATTGAGCAAGTGGAAGGTAGAATTGGTGAGCTTGAAGATAAAGCACTCGGCACCAATATATTTGAAGAAAAAATAAGATAAAAGAATTTTTAAAAATGAAGAAAACTGAAGAATCACGTGGGACTTTATCAAGAGAAATAACCTATAAGTGATTGGAGTACCAGAAGAGGGAGTGGCAACAGAAAATACAGACAGAATTGTCGAAGATTTGTTGGCAGAAAACTTCCCTGAAATCGTGAGAGATGAGAAGATATCTATCCAAGATGCTCATCGAACTCCACATGAGGTAGATTTTAAAAGAAAGTCACTAAGACATATTATAATCAAACTCGCCAAAACCAAAGATAATGAGAGAATTTTAAGAGCAGCTAGGGAAAAACGAAAAGTCACCTACAAAGGAGAGTCAATAAGAATAAGCTTGGACTACTCAGCAGAAACCATGCAGACAAGAAGGCAATGGAATGACTTATATAAAGCATTAAAGGAAAAAAATTGCCAGCCAAGAATCATATATCCCACAAAACTGTCTCTCAAATATGAAGGTGAAATTTTCAGGTAAACAAAGGTTTAGGGAATTCATAAACACCAACCCAAAACTACAAGAAATACTAAAGGGGGTTCTTTGGTTAGAAGATAAATAATATCAGATATCAACCCAAGACTACAACATTGGACAGAGCAATCAGATGTCAACCCAGACAGTGAAATCACAAAAATAAATTTAGATTAAAAAAAAAAAAATGCTCAAAACAGGGAAACAGTGATGTTATTATGTAAAAGAAGAAAACATTAAAACAATTAAGACGGAGTAAGAAATGTAGTCATCCATCTTTCATATGGAGAGGAATACAACGTGATATAAAGAAATAAAAGCTGGATTTAAACTTAGAAAAATAGGGGTAAAGATTAAGGTAACCACAAAGGAGACAAACTATCCTACACATCAAAATAAAATATGAGAAAAAATAGAGACTCAGCAGAAACAAAATCAACAACAATGAATAAGAAGAAAAGATAATATATAAACTACTAAGCACAAAAAATTAAGTAGGAAAAAGAAACTGTCAACAACACTCAAAAAAAAAAGACATCAAAATGACAGCACTAAACTCATACTTATCCATAATTATGCTGAACATAAATGGACTAATGCACCAATAAAGAGACAGAGAGTGGTAGAATGGATTAAAAAAAAAAGATCCGTCTATATGCTGCCTACAAGAGACAAATCTTAGACTTAGAGACACAAACTAAAACTGAAAGGATGTAAAAAAATATATCAAGCAAACTACAATCAAAAAAGAGCAGGAGTAGCAGTATTAATTTCCAACAAAATAGACTTTAAAGTTAAATCACCACAAAGGTCAAGGAAGGACACTATATAATGATTAAAGGGACAGTGTACCAAGAAGATATAACCATATTAAATATTTATGCACCCACTGACAGGGCTTCAAGATACATAAAACAAACTAACAGCATTGAAAAGTGAGATAGATAGCTCCACAACACACTACTTTCAGTAAAGGACAGGACATCCAGAAAGAAGCTCAATAAAGACAGAGAAGATCGAAATGTCACAATCAACCGACTTGACCTCATAGACATATGCAGAACACTCCACCAAACAGCAGCCAAGTATACTTTCTTTTCCAACACACATGGAACACTCTCTAGAATAGACCACATATAAGGTCATAAGGCAAGACTTAGCAGAATCCAAAATGTCGACATATTACAAAGCATCTTCTCTGACCATAAGGCCATAAAAGTAAAAAAAAAAAAACTGAACAAGCAAATAAAAGACATTAAGGATGGAATAAAGAAATTCATAGAATCCAATGAGAATGAAAACACTTTCTATTAGAACCTTTGGGACACAGCAAAAGCAGTGTCAGAGGTCAATTTATATCAATAAATGCACACATACAAAAAGAAGAAAGGGCCAAAATCAAAGAGTTATCCCTACAACTTGAACAAATAGAAAGAGAGCAACAAAAGAAACCCTCAGGCACCAGAAGAAAACAAATAATAAAAATTAGAGCAGAATTAAATGAAATAGAAAACAGAAAAAGACCAAAAGCTGGTTCTTTGAAAAAATTAATAAAACTGATAAACCATTGGCCAAACTGACAAAAGAAAAACAGGAAAGGAAGCAAATAACCTGAATAAGAAATGAGATGGGTGATATCACAACAAACCCAACTGAGATTAAAAGAATCATATCAGATTACCATGAAAAATTATACTCTAACAGATTTGAAAACCTAGAAAAAGTGGATGAATTCCTAGAAACATACCTACCGAAACTAACACAGGGGTAGAACAACTAAATAGACCATAAAAAAAGAAGAGATTGAAAAGGTAATCAAAAGACTCCCAACCAAAAAAAGCCCTGGCCAGGACAGCTTCACTGCAGAGAAGAGTTAACACCACTACTACTAAAGGTATTTCAGAGCATAGAAAAGGATGGAATACTACCAAACTCATTCTATGAAGCCACCATATCCCTAATACCAAAACCAGGTAAAGACACCACAAGAAAAGAAAATTATAGACCTATACCCCTCATGAATGTAGATGCAAAAACCCTCAACAAAATTCTAGCCAATAGAATTCAACAACACATCAAAAAAATAATTCACCATGACCAAGTGGGACTCATACCAGGTATGCAGGGATGGTTCAACACTAGAAAAACAATTAATGTAATCCATAAAAAGACAAGAACCACAGGATCTTAGCAATTGATGCAGAAAAGGAATTTGACAAAGTTTAACAGTCATTCATGATAAAAACTCTCAGCAAAATAGGAATAGAAGGAAAATTTCTCAACATAATAAAGGGCATTTATACAAAGCCAACATCACCCTAAATGGAGAGAGCCTGAAAGCATTCCCACTGAGATCCGGAACCAGACAAGGATGCCCTTTATCACCACTCTTATTCAATATTGTGCTGGAGGTCCTAGCCAGAGCAATTAGGCTAGATAAAGAAATAAAGGGCATCAAGATTGGTAAGGAAGAAGTATAAGTACCTCTATTTGCAGGTGATATGATCATATACACAGAAAACCCTAAAGAATCCTCAAGAAAACTGCTGAAACTAATAGAAGAATTCAGCACAGCATCAGGATACAGGATAAACATACAAAAAAATGGGGATTATATGCAAAGCACCTACAAAGACCTGGCAAATAGTAGGTGTTCACGAAAGCTTAGTCTCCTCCTTCTTCTTCCACCCCTCAGTGAGTCATTTCTTCTCCTGGGGGTGGCCACAGGGGAGCCTGTTCTCTTTTCTGAGTACAGCAGCTCCATGGGGATGAAGATGAAATGGTGGCTGAGAGACCGGAGAAGAGTAAGGAGTTGGCTTCTAAAATCATCTCAGAGAAGTTTAAAAAGTAGGGGGGAAGAAAAGGTTATGTTTTCAAAACCAAACACAGTACAACTCTGTCAATGGTATCCAGGGCTGGATTATCCAATAGGCAATGTAAGCACGGTGCTTATCTTGCTTACCAGATCACCTGTAGTTAACAATTTCACATTTTTTCACCACATCAAACACTCTGCTGCCAGGTATGGTTGACATCGGTCTCTCTCCCAACCCCACAGCACCTTCCTACAGAATCAAAGCCTTTTTTCATGGTCAGTCCCTGACAGGGGCAGATGACCCAGTAAACAAGGTAAGTAATTGTGCTTACTTACTAGTCTGTAGTGAACAATTTCACTACAGGTAATCTAGTAAGCAAGGTAAACACCATGCTTATCTTGCCTATTGGATAATCCACACCTCCGCCTATCAGGGTCTCTGGTGGATTCCAGGACAGAAAACCAGGGTGCTGTGGATTGGGCCTCTCCCTCATTCTTCACCTCTGCCAGCACTCTCCCAGGCTCCCAGAACAGGATTCAGTAAGAAAGTCAGTTCATTGTGTTCTGGATCACAAATGAGCAAGCAGTCAGACTGTCCTTTGGCAGCTGGATGTCATCTGGAACCATTAAAGAATTGAAGATTCCAGATCTAAGAAGGCTCTAGCATCTCTGAGTCCTGCATCCTGCCTCTAGATGGATGGATATCACACCCTGTAGGGCAGAAGCTGGTGCCCCGTGGACATGAAGATACCACCCCATCTGTCATTCACCCCTGCAGTGTTTTATTTCAGGAAGCTCTTGTTTTTGTCCACCCTCAGTCCTGCCTTCCTTTACCCATTAGCCAAGTAGCCCCTGACAGCATCTCTGTGCCAGCCTCATGCTAGGCATAGGAGACACTGAGATGAGCCAGACGACCCCTGTACATTCCGTCTTTCTCATTGGCAGGACCCACAGTGGCACAGGGCATGATGGAGGTTCTTGCTAAATAGCTGTTCAATGTTAAATGAATGAATGAATAAAAAAAAAAATGAAGAGCCAGGCTCTGCAAAAAAGTTTTTGGTCACAGTGAGCTCACTGCTTCACAGGCAGCCCATTTCCCTGGGGGGAATGAATTGGATGTGGTGAGCCCAAGCTGAGGCCGGCTCAGTTGGCCTCCGGATCTCTTTCTGACACTGCAGGTGCCTGTCTTTGGAGAGGCCACTGCTACCCAGAACCTCTGGCTCCAAACCAGGAACAGGGGATCCCCAGGCCTGGAAATTCCCAGGTGCCTGGAACTGGGCTTATCCCACTCCACTCCCTCCCCTGTAGGGCTGGACATTCCCAGGAGCACTTCCTGGAGGGAGACATTGGCTTATGATCAGAAGTTCTGGAATTCACTCTAGGAAGTAACCATCAGAGCGAGGGAAAAGGACCCTGGCTAAAGAGCCTAGAATTCCGGCTTCTGATTCCCACTCCAACAACTATGGGCGCAGGCTGGGGGACAGATGGACCTGGGTTCGACTCCAGGTCTGCTGCTTAGGAGTTGCTTGTTGCCTGGCAAGTTACTTACCTCACTGAGCCGTAGTTTCCTCTTTTTAAAAAGGGATTACACCATCTGTCTCAGCAAGTTCCTGTGAGGATTATACGGGGAACTGAGGAACCAGTAGCTGGCATGCAAAGATTTGAATTTACTGCTTGGTAAACAGCTGCCACTCTGAGCCCCCCAAGTGGCCCTCCCACCAGCCCTGCCAGGACCCTCTGGGACCTCCCCATGATTCGGTAGTTAAAGGGTTGACATCTAGCCCAGCAGGAGGTCTCCAGTACCCTATGGACCCTTTTGGTTGGTTTGTGCCCAAATTAAATTAGATTAAAAAAAAAAAATTAGATAGGTGTGAGTAAATGCTTTGTAAACTGCAAAGTGTTGGTTAAGCTCCAGATCAAAACCTCTCCCCCCAAAATCCACCCCCTGATCATGGAAATTCACCCCTGCCTCCTGAACCCTCCACCTGGATGTCCCATGCATGTTCACCACTCCCAAACCAAGATAAGTGTTTCCTGTTAAACCGTTCCCAGGGATTGGCTCCACTTCTGCGCAGCTGCTCCAGGCAGGAACCTGGTAGGTTCCCAAGATCCCTTCCCTACCCAATCATCCAGGTCTGGCAATTCTGTTTCCTCTAAGTCCCCTACATGCAACCCTCCTTCCTCATGCCCTCATCATTTCTCTGCTCACTTAGGACAACAACTGGCCTCTGGGCTCCAGTCTCTCTCTCCACTTCATCCTCACACAGTGGGCAAAGCCACCTTCCCCAAGCAAGCGTCTCTCCTGCTCCAGTCCCTCAGTGATTGCTGCAAGCTGGATTCCAGGGAAGCTGACTCTGAGACGGAGTTTGCTGGCAGGAGATTTATTGGGGAGTGCTTTCGAGATCAGCATTTGTGGGGGATCAATGGAAAGAAGGTTGGACTGTGATGCAGACCCCACAAAGGCTCAACCGGGCCCTCAGGGAGTTCTGGAGCTGGAATGATCCTTCAGAGCTGTCCCAAATTGGGACAAAGGGGCCAGGCCTTTATACTTCCACATGGACCAGTCACTGGATGCAGGCTGGCACCAGGAAGGGACACGTGACATTGGGTGAGGGTGGTTTCTTCAGTCTAAGGTAATTGCAGCGAGTGGATTCTCACCTGCAAGCCACCCACCATCAGCACTCCCAGCAGTTGGGGGAAAATGCTCAGTCCAGAGGAGTGGGGATGGGCCATATAGGTAGCACACCACAGTGCCCACTACAAAAAACACTTTGGATAAAGTAGCTCCTCAGGAACCTTTGTTGAATGATGAAAAGAATAACTCCCCATTGCCTTCAGGATAATTTTTAAATGTTTGATTTAGCACACAAAGCTCTTCATGATCTGCCCCTAAACATCCTCTCCATTCGCTCCCATTTCTCATCCCTCCCCCTCGCTCCCAACGTTCTAAGCTCCCAACGTTCTAACCATATTGTGCTTCTTGCAGTTTCCCAAGCTCGACATGCTATTTCACACCTCCCTGCTTTTGCACGTTATTTCATCTGTCTTGAATGCCTTCAGATGGAAAAAGAAATCCTATTCTCTTCCTCCAGCCAATTCTAACCCCTCCACCACGGCTCCAGCTAAGCGCTGCCTCCCCCCCGGGAAGCCTTCTATTAATTCCTCCAGAGCTGGTGCTCCCACTACACCCAGGGTGTAGCAGTTGGGTGCTGATCTGAGGAGATCCCTGGGGTGGCAGTGGGCCTTGCTCAGTCTCAGATCCACAGGGCCTGCCATCTGAGGGCCCTCAGTTACTCAGGGTGCATTCGTGGGACAGAGGTAGGAAGAATCTTGCCGAATGGCAATCCAGGAAGATGAAGGAGCAAATGCAAAGGCCTGGAAGTGTGAAAGTGCCTGGCATGTTGCGGGAGCACTGGGCAGTGTCTTAGACTGTTCGACAAAATTGTCATCCTCATTCCCCCTCATCGTCATCATCATCATGGTTGTCATTAAGGTCACACTTGTTGAGTGCTTACTATATACTAGGCCTTGTGCCAAGGGCTCTAAGGGACACCTCCCTGCAATCTTTATTTTATACCCCCTGTTAATAACTCCTAGAAGTAGGAACTGTCATTGTGTCTATTTCCCAGATATGGAAACAGAAGTTTAGGAATGTTAAGAGGTCTGCCCAAGGTCATGCAGCTGCTTAATGTCTGTCTGACTCCAAGGACACTCTCTGTTTACCTCCCCACCAGGCAGCTGCGCCACTCTGATCTCATCCCATCCCAAACTGCTCCCACCCCATCACTGTCTTCTGGAACTCCTTTTCTCAATGAAAGAACTCCCCCCTGAGAAGATGTAGGGTGGATCTGCTCTGGCTCCAGTAGCCAAGAGACTTGGGAGGGAAGAACTTTTTGTTGGGGGCAGGAAGGGCAGTGAGGGAAGAGATTCAGAATCATATTTGTCCTTCTAGATCAGAAAAAAACAGTCTTGCTTGAAGATCTTGACCTGCCTCCTCATGTCTGCAAAGAGGGAATCTGAAGCCTCAAAGTGGGAGTGGATAACCAAGGTCACCCCATTTGTTGGCAGGGTCAGCCAAGGTTACAGCCTGGGACTCTGTGTTCCCAGACCAGAATCCTATCCACTGCCAAGTTGCTGCAGTAGAGGCCATCTTTAAGGCTTAATTTGAGGGTGCTGGGAAAAGAGCTTCCTTGCCCATATAATGGCATACCTCCCAAGGCTGCTGCCAGATACTAGAATCCCTCCAAAGGTGTTAGATCATGAGCCTTGGGGTGTTGAGGCCCCTGAGGCACATGCCCGGGGCTCAGATCCATAGTCTCTACCCTAGCTGGGAGCTTCGCGCCCAGCTCCCTCACCTTAGGAAATGTACAAGCAGCCGGGGGCTGGCTCTGAGGAGGTTTTGGGAGGAGCAGACCTGAGATCCAGCCACAAAAATGACAGATGGCCAAACAAGAGGCAGAAGAGCTTAGTGAGGGGCTTTTAGTCAGACTGGTTTCAATCAGGCTCCAAACATACATACCACATGACCTTTGGGAAGATGTGTGATTGCTCTGGATCTCAGTTTTGTCATCTACAAAATGGAGCTAACAGTTACCCTCTGGCAGGGTTATTATGGGCATTCAATGAGATAGATATTGAAGGTAATTGATGCGATAACAAGGCCTGGCATCCAGTGGGGACAGTAAGTGGCAGCTGGGATAATTATTGAGTCTGGGTGGGGCTAAGGGAGTGGATTTGGCTATGTTTCTCCAGTCCTCGCTGGACTACATAGAAACTTCTCGTCCTGGTACATATGATACCTGTCCTGCCTTCTCACTTCTCCTCATGCATCCTTTGTCCACAAGCATACTGAAATTGCCTATTTACTGATCTGTCTTTCTAACTTGACCACAATCCCCTCAAGGACAATGACTGTTCCTGGCTCTCCTCCATGGTCCTGGTGCCCAGCACAAGGCCTGCCACAGGATGCCCAGTGTGTGGGTCTATTGAGCTGTGTGAAGTTTTGTGGTGTCCAAAGGCAGAACTGACCACCTGGTTGGGAGATGCAGGAAGAAAAATACAGTGTGAAGAAGGCCTCTCTGCTACAACTTTCCAAAGGTAGAAGGTAGCTGTCGGGGGTGTAGTGAGCTCCCTGGAAGCATTCAAGCAGAACCTGAGTGGACATTTGACAGTGGTGTGATCACTAAGGACCAGTTGAATCCCTTGGATCTACAAGCCCGAGGAGAATGTCTTAGCTGGAACTTTCCTCAAAGGCCCTCAAGTCCAACTGCCTCAACAGACAGATGGGGAAACTGAGTCCCAAAAAGGGAAACAGACTTGACCGAGGTGAGCCAGTGCCAAATCCAGGATGAAGAGCAGGTCTCCTGGCTATCCAGAGAGAGGACAGGTATTGTTATATAAAAGGGGAGACCAAGACCCAGAGAGAGGCAGAAACTTGCCGAAAGTGGCCAGGATGACTGGCTAAACTGAGAGAGTCTGTGACAGGCCAAAATCTCTCTCTCTGGCTTCTGGGTTCTTCCCAGGCCAGAAGGTTTTGGCTGAAGGAGTAGGAGCCAGAAGCCTGATCCCTACCCTTAGCAAGGCCATAATGAGCCATACTCCCCAGGGCCATTGAGCTGAATGTCCTGGAAAAGCTACTGCATACCCTCTGCTAAAATACCAGCTCTGGGAGTGGGGAGGCCTGCAAGGTGCTTATTACCCACCACTGTGAGTCCCAGGAGGAAACTGGGCTCAGCAAGTGGAGTGCCTGCTGCCAGATTCCATAGCCACAGTGGACCAGCTGGGCCTTGGCCTCAAGTCCGTACTCTCTCAGGAGAGAGACAAAGACAGAGAGAGGCAGAGACACCAGCTCAGAGGGGAGGTTGCACTAACCTAGGGAAGTCAGGACAGTAGGAAGGGAGACATCTGCAACCACTTTGCCAACAGCTGACAGGCCCTGGGCAGCCGCACCTCTCAGCAGGCAGGAAGCCTTGGAGAACAGGCCTTGGAGAAATGGCCTGAATTTGCACATCCCTTTTCTTCAGATATGCTCCCATCAGACCCCCACCGTTCCCTCCAGTCCTCCTCCCAGCCCAGCATCCACCTTCCCAGCCACTGTGCTCATTGACTCCAACCTGTCTACAGCGTCAGACTCCTGCAGCCCCACACCGCTGTCCCACCACACACACACACACACACATGCACGCACGCATGCACGCACGCACGTGTGCACGCACACATCTCTGCATTTCCGTAACTTGGCAGATCTTTCACGCTTCTGTGCCTTTGCACATGCTATTATCTCTGCCTGGCACACATCTCCTCCGTTGTCCCTCTGACTCTTGCTCATCTTTTACATCTCAGCTGAGGCTTCTCTGAGAGGCTTCCCAGGCCTTCCTACCCGGCCCCTCATGCTCCCCTGAATTGGATCAGACACCACCCACCCTGACCTCCCCCAGCCCAGATGCTTCCTTCCCTCTGTCACAGCGTAGGTCATACTAGTGGTCACTGACTATGTCTATGTCTGTTCCCCCAACCCCAGATTGGAAGCCTCTAGAAAAAAGAGGTGGGCTCTGACTTAAGGCAACATCCCTAAATGCAGCAAAGGGCTGAGCATAAAGATTCATACATTCATGCATTCATTCATTTCCCAAACAATGACCAAACACCTGCTATGTGCCAGGCACTGTTCTAGGTGCTGGAGATAAAGCAGTGAACTGAACAGACAACGTCCCTGCCACCTGGATTGCCATTTCACAAGAGTGAAAATACAATAGTCCAAACAAGTTTGGACAGGAACAGGTGCTGTGAGAAAATAAAACAGCTTATTGAGCTGAGGACTGCTGAGAGGGAGACAGGGTTTCATACAGGTACAGTGGGCCAGGAAGGTAAATTCCAGACCCACCTGCCAGGAAGGTCCCTCCTTTACATCCTTTTCAAGGGCTGCCAGAAGCTGGGAGGCAGGGGAGGGGCAAGTGGGAAGGAAGCCTTGGGGCCCGGGGAAGTGCCAGACTTCTCTCCCACCCACAGACACACTTCCTGGCTCTCCAGGAATTTGATTCAGCGACAATTACTGAGCAGTTAGCAATTATACAGTCACAATAGCAGCCATTTATTGAGGGCCTGGAGAGTTCCAGGGGCAGAGATGGTCTCCCTGCCTCACTGGTCCCCTCAACAGCCTGGCGAGGTGGGCATTATGGGCCCCCACCGCAGGGGGCTAAAGGGGCTCCCCCAAAATCATACAGCTGATCCCTAACCCTGCTGGGGTTTGAACCCAGTCTGGTAACTCCTGTGTCCATGTGATTCCCACCACACTCAGCAGCCTCCCAGAGCCTTGGAGGGCAAGCAAGTAGTCCGGATGGTGGGAAGAGCCACGGCCTGAGCCCAGAGACAGAGGTCTCAATCCCGGCATGAGTGGCCTTAGATGAATCCCTTAACTGTTCAGGGCCTGTTTCTCTTCATGTCAAGAGGAGCTCACTAGCTCAGCCCACCTAAAAGGGCAGCTATGAGCCTCTGATGAGATACAGGTATGCCAGTATTTTGGCCATTACCACCACAACACACCAGCCAGCCCCTCCACCACTGTGGCCCCCTAGACCACTCTTCTCTGGGTTTTTCTCCCTATCCTCCAACCCTGCCTGGTGCCTGTGCCTGAGATGAGCTGGTCAAGTTTGCTGCTGAGTGTAGACAGAGGCAAAAGCCTCTGTGAACTCTGCTCACCTCCCAGCCTGGCCTCTGCCAGAGAGCTAGTATCAAGGCGAGGCCAAAGGTGGGGCTGATTGTGAACCTGGGGAAAGGTGAGGGCCAAATCCAGGATCAGAGGTCCTGCAGGTTCATGCTGAGGCAGGATGACTCAGTAATATCCCTCCGCTCCCTCCCCACAAGAGAGCTAACATTTCCTGAGGGCCAGGGTCAGGGTGCTTTTTCTGGCATTATCTTATATAATTTATTTGAAGCACAAAAATGTTAAGTAACTAGCCTGATGTTGCACAGGCAGAGCCAGACTTTGAACTTGGGTTTTTCTGGCTCAAAAATCTACCCTTGGACTGTCATACCACATTCCCCTTCACCCTCTCCCCTGAACCCCCACATTTCTCATTGGCCCGCCACCAGGGGCACTAAGCGTTCTGAGTGACCACCGTGTAACCAAAACCAAACCAAGCCAGTTGCCATTGAGTCAGTTCCGACAGATGGTGACCCAATGTTTGTCAGAGTAGAACTGTGTTCTGTGGGGTTTTCAATGACTGATTGTTTGGCAGTAGATCACCAGGCCTTTCTTCCCAGGTGCCTCTGTGTGGACTCAAACCTCCAACCTTTTGGTTAGCAGCCAAGTGCCTTAACATTTTGCACTACCCACAGACGCTCCTTCTACAGGCCAGGTGCTCTATCTTCATTATTTCATTTAATACAACAACCCTGTGAGGTAGGCGCTAAGAGGAAACTGAAGTTTAGAGAAAGGAAGTGGCCCAAGTGCACATACGGGAGAATTAGTGGCACAGGCAGGGCATGAACTTGCAGGCGTCTGACTCTATGCACACGGCCACACTGCTTCTTCTCCTGGGGTGGTAGCCACACTGTTAATCCTGATAGGCTGCACGGCACTACAGGGGCATGGCCAAATGGATGTTGGCCCTCCTGGCTGGGGCAGAGGGCTCCCAGGCATTAACCATTTAATTGTTGGAGTACCAGGGCAGAGAAGGGAGCCCTTAGGGAGGTTAAGGGAAATACCTATTTACCAACAAATATAGAAGTACGTCAATATTTTTACAACCACCTGTAAATCCATTCTGAAGGAGTGCTGGTGACGCAGTGGTTAAGCTCTCAGCTGCTAACCAAAAGGTTGGCGGTTCAAACCCACCAGCTGCTCCATGGGAGAAAGACGTGACAGTCTGCTCCTGTGAAGATTATAGCCTTGGAAACCCTATGGGGCAGTTCTACTCTATCCTCTAGGGTCGCTATGAGTTAGAATTGACTCGATGGCAGTGGGTTTAAAGCCATTCTGATGCATACAGCCTGAACACCTATTCTCTTATTCTCTGTCACTCCTTCTGGAGTTTGGACCATTGCTGAAAGCCTGAATTTGCTGGCGGAAGTGCAACGACTGCCAGGAACTGCTCCTGATCTAGAAGTTGCTTGCCAAGAGGGAGTTTCCTTCGTTTGGAAAGAGAACCCATATTTAAGGAGTTATAACTCAGAGCAGGGCATGCAGGGCTGGAAGGGGCCTGGGAAATCATTTTGTCCAGCCCTGTCACTGTGCAGATAGGGAAACAAATGCCCTGGGCAGGGATCTGCCCAGGTTTGCTCAGTGAACAGGGGCAGTGCAAGGGCTGCAACCCTGGGCTCCAGTCTCCCTGACCACATCTATACAAGTGCCCTGACCCTACCAGAGCCCCTCCCCTGGTCACCCAGTGCCTGGCCTCATGACAGTGCGTGAGTTCAACAGCTTCTCCGTGTACCAGTTCCCCCGGAGATAAACACGGCTCAGAACAGGGCACCAGAGTTCTCCAAAGGGCCATGACCTATACGGGACTGGGCTGATTGAGGGTGGCAGCCAGCCCTGGAACAAGATTCCTCATCCACCTGCCTGTTCAGAGCCAGGCCAGCCTGACCATGCTGTCTACCACGGGGCCTAGATGGGCCCCCATGCATGAGTGAGGGGACAGGGGCCATGTGGCATACCTGGAGATCCTTCCGCCCTGAGCCCCCTTGTAAGTGAAACAGATAAGAACACAGACTCTGAAACCAGACAGCCCGGGTTCAAGTGTTAGCTCCACCACTAACTAGCTCTGTGGATTGAATAAGTAACTTAATGCCTCAGTTTACCTCCCTATAAAATGGGGATGGTAACTGTAGTGCCTTCTACATACACTCATGAGGATGAAATGAGTTAAGACAAGAACTATATCTTGCCCATTGCCAACTTCAGCTAAGTGTTAACTGTTTTATTTCCTGAGGCCATAGTCATAGGTGACAACATCACAAGACCTAACTTGAAGTCCCAGCTCTGCTTCTTTCTCACTGCATGACCTTAGACAACTACGTCCCCGTCTCTGAGCTCCAGTCTGTAACATAGGGGCATAATGAGCTCACCTCCAGGGGTTAATGTCAGCATCAAATGTAACCATGGCAAGGACACTGGGAAACGTTCCTTAGATGTTTAATTTCTGTGCCGACCGCCAGAAATTAATATGAAAGTATATTTACAGACAAGTGTCTTTTTCCCTCTCTGGTACAGAGCCTGCTGTAGTCCCAAGAGTAGGACTTAGAGCTGGCTGGGGGGAGAGGGAGGACCATAGCTCAGTCATGGCCAGTTCACTGACCGTGGTGCTCACCGTGGGCTAAAGCAACCCTCCTTTTGCAAAACCGCTCCTGGATATCTGGTCTGATTTCACAAAGTTCGTGGTTGGTGAACTCTCCTCACCTGCCTGGCAGGGCACCTGGTTCCTCATACAGAGGCCTTGGGTACACACCCTTACATAACTACTGTGCCTCAGGGCCCTGCCCTGCCCATTCGGTCCTGTCTCTCTCTCCTCTCCCTCCTGCCCCATCCATCTCCTCCTTCACCTCCCATTCTCTACTTCTTGCCTCCCCAAACTTAGACCATCCCACTTCCTCCCCTCAGTCACAGGTTTGTAAAACAGACCTTGATCTCCCAGCTCCTAAGCCTTTCACTAGAGACACCCAGATTTCAACCTTTGGGGGTCAGGAAGAAGCATTCTGAGTAGTGTAAACTGCCAGAGCTGAGTAGTGGGAACAGACACAGGGTGAAAGACACACAAAGTGTCAGAGGCCTGTCATCTAGGCCACCGATAATTAGTTGTGTTTGCGCGGGGGTGGGTGTGAGCTAGACAGGCAGGTGGGATCTCACCTTATGGTCCCTAAAGAACAAAGAGAGGTTGAGGCTGGCAGAGGCAATGGGGTAAACCCATGATGGTTCTCCCTGGGACCAGGGTCCACTGAAGGACCCAGCATGACCAACACATGGCATAGAGGACCCCCTTAGCAGAGACAGAGGGCAGGTGGGAGAGCTAGAGATGATCCCAGCTCTGTGAGTAAAGCTCTGGGCAGGCTTGGGCATGGAGAGCCATGGCTGAGTGTTCATGGGTCTCAAGTACAACAGACCCAGGTTGAAATCTTAGCTTTGCCACTCACAAGCTATACAGCCTTAGTCAAACCACTCCTCTCTCCTAGCCTCAGTTTCCCCAGCTATAAACTCAGGCTAATAACTGCCCCTGCATAGGAATTTCATTGGCTGGTTTTTCTGAAGTAGGTTACCAGGCCTTTATTATGCGGCAACTCTAGTTGGACTGAAGTGGTGGTTCAGTGGTGGAATTCTCACCTTTCATGTGGGAGACCCAGATTAGATTCCCAGTCAATGCACCTCAAGTGCAGTCACCACCTGCCTGTCAATAGAGGCTTGAGTGTTGCTACGATGCTGAACAGGTTTCAGCAGAACTACCAGACTAAAACAGACTAGGAAGAAAGGCCTGGCAATCTACTTCTGAAAATCAGCCAATGAAAACTCTATGGATCATAACAGTCTGATCCCATCGTGTTGTGAGTTTGGGGCTGACTCAACAGCAGCTAACAACAATGTGGCTCTTTGATTGTAACAGTCTCTGTTCCAAGCATCTGCTACTCTCCCTTTCTAACACTGGTTCTCTCTATGATTCTAACATTCCGTAAGTCTAAAAGTCCATTTTATAACAAATATTCATTGAGGGCCTGCTATGTGCCAGGCCGTAAGCTCAGTGCTAGAGACACAGCAACAAGCACACGGAGCCCCTAGACTCACAGAGCTTACAGTCTAGAGGTACAGAAGACAAACGTGAGCCTATTATGACAAAGCGTGGTGAAGACCATGATAGAAGAAGCAGAAGGTGCTACAGGAGCACTGAGCGGAGCATCACACCCACACTTGGTGAGTCAGAGGAGGCTCCTGAAGAGGTGTCAGCGAAGCTACAACTGGAGGCAGGGGTGGACTCTCAGCAGCGACCCGCTTAGAGAGAACAGCATGTGCAAAGGCTAGGAGGAGAAGAGAGCACCTTGCCCAAGGCACTGATAGTGTTTGCGTGTGTCTGGAACACAGGAGAGAGGTTAGGCAAGAAAGGTAAGCTGGGCCAGATTACACAGAGTCCTAAAAGCCACAGAGAACCATGTAGAGACAAGATCAAGTAGAGACAAGATCAGAATTGCATTTTAGAAAAAATCTCTGACTGCTCAGAATAGCTTGGTCTGGAGGAAATGAGAAGCAGTCAGGGAGATCATGAGCAGGTGATTTCCATTGTCAAGGCAAGAGACACTGGCCACCTGGACTAGGTTTAGGTGATGCAAACAGAGAGGAGTGGAGTGGATAGGCTTGAGAAACTTGGGGATGGATTGACTTTGGGGTTGAGAAAGAGGGAGGAGTCTTGGACAAGTCCCAGGTTCCTAGTTTATACAGCTAGATGGGTAATGACACCACTCACCAAGATGAGGGCTCAGGGAGGGGCAGGTTTGGGGTGGGAGCTAAATCTGTGGTTCAGGTGAGTGAAGCGTGAGGCTTGTTAGGCTCTGGGGGGCCTTGTCCCCCTCCTATTAGCCTGTCAGTCTGCCCTCTGAGGCCCTATCACTCTTTCTTGCCTTACACAACCCTCCCCAACCACACACCTACTCATTTCCTCCTCCTGTTGTTCCCTCCTCTGTCCATCTCTCTCTCCCTTTAGCCTACTAGTCCTTGTTGATCACCTGCTCTCTTCTCCCTCTGTTCTTGGTCCTGATTCCCTGACAAAGACCAGCTTGTGCCCTACCACCATGCAGAGTCCTTAGCTGCAGGCTAGGCACAGGACTCCAGGCCTGGTTTGCTGCCAACTCACCCAGAGGAGGATTGCTTACTAATAACAACATACAGCAGCTGCTGGACAAACTCCAGATAACAAAGTCCTTCTGACTCAGTGTCTCACTGGTTCCTCATTAGAGCACCCCCAGTGGAGAAGATGTCCTCTTTACATCATGGCCCCAGAAGCCCTCCTAACTTGGTCAGGAGTCCCTCACAGCCCATGAACTCAGGAGAACTTTGTTATCAGGCCTGGGTTGCGTTACTGAGTTCAAAGGGCAGCGTGCTCATTTTATTACCTTCTGTCCCAAGACAAGAAGAATTACGGAATGTTTACCCTCATAAAGGTTACTCCCAGAAAACATTAGGATCATTCCTGTCCACATGTAAACAAGCTCTATCAAGAAGTTTTCAGATTTTTTTGTATGACAGCCTGTTATGAATTGAATCGTGTTCCCTAAAAACGTGTGTCACATAGGCTAGACCATGATTCCCAGTTTTGTGTGATTGCCCACCATTTTGTCATCTGATGTGATTTTCCTATGTGTTGTAAATCCTGCCTCTATGATGGTAATGAGGCAGGATTAGAGGCAGTTATGTTAATGAGGCAGGACTCAATCTACAAGACTAGGTTTTATCTTGAGTCAATCCCTTTTAAGATATAAAAGAGAGAAGTGAGCAGAGAGAAAGGGAGACCTTATACCACCAAGAAAGCAGTGCTGTGAGCAGAGCATGTCCTTAGGACCTGGGGTCCCTGCACTGAAAAACTCCTGCACCAGGGGAAGATTGATAACAAGGGCCTTCCTCCAGACCTAACAGAGACAGAAAGGCTTCCCCTGAAGCTGGCACCCTGAATTTGGACTTCTAGCCTCCTAAACTGTGAGAGAATAAATTTCCGCTTGTTAAAGCCATCTACTTGTGGTATTTTTGTTAGAGCAGCACTAGATAAGACACAGCCCATGGTTGGAAATGCATATTATCACAAAACCAGGGATATATATATACATATATATATATATATGTATATATATATATAAAGCTGTAACAAAAGGCTGGCCAAACAATACTAACCCTTACCACACATAATACACTGTGGTATTTTGTTTTCTAGCCTATTCCATTAGGAAAAATAAGGGAGGTCACAACCCTGTAAATTGATTTCAGTTTCCCACTAACAGGTTACAGTGAGAAGTTTGAAAACCTCTGCTTTAGTATCTCCCATGTTAAAATGATAGTGTAGTGGTTAAGTGCTATAGCTGCTAACCAAGAGGTCAGCAGTTCGAATCCATCAGGCACTCCTTGGAAACTCTGTCGGGCAGTTCTACTCTGTCCTATACGGTTGCTATGAGTCGGAATCGGCTCGACGGAAGTGCGTTTGGTTTTTGGTATGTTAAAACAAAACAGCCTTCTTCCTGCCTATCTCCTCAACCTTCCTCTCTCCCCATCTCCCTTCCTTACATTATCCAGGTGCCTAACCAGAGAGTCCCTTATCTCCCTCTTCCTCAAGCCTTACGAAATCCAGACATCTAATCACTCAAAAAAAAGCATTTTGAGCCAAATGGCCCAAACTGCAAACTCAGTAAATCACTCACCCATCCCATTGATCATCCCCCAACATCCTCCAGTATTTTCCCATCCCAGCCCTTAAAAATTCTGCCTGAAAATGATCCCTATTTGCAGATCATATGATCCTATACATAGAGAACTCCAAAGAGTCCATAAGAAAACTACCGGAACTAACAGAAAGATTTAGCAGAGTAGCAGGATAAAAGGTCAACATACAAAAATGAGTTGGATTCCTATATACCAAGAAAGAGAATTTCAAAAAGGAAATCTGGAAAACAATGCCACTTCTAATAGCCCCTAAAAAGATAAAATACTTAGGAATAAATCTAACCAGGGACATAAAAGACCTATACAAAGAAAACTATAAAATACTATTGCAAGAAACCATAAATAAATGGACCTACACAAATGGAAAAACATATTATGCCCATGGATTGGAAGACTCAATATTGTGAAAGTGTTAATACCACCCAAAGCAATCTACAGATATAATGCAATCCTGATCCAGATACCAACAGTATTCTTTAACGAGATGGAAAAGCTAATCACCAACTTTATATGGAAAGGAAGAGGCCCCAGATAAGCAAAGCATTATTGAAGAAAAAGAACCTACTATATATATGAAGTTGCCATAGTCAAAACAAAGTAAAAAAAAAAGTTGCCATAGTTAAAACAGCCTGGTACTGGTTCAATAACAGACACATAGACCAATGGAACAGAATCCAGAGCCCAGATGTAAATCCATCCACCTACGGTCAGCTGATCTTTGACAAAGGACCAAAGTCCATTAAATGGGAAAAAGATAGTCTTTTTAATAAATGGTGCCAGCAAAACTGGATGTCCATCTGTAAAAAAACGAAATAGGACCCATGCCTCACCCTGTACACAAAAACTAACACAAAATAAACGAAAGACCTAAATATAAAACCTAAAACAATAAAGACCATGGAAGAAAAGATAGGGACAATGCTACCTCCCACTGCCATTGAGTTGATTCCTACTCGTAGTGACCCTATAGGACAGAGTAGAACTGCCCCCATAGAGTTTCCAATGCTAGGGGCCCTAATAACCAAATCAAAAACCCACTGCCATCGAGTCATTTCCAACTCATAGCAACCCTAAATGACAGAGTAGAACGGTCCTATAGGGTTTCCAAGGAGTGCTTGGTGGATTTGAACTGTTGACCTTTTGGTTAGCAGCTGTAGCTCTTAAACATTACGCCACCAGGGTTTCCTAATACAGGGCATAAATTCAATACAAACCGTAACTAACAAAGCACAAACACCAGAAGAGAAACTAGATAACTAGGAGCTACAAAAATTAAACATTTATGTTCATCAAAAGATTTCATTAAAAGAGTGAAAAGAGAACCTACGGACTGGGAAAAAAATTTGACTCTGACATATCCAACAAGGGTTTAATCTCTAAAATCTATAAAATACTTCAACACCTCAAAAACAAAAAGACGAATAGTCCAATTAAAAAATGGGCAAAGGATATGAACAGACACTTCACCAAAGACATTGAGGCAGCTAACAGACACCTGAGGAAATGCTAGTGATCATCAGCCATTAGAGAAATGCAAATCAAAACTACAATGAGAAACCATCTCACCACCAACATTACTGGCACTAACTAAAAAAAAAAACAGAAAATAACAAATGTTGGAAAGGTTGCTGGGAGATCAGGACTCTTATGCACTGCTGGTAGGAACGTAAAATGGTACAACCACTGTGGAGAATGATATCATGTTCCCTTAAAAAGCTAGAAATAGAAATACCATAGCAATCCCTCTCCTAGGAATATATCCTAGAGAAACAAGAACCATCACACGAATAGACATATGCACACCGATGTTCATTGCAGCATTATTCACAATAGCTAAAAGAAGGAAACAACCTAAGTGTCCATCAACAGATGAATGGATAAACAAACCAAGGTACATACACACAATGGAATACCATGCAACAATAAAGAACAATGATGAATCCGTGAAACATCTCAAAGCATGGTTGAATCTGGAGGGCATTATGCAGAGTGAAATAAGTCAATCACAAAAGGACAAATATTGCATGAGATTACTATCACAAAAACCTAAGAAAAGGTTTACACACAGAAAAAATCTTTGACGGAAGGAGAAGAGGGAGAATCACTAACTAGACAGTAGACAAGTGTTAACTTTGGTGAAGGGAAAGACAATACACAATATAGGGGAAGTCAGCACAACTGGAACAAACCAAAGTCACAGAAGCTTCCTAGACACATCCAAACACCCTGCAGGACTGAGTTACTGGGGCTGGGCTCCGGGGACCATAGTCTTGGGGGATATCTAGGTGAATTGGCACAACATAGTTCATAAAGAAAATGTTCTACATTCTACTTTGGTGAGTAGCATCTGGGGTCTTAAAAGCTTGTGGGCAGCTATCTAAGATACATCTATTGGTCCCATCTCATTCAGAACAAAGGAAAATGAAGAAAACCAAAGACATAAGGAAAGTATTATTCTAAAGGACTAACGGACCACGTGAACCACAGCTTCTACCACCCTGCGCTCGGAAAAACTAGATGGTGCCCAGCTACCATCACTGACTGCTCTGACAGGGATCACAACAGAGGGTCCCAGACAGAGCAGGAGAAAAACATAGCACAAAATTCAAATTCACATACACAAAAAAAAGACTAGACTTACTGCTCTGACAGAGACTGGAGCAACCCCTGAGGCTATGGCCCCAGACACCCTGCTAACTCAGAGCCGAAGGCACTCCTGAAGTCCGCCTCTCAGCCTAAAATTGTTGTTAGGTGCCATCGAGTCAGTTCTGGACTCATAGCAACCCTAGGTAGAACAGAATGAAACACTGCCTGATCCTGTGCCATCCTCACAATCATTGTTAAGCTTGAGCCCATTGTTGCAGCCTCCAAAGATTGGACAGGCCTATAAAACAAACAGTAACTCTTGTGAGGAATGTGCTTCTTAGTTTAATCAATAATATGAGACCAAATGAACAACACCTGCCCAAAAGCAAAGTCAAGAAAGCAGGAAGGGAAAGGAAAACTGGAAGAAGGGAAAGGAAAACTGGAAGAATGGACACAGGGAACCCAGGGTGTAAAGGGAAAGGGGGAGAGTGCTGACACATTGTGGGGATTGCAAACAATGTCACAAAACAACTTGTATGTAAATTTTTGAAAGAGGAACTATAATTTGCGCTGTAAACTTTCACCAAAAACCCACCAAACCCACTGCCATTGAGTCGATTCCAATTCATAGCGACCCTACTTTCACCTAAAGCAAAATAAAAAAAAATAAAAACCCTGCCTGTTTTTGTTTCAGCGGAGTTGAGTTCAGACTTAGTTCTGGTCTCTCTTCCCTATTGCAGTAAAAAAAAAAAAACCCACTGCTGTCGAGTTGATTCCGACTCATAGCGGCCCTATAGGACAGAGTAGAACTGCCCCATAGAGTTTCCAAGGAGCGCCTGGCAAATTCAAACTGCACTCCTTTTGGTTAGCAGCCATAGCACTTAACCACTACACCACCAGGATTTCCTATTGCAGTAGCCTTAACTAAAGTCATCTTTGCCTACTTAATATGTTGTTTTTAGGTGCCACTGTAGTCAAGCGTGTGCCGACTCATAGTGACCTCATGAATAACAGAACGGAACCTTGGCCTGTCCTGCACCATCCTCACACTAGTCAGTATGTCTGAGTCTTGGCCTTGAGCCAGGCCCCATCGGGCAGCAGACAGAATGGTCATCTTGTCTCAAAGGAGCAAGTCTTGCTACCAAACATCTGATGTCTTGGACAACTGGAAAAGCTCAGATGTCCCAGTGACCGTTGAGTCTCCCTGCCTCACTGCTCCCATGCTGTGTTCTCTTGGGCCATAGAAGCGGGCTTCTGCCTCAGTTTCCCTGTTCAGTTTTTTTAAATATTTTCCTATGATATAGAATAAATTAGAATAGTTGTAGCCAAATTTATTGTTGTTGTTAGATGTCATCGAGTCAGTTCTGACTTACAGCAACCCTGTGTACTGTATTGCCCAGTCCTGCGCCATCCTCACAATCATTGCTGTGTTTGAGCCCATTGTTGCAGCCACTGTTTCAATCCATCTGACCCTCTATTTTACCAAGCATGATGTCCTTCTCCAGGGATTGGTCCGTTCTGATAACATGTCCAAAATATGTGAGACGAAGTCTCGCCATCCTTGCTTCTAAGGAGCATTCTCGCTGTCCTTCTAAGACAGATTTGTTGATTCTTCTGGAATTCCACAGTATATGCAATATTCTTCACCAGCATCATAATTAAAATGCATTAATTGCATCAATTGCAAATTTATTAAGTGCTTACTATATTTCAGGCACTGTCTAAGCATTCTACATTGATTAATTCATTTAATTTGTACAAAAGCCTTTGAGGTAGGGACTATTATTTTCCACATTTTACAGAAAACTAAGGCAGTGGCCAAGTACTTGCCGAAGGTCACTTTGGAGCTGGGATTCAAACCTGAGTTGTTCGGCTCCAAAGTCTAGACTTCACTAGGATGAACGAATGAATGAATGAAAAAACCAACGAAAGAACAAGCAAGCGGCCTTGTTCCTAACAGAGTATCCTCAACATACTGTGGAAGCCCAGAGGAAAGGCCCCGCATGATCGAGTTAGGGATTAGGAAGGTCAAGGGAGGCTTCCTGAAGGAGGTAATGCCTGAGCCGAATTTTGAAAGATGACTAAGAGATGGGGCAGACCAAGGGGGCACGCCTGTACAGGGCATATAGGAGCACCGGAATGAAGGTGCGGGACTGCCAGAATCTGTAGGGAATCCCAGCAGCTGAGAATTTTGGGGCATCAAGTCACAGCAGGAGGCAGGGCCGGAGAGGGGATTGCATCAAGGCACAAACCAAGCACTTCTAGGCTCAAAGAGAAACTGTGGGGATTGGAAATGTCTTTGTGAAGGAGGTGGCAGGGCTTGGAAGACTGCGAAGACTGCAGCTGGGAGGCTGGACTGAGAAAGGCATTCCAGGCAGGGGAAACAGCATGAGCAAAACCATGGAGGTGGGAGAGTGGGAGAGAAATATTTAGGGAAGCATTTGATTTGGCAGGAAGGGAGGCGTGTTCATCACGCAATGACTGCTTCTGCCCTGTAGAGGAGTGGGATGAGTTGCCTCAGGGAGCCAGCTTTTGGTTCTAGCTGTGTGAACCTGGATAAGTCACTTTCTTTTCTTTTTAATTGTGCTTTAGGTGAAAGTTTACAGCTCAAGTTTAATTTCTCATATAAAAATTTATACACATATTGTTATGTGATACTAGTTGCAATCCCTATAATGTGACAGCACACTCCCCCTTTCCTCCCTGGGTTTCTGCGTCCATCCAACCAGCTCAGGAGCCACCCATTTGGTCTCCTGAACCTGCTTGAACTAGAAGCACACTCTTTTTTTTATAGTACTTCAGATGAAGGTTTACAGAACAAGCTAGTTTCTCATTAAACAGTACACATATTGCTTTATGACATTGGTTAACAACTCTGTGATATGTCAACATTCACCCTTCTTGACCCTTGGTTCCCTATTACCAGCTTTCCTGTCCCCTCCTACCTTCTAGTTCTTGCCCCTGGGCTGGTGTAACCCTTTAGTTTTGTTTTGTTTTATGGGCCTGTCTCATCTCTGTCTGAAAGGTGAACTTTGGAAGTGATTTCATTACTGAGCTAAAAGGGTGTCCAGGGGCCATACTCTCAGGGTTTCTCCAGTCTGTGTCAGGCCAGCAAGTCTGGTCTTTTTTTGTGAGTTAGAATTTTGTTCTACATTTTTCTCCACCTCTGTCCGGGACCCTCCATTGTGATCCCTGTCAGAGCAGTCAGTCGTGGCAGCCGGGCACCCTCTAGTTGTACTGGACTCAGTCTGGTGGAGGCCGTGGTAGATGTGGTCCATTAGTCTTTTGGACTAATCTTTCCCTGTACCTTTAGCTTTCTTCATTCCCCCTTGCTCTGGGAGGGGTGAGACCAGTGGAGTATCTTTAGATGGCTGCTCACAAGCTTTTAAGACCCCAGATGCTACTCACCAAAGCAGAATGTAGAACATTTCCTTTATAAACTATGTTATGTCAATTGAGCTCTATGCTCCTCGAAACCACGGTCCCCACAGCCCTCAGCCCAGCAATTCAGTCCCTCAGGGAGTTTGATGTGTCTATGGAGCTTCCATGACCTTGCCCTGTACAAGTTGTGCTGGCTTCCCCAGTATTGTGTGCTGTCTTACCCTTCACCAAAGTTACCACTTATCTATTGTCTATTTAGTGTTTTTCCATCCCCACCCCTCCCCTCCCTCATAACCATCAAAGATTGTTTCTTTTCGCGTGTAAACCTTTTCATGAGTTTTTACAGTAGTGGTCTCATACAATATTTGTCCTCTTGTGATTGACTTATTTCGTTCACAGTTGCCCTCCAGATTCATCCATGTTATAAGATGCTTTGAAGATTCATCATTGTTCTTTATCGTTGCATAATAGTCCATTGTGTGTATGTACCATTATAGTTTGTTTATCCATTCATCTGTTGATGGGCATCTAGGCTGTTCCCATCTTTTTGCTATTGTGAGCAATGCAGCAATGCACATGGGTGAGAAGCACACTCTTAACGAGTATTATTTTATGTTTTATAGTCTAGTCTAATCTTTGTCTGAAGAGTGGGGTTTGGGAATGGTTTTAATTCTGGGTTAACAGAGCATCTGAGGGCCATGGCTTCTCAGTTAGATCATTAAGTCTAGTCTTTTTTAGTAAGTCACTTCTGAGTGTCGGTTTCCACGTCTGTAAAATGGGAGTGATAAGCAATTACCTAAGAAGTTTGCTTAAAGGTTTAAAAATGAGAATGTGTTTGGAATAACCTTGCAAATCCTAAGATGCCCTCCAATGCTATACTGACATCAAAATTCTAGGGCAGCTTTTAGAAAAACACACATTCTGTGTGCCAGCCCAGATCAACAGAATCAGAAGGGGTATTGAAGACACATTCATTTTCCTCCATGTCTTCTCTTCGATAATTTCCTCACATGGTCCTGATGCTGTATTAACTTTAGACCTCCCAGCTTCTGACAGCTGGGAAGAGGAAAACGCAGCAAAAAAAAAAAAAGTCAGAGATCCTGGAAGTTCATGGAAATATATCAAGGTCTGACCCTTATATGAGGGACAGAAGAAGAAAGATCTTTTAGCTTTCTCAAAATGTGGGAAATGCGCAAAGCAGCCAAAGGGACCAACAGTGCTTTTTGCCTCTAGTCTGGAGAGTCCTGCCAGAAAAGAGATCATGGCCCTTCAGTTTGTGGTCTGGCTGGTCGGGTAAATCAATTAGAAGTACACAACACCCTACAGCTTACCACATTTGTATTAATTAATTTGTTTAAAAAAAATTTTTTTTCCTGCAGCTTACAACATCTTTGCATCTGTTTTAATTAATCTAAAAAAAAAGTTGCATTTCTTATTTTTCCCCATTTTACGGATACGAAAACTGAGGCTCAAGGGAAGGAAGTGACTTGCCCAAGGTCACACAGCTAACAAGGGATAGGGAGATGACTTGCACCTGAGACCCTCTTGTTCCAAGGCCCTTTTACTATATTACACTCTGCGGAAAAAGTACTAGAGCCCTGAACTTTCCTTCTAGCTCTGCAGAGAACATACTAGCTACTAGGTAACCCTGAACATGTCTCTTGGCCTCTCTGGGCCTTACTGCTATCAATCATAGAGGGTGTTTGTTGTAGGGATTAAATTATGTAATAATCGTAAAGTGTCCAGCATGGTCCCTGGCATGTGATGGCATTCAAGATGACCAAAAGAAAGGTAGAAATGATGGTGTCTACGTACAAAGGGCAGGAGCCCTGGTGGTGCAGTGCTTAAGCACCCAGCTGTTAATCAAAAGGTCAGCAGTTTGAACCCACAGCTGCTCCGCTCCATGGGAGAAAGATGTGGCAGTCTACTTGGGTAAAGATTTACAGCCTTGGAAACCCTGTGGGGCAGTTCTACTCTGTCCTATAGGGTCGCTAGGAGTTGGAATTTACTCCTCAGCAATGGGTTTATGTACAAAGGGCAGTGGCAGAGTAATGGAAGGGGGGGCCAACTTTGCCAGACAGAGGCCTCCTGGAGGAGGGGACACTGGACAGAGACTTGGAGAATGCAGAGGCATTCCCCTCCCTCCCCACCCCCACAGCAGGGGCTAAGGAGCCTGGGGAATGTATTCTCATGTGACTAGAGGACGAAAGTGTAGGATGTGGGAGAGGGGGTGGCCAGAACTGATGCTAAAGAGGTGTGTGAGGGGGCCAGATCACGTGGGCCTTAAATACCAAGTCAAAGAGTTTGGCCTTTGTCACTGAAAGGTTTTAAGCAGACAAGTTGCAGATTTGCAGTTTAGAAAGGTCACTCTTGTTGCAGTGTGGACAGTGGACAGGAAGGGGAAGCCTGGAGGTAAGGAGATCATCAACCAACAGGGGGCACCAGTGATAGAGAAATGGGTGAGGTTGGTGGAGATGGCCCACCTGAAGGCCCTGGAAGCCACCTTCCAGTTAGGGAAGATCAAAGGAAATGATGAATATGGAAGTGTTCTGAAACTGCCACCAGCCACCAAGGTGTGAAAGGTTATTTATCAAGTTTATGTTAAGCAAGAGGCCCTTTGAAGGGGCCTAGGGCCTCCAGCCCAGCAGGCTAGACCCTGCATACAAAGGGCAATGGGAGTTGTTGTTAGGTGCTGCGGGGGTGGCGTCGTTCGGTTCCAATTCATAGCTACCCTAAGTACAACAGAACGAAACACTGCCCGGTCCAGTGCCATGCTCACAACTGTTGTTATGCTTGAGCCCATTGTTGCAGCCACTGTGTCAATCCATCTCGTTGAGGGTCTTCCTCTTTTTCGCTGACCCTGTACTTTACCAAGCATGATGTCCTTCTCCAGGGACTGATCCCTCCTGACAACGTGTCCAAAGTATGTGAGACGAGTCTCACCACCCTTGCTTCTAAGGAGCTGTCTAGCTGTACTTCTTCCTAGACAGATTTGTTCATTCTTCTGTCAGTCCATGTATTCAAAATTCTTCACCAACACCATAATTCAAAGGTGTGAATTCTTCTTCATTGTCCAGCTTTTGTATGCACTTGAGGCAACTGAAAACACCATGGCTTGGGTCAGGCGCACCTTAGTCCTTAGAGTGACGCCTTTGCTTTTTAACACTTTAAAGAGGTCCATTGCAGCAGATTTGCCCAATGCAAATGTTGAGTGCTTTATCTTCATTTCTCAGACGCTGAGCTTAAGCCCCACTACCCAAAGCGCGTGAGTGCATACAAGCCCCTGCATGCACGTGTGTGTGGTGGGGGGATGGGTGATGAAAATTCCTAGACTAGTGGCAAGGGGAGGGGAGCCCTGCAGAAGAAATGACACCTCTACCCCCCCACTCTCAACCCCTGACCCCACGGGAGAAGAAGAGGCAGCAAATGGATCAGGTGGCCATTCCCCTGTCCCCTCCCCTCCCCAGCCTGCTGGGCTTTCCAAAGCCTACCTCTAATCCCTGATAAAAGAAACATCTTGGTATAATAATGGCAATACCCATTGCCCTCGAGTAGATTCCAACTCACAGCGACTCTATAGGACAGAGTAGAACTGCCCCATGGGGTTTCCAAGGCTGTAAATCCTTACCCAAGCAGACTGCCACATCTTTCCCTCCGCTATGCAGCTGTGGGTTCAAACTGCTGACCTTTCAATTAGCAGCAGAGTGCTTAACCACTGCACCACCAAGGCTCCTGACCTTTGTACATAGGCACCATCATGTCAGTTTGAGGACTGAGTTGCACCTGAGGCAAACCATAATATTTTCAATTGCCTCATATGCATGCCAAAGCTGGACAATGAATAAGGAAGAACGAAGGAGAATTGATGCCTTTAAATTACGGTGTTGGCGAAGAATATTAAATATACCATGGGCTGCCAGAAGAAAAAACAAGTCTGTCTTGGAAGGAGTACAGCCAGAGTGCTCCTTAGAAGTGAGGATGGCAAGACTTCATCTCACCTACTTTGGACTAGTTATCAGGACGGACCAGTGCCTGGAGAAGGTTATCATGCTTCGTAAGATAGAGGGTCAGCGAAAAAGAGGGAGACCTTCGGCGAGATGGATTGACACAATGGCTGCCACAATGGGCTCAAACATAGCAACAACTGTGAGGGTGGCACAGGACCAGGCAGTGTTTCAACTGTTTCGTTCTGTTGTACACAGGGTCACCGTGAGTCGGAATCGACTAGATGGCACCTAACAACAACAATCTTTACAGAAGCAAACTGCCACGTCTTTCTCCGACAAAGTGGCTGGTGGATTCTAACCGCCAACCTTTCAGTTAGCAGCCAAACACTTAACCACTGAACCACCAGGCCTCCTTAATAATGACAATAACAACCACGAAATCAAGTCCTCCTGTGAGTGAAGCTAATGCTTTACCTTAGGTTACCTTGTTTACTCCTCAAGACAGGCTGTTTCTACGGTGGTAGAAGCAGAGTCTCAGAGAGGTTAGGTAGCTCGCCTACAGTAATTCAGAGCTGCTAAGTGACAGGGTTGGAACTAGTCCAAGCTTGGGACCTCATAGTACCCTGATTTCAGGTCTCTCTCCCCTCCAGGTGGGGGGGGTGGGGGGTAGGGAGCGGAAGGGCTCTGAATCCTCCCTGAGCCCCCAGGCCTGGCACACAGTGGATGCAAAGGCAACGATTAGAGGATGTAGACTTAAATCAGCAGCAGCCCGTTTATTAAGCCCTGACTGTGAGGAGGGCGCTGGATACAAAAGGGCCTATGGTACAATTTCAAAGGCTGCTTGATGAGGAGTCAGAGCTGGGTGATTCCCGTCGGGCCTCTCAGTTCTGGAAGCAGGGATCCTAAGGGGGTGGGGGTGGGGTGGGGAGGATGGGCAGAGAGAAGAGAGGAGAGCTCTGTCAGCTTCCACACAGATGAGGCCGGACTCCCAGCCTTCTCCCACACAGGCAGGGTCCTCGAGTCTCAGCCCCCAGGATGACTTCAAGTGGCAGGAGGAGAGCTTGCAGGACCACTTCGTTGTCTGGGCAACATATTTGATTTTGTTGCCCTGAATCCTGGAGCAGTGGCCTCTGCTCTCTCACCACCTTCCAACACTCCCTTCTCCTTCCCCAGGCAGACAGGCCGATACACACAAGCCCAAGCAAATTTTTTTAATTAAAAAAAAAGGAACAAAGAAGTAAAAAGACTGGGTGTGCAAGCCTGGGCCTCTGTGTGGGGTGAGGGTGGAAGCATTGCCCAATCTCTGCTCCCTGGGGCTCCCTCCACAGGGGTCCCAGATGCAGGGTCAAAGACCAAAGCCTCCCTCTCCCCACTCACCAGACGCTCCTCTAATGCCTCTGAACCCCTTCCTCGCCCCCCTAGGGGGGTGGCAGCATCTGGGTGTGCAGACTGGGGGACTCACACATACACACACACCTCTCTTCTAGGGAAGGCTCTACCAGGCAATTTCTTCCCACCCCATCCCTGTTTTAAAAAGTTCTTTGGATGCTTTCACACCCTTTTTACCTTAAAGAGGGATATGAGAGAGGGTGGGCTGCAGTGGGAGGAACAGATTTTTACTGCTGCCTATACACACACACCACACACACAAACACACACGCACAGCTTCCTTTCTTAGAAATCCAACCAGAAGTTGCTGGTTTCCTCCAGAAAAGAATATATCTACTGGCTTTCTTTCTGTTCTCCCCACCCTGCTTTTCTGCCTAAATCTGGTTCTCTTCTCTCCGTGGGTTCGTCTTTCTGCCAGTTTTTCTGTGCTTCAGATTTTTTGGTGTCTCTTTCTTTCATAAACCCACTGCCGTCGAGTCGATTCGGACTCATAGCGACCCTTTCTTTCATATGTTTGAAAAAAATGTGGAGTGAACTCTGGAAGAGGGAACCCACACGTACTACACACCCTATCTCTTTCTTAGCAACAAGTCTCACACACACACACGCACGCACGCACGCACGCACGCACACACACACTCAGTCTCTCTCTTTCTCCCTCCAGAGACCTCCAGATGTTCCCCGACCGTGCGGCCATCTGCTGATACTGCTCTGGCGCGCCAGGGGGAGGGCAGCGATAGGGATGCAGGAAGCTGGGAGCGAGGCCGACTGGAGAGGGCAGAGCTGCGCACTTTTGAGACGCTCCCTACGGTGGAACCGGGGCTCCGCTGGCGGGCGGGGCAGGGAGCGCGCCAAGAAAGGCCGGCACTTTGGCGACGCTCCCTGAGGCACCCGGCGGCCGGCCGGAGCCGCCACAGGGCGCGGGGCGGGCGCGGGGCGGGCCAGGGGGCCTAGCGGCGGGCCGGGGCCGGGGGGCGGGCCGCGCGGCGGGGAGAAAAGCGCCGGCCGGAGGGCCAGCCGCCGGGCCGCCTGGGTGAGCGTGCCGAGGCGGCTGCGGCGTAGGCTTCCAGGTGGGTGCGGATTCCCGGGCAGGGCGGGAGTCGGCGCTGCGAGAGGAGGTCCGGAGCCCCCCGACCCCAACCTTGCAGCCCCCTCCGAGGGTGTGCAGCGCTGCGTGCAAGGGGCCGGGCTGGGCCGGGGTCCCGCGGGGACCCCTCAACTTTTCCTGGACCCAGGGCAGCCGCAGCGGCCACCGGACTCCCGGGGCTCGGCTGTAGTGGGGGACCCGGACCCTGGGGAGAAGGCTTCCGAGAGACAAAGGCTCTGCCCCGGGGCCGTGGGCGTGGGTCGGCGCCCCTGAGGTCTTTGTGTGTCTGCTTACACGTGCATCTCGCGTTTGTGGGTCTTTGGGAATTTTGTTCCGGGGACGTGCACCTCTGTCTCGCGGGACGCTCCTCTGCCTGTGCCTTTGTGTGTCCGTGGACGCGGCTCTGCGTGTCTGTTTCGCCCCGGTGCCCAGGTTCTGGGGGTCCGCCTTTGGTTGGGGGTGTTGGTGGGCGCATGGTTTTGTGTCCGCGTATGTGGTCTGGGTCTGCCGACGTGTCTGGGCTGGGTGTCCGTGAAATGTGTGCGTGCCGAGAGTCAGACGCCGCCCCAACTCTTCGCTCCCCTGCTGTCCACCCGGGCCTCCGACTTGGCTGCAAACTTTTCTCCCGGTTCCTCGGGCAACAGCCCGGTCCTCCTCCTGGCGGCAGCCCGGGCGGGGGGGCGCTGGTAGCCGCCCCCTTTTTCAGCTTCTGCGGTCCTTAGGACCGCGAGGGGACGGGGGTGGGGGGAGGTCGGCAACGCCTGGGATATGGCGGGGGGCCAGGGCTAGGCGGAGCGCCCGACACCCCCACCGAACCCGGCTGGGAGGAGAGAGGGAAGCGGGAGGAGAGGAGAGAGCTGCCCGACCCACTTTTCTTGGAGTGTGTGTGTGACTGAGAGAGACGTGTCTGCGTGGCCGAGAGGCCGGCCCCAGCCTCCCGCTCCGCTTTGAGATCCGATCCTATTTACATCCCGCCCCTGAGGTGGGGGGAACCAGTCCTCCCATCCCGAAGGTGAGAAGGCTACGGCTGGCAAGCCTGGTGTTGCTGTGCGCATCCAGATCCTGGCCCGCCCGTGGCGCTGGCTCCCAGGACCCCGAGACGGGCTGCAGGGGAGTAGGACCGTGCTGGTTTTGAATGGAGCAGCCACTGGTCTGCTGTACTGCTCTGGGCAGGTTGTGGAACCCCAGAGTCGCAGTCACCCTGTTATGGACGAGGGAGGGTGAGATGTCCTCCCTCGCGGCGATGAGCGTGTGGTCGGGATAACCAGAGAGGCTGGAGCCCGGAGCAGAGCTGAGAGTAGTGCCCGCCCACACTTGGCCCGGGTCAGGAGGTGACTCAGGAACTTCTCCGATCCTTCTTCCCCGCTGGCGTTGCCCTTTGGATATGACCAGACTTGCAGAGCCCAGGACTGGCCCTAGGGGGAGGGCTCAGAGAGGCCGGGGACTGCTGGGATTCTAATCAGAGTCGAAAACCCGAACACCTCCCTTCACCCAAGTCTATAACCTAGAGCTTTGCCAGACAATGAAGATTTGAGGGAGGGGCACTGGCCACTCACCTGAAAGGGAGGCACCATGGGCACTTTCCGTTCCCTCTCTGGGCCTCAGTTTCCCCATCTGGATAGGGGGGATGTTGACACCCTTTCTTTTCCCTTCCCCTCTGGCTGATTGCTTGAGATCCCAGACCCCTTAAATCTTGATGTTTAACACATACCCCGTTCTGACTTGGGCAATTCCCATGCACTAATTTGCCCTTCTGAAGGGGTGGGGTACTGTCTTCCACGTTCCGGAGGCTGCAGTGATATAGACCTGGAGCCCCTGGGCCCTGGGGCTGGAAGAGAGGAAGGGAAGGCAGCCTGGGGAAGCTGGAGTACACCGGCTTCTACCTACCTTTCCCCAGCCACCGTGTTGGAAAGCAATAGCTGAGCAGTTAATCAAAAATGAGTCAAAGGGAGGAGATTGGCAGGGTTTTTTTTTACTTATCTTTTAAGCAATAGATTATGGGTGAGTAGAATCTGGATCAATCTTCTTTACTTTTGGATGTCTTAAGTGTTCACCCATCTTTTCTCAGGACAAGTCTGAGCACCGAGGATGCATTGGTAAAGAGGGGGCTCAACCTACCCTGGAAGCCCCTGGTCAAAGCAATCCTAGGAGGGGTGCCATGGGAACAAGCTGAGGGAGGGTGCCTGACTGAGGGAGTTACTTTTGCTCAGGTTTTTGAAGTCCATGAATAAAAAGGGAGGCAGGAAGGGTCTCCCAAAGAGGGAACAGCACATACAGGGCTTCTCGTGCTTTGCAAACAGCACAGAGGTGGTCAGTATTGTGCACTATCAGATGCAGGGTCTTGGGGGGTAGGGAAATGGAATCGAATGTGAGGCTGGTAGGGAAGGCAGGAGCCAAGGCAGGGGCCAATTCACAAGGGCCTTGAATGCTAGGCCTAGGAGTTGGGCTTTGAAACTGTAGGCAGTGGGGAGCCCCTGGAGAGTTCACATAGGCCCAGCAGGGTGGGATTGGTACTTCGAAGAAACCTTCCTGTAGCTTGGGCATAGTCCTGGAAGCTTCGAGACCAGTCTGGAGAGTCAGCTGAACCTGGATTGTACTCTCACTCCATTAGCTTCATAGCTCTGTGGCCTTGGACAAGTAACTTAACCTTTCTGATTCTCAGTTTCCTCATCCTTGTGAGGTAGTAATTCCTACCTCATAGACCTGTTGTGAATGTTAAATAGGATAATGAATTACATGTGCTAATAAAAAGGAAGCGTGCTTTAATATATGTTACATTGTTCAGACATTTGTTGGGTTATACTGATAATTGAAGGCAGAGACAGCATCCACTGTGGTCCTAAACCTGATTTCACCTTGTGGTGAAGCCTTAAGTATCCTGCAAGGCCTGGGCCAATTGTTATCCTCCTCAAGCAGAAGGAAGCCTCTGGCCACATTTCACTCATCTGATTATCCCAAACTTCACATGACCAGGCCCAGTGCAGGAGAGAAGCTAAACACAGACCGTTTTGGAGATAGCCACGGACCTTGAAGTGGGTTCGTACCATGGACGGGACAGCCCAGGGACTGGGGACCAAGGGGCAGGGTGTCCCTTTGCTGGATGAGGGTTAGGTTATACTGGGAACATCGCAGAGAGGAGATGCCTTTTGAATCAAATGAGTGGGAGCTTGCATGGCAGGCAGAGAAAGGAAGGGCATCGTTGTCCTCTTTGTAGAGGGAACAGCCTGTGCAAACACATGGGGCTAGAAGAGTCCTAGGTCTCTGGACTAGAAAGCTCTCTTTATGGCAAGGGCATGGTGGTGAGTCCAGTTCTTCTGTTGGAAAGTGCACTCTGGTGCCCAGCATGGCTGGCGGTTGGAGGCAGGGGACCAGGAGTGAGGCTGTTGCAGCCAGCCAGCCCAGGAGGCCTCCTGAACCCTAGCTTGGCAGGGTGAGGTGACTTTGGGGTTAGGGAGAGGGAAGACAGTGACCTGTCTGTCCAGAAGTAGCTGATGGATTTTACGCCAAGCTCTCAGTTTATCACAGACAACACAACTGTGTCAGCCTGTTTAGGCCCCTGTAGACCTTTCCAGCTCCCCCTGTCAAGCCTTCTAATTCCCCATTAGAACCTGGTGAGCAACTTGTAGCCCCAACAGGCCCCTGGATGTGCACTGAGAGGGAATCCAAGGCCTCAGAGGACAAATTTGGATTCTTCTCTACCCTCTGCCTTTGCCTTGCCTCTGGCACAGCTCCTTTTTCTTTCCTGGCCGCTGAAATCGCCTATTAGTGTCTACGAACCAACACGGAGCACCAGTGTGTGCCAGGCACTGGGCTGAGTCTTCCCTGTACCTCATGTAATCATCACAGTGACCCATTGGGAGCTATGTAGGATTATCACCATGTTGCAGATGAAGACTCAAAGGGGTGAGGGCACACCCACATCTCAGCAGGTAAGTAGAGGCATTGGGGTTGGAGCCCAGTCTCCCTGGCTTCAAAACCCATTTCCACTACTCCACACTACTTCCCCGTGTGTCCACACATGCTACTTCAGACCAAAGGGAACTTTAAAATCTTCAAGAAGAAGATATGTTGGAAGGAGAAAATAGTATTGGGAGCCTTGCCGTTTTCCCTACAGACTCACCTCCTTGGAGTGAGGTTACTGGGCTTCCAAGCCCCACCTGTACCAGGGGCGATGTCATGGAGGAGGGCACCAGTGGGAGTCAGAGTACCTGGGTTCTGCATCCAGTCTGTGTTCTCACTGGCTTTGTGACTCTGGACAAATCACTGTCCTTCTATGGGCCTCTTTATGCAGCTTTAAAATAGCTGTGATGCCCTCTAAGCTGCTAACCTTGCAGGGTGGCTAAGGGAGAATGGTTGAAGGAGCACTGGGGTTGCTGAGAGATGTCCTCCCCTTTGGTAAGGTCATAGCATTCTGAATGCCTGGTGTATCTTCGTATGATACCCTTTCTGGGTCAGGCCCAGTGCTCAGCACCAAGGGCATAAAGGTGAATCTGACCCCATCCTTGCCCAGGAAGACAGACAAACATGTAGTTATAGTCCAGCATGCTCAGCACTAGGGTGTCATCCACACGTGCCCATTTGTAAGTTGAGGCAAAGTGGTATAAAGAGCACTGGATGTGGAGCTAAGGTGTCTGGATTCTACTCCTGGTTCCTGTGCTACCAATCTGAATGCTCTCTGTTTCCGTGTCTGAAAGAATAGGGACGGTAATCCCCATGGTCAAGAAATGTGGCGAGGCAGAAACGAGATGCTGGTGTGGAAGTGTGTGGTGAGCTGATGTGTTTGTACAGATGTGCGGCATTAGCAACACTGTTGGGGAGAGCCAGCCTCGGGTCTCCCAGAGTTTGGCCTTAAATTCTTTCTGCCTTGCGTTTCCAGGGCTGACTAAGTGGTTGAAAGGCAGGACTTTTATGAAATTTCCACCTAGGGATTTTGTTAGCGTCAGCTGAAGTGAGATCATGACAAAGGGGAACAGGGTAGGAGGCAGCACAACATTGAAGAGGCAAAGGCCAGCTCAGGAGGGTGATGGGACCCTGGTCCAGGCCCATAGTCAGCCTCTCACCTACCTTGTTCCTGTGCCAGGGCCTCCCTGTTGAGGTGGTGGGAGTGGGCATATTCTGTGAGCAGCACCGGGGCAGGCAGCTTGGGCCAGGAGGGTCTGAGCTGGAAGCCCTAGCCCCAGAGAGGTCTGGGAAAGTGATTAGAGAATGTCAGCACAGTCGCGTACCTGCTGGGTGCTTGGCTCTGCATCAGGCTTTTGAGTGGAGAGGAGGGTGAAGAATAACATGGCCACCGCCTTCAGGAAGCTTAATAAATCATCATTGTCTACCATGCATTAAGCACTTAACAAATGGCAAGTATTGAGCTGAATTCTTCACATTTTGTCATTTAATCACTTTGACAATCCTGTATTCTTCTCATTGAGGAAACCTATCTTCAACTAGGTTGAGACTTGCCCAAGGCTAGTAGGTGACAGAGCTGAAGTCACACCTGGGTCTGAGGCCAGCTCTTGACTCTTAACTGGTTGGCTCTTCACTCACCCAGCAGTATTTGCCAACTACAGGCCTGGCTCTGACCCCAGGTGTGGGTCAGGGACATTCAGGTGAAGAAGGTAAGGTGATAGCCCCAAGTTGTTAATACTTCAAGCTGGGAAATGGGTAGATAAATAATGGCAGAGAATTTACTCAGTACGCGTCTGAAGAAGGTATACAGATAGTGTGTGGCATGAGAGGCCCAGGGATCAAGGGAGGGAGGGAGAAGTGGTTCAGGAGCCCAAGTGGACAGAACAGGCTTTGTTTTTCCGGGGGAGGGGGGGTGCCAGGCCAGGCCTGGCGGATATGTGGTGCTGGCAGCAGTATGAGGCATCGGGACCCAGGGTCCTGCTCTGCTGTTTCCTTGTCATCACTGCCCCTCTCTGGGCCTCAGTTACCCATGATCTCCACGTTGCCTTCCAGCTCCCAAGCCCTGGAATTCTCTGACTTTGTGAGAAGTGGGATTGAGCAGAGGCTGAGAGTTGTTTCAGAGGTCGTCAGCATCAAGGCCATTTCTGCTAAACCCCATTGAGGGGCTCAGTCGGCAGAAGGTATAGAACAAGGTTGGGGATCACTCGCAGAGGCCTCTAGCACCAGGGAGAACTTGTTTCCTAGAGGTACAAGTAGAGCCCAAGAGGTTTTTTGGTAAAGGTAGTGACATGGCCAAAGCTGTTTTAGAGAGGTGTATCACAGCAGGGTCAGGGGTCACTTGGTAGGGAGACCTGCCTGGAGCCTGTTATAACCATACCATTTACATTTGTTTCTGCAGGCTATCAGCACAGCTTTTCTTAGAGCCACTGTGGGCCTGGGCCTGTGGGCACAGCAATGATTGAGTCATGGCCCCTTCCTGGAGGACCTTACATTATGACCTCCCAAATCAGGGTGGATCCAATTTCTAAGCCTCATCCTCCTGCCCTGATATTCTGTAACCTGTTTGGGCAGTGGGTGTCCTCTATCTGTAGGTTGGAGTTTGGAAAAGAAATGATGAGTCTTGGCCCAAAGATCCCATTCTCCCTCGGGTTTCTTTGGTAGCCACCTGTCTGCCTTTTTCTTTCCCCATTCAGGGCAGTCCCTCACTGTGTGTTCCCCAAGGATGGTGCATGGCCCCCTAAGGGAGGCAATAGTAATACTATTTTACAGATGAGAACACTGAGGCTCAAAGAAATAAAGCAAACTACAAAGGTCACACAGCTAGTGGCAGAGCAGGGACTAGAATATTTGTCTCCTGGGTTCAAGAGTTATCTCAAGTGTTAGTTATCTTTTACACTGTCTTTTATCCCCATTGCTAGTCTGCACCCCGCCCTACCCCCAGCATGGCCTAGCACAGTGCCTTGTCCTTGGTTGAGATTTAGTAAATGCTTTTGCTAAATTTTAAAATCCTGAAACGCTGAAGCTGTATTATCTATACTAAAGCCCTCATTGTGAAGCTGGAGAAACTGAGGCTCAAGAAGGGAAGGGACATGTCCAAGGATTTGTACAGTCCATGGCACAGCAGGGCTTAAGACCCAGGGCTCTTGACTGTCCCCTGGGACTTGCCTCACCGCCAAGCTTATCCACCCTGTCACCTCCCCCACCACCCTGTGAAGGAGGTGAGGAGGAGGGAGGTGGTACTTGGATGCCCGGTCTAACTAGCTGGATGCACCTTCTTGTGTGTTTAGCCTAGGAGAGACACAAGCACTCAGTGACTGCACACCTGCCAGGTTCCTGGCACTCTACTGGGCATTTTATACATGTGCTCGCTGGTCCTCACAGCAACCCCTTGAGGAAGGGATTGCTATCTCCATTTTAGATGAAGAAACTGGGGCTGAAAGAGGAAGTCACTTCCCGAAGTTGCACAGTGACTCCTGCTCCCTTGTACTGCATCCCCAGCATTGTAGCTCCTTCAGATCAGGAAGGAAATTGATTCTGGAATGACAGTTTTCATCTCGAGGGCCAACTCTGATCAATGGTTGGAGGCTTCCTAGAGAAGAGTTTTGCGGTCCCATCCAGATTCAACAGGAAGTATACTATGGCTGATTAATAATGTCTGCATCGCGTAGAGGAGTAGAGAGTTGGGAAGAAAAGGCAGCCTTTCCATTACGTGGTTTCCACCCCTTGGTGGCTTGTGTTTCTATAGGGGTGTTTGTCTTTCCAGACTGATCTTCACAGCCATCCTCTCTGAGGTTGACAGGACCAGCATTGCCATGCCAAATTTTCCGTTGAAGGAACTGGTCCAGATAGGTGAAGTGACATGCTCAGTCTATATTGCAAATTAGTCTTTGAGACCTCCTGGCTCTCAGCGAAGGCCTTTTCCTCTCCATGGAGCTGAGGCTGGTGGTTTTGTCAAGAGGAACTCGCACTATTCATCCCGTCCCAGGCCCATCAGCCCTGTTGAGAAACACATCACATTGTGGCCTCCGAAGCAATAACTGCTCTCCAGAAGGGCACTGATAAGAACTTTGACATGTTAGATACTTGTTTGCTGAAGGAAGGAGGAAGGAGGGTGTCAGGGGTCAGGCCCACCACTGGTCATCACCCCTACCCGCTCCCTTGTCTTTGGAGGAAAGCAAGGTGGCGCATATTTACTGAGCTCTCCCTGTATGTCCAGCAGCTTTCCATCACCTCTCCTATTATCTCCTTTCATCTGCACAACAGTCCTGTGAGGTGGATGTTAACTTCTCCATTTTACAAGATGAGACTGAGGCTGGGGACATGGGGTTGCAAACTCTTCTGAATGTTTTTATTGACTCCATAAGTTCCCTAGGAGAGTTAAACAGTCCTCTTAAACGGGGTGGAGAGAACACTGGGCCTGGAGTCAGGAGGCCAGACCATGAGCGTCAGTCCTGCCACAGCCTCAGTGGGGGTCCTCACACAAGTCACTGCAGATTCTCTGGGCCTCAGTCTCCTCACGGGTAAAGGAGGGATCCAAGCCCTGCTCTGTGGCCCTTGCAGCATCAAATGAGCAGAGGCTCTTTGTAGACTATAAAGGGCTTTGCCCCAGGAAAAAGCAGTGCTCCTTCTCTTCCCTCAGTCTCCTTCTTGGAAAGTTCTGTCCATCGCTTGTCTCCCAGGCCTTTTTCTTAAGGGGTGCTTGGAGCAGCAGTGCCAGACTTCAGCATCTCTGAGAACCTGGAAAATAAGGCACTCACAAGCAGGCCTTGGAAGCTCCCTGCCTTATAGTTACCCCAAAGGAAACATTTCCTCTGAGCAGACTTGGGGTGCTGGCTCTCAGAACTTCGGCTGAGGAGAACCACACAGCTCAAAGACCACTGTCCACCCTCTGCCTTCATCTACATCTTGGTCTAGAAGTTGTGAGGCCTCTAGGGGTTTTCTCCTGTCTTGTCCCTGCGGCCTTGACTGTGACTGACAGGGTCTGAGGCTAGGTCCACCTCAGCCACAGCTCTTCACAGTTTGCGGTGTGCTTCAGTGAGGGTCAAACTGACTTACGTGAGGAAGGCAGGGCAGAAATGATTGCCCTTTGGTATAGAGGATAAGGCCGAGGCCTAGAGAGGGGAAGCGTTTGGGCTGTGTTGGGCTGCCAGTTACATAAGCAGGAGCTCAGGAGGGGCCACTTGGCATTTAATAGACACATTATATAATCACCTTTGGGAACCTAAGAGTAATCTCAGGGCCCTTTGTGGGTGTTTGCTTAAACCCCAGGAAGGGTGGGTATGAGCAGATTGACTTGGCAGGGAAGGAGGGGCCTTTGGTGGTAATGAACACTGTGGTGAGGAACTCTTCCAGGGGAACAAAGGGGGCCTGAAGCAACTTAGTATTTTCCCTTTGGTTCCAGACATTGGAACACTCTGTCCTACCTCAGCTGGGACCAAGCCCAGGATGCACCTGGGCTGGGTTTAATCCTCAAATTGGCCTCTACAAAAGAAAGGGGCCAGGGATGGGGGGGCCCAAGCTGGGGAAGAGCCCTGCTACTCCCTGCCCCTGGGCAGAGCCAGAGTGCGGATCAAGTGACTGCCCCTTTAAAGTTTCATGTAAGGCTGGTAACACTATCCTGCTGCTCTCTCCTTCCCGCCCCAGTGCAGTAGGTGGCAGGTCCCTGGCCCTTTCCTCATTCGCCCATCCCTGAAGCCAGTGGGAGTGATGGTGGGAGGAAGACAGGGCAGGGGGCCAGGGGGCAGGGACAGGGCCACTCAAGATAAAGGGATCTAGAGTGAGGCTTGGTGCCTTCTCCCATCTCCCTGGCTGAGTGGCCACTGTGCAGGGGAGGGTCATAACCACAGATTGTCCAGTTAGAAGTCCTCATTGCTCAGCCTTCTCTCATCCTCATGCTAGCACCACTGAGAAGAGGGAGCTCAGACGTTATCCAAGGGAACTGCAGTGGCCGTGAGTATAGGCCTTGGGTCAGCAGATGTGGGTGTGAGGGCTGAACATGACAACATATACCTAGTACCTGGCGTACATGGCAGCTATGGTTAAAATTATAGAGAGAAACCAAGGTCCAGGGAGGGGAAGTGGCTGTGTCATAGCATGTGTCAGTGGGAGAAGCCCCTCCTGGACCCTATCTGTCAGCTGCGGAGAAGAAATTGGAATTGAGCAGGCCTGGACTCTAGTCCTGCCGTGCTTTTTAACAGCTTGGGTTGAGACCCTTTTCCTTCCTGAGACTGTTTCTTTACATGTATAATGGGGAAGGAGTCCCCAGCTGGTACAAATAGTTAATGGCTTGGATGCTAACTGAAAGAGATTCAAGTCCGCCCAAAGTTGCTTCAGAAGAAAGGGCTGGTGATCTCCTTGAAAAAGTCAGCCATTGAAAACTCTGTGGAGCCCAGTTCTACTCTGACACACACTGGGTTGCCATGAGTCAGAATCGACTCAATGCCAACTAGTTTTTTTTTTTTAATAAGGGGGGAAACAGCCCAGCTGCCTGTTCTAGGTTAAGGGACGGGCCAAGGAGGTGCTATTGCTGTATCACCTGGGGGCAGGGCAAGGGAGAAAGGCTGTGGAGACAAAGCCAGTGTGGGAGTCTAGACACAGAAGACCCAGTTGGAGGGGAGTATCCTACATCTGGTGGACAGGCCAGGTAAGGAGGCTCAGGCCAGTGGACCTGCATGGTCATCCACAGCCAGAGACGAGGAGGGCTGTCCCTGCAGTTCCACCTTTCAGGAGAGAGCCTGAGGCAGCCACTGCCAGACCGTGACAGTGGGCCATGCTTCCACCCTCTGTACCCTATCCAGACAGGAGTAGTCTAATTCCACTCCCACCTGGCTTTGTGGCTGCGTGTAAGTTTCTTAACCTCTCGGAGTTTCAGTTGCCTGTTTGTGAAATGGAGATAGAAGTACTGCTGTGCAGGGTGTTTATGAGACCGTGCATTGAGACAGCTAGCACAGCACCCAGCACAGAGTCTATGCTCAGCAGAGTGAGCAGAGCATGTTGACCCACCCTCTGACAGATTTCGGGCTGAGTCTGCCTGCCTTTAAGCTATGAGCCCCTCCCTGATGGGGCCTAGGTCCAGACCAGTCCCTGAAGCCTGGAACATTGGAAATGGGGAGCCCAGCCAAGAAACCACCTAGTCTAGTAGGTTTCAAACTGGGTTCCTAACACCCTATGGCAGGGATGGTAGCAAGCCAGGGGACTCCAGGCCTCAACCCACACATCAGCCAGAGCAGGCCAGCTTTCATTTGCTGGTGTTGAAGAAGGGGTCCTGCTGCTTCCAATTTAAATCTAGTCTGGCCTAATCCCCTTACCATGCAGTTGGGGAGACTGAGGTCTGAGGCCAGAGAGGAACAGGGACTGGGAATTTTGTGAGGAGCATTCAGGGAAAGCATCCCAGGAGGAAGGGAGCTGGTGAGATGTGTCCTTCTCTCCTCAAAGATCTGTTGGCAACTTTCTGTTGTGTCTAGGGACATTGGCTCATGTCTTATGGGATGGGGTTAGAACCCTCTGGTATGAGGTACCTGCTGCCATCCCTCACCTATGGCTCTCTTCTTCTAGCCTCCACCATGCCGTGGCCCCTGCTGCTGCCCCTGCTGCTGCCGCTGGCCGTGACTGGGGCCCAGACGACCCGGCCCTGCTTCCCTGGGTGCCAGTGTGAGGTGGAGACCTTTGGCCTTTTTGACAGCTTCAGCCTGACGCGAGTGGATTGCAGTGGCCTGGGCCCCCACATTGTGCCTGTGCCCATCCCCCTGGACACAGCCCACCTGGACCTGTCCTCCAACCGGCTGGAGACGGTGAACGAGTCAGTACTGGCAGGGCCAGGTTATACCACACTGGCCGGGCTGGATCTCAGCCACAACCTGCTCACCAGCATCTCCCCCACTGCCTTCTCCCGCCTTCGCTACCTGGAGTCACTCGACCTCAGCCACAATGGCCTGGTAGCCCTGCCAGCCGAGAGCTTCGCCAGCTCACCCCTGAGTGACGTGAACCTTAGCCACAACCGGCTTCGTGAGGTCTCCGTGTCCACCTTCACGACCCACAGCCAGGGCAGAGCACTGCACGTGGACCTCTCCCACAATCTCATTCACCACCTTGTCCCCCACCCTCCACGGTCCAGCCTGCCCACGCCTGCTATCCAGAGTCTGAACCTGGCCTGGAACCAGCTCCAAGCTGTGCCCAACCTCCGAGACTTGCCCCTGAGCTACCTCAGCCTGGATGGGAACCCCTTGGCTACCATCGGCCCAGGTGCCTTTGCAGGCCTGGCTGACCTTACACACTTGTCGCTGAGCAGCCTGCAGGGTCTTCCCCAACTGGCGCCTTATGGGTTCTGTGAGCTACAGAGCCTGCAGGTCCTGGACCTGTCAGGCAACCCCAAGCTCAAGTGGGCAGGAGCTGAGGTGTTCTCAGGCCTGGATTCACTGCAGGAGCTGGACCTGTCGGGCACAGACCTGGTGCCCCCGCCTGAGATGCTGCTCCAGCACCTCCCAGCACTGCAGCGCCTCAGCGTGGGCCAAGGTGTGCAGTGCCGGCGTCTGGTGCGGGAGGGCGCCTACCCCCATCATCCTGGCTCCAGCCCCAAGGTGGCGCTGCACTGCATAGACACCCAGGAATCTGCAGCCAGGGGCCCCGACATTTTGTGACAAAAGGTGTGGCCCAGGGCCACATAAGAGACTGCCGCCCTGAGCTTGCTTGGGTCCTGGGTAATTTATATTTTCATGTGCCAATGCCAGTGGGGACCCTGCAGCGTCACTGCAGGAGCTGCGGACCTAGGGAGAGGCTTTGAACCTGAGGCCAATACCCAGGAGCAAAGTCTTGCCCCTTTGTCTCTATTGCCCCCCAAACCATCAGCAGAGGGACTTCAATGCCAAATCAGACTCTGGTCCCTTCTTGCTGCCCTTCCCCAGTTGTCCCCAAAGTGCCTTCCCTCGGGCTTGGGCCGACCCGACGTGTGACAGGAGGGTGAAAGGGAGCCACCGCTGCAGGGCAGAGTTCAGTCCCACAGGGCTGAGTACCCCCTTAGGCCATGGTCCAGTCACTCAGGGGCATGAGTTTCTTTTATGACATAGCCTCCCTCATCGCCCAGAGCACAGGGGCCCCACCATCATCCTTTTCTCTTTCCCTGGAACCCTGAATAGAACCTTAGTTATACAAGGGACTGGGGAGAAAATCAAGTTTACCCTCCTCACATGACAGCTGGGGAAACTAAGGCCCCAAAAAAAAAAAAAATTTTTTTTTTTTTTTAAAGACCTAGAGAAGGAAAAATGATAATCTGAGGTCCTACGAGGGCAGAGCCATGACTAGAATCCAGTCTCCTGCCTCCCAGCTAGGGCCCTTTGCACTTTCCTGTCTTCTCTTCCTGGGCTTCCCTTTGCTGCCAAGACCCACATCCTGATGTTTCTGCCCTTTCCCTGTCGTCTCCAGGAGCAGTGACATTGGGGCAGGCAAGGGCCTCAGAGATGGACCCTGGGCCCATTGACCAGCTCTGTGGCATGAGCTAAGCCAGCTCACCCCTCGGAGTCTCTAGAAGCTTGGGGCATGCCAATCTGTTTCTTAATCTGGGGTTTGATCCCCCATCATCAAGACTGGAAGTGTGCCCGCTGACTCTCAAGGCGCTGCTTCTGTATGCAGGAATTGAGGCAGTCCTGGAGCCCCATATGGCCACAGGAGCTCCAAGGGGCTGCCTGGTTTTAGTCCCCATGGCCCAAGAGCCCCTCTCACCTTCTTGAGAATGCAGCTGAAGGAGGCAGGGTATCTACCACTCATCTGTATGCTTCAGCCCCAGGGTGGCATCTCAGCTTCTCAGCGCTGGGTTCTTTCCTTTGTCTTCATTTTATAAAACTTGTTGCCTTTTTAATGGCCTGTAACATTCAACAACCCTGACTCCCACCCCCACCCCTGCTGGCAGGGGACGACGGAAACAACATGTCATTTGTAAAAGAAGAAAAAGTTGCATTTGCTAACTTTTGTAATATTGTGTCCTGGGATGTGTTGGGGAGGGGGGCAGATGGATGGAAGCCAGCTGTCAGTGGGCATCAGGGGCTGGTCCCACAGATGCCTACAGGGCAGGGCTGGTGAGGGCTCCAGCCTTCCCCATTAGCCCTACCCAGCACCTGATTGGTCCTTGGTTTAATAAACATTGTAAAGAGTCCCTCATTCTGTCATTCAAACAGCATTCACTGATAATCCCTAGGCCACAAGGATGAATCAGGTCAGGACGGCACTGGGATGCTTGTTCTCCCTGAAAAGCCCAGGAACCTCCCAGGAGATGGGGAGTGAGGCGACAAGGAGGGAGTTACTTGGAGGTTGATGTGACGTTCTGCTGCAGCCTGGACCTGCCTGCTGTCTTCATCTTTCCACTCCCTGCCACCCCAACTCCATCCACCCTAGCCCAGTTATAGTCATGAACTTGCCAGGCCCTTGCACACCTCTGTGCCCTTGTTCTCAGGCTGTATCAGGTGGTGGGACACCTTTTCCCATCCCTGCCTCTTGAACTCCTTCCCATCCTAGTAGACCCAGTTCCTGCCTCTCCTCTCAGAAGCTTTCCCTGTGAATCCCTTCCAGTTCACTCTCTGTTCCAACAGTACTTTGCTCAGCCCTCCATCTTGGCATCTGGACTGCCATGGAACCCTACCTGCTTGCCCACTTCCAGTGACAGGAGCTCACTTCAGCTCATCTGAATGGCTCTGCTGCCTGTACATTATTCCCTTTAATTGGCCAATGTCTGTAGGAATACCCATCACCATCACCTTCAAAGACAGACCTTTTGAGATACCTCCTGGGTGCTGAGCCCTGCAGTAGGCAGGAAGATGAATCTGCTCCAGTGTCTGCCACAAGGGGACTGGATCCTGAAGGGGGAGAGAGAGAAGGGTGCCAACCGAAGATACCTAACTAACAGAGGGAGCTGTAAGCCCTGTGGAGGGTTAGGGAAGTTTCCTGGAGGCAGCTCATCTGCACAGCTGAGAACAGGTGGGCCTGGACAAGGGGGGGCTGATGCTTGGGAGGGGCCACCTGTGAGCAAAGGCACCCAGAACATTCAGTCCAGGGGTGTCATCAGTAAGGAGCTTGCCCATCTTGTTACTCAGGCCTCCCGAGGGAGCACAGGCCAGAGAGTGTAAAGCGGGTACCCACTGCTCAGTGCGGGGAAAGGCTGAGGCATGGAGGGTGTCAGGTTGGACCCCAGTCCCCAGGGTCCTTGTTCATCACCCCTCTCATATTCTCTGGGACCAGAGACACTTCAAATGCGGGGGAAGGAGTGAGGGAGTGGTCCCGGAGACTTTTACGCAATGGGACTGGGTTCTCCCAAAGCTCCGGTTGAACAGAGTCCTTGAGGGAAGGCCAGGGAACAAAGGGACAGAGCAGTGCAGAATGGGAGGCAGGGCTCCTTGCAGGGAGCTAGGTGGACTCTGGGCCAGGTCACTTTCCGAGCAGAGCTGCGTTTCCTCATCCCCAAAATGCGGCGGTCGTGGCGCTCCAGTGAGGGGATGGACGCAGTCACCACCCAACCGCGCGGGCTCACCCTTCATGGTGAGGGCACGACCCCGCACTTCCAACCCTGGCCTCCCGCACTCCTTACGGAGAACGGAAGCCCCTCAGGGCAGCCAGCCTCGCGGAAATAGGCGTTAACTGGCCGGAGGCTTCCAACCCGCAGCGCCACCTCATGGTCGCTTGTCGCCAGAGACCCCCAGATCCGAGCCGGTACTTGGAGCCAGGCCTGGGACCCAGGCAGGCCAAAGTGGACCTCCTCAGCTTGCGAGGCCATCCCCTTCTCCCCCGAGCCAGACCACCCTCATCCTGACATACTCGGCCCTCTTGGAACCCTGGAGCCTAGAATGAGGGCATTAGAACCTTACAAAACCACAGATACTAGAGAAAAGCTTGTTTTGGAGTTTACTGAAATCCAGTGGTTAAAATCCAGGCTCCACTAACCAGTGGTGTGACTCTGGCCAAGTAATCTCACTTCTCTGAGCCTCAATTTCCTTACCAGGAAAACGGGGATAAAAATATCTCCCTCCACAGGATTGCATGGAGTAAATGAGGTAACATTTGTAAAGAATTGTGTAGTCTTAGAATCCTATTTTTGACAACTGACATAGAATTGAAGGATTATAGAATTGAAGGATTATAGAATTGCAGAGCAATACTCTTTAAACCGCAGGAACTTTGCCCTTGCGTGCTTGGCACAGAGTAGACATTCAATGCATGTCATTGAGTTTTAGAGGTGGGAAAACAACTGAGGCACAGTTTGCCATCATGCACAGGCAGGGTCATAAACATTTCCTTACATCTCCATAAGTATACAGCTGCCATTTACTGGGCATGTTCCTTGTCCTTTGTGCACATGCTATCATTTCCTCCTCACAACAACACACAAGGTAATATTTTTACTGTACAGATGAGGAAACCAGCCTGGGCCTTGCTTCATCTGTCAAATGGTGATTCCCTCATTCTTGCCTGTCTTATCCCAGGTCCTGGGTGCTCTGAGAAGCCAGAAAGCACTAGGATTCCATTCATTTTTCTGTTGGAAATAAACTGGAAAGTCATCCCGCTCTACTTCTCTCTAATAAGACCATTGATTCTAGAACCTAGAGCTTAAAAAGGCAAACGTCGAAGTCCTTTTCTTCTTGGCCCCATTTCACAGAGGGAGAGACTTAGGTCCAGACAGAAGCAGCCCAAGATTGCATGGCAGGTGGTCAGATTCTGTGCTTCAGAGCTGGCTTCCTAATTTGTGAGACCCTGTGCAAAATGAAAATATCAGACGAGACCCCCTTGTTCAAAAATCATGAAGAATTTCGGGATGGGACAGCAAGCATTAAACCAAAGCCCAAGGCCCTTCTAAGCATGGTGCACTCAGGCTGCACAGGTTGCATGCCCATGAAGCCAGCCTTGCTGTGCTTTCATTATCCCATTTATAGAGAAGGAAGGGAGAAATGCCCAGGAAGGGTTGGTCAGGATGCAAGAGACTCTGTGTGAATTTGTGTGTAATCCAACCCCTCTGTAGCTCAGCGGGCCAGTTAAACTCCTCCAAACCCACAAATTTCATGGGTGTCATTCACGCCATATCCTGATTTCCCCAGATTGCGACGGCCTATGGGCCTTCAGAGAGAGGTGGCAGATGGAGACGCAGATAATACCACACACCAACGACCACCAGACTGATCATGGGATGTTTCTCTTGACAAGACCTCCAGGGATGTGTGGGGCAGAAATCTCCCATCTGCTCACTTTATCTACTTAGAGAATTGGAAGTCTACCAGTGCTAAAGCCTCCTCATACCCAGTGCCAACCGAGGGCAAGGTCTATGATGATAGAAGTCATAGGCTAATATGGCCTTGCCCATCAATGCTCACTGTTCCTTGTTGACTAATGTTCATCAGGAAGCTAATGTCCATCAATATACAATGCTTATCAATACCTGGGTGGTGCAAACAGTTAATGTGCTCGGCTGCTAACTGAAAGAATGGCGATTTGAGTCCACTCAGAGGTGCCTTGGAATAAAGGCCTGCAGTCTACTTTCGAAAGGTCACAGCCTTTGAAAACCCTATAGATCCTAGTTCTACTCTGACACACATGGGGTTGCCTTGAGTCGGTACTGATCCGATGCCAACTTTTTTTTTTAATCAGTACCTAATGTCCATTGAAAGAGCCCTGGTGGTACAGTGGTTAGGCACTCAGGTGCTAACCAAAGGTTGGTGTTTTGAACATACCAGCTGCTCCACAGAAGAAAGGTGTGACAGTCTGCTTCTATAAAGATTACAGCCTTGGAAACCCTATGAGGCAGTTCTACTCTGTCCGGTGGGATCACTATGAGTCAGAATTGACTTAACAGCAACAGGTTTTTAATGTCCATTGATGACAGCTTCCACCAATGGCTAATATCCACAAACAGAAAATGTCCACTGGTAGCAATGCCTGCTATTACTCAGTGTAGACCAATGCCCAGTGTTCACAGACAATTCCAATTATAATTGCATTCTATGTACCAATACCTAGATCAGTCCATAGCTCTATATCTAGCAATAGCAAATATCTATCCAGTAAGTCATATACCCTGTGTTTACTCTTCTCTTTCATTTAAGTACTGGTGGCTGTGTTGTGTTTAAGGGGATTATTGTGTTTGTTGAGACTGGCAGGAAATTCTTCCTGTGTTTACTCTTTAAATCCCAAAGATATCTATTATTTTATTTCACAGACCCATTTGATAGTGAAAGTATTCTAAATTGGAAGTACGAACACACATTTATGTTTCTTGATATACACAAACATTTATATGTAACATGTATATATAATTATTATATACACAATACAGGAAGACACAGAAAAAGAGACACTAGTCTGGGGACAGAAGTGTCAACCCAGGAACAATGCTCTAATTAGTTGATTCTTTGAAACAGTAACCTTTCCAAAGTTAAGCGATGAACTGAGGTATCAGCACTCCTGCTCAAGGGGAGGAGGACAAAGAGCCCTACTTCTGGCTGAAAATAAGCCAGCAGGTAAATTAGAGATTAAGGCTCTGGTTCAAGGGCTCTTTAAGGCCGCATAACTAGCCATTAAGGCACAGACTCCAAAGGGAGGTTGCCTGGTCTCACAGCCAGACTATGATGTTAGAGAGGCAGGATTGTGAGACTCATAAATAATGTAGGTGAAGAACAGAGAATTTTATATATGCTCCCCTCTCTACCAACAGCTAGGTGTCCCAGGGTAAGCCTCTCAATCTCTCTTTTAGCCTCAGTTTCCACATCTGTAAAATGAAGATATAGTAGCTACCTCATAGGGTTGTCGTGAGGAATAAATAAATTGATGCACTAAAAACACTTAGAACCCATAAAAACTCCAAACCCATTGTCGTCGATTCCAACTATAGCAACCCTACAAGACAGAGTAGAACTGCCCCATAGGGTTTCCAAGGCTGTAAATCTTTACTGAAGCAGACTGCCTCATCTTTCTTCTACGGAACGGCTGGTGGACTCAAACTGCTGCCCTTTCAGTTAGCAGCCGAGTGTTTTAATCCCTGTGCTACTGAGGCTCCTTCCGCTTAGAGCAGTACCTGGCATATAAGAAGTGTTATATAACAGGAAATAATATTTATTTTTCTTTTGAAAATTCTTTATTTTGTCAAACTTAAAAGTCTGCCATGGCACAAAATATTATCAGGCAAGGTTTCTTCAGTAGCCATCAGCTACCGGCTGGTGAGATCATAGAAATGGTTATACTTTCGAATTTGTCTGAAAAGCAATTCTGCTCTTCACACCACCAGTTACCACTTGCCATCGAGTCAATTCTAGCTCCTGGTGACCCTCCACACGATTACATTTCCAAATCACCCAGTGCTCCAGCTTCCTTCTGGCCCAACACTCTTAAACACACAGGGCTTAGGAAATGTTCTCGTGGCCCTTTCCTGAGGTAAGTTTACCACCATCCTTCCAGGCCTGGTGAAATGTCAGTCACAGATGGAATGTGTCGACCTGCTGTGACTTGAGAGATGTAGGAAAAGTTTGACTCTCCTCAGGCTCCGTAAGGTATGATTGTTGTCTGATGTCCCCCTAGATAGGCAAGGGCCCAGAACAACAAGAGTGTGATTGGCAGATGAGGATGAGGTGACTGGATTTGGTGTGGGAGTAGGGTGTTCTCTAACTAATAGGGGTGGGGGATGGCAAGAGGTACCTGAACACTTTCTCAAAACATGATGTGCCCTAAAATGTTTTTAAGGTGATAGGTTGATTTGACAGTTTTTAAGACCCTGATGTTAGAGGCAAGATTGTGAGATCCATAGAGAAGGTAGTTGAAGGATACATATCTCTCTTCTAACCAATATTACATCCATGGCCCCCAATGAACCACACCGCCTAGTAGTCATAGTTTTGTGTAGTCCCTGCCTCTTGAACCTGAGCTGGGCCTGTGACTTATAGAATATAGCAGAAGTGGCTCTGTGCCAGTTCCAAGCCTAAGTCTTAAAAAGTCCTGGCAGGTTTTGTTTTTGTGCTCTTGGGAACCCTCAGTTGCCATGACTACCCTGCTGCAGAGACCGTGTGAAGAGGGGCCCTAAGATTATATGGAGAGAGAGAGAGACAATCATTGAGTATCCCAGAATAGCTCTGACACCAGCTGACCCACCACCTTGATGCACATGAGTAACCACAACAAAACCAGCAGAAGAACCAACCAGCTGATCCCAGCCCAGACTACACAATCATGAGCAAATAAAATGGTTGTTGTCTTAAGCCATTATGCTTTGGAGTGGTTTCTTACATGGTAACCTTAGCAACCAACATCACTGGCTCCATGTCCCCCCAGCCACATTGCTCCTCTTCCACCCGCTCTATCTTCCCTGGTAAAGGAACTGCTTGGAAATCCTGGTGGTGTAGTGGTTAAGCGCTACAGCTGCTAACCAAAAGGTCAGCAGTTCGAATCTGCCAGGCGCTCCTTGGAAGCTCTGTGGGGCAGTTCTACTCTGTCCTCTAGGGTCGCTATGAGTTGGAATCGACTCGACAGCACTGGGTTTTTTTTAAAGGAACTGCTCACCTAGCTGTGGGACATGGCAGTGAAGATGCCAAGAAGATGCAAATGAAAAAGCCCAACAATCAGAGCCTCCCCAAGGATGGCCAGTCTGAAAGGACTAGGGAGAGTGGGACAGTTGAAAGGAAACAAGTGTACCTGGTATTTTACAGATGATGAGGTGCCACCCCACACATGAGCTCATCCCTTGTTACATTTTTGTTTCACAACCACCCAGCCAGTTTGGCCTCTTACCCTTTTGCTACATATTCTTCCCTCAGCCCCCTCCCTTGGGGTCAGACAAATGACTTTCGGGTCCCCAGAAAGGCCCATCCTCCATTCTTTGACCTTCCTAGGGTCCCTTCTCCCCATTCCTAGGCTGGGAACTGGAAGAATAAAGACATGAACACACCGTCCTGCCACAGCACCTTCCCCTTCCCTCAGGGGCTTTCCTCCAGACTGAGGGGCTCTTGGGAGAACTGAGGCTGGGTGAGGCCAGTCATTGGGGGGGAGGGGTGTGGGGGGCTGAAGAGAGCTGCTCAGAGGGAAGGAGTGGGGAGGTGGATCTGAAACAGGGTGGCACTCCCAGGGGATCCTGGGAAAGGCGTAGCTTTTGGGTTTCCCCCAGACTGTGGGCAAAGTCATACTTAGTGCAAGCTTAAAATACTCGCTCCACACAGACACAAACACTGTAATTCCCTGGGCTTGCCCCACCCACCAGTCAAGTCTGACATCCTGTGCAGACATATGAGGTGGGGGCAGAGGTGGCAGGGCTAGAATGAGTGCATGCTGGAGTGAGTCCCAGGTTCTGAACTGACCTTTCAGGAGTGAATCTACAGAGAACTTCCCTTTACTAACTGTTCCAGAGGAAGGTGACCCTTGAAGAAGCGCATGGGGTGGAGGGAGGGCAGGGAGTAAATGTTTTCCAGACCTGACACCCACCAGCCTGTTTAACTCCCACTTATCCTTCCTGTCTCAGCTTCCATGCCACCTCCTCTGGGAAGCCTTTTCTGACTACCTCTCCCATCCTACCCCATACTCCTTTATACCAGCTCAGTACCTTGTCCTCCCTCCAAAGTGACTTTCATCACATTTACTTTGTGTTTATTTTTCCAGCTTCCACTCTATACTCAGGGCAGGGGCTGTGCTTGCCTTGCTCACCAAAGGGTCCCCAGCACCCAGACTGGTGCCTGACACATGGTTGGTTGTCAGTACATACCTGTTAAATTGAATAAATGGGTCTGTTGCATCCATTTTATTGATGTTAAATGGAAGTCCAGAGTACTTAAGTGACTTTTCCAAGGCCACGCAGCAAGCTAGTGGCAGGGCCAGGACTACAACCCAGCTCTATAGACTTCCAGTGTTTGTTCCAGTTCCTCTGCAATGGGAACCTCTCTTCCCTGCTTCCTAATCCCTCCTCCCAGGCAGGTAGGACGACCCACACGTAAGCAGGTGTGTGCACTGACAGGCCTGAAGCTAAGATTGGGCAGGAACCCCCTCTCGGATTCCACCTCATCTCTCCAGCTCCTTGGTGGGGACCCATCTCTGCTCTGACTTCCTCCTGATGACGAAGTCGGCTCGCCGCCTCACCCACACCAACCACAGCCCAGTGGCTCTGATGGGGCCAGTTCCGCCTCTCTGAGCCTGCTTCCCCAGCTGTACTCTGAGTGGGCCTATGAGATCCTAAGACTCCTTCCAGCTCTGAAGGTTTGTGAACACCCATGCAAAAGACCGACTAAAGAAGAGGGAGAAGATGAAACACTGGCTGGCTGACTCCGAGCTGCCTGCAGCATGGCACAGTCAAAGCTCAAACCTTCACCTGACACCAAAAAGGCCCAGAAAGCTCCTTCATGTTTTCTTCAAATGGACCAAGATTTTACTCCAATGTTATATGTTTTTTAACTTTTACTATTGTGTGTGTGTGCGCGTGTGTGTGTGTGCGCGGTGGTGGTGGCTTTTCAGGTTTGAAAATCAGATGATTCTACTGCATCATCAGGTTTAGGCAACACACTAATGTTTACACAGATCTTACATTTTTCACTAATACCTCATTTGTTCTTCACAGTCTTCTTGTGAGGAAAACAAGGCAGAGCTTATCACCCACCCATTTTACAGGTGGGAAAAACAGTGCTCAGAAAGTCAGTAGCAGAACCTGGGACTTGTACTCAAAGGCCTTGTTCCATACTCTGTTCTCTTTCTGCTCCTCTGTGGCTGGCTGGAATAACTTGGTTGAAATGGCCAGGAAAAAAAAAAAAAAAAGCAAATATAATTACTTGGCCAGTAGACACGCCAAAGGAGCTTGCTTGGCCCTGGCAGGGGGTGAAATCATTTGGTGGGAAGCCTGTTCTCTAGCGGGACAGAGATTACAAAACTCTGGGACAAAGGCAATAGGATGCTGAGAGAGTGACTCAATGGATTAGGGCAGCCCAGGGGTGGGCCCCTCGGTCTCAAAGCTCAGGAACCGCCACCCCCCACTGTTTGGCATAAAGATACCACAGTGCTGGCCACATGGCATCAGAGATGGATCAAACCCAGCCCCTGGCCCCTGTGGCTTCCAATCCAGGTGAGGAATGAGACGACTGCAATATCAAGATGGTAAATGACTGTGGAGGCAGGGTCGGAATTTTAGTTTCCATCTGACAGAGGGGCAAGTTAGGGGAAACCTTCTAATAATTGAGCCGCAGGCAGACTGGAGTTAGGCAGACAGCGATCAGAAGCCAGGTCTCTTACTTGTCATAGAGCTTGTTCCCACTAGAGGGTGCTGCCTATAGCACGCCCCCTTCCTCTTCTGGCCCATTTACTCCTTTTCTTCCTATGCTGTTCCCTGAGCTGACTCCTCAGACCCAGAGAAGGCGGCTGACAGGCCTGGGGCCCGGGAGGGGGAGGCCCCACAAGCAGAAGGCACACTCAGAGAAGCAGAGTCTGAATGAGTAGTGGTTATCCAGCACAGTCACCGCTGATTAAATAACTGCCGACTTCTGCGTTTCACAGAATTTAAAAACAAACATTTATTCAGGGTTTTTTTTTTTTCATTCAACAAACAAGTTTTGAGTGTTTACTGTGTCCAGACCCAGGGACGGGTATTGAGGAAAGAGCAGTGACCACAGGCAAGGTCCCTGCTCTCATGCAGGTCATTGTCTAGTGGGAGGACATCAACAATAAACAAGCAGTTAAGCAAATAAGTGTTGTTGTTAGTTGCTGTGCAATTGGCTGTAACACACGGGGCCTTACGAACAACAGAAGGAAATGTTACACGGTCCTGCACCATCTTCATGATCGTCCATATGTTTGAGTCCACTATTGCGGCCACTGTGTATGTTGAGTGACTCCCAACCTAGGGGCTCATCTGCTAGCACTATATTACATGATGTTTTGTTGTGATCCATAATATTTTCATTGGTTAACTTGGAAGTGGCTCACCAAGCCTTTCTTCCTATTGTCTTAGTCTAGACACTTCACTGAAATCTGTCCACCATGCTGGTACTTGAAATGTGGTGGCATAGCTTCCAGCATCAAAGCAACATATAAGCCACTACAGTACAACAAAGTTAGGTGGTGGTAAATGCTATGAAGAGAATGAAACAGAGCAAAGGGGAGGTGAAGGTGCCAGCAGAGGTGACTCAGGGTGCACACCCCTCTGACAGTTGACCTGAGACCTGATGGAGGGAAGAAGCCAATCCTACGGGGATCTGAGGGAGCTTTTCTAGAAGAGGGAATTTCAAGTTCAAAGACCATGAGGAGTGAGTGAACTTAGCTTGTTCGAGATAGAATGAAAAGCTGGCCAGTGTCTGTGGTGAAGAGAGTGAGGCAAGAGGTGAGAATTGAGGTCAGCGAGGCTGGCCTGGTAGGCCTCCAAAGGGAGTGTGACGTTTCTTCCACATTGCACTGGGAGGCCACTGAGAGGCCTTTCAGCAGAAGAATGGCATGTTTTAATGTACATTTCACGGAGATCCTTGTGGCTACTGTTAGGGGGACATTCCATAGGTGCCAGAGTGACAGCAAAGAGACCAGTAGAAAGTCGCTAAGGGACCAGGAGAGAGATGATGGTGACTTGGAATAGGGTGGTAGCTGTGACAATGGAAAAAACTGTAGTGATTTGGATCTGTTTTGGAACTAAAACAAAACTCACGGATAAAATAAAAATTAATTAAATGCCAGGCACTAAGATATGCACATTGTATATATTGGTTTATTTTATGCTCACTAGACTATAAAGATATTTTGCAGATAAGAAAACCTGGGCTCAGAGAGGTTAAATAATTTTTCCAAAGTCACACAGCTGATAAATGACAGAGTCCGAATTTTAAAAGCATGTCTGTCTGAGTCTAGAGTTCATAATCTTCTAAATTCGTAAAATGGAAAGCAGAGTTTTAACACTGCAGAATCAGAAAAAAAGAAAATCCTACAATGTAGTCTCAGCTCTTAGACTCCAAGAACCAAGACTTGGGTTTGGCAGGAACCTGGGAAGGGACTCGAAGTTCTCTGCTCCAGCTGTCCAACTGCTTTGATTCTGGGTTCAAGCCCAACTCAGTCAACCTGTGACCAGGGTTAATTGGGAGCAGTTTCTAGAGACAACTGCTTGGTTGTTCTCCTGGCCAAGGAAGTTCCTCAGAGAAAGCTCTTGAGGTCCCAAGTCTTCATTCTTCCACTCCTTGGGTAGCCTGCTCAAGGGCTTCCAGCCAAGCTAGGATTTGAAAAATGGGTCCTTTGACCTTCCTACAGGCCTCTGTCCTGCCCCTCACAGGGTCCTGCTCAGCACAAGATAAAACCAAGGACTTCTTCATGGCAGATAGGGGAACAGTATATTCATCTTCTAAGTCCTTGGCTTTGTAACAGGGACCTCAGAGCTCTAACTAAATATATTTGGTTATGTGGGGACATCCAGACATGAAGGTAAGTCAGCAGGGAAAATATTCTGTACCTCAATCCAGATGGCAGGGAAAGCTGGGAGTACGTTGCTTTCCAAACATTCCTGCCACTTGTAGCTGCGGCAGTCCAGCTGAGGCATCTTACACCTTGGAGCTCCAGTTCTGTTACTGGAAAATGAGGACGTTAACACTATTCACAACACATTGACAACAAGCTAATGAGCTTGTTGTAAAGAGTTATCAAGGTAATCAGGTAAAACCCTACCACAGGGCCCAGAGCACTGAGGAGTTCAGGAAACGCTACCACATTCTTCCTCGTCCCAAGGCTGAGGTTGAGGGAGCATATCCCAGGAGAGGTCCCAGTGTCCCTTCTGACGTTCAGTACTGGTGCCACTCTGGTACTTAAATCCTTTGACTCTCTCCCTGCTCTAGTTCTGTTCTAGACCCAGGGTCACACAGCAAACTCAAATTCAATTTCAGTAAATGATTACTGAGCCCCTGCCATGGTACAGAAAGGAGCCCTGGTGGCGCTATGGCTAAAGTGATTGTCTGCTAACCAAAAGGTCAGCAGTTCAAAACCACCAGTGGCTCCCCGGGAGAAAGATATGGCAGTCTGCTTCTGTTGAGATTTGTGGCCTTGGAAACCCTGTGGGATCACTATGAGTCAGAATTAACTCAACAGCGTAGGTTTTTTTAGTTTGGCCATGGTACAGCACTCCGTTGACTCTATTGGAGCTGCCTGGACACTGGAGAACATTCTGGGATCGCCCTTTGAGGAGTGGAAGTGGTAAGGAGGCAGTGGAGATATCTCAGTGTCAAGCCAATTCTGGAGTCTTCTTGAAGCTATAGCCACCCATCCATCCACTCCTCACCACACAAGGGAGCCTGCATGTACTTCAAATCCTCCACATACCCCACTGCCCCAGAACAACTTCCAGTCTTCCAAAATCCCTCAGATCCCACCAGGAATCCCAGCTCTGGTTCTGCAGCCCTAAGGGAAGTGAGTCAGATGGGAGGAGCCAAGGAAGAGGATGAGAAGATGGAAGGAGACAGTTCCTGGTCTCTTGAAGAGGTTCTGGGGTGACCTTCTGCAAGTCCCTTCTCCTTTTGGGACCTCAGCTTCCTCATTTGACAATGAAGATGCCAGTCCCTCCCTAAACCATGTCAGGGCCACTTTGAGGATCCAGTGAGATCATAGATAGGAAATGACTTAGAGAAACCAGGGGCCTGGGTCAGATAAGAGGGGTGGTGCAGCTATTGCTGTTTAAAGTGATCTGAGACCCTCCTTCCTTCCTTCTCATTCATTCATTCAGTCAGTCATAAAAGCCCTCTCTCATGGCCAAGCCCTGGGCTAGGCACAGGAGATAGATGAATGAATCAGCCAGGGTACTACCCTCAGGAGTGTCCATGGGGGAGGAAGGGATAAAACAGATGAGTAAATCAGTAATTGAAGTATGATAAAAAAGAAGAAGAAGAAGTAGCTCAGGGGGGCTGTGGGAGAATACAGAGAAACGAAATCAACTCAGTCTGTAGGAGAAAGGAAGGGTTCATGGAAGAGGGAAACTTGGACTGGGATTTGAAGAAGAATAAGAGTTTGCCCTGGTGGACAAGAGGGAGAAGGGCATAGCAGGCTTACAAAGCAAAGGCATGGATGTGAGAAAGGGCTTCCACATGATGGGGCATGACAGAATCCAAGAAGAGCTTTCTAAACATCCATGCAAGAAGGGAAAAGGCTTCCTGGAAAGGAATGGTTCCCACCACTGGAGGCCTGTGAAGAGCTGGCTTTCTTTGGAATTCTCTGGAGAGACAGCATTAAATGGAGAGGCTGGAATTAAAGAACTTTTAGGTCTTTATTATCTGAGATTCTGAACCAAAGCCACTCCTGAAGTCTACCTTTCAACCAAAGATTAGGCCTATAAAACAAACAATAACACAGGTCAGGAACGTGCTTCTTAGTTCAATCAAATATATGAAACCAAATGGGCACCCTCTGCCCAAAAGCATAAATGAGAAGACAGAAAGGGACAAGAAAATTGGACAAATGGACACAGAGGTCCCAAGGTAGAAAGGGAAAGGGGTAGAGTGCTGACATATTGCAGGGACTGCAACCAATGTCACAAAACAATTTGTGTGTAAAGTTTTGAATGAAAAAACTAATTTGCACTGTAAACGTTCACCTAAAACACAATAAAATTAAAAAAAAAAAAATTCAGACTTTCCCAGTGTGCCAGAGGGCCTTCATCTTTCTGGAATTAAGCTCTTCAACGTCCCACTCTGAGCTTCTCCAGGGAGGGCCTGAGCCCCACACCTCATCCCTAGTACGATGTGGTTGGTGAGGGACACTCCTGGCTCCTCAAGATACAGCTGAGCTCCGTAGCTGCAGGGTCCTTCTCTCCTCCCCACCTCAAGGCCCAGCCCAAGGCCTGGCCCACAGTGGTGGCTCCATTACATTCTGCTAAAGAGGAGGGGATGGAACAAGGGGCCTCACTAGCTGTATATTTTCACCCTCCGAAGCCCATTAGCCAGTCTCAAACATCACTCTATAAGCTCTTTGCATGCAGAGGGTGTCCTGGGACTGAAATTGGCAGAACGCTCCTGACCTTTTCCAAGTGAGAAAGTTATTAATGTTCTCTGATTCCAGAGGGTCAGCTCATTGTTTTGCTCTTCCTTTCCTGAAAACCTATTAATGTAGGAGCATCTGGAGGATTTCAAAGTCAGCAACAACCTTGACAACTTGTCCAGTGCTCTGCCCAGGGACCCTTGGGCATTCAGCAGTATTTAATGGGCTCACCCAAGCCTTTCAAGAAGCTCCACAATTTCTAGACCAATTCCCATCTAATCATCCTGATGTCTTCTGAACAGATGTGGTTCCCAGCTCCTGGTAATTATCCTTCATCTTGCCTCCCTCTGTTCTGCACCTCTGTGATTTCTGTCCCCCAACATTGGCAGATGTCTAAGAATCAAACACTAAGTCATAAAGTCATGAAGGTCAGAGCTGGAGGGGTCTTGGGAGAGCATTGGGTTCAGTCCCCTTATATGCAAATTTATTTCAGTTCTTTTCATCTTCATTACTGAGTGACTCCTCTGTGTCAGGGCCTGTGCCAAGTCTGGGGGCACAGAGATGGTACCCGTTAGTCTCCCCAGAAGCCCTTGAAAAATTTGCTCACAGTCTGGGGGTAGAGACAGACTATAAACTCACCAAATTCATCTAATGGGATAAGGCTTCAATAGTTCTTGTTAGTTACCAGTCAGCTTCTAATCATGGCAATCCCACATACAACAGAACAAAAAGTTGCCTGATCCTGCACCGTCTTCATCTTCACAACTGTTGGTGTGCCCAAGCTCTTTGTTGGAGCCACTGTATATTTTGAGTGACTTTCAACCTTGGGGACTCATCTTCCAGCACTATATCAGACCATATTTTGTTGTGATCCATAAGGTCTTCATTGGTTAATTTTCAGAAGTAGATTCCAGGCTTTTCTTCTTGATCTGTCTCAGTCTGGAAGCCCCACTGAAACCTGTTCACCATGGGTGACCTGCTGGTATTAAAATGCCAGTGGCACAGCTTCCAGCATCATAGCAACACACAAGCCGCCACGAACTGAAAAACAGGTGGTAGAAGCCTTCAATATAGAGGGCTATATAAAGTCCAGGTGTGGGGAACATGGAATGGACAATTCAACTTCCTGAGGTCACAGAGGAGATAACATTTGAGCTGGGCTTTAGGGATAATAGTTAGGAGTTTTTCAGGGAGATGGGAGATAAAGGAATGACAAACATTTCCAGCAAAAGGCCTGATGGTAAAGAGCCTGGACTCTGGACTCAAAATGACTAACCAGCTCTGTGACTCTGGTCAACGTGTCTGTCTTCTCCCAGCTCCGTTTCCTTGTCTATAAAATTCCTGGACACCTGCAAGGGGATTGTCACATGCAGCTGTGCAGAATGCTAGGGTGCCTCTTCTATTGGTGCCCTTCACCACAGAGATTTGTACGTTTGTTATGAACATTTCCCAGCGGGTGGTAGTAAAGTGCTTGTTTTCTCAAAATATTATGACAATGTCTGAAGGATGGAAGTAAAGTATCTTGAGGAAGATTACCTTTTCTCAACCTGCACAAAGGTACCGAATGAGCTAGGGGAGGCCTGGCACCCACATATTGTTCCCTCTTTCTCATTTCAAAAGTGAAACTCTCTCTAAAGGCAGGGGTCGGAAGACGGCCAGTCTTCTTGCCCGCCTTGAGTTGCCCGCCCAGAAGCATTCTCAGCTCTGCCTGGGCCACTTTTCCCTGGGCTATGAGTCTCTGCCTGGTGGTGTGGGCTAGCACAGGACTACACAATGGTGTGGCAGCCCTGAGTCAGCTATTTGTTGATGCCATTTCTCAGGTGCCTGCTAAAGTACCTGAGCCTTACTCCGGACCGACTGAATCAGAATCCTTTTGGGTGAGGCCAGAAATCTGCTTTTAGTGAGGTTCCCAGGTGGATTTTAGGCCCATTAAAGTTTGGGAACTTCTGCTCCTTTTTCTCTCCCATGGGGTGGTCCCATGAGGTGGTGACCACCCTTCTCACAGAAGCCTGGAGGAGATGGGAAGGAGCAGGGCTCCTTTCCCTTTGCTGCTCTGTTCCCTGAGCCCCCTCAAGATTAGGTATCCAACTGGGCAGGGAACAAACCTTTCTTCAAAGGATTGAGACAATCATAAAAGGGGCTACAATGTCAGAAGGGACATTTCCCAGCACACCAAAGAAACCCTAGGAATCTTTCACAAGGGGGGAGGTCCCCTCAGAGCATGCCCTGTTTCTAACTTCCCTTCTCTTGCCCTGAGTTCCACCTCTTTTCCTCCAAGAGGCTCCTTCTTTCAAGCTTCTCCACTTGCCTTTACTCCATTCCTCAGAAATCCATTCCCAACCACTGGGAAAAGGTCTTAGTCTCAGGATCCTTCCCCCGCCCCTTCCCCCATACATTTCCCCAAGTCAGCCCCATTCAGTCTAGAGCAATGCTCTGCTCCTCACCAGGTAAGCCTGTCAGGACTTGCCCCTCATAAGGTGAGCACATCAAGGCTGGCACACACTACACAATGGTGCACCAAGCCCTGAGCCAGCTATTTGTTGATGCCTCTTTTTATTCCCCAGAAAACAGTCAAGGAGAAACAACTTCAGAATTCCAAGGCCCAGAAGCTCAGATGGGGTTCCTTTTCAATATTCATTTTTCTGAGTTAAGCACAATATCCCAGAGATAGAAGTTAATTGTCATCACAGTCTAAACCCATATTGAGAGGAAATATTTCTTACTAAGAAGCAAGGCAGGAGTTGGCAAGCTCCATGTCCTGCTGAGAGGGGTTAGTTTATTTTCTGCTCTGACTTGGAGTCCATCAGAAGAATAAAGATGCCCCATCCCTGTTTGATGTTTAAAGTAGTGTCTCTCTAGGCATAGTTCCCCAACCCCTGGGTCAGTGCCACGTGGGTTGTCAATCCATCATGCTGAGGGTCTTCCTCTTTATCACTGACCCTCTACTTTACCAAGCGTGATGTCGTTCTCCAGGGACTCATCCCTTCCAACAACATGTCCAAAGCATGTGAGAGGCAGTCTCACCATTCTTGTTTCTAAGAAGCATTCTGGCTGTACTTCTTCCAAAATAGACTTGTTCATTCTTTCAGCAGTCCATGGTATATTCAATATTTTTCACAAAACTACAATTCAAAGGCATCAATTCTTTGGTCTTCCTTATTCATCATTCAGCTCTCACATGCATATGAGGCTATTGAAAACACCATGGCTTGGCTCAGGTGCACCATAGTCTTCCAAGTGACATCTTTGCTTTTCAACACTTTAAAGAGTTTGTTTACAACAGATTTTCCCAAAACAATGCATCCCTTGATTTCTTGACTGCTGCTTCCACGGGTGTTGATTTTGGATCCAAGTAAAATGAAATCCTTGACAACTTCAACCTTCTCTCTGTTTATCATAATGTTGCTTATTGGCCAGTTGTGAGGATTTTTGTTTTTTATGTTGAGGTGCAATCCATACTGAAGGCTGTGGTCTTTGATCTTCATCAATAATTGCATCAAGTCCTCTCCACTTTCAGCAAGCAAGGTTGTGTCATTTGCATAACGCAGGTTGTTAACGAGTCTTCCATCAATCCTGATGCCCCGTTCTTCTTCATATAGTTTAGCTTCTCAGATTATTTGCTCGGCATACAGATTGAAGAGGTACGGTGAAAAAATACAACCATGACACACACCTTTCCTGACTTTAAACCCCTTGTTCTGTTTGAACGACTGCCTCTTGATCTATGTAAATGTTCCTCATGAGCACAATTAAGTGTTCTGGAATTCCCATTCTTTGCAATGTTATCCATAATTTGTTATGATGCACCAGTCAAATGCATTTGCATAGTCAATAAAACACAGGTAAACATCTTTCTGGTATTCTCTGCTTTCAGCCAGGATCCTACCGACATCTGCAATGATGGTTCCACATCCTCTTCTGAATCCAGCTTGAATTTCTGGCAGGTCCCTGTTAATGTACAGCTGCAGTCGCTTTAGAATGATCTTCAGCAAAATTTTACTTGTATATGCTACTAGTGATATTGTTGGATAATTTCTGCATTCAGTTGGATCATCTTTCTTGGGAATAGGCATAAATATGGATCTCTTTCGTCGGTTGGTCAGGTAGCTGTCTTCCAAATTTCTTGGCACAGTCGAGTGAGCACTTTCAGTGCTGCATCCATTTGTTGAAACATCTCAACTGGTATTCCATCAATTGCTGGAACCTTGTTTTTTGCCAGTGCCTTCAGTGCAGCTTGGACTTCTTTCAGTACCATTGGTCCTTGATCATATGCTACCTCTTGAAATGGTTGAACGTTGACCAATTCTTTTTGGTGTAGTGACTGTGTATTCCTTCCATCTTCTTTTGATGCTTCTTGTGTCACTTAATATTTTCCCCATAGAATCCTTCAATATTGCAACTTGAGGTTTGAATTTTTTCCTCAGTTCTTTCAGCTTGAGAAATGCAAAGCATGTTCTTTCCTTCTGGTTTTCTATATCCAGGTCTTTGCACATGTCATTATAATACTTTCCTTTGCCTTCTTGAGTCGCCCTTTGAAATCTTCTGTTCACCTCTTTTACTTCATCACTTCTTCCTTTTGCATTAGTTACTCAATGTTCAAGAGCAACTTCCAGTCTCTTCTAACATCCATGTTGGTCTTTTCTTTCTTTCCTGTCTTTTTCACGATTTCTTACTTTCTTCGTGTATGATGTCCTTGATGTTATCCCACAACTCATCTGGTCTTTGGTCATTAGTGTTCAATGCATCAAAACTATTCTTGAGATGGTCTCTAAATTCAGATGGTATATACTCAAGGACGCACTTTGGCTCTCACTGACTAGTTCTAATTTTCTTCAGTTTCAACTTGAACTTGCATAAGAGCAATTGATGGTCTGTTCTACAGTTGGCCCCTGGCCTTATTCTGTCTCTTGATGTTGAGTTTTACAATCATCTCTTTCTATAAAAAAAAAAAAAAATTTGATTCCAGTGTATTCCATCTGGTGAGGTCCACATGTATAAAAAAAAAAAACCCAAACCCATTGCCTTCGAGTCAATTCTGACTCATAACGACCCTACAGGACAGAGTAGAACTGCCCCATGGGGTTTCCAAGGAGCACGTGGTAGATTCGAACACCAGCCTTTTGGTTAGCAGCCATAGCACTTAACCACTATTTCCTCCACATGTATAGTCTCCATTTACATTGGTGAAAAAAATATTTGCAGTGAAGAAGTCGTTGGTCTTGCAAAATTCTATCATGCAACCTTTGCCAACGTTTCTGTCACCGAGGCCATATTTTCCAGCTACCAGTCCTTATTCTTGGTTTCCAACTTTCACATTCCAATCACCAGTAATTATCAATGCATCCTGATTACATGCTTGATCAATTTCACACTGCAGAATTTGGTAAAAATCTTCAATTTCTTCATCTTTGGCCTTAGTAGTTGGTGCATAAATTTGAATAATAGTCGTAATAATTGGCCCTCCTTGTAGGTGTATGGGTATTATTCTATCACTGACAACCTTGTACTTCAGGACAAATCCTGAAATATTCTTTCTGATGATGAATGCAATGCCATTCCTCTTCAAATTGTCATTCCTGGCATAGTAGACTATATGATTGTCTGATTCAAAATGGCCAATACCAGTCCATTTCAGCTCACTAATGCCCAAGATATCAATGTTTATGTGTTCCATTTCATTTCTGACCACTTCGTTTTCTAGATCCATACTTTGTGCATTCCATGTCCCAATTACTAATGGATGTTTGCAGCTATTTCTTCTCATTTTGAGTCATGCCACATCAGCAAATGAAGGTCCTGAAAGCTTGACTCCATCCACATCATTAAGGTTGACTCTACTTTGAGGAGGCAGCTCTTCCCCAGTCGTCTCTTGAGACTTCCAACCTGAGGGGCTCATCTTCCAGCACTATAACAGACAAAGTTTTGCCACTATTCATAAGGTTCTCACTGGCTAATTCTTTTCAGAAGTAGACTGCCAGGCCCTTCTTCCTAGTCTGTCTTAGCCCAGAAGCTCAGTTGCAACCTGTCCACCATGGGTGACCCTGCTGGTATTTGAATACCGGTGTCATAGCTTCCAGCATCACAGCAATACGCAAGCCCCCACAGTATGACAAACTGACAGGAAATTTGGCCAACTGACTGGAAGAGATCCATATTTATGCCTATTCCCAAGAAAGGTGATCCAACTGAATGTGGAAATTAGAGAACAATATCACTAATATCACATGCAAGCAAAATCTTGCTGCAGATCATTCTAAAACAGCTGCAGCAGTGTATAGACAGGGAACTGCCAGAAATTCAGGCCGGTTTCAGAAGAGGACGTGGAACCAGTGATATCATTGCTGATGTCAGATGGATCCTGGCTGAAAGCAGAGACTACCAGAAGGATACTTGTCTGTGTTTTATTGACTATGCAAAGGCATTCGACTATGTGGATCATAACAAATTATAGATAACATCGGAAAGAATGGGAATTCCAGAACACTTAATTGTGGTCATGAGGAACATTTACATAGATCAAGAGGCAGTTGTTCAGACGGAACAAGGGGATACCGATTGGTTTAAAGTCAGGGAAGGTGTGCGCCAGGGTTGTATCCTTTCACCATACCTATTCAATCTGTATGCTGAGCAAATAATTGGAGAAACTGGACTATATGATGAAGAACAGGGCCTCAGGATTGGAGGAAGACTCATTAACAGCCTATGTAATGCAGATGTCACAACCTTGCTTGCTGAAAGTGAAGAGGACTTGAAGCACTCACTAATGAAGATCAAAGACCACAGCCTTCAGTATGGATTGAACCTCAACATAAAGAAAACAAAAATCCTCACAACTGGACCAATGAGTAACGTCATGATAAATGGAGATAAGACTGAAGTTGTCAAGGATTTCATTTTACTCGGATCCACGATCAACACCCATGAAAGCAGCAGCCAAGAAATCAAAAGACGCATCGCATTGGGTAAATCTGCTGCAAAGGACCTCTTTAAAGTGTTGAAAAGCAAAGATGTCACCTTGAAGACTAAGGTGCGCGTGACCCAAGCCATGGTATTTTCAATCGCATCATATGCATGTGAAAGCTGGACAATGAATAAGGAAGACCAAAGAAGAATTGACACCTTTGAATTGTGGTGTTGGCAAAGAATATTGAACATACCATGGACTGCCGAAAGAACGAACAAGTCCTTCTTGGAAGAAGTACAAGCGGAATGCTCCTTAGAAACAAGGATGGCAAGACTGCATCTTACATACCTTGGACATATTGTCAGGAGGGATCAGTCCCTGGAGTAGGACATCATGCTTGGCCAAGTACAGGGTCAGCAGGAGAGAGAAAGACCCTGAATCAGGTGGATTGACACAGTGGCTGCGACAATGAGCTCAAGCACAGCAAGGATTGTGAGGGTGATGCAAGACCCGGCAGTGTTTTGTTCTGTTGTGCATGGCGTCTCTATGAGTTGGAACCGACTCAACAGCACCTAACAACAACAACAACGAGAAAATTAACCATTTTGAATAATTATCTCCTTGACCTCAGAAGGTAGTGACAGAGTCCAGTGTCCAAAGAGGTATGGCAACTAGCTCATGGTCTCTATAGGGGCCTCCCTGGTTGGCTGGCACCTAGCTGCTGTTGTGTCCTTGTCAGGTGCAGCTGTGCGGGAGGAGAGATAAGGGGAAGACAAAGTCTAACTTGACTGGTGCAGATGTAATTTGGCATTGGAGCTTTCAAGATAGGTGAGCAGTCTTTGGCTTTTGTCTTGCGGGAGGTTCCATGGGTCCCTTACAGCCCATCTCTATCACTAGGGATCTCCCATCTACTAGACACTTATGCCTCTTCCCTCAGCCCGGCTCCTGTCAGTCCACCTCTCTTAGTGGTTACCTGCCCCTCTGGAGGTTTCTGTTGAGCTGAGCCACTTTTAATATGACCATAATCCAACTCCTGGAAACGCTGGTAGCATAGTGGCTAAGAGCTACAGCTGCTAACCAAAATGTCAGCAGTTCAATTCCACCAGGCACTCCTTGGAAACCATATGGGGCAGTTCTACTCTGTTCTATAGGGTTGCTATGAGTTGAAATCGACTTGACAGCAACAGATTCTTTTTTTTTTTTTTTTTTGGTTTAATCCAACTCTTTCTGTGGGATCCACAGCTGGTCCATGGGAAATTCCCAGACATTCTTGCCTAGCCTGAATCTAGACAGTTCTTTAAACACCCCATCTCACAATTGTGCCACCAGTGGCTGCTCAAGCCCAGCCGCTCACCGTGGACATTTCAGGTGTGGGTCAGGGACCAGTCCCTACATCCACTAAATGTCAAAGCACACAGGCTGTATTCTCAGTGCGGTTCCCTGGAAGCCTCCTTCAGTTGGTTTAAGGTAAGAGAGATGATTCCCTTCTCCCCTCCCCACGTCGGGGTCAGGACAGGGGTGGGGCACGGAGGGAGATGGACGGTACAGCCAATCCTCCAGCCCTCTTTATCCCACTTCTTTATCTACTGAAAGTCAGCATCCTGTATATCTTCAGAGTGGGGGTTCTAGTCTCTTAGCATGCCCCGAGTAGGTTGCCTTGCCCTTAGTGTCTTCTCCTTGGTCTTTTTTGCCTCTGTGGACACTCTGTGACAAACAGGAGGTGGCCTCAGCCCAGTCATACTTCACTGACTCTAACAGCCTTAGATTCAGGACATGTGGTAGGTCAGATCTGGATTCAGACTCCAGCCCTTTGCTTAACAAGCCACGTGACCTTTTGAGTGAGTGGCTTAACTTCTCTTGGCCTTATGTTCCTCATTCATAAATTCATTTTAAAAATCCTTATTTCATAGTGTTTGAGGGAAATTTAGAGAGATAATATAGGGGGTTTGGCTTATAAGAAATACTCACTAAATGAAAATCATTATCAATTCATGAGCTTCCTGAGTTTGGCCTGCATCATGGATTGGATTGTGTTCCCCCAAAATATGTATCAACTTGGCTAGGCCATGATTCCCAGTATTGTGTGGTTGTCCACCATTTTGTGATCTGATGTGATTTTTCCTACATGTAGTAAATCCTAATGTCTGCCTCTGGTTAATGATTAGGTTATGTTAAAGAAGATTAGGGCGGGATGCAACACTTTTACTCAGGTCACAGGTCTGTTCTGTTGTAGGGGGAGTTTCCCTGGGGTGTGGCTTGCATCACCATTTATCTTACAAGAAACAGGAGACAGATGTAAGCAGAGAGAAGGGACCTCATAACACTAAGAAAAAGTGCCAGGAGAAGAGTGTGTCCTTTGGACCCCAGGTATGTGCACTGAGAAACTCCTAGACCAGGGGAAGATTGGAAGCAAGGACCTTCCTCCAGCTGGCACACTGAATTTGGACTTCTAGCTTCCTAAACTATGAGAGAGTGCATTCCTGTTTGTTAAAGCCATCCACTTGTGGTATTTCTGTTACAGCAGCACGAGATAGCTAGGACAGCCTGGTAGATGTTCAGGCTTCTAAGAGCTGTTTTGCAGCGGGATGGCTGGGGGTGTGGCTCCCTGAGGCACATGGGGAAAGACCACAGACATTATCTTCATACAGGTCCGAATTCCTATCCTGCCCTGTCGTCTCTCAGTTGGGTAACCTTAAACATCTCTGAGCTCCAGGTTCTATTCCTGAAAAGTGAAGACAATATCAAACTGTCTCAGAAATAAGCCCTCATTGGCTTCTCCAGGCTGTTGTGAGGATGAAATTATTCATCTCATGGCAGGTGTCTGGCAACAGGCCTGGTGCCTGGGGGCCTTCAGTGCTGTTAATTCCCTCTTTCTCCCTCCTGGAGGGGGGGCGGGGGGGGTAGAGGTGGGGTGGTATCTGTTACCTATACTTCTTAATCCACATAATTGTCTGGCAGTTAAATAAAAGAGTATAGAAATGTGTACTGAAGTATGAGTGAGCTCAGATCATTAGCAGAAAGAAAGGAGAGGCCAGAGGTTCTATGAAAACATTCTGGAGAATAAACCAGTTGTCGTCGACTCTGATTCATGGCAACCTCAAGTGTTCCAAAGTAGAACTGTGGTCCATAAGGTTTTCAATGGCTGATTTTTTCAGCTTAGATTGCCAGGCTTTTCTTCCAAGGTGCCTCAGGGTGGACTTGAACCTCCAACCTGGTGGTTAGTAGCAGAGCATGTTAACCATTTGCACTTTCCAGGGACTCCTCCTAGAGAATAAAAACAAAACAAAACAAACAAAAAAAACCCCACTGCCATCGAGTCGATTCCGACTCATAGTGACCATATAGGACAGGGTAGAACTGCCCCATAGGGTTTCCAAGGAGCGCCTTGCGGATTCAAACAGCTGACCTCTTGGTTAACAGCTGTAGCACTTAACCACTGCGCCACCAGGGTTCCCTCCTGGAGAATAAAAAAAATAGCCACTTTAAATTTCATCCCCGAGGAAGATTCAGAACAGCCTGTTCTCCTAAGAATGAGCCTGTACAATCGGTAAAGAGGGGGGCATGGTGTCTGTATTACAAGGAAGCCGTATTGGTTCATAAGTAATATATTCCAACACGTTAATATTTTAAAGCAGTCAGGAGCATGTTTTCTTGAAATTAAAGAGGAAGCTGCAGCATTTTGTGAATATCTTATGAAAAAAGCTGAAAATCCTACAGAAGCACCTTCCTCTAGTGTGACTAGTTGCTAATTTAGTGGCTTCAAGCACCACTACCCTTTCCACTATGTTAGGCTCTCTGGGGAAGCTGAGCGTGCAAATGAAGAAGCTGTAGCGATACTTCCTCTTGTACTTAAGAAAAAACAAGTGAACTTTTGAAGAGTCTTAGATCAAGGAGCCCTGGTGGTGCAATGGTTAAGCTTTCAGCTGCTAACCAAAAGGATAGTTTGAGCCCACCTAGCTGCTCTGCAGAGGAAAGACCTAATCATTTGCTCCCATGAAGATTACAGCCAAGAAAATCCCATAGGGCAGTTGTACTCTGTCACATGGGGTCGCTATGAGTCGGAGTCAGTCAGACAGCACCCAACAACAACAAATTTCAGATCAGCTTTTTCACTTTAATGAATCCGGTTTCTATTAGAAGTGAATGCCATAAAGGCCCTACACCTGGGAGGAAGCCCAGACCATAAGTTTAACACTGAAATGAAGGGGCCGTGATGCTGGACGCAAATGCTGGAATCGATTTAGCTGTGTTGCCGTCTTATTAGGACTGGTACTGCTTTTGTTAGAGCTCTGTTTACAAAGACCCATTGGTTTTAAGTGATCTGCCCCAAACTTACTTTTCTCTCAAGCCCTATAATTTTTACACCATGGGATTCTGCAAAAGGGTTTTTTTTTTTTTTTTGCTTTGCTTTGAGTTATATGGCATTGTGGCAGAAATGCCCATATCAGTATCCCATGGGTGAATCAGGACTATCCAAAACTCTAAGAAGCAAAGCTAAAGTGCTTTTAGAGTAGTTCATTTTCCCTCCATCAGAAGTTTTCCCAGACTTAGTGAAACTCATATCAACAGGACAAGAAAGTACTCCTCACAGAAAAAAAAAAAGAAACTCAGATATCACCTCCTCCAGGAAGCCCTCCCTGCAGCCTTTGTCTGGCTGGGTTAGGTGCCCCTTCCTGGGCTCACCCAGCTTCCTGTATTTCCCTCAATATCAGCTCAAGTTACATTATGTGGTCATTGCCTATGTCTGTATCTGCTCCAACCTCCCAACCTGGTCTCATCGGTCTTCGGGTATCCAGGACCCTGTACAAGGCCAGGCACTGAGGTGGTATCAGGAAGTGTTGTGACCTCAACAGAGTGATGTAGGAGCATGATTTGGGGGCTGGAGAATGTAATAGTGTGATTATTGGCTATACTTTCGGTCAGTGAGAATTTATTTCAGAGACAGTTTATCATTGTAAGCCATTTAGTAAGCCTTGTGTAAACAGTTTTATAAAGCTTGTGAAATATTTCAGCTTTGTTTACTAGCTCTGGCCCAGGCTTTCCTGAGCCTTGGGCTGCTGTGTGGACGCATAGGCAACCTAGGCCAGGACCCAGAATGCTGCATGTGGACAATGGATAAAACAGAAGCAGCAGAGATGGGAGGATTAAAAAGCACTGGAACATAAATTTTGTTCTAAGCCACACTCTGCCATTCACATGATGTGTGACCTGGAGAGTCACTTTCTCTCTCTGGGCTTCAGCTTCCTCATCTGTAAGGTGAGAGCCTTAGAGTAGATTCCTCCATTTGTTCAGCAAACACATCCTGACCTTCAGAACCTGTGCAGCTTCCACAGATGAAAAGTGATGAAGACAAGGCTTCCCTCAGAAAGTTACAGTCTGGAGAGTCAAAGAGACTACCAATCACAAGATCCCTTGATGGAGGGAGGAGGAATTAGCATTTATTGAACACCAACTACATCTCAGGAACTTTAAAATACCCAAAATCTAATTTAATGCCTCCACACAAAAAAAAAGGTAGGCATTATTACTCCCATTTTACAGCTGCATCAACTAAGGTTGATGTGGTTAAGTGTCCAATATATGCTCATGGAGCTAGAAAGCAACAGAGCTGGCATTTGAACCCAGGTCAACCTGACTTTAAAGTCTAAGATGGTTCCCACCCAATTGAACAGTCCAAGACTTCATGATGAAAAAAGAAAAAGATTAGTTCTGAGGAGTACATGATCTTTTCTTTACTTAGATCTGGGCTTTTAATTATTAAAAAAGGGAAGAAAAAAATTTTCTGACTCAAGAATGGGTGATATCCTGTCCCAGATTATGTGTTACAAAAAGCTGAAAGATGGCTTGTCCATTCACTTATTCATTCAATAAATACTTATTGAGCGCTACCACATATTCACCAGGCTCTGTTCTAGGCACAGGATATACCATAATGAACCAACACTGTCAAGATCTCCTCTGCTGTCATGGAATTGACATTGTACCAGGGTTTAAGAAAACAGATGATAAAGGTATAAACAAATAAATAAGATGATTTCAGTTTATTATAAGTTCTTGGAAGACTGTAAACTAGGAGAAGCAACATGAAGTGATTGGGGGACCACATACATACATTAAAAAAAAAAAAATTAGGGTAGTTAAAAAGATCCCTCCAAGGAAATGAGATTTGAGCTAAGAAGGAGCCAGCCATGTGATGACCTAGGGAAAGTAGTTCCTTGGCTGAAGGAACAAAGGCCGTGAAGTAGGAACATACCTAACTATTTAAGGAACAGAAAGGAGGCCAGTGTGGCTGAAGCAGATTGAAGACAGGGACAGAAAATGAGGTGGGAGGGAAGTGGGATCATTTGGGGCCATGGCATGGAGTTTAAAAAGCAAGGAAAGTCATTGGACAGATGTCAGGAGGGTAGTGACATTCGATGTTGGAGATGACAGGAACCTTAGGAATGCTCTGGCACCTCACATCAACCCAGCTGAAGAGATCAGTCCAGATACCCAACAGAGTCCGTTAGTGCTGGATCCAAGAACTAGTGGTAGACCCTGGTCTCCCAACACCCTCAGGGTGTTAAAACAGAGCTTTTAGCCAAACCAGTGACACCCAGTCTGTAACGTAACTGCTCATGCTACCACCTTGCCCAGGCCACCATCAGGTCAATCTCCTGATCAATTGCACCTACCTCCACTGGTCTCCTTACAGCCACATTTACTCACCTAAAGTTGGTCTATACAGCAGGCATTATGATTAGATTATGTCATTTCTCTGCTCAAAACCCTCCAGCAGCTCCTCTGTACTTCACTGTTCCTTTTTACTTCTTTGTCTTATCGGACGTGAGAGCCTGGACCTTGTTTTAGACATTCTTGGATCCTCAGTGTATACAGAATTTGGCACGTAATAGAAGCTCAGTAACTGCGGAACAAATAAACAGGTGTAAATATAAAATCCTGAGAACAAGCAGATTGTGTGATTTGATTTATGTCTATGTTGGAGAGTCTATCTGGTTATTCAGACAGATGTTTATGTATAGTGCAGTAGTTAAGAGCATGGGCTTTGAGCTAAACTTTAAAAGGAGCCCTGGTGACACAAATGATTAAGTGCTCAGCAGCTAACTAAAAAGTTGGTGGTTCAAACCCACCCAGAGGCCCCACAGGAGAAAGACCTGGTGATCTATTTCCGTAATATTACGGACAAGAACACCCCATGGGGCAGTTCTACTCTGTCAAATGGAGTCACTATGAGTCCAAATCGACTAAAAGGCACTCAACCACAACACCTGGGTTCAAATCCTGCCTCTATCACTTACCAGTGGTTTGACATTGGATAAATTACCTCTTTGTGTCTGTTTCTATATAATAGGGACAATAATAGTAATTGTTGTGAAAAGAAGTTAGTATACATAAAGCACCTAGAACAATTCTTGCTACCTTCCAGTGGTTAGTCATTGATGTCGTTATTGTTATCTACATATGCAGTGAGGAAAATGAAAGCAGGGAAGGTCTGGATGGCTTCAATGGAGACTCCTCATAGGAGACAAAGAACTGGCTTTGAAGGGTCCCCCTAACTAGCTGCTGACCTTGGGCCTTCACCCTTCAGAGCCTGTTTCTTATCTGAAAGATGGAGATGGTCTTACATAGCTCATTTGACTGTAGCTTTGATATTAAATGAGATAAAGTTTCTGGCACAGTGCCTAGCACCTAATCCAAAGGGAAATAAATGTTGGTTCTTTTCTTCTTCTACTAGCCTGCGAGCCCACCAAGCTCAGGATTTTTGTTAATTGCGCTTGAAACTCCCACACTGTCTGAACCCAGCACAGAGCCTGGCACATGTTAGGCAAACATACATTTGAGTAGGCTGCATTTCACAATCTGTCCCCTCAGTTTTGCTCTTTTTTGCCAGAAACCTTATCTAGAGCATCATCAACTCTTGTGGCAACAATGCCAATAGCCACCTACTAATCTCCTCGTTCAGAGAAGGGCTTGTCCCCCTAGGTGTACTGACCATGGCACCAGATTGTTTTTCTAAAGCACACTCAGACTACGACTCTGCCTTGCTCAGAAGCCTTTGTGAACATCTATGGCTGACTCAACCCACCCCTATGCCTTAGGCTGATGATTGAAGCTCATTACAGTCCAGCCCCGGCTGCCCTTGCCATGCCCTTTCTTTCTCCCCTTCTAACCCTACAACCCCCTCCACCATGGCTACCAGACCGAACCACAGCTTCTTGGCTGTGGTATCACTGTGCCCTTGCTCACACTCTTCCCACTGCCTGAAGTGTCCTCCTCAGAGCATCACACACTCCATATTTCAAGGTCCCACTTTGCCAGCTCTCCATCTGGCCTTGCCCAATGCCACAAGCTAGAAGTGTCCCTCCTGCTCCTAAGTTCTTACAGCACTTGTCCATAGTGCTCCTTGCACACTGGCCACTTCAGACCTTGCATTGTGGCCACTCAGTAAACATGGGATAGAAGAATGAGTGTTTACCTTCCCACAGTAAGTAAGGGCAAGGGACAAGTTTCGTTCGTCTTTGCTCCTCTCCTCTCTTAAACACATTCATATATGCTTTCTTGAACACAGCAGGAGCATAATAACCTAGTCACCTAGTCTTTTCTGTTCTAATTTGGAAAGGTCTCCAGAATCAGTCTCCAGCTCCCAATTCTGCTGCTAATGCCTTGAGTCAGACCACACCATCTTTCCCTGTTACAACAACTTCACAACAGGTCTCCCAACCTCCAGTCTCCCATCTTTCCTTCTAAGCCCCACCCAGACTTTCAGAGTGATCATTCTAAAATGAAAATCTTCCTCTGCTGAAAACCTTCCATTAGCTCCCACTGCTACAAGATAAAGCCTCAGCTGCCTTCCCCTTCTGCTTAATCTTTGCTCCCCCATTTCCTCTCTCTCCCTACAGATACCTCCTTGCACTCTTCCTGAACAACTCATAATGCCATAGACAAACCTATGCTGATCCATGCTGCCGTGTCTTGGCATACACTGTTTCCTCTTCTTGAAGTGACACCCCTACCTCCACTCCCCATCAGCCCATCATCTGATAAACAGCTGCCCATGCCTCAAAACCCAGTTCTTACAAGAGCTTCCTCATTGAAGGAGGAGAAGGCTGACTCCAAGAGTCACACTGACCATATATTCACCCAACAAGTATTATTGGGCATTCACTATGTGCCAGCCAGTCCCTCCAGGCAACTGCTGTAGCCGTCAGGTTCACCCCATGGTGATACGAACTGTGCTCATAGCTGTCTACTTTCCTAGCCTGGGAGCCTTCAGGTCAGGGGCTGCGGCAGCTCAAGGCACTGAGTTGCCTTGCACATGTAGGGGATCCAGAAATGAACTGCACTGCATATAGCAGTAAGTGAGAGAGGAAATCGAGTAGGGAATAGAGCAGGACAACTGTCACAACCCCACCCAAGGCTGCCGGCACCTGTTGCATCTTATTTTGGAACCCAGGATCTTACGGATCTACAAAAGGATGCTTCAGCTTTGGCTGCCCTACAGCTCCTGCTTGGGCTCAGGTTGAGTGCTTGTCAGTGGCCAAGTCTTCGGGAAATTCTGTGCAACCTCTAAAATGCTGGACCAATGAAGATGTTATACAGGCTGCTGACAACCCAGGACAGTGCAGAATCTGGCTTTGTTATGAAAAAGTTGTCACGAAAGAAGTCGGTTCTGGCCAAAACTTCAAATATTCAAACCCTCAAAGTGTCCATTCTTTTCTTTAACAAAACTTTGCTCAAGCCTGCTTTGTGCTCAACGCTGGGAACAGAAAGAAAAACTAGACCTGGTTGCTGGCCTGAAGAAGTGCCCCATCTGGGGAAGCAGGCGTGAGTGCTCTAAGACATTTTTCCCTGAACGAATAAGTCACTACCTGGCCAAGACTCAAAGAGCAATTCTCCAAATTTACTTCTTTTAACCATTTAAAATTTACAGAGGTTTTCATTGATGGGATGGCTTTAACAGCTTTTTAAGATTTCTATTTGCTTTAGTTGACTAATTTCCATTTTGTCTTCAAAATAGTGTTGTGAGGACTGCTGCCTGTACCTCTGCCTCAGTTCCTAGCTGCTGCAGCTGGAGGGCCTGGAATAGACAGAGGAAACCCCCTGCTGGAGCAAAGATTGATAGGGGAGTTTGTACCAGCACACACTGGCCCCCATCCAGGTGAAGGGGCAAGATGGAGGCACTGGGGCCAGGGAGGAAAAGACCATGGGACAGAGTTGGAGAGCAGAGAGAGGGGAGTCTTAGGAACAGAGAGAGGGGGAGATTGAGGATCAGAAAAGAAAATATCCGTAAGGATTCTTAATATTCCAGAATATATTTTAAAGCATGTTCTTCCAACATAAGCATATTCATAAATAAATTATTCTTAAATATACCCTTGAATAAGAATATATCAGTGAACAATGTTTTCTTCTCATAAGCATATTCATGAAGAAAATATTTATGTGGAATATTAATAATTCTTATTAATATATATTTCCACACCCTTTGGCCTTATTCTCCCTCTGCCCCTCTCTTTCCTTCCTGTTCCTCTGTTTCTTGTCTTCTACCTCAATCTTCCCTGCTTTTCGTCCCTCAGCCTCTTTCCTGCTTTGGTCCCCAACATAACCCTCTGTCTGTCCCTCAGTTTCCCCACCCTTGGACAGGGAGCCCAGGCTGTGGTGGTTGCTAACTCCCTTCTCATTTTTCCCCAGCAGAGGGTCCACCTCATCTGCTGAGGCCTTTCCAGCAATAGCTGGGAGCTGGGACAGAGACAAACTGAACAGCCCTCAAAAGCTGTTAGGAAGACAAGATAAAAAATGATCAACTGAAAGTTACTGTATATTTTTTTAAAAAGCTGTCAAAACGATTCCATTTGAGGGTATGGTAGAGTAGGTACCTGACAGAACCTCCTACTGAATCAATGAAAAGTTGTTAGATAAAATACATAAACTCACACACACACACACACACACACACACACACACACACACCAATAACCTGTGTCAAGAAAATAAATACTCAGAAGCCAAAACTAAATGAAAGCAGCTGCCCAGAAAGGTATGTGGAACACTGAGGTAGGATTTTACCCTGAGGGCATTTGTTGAACAAGGCGAAATTGAGCTTTGGTATTCTTGATCTCCTAGAGCTCCAGGGCTGGAGAAAAAGCACAGGTGGATCAAGTAGGAGACCTCCCACATAAAGCAGAGACCAAAAAGAGCTAAATATTTAGTATGACAATGCAGGAGAAATAAACTTATTCTCCTTATCTCCACGTGGGAAACTGCAAGGGGAAAAAAATGACTCTAGGTAAAAACTGGAAAATAAAACCTTCCCCTGAGAATTTGTAATCCTTAGTCTGCCTTTTTGGAATCCCTGGATAGTGCAAACAGTTAACATATTTGGCTACTAACTATAAGTTTGGAGGTTTGAGTTAACTCACAGGTACCTCAGAGGAAAAGCCTGGAGAGCTCGTTCTGAAAAAAATCAGCTATTGAAAATTCTGGGGAGCACAGTTCTGCTATGACACACATGGGATCGCTATGAGTCAGAGTGGACTCAGTGGCAACTAGTAACTGGTTTAACCTGTCCTTAAGGCTTTGCAGCACAAATCCACGCTACCTGGGTGGTCCAAAAAAATCTCAGACCTAGAATTTAAAGTGGTCCCTTATTGGCAGTGGCACCATGAACACAAATCCTCTCTGGAGGGACCCATTCGTCTTCAACACAAGTCCCAAAGAATGTATTTAAAGTCCTAAAATATATGAGATTAACTCAAAAATTTTAAACAAAAGCATATAGGGAAACAAGCACCATAAATTTGATGCAGCAAAAACAACATACTGGAAATTCAGACTTACAGAGACATCAAATACTGGAATTATTAGACACTAAACATTAAATAAATATATTCAACATGCTTAAGAAATAAAATAAGGAATTGAAAATATGCACAAGAAGCAAGAGACTATACAAATGACTAAGCAGGTATGAGGAAGAACCAAATAGAACATCAAACAAAAATAAAACAAAATAATTGAAAATGTAAAACTCAGTGGATGGATTTAAGAGCAGTTAGAGAAAGCTAAAGAGAGAATTAATAAACTGGGTGATAGGTCAAAAGAAAGTATCCAGAATACAGCAGAGAGGGGAAATAAAGGTGAAAAAATACGAAAAGAGGTTAAAAAATAGGGAGAATAAAGGAAAGGTTTCCCATACATCTAATCTGATTTTCTGAAGAGAGAAGAGAAATAACGAAGAGAGGCAAAATTAGAAGAGATTACAGCTGAGAATTAACCAGAACTGAAGAACACTGTGATAGTTAAGGTTATGGGTCAACTTGGCTAGGACATGATTCTCAGTGGTCTAGCAGATATTACATAATCATCCTCCATTTTGTGATCTGATGTGAGAGCCAATCGGTTAGAAAGGGAGTTTCCTTGGAAGTGTGGCCTGCATCCAATATATATAGATGTTCTGGCATAGCTCACTCTCTCAATCCCACATTCGACTCCTCATCCTCTAACCTCCAGTTCTTGGGACGTGACCCAGCAGCCTGCCGCCTGACCTGCAGATATTGCGATTCGCCAGCTACTACAATCACACATGAACCAGGAGCCAGCCACTTGATCTGCTGGGTTTTGGGTTCCTCAAACCCTGCAACCACATGAGTTAGGAGAAGCCTCCAGCCTGACGCCTGACCCACCGATTTAGGACTTGCCAGCCTCCACAACTGTGTGAGCCATTTCCTTAAAATAAATCTCTCTCTATATATTTATACATACACTTCATGGTTTTGCTCCTCTAGAGGACCCAGCCTAAGACAAACACTAATCTATTTTAGGAATTCCAAGTAAGATAAATAAAAAGGAATCTATAGCTAGGTACCTGTCAGTAAAACTGCAGTACAGAGAGGATAAAGAAAAGAACTTAAAGACAGCCAGAGAAAAAAGAAAGCTCATTTTCAAAGAAAAAATTAAAGGATCTCTGGCAAGAATCAAAACCCGTAGCCAAAATAATATCTTCAATATACTGAGAGAAAAATAAATGGCAACACAGATTTGTTAAAGCGAAAAAATATCTTTTAAGAATGAAGGTGGATAATTACCCTGAATGTAAATGGAGTAAATGCACCAATAAAGAGACAGAGAGTGACAGAATGGATTAAAAAACAAGATCCGTCTATATGCTGCCTACAAGAGACACACCTTAGAGACACAAACTAAAACTCAAAGGATGGAAAAAAATATATCAAGCAAACAACAATCAAAAAAGAGCAGGAGTGGCAATATTAATTTCTGACAAGATAGACTTTAAAGTTAAATCCATTGGAAAGGATAAGGAAGGACACTATATAATGATTAAAGGGATAATACACTAAGAAGATATAACCATATTAAATATTTATGCACCCAATGATAGGGCTGCAAGATACATAAAACAACCTATCAGCATTGAAAAGTGAGATAGACAGCTCCCCAATAACAGTGGGAGACTTCAACACACCACTTTCTGTGAAGGACAGGACATTCAGAAAGAAGCTCAATAAAGACATGGAAGATCTAAATGCCACAATCAACCTTGTAGACATATACAGAACACTCCACCCAACAGCAACCAAGTATACTTTCTTTTCTAGTGCACATGGAACATTCTCTAGAATAACCACATATTAGGTCATAAAGCAAGCCTTAGCAGAATCCAAAATATTGAAATATTACAAAGCATCTTCTCTGACCATAAGGCCATAAAAGTGGAAATCAATAACGGGAAAAGAAATTAAACACTTGGAAACTGAACAATACCTTGCTCAAAAAAGACTGGATTATAGAAGACATTAAGGATGGAATAAAGAAATTCATAGGATCCAATGAGAATGAAAACACTTCCTATCAAAACCTTTGGGACACAGCAAAAGCGGTGCTCAGAGGCCAATTTATATCAATAAATGCACACATCCAAAAAGAAGAAAGGGCCAAAATCAAAGAATTATCCCTACAACTTGAACAAATAGAAAGAGAGCAACAAAAGAAACACACAAGCACCAGAAGAAAACAAATAATAAAAATTAGAGCTGAACTAAATGAAATGGAAAACAGAAAAACAATAGAAAGAATTAACAAGACCAAAAGCTGGATTTTTAAAAAAATCAACAAAATTGATAAACCACTGGCCAAACCGACAAAAGAAAAACAGGAGAGGAAGCAAATAACCCAAATAAGAAATGAGATGGGCGATATTACAACAGACCCAACTGAAATTAAAAGAATCATATCAGATTACTATGAAAAGCTATAATCAAACATATTTGAAAACCTAGAAAAAATGGATGAATTCCTGGAAACACACTACCTACCTAAACTAACACAGAGGTAGAACAACTAAATAGACCCATAACAAAAGAAGAAATTGAAAAGGTAACCAAAAAACTCCCAACAAAAAAAAAGCCCTGGTCCAGATGGCTTCACTGCAGAGTTCTACCAAACTTTCAGAGAAGAGTTAACACCACCACTACTAAAGGTATTTCAGAGCATAGAAAAGGACGGAATACTACCAAACTCATTCTATGAAGCCAGCATATCCCTGATAACAAAACCAGATAAAGACACCACAAGAAAAGAATAGACCTATATCCCTCATGAATGTAGATGCAAAAATCCTCAACAAAATTCTAGCCGAGAGAATTCAACAACATATCAAAAAAATAATTCACCATGACCAAGTGGGATTCATACTAGGTATGCAGGGATGGTTCAACATTAGAAAAACAATTAACGTAATTAATTAATTAATGTAATTAATTGTAATAAATAAAACAAAAGACAAGAATCACACGATTTTATCAATTGATGCAGAAAAGGCATTTGACAAAGTTCAACACTCATTCATGATAAAGACTCTCAGCAAAATAGGAATAGAAGGAAAATACCTCAACATAATAAAGGGCATTTATACAAAGCCAATAGCCAACATCACCCTAAACAGAGAGAGCCTGAAAACATTCCCATTGAGATTGGGAACCAGACAAGGATGCCCTTTATCACCACTCTTATTCAACATTGTGCTGGAAGTCCTAGCCAGAGCAATTAGGCTAGATAAAGAAATAAAGGGCATCCAGATTGGTAAGGAAGAAGTAAAAGTACCTCTATTTGCAGATGACATGATCTTATACACAGAAAACCCTAAGTGATCCTCCAGAAAACTACTGAAACTAATAGAAGAGTTCAGCAGAGTATCGGGATACAAGATAAACATACAAAAATCAGCTGGATTCCTCTACACCAACAAAAAGAACATTGAAGAAGAAATCACCAAATCAATGCCATTTACAGTAGCCCCCAAGAAGATAAAATACTTAGGAATAAATCTTATCAGAGATGTAAAAGACTTACATAAAGAAAACTACAGTACACTTCTGCAAGAAACAAAAAGAGACTTACATAAGTGGAAGAACATACCTTGCTCGTGGACAGGAAGACTTAACATTATAAAAATGTCTATTTTACCAAAAGCCACCTATACATTTAATGCAATTCCGATCCAAATCCCAATGACATTCTATAAAGAGATGGAGAAACAAATCACCAACTTCATATGGAAGGGAAAGAGGCCCCAGATAAATAAGGCATTACAGAAAAGCAAGAACAAAGTGGGAGGCCTTACTTTACCTGATTTTAGAAGTAGTCAAAACAGCCTGGTACTGGTACAACAACAGATACATGGACCAATGGAACAGAATTGAGAACCCAGACATAAATCTATCCACATATGAGCAGTTGATATTTGACAAAGGCCCCAAAACAGTTAAATGGGGAAAAGACAGTCTTTTTAACAAATGGTGCTGGCATAACTGGATATCCATCTGCAAAAAAATGAAACAAGACCTATGCCTCACTCCATGCACAAAAACTAACTCAAAATGGATCAAAGACCTAAGTATAAAATCTAAAACGATAAAGATCATGGAAGAAAAAATAGGGACAACGTTAGAAGTCCTAATACATGGCATAAACAGTATACAAAACATTATAAACAATGTAGAAGAAAAACTAGATAACTGGGAGCTCCTAAAAATCAAACACCTATCCTCATTCAAAGACTTCACCAAAAGAGTAAAAAGACTACCTACGGACTGGGAAAAAGTTTTTAGCTATGACATTTCTGATCAGCGTCTGATCTCTAAAATCTACACGATGCTGCAAAAACTCAACTGCAAAAAGACAAATAACCCAATTAAAAAATGGGCAAAAGATATGAATAGACACTTCACTAAAGAAGACATTCAGGTAGCTAACAGATATATGAGGAAATGTTCACGATCCTTAGCCATTAGCGAAATGCAGATCAAAACTACAATGAGATTTCATCTCACTCCAACAAGGCTGGCATTAATCAAAAAAACCACAAAATAATAAATGTTGGAGAGGCTGTGGAGAGACTGGAACACTTCTGCACTGCTGGTGGGAATGTAAAATGGTACAACCACTTTGGAAATCGATTTGGTGGTTCCTTAAAAAGCTAGCAATAGAACTACCATACGATCCAGCAATCCCACTTCTTGGAATATATCCTAGAGAAATAAGAACCTTTACACGAACAGATATATGCACACCCATGTTTATTGCAGCACTGTTTACAATAGCAAAAAGACGGAAGCAATCAAGGTGCCCATCAACGGATGAATGGAGAAATAAATTATGGTATATTCACACAATGGAATACTACACATCGATAAAGAACAGTGAGGAATCTGTGAAACATTTTATAACATGGAGGGACCTGGAAGGCATTATGCTGAGTGAAATTAGTCAGTTGCAAAAGGACAAATATTGTATAAGACCACTATTATAAGATCTTGAGAAATAGTTTAAACTGAGAAGAAAACATTCTTTTGTGGTTACAAGGGGGGGAAGGGAGGGAGGGTGGGAGAGGGGCATTCACTAATTAGATAGTAGATAAGAACTACTTTAGGTGAAGGGAAAGACAGCATACAATACAGGGGAGGTTAGCACAATTGGACTAAACCAAAAGCAAAGAAGTTTCCTGAATAAACTGAATGCTTCAAAGGCCAGCGTAGCAGGGGCAGGGCTTTGGGGACCATGGTTTCAGGGGACATCTAAGTCAATTGGCATAATAAAATCTATTAAAGAAACACTCTGCATCCCACTTTGAATAGTGGCGTCTGAGGTCTTAAACGCTAGCAAGCAGCCATCTAAGATGCACCAATTGGTCTCAACCCACCTGGATCAAAGGAGAATGAAGAACACCAAGGACACAAGGCGATTATGAGCCCAAGAGACAGAAAGGGTCACATGAACCAAAGACTACATCATCCTGAGACTAGAAAAACTAGATGGTGCCCAGCTACAACCGATGAGTGCCCTGAAAGGGAACACAACAGAGAACCCCTGAGGGAGCAGGAGAGCAGTGGGATGCAGACCCCCAATTCTCATAAGACCAGGCTTAATGGTCTGACTGAGACTAGAAGGACCCTGGTGGTCATGGCCCCCAGACCTTCTGTTGGCCCAGGACAGGAACCATTCCCGAAGCCAACTCTTCAGACACAGATTGGACTAGACAATGGGCTGGAGAGGGATGCTGGTGAGGAGTGAGCTTCTTGGATCAGGTGGACGCTTGAGACTATGTTGGCATCTCCTGCCTGGAGGGGAGATGAGAGGGTGGAGGGGGTTAGAAGCTGGTGAAACGGACACGAAAAGAGAGAGAGGAGGGAGAGAGCGGGCTGTCTCATTGGGCACGAGTAATTGGGAGTGTGTAGCAAGGTGTAGATGGGTTTTTGTGTGAGAGACTGACTTGATTTGTAAACTTTCACTTAAAGCACAATAAAAATTATTATAAAAAAAAAAGAATGAGGGTGGAATAAAGTCATATTCAGAGAAGCAAAAACTGGGAAAGTTTACCACCAACAGACTCGCAATAAAACAAACTCCAGTGGATGTAATTCAGGCAGAAGCAAAGTAATCATAGATATAAGGTCTGATGTATGGAAAGGAACAATGAGCAAAAACAGGGGTAAATTTACTAATAAATATAGGTAAACCCTGACAGAATAAAACAACAGCAGAAGGAGAAGCACTTCCGGAATGGTAGAGTAAGGGCTTCTGAAAATCTGTTTCTTCATAAAAGCAACAATAAAATTGTCAAAATCAACATTTTCAGAACTCTGGAAAGTAACCAAAGGCTTATAACAATCTGAGTAGCGTTTATTCAAGAAAAATGGCTGAACAAGTAAAAACAAGTGAGCTTTGTGACATTTTAACTTGTCCTTTTCCCATTTCCCTTTCCCCACCTCGAGCCTTGAAAATTAACAGCCTCACAACTACTGTAGCCACCAAGTAGCCATTGGATGGGGCGGAATGGGTTTGGAACTCCCCAGAAGCCCCATCCCCAGAGAACTGTCACTATTTGACCTTTCTGGCAGCTCCCTGAAAAGCTTCGTTCTCCGGCCTTCTCTCTATTGACCTGGCTCAGAGCTCACTCTGTGCAAACAGCACTAATCCCTAGGATGATTGTAGAAACAAATCAACAGCAATTGTTTAACATAGCGGCTGCCGAAGACAGCAATACCAACTGGGGCTAACAAGAGGGTGACCAAAAACCTTAAAGCCACTTGCACGTACGGAGCTGTGCACATGCCCAGGCTGTGCATATGTCTAGGAAAGACCTAAGAAATCGCTAATCTCTCACTTCTGGCTGACCTTGAGGCTCTACACAGGAGGAAGTGACGGATAAGGGAAGGTTGTCAACGGCAGGATACAATATCAATACAAAAAAATCAATTCTAACGAACAATAAAAAAATAAGATTAGCTAAACAATTCCATTTACAATGGCATCAGAAAGAATAAAATACTTAGAAAGTTTTACTTTAGCAGGGAAAACAAATGTTTAATTGTTTCCACGTAAAACTAATTACAAATGGGGCAAGTGCTATGAAAGAGAAGTAAAGACAGATACGAGGAAATTTTAGAGAGACTGTTAGTCTAAACCCAAAGGAAAACAAAACAAAACACTGCCGTGGAGTCAATTCTGACTCAAACCGCCCCATAGGGTTTCCAAGGAGCAGCTGGTGGATTCGAACTAGCTGATCTTTTGGTTAACAGCCAAGCTCTTAACCACTGCACAACCATGGCTCCAATCCAGGATAAACAAAAAATACCCAAATCCGTTGCCACCATGTTGATTTTGACTCATAGCAACCCCATAGGACAGAGAAGAACTGCCCCATAGAGCTTCCAAGGAGCGCCTGGTAGATTCGAACTGCTGACCTTTTGGTTAGCAGCCGTAGCACTTAACCACTACACCAACAGGGTTTCCAATCCAGGGTGGGAGGGTATCAAAAGAAGCTTCCATTGAGGGCTTATTATTTAAACTGAGACTTGAAGAATAGGTAAGTAGAATTTAATCAGGCCAAGAGTAGTGGGATAGAGGAGTGGGGAAGCATTCCAATCAGAAGAAACAATATGTGCAGAATTCCTGAAGTAAGAAGGAATGTGGTGCAGTCTAGAAACTGAAAGAAGGCAAGTGGGTAGTACCCAGACCACCATGAGTTAGAACCAAGAGCCTTAATTTCCTACCCAATACTTTTCACCTTCTCTGCCTCTCAACCTTTTGTCCCCAGTCAGGCCTCTTCTCTCTCCCTCTAACCACCCCTAGCTCTGCCCTGCTTCTCTGATGACCCTGATAACTTTGTCCATGTTGTCTTGTATCCCGTTCCCTTGTGCATTGAGCAAGAGTCTGAATCTGTTTCACCTCTATTTCCACAACAGTTACAGAGAATCTTTCCAGTGGTATTTAGTGGCTAAGAGCTTGGCTGCTAACAGAAAGGTTGGCAGTTCAAATCTACCTGCCGCTCCTTGGAAACCCTATGGGGCAGTTCTACTGTGTCCTGTAGGGTCACTATGAGTAGGAATTGACTGGTCAGTAATGAGTTTGATTTGGTTTTTTGGTATAATGTGCTTAAAGAGCCCTGATGGCACAACAGTTAAGCACTCAGCCACTAATGGAAAAGTTGGTTTGAATCCACCAGGGCTCACAGGAGTTTGAGCTCTAGCTCTGTCACCTAATAATTGTGTGACCTTCATCAAGTCAGTAACTTCTTTAATCCTGAGTGCTTCATCTGCAAATAGGGCAGTAAAACCTATCTCAAAGAATTATGATGATTCAATTAAAAAAAAGTAAGTGTGTAAATTGCCTCACATATAATCAAGATTTGGTAAATGTTAGTCCATTACCCTCCCCCCACCTCTAATCTCTATGACAATAATCCAATGGCCCCAAGTTCCATGTCCTAAAACAAAGTTATTATTTTTTGTGTATAGGGGACTTGTTCACCCAAGAAGATGGGGACATTCAGTTCAGCGCGATGGGCAAATATGTCTTAACTTCCTTACTCCTAGATTCAGCTCTTGCTCTTCTCTGGTTAGTTACTTTTTTTTTTTGAGACTTTTGAGAGCATATAGGTCCAGGTTTGCCCACAGCCTTACATGGCCTGCTTTTGCTACAGAGCAGAGTCTCAGGCTTTCTTCTCCCAAACCTAACCTCTCATCATACCCCCCGGCTACCCAGCTACAAAGGAGACTGTGGTTCTTTGAAGCCATAGCACCTTCAAGGGCATTTTTTTTTTTTTTTTAATTGTGCTTTAGATGAAAGTTTACAGAACAAACTAGCTTCTCATTAAACAATTAGTACACAATATGTGACATTGGTTACCAACCCAATGACATGTCAACACTCTCCCTTCTCAGCCTTGGGTTCCCTATTACCAGCTTTCTTGTCCCCTCCTGCCTTCTAGTCCTTGCCCCTGAGCTGGTGTGCCCCTTTAGTTTTGTTTTCTTTTCTAAGTCTGTCTAGTCTTTGGCTGAAGGGTGAACCTCAGGAATGACTTCATTACTGAGCTATAAGGGTGTCGGGGGCCCATGCTCTTAGAGTTTCTCCAGTCTCTGTCAGGCCAGTAAGTCTGGTCTTTTTTTTTTTTTTTGAGTTAGAATTTTGTTCTACATTTTCCTCCAGCTCTGACTAGAACCCTCTATTGTAATCCCTGTCAGAGCAGTCAGTGGTGGTAGCCAGGCATCATCTAGTTGTGCTGCACTCAGTTTGGTGGAGGCTGTGGTAGTTGTGGTCCATTAGTCCTTTGGACTAATCTTTCCTGTGTCTGGTTTTCTTCATTCTCCCTTGCTCCCCAAGGGGTGAGACCAGTAGAGTATCTTAGATGGCCGCTCAAAGCTTTAAAGACCCTGGATGCTATTCATCAAAGTAGAATGTACAACATTTTTTTTTTTTTGGTGATAAGTTTTTTTTTTTTTTTTTATAATAACTTTTATTAAGCTTCAAGTGAACGTTTACAAATCCAATCAGTCTGTCACATGTAAGTTTACATACATCTCACTCCCTACTCCCACTTACTCTCCCCGTCTTGAGTCAGCCCTTTCAGTCTCTCCTTTCTTGACAATTTTGCCGGCTTCCCACTCTCTCTATCCTCCCATCCCCCCTCCAGACAAGAGTTGCCAACACAATCTCAAGTGTCCACCTGATATAATTAGCTCACTCTTCATCAGCATCTCTCTCCCACCCGCTGACCAGTCCCTTTCATCTTTGATGAGTTGTCTTCGGGGATGGTTCCTGTCCTGTGTCAACTGAAGGTCTGGGGAGCATGGCCGCCGGGATTCCTCCAGTCTCAGTCAGACCATTAAGTTTGGTCTTCTTATGAGAATTTGGGGTCTGCATCCCACTGATCTCCTGCTCCCTCAGGGGTCCTCTGCTGAGCTCCCTGTCAGGGCAGTCATCAATTGTGGCCGGGCACCAACTAGTTCTTCTGGTCTCAGGATGATGTAGGTCTCTGGTTCATGCGGCCCTTTCTGTCTCTTGGGCTCTTAGTTGTCATGTGGGCTTGGTGTTCTTCATTTTTCTTTGCTCCAGGTGGGTTGAGACCAATTGCTGCATCTTAGATGGCTGCTTGTTAGCATTTAAGACCCCAGACGCCACATTTCAAAGTGGGATGCAGAATGATTTCATAATAGAATTATTTTGCCAATTGACTTAGAAGTCCCCGCAAACCATGCTCCCCAGACCCCCGCGCTTGCTCCGCTGACCTTTGAAGCATTCATTTTATCCCGGAAACTTCTTTGCTTCTGGTCCAGTCCAATTGAGCTGACCTTCCATGTATTGAGTGTTGTCTTTCCCTTCACCTAAAGCAGTTCTTATCTACTGATTAATCAATAAAAAAACCCTCTCCCACCCTCCCTCCCTCCCCCCCTCGTAACCACAAAAGTATGTGTTCTTCTCAGGTTTACTGTTTCTCAAGATCTTATAATAGTGGTCTTATACAATATTTGTCCTTTTGCCTCTGACTAATTTCGCTCAGCATAATGCCTTCCAGGTTCCTCCATGTTATGAAATGTTTCAGAGACTCGTCACTGTTCTTTATCGATGCGTAGTATTCCATTGTGTGAATATACCACAATTTATTTACCCATTCATCCGTTGATGGACACCTTGGTTGCTTCCAACTTTTTGCTATTGTAAACAGAGCTGCAATAAACATGGGTGTGCATATATCTGTTTGTATGAAGGCTCTTGTATCTCTAGGGTATATTCCTAGGAGTGGGATTTCTGGGTTGTATGGTAGTTCTATTTCTAACTGTTTAAGATAACGCCAGATAGATTTCCAAAGTGGTTGTACCAACAACATTTTCTTAATAAACTATATCATGCCAATTGAGCTAAATGTTCCCTGAGACCATGGTCCCCACAGCCCTCAGCCCAGCCATTTGGTCCCTCAGAGAGTTTGGATGTGTCTATGGAGCTTCCATGACCTTACCTTGTACAGTTGTGCAGGCTTCCCCAGTATTGTGTACTGTCTTACCCTTTACCAAAGTAACCACTTATCTATTGTTTATTTAGTGTTTTCCCATCCCTACCCCTCCGCTGCCTCATAACCATCAAATATTGTTTCTTTTTGTGCATAAATCTTTTCATGAGTTTTTACAGTAGTGGTCTCACACAGTATTTGTCCTTTTGTAACCTGTTTTTTGTTTCAGAAATTATTCCCTGCCAGTATGTGGACTAACATTTCTAAAGTGCCATTTCATGTGGCAGACACCAATAATAATTACTATAATGACTGCAGCTGGCATTTACTGGGCATTTATATGTGTTACACTGCACAATATGCTTTATGTGTATTATCTTGCCTAGTCATTACAAAAAAATTCTGGGCTAGGTGATTACCTCCATTTTAAAGATGAGGAAATCGAGGATTAGAAAGATTTGGTGACTTGCTCAAGAACACATTCAAGTGGCAGAGTTATGGTTCAAAACTCTGACTTCTGAGCTCTTTCCCTACAGTCAGAATGTTCTCGGTCTCTTAATGGGAGATTAAAAACCCAAACCAAACCTGTTGCTTTTGAATAGGATTCCTATAGGACACAGTGGAACTGCCCCATAGGGTTTCCAAGGAGCAGCTGGTGGATTTGAACTGCCAATCTTTTGGTTAGCAGCTGAGTTCTTAACCACTGCACTGGCAGAGAAACAAACCCTTCCATCCCTCCTTCCTTCCTCCCTCCCTCCCTTCCTTTCTCAGAAAGCAAATTTTTTGGTTTTGATCATAAAAAATTATTTGAATATAAAAATTCTCCTCCCCAGAGGAGGAACTGGGATGAAAAGGAGACTTTTTTGAGTACCCTTTTGTACTTGGCGAATTGTTAACTCTGAGTAGTTATTACTGAAAAGAAAGAAAACTAGTTTTAAAACCAATTAATAAAAATCTTTCCTAATCCCACCTTACGTAGATACTCATTTCTGACTTTTTACTATGCATAGATGCACACGCTGTTTTGTAAATTACTTTTTTCCTTTATCAATATATTATTACACATTACGACATCTCTCTATGTCCATAAAGGTGCAGCTGATGGTGCTGACGGAGTTCTTGTGGTTTACAATTTCTTGATCCTATGAAAATGCTGAGGTGATCGCTTTCTAAAAGGAAATTTCCAGCGTCCGGTGGTGCCCGAACAACTTCCTCTCAGCTTTTCGGCTGATGTTTACAGAGAAGGCAGGGATTGAGGGACTTACCGCAGGGCATGCTGGGCGCTGGGCACGGGGAAAGGGGCGGGCCTGGGGCGGGGCAGGAGGTGGGGCCGAGCCGGCCGGGGTGGGGTCTGGGGTGGGTGTTTTCAGGACTGCTGTCCGCCGCTGCGTGCGTGTGTTCCCTACTGCCCTGCGCTAGTGCGCAGGTCACGCAAGTGCCCAGAGGTTACCCGTCTGTAGGGGAAGACCTCCAAGCAGATAAGGGGCTTGGGAAGGCGGCCGTCAGGGATGGAGGTGGAATGCCTCAAGGGAGATTTAGAACATTTCTGGATCCCATATTCAACGTGTCCTAATAAAGCCTTTTAAAAATATGAAATATTTAAAGCATATGCAAAAGGAGAGAAAGTAATATAATGAACCACTATGCACCCATTATCCAGCTTAGTCACATTTTAGTATTTCCCTATATTTGCTTCAGCTCTTTTGTGTTTTAGGAAATAAAGCATTAAATATGCAGACGAATGCCTCTGTGTAACTCTTCATCATTCCGTTCCCTTTTCTCTCTTCCTATTGGTCACTGCTATCTTCAATTTGGGGGTTATCAATTTCACGTGTGTTTTTACACTTCGAATTCGTACTACGTATCCACAAAAATAGGTGGCTGTTTTGTATGTTTAAAACTTGGAATGGTGTCACACTGTGACCACTCTGCAACCTTTTTCTTTTTCTCACTATTACGTTTTTGAGATTCATTCATTATAACTGCTTTATAGTATTTCATTGTGATTATACTCCAGTTCATTTAAACATCCTCAGTCCAATAAACAATCATGCAGTGAACGTTCTTGTATATGTCTCTTAATACACAGATGTGACCATTTTTTAAAGGGTGTATACTCCTAGGAGTGTTATTTGCTGAACCGCGTGTATGCACATCTTCACTTTTGCTAGACATTGTTCTCCGAAGTTATTGCATCAATTTACATTCTCACCAGCAGTGTATGAAGAAAGTTCATGCTGCTCCACGTGGTTGCCAAAACTTGATATATCTTTAATAAAGCCTTAAAAAGTCTTTTTTTTAACTGTATTCAAAATTCACTTCTTCCACTTTGTCTTTTCCTTTGTATAAATTACTTTGCCTTTCTGGGCCTTGGTTTTCTCATCTGAAAAAATGGAGCGGGGGTGGGCGTGGGGGTGGGGGATGTGACACTTATCTTAAGGAGTCCTGGTGGTGTAGTGGTTAAAGAGCTGGGCTACTAATTAAAAGGTTGGTGGTTCGAACCCACCAACATTTCCTCTGAAGAAAGTTGTAATAGTCTGCTTCTGTAAATGTTTACAGACTTGGAAACCCTATGGGGCAGTTCTACTCCATTCTATAGGGTCTCTATGAGTTGACATTGACTTGACTGCCGCTGGAAGAAGATACTTATTTTGGTGACTGGCTTTGTTGTTGTTGTTAGGTGCCACCAAGTCAGTTCTCACTCATAGTGACCCTGTGAACAACAGAACAAAACACTGCTTTGTCCTGCACAGTCATTGCTATGCTTGAGCCCACTCTTGCAGCCACTGTGTCACGTCAATTCTTGGAGGATCTTTCCCTACTTCATCAAGCATGATGTTCTTCTTCAGGGACTGGTTGCTCCTGATAATATGTCCAAAGTATGTGAGACAAAGTCTTGCCATCCTTGCTTCTAATGAGCATTCTGGCTCTACTTCTTCCAAGACAAATTTGTTCATTCTCTGGGAATCCATGGTATATTTAACATTCTTCACCAACACCATAATTAAAAGGCATCAACTCTTCTTTGGTTTTCCTTGTTCATTGTCCAGCTTTTGTATGCATACGAGGCAACTGAAAATACCATGACTGGGGTCAGGGTCACCCTTGTCCTCAAAGTGACATCTTTATTTTTGAATACTTTAATGAGGTCTTTTGCAGCAGATTTGCCCAACGCAATACATTCTTTGATTTCTTGACTGCTGCTTCCAAGGGCGTTGGTAGTGGATCCAAGTAAAATGGAATCCTCGACAACTTCAATCTTCTCTCCACTTATCATAATGTTGCTTACTGGTCCAGTTGTGAAGATTTTTGTTTTCTTTATATTGAGGTGTAATCCATACTGAAGGCTGTATGTAGTCTTTGGTCTTTATCAGTAAGTGCTTCAAGTCCTCTTTGCTTTCAACAAGCAAGATTGTGTCATCTGCGTATCGTACATTGTTAATGAGTCTTCCTTCAATCCTGATGCCACATTCTTCTTCACACAATCCAATTTATTAGATTATTTGCTCAGTATACAGATTGAATAAATACGGTGAAAGGACACAACCCTGACACACACTTTTCCTGATTTGAAGCCACGCAGTATCCCCTCGTTCTGTTTTAACAACTGCCTCTTGGTCTATGTACAGGTTCCTCATGAGCACAATTAAGTGTTCTGGAATTCCCATTCTTCACGATGTGATCCATAATTTGTTATGATCCACACAGCTGAATGCCTTTGCATAGTCAATAAAACACAGGTAAACATCTTTCTGGTATTCTTTGTTTTCAGCCAAGATTCATCTGACATCAGCAATGATATCCCTCATTTCATGTCCTCTTCTGAATCTGGCATGAGTTTCTGCCACTTCCTTGTCAATGCACTGCTGGAACTACTTTTGAATGATTTTCAGCACAATTTTACTTGCATGTGATAATAATGATATTGTTTGATAATTTCTGCATTCTGTTGCATCACCTTTCTTTGGAACAGGCACAAATGTCTGGATCTTTTCCAGTCAGTTGGCCAGGTAGCTGTCTTCCAAATTTCTTTGCATAGATGAGTGAGCACCTTGAGCGTTGCATCTGTGGAAACGCCTCAATTAGTATTCTGTCAATTCCTGGAGCCTTGTTTTTCATCATTCCCTTAAATGCAGCTTGGACTTCTTCCTTCAGCACCATCAGTTCTTGATCATGTGCTACCTCCTGAAATGGTTGAACGTTGACCAATTCTTTCTGGTACAGTAACCCTGAGTATTCCTTCCATCTTCTTTTGACGCTGCCTGCATTGCTCAGTATTTTGCCCGTAGAACCCTTTGGTATCGCAACTCAAGGCTTCAATTTTTTTTTCCCCCAGTTCTTTCAGCTTGAGAAATGCTGATCACGTTTTTCCCTTTTGGTTTCCTAATTCCAGGTCTTTACACATTTCACTATAAGACTTTACTTTGTCTTCTCAAGCTGCCCTTTGAAATTTTCTGTTCAGCTCTTGTACTTCATCATTTCTTCTGTTCGCTTTAGCTACTCTATGTTCAAGAGCAAGGTTCACAGTCTTTTCTGACACCCATTTTGGTCTTCTCTTTCTTCCCTGTCTTTTTAACGACCTTTTGCTTTCTTCATGTTTGATGTCCTGATGTCACCCTATAACTCACCTGGTCTTCAGTCGTTAGTGTTCAATGCATCAAATCTATTCTTGAGATGTTCTCTAAATTCAGGTGGGATATACTCAAGGTAGTATTTTGGCCCTCATGGACTTGTTTTAATTTTCTTCAGCTTCAGCTTGAACTTGCTCATGAGCAATTGATGGTCTGTTCTGCAGTCAGCCTCTGGCCTTGTTCTGACTGATGATATTGAGCTCTTCCATCATCTCTTTCCACAGATGTAGTCGATTTGATTCCTGTGTATGCCATCCAGCGAGGTCCACGGGGACCATGTGTACAGTCGCCATTTATGTTTTGAAAAAGAAGCATTTGCAATGAGTAAGTCATTGGTCTTGCAAAATTCTATCACGTGACATCATTTCTATCACCAAGGCCTTATTTTCCCACTACAGATGCTTTTTTGTTTCCAACTGTCACATTCCAATCACCAGTAATTATCAATGCACCTTGATTGCATGTTTGATCAATTTCAGACTGCAGAAGTTTGTAAAAATCTCCAATTTCTTCATTAGCAGTTGCTGAGTAAATTTGAGTAATAGTTGTATTAAGTAGTCTTCCTTGTAGGTGTATGGATATTATCACTGACAGTGTCGTACTTCAGGATAGATTTTGAAATGTTCTTTTTGGCGATAAATGAAATGCCATTCCTCTTCAATCTGTCATTCCTGGCGTAGTAGACCATATGATTGTCCAATTCAAAATGGCCAATACCAGTCCATTTCAGCTCACTAATACCTAGGCTATTGCTCTTTATGGGTTCTATTTCATTTTTGACAACTTCCAATTTTCCTAGAGTCATACTTCGTACATTCCACATTCAGATTATTAATGTATGTTTGCAGTTGTTTCTTCTCATTTTTAATCATGCCACATCAGCAAATGGAGGTCCTGAAAGCTTGACTCCATCCACATCATTAAGGTTGACTTTACTTTGAGGAGGCACCTCTTCCCCAGTCATCTTTTGAGTGTCTTCCAACCCAAGGGGCTCATCTTCCAGCACAATATCAGATAATGTTCCACCGCTATTCATCAGTTTTTCACTGGCTAATTTTTTCAGAAGTGGACTGCCAGGTCCTTCCTCCTAGTCTGTCTTAATCTGGTAGCTCCACTGAAAAACCAGTCCACCAGGGGTGATGCTACTGGTATTTGAAATATTGGTGGCATAGCTTCCAGCATCACAGCAACAGGCAAGCCACCACAGGACGACAAGCTGACAGATGAGCAGGGTCCTGGGTGACTAGAAGGATTAAACGAAATAATGCACATAAAAATGCTTACTGAAATCCCTGGCTGGAATTTAACAGGCACTCCATAAATAGTAGGGGCAGGAGGAAGAGGAGGAGGAGTAATAACAAATGGTCAAGTTTTACTGTGCTCTTGCTATGTGCCGTCAAGTCAATTCCGATTCATAATGACCTTAAAGGACAGGGTAGTACTGTCCCATAGGGTTTTCAAGGAGCAGCTGGTGGATGCAAACTGCTGACCTATTGGTTAGCAACCAAATGCTTATTCACTGCGCTATCAGGGCCCCTAGGTTCTTTAAACTCATTCCATTTATCCCTAATAGCAATCTCATGTGGTCTGTACAAGTACAACCTTAATTTTTCAGACGAGGGAGCCAAGGCTTACCAAGTTCAAACAAATCACTCAAAGCCACAGAACTAATAAGAGGAACCACTGGATTCAAATCCCAGTCTGTTGGGAAGTTTGGACTTGATCCTGCGGGCAGTGGAGAATCATTGCAGGAGAATCATTTATTTAGTTACTTGTCTATCTGACACCAAGGTCTACTACCCTATGAATTGTAATCATTATTATTATGTGGATGAGGCAGTGTGGAGGAGAGGAAGGAAAAAGGGGTTTGGAGTCACACAGATGAGCCACTTTGTGTCTGGCCCTGCGCTAGGTGACAGGGACACCTGGGAACCAAGATAATTCCCTTGCCCTTAGGCTGCCTGGAGCTTACCTCAGTGTTTTTTGAGATGTGGTTCCTGGATCATTTCCCTCATAATGACCCAGGGTACTAGTTCAACAAGGAGCTCTGGTGGTGCAAATGGACTTTATTCTACAGGGAGTAGAAAAGTCACTGAAAGTTGTTTGTTTATTTGGAGGAGGGAATTGATAGTTTTGAGTTTTAGAAAGAGTGTTCTGGCAGCCGCAATGTAAAGAATAGATTGTGGGATTGGAATGGGGCAAATTTTCCCTCTGGGCTAGGAGTTAGGAAAGGAGCCTCGGGAACAGAACAGCTGCTAACTGAAAGGTTAGTGGTTTGAACACAGTCAGTGGCTCTGTGGGAGAAAAGCCTGGTGGTCTGCTACAGTAAAGACTACAGCCAAGAAAGCCCTGCGGCACAGTTCTACTTTGTCACATGGGTTTGCTATGAGTTGAAAATCGGCTCGATGGCAGCTAACAACAAATGGGTTAGGAGGCTGGTGTTGTTACCCAGGGCACAGTCAATAGTGACCTAGATTGAGGATAGAAGAATCCATAGGGGCTGATAACTGATTGGATATGACTGGAAGGAGTGAAGGCTTCTTTCTTCAGCAAACTGGATCAATGGTTGTGAATTTCCCCATAGTTTAAAACAAACAAACAACAACAACAAAAAAAAACACTGGAAGAGAAGCCAGTGTGGAGGGAAAAGGATGAGATCATTTTAGGACATGCTGAATTTGAGATGCTTTTGAAATATCCAAGTTCATCTGTCCGGGTTGGACAGGTCTATGGGAGATCCTGCTAGTTGCCCACCCAATATCTTCCCCCTCTCTTTTTCTTTCTCAACAGAAGGCTGACCGTTTGGGACAGTGATGTGCCCAGCTAAAACACTCACCCTCCCAGACTTTCTTGCTAGTCTTCCCAGACTGGTAACAAGACCCAACTCTGACCCATAAGCTCTTAGAGGATGTCACTGGGCAGAGGTTCTGGAGAAGCATTTGCTTTCCTGTTAAAAATGGACAGGCTCAGCTGGTGTTTGCCTTTTACCCTTGCTTTTCTTCCTGCTGCCTGCTTAATCAGAGTTGTGATGCTTCGATAAGAAGCAGCCATCTTGCAACCCTGAGGATGAAGGCTGTACCCCAAGGGAGGCAGAGCAGAAAGACGGAAGGATTCTGGCGTTGTGGAGCTCTGTATGGACTTGGACTGTCTACCACCTGAGGAAAATCAACCCCTATTTGGATAAGGCACTGGCATTTGTTTTCTGTCACCTGCAGCAGAACATGATCCTAATTGATTCAAGGCAATACTCTAGAGACAGATCTGGGTTAGAGACAGAGATTTGGGTCAGCATCTAGATGGTAACTGACAGCACTGGATGGATATAAGAAAATCAGGCACCCGACTATTCACAAATATAAACAACCCGTACAAGGTAAAGGACAGGGAGGGCTTGGTTTGTAGGATGCGGAAAGGAGGAATTCCTGTTCACAGGACAAATGTCTTTAGGTTATTTTTTTATTGTTAACATTTCCATCACTTCATTCAAAACAAAACAATTGATTTTGGGCTATTTTAATTAATACTGAGCCATGGTGGCGCAGTGGTTAAGTGCTTGGCTGCTAACTAAAAGTTTGGCAGTTTGAATCCACAAGCCGCTCCCTGGAAACCCTATGAAGCAGTTCTACTCTGTCCTATAGGGTCTCTATGAGTTTGAATTGACGACAGTGGGTTGTTGTTTGTTGTTGAACCAAGCTGATGGCCCGGGTTATACATGTGGTGACTTACGTCCTAGAATGTGGTATGTTTAGGGCTCAATATTCAACTTGGTAAATCTCAGCTCTCCTTTCATTTCCATACAGCAAATCCCCCTGTAGTTCTCTTCGGGAAGGCTAGTGCAAGGACTACCCAAGATCTGTGCTGCGATTTAACCTGACTGTTGTATCTTTTGGAGTCTCTGAGTGGTACAATTGGCTAATGCACTTGGCTGCTAGTCAAAATGTTGGAGGTTCAAGTCCAACCAGAGGTACCTGAGAAGAAAGTCTTGGCCATCTACTTCCAAAAAATTAGCTATTGAAAACCCTATGGAGCACAGTTCTACTCTGATACACATGAAGTTGCCATGAGTCACGGTCAACTTCATGACAACTGGTCTAGTGGGTCCAATCTTTTGCCAAGATTTTTTTGCCACAGCTTCCTAGTTGATTTTCCTGATTCTTCTCTTCCACTCACCCAGTCCCCTACCAAAAAAAAAAAAAAAAAAAAACCCAAAAATCTATTTTCCCTAACACATGGATTTGAACATGTTATTCCCTCGCTTAAATATTTCTGTTGTCACCAGGATACAGCCCAACGCCTTATTATAGCGTGTTAGGCCCCAACAGATCTTTCCATGCTCGGCCTGTTTAAACTGTGTCCACATTTATCTTGCCCTATCAAGCCCTTGCAGGCTTTTTTCTTGCCCAGTGATGCTGTCTCCACCCTGTGCTGTACCTGATTATCCCCATTCACCCACACACTGCAGCTAAATTAACTTTCTGGTCTTCCTGGCAACTGTGAATATCTGAAGCCCAGGAGGACCCAACTCCTCCTTCCGTCTCACTCCTCCCCAAGTCTCTCCACATCTGGTCAATTCTACCTCCTAAAGATCTGTAAATTTGTCCCCTCCTCTCCACCATTGAAGGAATCCTGGTGGCACAGTGGTTAAGTGTTCGGCTGCTAACCAAATGGTAGGCATTTGGAAACCATCAGCTGCTCCATGGCAGAAAGATGTGGCAGTTTGCTTCTATAAAGATTACAGCCTTGGAAACCCCGTGGGGCAGTTCTACTCTGTCTTATAGGGTTACTGTGAGTCGGAATTGACTTGATTGCAACGAGTTTGTTTGTTTGTTTTTTTACTATTCATCACTGCTGCTACTAACCAGGTAACTATAACAGTCCCTTCAGGGGCCTCCATGTCTTCAGTCTTTCCCAATTCTATCAACCCATCTTCCCCTCTGCAAATTTGCCCATGTCGATCTCTTATTTAAAACCCTTAAGGCTCCTAATAGAATAGTCCCTGCAGACTTCTCAAGCCCCATTTCCCACATCCCAGGTGCAAAGAGAAATCAAACACAGTACAGGTCCTTAAGGAGCCCAAGGCCTCTATCCAGCACAGCCCCTTCTGAGCTCCTGCAGGGCCAGATTGTCGCAATAGTTAAGCGCATGGCCTCTAGCACCAGAATTCCTGGATTCCAGCCTCAGTTTAGCTGCCTATTAGCTCGAGTGCCTATTAGCTTGAGTGAAATATTCAATCTCAATGTATCAGTTTCATCATGGGTAAATGAGAACTTAAAGAGTTATTAACCCCCCAAAACCCAAACCGTTGTCGTCAAGTCGATTCCAACTGATAGTGACCCTATAGGACAGAGTAGAGCTGCCCCACAGGGTTTCTAAGGAACAGCTGGTAGATTTTGGCTAGCAGCCGAGCACTTAACCACTCTGCCACCAGGGCTCCAAAAGGGTTGTTAGGAAGAGTTAAAAAGATAATACTGAAAAGTACTCAGAACAGTGTCAGGGACAGAGTAAATATTATATATGTGCTGTTACAATTGTTTGTGACATTTATTTTGACCCTTGAAATTTGTTTTGTCCTCTTCTCTAAGGTTGGTGGTTCAAACCCACCCAGAGGTACCTCAGAAGAAAGGCCTGCCAATCTGCTTCTAAAAGGTCAGTCATGAAAACCCTATGAAGAGTTTTACTCTGCAACACATGAAGTGGAATCAACTCGATTAGTTTCAGTTTATATCCCCATTGCCTAGAATAGTATCTGACACATTGTAGGGGTTCTTTATGTATTTATTAGAAAATGAATTTGCTAACTTGCTTGATTAGTGTCTTTTCACACTTCATTTCACCAGTTAAATTATTACCAGGTTCAAAGTTAGGAGCTATGCTACTCTACTCTGTATTCCCAACCCTGGGTGTAAGCCTTAGTCTACAGTAGATGACCAGTTCAGTTTTATTCATTTCCAGATAAACTGACTTTTACTTGTTCAGGTTTTCCAGAGGTGTGATGAAACAGTAGGAGATCCCAGACAGGAAACAGAACAGGAGACATGGCAGAAAGTGGCTCATGGCTAGGGTGCTAGAGAAGGTTGTGGAGAAATTCTGGGAAACTAGGGGCCAAGGCACCCTAGCTATCTCAAGAAGCTTGAAATTGACTGTTTGTTCCCGGTAAACTGAGGTTTTTCTTAGTTTAGGCAACAGGATTGATGGGAAAATCAGATCCCAAAGCTCCCCATCATTTCTTCTGTGCATTGTGGACAGTGCAGTTCTCTGAGCTTCATTGAGGAGGCTGTCCATTCCCTTCAAAATAATAATATCAGCTTCCATTTATTGATCTCATTGCATTTCCCAGGGATTGCATTTTGCAACTGTATTTTCATTTAATCCATACCTGAAAAGGGCACCATTGCTTCCTCATTTTATAGATAAAAAAACTGAGGCTTAGAAAGGTTAATAGGACCAAGTCACAGCTTATTAAGAGCTAAGTTTAGCATATAAAGGTCACATTTGCTATGCTCAGGAGCTGATACTGTTTAATCACTATGCCAGATTGTTTCATGATAGTGGATTTGTTCCTTAATTTGAGAAACGCAGGTTGATTTGCTCACATGCTAAATCCAGTGCTGGGCACTGGGAACATAGAGGTGAATATGGGCCATCCTTTCTCTCCAGGAAATGATAGCTGTGTTGTAGGTACAAAGTAGTCAATAGGCATTCTCAGGGTGCTAGGGAGCAGGGAGAATGCAGCACTAATTCTGCCTGGGGAGTTGGGCCCAGGGTCAGGCAAAAACAGGCTGGACAGCTGAGTTGAGTCTCAAAGTCTAGCATCGGAAGCAGTGATTAACGTTTCTGGAGGTATGTAAAACATTTATTCTTTAATGCTTATCACGCATTGCAACTGAAAAATGAAAGCTCCAAATGACCTGCATTTTGTAACTCCATTTTAATAAAACATATATGTATTTTTTTATGCTTAGTATCTATGAGTGCTGGTGATGCAACAATTAAGAGCTTGGCTACTAACAGAAAGGTTGGTGGTTTGAATTCATCCAGCCACTCCGCAAGAAAAAGGTCTGACGATATGCTCCCGTAAACATTACAGCCTAGAAAACCTTATGGGGCAGTTCTACTCTGTCACATGGGGTCACAATGAGTTGAAAATCGATTCAAAAGCACCTAACAACAACAACATGCTTAATATCTGCTTAACATACATATATGCATAGAAAAAAATCTGACCAAAATAATATCAGTAGTTACCACTGAGTGATGAAATTCCATGTTATTCTTTATATATTTTTATTGTAAAAATACATTTTATGTTGCAAGTACAATTGTATCGTAGAAACGTAAATTGGTACAACCAGTTTAGAAAACAATTTAACTTTATCCAATAAATTTTTAAATGTGCATACTCTATAACCCAGCAATTCTAAAGAAACTCTTGGGTATGTGTATCAAGAGATATGTAAAAATGAATGCTGAAGGCAGCATTGGTTCTAAAAACAAAAAATGGAAAACAACTTCATATCCATCTCAGGAGAATAGATGAATACATTGTCATATTTTCATACAATGGACGATTACAAAACAGTGAAAATAAATAAATTATAGCTTTGTGCAGCAACATGGGTGAATCCTAAAAGTATAATGTCAGGTTAAAAAAAAAAGTCACAGAAGAATATATACTATATGAATCAATTTACATAAAGTTTAAAAATATGAAAAATATATCTTCAGGAATACATTCACATGGTAAATATAGAAAAGCAAAGGAATGACAAAAACAAAATTCACAAAGGCTGTTGCTTTTGGAGGGAGGAAAGTAACGAAATTGGAGAACACACACAGGCTTCAATGAACTGGGCGAATTCTATCAAACTACTCTCAATATCATAGCAAAATTCTCAGAGCAGGCTTCACTATCAATATTTCACAAAATGCTTAGCAATCTTTCTCAATGTAACTGTTAAGCTCCTGGCCTCTGAAGCTGGAATGCCTGGATTCAAATCCTGTTCTGCTACTAAGCAAGCCTGTAATTGTCGAGATGATTACGCCTTATAGCGACCCCATAGGACAGAGTAGAACTGCCCCATAGGGTTTCCAAGGAGCGGCTGGTGGATTCACACTGTCAACCTTTTGGTTAGCAGCCAAGCTCTTAACCATTGAGCCACCAGGGCTACTAAGTAGGTTTATATAGTTAGGCAAGTAGCTTAACCTCTTTGTATTGTAATATACTTAACTGTGAAGTGGGAATAAGAACAGTAGCTTCTTCTAGCTTTGTTGTGAGATTTAACTGAGTTAATATATATAAAGAACTCAGAACAGGACAAGGGCCCATGGTAAATGTTCAATAAATGTTATCTTATTCAATAAATATGATGTTATCATTGCTATTGTTTGATAAACATTCCCCGAGCGCTATTCTGTGCAGGCCCAAGTGAGGCACTGGAGATACAGAACGAGATGGGGCCTGAGGGACCAACTCCTGAACAGATTCTGAGATGTTATGAGAGGGGCTATGGTGAAGGGAAACTGAGGGGCTGCAGGAGCACAGAGGAGGGGCCTTGAACCAGTGTGGGCTCAGGAGAGTCTTCCTAGAGAGGCTGGGGTTCTGGTCCCCAGGTTGTGGTCTGTAGCTCTTGCCCTACACTCTAACGGCTCCCACGGATAGGTGACTAGGAAGTGTGATGAACTACCATAAGCCTGCATAGCTGTAAGAGAAGCCAAGCAGTAGCTCAGAGATTATGTATGGACTAGGTGACATTGAGTTGTTTCAGACTCATAGCGACCCTATGTACAGTAGAATGAAACACTGCCCATTCCTGCTCCATCCTCACAATCTTTACTACGTTTGAGCCTATTTTTGCAGCCACTGTGTCAATCCATCTCCTTGAGGATCTTCCTCTTTTTCACTGACCCTCTCTCTACCAAGCCCAATGTCCTTCTCTACGGACTGTTCCCTCCTGGTAACATGTCCAAAGTACGTGATATGAAGTCTCACTGTCCTTGCTGCTAAAGAGCATCCTTGCTTCTGGCAGTCGAGAAGGCTGGTATACTCAATATCCTTCATCAACACCGTAACTAAAAGGCATCACTTCTTCTGTCTTCCTTATTCACTGTCCAGCTTTTGCATGCATATTAGGCAACTGAAGACACCACAGCTTGGGTCAGGCTCACGTTAGTCCTCAAAGTGACATCTTAGCTTTTGAACACTTTAAAGAGGTCTTCTGCAGCAAATTCTGACTCATGGCAACCCCACGTGTGTCAGAGTGAAGCTATGCTTCATAGGTTTTCAACGGCTGATTTTGGGGAAGTAGATTACCAGTATTTTCTTACGAGGCACCTTTAGGTGGACTCTAACCTCCAACCTATTAAATTTTCTTGGTACGTTGTCAAAAATCAATCGACCACAAATAAACTAAAAACAAAACAAAACCCTGTTGCTACTGAGTCAATTCTGATTCATGGTGATCCCCTGTGTTACAGAGCAGAACTGCTCCGTAGGGTTTTCTTGGGTGTAATCGTAATACAAGCAGATCACCAGGCCCTTCTTCCATGGTACTGCTGGCTGGGTTTGAACTGCTAACCTTTAGATTAATAGTTGTGTGCAAACCCTTTAAGCCACTTAAGGACCTGTTGACCATAAATAAAAGAGTTTATTTCTGGGTTGTAAACTCCATTCCTTTGATCTATGTGTCTATCCTTGTGCCAGTACTACACTGTCTGGATTACTGTGGCTTTGTAGCAGGATTTCTAACCAGTTCAGAACGGTTCAGTAGTTGCAGAAGTAAACAAGAGCAGTTTACATGTTGCATAGCAACCAAATCTGTTGCCAGTGGGACTTCTGACCCGAGTAGGAAACAAACAGCTCAAAGATGGCTGCTGACTATGCTTCTTTGAATGTGTGTTGCTCTCCACAGTCCTGCCAAGAATCCAGTCTCCTGCATCAGGCTCCTGAAACTTTTGGGGTCCACGAGGGAGACTGGATTCTTGGCAGGACTGTGGAGAGCAACACACATTCAAAGCTGCTAGGTTGGCTCCCTGTCTATGAGCAGGGCATGGCTGTTTGTTTCCTACTTGAGTCAAAATTTCACAGGCAATGACTTTTGTTGCTGTGCAATACGTATGCTGCCCTCATTTACTGAAATGAACTTACTGAACTGTTCCAATTTGAACCGGTTTGAAGCCCTTCTATACAGTAAGTGTAGGAATCAGGAAGTCTGAGACCTCCAGCTTTGTTCTTTGTCAAGAGTATTTTGGCTTCTTAAGGGGCAGTGTATTTATGTTAATGGAGGAGGAACAAGTCAGAAAAGGAGGGGGAGAATGGTTGCACAACTTGAAGAATGTGATTAATGTCACCGAATTGTACATGTAGAAACTGTTGAATTGGTGTATGTTTTGCTGTGTATATTCTCAACAACAACGACAACATAAGTAATTTTTTAAAAAGATTGTTTTGGCTATTCTGGGTCATTTACATTTCTATGTATTGCTTTTATACTCGGGGTGGGAGGGGGAAGGTTTTTAGAAAAGAAGAAAAAAAGAAAGACATTGCTGAAGGAACTGTGAAGTTCGTTTTGTGTTTTCTGAGTAGTGCTACTACGGTGCACCTTTCCTGTTGGGCAGGGGAATTTTTCTTTCTTAAATTTTCATGTAGTAAATTTTAGTCAAGGTGCCCTGGTAGTGCAATGGCTAAGCACTCAGCTGCTAACTGAAAGGTCAGCGGTTTGAAACCACCAGCAGTTCTGTGGAAGAAAAGATCTGTTGGTCTGCTTCTGTAAAGATTACAGCCTAGGAGCCCAAATGGGGCAGTTCTACTCTTTTGCATAGGGTTGCTGTGAGTTGGAATTGACCGCACACAACAACAACAACGAATCTTAGTCAAGGTGGATTTCGTTTCAGTGTTGATAAAATAGCCTCATTTCTTGTGTTGAGTCATCTGACTGGGTCTCAGAATTCTTCCCACAGCACCCAAATTTTTAGTTTATTCCTAGAAAGGCATAATCACACTCTATTGTGGTGGTCCCTAAAAAGCTTCTGTTGAACAGCCAGCCCATCAGCAAATCATTTTTGAGTATGTTCCCCTAAATGTGTTTTTATTCATCTGTAAATTATATACACTTATGAGTATTACGGAAACCCTGGTGGCATAGTGGTTAAGAGCTACCGCTACTAAACAAAAAGTGGGCAGTTTGAATCCACCAGGCACTCCTTGGAAACCCTATGGGGCAGTTCTACTCTGTCCTATAGGGTCACTATCAACAGCAATGGGTTTGGGTTTTTTTGGTTATCAGTATTATATACATTCAAAACATACCTAAAACAAATTATTAGATGATGTGATAAAAAAACGTTTATAAGTTTCCCCAGCCTCAATGACTCTCACATGTCTCTTTGGAGACTGCCCTCTTTGGCTCTCTTCTGTTTACCTCTGTGTGTTCCTAGCACCCAGCCAACCAGGGCCTGGTAAATACCAGGACCTAAAATGTCTGTTGTTCAAAAGAAAAATCTCAGATATCCTATTGTGATTAAAACACATTGCCTGTCTTTCTAGATTTTGCATGCAGCAAGAAAAGGTTCTGCGTGTATCATCTGCTAGGGTCACTTTGTAGAGAAGCTGTGGGCTCTTCTCTCCTTACCTTCTCTTTTATCTTTGATTGCACCTCATCTGACTCATTTGTTTTGAAAATAGTAGTTGTATCATCTTCAATCTATATTGTTCATTCCGTACTGTGTGGTCAGGCAGAGTCCTTTTGGAACATAAAGAATCCAGGGCAAGGTCTCTACTCACCATGGCATCAAGTAAGATGTGAACAAGGAGCAAGGGGGCTTTGGTGGCGGAAAGCCTGGGGAGCTTCATGGAGCTGGATTTTAACAGACAAGTGAGAGTTAGCTAAGTTGAGAGAGAGAAAAGACAGTCCCAAAGGGACAGCAGGAACAAAGGCAGGAGGAGCCTGGGAGTGGACCCAGGACATTCCGAACTAGAGGAAAGCTTGGTGTGGGCGAACCTAGGGGCAGGAGTGGTTGGATTTGTGTCTTAAAAGGTCACTCTGGCAGCTCTGTGGAGTATTAGAGTCTTGAGGCTGGAGGCAAGTGGAGGCTGTTGGTTGCCTGGAGAAAACAAACCACACCCATTGCCATCCAGTCGAGCCCGACTCACGACTCACAGCAACCGTATAAAAAACCCACTGCAGTTTGCAGTTTTTTTAGTCAGTCGAGTACACTCCGACTCACAGTGACCCTATAGGACAGAGTAGAACCACCCCCTAGAGTTTCCAAGGAGCAAGTGGTGATTCAAACTGCTGACCTTTTGGTTAGCAGCCAGAGCACTTAACCACTACGCCACCAGGGCTCTTGGGTGGCACAAGCGGTTTGTGCTCGGCTACTAAACTAAAGGTTGGCAGCTTGAACCCACCCAGCGACTCTGCTAAAGAAAGGCCTGGTGAACTGCTTCCCTAAAGATTGCAGCCAAGAAAACCCTATGGAGCAGCTCTTCTCTGTAACACATGGGGTCGCCATGAGTCGGCTGTCGCAGGCAGCTAACAATAACAAGGTAGAAACGTCGGCTTGGAAGTCCAAACCATGAAGCAGGTAAACTGCTTCAATACTCTGGCTACATTCTCTTTTGAGGTTTCTGAGCCCGCTTTTTTTTTTTTTTCTGGTCCTGTGTTGTTGTGGCCCTACATTTTGTCCCCATAGGTCGGTTATACCTTTTTATTAAAAAAAAATAATAATAATACACTTTTTATTTCCTGGGTGTCCTGGGGACGGGTTGTTTTGCTTCTGGGCTCCCTTTGAGGCCTGTGGCCTATCGAAGACACTGAGGTGCATTTCTGCACAGGTTTTACCAAGCAATGACTTGCTAGAATAGTTACAGAAAATACCCTGCGGGCTATCAGGAACCCCGGACCCACCGCCAGAGGCGGGTCTAGGCGGGGCAAGCAGTCCAAGTCACCCTTCCCTTCCTGGATCACTCCCCTTCCCCGCCCTCAGGGGAAGGAGTGGGCAGGGCCACCCGGCGCCCTCGGGGTGGGCCTGGCGCCGGGTCCCGGCCTGGGGCGGCCTCGCGGCGGCCGTGGGCGGCGTCTCCTGGCCGCTGGTCTCCGTGCGGTGCCGGCCCCGCCCTGCGGCCGGCCTCGCTCCCAGGCGCCCGGCCCCGCCCCCACGGGGTTGGGAGGGCGGGGCGCGAGCCGGGGGCGCGAGCCGGGGGCGCGAGCCGAGCGCGCGAGCTGGGCCCGAGCCGGCCTGGGAGCCCGCTGAGTCGGGCGCGGTGAGCGAAGCACCGGGGCGGCGGCGGCGCGCACGATGGCTCCGGCCGGGGACCGGCAGGGCTACTGGGGCTCCACGACCTCCACGCTGGACTGGTGTGAGGAGAACTACGCCGTGACCTGGTATATCGCCGAGTTCTGTGAGTGCGGGTCCGGGCACCTGGGCGGCTGGCCTGAGGAGGGGAGGGAAGGAGAGAGGGCGCCCGGCCTGAGGAGGAAACGCCGCGTGAGGAAGGCAGGGGGCGCGGGAGTCGCGCGGAGGGGAGAGAGGGCGAACCCGGCGGGCAGGGGAGGCACGGGGCCTGGCCGGGGGAGGTGGAGTGGGGGAGCCCGGGGCCAGGGGAAGGAGTGGGGGATGCTACAGACGAGGGGAGCGCACGGGAAAATCCAGCGTGGAGGGTGAGGAGTGCTGGGATCTGGAAGGACTGAGAGGTCTTTAAGATTGGGGGCCAGAAGAGAAGCGGGGAGTTCCTGCTGGACCCAAGGGGAAAGCCTGAAGTGCTGGGGTTGGGGATGGAAATTTCACCTGATGGGCAGAGTAGGGCTGGCTAGGGGCAGCCCGGGGAGAGGTGGGGAGTATGGAGGACTCAGTCCATTTGAATGAGGCCGCAGGACACCTGCTCCTACTGCTGCTCTGCCGCCTTAGCCACAGGGCACGGAGAAGGGAACATTTCCTAGCTTAATCCTCCTTCAAATATGTGAAAACCCTAAGGGCTTTCCCTTCCCCTTTCTCTGTTCTTATTAGACGTCTTCAGCCAACCTCCAGGGAACAGTTTTACCAGTCTTGGAACTGCCCTCCCCCAGTCCTACTCCTGCCCCCAAGAAAGCTTCAGTTACTAGAGCTCCATTTACTCTTGAGCACTACTATTCAGCTCTCTCCTTGCACCAGCACTAGAAGGTGGAGCGAACAGTCTGTACCCTCTTGGTTGTGTTAGCTTCCCAAGAGACCAAGTCCCTGCTCCGTTCTTCCTCCTAACCCACTACCTGGGGGCCAGGGGTCATCTGAGGACACCACTTCCACTGACTACCTTCTGAGGACTTGTGGCAGAATCTTCCTCCAGCTGCTGCCCCTGACCGGCACTGCTGGCCAGGTTAGGTTTTTACTGTGTGTTTTACCATGCTAGGAGAGCACAAGAAAAATCTGCCACTTACTTTAACATTACTTACTTTGGTCAAGCCTTGAGAGCAAAATCCTTGATCATCCTTTCAGGCACCTGCTTCTGGTAAGGTACAGAGAATATTGTTTGGCTACCTATTACTGCTTTCTTTTAATTGGGTCTTTTTCTGAGGACAACTTATTAGCTAAACTCTTCCAGGCATGTGTGTTTGGCTTTGTAGGAAAGAGGCAAAGTAGGCAAATTCTACTTTAAGGAGCCCTGGTGGCACAGTGGTTAAGTGCTCAGCAGCTAACTGCAAGGTTCGCGGTTCGAGCCCACTAGCGGCTGTGCGGCAGAAAGATGTGGCAGTCTGCTTCCATGAAGATTACAGCCTTGAAAACCCTATGGGGCAGTTCTGCTTTGCCCTGTAGGGTCGCTACGAGTTGAAATCCATTCTATGGTAGTGGATTTGGTAAATCCTACTTTCTTCTGTTCCTGGTAATTGACTAGGATAAGTTAAAAAAGAAAACAGAACTCTTTTTGCAGTTTTCAGGACTTTAGTATCATTCCCTTTAAACCATGATTTAGACGAAAAGTCACTTTTCCTGAACTACTAGTTTAAATTAATAATTTTTACTTAATAAGTAAGGAATATGGGCAGAGGGATCATTTGCAATGTAATTACTTGGCATCCCAGATGCTGGCAAAGGAAGCACTTGACTGACTTGTTAGATCTTGTTGACAAGACCACACTTGGTCCAGAGGACCATACCATGATCATGAGGCAAGGAACTTTAAATTACACTCTGTGAACTGGAATTTGTAACATGGAAAAGAGAAACTCTCGGGGGTCTTTAATACTGGATAGGCTATCATATAGAACTATTAAACTTTCTGTATTTCTCTAGAATGCAGAATTAGGCCCTATGGGTGGAAACTAACTGTAAGGAGGGAGATTTTGCTGCAACAAAAGGAAAACTTTCTAACCAATGATGCAAGTTGAAGCCAGGCTGGAGTGGGAGGTAAAGGACTTTTTGTCACTGTAAGTATTAAAGTAGAACAGTGCTCAACAAATTCATGTGAATATTTTAGGGAAAATTAATTGTTTTGTAGGGAAAAGGGGTTGTTGGCCTTAGTTGGCCTTTAGGTCCCTTGTGGCCTTATGGGTCTGCATAGATAATAATGATTCTTAGTTTAAAACCAAGGTTTTGGATTAGAATCAAGAGAGAAAACTGGCAGTTAAGTCATGTGGGCAGTGAGAGAGCAAGGTAGCACTGTTCTGGCAGATAGCTCTGAGAAATGGGAAATGGCTTTAGTTCTGAATGTCATCTGAAGAGGAAACTATGAGCAGACTGCAGGGAGCGTTGTTTTTGTTTTAAATTTCTAGTTCTTTAGGGAAAATTTACAGCTCAAGTTTCCCATCCAGAAATTTATACACATATTGTTTTGTGACATCGGTTACAATCCCTGCAATGTGACAGCGTTCTCCTCCTTTCCACCACTCCTTTCCACCATGGGATCCCTGTGTCCGTTTGTCTAGTTTTCCTGTCCCTTCTTCCATTCTCTTCTTGCTTTTGGGCAGGGGTTGCCTATTTGGTCTTGTATATTTGATTGAACTAAGAAGCACATTCCTTACCTGTGTTATTATTTGTTTTATAGGCCTGTCTAACCTTTGTCTGGAAAGTGTTCTTCGGAAGTGGCTTCAGTTGTGATTTAGCAGGGTGTCCAGGGGCCATAGTCTTGAGGGTTCCTCCAGTCTGTCAGACCAGCAAGTCTGGTCTTTTTTTGTGCGTTTGTGATTTTGTTCTATATTTTGCACCTGCACTGTCCAGGACTCTCTATTGTGATCCCTGTCAGTGTAGTTGGTGGTGGTAGCCAGGCACCATCTAGTTCTTCTGGGCTCAGGCTGGTGGAGGCTGTGGTTCATGTGATCCATTAGTCCTTTGCACTAATATTTTCCTTGTGTCTTCGGTTTTCTTCATTCTCCTTTGCTCTGGACGGATGGGACCAATAGATGTATCTTAGATGGCTGCTTGCAAGCCCCTTAAGACCCCCAGTGCTAGTCACCAATTTAGGATGTAGAAATTTTCTTTATGAACTATATTATGCCAGTTGACCTAGGTGTCCCCAGGGACTGTGGTCCTCAGGACTCAGCCCCAGCAACTCAGTCCCTCAAGGTGTTTGGATATGTCTAGGAAACTTCTATGACTTTGCCTTGTTCAAGTTGTGCTGACTTCCCCTATATTGCTTACTGTCTTTCCCTTCACCAAAGTTAACACTTGTCTACTGTCTGGTTAGTGCTTTTCCCATCCTACCCCTCCCCTCCCATCAAAGATTCTTTTTTTCTGTGTGTAAACATTTTCTTGGGTTTTTATGATAGTGGCCTCATACAACATTTGTCCTTTTGTGATTGACTTATTTCACTCAGCATAATGCCCTCCGGATTCATCCATGCTATAAGATGTTTCACGGATTCATCATTGTTCTTTATTGTTGCATAGTATTCCATTGTGTATGTACCATAATTTGTTTATCTGTGGACGGACACTTAGTTTGTTTCCATCTTTTAGCTATTGTGAATAATGCTGCAGTGAACATCGATGTGCATATGTCTGTTCATGTGATGGTTCTTATTTCCCTAGGATATATTCCTAGGAGTGGAGTTGCTGGATCATATGGTATTTTTATTTCTAGATTTTTAAGGAAGCGCCATATTGTTTTCCATAGTGGTTGTACCATTCATTATACATTCCCAGCAGCAGTGCATAAGAGTTCGAGTCTCCCTGCAACCTCTCCAACATTTACTATTTTCCGTTTTTTTTTTTGATTAGGGCAAGTATTGTTGGGGTGAGATGTATCTCATTGTAGTTCTGATTTGCATTTCTCTAATGGCTAATGATCTAGAGCATTTCTTAATGTTTCTGTTAATCATCTGAATGTCTCTGGTGAAGTGTGTGTTCATAGCCTTTGCCCATTTTTTAATTGGATTGTCTTTTCGTTGTTGAGGTGTTGAAGTATTTTGTAGGTTTTAGAGTTTAGACCCTTATCGCATATGTCGTGGCCAAAAGTTTTTTCCCAGCTGGTAGGTTCTCCTTTTACTCTTTTGAGGAAGTCTTTTGATGAGCATAAGTGTTTGATTTTTGGAGCTCCCAGTTATGTAGTTTCTCTTCTGGTGTTTGTGCATTGTTAGTTATGGTTTGTATTCTATTTATGCTATTTACTAGGGCCTGTAGCATTGTCTCTATTTTTTTTTCCATGATCTTTACTGTTTTAGGTTTTATATTTAGGTCTTTGATCCATTTTGAGTTAGTTTTTGTGGATGGTGTGAGGTATGGATCCTGTTTCTTTTTCTTTTTTACAGATGGACATCCAATTATGGCAGCACTATTTATTAAAGAGACTGTCTTTTCCACATTTAACGAACCTCGGCCTTTTGTCAGATATCAGCTAGCCGTAGATTGATGGATTTACGTCTGGGTTCTCCATTCTGTTCCATTGGTCTGTGTCTATTGTACCAGTACCAGGCTATTTTGACTGCTGTGGCTGTATAGTAGGTTCTGGAGTCTGGTAGTGTGAGGCCTCCCACGTTGTTCTTCTTCAGCAATTCTTTACTTATCCAGAGCCTTGTCCCCTTCTACAAAAAGTTGGTGATTAGTTTCTCCATATCATTAAAGAATGCTGTCGGAATTTGGATTGGGATTGCATTGCAGAGAGGGTTTTGACATAGGAATCAGAAGGAGTACAAGAAGAGGATGAGTGGATGTTGACATCCCTTTGCCCCCATGTACCTTGGGAGAAAACAATCTGGAGGAAGGTAAGGTCCTTCTTGTTATCGCTGCATGTGGTGGGTCTTTATTATATCTTCAAGTAGGAGAATTTGATCTTTGAAAACTATTCTGATTTATAATTATTTGTTTAAGATAAATGCAATTTTATTATCATAATATTTACATTAATGATAGTAGTATTAAGGATGATAATAATAATGGTAATAATAGCTATTTAAGTGGCATGAGCCACACTTTGCTGAGCACTTCATGTATCTTATCTCTTTTGGTCTTTACAGTAATCCCTAAAAGAAGATGTTAGTAATCATCCCTGTTTCAAGGATTAGGAAGTTGAAACTCTAAGAAGTAATTTATCTAAGGTTGCATAGCTAATAAGTGGTAAAAAAAAAAAGAAAAAAAAGTTGCGTAGCTAATAAGTGGTACAGAGGTGGTATTCAAGTTGAGGTGTGACTCTAAACTGCTCTACCTATATTACCTCCCCGTCATTATTTCCATCATACATTGTTTTGCCCTTGTGTGCAGGGAATGAGGACAGACATGAAATACTATACTGTCATATTAAAAAAAAAAAAAAATCCAGACTCGTTGCCGTCTAGTTGATTCCGACTCATAGTGACCCTGTAAGGCAGTAGAACTGCCCCATGGAGTTTCCGAGGAGCTCCTGGTGGATTCGAACTGCTGACCTTTTGGTTAGCAGCCATAGCTCTTAACCACTGTACTACCAGGGTTTCCATTTCAGCATTATGGTGAGTATATTTTGGGTGGTGTAAAGATGAATTTGGGGAATTGCATGTTCAGATATGACAGTGGTTCTTAGTCAGTTTTTTCTCCTACCTGAAAAAATTTCTTCTTAGCATCAGCCAGTATCAGTTTAAATTCTTTTTAGTTTGAGCAGACTGTAAGGAGCATGGGGAAGGAGAGGAAGGTCTGTCTTCTAATTGTAAAATAATAAGTGTCTTAATGTGCTAGAAGTTACAGGTCCTAGCAGTCTTCACTTTCTACAGTAGTGTGGGACCTTACAAATGACCGTGCAAATTGAAACCAGGCAAAACAATCTTAGTAACGAATAGGATAAGTTACAATAGTTCTGCGACCTTTAAAATTTTTTGTTAAACACTGAACACTTTCTTACTGTTGGTTATAAATGTATAGGGTAATGAAAAAAAATAGTAAATCTAATACTAATCTTTATTTGTAGTTATTGTTAGCTGCTGTAAAGTAGATAGTGATTCATGGCAACCCCATGTGTTACAGAGTAGAACTGCTCCATAGAGTTTTTTGGCTGTAATCTTAATGGAAACAGATTGTTAGACCTATCTTCTGTGATACCACTGGGTGGGTTTGAACCTCCAACCTTTAGGTTAGCAGTCGAGTGTAAACTATTTAGTACACTGTAAATTAAAACATTAGAAACATTCAGAATTAAAGCATTTTATTTCTTTGTAAAAGAACTTATCAAGAGTAGTTTGAACAGTGCTTACCTTCTTTTTGTCATGTAACTTATGGAGTGAGCATCTTTTCTATGCTTTGGCAAATTATCATACTCCTTTCTTTGATTGAATCAGCTTCCAACGTTTTACACTTTCAGCTTTCAGTATTGTGAAATATCTCTGAGAATTCCTTTAATGCAGTTTTTTATTGGTGTCACTTCTTCTGGGACATCTTCATCTTTTTTCTACAACCACTTTCTTCATTTATGTTGATAAGTTTGTCTTCACTAAACTCCTTTCATTTTGTACATCTAGAGTCTCTTGAATGGCCGTAGTGTCAGCATTCCCAGGGTCAGCTCTTTCTTCCATAACTCTGTGTGTGTTCAATCGGAATTTCACTTCCATTGTCACTTTCCATTTCTTTGCTGCACTTTCATTGTTGTTGGCCAGTTTCATCTTCTGATTATCCATTTTTGTAAAATGTCACATGAGCTTATTGCCAGGACACAAGGAGATAACACAACTACATGCTTTGCTCTTTGTGCATGAACCAAATAATAATAGATGCGCAATTACTAATCACCAGCAGACTTTGAAAGAAGCGATCTGGTTGTTTCTGATTGGGATATGCATCTATTATTCATGTAGTGATTTGTGCACTGAACATCTAGCAGTAACATTTGTACTATACGCAGTTACTCACAGTTAATATACCATGGTAACTGGAATTTGGATTATGTATTTCTAATCCTCAGAATACATCTATTAAGAAGGCAGTATTACCCCTGTTTTATAGATGAGAAAACTGAGTCTCAGAAAAGTTAAGTAACCTGCTCAGTATCACACAGCTATTAAGGGGTAGAAATGGTATTCAAATACAGGTCTGACAACTCTTTCTACCAAGACATACTATACACAGGAATTTCAGATACAAGTGGTTTAATGGAAGAGGTATTTCCTAAAGAGATGTGGAAGTGAATTCTAAGCTTAGAGAAGACTTATCCAGTTAAAAATTATTCAGAATGCTTCACTCATTTACTCAGCAAATTTTTATTGAGCACCTATTTTTTTTTGACTCAGAATACAAAACTATATAGAAAATTTCTCTGTTTAAGGGAGCTAATCTAATACGGGTATGAATAGTTAAGTACAGAACAGGCACACTTCTATTTTCAAGTGAAATGCATTCCTAAAAATATGTATGAAGGGAGATTGTCCAAGAGTTGACATATCATGAGGGAGGATTATTTATCAGAAAGCTAAAAATATTTCTTAAATTCCTAATTATGGTTTTTAAGGGGCTACCTCAGATTGAGGAATCCCTAGGTGATGCAAATGGTTAACACACCCAGCTGCTAGCCAAAAGGTTGGAGAATTAAATCTGCTCAGAGGTGCCTTGGAAGAAAGGCCTACTTCTAAAAAATCAGCCATTGAAAACCCTGTGGAGCATAGATCTACTTTGACACACGTGGAGTTGCTGTCAGTCAGAATCAACTTGATGGCAACTGGTACCATTACTGGTACCTCAGGCCGAAGAGGTAACCTGGTTGGTAAGACTTTCATGGATGGGGAGCTTCGAGTGTGGCCATCTAGCCACCTCTTTTGACCTTGGGTGTTTCAAGTTACCTGTCATCCCTTCAAGGAGCCCTGGTGATGGCAGTGGTTAAGCGCTTGGCTGCTAACTGAAAGGTCGGCAGTTTGAGCCTACTAGCTAGCCTTTCTGTGGGAGAAAGATGTGTCAGTCTGCTTCCTGAAAGATTACAGCCTTGAAAACCCTATGGGGCAGTTCTGCTGTGTCCTGCAGGGTCGCTATGAGTCAGAATTGACTCAGTGGCAGTGAGTTTGGTTTTTTTTTAATTTCGTTTTTATTTTATTGCCTGTTCTCATAGGTTTGCTGCCCCTGACCCATGGGCAGGAGGAAAGTAGGGCAGCCCTCAATCTTTTTACCTTTATTATGAGATTCAGTATTAGATGGGGTAAAGGGCTCTTTCTGGAACACAAGACAAGAGAGGCTTTAGCCAGCAGCTGCTTGTAGTACATTGTTGCCTTTCTTTTCCTTTACTTTTTTGAGAGCTCTTTCTACCATCTTTCCTCAACAGTAATCACAAGTAAGTGAGCATGGTTCAGTTTAGGCCTCTTTTGGTCCTAGGCCTAAGTGGGCCTGCAGAGGTGACATCCCAGTCCCCTTAAGGAAGGCAGTTCTTTCTCTGAGGGTCACTGACAGGCATGCAGCCCTGCCTCTGACCTACAGCCCAAAAGCAATCTGAGTCAGCTGAAGGGTGAAGGCCAGATCCAGAGTACAAAAAGGGTTTAGGTTTAATGTATTCAAGTCAGGGACGGCCAATAAATTGTTTTAGGTGCTGTGTGGTACGCTGGGAATGCAACGAAAGGGTGCTTAGGAAAAACTCAGAGCGTAACTAGGTTTATAAAGGCCTCACAGTGTTAGTGTTGGAAGAACTGCTGCATCAGCTATTTTGTTTTAACCTTTTCATCGGAAAGGAGCCTTTTATTATTTTTGTTCAGGGGCTTCGTTAATTTATTATTGTTGTTGCTGTTAGTTGCCGCAGAGTTGACTCTGACTCACAGCGACCGTATGTATAACAGAACGGAATGTCGCCCTGTCCTGTGCCGTCTGCATCAGCTTTGGTGTATTTGAGTCCACTCTTGTGGCTGTCGTGTCAGTTCATCTTATGGAGGGTTTCCCTCATTTTCATTGGCCCTCTACTTCACCAAATATGATGTCCTTTTCTAGCAATTAGTCTTTCCTGATGGCACGTCCCAAGTAAGCTTCTGAGGAGCTTTCTGGGTATATTTCTTCTTCTAAGACTAATTCGTTCGTTCTTGTAGTCTATGGTGTACTGTGTATTCTTTGCCAATACCACGTTCGAATGTGTCAATTCTGTCTTCCTTTTTCATTGTCCAGCTTTTGCATGCGTATGAGGCAATTGAAAAGACCATGGCTTGGGTATGGCTCCCCTTAGTCGTCAAAATAACATCTTTGCTTTTTAAAACATTAAAGAGGTCTTTTCAACAGATTTGCTCAGTGCAGCACATCATTTGACTTCTTGACTGCTGCTTCCGTGGATGCTGATTTTATTGATCCAAGTCGTAGAATGAAATCATAGACAACTTCAGTTTCTTCTCTATTTATCATGATGCCGTTTATCAGTACAGTTGTGAGAGTTTTCGTTTTTTTTCATGTTCAGCCAGAATTCATGTTGAAGATTGTAGTCTTTGACCTTCGTCAGTGATTGCTTTAGGTCATCTTCATTTGCATATCACAGGTTATTGATGAGTCTTCCTCAAATCTTGATGCTGCATTCTTCTTCATATAGAGCCTAGCTCCTTTGATTATTCGTTCAGCATGCAGATTGAATAAGTAAGTTGAAAGAATAACCAAAAACCAAACCCAGTACCGTCAAGTCGATCCCGACTCATAGCAACCCTATAGGACAGAGTAGAGCTGCCCCATAGAGTTTCCAAGGAGTGCCTGGCGGATTCAAACTGTCGACCCTTTGGTTAGCAGCTGTAGCACTTAACCACTACACTACCAGGGTTTCCAAAAAACCCGTTGCTATCGAGTCGATTCCAACTCATAGAGACCCTATAGGACAGAGTATAATTGCCCCATAGAGTTTCCAAGGAGCACCTGGTGGATTCGAACTGCCGACCCTTTGGTTAGCAGCTGTAGCACTTAACCACTACGCCACCAGGGTTTGTTGAAAGAATACAACCTGCTATATACCTTTTCCAATTTTAAACCATGGCAGTATCTTCTTGTTCTTTTTGAACAACTGCCTCATGATGCATGTACAGGTTCTGCATGAGCACAATTAAGTGTTCTGGAATTCCCGTTCTTCATAGTGTTATCCATAATCTCTTATGATCCACACAGTCGAATGTGTTCACGTAGTCAAAAAAATACAGGTAAACATCTTTCTGGTATTCTCTGCTTTCAGCCAAGATCCATCTGTCATCAGCAGTGATATCCTTCATTCCATGTCCTCTTCTGAAGCCGGCTTGAACTTCTGGCCATTACCTGTCGATGTATGCCTGTAGGCTGTAATTTATTATTACTCCTATGTAAATTGTAATAGTTAATGAATTTTTTCTCCACTTTTATTAATCAAAAGCACATGTAACTGTCAATCAGATGAGATCTAGTTACTGTTACCACAGTGTATTGATCTATATGAGATATAATTTTAGTCTAAAACAAAGCAGTGTTCTAGTTGTAATTTTATTGTGAATAAATGTGATTTTTGAAATATTTAAAATAGCCAATGGAAATAATAACAGCTGACATTTATAGCCACCATTTGTCTCTCAGTTCGTCATACTGTGGTGGCTTGCATCTTTAAAATGTTAACCTCTTTAAGATGTTAAAAAGCAAAGATGTCACTTGTGCATGACCTAAGCCGTGGTAATTTCGGTCACCTCATGTGCATGCGAAAGCTGGACGATGAGTAAGTTAGACCGAAGAGGAATTAATCCGTTTGAATTATGGTGTTGGTGAAGAATATTGACTATACTATGGACTGCCAGAAGGACAAACAAATCTGTCTTGGAAGAAGTACGGCAGAATGCTCCTTAGAAGGAAGGATGGCAAGCCTTCGTCTCACCTACTTTGGAGATGTTATCAGGAGGGACCAGTCCCTGGAGAATGACATCATGCTTGGTAAAGTAGAGGGTCAGCAAAAAAGACAAAGACCCCCAACAAGCTGGATTGACACAGTGGCTGCAACAATGGGCTCAAACACAGCGACAATTGTGAGGATGGTGCAAGACTGGGCAATGTTTCGTTCTCTTGTACTTGGGATCACTGTGAGTCAGAACCGACTTGACGGCACCTAACAACAACAACATTTGTAGGGCACTTAATGTACGAAGTTCTATGTGTATTTTATCTCATAAGAACCCTTATTGTAATCCTTATAACAGTGTTTTTAAGTTAATTTCTGTTGCTAGTTCCGTTCTATAGATGTGGAAACTTGAATGGAGAGAGAGGTTAAATAATAATATCCAAAATTTTCCACTTCACAAGTGGCAAATTGAGGATTTGAACTCAGGCAGGCTTTTGTATGTAAATGGCTTTGTTTTACCTTTATCCTTAAGAGAGCTTTTCCTCTGGATATGGATTTTTAGGTTGGGAGTTATTTCTTTCAGCACATTAAAGATATTTTATCACTGGTTTCTGGCTTCCAGTATTGTTTTGAGATTTCAATCTGTCTCTCTCTTAAAGATAATTTGTCAGCCCCCCACCCCCACCATGCTTAAGATTTTTGGTTTTCTGGAGTTCTGTTATTATATATCTAAGTGTCGATTTATTTATCCTGCTTGAGATTTATTGGGCTTCTTGAATGTATGGGTTTTCTATCTATCTATTATCTCCTCATATTTTGCCTCGTTTTTTTCAGTTATCCTTCTATAACTCTTATAGATTTTCTCAATTGTCTTCTCAGCCATTAAAAAGAAAAATTCTGTAGTGCTCATGTGCTCTCTCTTTTTTTAAAAAAATTTATTGTGGTAAAATGTATATAACAAAAAATTTGCCATTTTTAAGTGTACAGTTCAGTGACATTGATTATATTTACCATGTTGTGCAACGTTCTCAATCTTTTAACTTCTTTGCATTTCACACATCTTGTTTTTGATGTCTTGTTTCCTGTGACTTTTTGATTTGTAAACACATTTCTTGGAATTTTATCTCTGGTAATTCTTTAAGGCCTGATTTGATGTGGATTTCTTCAGGAAAAAAAAAAAAAAGTGTTTTTGCCAGGTACTGGGGGACACCACTAATTTGGCATTGCTTTACATTCTCCAGGAGCCCAGGAGGTGTATTTGTTAAGCACAGGGCTGTTGACTGAAAGGTGGAGGTTTGAACCCATCAACTCTTCCTCGAGAGAAAGATGTGGCAGTCTACTTCTGCAAAGATTAGAGCCTTCAAACCCTATGGTGTAGTTCTACTCTGTTCCATAGGCTCATTATGAGTCAGAATTCACTTTACGACATTGGGTTTCACATTTTACATTCTTAGCTTACTATTTTTGGATCACCTAGGTAATATCAATTTTGACTGTAAACCTACATAAGAACTGGCCTGTGGTTTTGAACTTTCAGGGGTGATTTTAATTCCTTCTCTCAACTTAGTGCCAAGGATTGGAGCCTGGCAATTTTTCTAGTCCCTTTGGGAGAGAGTTTATTTTCATTTCCACTTCCCCTGAGGGCATAAACCATTGTTGTTGTCGTTCAGTGCCATTGAGTCGGTTTAACTCATAGCAACCCTATGTACAGCAGAATGAAACACTGCCTGGTCCTGTGCCATCCTCACAATCCTTGCTATGCTTGAGCCCATTATTGCAGCCACTGTGTCAGTCCATCTCATTGAGGGTCTTCTTTTTTTTTGCTGATCCTCTACTTTACCAAGCATGATGTCCTTCTCCAGGGACTGATCCCTCCTGATAACATGTCCAAAATATGTGAGATGTAGTCTTGCCATCCTTGCTTCTAAGGAGCACTCTGGTTACACTTCTTCTAAGACAGATTTGTTCATTCTTTTGGCAGTCCATGGTATATTCAATATTCTTCACCAATACCACAATTCAAAGGCCATCAATTCTTCGGTCTTCCTTATTCATTGTCCAGCTTTTGCATGCATAGAGATGATTGAAAACACCATGGCTCACCTTAGTCCTCAAGGTGACATCTTTGCTTTTTAATACTTTAAAGAGATCCTTCTGGCTGATTTGCCCAATGCAATGCGTCTTTTAATTTCTTGACTGCTGCTTCCATGGGTGTTGATTGTAAATCCAAGGAAAATGAAATCCTTGACAACCTCAGTCTTTTCTCTGTTCATCATGATGTTGCTTATTGGTTCAGTTCTGAGGATTTTTGTTTTCTTAATGTTGAAGTGTAATCCATACCGAAGGCTGTGGTCTTTGATCTTCATCAGTAAGTGCTTCAAATCCTCTTCACTTTCAACAGACAAAGTTGTGTCATCTGCATATCGCAGGTTGTTAATAAGTCTTCCTCCAATCCTGATACCCGGTTCTTCTTCATACAGTCCAGCTGTCTTATTATTTGCTCAGCATACAGATTGAATAGGTATGGTGAAAGGATACAACCCTGATACACACCTTACCTGACTTTAAACTATGTAGTATCCCCTTGTTCTGTTCAAACGACTGCCTTTTGATCCACGTATAGATTCCTCATGAGCACAATTAAGTGTTCTGGAATTCCCATTCTCCACAGTGTTATCTATAATTTGTTATGATCCTCTAGTCAAATGCCTTAGCATAGTCAGTAAAACACAGGTAAATATCTTTCTGGTATTCTCTCCTTTCAGCCAGTACCCATCTGACATTAGCAGTGATATCCCTAGTTCCACATCCTCTTCTAAATCTGGCTTGAATCTCTGGCAGTTCCCTGTGGATATACTGCTGCATCTGCCTTTGAATGATCTTCAGCAAAGTTTTGCTTGCATGTGATATTAATGATACTGTTTGATAATTTTTGCATTTGGTTGGATCACCCTTCTTGGGAATGGGGACAAAATAAGGATCTCTTCCAGCCTTTGGCCAGGTAGTTGTCTTCCAGATTTCTTGGCATAGACGAGTGAGCACTTCCAGCGATGCATCCATTTGTTGAAACATCTCATCTGATATTCTGTCAATTCCTTGAACCTTGTTTTTCCCCAGTGCCTTCAGTGCAGCTTTGACTTCTTCCTTCAGTACCATAGGTTCCTGATCATATGTTACTTTCTGAAATGGTTGAACGTTGACCAATTCAATTTGGAATAGTGACTCTCTGTATTCCTTCCGTCTTCTTTTGATGCTTCCTGAGTCATTTTATATTTCCCCTGTAGAATCCTTCAGTATTGCAACTTCAGGGTTGAATTTTTTCTTCAGTTCATTCAGCTTGAGAAATGCTGAGTGTGTTCTTCCCTTTTGGTTTTCTATCTCCAGGTCTTTGCATGTGTCATCGTAATACTTTGTATTCTTGAGCTGCCGTTTGAAATCTTCTGTTCAGCTCTTTTACTTCGTCATTTTTCCTTTTGCTTTAGCTACTCAATGTTCAAGAGCAAGTTTCAGAGTCTCTTCTGACATCCATTTAGGTTCTTCCTTATCTTTTTAATGACCTCTTGCTTTCTTCATGTATGGTGTCCTTAATGTTATTCCACATCTTGTCTGGTCTTCAGTCATTAGTGTTCAGCGTGTCAAATCTGTTCTTGAGATGGTCTCTTTTAAATTCAGGTGGGATATACTCAAGGTTGTACTTTGGCTCTTGTCGACTTGTTCTAATTTTCTTCAGTTTCACCTTGAACTTGCATATGAGTAATCGATGGTATTATCCGCAGTCAGCCCCTGGCCTTGTTCTGACTGATGATACTGAGTTTTTCCATTGTCTCTTTCCACAGATGTAGTCGATTTGATTCTTGTGTGTTCCATCTGGTGAGATCCACATGTGTAATCACTGTTTATGTTGGTGAAAAAAGGTATTGGCAGTGAAGAAGTCATTGGTCTTGCAAAATTCTCTGATGTGATCTCTGGCATAGTTTCTATCACCAAGGCTGTATTTTCCAACTATTAATCCTTCTTTGTTTCCAACTTTCACATTCCAATCACCAGTAATTATCAGTGCATCCTGATTCCGTGTTTGATGAATTTCAGACTGTAGAAGTTGATAAAAATCTTAAATTTATTCATCTTTGCCCTCAGTGATTGGTGTATAAATTTGAATAATAGTCATATTAACTGGTCCTCCTTGTAGGTGTTTGGATATTATCCTATCACTGAGAACATTGTACTTCAGGATAGATCTCGAAATGTTCTTCTTGACAATGAATGCAACACCGTTCCTCTTCAAGTTGTTATTCCCAGCACAGTAGGCCATATGATTGTCCAATTCAGAACAGCCAGTACCAGTCCATTTCAGCTCACTGATGCCGAGGATATCGATCTTTATGTGTTTCATTTCATTTTTGACAATTTCCAGTTTTCCTGGATTCATACTTCGTACATTCCAGGTTCCAATTATTAATGGATATTTGCAGCTGTTTCTTCTCATTTTGAGTCGTGCAACATCAGCAGATGAAGGTCCCGAAAGCTTGACTCCATCCATGTCATTAAGGCTGACCCTACTTTGAGGACGCAGCTCTTCCCTAGTCGTATTTTGAGTGCCTTTTAACTTGACGGGCTCATCTTCCGGCACTATATCAGACAGTGTTCTGCTGGTGTTCATAAGGTTTTCACTGGCTAATGCTTTTAAGAAGTAAACTGCCAGGTCCTTCTTCTTAGTGTCTCTTATTCTGGAAGCTCAGCTGAAACCTGTTCTCTGTAGGTGACCCTGCTGGTATTTGAATACCAGTGGCATAGCTTCCAGCATCGCAGCAACACAGAGGCCCCCACAGTATGACAAGTTGACAGACACGTGGGGGGGACCACTGGCGGGGGTCAAACCTTTATTTGGGGAGATCTCTTACTTTTTTTTTGTTTTCTCTTACTTTAATTAAAATTCAGTTCTTTATGCTTTTTTTAAATGTAAAATTTACATTCTATGTAATACACAAATATTAAGGGTATATTACTGAGTTTTGAGAAATGCATTTGAAATAGTGTCTAGTGAGCTGTAATCTACAGAAGACTTTCAAGTGCACAAGCAATAACCAGGTAACAACACAAAGGTGGCTGCACAGGGGCCACTGATATTCCTGCTAAGAACTGGTTCCTGACCTTATCGATTATGAAAGAATGTTTCCTGAATTTATACCTAAGAATGTACCATCACTGGGGGGAGTTACGGTGGCAAGAAAAGCTTTAGGTAACTGAGATGCTAAACTGGCTGTCTAATATAAGTTGAGAGTCCCTGGGTGGAGCACCTGACTGCTGGCTGAAAGGTTGATGGTTCATACCCAGAAGCACCTCGGAAGACAGGCCTGGAGATCTGTTACTGAAAGGTCACAGCCTTGAAAACCTTATGGAGCAGTTAGTTCTACTCTCTACACACGGAGTTGCCGTGAGTCGGAATCAACTTGACGGACACTAACAACAACAATATACGTTACTAATCCACTTCTCTCACAGTGAAAAAACAGGAAGAGAACTAAAATTCATTAACAATATATTTGTACCTGATGTTATACAACACACCCTTTTAAAAATTTCGATAAACTTAAAAATTCAGAAAGGTACAAAGAATAATGTAACAAACATACTCACTACTTAGAATTAATCACTGTTTACATTTTGTCATGTGTGCTTCAAGCTTCTCAAATCAGTGAGCAAATACTGATTAATAACCTTCTATATGCAAAAAAAAAAAAAAATTTTTTTTTTTTTTTTATATGCCAGGCACAATGCTAAGCCTGTGAGAACCAGTGGTAAAATCTTCATGGAGCTCATAGCTTAGCCTCGGAGAAGTACCTTAACAAATAAATACTTTAGCTCTTCAAAGTGTTGTGAAGGAAAAATACAGAAAATACAAAAAAGCAAATAAAGAAAATGAACATCACCAATAACTACTCTGCCCAGCATGCCATAAAATAAAATTGGTAAAAATGGGACTGGACCTGAGCAGATCCATAAGGCACATTTAAACTGTAGTACCAGGTGGCTTAGACTCCATGTCACCAGCTCCTAGCTGCTTTTCTACTACTTCTTCAACCCACATCTATGGCCTCATGGAAAGTTCCTTATGACCAGTTAATTATTTGCTATATATCCTCCAGATTGTCATCTCTCTCCCGCTCATTCTGTGTGTGCGTAAAAAAATCAAACCTGTTGCCACTGAGTCAATTCTGACTCATATTAACCCTATAGGACAGAGTAGAACTGCCCCACAGAGTTTCTAAGGCTGTATGTAATCTTTACGGAAGCAGACTGGGACATCTTTCTCCCGCAGAGTGCCTGGTGGGTTTGAACCTCTGATGTTTCGGTTAGTAGCCAAGCTCTTTAATGATTGCACACCACCAGGGCTCGATTATATATATTATATAGACACACACATACATACGCGTGGGTGTGTATGTGTGTGTATTCTGCTGCTATTTATAAGGTTTTCACTGGACAATTTTTTTTTTTTAGAAGTAATTACTTTCTAATAAGAAAAACAAATGTTTTCACAAAGGAAATCTATATGAATATAAATTTATATGAATATAACATCAGTTAAAAAATACAACTTACTATAATGGAGGGTGATGTAAAATGGTATCAACTAACTAACCCTTGGCTTGGCAGAATCAATGAAAATTCCGTAGAAGAGATAATACTTGAGTGTGCCTTAAAGGTGAAGGAGTTAGGCAAGTGCAAAGAACAGTATTCAGGGCAGAGATAACGCATGCATGTGCAAAAGCAAGAAAGAACATGGTGTGCCTAGGAAACTATGAAGAGTGACTTACATTATGTCCAGGAGGCAAACTGTATCAGCAGATAAAGCTATTAAGATAAACTGGAACTAGGATGAACACAGATAAACATGTCTGTGATCTCCCTACCAAATCCTAAAAAATTTTGGACTGTATCGCAGAGGAAGCAAATGGAGGTTTTTTGTTTTTTTAACTAATTCTATTCTGTTGTTAATTGTTGTTGAGAATACATACAGCAAAACATACACCATTCCAACCGTTCCTAAATGTACAATTCAGTGACAATGATCACATTCTTCGAACTGTGCAACCATTCTCACCGTCCTTTTCTGAATTGTTCCTCCCCCATTAACATAAACTCATTGCCCCCTAAGGTTCCTATCTGAACTTTCGAGTTGCTGTTTTCAATTTGACCCCATATAGATAGTTCCTAAAAGAGTATAATATTCAAGACAGACGTTTTTCCTATTTAAGCTAAACTTTTGTCTGATTTTAAGAAGACTTCAGGGGATATTTTTGGTTTGAGTTTTAAAGGTTATCTCAGGGCAATAGTTTGAGGGGTTCATCCAGCCCCCGTGGCTACAGAATGGCTGGAGGCCATGACAATTTGAAATTCTGTTCTATACTTTTCCCTTTTTGATCAGGATTCTTCCATAGGCTCTTTGATTAAAATGTTTAATAATGGTAGCTGGGCACCAACAAATGGAGATTTTGATGCAAAGGAATGATTTAAAAAAAAAGAAAGAAAAACAAAATAACTTTAAGATAAGGCTGGAGATGGTAGCCAGAAGACAAAATAGGACACTACTCAATACTCCAGATAAATGAAGATGAGGGCTTGAACTAAGGTGGTTTTGAGATGGGAAAGAGAGAAGAAAAGAAGCCAACAATTTGCCTAATTTACGAGAGATTTCTATGACGAAAGAATACATTTCTGATTGGTCTATGTCATGCAAAATATACTCAAAAGCATGCAAATACATAATTATTATTCTGCTAAGAAACTAACAAAATTTCGGAAGTCTTAAGAAAGTTACCTGCTTTCTTTCCACAGAAGAAAGGAATAACTTTAAATATGCAGGATCATCATTATAAATATTCCCTAAACAAGTTTTTTGTTACAATTAAGTAAGATCCTGGCACATAACCAACCCACTGCCATCGAGTCGATTCCAACTCATAGAGACCCTACAGGACAGAGTAGAACTGCTGGATAGAGTTTCCAAGGAGTGCCTGGTGGATTCAAACTGCCGACCTCTTGGTTAGCAGCCGTAGCACTTAAACGCTACACCACCAGGGTTTCCAAACCTATTGCTGTAAGGTCAATTCTGACCCACGGTGACCCCATGTGTTACAGACTAGAATTGCTTCATAAGGTATTCTTGGCTGTAATCTTTACGAAAGGAGATTGCCAGGCTTTTCTTCTGTAGCACCACTGGGTGACCTGAACCACCAACCTTTAGGCTAGTAGTTGAGCACAAATCACTTGCGCCACTCAAAGATGTTGGCACACTGTAAGTACCCATAAATATAAGCTGCTGTCTTAATACTGCCGTTTATAATAGCAACAAAAGGACCACAAAAGGAACTCCTTTTTCCTGGAAACCTACATATTCTATAACAGTCAGTGGTTCCTCCTTGAAATCTTGGCATGAGTTCTCAGAATTTAAAATTTTTCCTACTACCTAGGGCACATGAAATTTTATCAGAGCTGGTTGTTGAAGGAGCCTTTAAATAGAAAAGGAAGTACATAAAACCGTTTACCAGTAGTAGGGAGATCACCAGTGAGGATTTTGGACATGTCTGTGCATACAGTAGGGCACGTTATCTGAAATGAGTAACTAATTATATCTCCTTATTTCCTGCTAAGAATACACTCCAATAAAACCCCCCTGCAAAGGAGCAGACTACAGAAAGTTAAATGTTAAATACTATGTGCAAGGGGACAAATCTTTTTTGAGTAGATTAGAAGAAACAGTTCTCAAACTGCTGGTCCATGGACCCTTTCTAGGGCTCCTGGAGTCAAAGCTACTTTCTATAATACTGAGAGCTATTTACTTTACTCACTAGGTAGACGTTTGCATTGATGACACAAAAGCAATGGTGGCTACAACTGCTGGCGCCCTTTCCACAGATCAGGGCAGTAGCATCCAAACTATACTATAGTCATTATATTCTTCACTGCTGCCATACATTCACAGGTAAAAAAAAAAAAAACCAATGTCCTTGGTGAAGCAATAAAAATGACTATTTGTATTAAATTTCAACACTTGAGTGTATATCTTTTTAACAGTCTCAGTAATAAATCATAGAACTGCCCCAAAGAGTTTCCAAGGAGTGCCGGAATTGGAATCAACTCGATGGCAACGGGTTGGTTTTTTGGGGTAATGGAACAGCAATCTGAATAAAGAACTTCTACTATATACCAAAGAATAATGGTTGTCTCAGGAAAAGCACTTGTGTGACAGAGCTGTCTTTTTCTCATGGAACACCATTTTCACTTAAAAGAACTGACAGGTAAACTGTGACAACTCGTTCTTGAGCATTTGGAAGATGCTGTCCTGAAAATGGGCAAAAGGAGTCTATGACTTAAAGGAAAACAACAGTGTGTGTTGCCAATGATAAAATTTGAGCTATCAAGCAAAACTCAGAATTTTGGAAAACTCACTTCTCCCACCAGCCTCCCAATTCTTAAAGACTTTTCCAGAGATGATATGAATTAATGTGCTTTTCTGATATTATATAAAGAAATACGCCACCAGTTGGAAGATCTGCATAACTCAGCACACCAGTATTTTCCAAATGACTAATGCACACGTGGGTAAAAAATCCATTCAAAGTGCAAGACAGACCCAAGGATTATAATGTGACATAGTAAGAAAAATCCAAAGATGTAGCCTCAGGTTTCACATTCCAGTTATCCCTAAGAAACGACCACACATCAAGTTTTGCTATACTATTAAAGAAGAGCATCCACAACTACCTGCAAAAGCTATTAAAACACTCCTCCCTTTTCCAACCACACGTGTCTATGTAAAGCCTGATTGTCATCACAGGCTTCAAACCAAAACCACATATTGCAACAGATGAAATGCTGAAACAGATGTGAGATTTCAGCTGACTTAGCTGACTTCTATGAAACCAGACATTAAACAGACTTGCCAAAAAGTAAATAAAACAATGCCACTCTTATCGCTAACTTTTGTTTGTATTGGAAAATAAAGTTATTTTTCATAAGTATATGTCATTTATGCTAACATAATAAGTTTATTGTTATTCTAAATGAATTAAAACAAATATTTTAAAGTTTTTCTCTGTTTTAATTCTAATATGGTAAATATTGATAGATAAAACATACACAAACAAAAGCTCTTCAACGGTTCTCAATAATTTTTAAGAGTAAAACACAGTCCTGAAGCCAAAAAGTTTGAAAACTGAGGAGCATCAGGCTAATACCACAGGGTCAAGACAGTCTTCTGTTCAGTGACTGCCAGAACTGGGGGTGGGAATGGGGAGCGGAAGGTGTTTTCCTCAGCAACATTCCCATAATGCACTTACATGTCAGAGATTTCCATTTAGTAGGACAGCTGTGAGAAAGTTTGGAGGGGTAATTCTACTAGTCTTTTTCAGGCCCCTTGACCACAGTAATAGAAGGATAATACTTCATGAAAGCCCTTAATGCAGCTCCAGAAGCTTGAGCTTTTCTGCAGTAGTACCAATGGATGGTACACGTATAAAAGATGTTACAAGAATTAAAACATTTTAATGCAATTAGTCCCTTTGTAGAGCCCTTCTCGTACCCAAACAGTTAAGGTTTCCTACTCCAACCAGCAAGAATTTAGAGATGCAGAATTGAAAATCAGTGTTAGAATTAGGGGTTCCAAAATGGTTCCAGATATGAATGAGAACTCTTTCTAATGTACAACTCCAGGGTTGTCCCAGGTCTTAGCTAGTGACTATGGTTATTTAGCAATGTGATAAGGTGCAAATACAAAGAAGGAAAAAACCAAGAGACTAAGAAATGCAGCCAGAGCTTCCACCATCTTTTCAATGCATACGGATTATTTCATTCCTTTTACTGGCTGCGCAGTATTCCATTAAAAGGCTACATCATATTTCATTTACATGACTGTACATTAACCAACATATAGTTTGTTTCTAATTTTCACTATTATAGACAATGCTGTAACAAGGAACACAAAAAAAATCTTTCATGAGCTTTTAATGTAAAAAACATTTCTGATTTATGGTGGGCTGCTTATAAGCTTCATCTTCAGACATAGCACTTGTGTTCACTTTTGTCTGCCCTTTAGAGTACTTCAACGGAAAAAATGAATAAGTACTGACTTCATCAATTCTCCTTGCTTTGCAAATGACTTCCCTTCATTTACACCATGCGTAAGCACCAGAGGCCTACTGAAACCTCCTTCCTCAGCACTATTATATCTCTCTTACTGTCTAATTTTTCTCTTCCTGGGTCCAGAGAGTACATAACAAAATTATTTCCTTCCATTTCTGGTCCTAAACAAAAATACAAAGCTTTTAAACTTTTGTGCAGTGTTTCCTACTAGTGACACAGAGAATCCAGGTGCCACAGGGGTGCAGAGGATGGAGCCACAATTGGGGTAATTACAAAATTACATAAAATCATTAAAACAATGTGATATTGAGGCATAAAAGCAAGACTATCAATAAAACAGGCTATAAAGTTCAGATATATACCCAAATACATACAGGACTTAGTATATAATAATATTGGCATTTCAAATTATTGGGAGTGAAGAGGAATTATTGAGGCAATTGAGTGAAAACCATCTGGAAAATAACTGAATCCTTTCTTCACATTTACACCAGGCTACATTCCAAATAGATTTTTTTTTATTTAAATAAGTAATAATAAAATCATAAAAATACTAGGGGGAAAAAACTACAGGAGAAACTTCTAAAATCTAGGAGTACGGAAGGCCTTTCTAAATGTGACAATACAAAAGCTATAAAGAACAAGACTGATAACTTCAACTAAATAGAAATACAGATATTTCTGCATGGCAAAACTACCAAGAGCAAAGTTGCAAACAGCCAATTGGGGGGAAATCTCAATTTTTTTTTTTTATCGCAAATGACTAATTTTCCAATATACAGAGTTCCTGTAGATCAAGAAAAAAATCTTTCCAGTATGGCAGAGTGAGCTTCTAACAGGGTGACTCTCCTATAGGTAACTACAGGTAGTCCCCGACTTAACAATGGGGTTCCACTCCGATGACTACTCGGTCCTAGGTGGTTCTGATGTAAGTTGAATACCTAATGTTTTTTTCTTAGTTTTTACCATTATTGCCTTTTTTAACAGTATTGCTATAAATCCAGCCTTTATTTGTCTTTGAGGGTTAAAAACATTGCATCTGAGAATGATAACATCAGCAAATTATGTGCCACAACGCTGTATGTATTACTAACGATAAAATGCACAAAAAAAGAGGAGGGTTGTAAGTGTGCTTCACCAAAACTCCAACACATTGTAAGTCGGAGGCTACCTGTATAACCTCTGAACAAAATACAAAAGCAACTGACTGAGGGCTCTGAGGGATCAAAGGCAGGGATATTTTGGAGAGGAGTGAAAATCTGGAGGAAGGGACTGATATGAGTGAGTTTTCTGTTTCCGCAGTTTGGCGTAAGGGCAGGCCACAGTCATTACAGTGAGAGAAGGCTTCAAGTGTAATTACCATTTTCCTGTGTGATAGTCAGGGAGTCCTGATGGCTTTTTTTTTTTTTTTTGGCTTTTCTGTATCACATTTGGAAAACCAGAGGTTCCCCATGTGACCTAATGAAAAGGCACCTGCAATAAATTACTTACCTCGCTCTCACTGCTGTATTATCACATCACAGATCAGTGGCGCCAGACTGCCACTCGCCTCATTGGTGGCTTGTGTTTCCAGATCATATTTCTCAAAATCCCTATTAAACCAAAAACCAAACCCATCGCCGTGGACTCAATTCTGTCTCACAGCGACCCCACAGGACAGAGTAGAACCACCCCATAGAGTTTCCAAGGAGCCACTGGTGGATTCAAACTGCCGACCTTTTGGTTAGCAGTCAAGCTCTTAACCACTGCACCATCAGGGCTCCTCAAAATCCGTATTACCAACCAAAATTTAAACACCCTCAATCAATAAGCATGCGTTTCAATACTGAAGACACATGCCATCCAAAAAAACTTGAGGAACAAAAATGAAACGAAAGGGCTAAGATAGACTAGGAAGAAAGGCTTGGCAATCTATGTCAAAAAATGAGCCAATGAAAACCCTGTGGATCCCCCTGAAGCTAGATCAACCCTTGAAACTACTGCCCTGAGATAATCTTTAAACCTTAAACCAAAAATATCCCCTGGAGTCTTCTTAAAACAAAAAAATAATTTAGCTTAATAAAGAATGTCTGCCTTGAGCACTGTGCTCTTTGAAGAACTATCTGTGTGGGATCAAACTGACAATAGCAACTAGAAAGATTAGATAGGAAGCTTGAGGGACAGTTTATATTAATGGAGGAGGAACCATTTGGAAAAGACAGGTAGAATGGTTGTGCAACTTGAAGAATGTTATCAATGTCACTAAATAGTACATGTAGAGATTGTTGAATTGGTGTATGTTCTGCTGTGTGTACCGTGAACGACAACAAAAAAAATTTTTTTTTAATAGCAATATACACTTAGACATTTACAAACAAAAACAAAAACACCCTAAGGATCACAACGATTCAATATCTAATCCCCAGCCAGTCATGATATAACAGGACCAGGCAGTGTTGTGTTCCACTGTGCATAGGGTCGCCATGAGTTGGGAGCCAGGTGGATGGCAGCAAACAACAACTTCATCAAGCACTTGTGCTAGACATCGGTAAAATTCTATTCAACATTTAAAACTACCTGAAATGTTACTTACTCGGTGAAGCCTTAAATAAGCAAGAAGTCACTCAGACACCCTACCAGAGTTAGTTGCTTCCTCCCCTAAATTCCAATACCACTTTTTTGTTTTTTTTTTTCTCCTTACCAATCTCTGAGCTCCCTAGATTTCAAGGATGTCTTACTCCTCTCTGTATTCCAAATGAATGGCACATACCTTGTGCATAGTAGGTGCTCAGAGGCTCCAAATATAATTGCGTAGACTAGAGTTACTTTACATTTGGACTGGGAACACTCTATTCTTTTCTCTTGAGCATGCTGGGATGTTTGGCTTTCACTATTGGACAAGATAAGATTAGTGAAATTCATGATGTGCTGTTTAAAAACTCTCCTGTGACCCCCCTGAGTTCTGTTTGTTTACTCATGGTTTTCACCTGACATAACTGGTTAGCCAGCCTGGCTTGACTACATGACCAGAGCAGCATAAAATACTCCACTGGAAACTTCCTCCTTGAGCACTACTGAAGCCAAAATTTACCACATAGAATTTGGTGTGTGAATTAGGATCTTAGGGAGCTTGTCCCTGTATGTCTCTCATATCACCAGTGCTTGCCTGGCCTCTCTTTCTCTTGCTGCACAGTATTCTTTCTCTTTAAGTAAAAGCCTGAAGTAGATATGCTCTATGGAGATTTTTGAGTCCTTTCAAATATCCAAATTTGTGAAATCTTCGCAATAATATTTTCTATAAACTTTAATAAATGTAAAAATGAGCCACATGGTCCAGCTCTTATACTTGTCAATACTATGCAATTTTAATAAAATTAAATTTTCTACATTATATAGTACTTTATGATTTATACATTCAAATTCATTAACACTGAGTTTTCAGTGAGCCCTTTAAAGGAGTAGTCTCACCATTTAGTATAGAAACTAAGACTCAAAGGCAACTTGTCCACAGCTGTTCAAGCAGTAAGGGGCAAAACCAGATTCAAACTAAGGTTTAAGTATATTAATTATATTATAAGGTCACTATGGGTCGGAAGCGACTCGATGGCAACGGTTTGGATTTTTGGTTTTGGCTCCTTTGTGACTAAAAAGTGACTAGCTTGCAGCAATCACATACCTGTCTCTACAAAAAAGTTAAGGGTGTAAGGCAATATCTCTGTATCCTGATGAGGCTTACTGAAGCAAACAACAAAAAAAGCATCATCATTCATCTAACTATTAAAGAAGTAATTTAGTTTTTTAATAAGTATGTAATATTGATGCCAAGAGGTTGAACATATTCATTCCTTCACTCCACAAATATTTTCTGAGTACCTATCATGGGGCTTAGGCAGTGTGTTAGGTGGTGGTGGTGGTGGTGATGTTACGTCCTGTCAAGTCGGTTCCAACTCATAGTGACCCTGTGCACAACAGAACAAAACACTGCCCAGTCTTGCGCCATCCTTACAATCGTTGTTATGCTTGAGCTCATTGTTGCAGCCACTGTGTCAGTCCACCTTGCTGATGGTCGTCCTCTTTTCCACTGACCCTGTACTTTGCCAGGCATGATGTCCTTCTCCAGGGACTGATCCCTCCCGACAATGGGTCCAAAGTATGTAAGATGCAGTCTCGGCATCCTTGCTTCTAAGGAGCATTCTGGTTGTACTTCTTCCAAGACCAGATTTGTTCATTCTTTTGGCAGTCTATGGTATATTCAATATTCTTCGCCAACACCACAATTCAAAGGCGTCAATTCTTCAGTCTTCCTTATTCATTGTCGAGCTTTCACATGCATATGATGCGATTGAAAATACCATGGCTTGGGTCAGGTGCACCTTAGTCTTCAAGGTGACATCTTTGCTTTTTTAACACTTTAAAGAGGTCCTTTGAAGCAGATTTACCTAATGCAATGTGTCACTTGATTTCTTGACAGGGTGGAGAGGAGGAGTGTGCTGTCACGTTGTAGGGAGAGCAACTAGGGTCACATAATAATGTGTGTATAAGATTTTGTATGAGAAACTGACTTGGATTATAAACTTTCACTTAAAGCACAACAAAAAAAAAGAGAAGTCTAAAGTTTATTATTTTACTAAAATTTGCTGACATTCTTTCTAATGATGATTTTTTTTTTTTAAGCTTTAAAAATGTTGCCTGTAGTAATTAATGTTCACAGAATCCAAAGCAGCTTCAATAGCTAGGGTAACGCCCAGACGTGCAGAAATGTTTTGTAACTAACGCACGCACATGTGCTGGCATCATAAAAATTTAGATATGTTTCTGAATGACATCATCTTATGCTTACAAGGCTTTGTAATACGAAATCAATTTGTATTAACTTCCTCATTTGACCTCACAACAATCCTGTTACATAGGCAGGGCAAATACCTTATAACAATGTAATTTTTTTTTAAGTACTTTTTAAAATATATGGGTAAAAAAAAAACTTCAGAAAAATCACTCCCAGCAGCTTTCTCCCTCCTACATACATACTTATTTTCTTCGAGAAAGTTTTTTAAAAGTAACAGTTCTCAGATTCCTTACCAAGTAATTCAAAAGCCCATTATTATCTTCTTTTTCTTAGCCCTTCGACTAATCAAAAGGCTTGAATCCCTTAAAGATTTTTACGACAGGGCATTACATACAAGTAAGATTTAGTCTTATGCTTGCTGTTGTGCTTCTTAAACTGCTTTTTCTTAGTCTTCAAAGGAGTCCTGGTGGTGCAGTGGTTAGGTGATACAGCTGTTAACCAAAAGGTCAACAGTTCTAACCTACCAGCCGCTCCTTGGAAACCCTATGGGACAGTTTTACTCTGTCCTATAGGGTCACTAGGGGTCGGAATCGACTCGACGGCAACAGGTTTAGTCTTTAAAGGTACTGATTAAATCCCTTCTTCTTGAAATGGTTTACTCTGAAATATATATGGCCATCAGTATCCTAAAAGTCATTCCCGTTCCTTTTACTGAAATCAAATTTAATTCTAAGAAATAGCCATGAGCACACACTACCTATGGCATGTAAAATACTTAAAACTGTAATACACTGGCTACCAATTACAATTTTCTTTATGAAGATGACGTTCCTGATCCGTCTAAGGCAAGGCATATAAATATACTTCAAACTATCTTTGCATTCTTTCTGAGTCTCCTTTTGGTTTCTTATCACCCACTCTTATAACCCTAACAACCCCCTTGTAATCAAGTAGATTCTGACTCATAGCGACCCTATCAGGACAGAGTAAAACTGCCCCATAGGGTTTCCAAGGAGTGGCTGGTGGATTCGAACTGCTGGCCTTTTGGTTAGCAGCTGAGCTCTCAATCACTGTGCCAACAGGGCTCCTACAACCCTTCAGCCCCTCTTAAAACCAGTCTAGCTTTAGTCTTCCAAAGTCTTATTGAAAATACCTTTTAGAACACTGAGGTCACAATGCCTTTTCTGACCTCTACGGCTATTTTATATCTCCTTTCTCTTGTAACTTATTTTGGCCACTGTAAAAATTTTACCTCTACTTACGTATAGTTCTCAACAGTGAGTTCTTATACTTAATAAGTCATACTCAGCATATAGGTCTGCTTTGTTAGATTCATCTCCTTTAAACTTCATTACTCTTCATCAATCCTAGTCTTCCACTATGATCAATATCCTTCTTTGAAGCCATGATTTCATGAAAACCTTCCCAGTTAATCGGCATCTTCCTTTGATCATAATAATTGTAGCATGTTAATATATCTCTCAAATGCCACATTGTCATTGGTGTTTGTATCTGACTTGTTCTAAGTAGTATGATAAGACTTACTCCCTGGCTAAAACTCTCCAGAGGCTTTCAATGCGAATAAAATAAAAGCCAAACTCCTCATCAAGGTCTACAAGGCTAACACTATTAACCTCTGCCTAGCTGTCCTAATTATTCTCTTCTTGCCCACCATATTCCAGCACTAACCTTCTTTATGTTCCTAGAAGGAACCAAGCCTATTCCAGTCTCGGGGCCACTTGCAATACTGCCTGGAACATTATTACCACATGTTCCTTCTCCTTCTTCAGGTCTTATGACTCAGAAAAGTCTGCCGTACTACTCTACCTAAAGAAGTTCTCTAGAGATTCTCTATCATATTACCTTGTTTTATTTCTTCATAGTATTTATTATTATTAGGAATCATTCATTTACTTGCTTACTAACTTATTTGGCATCTACCTCATTAGAATGTAAGCTCATGACAACAGCAATCTTATTTCTTTTGTTCATTACCATATCACAAGCACCTAGAAGAGTGCCTAGCAAATAATGTGCACTCAACAAATATAAGTATTTGTTGAATGCATCACCTGCAGAATGAATTCTCTTGTCTCCCTTCAGTTCCTAGCATAGACTGGGAAAAGACTCCACTGCTAGAAGAAAGGTCATGCACCTAGCAGTGTAGCTACAGAGAACAGCATCTATGGCCATTAGTTTTAAATTGCTGAAAGATCTCTCACAGCTGGTGATGGAAACTGGGATGACCAACAGAAACTGCTCATTGTGTTCCCCTTTCCCATCACCCCCCCACCAGCCATACCTTAGATGTGCCTCTGCATGTGCTGCGTAACATCCATTCCGGCAATATCCAACCACACATATACCCGTGGTCCCATAAATTCAGATATTCTGACTGGGGAAAGGGTTGTAGCCTGCTAACCAGATGCAGCCAGGAGGGAGCTGACACCTTTGTGCCTTGGATCAGTTCACGCTTAGGGAGCCTACCCTGGTCTTGCCTCATGTCCCCAGACCTCATCCTCAATGAACTGGGCCTGCAGGGCCTAACGCCTTCCTGAGTAGCCCAGGGCTGAGCCTAAAGGCCCAGTCCCCAGCCTTCACCAGCTCAGTGTGCACCCTTACGGAGTCCTCGCTCACCCAGGAAGCAGCCACCAACCTGGGTCCAGAGAGCAGTGAGCAGAACTCCAGGCCCTCCATGTCCCTCAGAAAGGACTGCTTCTGCTATCTCAAAGTTACCATAAGAAGATGGTATGGTATTTGCATAACATCCAAATCACATAATCCTATTTCAAAGAATGTGTCTTAGGCTTTAAGCAATGCATGGCTGTATATTTTAATAATTAGTTCATTCGTAAAACATGTTATTTTTTGCCCAATAAGTGACAGCTACTGTGCTAAGCAGTAAAGAGATGAATAAAAATTAGATATGGTCTGTTGATGAGAGTTGCAAATACGATATGAGAATGCAGAAACATGGAAGGGAAAAGGAAAAAAGATAACAGTTATGCACCACATAACGTCCATTTGGGCAACGTTCGACCACATATATGTCCATGGTGCCATACCAGAATAAATAGAGGTAGTCAAACATGTAACAGCCTGAGACGTCAGGATGATAGGTGGAGATTCACGACTTTTTCCTCAGATATGCACTTTCAAATGCTGCTGAAAGGTCAAGCAATATGGAAAAAAATGTGTTAGATTTACTGACATAGTGTCCATGCATATCTTGGCACCTGCTATTTTCTAGTCTCTCCTTTATAGTGTAAATTACCCCTGAGAAGATGACAGGAGTTCGGATTCAGAGAATTGGTGAAGAAACTGGCCTAAGGCAGGAAGAACTGCACCTCTTTCACTGTAACGAAAGGAAAGTTATGCAATTGTTGGTTCATGGCTTCTATTTACTCTGAGAAGTCCAAGAAAGTTGAAAACAGAACACTTGAGGACAGTGGAGGTTTGAAGTTTCCACTGAGAAGTTTGCAGCAGCAAGAGGCAAAGGAGAAGTATTGATTTGGAAGTGAAACAAAAGGCAGTTAATTAAATAACGCGAAGGTGGAAAATCAGTGAATGCTATTGCTTGCAGTTTAGGCATGTTCACACAACATCCAAATCACATAATGTCCTATTTCATAAAACGTATCATAGATGTTAAGTGATACATGACTGTACATAAATGCTACAGAAAAAGCTAGTATAGCTATTGTAGTATCATACAAAAAGAATTTCAAAACAAAAAGCATTACAAAAATAAGGCTCCAATTCACCAGCAAGGTATTATAATCCTAAATTTATATGAAGCTAATTACAAAGTCTCAAAATACATAAAGCAAAAACTAAGAGAATTATGTGGGGATGTAAACGCATTCACTATCATAGCGGAAGATTTTAACACAACCATCTCAGTGTTTAAAAGATGAAGCAACTTTCCTCTGTCCCCACCCCCAAAATCAGTAGAGTTACAAAAGATTTTAGCACCACAACTGGCTTGCTCTAATAGGCATTAAGAACACTAAAACAAATGTTCAGCGGAGCATTGCGCTTTTTTAAAGAATTATCTATATGAGATCAAATTGCCAACAGTAACTCTAAAGAAGAGATGAGAAGTTCAGGGGGGTAGTAAGTCTAAGTCAATGTGGTGAAATAATACGGGTAGAGATAGCAAGAATGGTAACACCATGTGAAGGATGTAACCTGAATTGTACATACAGAAACTGATGAATGGGTATATGTTCTGCTTTGTATATTTTCACCAAAATTAAAAAAAGAACACTACAATGATTTGGGGGACTTTTGCTTCTAGCCATAATAGATTAACTGGGACTGGACTTTCTCTCTGCCATAAAAAACTAGAAAAGAGTGGAAAATATTAGACAACTTGTTCTCAGACTTCGGACAGCTCAGTACTGCCAAAACGTGACCCCTGAGAAAAGGGGAAAAGATGAGGTAAAATCTATGATTATCTCAGTTTTTCTGCTACTACAGAGCTTAAACTGATCAACTACCATAGAACACAGGGATGGAGGCCTTCCAGTTGTAACCAGACAGAGCAGAGATCATGTATTCTAGATCAAGAACATTCAGTAGAGACCCCAGGATGCTCACATTTTGGTAATGGAGTAAACCTAACAAGAGTAAAGATAACTCTAGACCCACCCTAAATTTTTTTTTTTTAAAAAAAAACAAACCTTGAAAGGATCAACTTATCAGAAACTTACCCGCTGGCTAGAATAATGTCCAATATCCTTTAAAAGAGGACAACAAAATCTAGTCACTCAACAATATTGCCTCACAATGTCCAGCACCCAAACAAAAATTGCTAAACAAGTTAAAAAGTAAGAAAACAGGTCAAAAGAAACAACCTAGAAATAACAGCGATAATGAAATTGGCAAAGGTTTTAAAACAGCTTGAAATATGTTCAAGATTCTAAAGGAAAACATGAGCATAAAGAGGAGAAAATGGAATATATTAAAAAGGACCAAACAGACAAAGTAAGATCCTACTGACTAATGCCCTTGCAGAAAAAAAATGGTGACATCTGGAATAACAGAATAAGCTGTTAACTGAAGGCACTGGAGAGTAAAGTAGAAGCATACTCTAATGGGGAGTATACACTGGAAGAGCGGGAGTTGTAGAAAGTTGAACTCCCATTTTCATAGATTTTAGCACTGGACCAATTGCAGTTGGCAGAGCACACAAAGGGCAAGGGAAGCACCACAGGCTTTCTGGTCTGGAGAGCCAGAAACCTGATGCTAGAAAAAAAAATAATAATCGCTAACGAGAATGGAGGAATCTTGAAAGGGAACAGATAGAGAAGGGATCCCCAAATTTTGTCTACCCACATCTCTAGTTGAACCCTGAATCACACATGTATATAACAGATTAAAAGCAGTTCAACTGAAGACAGAAGATCTAAACTGTGGCTAGAGATGCTGGCCAAGAAACAGAGTTCATTCAAGTCCAGCCAAGCTAACCGCCAGCTAAAACAAAAGAAACAAAACTCTTTAGAAAAAAACACCAGAAACAAAATTTAATTCTAAGAAACTGCCTATAACATGTAAAACCCAGAATCTCCAAAATTTAACATTCATTATGTCAAGAATAAAGTCTGAAATTACTCAACATATAAAGAATGAGAATGGAACACATTCTTAAATGAAAATTAACTCAGACTGACTCTGAGACCACCCAGATGTCAGAAAAAGCAGACAAGGATTTTAAAGCTGCTATTATGTTTTTTGGGGGGGATTATCACTATCAGGAGCACTGGTGGCACAGTGGTTAAAATGCTTAGCTGTAACCAAAAGGTAAGCAATTCAAACCCACCAGCTGCTCCATGGGAGAAAGATGTCACAGTCTGCAGCCTTGAAATCCCTATGGAGCAGTTCTACTCTGTCCTATGCGGTTGCTATGAGTTGGAATCGACTCAATGGCAGTGGGGTGGGCGCGTATTAGAACTATCTTCAGTGAATCAAAACAAAATATGCTGACAATAATGAAAAGACAGGAAATCTGTGCAGAAAAAAACAAATGATAAAAAAGAACTAAGTGGAAATTCTAGAACTGAAAAATATTTTAAAACGGAGCCACTTAAAACATCAAATAATTATTATTTCACACAGTTTCTGAGAGTCAGGAGTATGAAAGCAGTTTGGACTCAGAGTCTCTCATAAGAATGCAGCCAAGATGTTGGCCAAGTCTGTAGTCATCTGAAGATTTAAATGGGGCTGGAGAATCTGCTTCCAAGATGGTTTATCTACATGGCTGTTGGCTGGAGACCTCATCTCCTCACATGTGTACCTCTCTTTATGACATGAAAACTGGCTTCCCTGGAGTGAGTAATCCAAGAAAGTGGCCAAGAGGGAAATAGCCATGCTTTTTATAACCTAGTGTTCAAAGTCTCACACCATTACTTCTACCTTATTCTATTCATTAGAAGCGAATCACCAAACCAAGTCTACACTCAAGTTCCACCTCTCGAAGTGAGAAATAGCAAAAAAGCTTATGGACAACTTTTAAAATCATTACAATTGGCAAGCTGATTCTAAAATTTATGTGGAAATGCATAAGACCTAGATATCCAAAGTGAACTTAAGAAAAAAAGAACCAAATTGAAAAACTTAACAGTAGTTGACTTCAACGTTATACTATAAGACTGTAGTAGTCAAGACTCTGTGACAATAAGGACTGATAAATAGACCAATAAAATAGAATAGAAAGTCCAGAAACAGATACACATGTACTGTCCATTGATTTTTGACAAAAGAACCAAAGTAATCCAACAAGGAAAGAGAAGTCTTTTCAGCAAATGATGCTGGCACAACTTGATATGCATATGGGGAAAAATGGACCTCAATCCCTACCTCACACCATATATAACAATTAATTTGAGAGAACACAGACCTAACTATAAAGCTAAAACTATAAAGCTTCTAGAAGAGAATAAGGGAGAAAATCTTTACAAACTAAGGATAGACAAAGATTTTTGGACGAGGTATAGAAAACAACAACCGTAAGAGAATGCACTGATAACTTGGAGTGCATCAAAATGTAAAACCTCTGCTCACCAAAAGACATCTTAAGAAAATGAATAGGCAAACCACACACAGGAAGAAAATAGTCACAAAACATCCATCTGACAAAAGGACTTATATCCAGAACCTTTAGAGAATCCCTCTAACTCAACAGCAAAAAGACAACAACCCAATTAAAAAAGGGAGGGGGGGCGGGCAAAAGGTTTAAAAAGACGCTTCACACAGGAAGATATATGAATGGCCAATAAACACACGAACACATGCTCAACATCATTAGTTATCAGAAAAATGCTAATTAAAACTCCAATGAGATACCACTACGTATCTTCCAGAATGGCTAAAATTAAAAACAATGACAATACCAAATGCTGCTGAGGATGTGGAGCACTTAGAGCTTCCGTTACGGACATAGAAAATGGTGTATCACTTTGGAAAAAGACCTTTCAGTCTCTTTTAAAATCAAATATAAACCAATCCTATGACTCAGCAATTTCACTCCTAGGTATTTACCCAAGAAAAATGAAGACATATGTCTATGGAAAGATTTGTATAAGGATGTTTGTAGTAGCTTTATTTTGTAGCCAAAAACTGGAGATAGCCCAAGTGTCCATTGACAAAAGAAAGGATAAACAAACTATGGTATATTCATACAATGGAATATTCCAAATTACTGAGCAATAAAAAGGAACAAACTACTAATACATATAACAACATGGATAAATTTCACTTCTTATAAGCATAAATTTTAAATGTATTAATAAAAATTTTAATTTTTTTCAATTTTAACTCCTAGTACAGTAAATATCAGTAGATTAAACCCATAGGGTAAAATCTATGGGGCCCTCAATAATTTTCAAATGTGTAAAGGGGTCATAAGACCAAAAAGTTTGAAAACTTCTGAACTTGGTCATGGTTGGATATAAGCATGCTCTACCATCAAACAATTTCACTCTTAAGTATATACAGAAACTCTTACATTCTTATATAGAAGATGTACAAGAATGTCCATAGCAGCATTATTTATACATCCTCTCCTCACTTACCGACATGGTTAGGTTTCAAACGCCAGGTTATTATGCGAAACTGGTGTTATACAAAAATAGATGACCATATCAGCTCACAAAATGGAGGATGACTACATCATTATGCAATGGCCAAATTACTCATTACATAACTGCCAAGTTACATCGTAACTGCCAAACCACTGAGAATCATGGCCCAGCCAAGCTAACACATAATCTTAACTATCAAAGCCAACATCACTCTCACCTCTTACTTCGATGTTCATTACTGCCAGATATATGTTGTTAATGTGCAAAATATTCAGGTGGTAGGTTTTTTTACTATTGTTGTAAATGTGAAATGTCAGATAACAAGACAGTCGGTAGGTAAGGAGAACAAGGTGTAATAGCAAAAATTTGGAAACAACAAAGTGTCCACTGACTGAAAAATGAATAAATCAATATATTCATATAGTGGAACTCTAAACAACAGTAAAAATAAAGGAATTATACTTAAACTCATCAACAAAGACAATTCTCAGGAACACAGAAGATACTATGGAACATAATTTGAGTAGGAAAAAAAAAGCAAGTTGCAGAAGAATATGTATATACATGTATGTGGGTATGTGTGTGTGTATATATATACATATACGCAGTGCAATTCTACTTATAAAAAGTATAAAACAAATACAATTAAACAGTATGTTTTAGGAATGCGTAAGTGTAAAACTACAAAGTAAAGCTAGGAAATGGTCAACGCTAAATTAAGGATAGCGATTATCTCTGGAGGAGAAAGGAAAAAGATGGGATCAGGGAAGGACGCACATGGAGCTAAATATTTGTTTAATGATGACTGCTCTTAATCAGAAAACAGGCCTCCTCTATCAAGGTCATTAGATGGAGCCCCAGTGGCGCACAGTGGTTAAGCATTCATCTGCTAAACAAAAGGTCAGCCGTTTGACTTAACCAGCCAATCTGTGGAAGAAAGAAGTAAGTCTGCTTCCATAAAGATTACATACTTGGAAACCCTACGAGGCAGTTCTACTCTGTACTACAGTGTCACTATGAGTTGGAATCGACTTGACTGCAGTGGGTATCAAGGTCGTGGGGAGCAGTGGTGATTCAGTAGCAGAACTCTCGCTGTGGGAGACTCAGGTTTGATTATCAGTCAAGGTACTTCATACACAGCCACCACCCATCCGTCAGCAGACACCTGGGTGTGCTATGACTCTGAACAGGTTTCAGCAGAGCTTCCACACTAAGACAGACTAAGAAGAAAGGCCTGGCAATCTACTTCTGAAAATTAGCTGGTGAAAACCCTATGGATTACTACAGTTTGATCCACACCCAATCATGGGGATGGCTCAGGATCGGGCAGCATTTCGTTTCATTGTGTATGGGGTCACCAAGAGTTGGGGGTCAATTGGACAGCAGCTAACAACAGTACTAACAACATCAAGGTCATACTTCTTTTCAGGTTTAAGGCTGGATATTCCTGGAGTAGGGAGAGAACAAAGAACATCCATCTGACTGGTAGGACTAAATGAATCAACTCCTGTAATCAATGGAATATCAGATGTCATAGTCAGATTGCCTTCATGTCCTACATAAAAAAATGGCCAAAAAAAAGAAGAAAAATTGCTGTCCTGCAGTAAAACAGCCTAGAAACCATAATGTTACATTTTGGGAACACTATCTTATATATATATATATATATTTTTTTTTTTATCTTATATAGAATCTCTCCTTATCATTTTGTATGAATAAATGAGTGAATGTCTGCAATGCAAACAATTTTTATAGCAGTATCAAGATTTCGACATGCGTATTTTGGAATTTTGCTTTGTTTTCTGACTCCACCCAGTCTTTCCACTTGATGATCAAAGATTACCCTGAAAAGTTAAGTAAGAACATATGTAAGATCAAGAGTCCACACCTATGATGAGTCAAAGATTTTTCCAGCTCCACAAATGAATTATTTCAAGCTTGAGTCATTATTTACTTTCATTGGGTAAAATACCTCTTTTGACGTCTAGGATCTTAAAAGCCTGTGAGGGGTCATCTAAGATACTCACCCCTCTGGGAGCAAGGGAGACACAAGGGAAAGATTAGTCCAAAGGACTAATGGACCACAACTACCACGGCCTCCACCAGACTAAGTCTGGTACAGCTAGATGGTGCCCAGCTATAAACGCTGACTGCTCCGACAGGGATCACAATAGAGGGTTCCAGACAAAGCTGGAGAAAAATGTAGAACAAAACTCTAACTCACAAAAAAAGATCAGACTTACTGGCCTGACAGAGAGTGGACAAACTCTGCAAGTATGGCCCCTGGACACCCTTTTAACTCAGTAATGAAGTCACTCCTGAGGTCTACCCTTCATCCAAAGATTAGACAGACCCATAAAACAAAATGAGACTAAAGAGGCACACCAGCCCAGGGGCAAGGACTAGAAGGCAGGAGGGGACAGCAAAGCTGGTTAATAGGGCACACAAGGGTGAGAAGGGAAAATGCTAACATGTACGGTTGTTAACTAATGTCATAAAACAGTATGTGTACTAACTGTTCAATGAGAAGCTAATTTGTTCTGTAAACCTTCATCTAAAGTGCAAAATAAATGAATTTAAAAAAGGAAAAAAATACCTCTTTTGAATCTCATGAATGTATTATGAGGATAAATAAAATGCTTATAAAATTCTCTGAAATCTGTAGATGGAAGGGCCTATAAAAGGACTAAACTTTATTTAATTATTTTTAAAGTCTCATCTTCTAAGATTAAAAGGTATGGTATAATTTGGTATACTCTGAACTTACACCACAGGAAGTCAAAATTGCTCAGAATTCAACATGAGACAGTATTCCAGTTATCCACTGCTATAAAACAAATCATCTCAAAACCTCATAGCTTAAAAAAAAAAAAAGTATTATTAACTCTCACGAGAAAAGCATAAAATCAATGAAAGGTGCATGGGGTAGAAGTGTCTGTAAATCACCTCTTTTGGCAAGAGTATGATATAAGTAAGCAAAAGGAGGACGGAAGATTGAAAAGTTAAGAATAATGAGATACAACTGCACATCCACCAGAATGGCTAAAATGAAAAAGACTGAGACCAAATGTTGGCAAAGAAGTGAAGTAAACACTGTGAGTCTAAAATGGTACAACCACTCTGGAAAAAAATCTGGCCGCTTCTAATAAAACTAAACATACACCTACCCTTTGTTGTTATCCTAAGTTGCCATCGAGTCAATTCTGACTCATGCAAACGCCATATGTGCAAAGCAGAACTGCTGCATAGGATTTTCAAGGCTGACCCAGTTATTCTAATCCTGGGTGTTTACCTAAGAGAAATGAGTATATATGCCCGCAAACAGATTTGTACAAGAATGTTCATAGCAGCTTTATTATAGTTGCCAATGCCAGAAAACAACCAGGTCATCAATACAAAAATGGGTAAACAAACTGTGGTATAGTCATAAAATGAAATATCACTCAGCAATAAAAAGGAACTACTGATACATGCACCGATATGGATGAATTGTAAAAACATAATGCTGAGTAAAAGAACTCTAACACCAAAGAGTAAATACTACATGATTCCATCTCTATGAAGTTCTATAATAGGCAAGTCTAATCTATGGTAGAAATATAAAATCAGAATAGTGGTTCTTGGGAGGAGAAGCGGAGGATGGAGGAAGTGGAGATAGGAATTGTCAAGGGAGGAACATGAGGAAACTTTGCAGGTCGATGGTAAAGTTCCATATCTTGACAGGGGTTTCAGTGGCCCCTGTGCAGCCACCTTTGTGTTGTTACCTGTTTATTGCTTGTGTGCTTGAAAGTCTTCTGTAGATTATAGCTCACTAGACACTATTTCAAATGAATTTATTGTGACACTAGTGTTACTTAGCTAATTTATTCTTAGTGGACATGCTGTTGCCATGACTATCTCTCTGCTCTGTGGTTGCTTCTTTCATGTTGTTGTCGAGAAGGATGACTATTAAACTCATGTGGACCTTGTATTTCATATGTATGGTTGACTTTCTTAAGTGCTTTTATTTTCTCATAGGTTTTTAACTGTTCGTATTTCTAAGATTATTTTTGAATCCAGGAAAATAACCCGATCAGGTCCAGCTTTATGTAAATCTATTGTTTTTTATCATGATGTACAAACTATAATTTTCATAGACGAGTCTTAGAAAAATGGTTTCTTTTTGTTGTTTAAATACAATTTAAACAACATGTAATTCCAGTGAATCTATTATTGTTTCTTCTAACAAATAAGTATAGAATATATATTTTTTAAACTGTTTTACCTTATTAAAATAAAACTATTTCACCTTATTATAAAATAAAATATTAAAAAGGGAACTAACATTTATTGTATATATTTTTTTTTTACTCAGTTTATTTTTACAGTATTTCATCACCACAACAATAGGTATTATGCCTAATCTAATCAATCTACAGATGAGAAAATTAAGGCTCAAGGTGGTTAGATAATCTGAATAAACATTTCACAAAAGAGAATATGCCATTGATAAACAAACATAAAAGTTAATAAATATAAAAAAGTTCAGCAACTCAAAGAAATGCAAATTAAAACATTGGTATATCATTTTTCATCTCTTAAATATATTGTTCAGTGTTACTAAGGTTACAGTGTGAAACAATCACCCTTACACGCTCTAAATAGAAGTATAATTGGCCCAGCAATTCTGGAAAACAGTGTGGCTATACTATGTAATGTATCTGAAATAAGAAAATGGTTAAATAAAGTGATTATCATATGGTGGATTATTATGCTGCCATTAAAATGGTATTTTCAAAGATTATTAAATTGGATGAATACCAACTAGGAAAAAAAAATCACTATTCAGTGCTGTACGTGTTGAAATTATAGTATGATTCTGAGTTTAAATATTAAATGGAAATATATGAGAATATTAGCAGTATTGTGAAGAGCTTATGGATGATTATGATTTTATATATGTATATTTTACAACTTTTATATTCATAAAATCGATGACAGTTTTTAGAGCTGGAAAGTCACTTGCAGTTATTGAAATTACTCTCTGTAGTCCTTGCTACCATATGGTGTTTTATGTCTGCTACTTTCACCCTATTTGCTTTTTTCTTCTTTCTCTATGAAACAGCTTTCTCTGCTTCATTATATACTTGGCTTAAATATGGATGCCTCAGATTTGGTTTTACACCACTTTCCAATACAAGTTTTCAAAAGAGTGTAATTTTTATTTACATTCTGATTTCCCAGCCACAGAGTCTGGGATTAGTCTAAAATTTGGTGAGTCTGGGGATGAAGAAATTGGGAAGGTCTTGTAATTTGCCACCACTCCAGTAGGGGCAAAGGAGCAACCTCTAAAATGAACCTGGACAGTTTCCTCAAGAGGAGACTCTCCTTCTAGGAATTCATCCTATGAACTTAATAAAGTGCGTGCACAGAGAAACATGGTCAGAGGTGTTCAACACAGTATTTTTTTCAGAGTAATAACCTGGAAACAACGTAATTGTCTACTAGTAAGTGATTGATTACAAATTACACTAATCTTTGGGTAGCCTTGAGAGTCTTTATCAGAGTAACTTGGGATCAGTGCAGCAGCCAGGGGGAAAAAATTCCTTTTTCCTACTACATATAAGAAATTGCTGTTTAAAAACTTTTCTGGGGGTGTTTTAAAGCAATTTAGGACATTTTTATGCCATTGTAATGAAGTTAATGGAAATAGAAAAATATGGAAGGTTTTCATGGTTGAGATTTTAAAAGTAATAATCTGCATTTTTATTGGTTAAAGTTATTGTAGTCTAAAATTTAAAATTTATTTTTAAAGGACTGGCGGCGTAGTGGTTAAGTGCTACGACTGGTAACCAAAGAGTCGGCAGTTTGAATCCGCCAGGCGCTCCTTGGAAACTCTATGGGGCAGTTCTCCTCTGTCCTCTAGGGTCGCTATGAGTTGGAATTGACTCGATGGCACTGGGTTTGGTTTTTTTTCTTTTTGTACATTCATGATTTTTAACTGATGCATTTCAACGTAAAGTAAATGAAGAGTGAATGAAAAAGTACAGTGAAATTAGTTTGGGGTAAAGAATGAATCTCTTAGATCAAATTAATTTGGGGGTAAAGAATAATTCCATTACATCATAATTGAATCACATGTAAAATGATGTCTAAAAAACCAAGCCCATTCCCATTGAGTCGATTCCGACTCATAGCGATCCTACAGGACAGAGTAGAACTGCCCCATAGAGTTTCCAAGGAGCATCTGGTGGATTCGAACTGGTGACCTTTTGGTTAGCAGCCATAGGTCTTAACCACTGTGCCATCAGGATTTCCAAAGTAATGTCTAGTAGATTTTAAATAACTTTACTATTTTGTAAATTTGGTACTAGCTTAATTTTCATGAGGGCAGAATCTGGTTTTCCTTTGTATTTCCCCATCGTGCCTTTTCATAGCAATGCTCAGTAAGTATTTGCCACTGCCCTTAAGAAACCTGAGAAGATAAGACATATTTATGGATCTGATTTAGTGAGAACCAACTGTGCAAGGTATTCTGTGCAAAGTACCAGGTTAGAGGTTTGAACAGTGCTATAAGAAGAGGAAGTGTCATTTTCGTAGGGTGATTAGAAAAAACTTCACCAAGAGTAGGTGGGATTTGAACTGGGCCCTGAAAAGATAGTTTTAATAAAAATGGAGAGGAAGTAGGGATTATCAAAATAATTGTTTTCAAATTTTATCATTCCAGTAATGCTTCCTCATTCCTGAGCATGCTTTGGAAACTTTTATGACCTTTAGATAAATCTCACCTCTTTGTTTCACCAAATATTTCCCCAGAGAGTTCAAGACTATCTCACTTCCTTTGTTCTTCTCCGACTCCTGTCTTCATCATGCTTTTCTGTGTAAAGTGCTTCTCATTGTTCCATGCTCATCTTTGAACTGTCTTCAAAGCAGCGTTATATACCTGTAAACAACAGTGCCCTTTTGCTATGGGTCTTTCCCTTTCCCTGTAACTTCCTCATCTTTTTATGCCAGAATTGATATGGAGCACCCCAGTTCTTCAGTTATCTCTGTACCACTATGTACTTGGCCTCTTCCCCCAAATATAAAATGTGCTTCCTCTTGACTTTAATATGAACATTTTCATTTTTACATGTTTTTTCTTTGATTTTTTGAGTTATAACTTACATGCAGTAAGTAAAAGTATAAAATATGTTCTTAAAAATAATGTAAAAAACTAATTTTCATAAAGTGAATAATTTGTTGAAGAAAGTATATAGACTCCAAAGAAAATAGGATGACATTTGTATTAGTAGTGATCAAAATCCTGCTAATCTTTCCATCATACAAGGCATAGTTCAAGTGCTACCTTCTTATTGAAGCCATCTTGGATTATCCTCCTTCCCCCCAAGTGTGTTGTTTGTTTGTGTTCTTTGGTCATTTCATTCTCCTTGCTAGTTGTTACCTGTCTATATTTCTCACTAAATTGTATATTATACTTCCTCAGGACTAGTTAAAAAAAAAAAAAAAAAACCCATTGCCATCGAGTCAATTCCAACACATAGTGACCCTATAGGACAGAGAAGAACTGCCGGTTTCCAAGGAGAGGCTAGTGGATTCGAATTGCTGACCTTTTGGTTAGCAGCCGAGTTCTTTAATCACTGTGCCACCAGGGCTTCAAGGACTAGTACCATGGTTATTTACTTGTTAACCTTTCTTGCCAGCTTTCAGCTCAGTGCTTTGTCCATAAAACCATTGCCATTGAGTCAATTCTGACTTATAGTGACCCTATAGGACAGAGTAGAACTGCCCCACATTGTTTCCAAGGCTATAAATCTTTATAGAACAGACTGCCACATTTTTCTGTCTTGGAGAAGCTGATAGGTCCCAGCCACCAACCTTTTGGTTAGCAGCCAAGCACCTAACCACTGCACCACCAGGGCTCCTTGCCATAGAAAATAATAAATGTCAAATTGAACTGAATTTGTGTTTATCACTTTTTAAAGTAAGCCATATCTGTATTGGTTTTTTGTTTTTATTCTGATAGCTGTTTTAATTAAAAGCTACTATAAGGAGTACTTAGTACTGACCTTTCAGTTAGCAGCCAAGCACTTAACCACTGCACCACCAGGGCTCCTTAATATGCGTTTATATGATGCTTTTAAAAAAAAATTTGCATGAACCAGAGTGTCTTACAACTTAGTTTGTTACTTTTCTGTATTGGAAGGCAAGCCTCCTCCCTGTGACAACTGTTCTTGAACTTGTCCAGGTACCAAGACAATTCTCAGGTGGCACCTATTTGTTAACCTGAGTTAGGGCAAGATTATGCAGGTTCCTGAGGAATATTCAGTGGATTGTTCTCATATCAGAAATTAACTTTATATGCATTATTTATTATTTATTACTTTCATCATATTTAATTATTTAATTCCCCCCCCCCCCCATTTTATAGATCAGGAAACTAGGCTTAGGGAAATAAATTGTCCAAATTCACACAACTACAAAGTGGTAGTAGATAAGAACAAAATGTTGTCCACTGAGATTACATTAGATGATCTCCTGTCCTATTCCAGCCTTGAAGTCTCTGAAGTTCTGTGAATCTTCAACATTATTTGAACATTGGCATAATTAGTAAAATAATTGGCACAATGAACTTGCTTTGGGGCAAAGTGCTGAGTTGCTTTCAGGCTCAAACCAGTTAAAACTTTTATCTAGCTCATTTGCCGACTTTGCAGGAGGTTTCTTCGGTAGGGGCAATGAAGCAGTATAGATCACTTTTTCAACTTCAGTGGGTTTTAATGCTTCAATTTTTTTTCCTTAGCACTGGGTGGTGGTTATAGAATTTTAAGTACAACTGAGCTCAAATTATTTATCCGGATGCCTCAGGGCCCTGTGTGTTCTTTCAAACATTAGAGAACTGTTGAGGCTGCTGATCACACTGACTGCCCCCACTGTCATGCTGAGGCAAACACCCTCCTCCTGCATCTTCATTCAGAGTCTTTTAAGTTTCACTTTTACGTTTTTGCACATTGCTCTTTTCCCCTAGTGTGCTTTCCCATACTTTTGGTACTTCATATTATGACAAACTGACAACTGGGTAGCCATTGGAAAAAAGACAAAGTTGAATCCACACTCAGTGCATACCAGGAAAGCCCCCGCAATCTTAAGATTTAAATTTTGAAAAAGTAAAATCACAAAAGCACTAGACGAAAATATGGGCAAGTTCCTCTAGCATCTTGGAGTGGGGAAGGCCTTTCTAAAACCATTCACATATCCAGAAGCTATAAAAGAAGAGATTGGTAAATTCAACTAAAACCCAGTGCTGTCGAGTCGATTCCGACTCATAGCAACCCTATAGGACGGAGTAGAACTGCCCCATAGAGTTTCCAAGGAGCGCCTGGCGGATTTGAACTGCTGATCCTTTGGCTAGCAGCCGTAGCACTTAACCACTATGCCACCAGGGTTTCCAAATTCAACTACATAAATACATTAAAAAATTTTACATAGCAAAAAAATCAAAACCAAAGTCAGAAGAGCTTGCAGCCCATATCATGACATTTTTATACAGGAAAGTGCTCCTTCTTGTGGAAGAAAAAACCATTAGAAAAAGTGGTAAAATACATGAATATTCAGGTCATAGGAAAAGGAAATACAGAGGGTCCTTTAAAAAAAACACTTATTGCCGGCGAGTGGATTCTGACTCATAGTGACCCTATAGGACAGTGTAGAACTGCCCCATATGGTTTCCAAGGAGAAACTGGTGAATTTGAACTGTCAACCTTTTGGTTAGCAGCCGAGACCTTAACCACTGTGCCACCAGGGTCCTTAAACACGAAAAGATGCCCACCCTAGCTCATTGTAAGAGAAAGAATGAGGCATCCATGTTTTTTTCTAATACTTTTCTGGTCAGTCGATGTATTTAGTCTTTAACTCAGCAATCTGTTTTTTGGGAATCTCTTTTACAGATATATCTGCATTCTTTCAAAATGATGTGTGTGTGTGTGTATCCATTACAGTGTTGTTTTTTAATAGCAAGAATTGGAAATAACCTAAATGTTCACAATACAGGATTGGTTGACTAAACCATAGTACAAATTTTCCAACCGTTCTGTCAAATGCCTACCAACATTTTTTTCTAAAAATTTTAACTTATCTTGTAGCCTATCCTTTTCTTTCTTCTTCTTCTTGGCAGTTTCTTTCCTGCACCTCTTGCTTCTGCTTCAGTCTGCACTGGGTGATCCACTGGTCTCGTTGTATAGCTGTAATCTTGGGCTTTTCTTTTTCTCTCTCCTGTATTGCAGCTCCTGTTCCCTAGATCCTGTGCCATTTTCCTCTTGGTTTTACTTTCTTGTTTTGGTTCATTACATTCTCTAGTAGGTTCCAGAGAAAAGGTATATTGCAAGTAATATTTCTGAATCCTCGATTGTCTGAAAATATCTCATTCTACCCTCTCAGTTAGTTGATAATTTGTCTTGATATCACCTTCTGTGTTGTAAATCATTCATTTGGAATTTCGAACGTACTGTGCCACATCATTCTATCCAGAATAAAATTTATGAAATACTATTTAGACATTTCTTTTCCCATTTTACCTACTTATTTCTGCTACTGAGGTTTTTAGCATTCCTATTCATGTTTGGGGTTTGTTTTTGTAAAGGTAGGAGTGAAAATGAAATGTTTTACTAGAAACACAAACTAAAAACATTAACTAGAAAAATGAAATTTAAAAAAGGTACTCAAAATACAAACCCCAATTTGTTGCTTTTCCATTCAAGAGACAATTAACTTTTTCCACTGCATCTGTGGATCACACTTTCAGTAACATTGGTGTAAAATTGTTGCCTTCTCCAACTCATTTTTTGCTGAATCTCTGAGGTTCTTTCTGAAACCCTTTTCCTTCTTGCTTTGAGAATTTCCTTTAATGGGTGTGCTGGTGGCAAGTTCTTAGTTTCATTTGTCTGAAAGTATCTTTATGTCAGTTTGATTATCGAAAGAAATTTTTGCTGAGTAGAGAATTATTTTTCTTCAACGTCTTGAAAATATCTTTTTACAGTCTAAGAAGTCAACTCTTGTTGCTTCTTTTTTTCCTCTGGCAGATTTTAAGATTTTCTTTTTGTCTTTCATTTTCTGCAGTTTCACCGTGATATGTCTATGTAAGGATGTCTTTTTATTTTATCTCCCTGAACATAGTAAGCTTAGCTTTTGTTTTGTTGTTTTACAAAAACAGCCTGTTTCTGTTGATTTTTTTATTGTGCTGTCTTTTCATGTGCCCTGTAAACTTTGTTTGTTCATTAGACATTTTATTTGAAAAAAATTACTTTTAGAAATCCTTTTTTTTTTTCTTTATAGGCACCTGAGGGTATTAGCAGACCAGGCTTGAAGTTGTTTTGAGCCACTTAGATTACCTTCTAGTATAGTCTATTCTGGCTTCAGACCACAGTAAGTGGTGTTACTTAAGGGTCTTTGTTTTTGATTGACACCAAACTCTGACTGGTATTTCCAGCCCGACAAGTCTGCCAAATATGCAGCAACTCTACTCAGATTTGCATAGGGCAAAAGTGGTGGCCTTTCAGGGTCCACAGGTGGTGTAGGATGAAATTCACTGCCATCTCTACCCTGGCAGCCATAAATCTTCAATCTATTCCTGCCCCCTTGCCCCTAACACACTTAGTTGGTTAAAAGTAGGGCTCTCTCTAAGAGTCCCTGGATGGTGCAAATGGTTAAGTGTTGTACTAACTAAAAGGTTGTCAGTTCAGACACACCCAGAGGTACCTCTGAAGTAAAGCCTACCAGTCTGCTTCCAAAAGGTCACAACCTTGAAAGCCCTGTGGAGTGCACTTCTGCTCTGCACACTTGGAGGTCACCATAAGTCAGAATCGACTGTATGGCAACTAACAACAGAGCCCTCTGTGCTGCCTGCCTTTCAGCCTCTTTGAACTCTAATCATCTTTGTGTCCTTGGCCTGGTCATTTCTTGGTGTTTCGTTAGGGCTTCGATGCTCCCACTTTTTTTGTTGCCCTCAGTGGGAGAGTTAGTTAACATTACTAAGTTGGCCATTGGCAGACCAAAAGTTCACTCTGGAAAAACATGACAAGAAAAATATAACTTTTAACGTCATGAGTATTATGGATTGAATCATGTCCCCCCAAAATACATGTCAACTTGACTAGGCCATGATTCCCAGTATTTTAAGATTTTGTCATGTGATGTGATTTTCCTGTGTATTGTAAATGCTACCTCTATGATGTTAATGAGGCAGGATTAGAGGCAGTTATGTTAATGAGTCAGGACTTAATCTACAAGATTAGATTGTGTTTTAACCCAATTTCTTTAGAGTTATAAAAGAGAAAAGGGAGTAGAGACAGGGGGGCCTCATACCACCAAGAAACAAGAGCCAGGAGAATAGTGCATCCTTTGGACCTGGGGTCCCTGCGCTGAGAAGCTTCTTAGCCAGGGAAAGATTGATGACAAGGACCTTCCTCCAGAGCTGACAGAGAAAGAGCTTTCCTGGAGCTGACTCCCTAAATTTGGATTTGTAGCCTACTGGGCTGTAAGAGAATAAATTTCTCTTTGTTAAAGCCATCTACTTGTGGTATTTCTGTTATAACAACACTGGATAACTATGACAATGAGGAAGGTTTTTCCATTTGTTTAAGAAAATTGTGGTTGAAATATCTTGAGTCTATACTGTTGACATGACTTTTGGACTTCTATTTAAAAAATCAGTTTTCTGATAAATGTATTTGGAAATGTTTGTACAAAGACTTGTAAAAATTAAGAAAAAAAGTGTTGAGGACAAAGTCTTTGCACTGTATACAACTGAATTCACCAGGTTCTTCTGGCTCCCTTGTAAATGGTTAAGGGCTTATTCTAAATCAAGTGAATGTATTCTTATTTAAAGTGTTATTGATTAATCTAAATATCTTCTTGTTTTTTTCTGTTACAGGGAATACAGTGAGTAATCTGATTATGATCATACCTCCACTCTTTGGTGCAATTCAGAGTGTTAGAGATGGACTGGAAAAGCGGTACATTGCTTCTTATTTAGCACTCACAGGTATGTATAACCCTTCATCTGACAAAATGATACAATATTCAGATAGCTGCTTTTCTTGTTTATTTCTAAAAGTGATTCTCTATTTTATGCTGTCTGTTACGTATCTTGACCACATTCAAGAATTTCTGAATTAAAACTCTACAAACCTTGCCAGTTAATTGAACAGCATTTTGGATAATAATAACAACAACAATCATGAACCATTTCAAGCATACTGAAAAGAATAGAGGTAATAATATATCTACTCCTCACTTACTATCTTGTTATCTGACATTTTGCCTTTACGACAATAGTAAAAAAATCTGCTATCCAACTATTTTGCACATTAATGACAGCGCACACCCTCACTTGAACAGCTCGTCCAGGTGTGTCCAGGTGTGTGGAGGTAGGAGCAGCACCACTCCCCAGGATCTTTAACCCTAGTCTGGAACCCACTGGGAGCCCTAGCTCTGGCTCCCACTGGCTTCTGTCTCTGCTCCCTCTTCCCAGCTCTCTTGTGGAGCACCTCACCCTCTACCTCGAGCTTGTCTTGCATGCGGGCACTGGCTGGTGGGTGCCAGGAGCAGCATGGGTGGCTTGCGGTGGCAGCCACCGCCTGGCTGAGGCTGCCGCACACCAGCCAGCCCATGCCGCCCCACTTTACATACTAAGTGTCCTGCAGAGCCTGAGCTAGGACTCTGGGTGGCTGAGGACACTTCGCTAGCACCTGCAGCATGGATTCGGATTCTGGTGGGTAAAGTGAGGGTGAGCCTGTGACCACCACAGGTACAGAGGGGCTATTGCAGTCCACCTGTGAGGGCTGGGGCTAGGGAGGAGGGGAGGCTGGGGTGGGAAATTGCAAGTATTTTGCATAACACCGATTTTGCATAGTGACCTGGTCTTTGGAACCTAACTTTGTGGATGAGTGATGTGTGGGTGTATAACAAACACACCTGTGTATCTTACCACCCAGCTTTTTCATGTCAGATCTTAACAGTTTGCAAGATTTGTTTCAGATTTTCTTTTTTTAAATAAGGAAATAAGCTGCTACTTATGAAATTGAAACATCCTTTGTATTCTTCCCTAATCCTTTTCCCCTCAACCTCCTTGTCCATCCCCCAGAATTAACACCTATCTTGAATGTGATGTTTATCACTTTTTCGCATATTCCTATATTTATACTATGTATATGTGTATCCTTAAAAAGTATATATAGTATAGTTTTGCATATTTTAAACTCTATATAAAGCATACCATACTATATCTAACCTTCTCCAACTTATTCCAACCCCCAGCCCCAACATTATATTTTAGAATGGAGATTGAACTATATCAATACATGTAGTTCTAATTCATATTTACTGCTATGTAGTATTCCATTGTGTGAATATACCACAATTTATTCATTCTCTTCATAGACATTTTCCCAAGTTTTCAGGCTTAACAAATAATGATGAAACGAACATTTGTACGTATCTCCTTGTGCTCATGTGTGCATTTCTCTAGGGTTTATGCCTGAAAGTAGAATTACTGAGTCATAGATGTATGCATGCGTCTTTGACTTTACTAGATATAACCAAACTTCTCTGCAAAATAGCTACTAATTTACTCTTCAACCAGCAGTGTAGGTCCGTTCGTCGTTACCTTCACCAAGACAGCGCCGCTTTAATTGCTGTAGCTTTTTAAAAATACCTGGTACATCAAGTTCTCCTCTTTATTTTTCTTCACAATTGTCATGGTTGTTTTTAGTTATTTGCCCTTCCATATCAATTTGAGGATCGGTTTATCAAGTACTAATTCCCACCCCCCCCCCCAAAAAAAAGCCTTATGGAATTTTGACTGAAATTATGTAGAAGTTATAGAGAAATTCAGGAGATAACGACTCCCCCCATTTAAGAACAATGTAAACTCTTCAATTTATTTGGTCTTCTTTTATGTCTTTCAATAAAAGTTTTATAATTTTCTCCATTAAGTCTTTGCACATCTTTTGCTGTGTTTATTCATAGCTCATAATTCATTTTGATTGTGTTGTAAATGATATTTTAAAAATTACATTTTCTAGTTAACAGTCACTGATATATAATTATAATTGTTTTGTTTATTAAACTTGTTTTCAGAAACTTTCTGAAATTTTTTTAGTCTAATAGTTTTGACCATAAATTCTCTTGGATAATTTTTAATATATATAGACTTTGATAGTATCTGGGTAAAATGACAGATTTGATCCTTTCTTCTCAATAAATTAATTTTTTGTTTATTTGTTTAAATTGCCTAACTGTGCTGTAAAACTTCTAGTATAGTGTTTAATAGAAGGTGCCAACAGTTGGCATCCCTATGTTATCCTGATTCTAAAGGTAACTGTAGTAAGTTTTATCATTATGATGTTAGCTATACCATTTTAAAGATACCTCTTATCAGATTAAGGAGTTCTCTTTTTTTTCCATTCAGAGATTTTAAACAATTTGTCTCATGAAAACTTGTTGAAATTTTCAGACCTTTTGTTTTTTCTGGGCTTAGTTAGATGATCATGTGTCTCTTCTTCTCCTTTAAATTGAAAAAAAAAAATTGAAAATATGGTTAATTAGGTCAATAAATTTTCTAATGGTAAGCTATTCTTGCAATCCTGAGATAAATCTGACTCGGTCATTATGTATTCTTTAAAAATACACAGCTGGGTTTGTGTAGGTTTTAAATTTTTTTCTTTTTAGTTGTGGTAAAACAAAAATACAGAGAAATATAAAACTCTTAAGTGTATATAGATTGAAGAATTTTTACATGGGCGACCACCATCCAGATTAAGATATAGAATATTCCTACTGTTAGGTTTGTTTGGGGGAACTTTATTTAGGCATCTGGGTACATTAGGAATGTTGACCTGTAATTTTGCTCTTACTGTTTTCATACCAAGGTAATACATTAGGTCCATGAAAAATGCTGAGAAGTATTCTCTTATTTTCTCAGACAGTATGTTGTTTGAATATTTGGTAAAATTGCTTATAAAACTGTTTAAACTAAGGGTTCTCTCTTTCTGTTTTTGTTGATTTAAACTACCGATCAATTTCTTTAATAGTTATGGACCTATTCAGTATTCTCTTTCTTCTTGAGTTAGTTTTATCTACCTCATCTAAGCTTTCAGATTTGTCATAAAGTTGTTCATAGTTTTCTCCTATTTTTTTCCTGATGTTTCTTTTTAATCTGTTGCTATAACCTTTCAACATTCCTAATTTTGTTTGTGTTTTCTCTCCTTTTTCCTTGCCCCACCTTGCTAGAGATTTGGCTATTTTACTAGGCTTTCTAAAGAAGCAACTTCTGATTTCATTTATTTTCTTTGTTGTGAATCTTTGTTTTCTATTTTATTTGTTTATGTTCATGCTTTAGTTATTTCTACTCTACTTTCTTTGTTTACTCTCTTGTTCTGACTTCTTGAGTTGAATATTTACTAATTTTCATTTTTAGTACAAACATTTAAATTTTGTGTGACACCTTGAGCATGTCCCATAAGTTTTACTATGTGATATTTTTATTACCATTCAATGTAATTGCACTGTAGTGAGAGAATGTAGTCTGAATGATACAGATGTTTTGATATTTGATGAGTTTTACTTGAATACTTTGACGATTTTTGTGAATATCCTGTGTGTGGTTGCAAAAATGTGTTTTTCTTGTTGTTGGTTTCAGAGTTATATAAGTATATAATAAGATTAAGCTTATGAATTATGTTGTTCAAATTTTCTATATTCTTAATCTTATCGCCTTAGTTTATTATGTTAAATTCACCACTGCAATTGTGGATTCTTCAGTTTCTACCTGTCAATGTCAGTTTTTGCTGTGTTTTGTAGCTGTGTTATTAGATGTATCAAAAAACCCAAACCAAACCCATTGCTGTCAAGTCGATGCCAACTCATAGCTACCATGTATGACAGAGGAGAACCACTCCACAGGGTTTCCAAGGCTGTAATCTTTATGGAACCAGACTGCCATATCTTTCTGTCACAGAGCGGCTGGTGGGTTTGATCTGCCGACCGTTCAGTTACTAGCCACTTAACTGTGCTACCAGGGCTCCTATTAGATATATATAGGTGTATAATTGCTATATTCTTGATGAGATTTTCCTTTGACATCATGTGCTGACCATCGTTATTCCTGACTTAAGGCCCAAATCATTATTAAAATGTTTTTTTTTCTTAAAGACTATTTCGTCTTATGTTAATATGGGTACATCACCTTTCTTTTGATTAGTATTTGCCACGTATACACAGGTAGTCCTCAACTTAAATACGGTTCCATTCGGACAACTACCCCATTGTAAACTGGTTCTGACATAAGTTGAATACTTCATTTTTTTTTTAGTTTTCATTATTATTGCCTTTTATTGTCAGTATGGAAACCCTGGTGGTATAGAGGTTAAGAGCTATGGCTGCTAACCATAAGGTCAGCAGTTTGAATCCACGAGGTGCTCCTAGGAAACCCTATGGGGCAGTTCTACTCTGTCCTATAGGGTCACTATTAGTTGGAATCGACTCAATGGCAATGGGTTTGGGTTTTTTTTTTGGATTTTATTGTCAGTATCTTTATAAATTCCATCTCTACTTGTCTTTGGGGGTTGGAAACATTACATCTGAGAATGATAACATCAGCAAATTACATGCTGCAACATTGTATGTAGTACATATTACTAATGATTAAAAAAAAAATAGATGTACCAAAAAAAAAAAAAAAGGATAGTCATAAGTGTGGTTCATTGTAACTCAGTAAGTCGGGGACTACCTGTGTATGTACATCACATATACGTATATATTATGTGTGTGTGTGTGTGTGTAAACTCTGGTGGCATAATGGTTAAGAGCTGTGGCTCTTAACCAAAAGGTTAGCAGTTCGAATCCACCAGGCGCTCCTTGGAAATCGTATGGGGCAGTTCTCCTCTGTCCTATAGGGTCAGTATGAGTCGAAATCAACTCGATGGCAATGGGTTTGGGTGTTTTGTTTTGTTTTGTTTTTTCACATTTATCCTTTCTGCTTCACTTTATTTTTAGGAGTCTCTTGTCAAGAACATATAGCTTGATTTTCTTTATCCAATAGGACATTTATAATTTAATTAATGTTTCTTCGTTATCAAATCAAGCTACATGAGGTCAGGTACTGTTTGTTTTGATTATCATTTAATCCGTGGGATTTAACACAGTTCCTGACTCAAAAGAGTACTTTGCTGATTTACTGAGTGAATGTTTAAGGGAATGAATGGCAAGAAGTGGGGTAAAAAGGTAGAAAAACACCACATGATGGAGGAACATGAACTCTGTCAATCAGGTGATAGGGAATATTTTTCTGTTTTTCCAGTGCAACCCTGGGCAAGCCATTTAACCTCATGGAACCCTTCCCCTATAAAATGTAGATAATATCATCTACTTAAAAAAAACCCATTGCTGTCGAGTCTTTTCTGACTCATGGAGACCCTATAGGACAGAGTAGAACTGTACCTTAGGGTTTCTAAGTCTGTAATCTTTACAGAAGCAGACTGCCACATTTTTCACCCACAGAGCAGCTGGTGGGTTCAAACCACCAACATTTTGGTTAATGGCTGAGCACTTAACCACTGCACAACCAGGGCTAGTATCATTTATAAGACAGAATATTATTTCATAAAACTTGTATGAAGTTGAAATAAGATAGTACACATGAAAGTGTTCTGTAAATTCTATCATATAAAACTAAGGCAGTATCACTGACTGCTGTTCTCTGATAATTCCTTCTCACTGCTGCCAAACTGAACTTTTAAAAAGGAAATGCAGTTATATTGCTCCTGATTAAAGTCCCTCAGTGGTTGCCTACCGCTTTCAGGAAATTCATTGGCACTTTCCATCATGATATGGGCCCAGTCTACCTTTCCGCCCTCATCTTCCACTATTCCTTTCCTAGGTTTGGGGTGGAAAGTTATGAGCAGTTTTAGATATAGGTACAAATGAGACTGACTAAAGGAAAAGTATAAGTGTGAATTTAACCATTTAAAAAATGTTTATTGAACATCTGTGAATACCATTATGTGTTGTTTTAGGCGCTTAGACTATAACAGTGAACAAAATATATAACTCAGCTTCCACATTGTTTTACATATTTCTTTCCACCAATCTCCTTTACCTCTCTGTGCAGCAGGGACTGTGTCCTAGTGCTCTCTGTCTGGTGTATAGTGGTCCTCAGTAAATAGTGGATGGATGGATGAATGAGCTTTATTAGAGCCTAACATAGGGAAATCACTTCTGCCATGTTCCTGCATCATCATAATAAAAGAAAAAAATAGCAGCGAAAGTGGATTCTAGTTTGTTAGCTCTAAACTAATCACATTTGCATTTGTTTTAGGTCAAGATAGATAATATTTATACATAAGTAGAAAGGACCTCTAAGTACCACAGAACTGTAAGCTATCACGTCAGATTCTGCCATGATTAGATTAGTCATTGGATATGAGAGACCTTAATTTCTGAATGAAGTACCTAAATGGCGCAATTCGTTAATGACTCGGCTACTGATGGAAACAATGGCAATTCAAGGCCACTCAGAAGCACTTAGGAAGAAAGGCCTGGTGATCTATTTCTGAAGAATCAGCCACTGAAAACCCTATGGAGCGAGCACCGTCCTACTCTGACCCACACGGGGTCGCCACGAGTCAGGGCTGACCCAGCAGCAACTGGTAACAAAACCATGTGTGCGTGTACCCTCCGGCCCAGCAATCTCGCTTTTAAGAATCTTCTGTGACGATATTTCAACAATTCAAAGTTAAAGGTCTACAGGTTTGTTTATCGCAGGATTATTTATAATTACAAAATAATGTAAACAAGCTAAAAGCCCGCACATAGGAAATTGGCTGAATCAACTGGTAAATTCACACAGTGAGTACTGGGTAGCCATAGAAAGAATGAGGAGCATCTCTGATCTGATCTGGAATGATTTCTAGGATATATTATTAAATAAAAGAGGCAGAATATAAAATTATAAAATTTTATACAGCCTTTTTTGTTAGGAAAAAACAGGAAATAAGAAAATGTACATACATCTGCTATTTTTTCAAAAAGAAACTTAGAAAGGATGAACTGAAGCTGAAATTAGTTACTGCAGGGGGTGGGTTGATGGGGTAGAAAGTATAGAGTAAGGAATGGCACTTCTCTGAATATCATTTTGTGGTGTTCTCACTTTTCGAACTATGTTACTATTTCACATATTCAAAAAATAAAATTAGATCAACCAGGACAGAGGTAGGGGAAATTGAAGAACAAGTGATTTGTACTGTATATCAAATGGAGAACATAACCACACAGGATAAAAGCAAAAGAACTAACCCAAGTAACTTTTGACATAGTACCCTTAATACATACCCCTGATCTGAAGACAAAAGGAAATGCAAATAAATCTTGAACCTTAGTTAGTATGTTTATTACTGGTAATGGCATGGTATAGAAATTCTGAAGCTTTTTTTGTGTGTATTTTAGGATTGAGCAAATGAAGAAATATGTTGATATTATTGGGAGCTAGGGTTCTCACTGTGGAAGAAGGATGATCCAAATTTGGAATGGGGGAAGGCAAGGAGGAACCCTGTGAATGGCATGGGAATTAGCAGTATTAATATGATTTTTATAAAAATCTGTTTAAAATGCTGTATCCTCTGTAAAGGCCTGGGAGCAGTGACTCACAAGTAGCATTGAACATACTTTGTACGCTGGGCTTAGTTTCTAAAAATTTTTCTTCACTCAAAGGGACCAAGGCTTTTTGGAGAAATGGCTAGTTCCTGGGCTGAGGCACGGAAACGATGAGTCTGGAACATCCTGCTATGCCACACACACACACACACACAAAAAAAAATGAGGGGATAGTGTGAAAATCACACAGAAGTCAGGTTGGCCAAACCTGGGACATTTTGAGTTTTAAAATGAAAAATGACATGGTATCAAAGAAGAATCTATACATTAGAATGTTATAAATAAAAAAAGCTTTTAAATGTAACATTCATGGTAAACACTAAGAAAATATCTTTTAAAAACATACACAAAAGGAAAGGAGAATGGAGCCAAAATGGCTTACTACGAACCAACAAAACATAAAAGCAGACAGTAGTAAAGGGCAAAGACAAAGAAAGAAAGCTTAAGACACAAAAAAACAAATAACAAAGTGGCAGAAGTAAGTCAGTTTTTTTAAATCAGTAATTACACTGAACGTGAATGGACTAAATGCTCCAATCAAAAGGTAGAGAGTGGCAGGATGGATGAAGAAGAGCCATAATCTAACTATATGCTGTTGACAAGAGACACACTGTAGACCCAAGGACACAAATAGGTTGAAAGTGAAAGAATGTTTAAAAAAAAAAATTCCATGCAAATAATAACCAAAAGAGCTGGTTGGCAATCTTAATATCAGAAAAAGTAGACTTTAAGGCAAAATCTGTTATAAGAGATAACAATAGACATTATATAGTGATAAAAGGGTCAATTAATCAGGAACATTTAACAATCATAAATATATATGCGCTCAACATCGGAGCACCTCAGTATGTAAAGAAAACACTGATAGGCTTGAAGGGAGAAATAGATACGCTGCAATAATAGTTGGAGACTTCAATATTGGATAGAATGTTTAGAAAGAAAATTGGCAAGGAAACAGAAGACCTGAATACATTATAAACCAACTAGACTTAACAACAACAAAAAAGACTTAACAGACAGATACAAAACACTCCACTCAACAATAGGACAATGTATATTCTACTCCAGTGCAGAGGACTATTCTCCAGCATATACCATATGTTAGATCACAAAGGAAGTCTTGATAAAGTTTAAAAAATTGAAATCATACAAGGTATTTTATCTGATCACAATGGAATGAAACTAGAAATTAATAACAGGTAAGAAAAACCTGGAAAATACACAAACATATAGAAATTAAACAAACAAAAAAATTAAACAAACACACTATTAAAAACCACCATTAGTTTGTTCAAAAGAGAAACCACAAATTTCTTAGAGTCAAATGAAAATGAAAGCACAACATACCAAAACTTATGGAATGCAGTGAAGGCAGTACTCAGAGGGAAATTTGTAGCAATAAATGTCTACATGAAAAAAGAAGAAATATCTCAAATCACAGCCTAACTCAACAACTCCAGGAATTAAAAAGAGAAGAGTAAACTAAGCCTAAACCTACCAGAAGAAAGGAACTAACAAAGATGAGAGCGTAAATAAATAAAATAGAAAACAGAATCAATAGAACCAAAAGTTGATTCTTTGAAAAGATCAGTAAAATTGATAAACCTTTAGCTAGACTGACAAAGAAAAAAAGAGAAGATGCAAATAACCAAAATAATTAAAAGAGGACGTTATAACCTACCCAATAGAAATAAAGAGAATTATGGCAGAATATTATGAACAACTGTACAGCAACAAACCGGATAACCTAGATGAAGCAGACTCTCTTAGAAGCCCACAACCTACCCAGACTGAGTCAAGAGGAAATAGAAACTCTGAACAGACCCATAACAAATGAAGAGATCTAATCAGTGATCAAAAACCTTCCAAGAAAAAAAGTCATAGACTAGATGGCTTCACTGGGGAATTCTGCTAAACAGAAGAATTGATGCAAGTACTATTTAAATTCTTCCAAAAGGTAGAGAAGGAAAGAATACTCCCTATTCCTTCTGTGAAGCAAACGTAACCCTGATACCCAAACCAGACAAAGACATCACAAGAAAACTACAGGTCAGTATCTCTTGTGAATATATATGCAAAAACCCTCAAAAAAAAAAAAAAATTACTAGTGACCAGAATCCAGCAGCATAATAAAAGAGTCATACACCATGACCAAGAGGGATTTATTCCAGGAATGCGGGGACGGTTCAGCTTTAGAAAATCCGTTGACATAACACAACCACATCAGTAGAACAAAGAAAAAGAACCACATGATCATCTCTATGAATGCAGAAACAGCATTTGATAAAATCCAACACCCTTTCTTGATGAAAATGCTAAAGGAGATTGGAATAGAAGGGAAATTCCTCGGTATGATTCAGACCATATGTGAAAAGCCAACATTATACTTAAAGAAACAAAAGTTCCCAGATTGAAAAGAAGTAAAATTATTTCTGTTTGCAGACGATATGATCGTATATATAGAAAATTCCGGAGTCTGCAAGAAAACGTCTAGCGCTAATAGAGGAATTTAGCAAAGTTGCAGGATACAAGGTCAGCAAACAAAAATCAGTTGGGTTTCTATACACCAGCAATGAGAAATCTGAAAGAAATTAGGCATTTAAGAGAAGAAAATAACTAGGAATAAATCTAACCAGGGACATGAAGGACTTATACAAGGAAAATTATGAAACACTGCTGAAAGAGATTAAAGAAGACTTAAATAAATGGCAAGATGTTCTATAGTCACGGATTGTAAGGCTTAATATTGTTAAGATGTCAATACTACCCAAAGTGATCTATAGATTCAACATGTTCCCAGTCGGAATTCCAACAGTCTGCTTTACAGAAATGGAAAAACCAATCCTCAACTTTATATGGAAGGGCAAGAGGCCCTGAATAGGTAAAGCAATGTTGAAAATGAAGAACAAAGCAGGAGTACTCATACTTCCTGATTTTAAAACATATTAATACAGCCTTGTACTGGTATAACAATAGACGCATAGATGAATAGAATTGAGAGTACAGAAATAAACCGCACACATCTATGGTCAACTGATTTTTGACAAGGGTGCTAAGTCCATTTGATGGAGAAAGAAGAGTCTCTTTTACAAATGGTGTTGGGAAAACCAGATTTCCATATGCAGAAAAATGAAACAGGGACCATGCCTCACACCATACACAAAAACAAATTAAAAAGAGATAAAGGTCCTAAATGTGCAAGCTAAAACCAAGAAATTCTTAGAAGAAAATGAGGGCCGGTGATCTCAGGCCTAGCTTTTAGCAATGGATTATAACAATAAAATATAACAACGAAAGTGCAAACAGCAAAAGACTATATAAATGGACCTCATAAAAATTAAAAATTTGTTCATCAAAGACTTTACCAAGGTGTCATCACTGCTGAGGAGAGCAGAGCCGCAGGGACCCACAAATCGCAGAGCCGCTCAGAGTTTTTAGAACATCAGCTATAAAAATGGGCAGAACTTTCCTTGACCGTATCGGTGGTACCCGTCTGTTTTCTTGTGCAAACTGCAATACAATCCTGACCAACCACTCAGAACTCATCTCCACTCGTTTCACAGGCGCCACTGGCCGAGCATTTCTTTTAACAAGGTAGTTAACCTGCAATACAGTGAAGTTCAAGACCGGGTCATGCTCATTGGCTGCCACATGGTTTGAGACGTGAGCTGCAAAAACTGCAGTAGCAAACTGGAATGGATCTATGAGTTTCCCACTGAAGACAGCCAGTGTTATAAGGAAGGCCGTGTGATTCTGGAACATGCTCTAGTTAGAGAGAGCGAGGGCTTTGAGGAGCATGTACCATCAGATAACTCTTGAAGAAAGAGATAAATACCATCTTTTCCCAGGTCTCCTTCACTGAAAACAAAAATCTGCTTTCATACACTGTCACCTTAGCATCACAGTCAGATTCATGAACTGAAGAACAAGAGGTTGTCAGAATCCAAGATGGAACCTTTCTTCTTCTTCTTCTTTTTTTTTTTTTTAATTTTTTGCACAACAGCAGTCTGTGGAGAGAATATTATGCAGATGCCGTTAATTTTTTTTTTCCCTGTGTTTACATCTTGAGGTGGAATCTGCAGCTACATAATGGGCTTAGTGAGGAAAAAAATCTGGGCTATTAGAGGGAAAAACAGTGTGTTTTATGTAAATTTTGAGAGGAAAATATGTCAAGAGCATGGTTTTTAAGCTTATTTGGGCTTCATTTTAAAACCTTTTGTAAAACCCAGTTATTTCACCTGATTTGATAGCTTCAGAGAAGAGATCCAAATTTGTGACCAGCACTAAAGGTCCAGTGTTAACATGGCTTGTGCTGGCCATTGTGCCATATTCTTGTTGGAGATAAACAGTAGCACCAGAGCCCATTCTTCTTTGTCAGTCTTGACCCAAAGATGTCACCATTCCTAGTTATTTGTTGCCACATAATTGGTGTTGATTGAAAGTTTTCCTGAAATGGGGCAGAACTGCTTGGTTGTTTTTTTCCATATAACTTAAGTATAGTAATATAAATAAAGTGATAGTTGGATATTAAAAAAAAAAAAAAAGACTTTACCAAAAAAGTGGAAAGACAAGCTACTGACTAGGAGAATATCTTTGGAAGCCATATATCTTACAAGAAGCTAATAACCAGTATGTATATAAAACTTTGACAACTTAACAAAAAGACAAATAACCCAGTCATAAAATGGGCAAAAGACTTGAAAAGACATTTCACTAAACAGGACATTCAGACGGCCACCAAACACATGAAAAAATATTCAACATCATTTGCCATCAGAGAGATGCAAATCAAAACCACAATGAGATACCATTTTACTCACACTAGGATGGCTAAGATAAAAACAAAAACAGAAAATAAGAAATGTTGGCAAGGATTTCGGGAAATTGGAACCTTTATCCATTGCTGGTGAAAATACAAAATGGTACAGTCATTGTTGAAAACTGTGGCAGTTCCTCAAAAAACTAAAAATAGAACTACCATATGACTCAGCAATTCCGTTCCTAGGTATATACCCAAAAGACTTGAAAGCAGAGACTCAGACAGAGACTGATACACCAGTGTTCACTGCAGCACTGTTCACAATAGCTAAAAGGTGGAAACAACCTAAATGCTCATCAACAGAAGAGTGGGTAAACAAAATTTGGCACATGCCTACAATGAAATGCTAGTCAGCCAGTAGGAGAAATGTAGTCTTGATACATGCTATGGTACGGGTGAAGGTGGAAGACATTATGCCGAGTGAAATAAGTCAGTCACTAAAGGAATTACATGAAAAGACAGGAAAAGGCAAAAAAAAAAAAAAAAGAATCCATGAGTTCATATTGATACTAAAAAACAAATAAATGGGATGAGAAGAGGAAGCTTTTTTTGAAACAGTAGAATGCCTGCTAATAAATGTAAACAGAATGATAGGTTTTTTGTTACCTTTTTTTTGATCACCATTTTGCAATCATCACAGTAAAAATTGATTCAGGCAAGAGTCATGGATGAATGCTAAAACTATGAAACTAATCAAAGGGTTTGGGGAACATGAGAATTACACAGCCTCAAAGCAACCCCCCACAGATTGCTCATTAATTTCAAAAGGAAAACAGTTACAGTGGAGAAATCTGGCCGATACCATCTTCATCAGGTAGTCAAAGTTAACATCACTAATCGTACAAACTGACATCAGGTGTGGCCTGGCATGATCCCTGAAAAGGAAACATCGTTTATGCATTATTACTGCCAGAAATGAATAACGTCAATCAAATCATGAGAGAATAATCATAAAAACTCAAATTGCAGGGCATTCTATGAAACACCTGTCCTGTATGCTTCAAAAAATGTTGACATAAAGGACAAAGAAAGTCTGAAGGAACTGTTCCAGATTAAAGGACAATTTTTAGATGTTTTCAAAATAAAAGATTCAACTAAAAATTTTTTATTGAGCACTTATAGTCTGTGTGGTAGTATACCAAGTAATCTAACAGTGGATAAGATTTGAAGGAAGTAAAGATAGGGGCAGAAGTGGGTAGTGAGTATAGAAGAAATGCTTTTGCTGACTTAACAATCCCTTGGTAGTAAATTACTTACCCTTCATGTTACTTCTATACCTTATTCTTACTTTCATGATTGTGCTTGGATCACCATACATGGTACTGTTCAATGTAATGTTTTTGTACCTTCCTTTGCCTTTTTCTTTGTTTTACTACTACATCGTGTTAGAAACGTAAAAATTTTATGCAAGGAGGAGATGCTCATAACAGATCAATAGAAGAATCAAAGGTGTTTTCTCTGATTATTTTTCTGATAGGTTTCAGTAAAATTACTATTACTAAATTGAAGGAGGAATGATAGAAACCTAAAATTCATTTTAAGTAAACATTTTTAAAATTAGCAAAACTTTCTGTTTGTATGTAGAAGATGATGGAGAATATAAATAAGTTTAATACTCTTTCTGTCATAACACTTGGAGAGAAAATTGAAAAATAAAGACAAACTATTTGAAGCTGAATTCTGTATGTCGAGTTAGTGTTTAGTATTTGATATTAGAACTCAGAATTTTCCAATTTCCTGTGATACTCAGTTTTTATTAGGCCATAAAATTTGTTATTTATAAATTGTTAGAGTTCGAAAAGACAACAATAATTTTATTCATAGAGCATTTGTTATATACTAGGGTCTGTAGTACCTACATTAATCTATATTATCTCATTTCAAACCGACAACCTATGAGGAACTCTTTTTTTAACCTCTTTTTATAAACATAGTATTTGAGATGAGACGGAGTAACATGTCCAAGATCATGCAACTACTGAATGGTGGTGCCAAGCCTTGAGCCCAGATCTGTACGTTCGTTTTGCCATAAACCAATAACTAAAACTGTGCATTGTCTCATACAGAACCAAGCCAGAAGAAACCTTTTCCATGAGATTTAATTTTTCTCTTTACTCCTGAAGTCACAAATACTGGTTTATCTTATTTCTTTAAAATAAAAATGTTTTCATTTATTCATTCTTTACAGTTATTTTTTGAGTACATACCATGCGCCAGCCAAAAAGATGAAGTCCTTTTCCCCATACAGCTTATGTTATGGTGCAGGGAGATGATCTGTAAATAAATAAACAACAACAACAAAAATCTGTAGTTCTACCAATCTATTTGTTGTGCAGTGTATTTGTATTTGTATAATTATCTAAATTGCAATTATCTGAATGCATAGATAATTGGCAACAAAAAAAACAAAATAAATTGTAAAATAGTGAAAACACAAATAAGGCAGAAAAAAATATATTGAAGATTTTTATTATTGTTTTCTAAGTCCAATATCGTTAAAACGACTTGTTGGGTGCAGTGTCTGACCTCCTCTGACTTCACAAGGGAAAAAGAGAATCAAGATCAACGGTCCAAGGCTGATTCCCATGAGGCAGGTACTGGACATGTCATCTTTACCAGTGGCCCCGCCCACAGCACTCTATTCTTGTCTGGGTTCGATTATTCATTGTAATGGCCACATAGAACTCACAGACCACACTCAGGATTATGGTGTTTATTAGGGAAGTAACGGGTTACAATTCAGGCTCAGGAACGCTGAAGATACACTTCTTCCATCAGGATAGCCTCTCCCCAGCTGTGCTTGCAGGCATTCTTCTTCCTGGCCTTCAGTCTTTGCCCATAGGCACTCAGCTCTCTCTCCATGGGCTGAGAAGCGCAGTGCACCGTCTCCTGCTGCCGGGTCTCTGCTGCTAAGTCTCTCTTGCTGGCCTCTGCCTCCTTGGTGGTTGTGGGATCCTCTTCCCTGCCCTGGAATTTGCTGTCTTTTAAGGCAAAACTGACCAATCCCCTTGGTAGGCCACAATTACCCCACAATCAGTCACCTGGTTGGGAGTTACAAGCCTACGGCTAGACAGGCCATACACAAAAGTAATTAATTGCACCGTAAATACTGACGTAGAAAGTTACTAAAGTGGAAATGCCACAGAGACACAAAGTCACTTTCTAAAGAAAAGGAGCGCAAGAAATTATTTGCATTAGGCAGCTTTAGTTAATTTTAGTGTGATCATACCTGCAGTCAGTCATTGCCCCTGCCAAACTAAATCAGAGTTATCTTAAATGATCTTAACAACAGTGTACTTCTTATCAAGGGAAAATTGAGTAGATGCTTTAGCATACTGCATACTGGACTAAACCTTTTAAATTGCAGCGGTTATATTAGTAACGAAACAGACATAAAATCAATGTGCCATGGAAAGAAGCTTTAGAAACCTATTGCTTATTTAGTCCAGTTTTCCAGATATTGTGACAAACATCAATGATTTTTTTTTTTTCTAGTTTGCTGAAAAAACAATGTGATAGTAACATTTGGGGAAATAATACAAAACACCATAATTCTATCACCCAACCAAAACAGTATTTTCATTTTTTGGTTAATGCTTTCCAATCTTTGTGCATATGCCTGTGTGGTTTTCATATAACTACCCTTTGAGTAAGCATGTTCAACCTAGTAGCCAAAACCGAGGGATAGAATCAACTAAAGAAGCAGGTTAAGTAGCCTGTGTAGTCAATTAAGGAGGTGGCCAGGGAAGTAGCCTAGTAGAATTCCCTAAGCCAGAAAGCAGACAGCTACAGTATTTCTTAATCCAGTTCCTATGGGCCTTAGCTGTAGAATATACAGAGCAGTTAGCTGAAGCCAGAATAAGATAATAATTGAATGACAAATAATTATTTACCAAGAAAACAGGTACACAAAGTTATAACATCTAGTTTCGTTTCTGTTAATTGTCATGTCTTTTATTGTTACCCCAGCTCCGGTGTTTTTAACTCCCTAGCAGTCCAAACATTCCCCTCTTATTAATAGATACCGTTAAACAGAATATCTTGATTCTCCATTTAACTGCCATATCATTTCCTATCCATTATTATCATTGTTGTTTTGTATTCTTACTTTCCCCCTACCTATGAAGTATTTGTTTTTATTAACTAAAGACCTGGAATCTTTGGATGGATGTTTCCAAAAAATTATGAATAATATTAAAGCAAATCAGTTAGGTGGGAATGTTTTGTTGGGCAAAGTATACTTGGAACACAGCAGGCAAGAGGTCTCCTCTAAATTCTTTGTTTTTTAAATTGAGATATATTTTACATACAGGAAAATGCACAAATTTTAAGCATGTACAACTCAATGTGATTTTATATATGTAACCACCACTCAGATGAAGATACAGAAAACTACTATCATCTCAAGAAATTCCCTCATGCCCCTTCTAAGTGCGTGCATCCCCCAAAAGACAAATACTATCCTGACTCGTCTAGCCGTAGACTAATTAGCATGTTCTTTATAAGAATGAAATAATATATATTCTTGCACCTGGCTTCCTTTGCTTGATATAATGTATCAGTAGTTGAGTCTTTTTACTGCTGTGTAATATTCTATTTTGTGAATATAATACAACTTAATTGCCCGTTTTCTTGTTAATGGATATTTGGGTTGTTTTTAGTTTTGGACATTTATGAGTAAAGCTTCTATGGACATTCTTATTTTATTATGGTAAAAATATATATAACAACACAGTTGCCATTTCAGCCTCTTTTATGTATACAATTCAGTGACATTAATTAAATTTACCGTGTTGTTCAGCCATCACCACTATCTGTTCCCCTGTATTTCTTTCTAAGAATTTTATGGTTTTAGTTCTTACACTTAGGTCGTTGATCCATTTTGAGTTAACTTGCACATATGGTGCAAGATTGGGTTCAGCTTTATAACTTCTGCATATGGAAATCCAGATGTCCGGGCACCATTTATTGAAGAGTATCTTCTTTCCCCATTGAATAGATTTGGCATCCTCGTCAAAAATCAGCTGATAAGATTCAGGATGGCAGCCTAGTCAGACATACCACGCCATCCCTCTTAAAGCAGAGACCTGAGAAACAAAAAGTGAAGCAGATACAGATGACAACCCTGGAACCCTGAGCATCAAAAAAGTATATAGAAGTAGATCAAACACCGACTGCAAAAAGAAACTGAAGAACAACAGCGAATGGAGAGAGATACAGAGTAGAGGTGCCATGCCAGACAGCCCGGCACAGCAGAGCCATTTTGAGACAAAGCCAGCAGCAACCCTGGGTGAGGAGCACAGGAAGACACTCATGGAACTCCCAGTAGGAGACAGTGAAACTATCAACATACCCAGAGTGAAGCAAGTTGAGCAGGACATGAGCTGGAGCTAAAGAGGGGGAGTACAGGAAGGAGGACGAGAGCTTCAGTGATTCTGATGTACACAGAGCAAGGAGGGAGCCAGGACACAGAGACAGGGTGGCACTCCCACAGCAGTACCTAACCAGTAGGGTGGGTGGTGAGCACACAGCAATAGACATACCCCCACATTTTTTTCTCTCTCTCCCCCCCTTTTTGGCTGCCTGCTGTGCCTCTCTCCCACTGCGGAGAGTGCCCGTGCGGCCCCTGGTTGCCCACCCTGCCCGTCCTCTGGGAGAGCACCTTTGCAATACCTAGCCTTCCATCCTGCCTTTCCTCCCTGGAGAGAGCGCCTGAGTGACCCATGGCCACTCACCCAGGAGAGTTCCTGCGTGACTTCTAGCTACCCATCCCACCCCTCCCCCTTAAGAGAGAGCACCTACGTGATCCCGCTGGCTGCCCACCGCACTCCTCCCCTGCTGGGGAGAGTGCCTGTGGGTGCACTGGCGGACTGCCCGCCCCCATGGAGGGCATGCCTCAGCACCCCCAGATGCCCTCCTTGCTCTTTTTTCTGCTGCTTACCCACCTGGTGAGTGACTGTGAGCATTCCCATACCACCAGATACTGCCAAGCCAGTACACCCTCAGCCGTCTCACATGTATAGTGAACAGCAATGAGGGCTCACCCTGCCTGCCGTTGTCCTGTCCAACTTTGGGGCAGGAAGTGAACACCACTGTGCCACCAGACAAGCGATCATGGAACCATACTCAACCCACCTACTCTGATAAAACAAAACAAAATCATAATAAAACACCTTAATGCCTTGGAGACAGCAGAAAATATCAAATCATACAAAGAAACAAGACAAGATGGATTAACCAAATGACTAGAATAAAGAGGCTGAAAATCTTCCTGAGTAAGAGTTGATAATGGAACTGCCTGATAAGGAATTCAAAAGGCTTACGTACAGGATCCTCAAAGAGATTAAGGAAAACACAGACAGAAGCCTAGAAGAATTCAGGAAAACAATATAAGAACAAAATGTCAAATTAAATAGACAATTAGAAATCATACAAAAATAGCAACTAGAAATACAGATTAACAATAAAATATCAGAAATAGATAACTCAATGGAAGGACATAGATGTAGAATTTAAACAATGGAAGAAGGAATTAGCAAAATAGAGGACAAATCCCTTGATACCAATTTGTTTGAGAAACAATCAGAAAAAAGATAAAAAAAATAAATAAAGCCAAAGAGTTATGTGGGACACTATGAAGAAAAATAATTTATTTGTGATGGGAATTCCAGAACAGGAGGAAACAAATAAAAGCACAGAGAGAATTTTTGAAGACTTGCTAGAAGAAAGCTTTGCCAGTGTCATGAAAGACAAGAAGATTTCCATTCAAGAGGCTCAACAATCCCCATACAGGTTGTTGTTATTGTCAGGTGCCATCGAGTCATTTCCGACTTATAGCGACCCTGTGTACAACAGAACAAAACATCGCCCGGTCCTGCACCATCCTCACAATCTTTGTTATGCTTGAGCTCATTGTTGCAGCTGGTGTGTCAGTCCATCTAGTTGAGGGTCTTCCTCTTTTTGCTGACCCTCTACTTTACCAAGCATGATGTCCTTCTTGAGAGACTGATCCCTCCTGATGACATGTCCAAAGTATGTGAGATGTAATCTCACCATTCTTGCTTCTAAGTAGCAGTCTGGTTGTACTTCTTCCAAGACAGATTTGTTTGTTCTTTTGGCAGTTCTTGGTATGTATATTCAGTATTCCTTTGCCAACACCACAATTCAAAGGTATCAATTCTTCTTCAGTCTTCCTTATTCATTGTCCAGCTTCCACATGCATATGAGGCAATTGAAAACACCATGGCTTGGATAAAACGCCATACAGGATAGACCTCAAAAGAAAGTCACCAAGACATATAATCAAACTTTGCAAGTAAAACATAAAGAATTCTGAATGCAGCTCAGGAAAGACAAAATATCACCTACAAAGTGACTCTAATAAGACTAAGCTCTGATTTCTCAGCAGAGACCATGCAGGCAAGAAGGCAATGGGATGATACATATAAAACCCTGAAGTAAAACAATTGTCAACCAAGAATGATATACCCAGCAAAATTTTCTCTCAAATACAATGGTGAAATTAGGACATTCCCAGATAAACAGAAATTAAGAAAATTTGTAAAAACCAGACCATCCTTACAAGAAATATTAAAGGGGGTACTTTGGATAGAGAACCAGTGACAGCAGACAAAAATGTGAGACCAAGCCACACGACTGCATCACTAAGGTGCCAACCCAGATAGAGAAATCTGAAAAGTAAAATAAAGGTACAGAACCAAAAACAGGGAACCACAGGTGCCAATCTGAAATTGACAATAACTTCAAAAAACAAAAAAGGGGAACGAATGCTGTAGTTACAGAACTTCCATATGGAGAGGATGTCAAGGTGATATCTAAAAATAACAGACTGTTTTAAATATAGGATGACAAATGTAAACCTCACAGTAATCACAAAATTAACAAACCTACTCACCAAAATAAAGAAGAAAAAAAAGACTCATTACACACAAAATAAAAAGGCAATCCCTGAAAGTAGAACTCAACACAGAAAATTAAGCAGAACAAAGAAACTGTAAATGTCCCCCCCCCAAAAAAAAGCATAACAAAAATGACAGTGGTAAATTCATATCTATTGATAATCAGCCTGAATGTAAACAGGTTAAATGCACCACTCAAGAGACAGAGAGTGGCAGAATGAATAAAAGAAAATGACCCACCAATATGTTGCTTCCCAGAAAAAAAAAAAAACCAGAGACACACCTTAACACAAAGCCATAAAAGGATTCAAAATGAAAGGATGGAAAAAAATAAACAGTAACCAATAAAGATAAGGAGTGCCAATATTAATCTCTGGTAAAGTAGACTTTAAATCAAACCCTATCATAAGAGATAAGGAAGGACATTATATAATGGTTAAGGAATCAATCCACCAAGAGGACAAAACCGTAATAAGTATCTAGGCATCCAGCGTCAGAACTCCAAAAGACATAAAACAAACCCTAACAATTGAAAACAGAAATTGACAGTTCTACAATAATAGTAGGAGACTTTAACACACTACTTTTGATGATGGACAGAATAGTTAGAAAGAACCACAACAAAGATACAGAAGATCTCAATAACACAGTCACCCAGCTTGACCTCATAGACATATACAGAGCACTCCACCCAACAGCAGCACAGTACACATTCTTCTCCAGTGCACATAGATCATTCTCTGGAATAGACCATATCCTAGGCCACAAAGTAAGTCTCCATAAATTCAAAAATATCAATACACGAAGCATTTTCTCAGACCACAGTGCTATAAAATTAGAAATCAATAACAGGAAGAACAAGGGAAAAAAATCACATACTTGAAAACTGAACAGCGCCATGCTTAAAAACAACTGGATAATAGAAGAAATTAAGAATGAAATTTAAAAAATTACTGGACTCAAACAAGAACGAAAATACAGCGTACCAAAACCTTTGGGACACAGCAAAAGCAGTGCTCAGAGGCCAAGTCATAGCAATAAACACACATGTCAAAGAAGAAGAAAGGGCCAAAATCAATACCTTAACCCTACAACTCAAACAAATAGAAAAAGAGCTGCAAAAGAAGCCCACAGCTGCCAGAAGGAAATAATAAAAATTAGAGCAGAAATAAATGCAACAGAAAACATAAGAACAATTGAAACAATCAACTAGAGATGGAAAAACTAATCACCAACTTTATGTGGAAAGGAAAGAAGCCCCAGAGAAATAAAACTTTGCTGAGAAAGAACAAAGTAGACCATGCTGCCTGATTTCAGAACCTACTGTCAAGCTAAGGTATTCAGAATAGCCTGGTACTGGTACAATGGGGACCAATGGAACAGAATTGAGAACCCAGAAATAAATCCATCTAACTATAGACACTTGAAAGGATCAACAAAATTTACAAACCACTGATAAAAGAAAAAAAAAAAGAGAAGTTGCAGATAACCCAAATAAGAAATGTGATGGACAACATCACAACAGAACCAACTGAAATAAAAAGGATTGTAATAGAATACTGTGAAAAATTATATTCCCAACAAATTTGAAAACCTAGAGGAAACAGATTCTTAGAAACACAATATCTACTTAACTAACACAAACTGAGGTAGACAATCTGAACAGACCCATAACAAAAGAAGAAATTGAACAGGTCATAAAAAAGACTACCAACATAAGAAAGTCCTGGCCCAGATGGTTTCACTGGAAAAATCTATCAAATATTCAGAGAAGAGTTGACACCAATACTACTCAAAATATTCCAGAACGTAGAAAAGGAAGGAATACTCCTGAATTCATTCTGTGAAGCCGGCATAACCTGATACCAAAGCCAGAGAAAGACGCCACTAAAAAAGAAAATTGTAGACCAGTATCACTCATGAACATTGACACAAGCATTCTCAACGAAATTCTAGCCAAGAGAATTCAACAGCATATCAGAAAAGCAATACATCATGACCAAGTGGGATTCATACCAGGTATACAAGATGGTTCAGCATTAGAAAATCAATCAGCATAATTCACCACATAAATAAAACAAAGGAAAAGAACCACATAATCATCTCAGTCGATGCAGAAAAGGCATTTGATAAAGTCCAACACCTGTTCCTAATAAAAACTCTCAACAAAATAGGAACAGAAGGGAAATTCCTCAATGTAATTAAGGGCATATACACAAAACCAACAGCCAACATTGTTCTCAATGGAAAGAGACTGGAAGCATTCCCCCTGAGAACAGGAACTAGATAAGGATGCCCTTTATCACCACTCTTATTCAGCATTGTACTAGAAGTCCTAGCTAGAGCAATAAGACAAGAAAAGGAAATAAAGGACATCCAAATTGGTAAGGAAAAAGTATCCCTATTCACAGATGATATGACCATGTATGTATAGAATATCCCAAAGAATTCACAGGAAAGCTACCAGAACTAATTGAAGGATTTGGCAAAGTGGTAGGGTACAAGATTAACATGTAAAATCAGTCATATTCCTCTACACTAAAAAAGAGAGCTCCAAAAAGGAAATCAGGAAAACAATACCATTTACAATAGCCCCCCAAAAGATACAATACTTAGGAATAAAGCTAATTAGGGACGTAAAATACTTATACAAAGACAGCTACGGACACTGTTGCAAGAAACCAAGAGACCTTCGTAAATGGAGAAACACACCATGCTCATAGGTAGGAAGACTTAACATCTTGCAAAAGTCAATACTACCCAAAGCAATCTACAGATACAATACAATCCCCATCCAAATTCCAATGATATTCTTTAACGAGATGGGAAAACTAATCACCAACTTTATATGGAAAGGAAAGAAGTTCCAGGGAAATAAAACATTGCTGAGAAAGAACAAAGTGGAAGGCCTCACACTGCCCGATTTCAGAACCTACTGTCCAGCTAAGGTATTCAGAACAGCCTGGTACTGGTACAGTGGGGACCAGTGGAACAGAATTGAGAACCCAGAAATAAATCCATCCACCTGTAGACACTTGATCTTCGACAAAGGGTCAAAGTCCATTCAGAGAGGGAAGAGATAGTCTTTTCAACAAATGGTGCTGGTAAAACTGGATATCCATTTGCAGAAAAATGAAACAGGATCCATACCTCACTCCGTACACAAAACTAACTCAGAGTGGATCAAAGACCTAAATGTAAAACCTAAAATTATAAAGTTCATGAAAGAAAACATAGGGACAACGCTAGGGGCCCTAATTTATGGCGTAAGTAGAATATCAAGCATAACTAAAAGTGTACAAACTCCTGAAGATAAACTAGGTCACTGGGACCTCTTAAAAATTAAATACTTAGGCTCATCAAAAGGCTTTTCCTAGAGAGTAAAAAGAGAACCTACAGCCTGGGAAAAAATCTTTGTCACTGACATATCTGATAAAGGTTTAATCTTTAAAATATACAGAAAACTTCAACAACTCAACAATAAGACAAGCAACCCAATCACAAAATGAGCAAAGGACGCGAACAGACACTTCACCAAAGTGGCCATTCGGGCGGCTGACAAGGAAAGATTCTCGGGAGCATTAGCCCTTAAAAAAACAAACCAAACCTGTTGCTGTTGAGTTGATTCCGACTCATAGTGACTCTATAGGACAGAGTAGAACTGTCCCATACGGTTTCCAGGGAGCAGCTGGTGAATTCAAACTGCTAACCTTTTGGTTAGCAGCCATAGCTCTTAACCACTGTACCACCAGAGCTCCCTTTAGCCATTTAGCCATTAGAGAGATGCAAATCAAAACCGTGATGTGATATACCGTGTCACCCCTGCAAGAATGGCACGATCAAAAATTCAGGAAATAAATGCTGGTGAGGTTGTGGGGAGATTGGCACTCTCATACATTGCTGGTGAGAATGTGAAATGGTACAACCACTATGGAAAATGACATGGCACCTCCTTAAAAAGCAAGAAATAGAAATACCATATGATCCAGCAATCCCACTCCTAGGAATATATCCTAGAGACATAAGAGTTGTCACACAGATAGACATATGCACACCCATGTTCATTGCAGCATTATTCACGCTAGCAAAAAATGAAAACAACCTAGGTGTTCCTCAACAGAAGAGTAGATGAACAAATTATGGTACATACGTACAGTGGAATACTACACAATAAAGAACAATGACGAATCTGTGAAACACCTCACAACATGGGTGAATCTGGAGAGCATTGTGCTGAGTGAAATAAGTCAATCACAAAAGGGCAAATATTGTATGAGATCACTATTATAAAAACTCAAGAAATGCTTTGCACACAGAAAGAAACAATCTTTGATGGTTATAGGTGGAGGGATGGGAAGGGCAAATTACTCACTAGATAGTAGACAAGTGCTAACTATGGTGAAGGGAAAGACAATACACGGTATAGGGGAAGTCAGCACAACTTGACCAAGGCAAAGGAAGACACTTAGAGGAATACATGGGGGGAAAAAAGAGGCAATAATAGTAAATATTATAGCATATACAACCCTACAACAACAGTAAAAGCAAATAATAACTTACAAGCAGCTAGCAGATACATAGGCCGATACATATGCTGAATAGGAGAAGGAGGGTGTATAGCCGTATACCCGTGTGCTTATATAGGTTAGGCTGTGGATGTTTTTACATACCTATTTGTATGTACAGCTTATATATTCATATATACAATAGAGCACAAAAGGGGCACAGTAACAGAAGCTTTTTAGATACATCCAAACATCTTGAGGAATCTAGTTACTGGGACTGAGAGCTGGAGACCATGGTCTTGAGGGACATCTAGGTCGATTGACATAACAATTCATAAAGAAAATGTTCTACATCCTAAATCGGTGAGTAGCATCTGGGGCCTTAAAAGCTTGTGAGCAGCCATCTATTGGTCCCATTCCACCCGGAGCAAAGGAGAATGAAGAAAACCAAAGACACAAGGAAAATATTAGAACAAAGGACTAATGGATGACATGAACCACAGCCTCCACCATCTTGAGTCCAAAAGATCTGATGGTGCCTGGCTACCTCCATCAACCACTCTGACAGGGATCACAATAGAGAGTCCCAGACAGAGCAGGAAAGAAATATGGAACAAAAATTCAAATTAGCAAAAATGACCAAACTTATTTTCTGACAAAGATTGGAGGAACCCCCAGGACTATGGCCCCCAGACACTAAATAACTAACCCAGAACTAAAGCCTCTTCCGAAGTTCACCTTTCAGCCAAAGATTAAGCAGGCCTATAAAACAAACAATAACACACATGAGGAATGTGCTTTTTAGTTCAATCAAGCATATGAGACCAAATGGGCAATATCTGCCCAAAAGCTAAGAAGAGAAGGCAGGAAGGGATAGGAAAACTGGAGGAACTGAAACAAGGAGCCAGGGTGGAAAGGGAGAGAGTGCTGACACTTTGCGGGGATTACCACCAATGTCATGAAACAATTTGTGTATAAATTTTTGAATGAGAAACCAGTTTTGTTCTGTAAACTTTCACCTAAAACACAATATATATATATTTTTTTTTTAAATCCATTGACTGTAGATGTATGGGCTTATTTCTGGACTCTGAATTCTATTCCATTGGTTTGTATGTCTATCATTATCCCAGTACGAAACTGTTTTGGTTACTGTAGCTTGGTAGTACATTTTGAAATCAGTAAGTGTCCTCCTACTTTGTTCCTTTTCAAGATTGCTTTGGCTATTCAGGAAACCCTATGGGGCAGTTCTACTCTGTCCCATAGGGTCGCTATGAGTCGGAATCGACTCGATGGCAGTGGGCTTACAGTTCCATAGTAATATGAGGATGGACTTTTCCATTTCTGCAAAGAAGGCTGTTGGAATTTTGATAAAGATTGTGTTGAATCTTTAGATACCTTTGGGTAATATCGCCATCTTAACAATATTCAGTCTTCCAATCCATGTGCAGAAAATGTCCTTCCATTTATTTACAGTTCTTTAATTTCTTTCAGCAGTGTTTTATAGTTTTCAGTGTAAAAGTCACCTCCCTGGTTAAATTTATTCCTAGGTGTTTATTCTTTTATATGGTCTCGTAAATGGAATTATTTTTAATTTGATTTTCAGATTGCTCATTGCTGGTGTATAAAAACTCAACTGATTTTTGTGTGTTGACCTCATACTCTGCCACTTTGCTGAATTGATTTATTAGCTCTAGTATATAGGATCCTGTCATCTGCAAAGGGAATTGTTTTACTTCCTCTTTCCCAATTCAGGCACCCTTTATCTCTTTTTCTTGCCTAACTGCTTTGGCTAAAACTTGCAGTACAATACTGAATAGCAGTGGTGAGAGTGAGCATCATTGTCTTGTTCCTGTTCTTAAGGGAAATGCTGTCAGTCCTTCTCCACCGATTATGATGTTAGCTATGGGTTTTTCATAAATGTCCTTTATCGTATTGAGGAATTGCTTTCTGTTCCTAGCTTGTTGACTGTTTTTATCAAGAAAGGGTGGTAGATTTTATCAAATGCCTTCTTTGCATTGATTGAGATGGTCATGTGGTTCTATTGTTTATTAATGTAATATAGTGTATTACATTGATTGATATTCTAATGCTTAACCACCCTTGTGTTCCTGGAATAAATCCCACTTTGTCGCGACATACAATCCTTTTGATATGATATTGGATTTGGTTTGCCAGTATTTTGTTGAATATTTTTGTATTTATATTCGTAAGAGATATTGGTCTGTAATTTTCTTTTCTTGTGGTGTCTTTGTCTGGCTTTGGTATCCAGGTAATGCTGGCCTTATATAACGAGTTTGGAAATGTTCCCACCTCTTCTATTTTATGCAAGAATTTCAGAAAGATTGGTGTCACATCTATAAATATTTGGTAGAATTCCCCACTGAAGCTATCTGGTCCAACACTTTTTGTTGTCATTGTTGTTTGAGAGACTTTTAATAGTTGATTCAATCTTTTCACTTATTTTGGGTCTGTTGAGATTTTCTCTTTCTTCTTGAGTCAATTAGATAGTTTATGTGTTTGTAGGAATTTATGTTTCATCAGAGTTATGTAATCTGTTGTCATATAGTTGTTCACAGTGTTCTCTTACGAGCCTTCTTATTTCTGTAGGGTCACTTGTAATGTCCCTACTTTTATTTCTGATTTAAGATATTTGTATCTTCTGTCTCTTTTTCTTTGTCAGTCTAGCTAAAAGTTTGTCAATTTTATTTATTTTTCTGAAAAGCTAACTACTTCTGGCTTTGTTGATTCTTTTTTTTTTTTTTAATTCTCTAATTTATTTCTACACTGATCTTTGTTATTTCCTTCCTTCTGGTAGCTTTGGATTTAATTTGTTTTTTGTTTCATTTTTCCTAGCTCCTCAAAATGTGAAGTTAGATTATTGATTAGAGATCTTTCTGCTTTTTTAATATAGGTATTTACTGCTATAAATTTTCCTCTGAGCACTACCTTTGCTGTATGCCATAAGTTATTTTCATTTTCATTCAGTTCTAAGTATTTTCTGATTTCTCTCTTGATTTCTTCCTTGATTTGTTGGCTGTTTAATACTGTGGTGTTTAATTTCCACACATTTGTGTGTTTTCCAGTATTAACTTTGTTACTAATTTCTAGTTTCCATCCATTGTGATCAGACAAAATACTTTGTATGATTTCAGGCTTTTTAAATTTATTGAGACTGGTTTTGTGACCTGTCATATAGTCTATCTTGGAGAGTGATCCATGTATAGTGGAAAACAATGTGTATTGTGTTTTTGTTAGGTAGTGGATTATAGTATAATGTGTGTTAGTTATAATTGGTCTGTAGTGTTGTTCAGATCCCCTCTTATTGATCTTCTTTCTAGATGTTCTGTCCATTATTAAAAGTGGTATATCAAAGTCTCAAACTATTATCGTAGAAGTGTCCGTTTTCCCCCTTCAATTCTGTCAGTATTTATTGGCCCTGTGGATATCATCTTTTGTGATATACCTGTGCAAGTCTTTTGCCAGTTTTTAAATTGGGTTGTTCATCTTTTTCTTACTGATTTTGTATTACGTATTTTCTGGAAATGATTCTTTTGTTAGATAACGTATGTATTGTGAATATTTTCTCCCAGTCTGTAACTTGTCTTTTTCTTTTTTAAGGGGGTCTTTGGATGAGCAGAAGTTCTTAGGCAAGAGCTTTAAAAAGGCACTTCAGATACTGGATTAGTAACTAACATAGTAGCGCATCTGTTATTAATTGTTTACAACTGATGCTGTAACTAAATACCACAAACTTAATAGCTTAAAGCTCACAAATTTATTATTGTTCTCTAGGTTAGAATTCCTTTCTGGAGGCTCTACGGGAATTCTGTTTTCCTGCTGTTTACAGCCTCTATGGCATGGCATTCCTTAGCTCTTGGCCCCCTTCCTCCATCTTTAAAGCTAGTAACTTTTCAACTTTCTAGCCATTCTTCTGAAGTCACATCTTCCTCTGACTCTGAACTCAGGTAGGAAAGGTTCTTTTTAAGGACTCATGTGATTAGGTTGGACTTATCCTAATAATCCAGAATAATTTTCCCATCTTAAGGTCCTTAACTTAATCACACTTGCAAAGTCCCTTTGCCATGTAAGGTGACATATTCACGAGTTCCGAGAATTAGGACTTGGACATCTTTGGGGGCCATTATTCTGCCTCCTATACTAATGTAGGTACTTAGCTAGCCTATATGAAATCGATAAATTGGACCTCACTAAAATTAAAAACTTCCTCTGTGAAAGAAAGAGGATGAAAAGACAAGCAATAGACTGGGAGAAAATATTTGTGATACATATATCCAGCAAAGGATGAGTATCTTAAATATATAATGAGCTCCAAAATCTGACTGTAAAATATAAACAATCTAATTAGAAAATCAGCAAAAGACATAAACAGCCATTTCACTGAGGAGGATATGCAGTTGGCAAAAAAGCACATGAAAAGATGTTCACATCATTAGCCGTTAGAGAAATGCAAATTAAAACCACAATCAGAATGGCTAAAATAAAAAATAGTGGCAATGCCAAGTGCTAGTAAGGATGCAGAGAAACTGGCTCACTCATACCCTGCTGGTAGGGATAGAAAATGGTACAGCCACTCTGGAAAACAGTGTGGCAGCCTCTTTAGAAATTAAACATGCAGTTACTGTATGTGACCTAGCATTGCACCCCTGGGCATTTATCCCAGACAAATGAAAACCATGTTCTCACAAAAACCTGTACAGGGACATTCATAGCACCTTTACTTGTAATATCTCATAACTGAAAATAACCCAGATGTCCTTCAATGGGTAAATGGTTAAACCGGGGTACTTACATGCCAAGGAATATCACTCAGGAATAAAAAGAAACTATTAATACATGCAGCAACATGGATGAATCTCCAGAGAATTTTGCTGAGTGGAAAAAAAGCCAGTGCTGCAGGATTACATACTATATAATACCATTTATGTCACGTTTTTGAAATGATAAAATTATAGAAATGAAGAATAGTTTGGTGGTTGCCAGGGGTTGAGGAAGGGGTGGGGACAGGAGGGATGGATGTGGTTATGGCTGTAAAAGGGCAACATGAGGGATCCTTCTTGTGATGGAAGTGTTCTGTATCTTTACTGTATCAGTGTCAATATCCTGGTTGTTATTGTACTATACCCCACCCAGTGCCGTCCGTCGAGTCGATTCCGACTCATTGTACTATGTAGTGTACTGTATATAGTTCCATTGTGTAAAACTAGGTGAAGGCACTTGGGATATCTCTATATTATTTCTTACAGCTGCTTGTGAATCTACAATTATCTCAAAATAAAAATTAAAGAAGAGCAGATTTATGTTTTAGAAAAATGACTGCTAGTGTGGTATTACCTGATTTGTATTTTAGAAAGATTTCTCTGCTGAATGTGTAGAATATAGATCAAGATAGGTTAGACTGAGAGTCAAGGAGACAGAATTAGGAAAGAAGGATCTTCCAAAGTTAATAAGGACCAGATGGTCCTTATTAGTTAAGTTGGTATTACCTGCTTATTGCTAGTGAATTTTTGCAGCTGTTTCTTCTCACTTGCGTTGTGCCACATCAGCCAAATGTAGATCCTGAAAGCTTTACTCCACCAACATCATCACATCTGTCTGCTTTGAGGAGGCGGCTCTTCCACAGTTATATTTTGAGTGCCTTCCAACCTGAGGGGCTCATTCTGTAGCACTATTGGATGTGATGCTTGGTAAAGTAGAGGGTGAGCAATAAAGAAGACCCTCAGCAAGATGGGTTGACACAGTGGCTGCAACAGTGGGCTCAAACATAGCAACGATTGTGCAGATAGATGGCACATGACCTGGCAGCATTTCATTCTGTTATACATAAGGTTGCTATGAGTCGGAATTGACTCAACGTTACCTATCAACAACAACAACATCTGCCTATTACTGCTGAGGAAATTGAGACTCAGTTAACTTAGAAATTCTGAAGTTCACACAGCTTAATAAGAAGCAGAACTGAAACCCAGTACTCGACATTAGAAACCCAATCTAATGTTCTATTGGGATATTTAAGAAAAAGGAATCACCTCCCTGAGAGCCTCTTTATGGTTATAATCTTTTCATGAATAAGTAAGTCATTATTAATTCTATTTCAGAGAGATTATGTAGAACAGACGAGTTACATATTTTGAAGTAAGTGGTGGAGAAAAATCCCAGTCCAGTAAGATACAAATCGGTAGTTTTAATATTGAGTCATTCTCAAATTAGCATATTCTTCCTCAAAACCAAATCACAAAAAAAAAGACATGCTATTTTCTAGGCTCCCTGATGGTACAGTGGTTAACAGGTCAGCTGATAACCAAAAGTTAGGCAATTCAAATCCACCAGCCACTCCTTGGAAACCATATGGGGCAGACCTTCTCTGCTGTACAGGGTTGCTATGAGTTGGAATCAACTCTATGGCAATGAGTTTGTTTGGGGTTTTTTGTTTATTTCCTACCCTTAAGAAGCTATGGAATGATTTCACTGACTCTTACTGAATTCCCTAAAACAGCAACAATAACAGCTAACATTTATTTCATGTTTAAGTCAGGCACTTGGTTTTACTTGCATTATCTTTCATAATCATCAGAGCAACTCCTAATTGATAGGAACTACTGTTTTATTGTTATCCCAGTTTTACAGATGAGTCACACTGAGGCTTAAAGAGGCTATACTCAAGTTAATTTAGCAAACAGTGGCAGAGCTGGAGTTTAAGTTCAGGTTATCAGGCTTCAGATCTCATGCTTTAATCATTACAGTGTGCTGCCTCTTTAATACTGATAACACATTTTGCTTCTGTTGTGAACATCATCTTCACCTGGAAAGCTACATTCATGCATGCCCTAGAAATTGTAGGTGGCATTGCTTTGACACCACCAATAACTCTAAAAACTCGCCCTGAGTTAAACTAGTCATACACTAAGCCATTAATGCCTTTGATATTTTGCAAAAAGATAGCCTTTTCCTTGTATCATTTATTGTAGGTTCTTGTGTATCATGGTAAATCATCATGTGATTTAAAAGAAGCTCATAGTACTTCTTGGGCCTTTAACTTTCTGTTATAGCAAATAAGCCAGCCTGCTGCCAAAGTGCAATGACTCCATGCTCTCTGCACATGATTTTTTTTCATAACTTCAGTTAGGGACTAGATAGGAAAATTTGCTGTACCCAGTATATGCCAGCTAGTGGGTTAGGTACTCCTCACAGCAGCCTTTCATGATAAACACTATTATCTTTAATTTATAGCTGAGACAACTGAATCTCAAGGAGATTTAAGCAGTTTGCCAAAATTGTGTAAGTAATAAGTGATGGGCCTGGGATTCTAGTCTAGGTCTGATTCCAAAGTCCTTGTATACTCTTTCCGCAATATGATGAGACTCATCAAAATGAATGTGTGTCAGAGCATATCTGTATTCTGTGGCAACCTTGAAAAACTTTGGCTGGTAACTTGCCAAAATATTTGAATCAAGACATTCCAACTCAGTAAAATTCTATTATATACTTGAGAGACTCTTAAAACTGTAGTAAAGTGACGTGAGTACGAACATCTAATTAGAGGATGCAGATGGTCCATTGACCTTCTTATTCTAATCCTTTTCCTATTTTGATGGCCTAGAGCTTCACTTTGGGCATGACCACATGGGGGGAAACTTGTCCCTGTTACTTGTTTTTTGGAATGCCCTGGATAAGTCCTACAAATATGAATTTCGTATTAACGTTGATGCCTCAAACGAAGTAAATCAAATGAAACTCTTCAAGTAAAACTTCATGATAAAATGTCAGCTATTTCCAGAATTTTTAATTTTTATAATTTAAGGATTAATGAATATTTCCCCCACATATTTCGCATGTTTCTTAGGCTTAAAAAACTTAACTTCTGCATTCTTGAATTCATTTGTGCTGATGTAGATAATTTTTCAGAAAATATACATTTAATGATAAATTATAATGTATCAATTATAATGTATAATGTATCAATGAAAACTGGTTTACTGTGCTGAATTTCGCCAGTGTTCTCTAGCCATGCATGGCTGTTTCAATTCAACCATTTTTTCTTTAAATGAGATAACGTAATTGAAAATCTAAATTCCTTAACAGGTTGGTCCTAATCTGGACCCTGCCTGCCTTGCTAATTTCATGTTCCACAACTCCCCCAAGTATACCCTACACTTGAGCTATATCAAACTACTCGTCTCTTTGTCTGGTAAACCCAGTGTATCTGTCCTTTAGGACACAGCTGAAGTGTCACTTCCTGTAAAAAAAACTTCCCAAACTTTCGTTAAGCTCCTGACAGGATTAGGTGATCCTCTTCTTTGTTCCTACTGCATACAGTGCATGTCTTCATCACAGCACTCAATATACCATGTTCTAATTATCTGTTTACTTTCATTCTTTCTCCCAGTACACTCTAGTAGGCAAAGGGGAAAGTGACAGAAAATGACGTTCAAAAGATTTAGGCAGGGGCCAGATCGTGCAAGGTCTTAACATGGGCCAGAGTAAAGAGTCTGGATTTTATTCTAAGAGCAATGGAAAACCAATGGAGGCTTTTAAGCAGGAGAGCGACTTGATCCTACTTATATTTTTAAGAGATCACCCTGACTGCTTTGTGGAGAATGGATTGGTGGACGGTAAGAGTGCAAGCTGGGAAACCAGTTAATACAGGGATGATAGTAGTTTAGACCAGGACGGCACCAGTGGAGACTGGAGAGAAGTAGGTAACTCAGGGTATATTTTGGAGGTAGCTCCTGTAGGACTGACTCATGCATTAAATATGAGAGTTGAAAGAAAGGAACAGTTTTCAAAGATTACTTTTAGGTTTCTTGTTTGAACAAATGGGTAAATAGGGGTTCCATTAACTGAGTCAGAGAAGACTAAGAAGGAGATTTGGAGGGAAAATCTGGCGTTCTGTTTTGATTATGTTTAGTATGAAATGTCTGTGAGGCATTAAATGAAGAGCCAAGTAGACATTTGGATATGCGAGATTGGAGTTTAGTGACGAGGGTTAGGCATCCTTGTCATAAATTGGTATTTAAAGCCATGAGAATTTGATGAGATCACCAAAGGAATGAATAGAGAGAGAGAAGAGGGCCCAAAGATGGACATAGATTATCACGAGTTCATCACAGGCAGAATCTGGCGTGCAAGTATGGTTTATTTGGCCCATATTTAAAATTTAACCATGTTTTTAAGCAGTTGCTCACATTTAAAAATTAGAAGAGCTCATATAAAAATCCAGAACTCTGCCTTCTCTTGAATAATGAGAAGATTCACTGAGCCTGCATTTCTGCACGATAACAGTCAGCCTGGGCTATTCCCTTTACTATGCTCTGTCCAGCTGGCCACAGTCTTACACTGCTGCTTATTTTTGTTTCACCTAGTCTGCTTTACTCAAATGCATTTTGTGGCATTTGAATTTCCAGCTCCTGATTTAGAAGTTAAGGATACAAGGAGCCAACAAAGGAACATAAGAAGAAGCAACTAACGAGATAGGAAAAACAGAAGAATAGAGTGTCACAGAAAACTAGAGAGGAAAATGTTTCAATTATTAAATGCTGTATTTAAGAGATTAAGATGAAGACAGAAAAGGTTTGTTTCAGTGGTGTGAATAGGTTTGAGGAATGGATATGGAAGGAGGAAGTAGAGGCAGTTCTTTTGAGATCTCATGAAAGTAAAGAGGTGCAGGTAAATGGGGTGTGAGGGAGAGTTTGGGAGATATTAGAGAATATTTGAACAATCCACAAGATAGGTAGAGATTGAGGATACAGAAGAATAAGGAGGTAAATGAAGTGAAGGTCTTATAAAGCAGGTGCTATCCTGATATCAGCAACACAGAATACTAACAGAAGTGACAATCAGCAGTGTTCACACAGAACCAGAGAGATAGACTAAATATTTAGGCTAATTGTAGATTTATTTAGATTAAATATAGAGTGTTTGGAATTTAATCTGTAAAACTCTGATAACAGTTTTCATAAAGAGCACATTATAGCCATAGTCTCATAATACTGAAAGAAATTAAAAATATTATCTTATATATTGTAGGTGAAAAACTGGGACTTAAACTTGGAATAGATTTAGGGCTGCCCATTGAGCAGGGTTGGGGCTTGAATCCAAGTCATCTCCAGTTCTAGTCTCATATTGTTCCTGACATACAAGTATATATAACTCAGTTATCTAAAGTCTATCTAAGTGAACTCATCAGGTACTTTAATCTTAAGGGAACGCTATGAGTCAGAATCGACTCGATGGCACTGGGTTGGATTAGTTGATTTTTTGGTCAGGTTTTGGAGAGCACTATGGTTGGGAAAATATGCTTAAACTAAATTTGTCATACCACCTTTGTCGTTCAGAATTTTAAAAATAAAAAAACAAAAACAAGTTCTAAAACTGATTTGGAGATTTTCTCTTGATAACCTTGTTATAACCACAGAAAATATGTTCTGTTGAGAAAAGATAATCTGCATAATATTTTTCCTTAATCTTTTTCTGAATTTAATGATAAACCTGAAGTCATGTCTTACCCTTATTTTTCTTATCTAATGAAAATGTTTGATTAAAAAAAAAAAAACTGAATTGTACTTTAGATGAAGGTTTACAGAGCAAACTAGTTTCTCATTTAACAATTAATACGCATTGTTTTGTGGCATTGGTTGCAACCCCCACGACATGTCAACACTCTCCTCTTCTCAACTTTGGGTTCCCCATTACCAACTTTCCTGTCCCCTCCTGCCTTCTCCTCCGTGCCCCTGGGCTGATGTGTCCCATTTAGTCTTGTTTTGTGGGCCTGTCTAATCTTTGGCTGAAGGGTGAACCTCAGGAGTAACGTCATTACTGAGCTATAAGGGTTTTGGGGAGCCATACTCTCAGGGTTTCTCCAGCCTCTGTCAGACCAATAAGTCTGGTCTCTTTTTGTGTGCACTAGAATTTTGTTCTACATTTTTCTCCAGCTCTGTCAGGGACCCTCTATTGTGATCCCTGTCAGAGCAGTTGGTGATGGTAGCCAGGCACCATCTATTTGTGCTGGATTCATTCTCGTGGAGGCTGTGGTAGTTGTAGCCCATTAGTCCTTTGGACTAGTACTTCCCTTTTGTCTTTGGTTTTCTTCATTCTCCCTTGCACCAGATTGGGGGAGACCAGTGGAGTATCTTAGATGGCCACTCACAAACTTTTAAGATCCCAGACTCTACTCACCAAAGTAGAATGTAGAACATTTTCTTTATAAACTATGTTATGCCACTTGAGCTAGATATTCCCAAAGTCCCCACAGCCCTCAGCCCAGTAATTTGGTCCCTCAGGGAGTTCAGATGTGTCTATAGAGCTTCCATGACCTTGCCTTGGACAAGTTGTTCTGGCTTCCCCAGTATTTTGTACTGTAAAAAAAAAAGTTTTTATTTTTCTACCCTTTCCAAAGTTCCACTTATCTATTAGTCTGTTTAGTATTTTTCCCTCCCAGACCTCCCCTTCCTCATAACCATCAAAGATTGTTTCTTTTTGTGTGTAAACCTTTTCATGAGTTTTTACAATAGTGGTCTCATACAATATTTGTCCTTTTGTGATTGACTTATTTCACTCAGCATAATGCCTTCCAGATTCATCCATGTTGCAGATTCATCTTTGTTCTTTATCGTTGCGTAGTACTCCATTGTGTGTATGTACCATAGTTTGTTTATCCACTCTTCTGTTGTTTCCATCTTTTTGCTATTGTGAACAATGTTGCAGTGAACATGGGTGTGCATGTCTATTCATGTGACAGCTCTTATTTCTCTAGGGTATATTCCTAGGAGTGAAATTGCTGGAATATATGGTATTTCTATTTCTAGCTTTTTAAGGAAGCACCATATGGTTTTCCAAAATGGTTGTACCATTTTGCATTCCCACCAGCAGCGCGTTTGAGTTCCAATCTCCCTGCAGCCTCTCTGACATTTGTTATTTTCTGTTTTTTTTTTTTGATTCGCGCCAGTAATGTCGGGGTGAGATGGTATCTCATTGTGGCTTTGATTTGCATTTCTCTAATGGCTAGTGATCTCGAGCATTTCCTCATGTATCTCTTAGCCACTTGAATGTCTTCCTTGGTCAAGTGTCTGCTCATATCCTTTGCCCATTTTTTAATTGAATTATTTGTCTTTTTGTTGTAGAGGTGTTGGATTTTCCTGTAGATTTTAGAGGTATTTGTCGGATTTGCCATAGCCAAAGATTTTTTTCCAGTCTTTAGGTTCTGTTTTTACTTTCTTAGTGTTTTCATGAGCATAAATGTTTAGTTTTTAGAAGATTCCAGTTATCTAGCTTATCTTGTGTTTGTGTATTGTTAGTTATGGTTTGTACCCCGTTAATGCTACGTATTAGGGTGAAATGTTTGGTTCTTAATGGCTTTTGAATTTATTTTGACACCTCTCATTCTGTCTTGATTCCTATTCTTACTACGAAACGATCCTCTCCTAAATTTTGAGTCATCCCTGACTTGTTAAAGTTTAGACGAGTAGTTTCTGGAGAATAGTTTCTAAAATACCTATATCTTCTCAAGACAATTTTATGTTCAGCTTTAAATTACAACTTAATTTTCATCATGAGGTTCATAAATAAAAGTCCTTTACTGAAATAAATCATACAGATATTGCAAACTTTGGTGGCGGTGTTTGTTCTTTTGCTTTTATGACTTGTTTATTTGTACGGCTAGAAGTATTCTTCCCCACTCTCACCCTGCTAAAGCACATAAGCGTATCGTGCGTGTGGATCCGGGTGTGGTCATCATGATCAAGTATTTTAAGACTTCCACATACATTCATTTGCCAAATCTTCAGGTTCTATCTTTGTGATCTCACAATCTGTCTGTCCGTTTTTATTGTCATCACTCTAATTGAGACCTTGTTTTTTCTTATTGGACTTCTGCTTACTAACCTCACAGGTAACACGGAACAGTATAGATTCTTTTCCTAAGTAAAGTTTTTATTCTTTTGGACATCCCTCCCCCTCCAACCTTACCAAAATTCTAAAATTTCTTTCCATGGCCTCCAAGGGTAGATATAAGGAAAGGCTGTAGAGCCAGACAGATTTTGCTTCTAATCTCAGCTCTGATACTTACTAGCTGTATGACCTTGGCCATTTTCTTAACCTTTCTGAACTCTGTTTCCTTCCAATACAAAATGGGAATAATAATGTCTACCTTGTAGGACTGTTGAAATGTTTGGAGACAGAGTATATAAAGTACCATGCCTAGCACTGGTATTATCAGGTACAAAATTTTAAAAGCCCTGTATATGCACCCAGCTCACTTCTCTGCCTTATTTTCTGTTCCTTTCTTACACTCCAGCCAAATTGAATGACATGCTTGTCCCTAAACATTTTCCACAGTTTCATACCGTTACACATACTGTATGTTCCCTATTTGTATGTTTTCCCTCACTATCTCCACCCTTGAATCTCTCCAAGTTCTATCATAAATGTTACTTTCTCAGGCAAGCATTTCTGTTCTTATTGCCATATTCCACTCAGATAACATTTTGTCCTCTTGGAAACTCATCTGTCCTATTTTATTTTCTCAATTCAGGAACATTTGTCAGCACCCCCTACTATACAAACATACTCACTCTCTCTGTCACTCACTTTAATGTGAAATGCTGAATCATCAGGGAGGAAAAATAATCAGTCTATCAGCAAATACTTAAATGTTATTTATGTGCTCGCCAGTGTGCTAGGTTTTGGAGATCCTTTAGTGAACTGTAGAGACCTGGACCACGGCTTTATGAAGCTTAGAATCTAACAATGGTCATTGGCTTTTGATGGACACCTGAACATTGACAAACCCTTAAAATGTAGGTACCAGGGCATACACTGAACACTGAACCAGAAGTTTCTGAACTGAGACCCTAACATTTATAAAGCTCTGTAGGCAATACAGTGCACTTCCAAAGTTAATAACGACTGGCCTAGCCAAACATTATTTCTTGGATGCTTCACATGATGGAGTTAACTGGGGAGGAAGCTGAGGAAGACTTCACTTAGAAGGTGACATATAAAATGGATCTGGGGTACACACTGAAGTATTAAGGGATAAAGGGACATAATGTATGCAACCTACTCACAAATGGTTCAGAAAAATAATAATTATATGAAAATATAGAAAAATGTTAAAAATTGGTGAATCTGGGTAGAATGTATACAGGAGGTCACTGTTATTCTTTCAACTTTAACTTTTAAATTATTTCAAAATAAACAAATTTTAAAAGAATGAAGAGCAAAAAATGGATTTAGAAGTTGCATAGGATTTCAATAAGCAGACATAGGTTGGGGGCAGATAGGTTGCGGTAATGAGGGGGGATAAGTATTCCAGGCTGAAACGACAGGGTGAGCAGAAAACGAGCAAAAGCAAAGCAACCAGAAGTTATGTGAGATCAGGGACGGTAAGCCGCCAGGTGTACTTGAACTACAAATTGCAGTGGAAGAAGTGAGTAGAGCCGGATCGGAAGTTCCATGTATAGCTTGCAAGGAGTTTAGTCTTTATCCTTTAAACCAGAGTCACCAATTAGGGTGCTCACACCCAGGGAGTAAGAAAAATTATCTGTTGGAATACAGGAAGAAAGTTTTATAAGTTCTGTTTGTATTTGTGTTACTTCCTGACCTCATTTTTCTAAATTTCTGTTTTACATGCTTAAAAATATATATGGTACCTTAGTATAGCAGCACATTTACAATTTATAAATAAACATGCATATATGGGGTTGCTCAAGATGTGTTTTGCCATCAAAGTTGGGAGGCCACTCCTTTAGATATTTTTTTTTCACCTTGTAACCAGAGTGATATTTTTAAATGTGAAAACTGATCATGTTTATTTCCATATGTGTGTGTGTATATATATATATATATATATTTGTGTGTGTGTGTGCTTTCAATAAGTTTTCTTTGTCCTTACGATGAAGTCCAGATCTGAACCAAACTTTAACGTGGGTTTAAAAGCTCTCTTCAGTCTAGCTCCTACAGGCCATTCAGCCCTAATCTCTACTCCAACATTGTCCATTGTCTAAGCCAAGCCCTTTTACTTATTTGAATGCGCTCCCTTTCCTTTACTCTGGATGATTCTTCTCCATAAAATGGTCTCTCCTTTTTTTTCATCCTCCCACCTAGTTATCTATAGGGCAGTTCTACTCTGTCCTATATCGCTATGAGTTGGAATCGACTCGATGGCACTGGTTTAACTAGTTAACTATGATTTGTTATTCAAGTTCTAGCTTAAGTGTTACTCCCCCAGACAGGCCTTTTCTGAACCTCTAGGCCACTTTGCATAGATTCATATAGCTCTCTAACTTCTTTCATATTTTTAATGACTTGTTTGAAGTTTTGAGGACAGAAACTGTATCTCTCTTGTTCACTCCTATATCCCAGTAGAAATGCTTGGAACATTGTTAAGTTCTCAGTAAATATTGTTAAAAAGGGAATGAGGTAGTCATTAGGGAAATACGAATCCAAACCACAATGAAATACCACTCACATCCACTTTGTTGTTTGTTATTATGTCGATTCTGACTCATAGTGACTCATTATGATAGAGTAGAACTGTCCCATAGGGTTTCCTAGGCTGTAATCCTCATGGGAGCGCATTGCTAGGTCTTCTCTTCCATGGAGCCACTGGTGGAGTCCCACTGCCAACCTTTCAGTTAGCAGCTGAGCGTTTAACCATTGCACCACCAGGGCTCCTTTCACGTCTGCTAAGATGGCTATAATCAAAGAGATTGGTGATAACAAGATTTTATAAACGTTATTATCCCTAAAACCCAGTGCTTTGAAATATCTTATTGTCTTTTCAAGTCACCCTGGCCACCCCCAGGAAATTTCATGCTAATTGTTTTTTTTTATTTGTTTGTTTTAATTTCAGTGGTAGGAATGGGATCCTGGTGCTTCCACATGACTCTGAAATATGAAATGCAGGTTAGTAATGATGAAATTGACTAAATGCTGATTTCTCTTAATCCAGAAGCACTTCAAATTTGAGAAAAGAGAAGGTAACTAGAGGATGGTATTAAGACAAAGAAGTGAGAAAAGAGGGGAAGGGAGTTGGAATCTTTGGGGTTTTTACTTCAGGCCAAAAGATCCAAATTAAGTAAATAAGAAAGCAGATAAATGATCTATAGAGGAAACAAGTTGAAAGAGTACAGCTTTTTGACCACCTCTGTGTAGATATGTACAAATTTAAGATCAGTATTAGAGTAGAGTTACATGGAGACATCTTAAAAAGACATAATTAGTTTACTAAAATAATATACTCTTATTCTTAGATGCCCACATTCCTTCGTGTCTTATGATATTCATTTGAATGGCCTCTCCAGCTAGCAAAGTTTTAGAATTATGTGAGGATTTTTATCAACTATCTTTGCTCCAAGGAGGCCATATGTCTAGCCTCAATCTTTTGACCTTTCGGTTCCTCATCACTAACTCAAATTTCTAGAACAGTATTGTCCAGTAGAAATATAATGTGAATATATGTAATATGATTTAAAATTTTCTAGTAGCCACATTATGTAAGTAAAATTTTTCTAGTGGGAAAATAAAAAGAAATAGGTAGAATTCATTTTAATATTAAACTCAGTATTTTCAAAATATCACTTCAATATGTGATCAATACAAAAATTATTAATGAAATATTTTAAATGCTTTTTCACACAAACTCTTTGAAATTCAGTGTTTATTTTACACTTACAGCACATCATAATTTGGATTAGGCCTGTTTCAAGCACTCAGTAGCCGTTTACCTTGTGACTACCATGTTGGACAGTACCACTAGAAGGAGCTGTGTATATGACCATCTATATTAAACATATAAGAATTAATTCTTAGGATTGATTTTGACATTCAACACATATTTATAATAACATGTCATGGTACTATGTATGCTGTGCTTGACTCTGAGAATACATGAATGTGACACTGGTCTGACCCTCATCAAGCATAGAACACACATATTCTCACACATTCTAGGTGGGAAAACAGGCTTATAAACAATGATATAATATGAAAATTATTTTTTAAAGAAATATGAATAATCTACTATGGCAACATGGTGGAGTTTGGATGAATCTATAAAAATTAAAAGCATTCTTACAGAATCTGAAGGAATTAGTTCAAACTTTTCAGGCAGTGAAGGGATGAAAGGAATATCAGGCTTGTACCATGACATAAACAAAGGTAGGGAGCTATTAAAATTTGTGGTAAATCGACGCTCACCATACTCTGTAACCCTCTCACGTTCTGGCCTAGAGTTGGGTATCAGAACGTGAGAGGATTACAGAGTATATCCACATGAAGGGTGCTCCAGCACAGGGCATTGGAGCCAGAGTGGGATGAGGAGGGTGTTCACGTAAGAGAGTAGTCTGGTGCAGGGTGTGAGGAGTGAGGATGCTGCTCACACAGCAGGGGTGAGAGGGTGCTAGCACAGCAGGACAGCCAAGTGCAGGGTGTCAGAGACCAGAGTTAAGAGGGTGTCCATGTGGAGGGGCAGCTCAGTGCAGAATTAGAATGGTGTCCACATAAGTAGGAGTCCCTGGGTAGTGTAAACAGTTAACGTGCTCAACTGCTAACCAAAAGGTTGAAGGTTTAAGTCTACCCAGAAGAAAGGCCTTGTGATCTACTTTTGAAAATCAGCCATTGAAGACCCTGTGGAGCACAGTTCTACTCTGACACACATGGGGTCACCATGAGTTGGACTCAATTTGAAGGCAGCTGGTTTTTTCCACACCAGTGGGGGAAGTGGTTGGCACATGGTTGGAATCTGTGGGTGTCCATGCAGGGGGACAACTTTGTTCTGGGTATCAGAGCCCTGGAAAGGTGAGGATGGCTTTTACACAGCAGAGTGGCCCAGGGCAGGATGTGGGAACAAGGGTGGGGTGAGGAGGTCATCCACGTGGAAGCTTGGCAGCCCAGCACAGGGTTTTGGAGCCTGAGTGGAGTGAGGAGGGAATCTCTTGGGAGAAAGAGCAGTGGCAGTAATGGGATATTGGTTACACACAGGGGAATTGATCAAATAAGTAAATATTTTAAGGATGATGGAAGCCAAGCTTCTTACTGTTACAGAACATAGTTGCAAATATGGAAAAGATGACAACTTTAGTGGCCAAGTCTGGGACAATTTGAGTGTCAAAATAAATAATGATAGAAATGGATTATAACAGTTTTAATATAACCCATTGAATAAAATAGGAACTCATATATATATGTGTGTGTGTGTGTGTGTGTGTGTGTGTGTGTGTATACATACATGGGAAACCCTGAGCGCTACAGCTGCTAACCCAAGGGTCAGCAGTTCAAATACACCAGACGCTCCTTGGAAACTCTACAGGGCAGCTCTACTCTGTCCTGTAGGATCACTATGAGTCGGAATCGACTCGATGGCACTGGGTTTTTTTTAATACATATATGTATGATAAGTTAAATGTTTGATGCCAAACAGGATACTGTGTTTACCCCACAAAATAATTATAAAGGAAAAAAGTAACTTTATAGTGGAGAAGCTTAGCAGACCTTAATCAGGCCATCAGAATGAAAATCATCAGTAACTGGACAAACCAAAATTGAGTATCACCTGATAGGATACAGTGATAGCATCATTTCTTTGATATTTGAATCTAGTGGAAACATGAGGCAAAACCAAATTGAGGGACAGCCTACAAAACAGCTGGGTGGTACTCTTCGAAAGTATCATAGCTGCAATAGTTAAAGTTTATCTGAGTTTATCTGAGGAACTGTTCGAAATTGAAGAAGACTAAAAAGACATGGCAGTTAAATACAGTGTGCGATTCTAGACTGGATCCTATGTGTATGTGTGTGTTTGTATTTATGGTATTATTGGAACACTTAGCAAAACTTGAATGGGATCTGAGGACAACATGGTAGTAATAAATCAGTGTTAATTTCCTGATTTTGCTGGTTGTATTGTGAATTTGTAGGTGAATATCTTTCTTGCAATATAGTTTGCATACCATAAAATTTACCCTTTTAAAGTGTGCAATTCAGTAGTTTAAAGTATATTCACAAAATTGAACAACCATGACGACTAACTCCCAGAACACTTCTGTCACCCTAAAGAAGAACCCCATCTCCATTATCAGTCACTCACCATTATCCCCACGCCCAGCACCTAACAACCACTGATCTACTTTCTGTCTCTATGAATTTCCCTCTTCTGGATATTTTATGTAAATGGAATCATGCCTTTTGTACTTGGCTTTTTTCACTTAGTGTAATATTTTCAAGGTTCTTCCCCATGTTGTAGCATGAAGTAGTTCATTCCTTTTTATGGCCAAATAACATTTCATCATATGAATATGCCACATTTTGTTTATCCATTTTTCAGTTGATGGGTGTTTGGGTTATTTCCACATTTGGGCTATTATGAATAAGCCACTATGGACATGTACAAGTATTTGTTTGGACTGGATGTGTGGTTTCATTTCTCTTCAGTATATACCTATGGGTAGAATTGCTTTTTCCTCTGCCTGCAACAGTTTTCTCTCAGATCTTAGCACATCTGTTTTCTTCTAACTCCTTAGTTCAAATGTTACCTACTCAGAGATGCCTTCCCTGACCAGTTTATCTAAAGCAGTCTCTACCGCAAATTACTGTTACTTTATTTCATAGTTTTCATAGCACTTATTGCCATTTGAAATGATTTTATTTGTGTTCTTCCCCAATTAGAATGTAAACTCCTTGAGAGCAGAGACCTCATCTGTCTTATTTACCACTGTGCATTTTTAGCAACTAGAATAGTGCTGGCACATAGCATGTGTACAGTAAATACATGAATGAATGAGAGAGAACGAGGGAGGGAGAGAGGAAGGAAGGAAGGCAGGTGGGTTGGTTAGTCAGTTGGTCAGTCAGACATTTAACCATTTAACCGCATGAGTGAATGTTAAAATGATGCATTGAAACATTAAATTGTATTCATCATGGTTGATAAGATTATAAGCAATTATATTTCTTTCTCTCTGCATTTCCACATTTTCCAAATATTCTACAATAAACGAATTACTTTTATAATAAGAAAAATACATGTTTATGTTTGTTTTAAAGAGTCTCAAAGGAGCTTTGGAGAAATAGTTATACTGATAAACCAGTTGGAATACCTTTCGTCCTAAAGCAGCCCACTCCCTGTTCTTGGGGTATTTAACTCAGTTTTGAGTTTTATGTAGCAGATTTTGTGTTTTCCAAAGATGCTTGCACCATTATATCCTACCCCACATGCTCTGCTTACAGTGTGGTGTTGATTCTCTTCAAGAGATGGGGTCTTTGTAGTGGCGCCCCTAGGGTTGATGTCACCAGCACGTTAACTCACGGTGTCACCCCCTTACCCCCATGGACCTCCCGTACCAGACCATACAGGATCCTTAGTAATATTTTTTACTCATGGTGCTCATAAATCATAATTCCTGTACATCACTCTTCTAATTGGTGCCCTGGTACCTCAGTGCATTGGAGCTCGGCTGCTAACCAAAAGATTGGCAGTTCAAATCCACCAGCCGCTCCTTGGAAACCTTATGGGACAGTTCCAGTGCACATGAAACGTTCTTCAGGATAGACCACATCTTAGTCCACAAAGCAACCCTTAACAAAATCCAAAACATTGAGATAATACAAAGTATATTCTCTGATCACAACACCATCAAAGTAGGAATTAACAACAGGAAGGCCAAGGAAAAAAAAATCAATTATGTGGAAGCTGAATAATACCCTGCTTAAAAACCACTGGGTAATATAAGAAATCAAAGATGGAATAAAAAAAAAATCCCTAGAATCAGATGAGAATGAAAACACATTATACCAAAACCTTTGGGACACAGCAAAAGCAGTGCTCAGAGATCAGTTTATAGTAATAGGTGCACACATCAAAAAAGAAGAAAGGGAAACAATTAAAACGTTAGCTACACCACTCGAACAAATAGAAAAAGAACAGCAGAAGCCCACAGCCACCAGAAGAAAGGAAGTAATAGTAAAGGTCAGAGCAGAAATAAATGAAATAGAGAATAGAAAAACAATAGAAAGAATCAGCGAAACCAAAAGTTGGTTCTTTGAAAGGATCAACAAAATTGACAAACTACAGGCCAAATTGACAAAAGAAAAACACGAGAGGATGCATATAACCGAAATAAGAAATGAAATGAGGGACGTTACAACAGACCCACCTGAAATAAAAAAGATCGTAGCAGAGTATTACGAAAAAATATACTCTTTCAACAAATTTGAAAACCTAAAGGAAATGGACAAATTTCTAGAAACACACTACCTACTCAAACTAACAAAATGATGCTGAAAATCTGAACAGACCTATAACAAGAGAAGAGATTGAAAAGGTAATTTAAAAAACTTCCAATCAAAAAAGCCCAGGCCCAGAATGGCTTCACTGGAGAATACTACCAAACATTCAGAGAAGAGCCTATACCAGTACTACTCAAACTATTTCAGAACATAGAAAAGGAAAAGATACTTCCGAATTCATTCTATGAAGCTGGCATAACCCTGATACCAAAACCAGGCAAAAACACCACACAAAAAAGAAAATTACAGACCAGTATCTCTCATGAATACAGATGCAAAAATTCTCAGCAGAATTTTAGCCAACAGAATTCAATATCATATCAAAAAAATAAATAAATAAAAATATCTTTTTTTTATCCCATGACCAAGTAGGACTCATACCAGGTATGCGAAGATGGTTCAACATTAGAAAATCAATCAACGTAATCTACCACATAAATAAAAGAATTGCATGATTATCTCAATCGATGCAGAAAAGGCATTTGACAAAGTCCAACACCCTTTCCTGATTAAAACTCCAATAAAATAGGTATAGAAGGGAAATTCCTCAACATAATATAGGGCATCTATACAAGACCAACAGCCAACATTATTCTTAATGGAGAGAGGCTGAAAACATTCCCCTTGAGAACAGGAATAAGACAAGGATCCCCTTTATTACTACTCCTATTTAACATTGTACTGGAAGTTCTAGCTAGAGCAGTAAGGCAAGAAAAAGAAGTAAAGGGCACCCAAATCGGTAATGAAGAAGTAAAACTGTCCCTATTTGCAGATGATATGACAGTATACATAGAAAACCCAAAAGACTCTATGAGAAAACTACTGGTACTAATATTTCAGCAGAGTAGCAGGGTACAAGGTACACGTACAAAAATCAGTTGGATTCCTATACACCAATAAAGAGAATGATGAAAAGGAAATCAGGAAAACAATAATAATAGCCCATAAAAAAAACAAAATACTTGGGACTAAATCTAACCAGGGACGTAAAAGACCTGTACAAAGAAAACTGCAAAACACTACTGCAAGAAACCGCAAGAGACCTACCTAAATGCAAAAACATGCAGTGCTCATGGATAGGTAGACTCAACATTGTAAAAATGACAGTTCTACCCAAAGCAATCTACAAATACAATGCAATCTCTATCCACATACCAACAACCAAAAAAACCCACTGCCGTCGAGTCGATTCCGACTCATAGCGACCCTGTAGGACAGAGTAGAACTGCCCATAGAGTTTCCAAGGAGCGCCTGGCAGATTCAAACTGCTGACCCTTTGGTTAGCAGCCGTAGCACTTAACCACTATGCCACCAGGGTTTCCATACCAACAACATTCTTTGAAAAGGTGGAAAAACTAATTAACTTTATATGGAAAGGGAAGAGGCCCCAGATAAGTGAAGCACTATTGAAGAATAAAGTAGGAGGACTTGCGCTACCTCACTTCAAAACCTACCATGCAGCGGTGGTAGTCAAAACAGCCTGGTACTGGTACAACAACGATACATTGACCAAGAGAACAGAATTGAGAACCCAGATGTAAGTGCATCCACCCATGGTCACATGATCTTCAACAAGGGCCCAAACCAAAGTCCATCAAACGGGGAAAAGACAGTCTTTTTAACAAGTGGCGCTGGCAAAACTAGATGTCCATGTGCAGAAAAAATGAAACAGGACCCATACCTCACACCATACACAAAACTAATTCAAGATGGATCAAAGACCTAAATACAGAACCAAAATCTATAAAGACCTTAGAATTAAAAATAGGATCAACACTAGAGGCACTAATAGGATACAAACCATAAGAACACGCCAACTCCAGAAGATAAGCTAGATAATTGGGATCTTCTAAAAATGAAATACTTAACGCTCATCAAAAGACTTCACCAAAACAGCAAAAAGAGAACCTACAGACTGGGAAAAAAAAATTGGCAATAAGAAATCTGACAAAGGACTAATCTCTAAAATGTATAGGGAAATCCAACACCTGTACAACAAAAAGAGAGTCCAATTAAAAAATGGGCAAAGGAAATAAACAGACACTTCACCAAAGAAGACATTCAAGTGGCTAACAGGCACATGAGGAAATGCTCGCAATCACTAGCCATTAAAAAAAAACCAGTGCCATTAGAGAAATGCATATCAAAACCACCATGATACACCATCTCACCCCAGCATTACTGGCATCAAAAGAATAGAAAATAACAAATGTTGGAGAGGAGACTGGAACCCTTATGCACTGCTGGTGGGAATGCAAAATGGTACAACCATTTTAGAAAACCATATGGCACTTCCTAAGAAAGCTAGGAATAGAAATACCATGTGATCCAGCAGTCCCACTCCTAGGAATATATCCTAGAGAAATAAAAGCTGTCACACAAATAGTTATATGCACAACCATGTTCATTGCAGCATTGTTCACAATAGCAAAAAGATGGAAACAACCTAGATGCCCACCAACAGATGAATAGATAAACAAACCATGGTACATACAATGGAGTACTGCGCAACAATAAAGAACAACGATGAACCTTTGAAGCATCTCACAACGTGGATAAATCTGGAAGGCATTATGCTGAGTGAAATAGGTCAATCACAAAAGGACAGATACGAGACTACTACTATAAACATTTATGAAAAGGTCTACATGCAAAAAGAAGGAATCTTTGATGGTTACAAGGGAGGGGAGGGGTGGGAATGGAAAAACACTCAATTGACCGTAGACAAGTAGTTAAATTGACAATAGATAAGTAGTAACTTTGGTGAAGGGTAAGACAGTACACCATACCGGGGAAGCCAGCACAACTTGTACAGGGCAAGGTTGTGGAAGCTCCATAGACACATCCAAACACCCCAAGGAATGGAATCGCTGGGCTGAAGGCTGTGGGGACCATGGTCTCAGAGAACATCTAGCTCAAATAGCATAACATAGTTTAAAAAGAAAGTGTTCTACATTCTACTTTTTTGAGTAGCATCTGGGATCTTTAAAGCCTGTGAGCAGCCATCTAAGATACTCCACTGATCTCACTCCTTTGGGAGCAAGGGAGAATGAAGAAAACAAAAAACACAAGAGAAAGATCAGTCCAAAGGACTTACAAACCACAAATAACCACCACAGCCTCCACCAGACTGAGTCCAGCACAACTAGATGGTGCCCAGCAACCACCACTGACTGCTCTGACAGGGATGATGATAGAGGGACCCAAACAGAGCTGGAGAAAAATGTAGAACAAAATTCTAACTCACAAAAAAAGACCAGCCTTACTGGCCTGACAGAGACTAGAGAAACCCTGAGAGTATGGTCCTCGGAAACCCTTTTAGCTTACTAATGTAGTCACTCCTGAGGTTCACCCTTAGCCAAAGATTAGACAGGCCCATAAAACAAAATGAGACTAAAGGGGCACACCAGCCCAGCGACAAGAATTAGAAGGCAGGAGAGGACAGTAAAGCTGGTAAGAGGGAACCCAAGGTCAAGAAGGGAGAGTGTTGACATGTCCTGGAGGTGTTCTCCAGTGTCATAAAACAATACGTGTGCTGTTTAATCAGGTGCTAGTTTGTTTTGTAAACCTTTATCTAAAGTACGAAAAAAATAATATTAAATAAAAGAGGACAGTCATAATAAAAAAAGTAAAATAGCATAGAGTTTTAGCCATGTAGTATACTGATACAAGTAAGCTGGGCTTATGAAAAATATTTTTGTTATTATAACTAACCACAGAGGTTTTTTAAATAAAAAAATAATAAGTTTGTCCTAAAATGCACAAAAATTTTCTAGACAGTCATTTTGTTGTCACCCCATCTGATAGTGTCACCTGGTATGGTCCCCACCTCCCTAGTCACACCACTGTGTTTATATTCCTTCCCCACTTAATCTTTTGAGCCTTAGTTTTCTCATCTATCTAATGGGTCTAATAATACTTGTTAGGGTTGTTATGAGAATCATTTAATTGGCATATGTGAAAGCTGTATCATAGAATCTGATAAATAAGTGCTTAATAAATATTATTTTCCTTTGCTTTTCTTCAGCCAGTTAGAGTATCTGAAACTACCATTATTGATCCATTGTCAGTAATTCATTCTTTTGAGTGCTATTAAATTGTGTATGCTCCTGTGAAGGCTAACATTTGCAAGCTTTGCCAGGATTAATGTGTCAGATTTTTGTGGCTCCTAGCTAAAAGCAGTGGATTTTTAGGATTGGATTAAGGAAAACATTAGGGAAGGGGTAGAGACATCAGGAGTGAGCAGAAGGTCTCCAAAAAAGGAATGAAGGCAATTTAGAATAATAGAATTTTAATATTGGAAAAGATTTTTGAAATTTAGTTAAATTTACTAATTTTATAAATGGAAAAATAGGCCAGGAGAGGGGAAGTGACTTGACTAGACATTACAGAGAAAGTTGGAGGCAAGATTAGGATCCAGATTTTCTGACCCCCAGTTTAGTGTTCTTTTGTTACTTTTTTCTTACTTATTTTAGCACTTGCCTTGTGTTGATGATAATAGGACTTTTTTTCAGTTCCTCAAATTTATGTTAACTAGAAGACCTCTCCACATGCTATTTACTCTGCTGAGGATTCTCACATCCTCTCCCCCCGCCCCACGCCAGCCCCTTTTTGTCTTAATCACATCTTCATTTGTTTATCAGATCTCAGTTTATGTGTCAGTTCTCCAGGAAAGGTTTTCGAAACTCCGTAAGTGTGCTGTGGAGTCCATTCCGACTCATAGCGACCCTATTAGGGCAGAGCAGAACTGCCGTATAGGGTTTCCAGGGAACCGCTGGTGGATTCAAACCACTGGTCTTTTGGTTAGCAGCGAAATGCTTAACCGCTGCACTATCAGGGCTCCCCTGACTAAGTTAGGACCCCTATTTTATGGTCATGATACTCTATTTTTCCTTCAGAGCACTTATTATAATTATTATTAAATACCTATTTGTGCAATTAACCATTTAATGTATCTCTCCCCTGCAAGACTGTAAACCACCTTGAGAGCAAGGACTATTTTATCTCCAGCATATAGCATGGTGACTAGCACATAAAAAAAGTGCTTAATAAATATTTGTTGATCAATGAATAAAAGAATGACAACAATTATTTCAACTACCTTTCATAGACTGTATGGATAGGCCTGTGGAATAATACAGAGAAAACAGGTGTTTTTATGCCTTATCCTCTACGACGTTCCCAAAAAATGGGTCCTTTTTAAGTACTTCAATGAATTGTGTGAAGGCCAAATGGCTACACAAATATTTGCTAACACTTGAAAACTGAAATACTGAAGACAAAATACAAAAGATGTTTAATATAGAGCTAGTAGATCCTGATTCAAAAACTTTAAATAGAGAAACCTTCTGCATATTTGTATAACTTGTAGTAGATTTTGCTGCAGCTGATCGTGATTCTGTGCCTGATTTTTTTTAAATAATTTTTATTGTGCTTTAAGTGAAAGTTTACAAATCAAGTCAGTCTTTCACATAAAAACTTATATATACCTTACTACCTACTGCCATTTACTCTCCCCCAATGAGTCAGCCCGCTCCCTCCTTCCAGTCTCTCCTTTCGTGACTATTTTGCCAGTTTCTAACCCTCTCTACCCTCCCATCTCTGCTCCAGACAGGAGATGCCAACATAGTCTCAAGTGTCCACATGGTGCAAGTAGCTCACTCCTCATCAGCATCTCTCTCCAACCCATTGTCCAGTCCAATCCATGTCTGATGAGTTGTCTTCGGGAATGGTTCCTGTCCTGGGCCAACAGAAGGTTTGGGGACCCTGACCGCCGGAATTCTTCTAGTCTCAGTCAGACCATTAAGTCTGGTCTTTTTATGAGAATTTGCAGTCTGCATCCCACTGTTCTCCTGCTCCCTCAGGGGTTCTCCTCTGTGGAGCTCCCTGTCAGGGCAGTCATCGGTTGTGGCCGGGCACCATCTAGTTCTTCTGGTCGCAGGATGAGGTAGTCTCTGGTTCATGTAGCCCTTTCTGTCTCTTGGGCTCATAATTACCTTGTAAGCTTGGTGTTCTTCATTCTCCTTTGATCCAGGTGTGTGCCTGATTTTTTTGAACATTTAAAGGTGATTCGAGTATGCTGTAGAGTCAATTCAAAACGTAGCTCTACTCCTTATTAACTCTGTGATCTTGGGCAAGTTACTTAAACTGTCTAAACCTCAGTGTTCTCATCTGTGAAATGGAGATCATAATATTACCTACCTTCAAATTGTTGTGAAAATTAAATGAGATAATGAATATAAACCACTTAACTATAAGACATTACACAAATGCTGTTGTTTTCATTATTCTGATACTTTACCAGAATATATCATTCACTTTGCATACGCTTTCTTCCTTCTTCCTAGAATGCCTTTCTCCACCACCCTAGATTGTAAACTCCTGGAGGGCAGTGATGTGACTGTGTCTTGTTTTCATTGTATCATCGACTCCTAACCCTTGGCGCATGTGGCATATAGTAGACATATTATTAAAGAATCAATTAAATGTGTTTACATGAATAATTAAACTCTTGGATTGGGTTAAGGATTAGAAATAACCTATCTGCAACATCTAACATAGAGCCTAGCTTGCAGTTTAATACATGATGGCAGTAATAATAATGATGAATGTTATGTTTCAGAGATACAGGTTACCTTGATTAACTTGAGTTATTTCCTCTGCTATGATATCTCTTCTTATGCGTGTTAGTGGATATCTTATCCGGCTAAGGTGGTAAAGGAAGAAGGGAAATGCCCATAAATTCTTATGGGACCCACAGACCTTATTTCCTAGACGTACTAATATAGTTTGTGATACGGAATGATGCTAGCACAGCATGATTGCAAGACTGTCCTCCAGGAATAGTGAGTCAGGCATCCTACTTAGGTGTGTACATAGGACAGACAGATGAATGGATAACATTGCGTCTGTTCAAAAACAATAAATGTACACCAAGTAAATTAAAAAAAAAAAAAAAACCGTTGCTGTCGAGTTGATTCCAACTCATAGCAATCCTGTAGGACGAGTAGACTGCCCCATAGAGTTTCCAAGGAGCACCTGGTGGATTCGAACTTCTGACCTTTTGATTAGCAGCCATAGTATTTTACCACTCCACCACCAGGGCTTCCAACTTAGATGATGATAAAAAAAAAAGGAGATAATTAGAATTGACAGTCTTCATCATTCTGCTGTTTCATTTTGATTTGCATAATAATTGCAGCTCTACGATTTTCAAGTCCTGTTGTCTGTCTTTGTTTCTTATAGCTATTGGATGAGCTCCCAATGATTTACAGCTGTTGTATATTTGTGTACTGCATGTAAGTACTTAATGTTTAAAATTCAGTAATTTAATATGTCTTAAAATTTATGTTTGGCTAGAAGTGAATTAAATAATATAACCAATTCAGTTTTTTACTGGGAGATTGTAATAATGTAGAAGATTGTAACTTTTGTGATCTCAAAAAATTGAGTATAATCTCTGGGAAGTTATAATAATGTTCATTAACTTCTGTGATCTCAAAACTCTGTAGCCAATATAGATAGAATGACTTAATATGAGTAAATTGTGCAACTTATCTTTTCCTGAATGATGAATGCGTACAAATGTAAAGATTTTTTATATTATGCCATAAAAATTTTAGATGAAGTTCTCTATATACTCCAGTATCAATATAGTTTCTTACCAGAAGCTTACCTGGAAAGTGAAGTACACTTCTACCAGTTGTGTAGTGATTGTATCGTTTTAATCTCTCTTTGCTTGATGATATCTATTAGATAGTATTTGTGTGCTTTAAATTCTTATTCAAAATCAGATAAATGCTGTCAAGAATATATTCATGTTGATTGCTTATTCACAAGCATGGAGTTAAAGAGTGAAACAGCTTACAAACCATTACCAGTTCAAAGTTACCTTCGTGGCTCATATTTTATTCACTTCAATATCAAATTAATTTGCATTGTCAAATTAATTTGAATGTCAGGGAAAAACAAGTGATTATACTAAGAACATTAATAAGTGCTGATGTCTATTTATCCAGTTTATACCTGGAACTCTGCCAGACAGATTAGTACATCATCTCTAATTCTCACAATTGTGTAAGATAAGTAGGTATTATCCCCATTTTATAGATGAGGAAATGAACCACAGAGATTTGTAACTTGTCTAAGGATATAAGCACAGCTTAGTTAAGAAGCTAAGCCATTATCCAGGAAACCAATTTCTAGAGGGCACTAAAATATCCTTGTAAATATATCATGACGAAAAACATTCCAATTGTCAGAACTCCTGTAAAGGAGAATTTGGAAAAATACTTTGATAGGCTGCTTGGGATATGGTAGAAGTATAGAAGTGGGACCCTTCCTGTAGTGTGTGATCACATACCAACAGATGGTCATCAAATATGCCTTCTAAGGAGGGTGGGTGAGGACTTTTGAGTAGGGTATGTAAGCCTGGACTCCACCTAATTTGCTAAATGTTGAAAAAATAAAGAATTTGTGTCTGGGAGAGCAACAAATGACTAGCTTGTGTTGGGAACCCACATGTCTGAGTCTGGCCTTAGTAACCAGGCCTGTTAGGTGGTAGAGCCACAATTTGAACCAGTTCATGTCCATCTTATATATCATAACACTGCTCCCAAAAATGAGTAGTATACACTAAAGTAGTGGAAAGTTTGTTTGTTCGTTTGTTTTACTGGGCTGTAACAAACCATGCCACTGTCGGCTCTTACATTTACTAAGACTGATTTTTATCCAAAAACAATGTAAGAAAGAGTGCCCATTCAGCTGCTAAGATTTGTATTATTGATATCTTCACAATATTAAGTCTTCCAATCCATGAATTTAGTATATTTCACCACTTAAGATTTTCTCTGATTTCTCTTGATGACGTTTTGTGGTTTTTAGTGGGATCTTGCACATACTTTTGTTAAATTTGTCCCTAAGTTTTTCATGATTTGGAGTGCTATTTTAAATAGTGTTGCTTTTTTCATTTTTTTTTTCTAATTTTTCATTGCTAACGTTTCAAAATACTATTCATTTTTGTGCATTGACTTTTTATCCTATAACCCTGCTAACTTCATTTATTAGTTACAGTAGCTTTTCTGTTGACCCCTTACGTATTGTTTTTAGGGAGCATATGTATTGCCTAAATAGAGACACAAAATTGACCAGTTGTGGTAGCAGGTGAAGGTTAGGTTTCTGCCCAATCTCGTGTACTTTGAAGGGGCTAGAAGCTAGGAGGAAGTGAACAGTTTGCCATAGTGAAAATACTGTTCTCTTTGAAGTCAAATGGTTCTGGGTTCAAATCCTGAGATTTTTTTTTTTATTTATAAAACCAAACCAGCTGCCACCAATTTGATTCTGACTCATGGTGACCCCATGTGTGTCAGAATAGAACTGTGCTCCGTTGGGTTTTCAATGGCAGATTTTTCCAAAGTAGATCTCCAGGCTTTCCAAGGCACTTCTGGGTGGACTTGAACCTCGAACCTTACCTTTTAGTTAGCAACCAAGTGCTTAACCACCTTGCTACATCCAGGGACATCATAACCTATTTTCAGGGGTTGCATTATATATTATAGATAAATATGTATAAAGCATCTGACTTAATTATGAAGGCCTAGAAAATGTTAGTTGTTAGCTTTTGTACTTAACAATAATAGTAATGTTTTGATATGACCCGTATGCAAGGGCCTACTTGCTAGTCAATCTATTGCCCTTCTTTAACAATAAAAGCCAGTATTGAGAGAAAATGGGAGGATCTGTTCATTGCCCAAAAAACTACTGTCAGACAGAAGGAACCTGGGTATTTCCTAGAATCCTGAATGAAATCTGTGTAGATGGGATACACATAGAATACGTATCATATATGCAAAGCAATCTAGACCTTTAACCATTTTTAAACCTGCTTTTCCTTCTATGTGCTTGTGTTTGCTCATTTGTGAAACATGTACTGGAAAGCCTCCTTTGTGTTAGGCATGATACTAGGTTCTATAAATACAAAGAGTCAAGGAACTCATAGTATGAGAAAGGAAGACAGATAAGGAAGTGGCTATATATGATATAGTGAAATGATATTATAATAAATATAAGCCAGGCCTCCTATAGACCATTTTTGCAGAGATTTGGAATAATAAACAGAATTTGGTGAATGATTGATAGAATGAAGAGTACATATCCCATCTAACTTTCTCATCACTATTCAGTCTATAAAGTCATAGAATTTAAAAGTAAAAACAAATATTCCACCTAAGTTTTCATCATCTTTCAAGTCATAAAGTCATAGAATTTAAAGGTAAAAGAGATCATCTGGTTCAGTCACCTGTCTTTACAGATGATGCAATAGGAGCTGGTTCCAGTCCCCAAACCCAGTCAGTAAACTGAGAGAACTGTTCCGTATCAAGACATAGTCCTCAAGGCTGATAATTACTTATAGTCAAATATTCAGATTTCCTTATTTACTGAATATCTCTGTGTGTCAGACACTATCTTGGTGACTATGTATATGAAAAAAATAAGATTTTTAACCCTATTTACAAGGAATTCATAGTCTTGTTGGGAGGAAAGATAACTAAAGAAGTAATTATAATAGTCATATTTTCTATAATAGTGCGCCTTAGCCAGGGACCTTTGGTTGTCAGATACAGAAACCTACTCCAGCCAGCTTGAGTTAAGCGATTTACTTATGGTAAGGACATTAGGGAAATCTCATGGAGTGCAATAGCAGGAAGTATAGCCTCACTTCACTAGAAGGGCAGCTTCTCCTCCTACCACTCTTTCCTTCATTCCTTCTTCTCCACATGGCTTCAGATCTCTGTATATCTACTTTATTGTTTTCTCCCTGCAGATCACTTCTCTATTCACTCATTTCGCTTGTTCATTATAAAAACCTGTTGCCATCGAGTCGATTCCGACTCATAGCGACCCTATGTGACAGAGTAGAACTGCCCCATAGGGTTTCCAAGGCCGTAATCTTTACAGAAGCAGGCTGTCACATCTTTCTCCTGCGTATCAGTGGGTGAGTTTGAACTTCAGACTTTTTGGTTAGGAACCAGGGCTCCTCTTGTTCATTATAAAAAAAAATTGTTCATTATAGCTACCTGCAAATAGTAGCCTGAGATCCTGAGTCCATAAGACTTTATATTTTGACTCCCCATACTTAATTGATTCAGTTTCTGAGCCCCAAGCTTCAGATATTCAGGCGACACCTTCTTACCGGCCCAGCTTAAATCAGATGTCTACTCCTGGTCCAACCAGCCTCTTGCAGGCCGAAGGCAGTGCAGGTTCTGTAAAATGAGAGTGTGGGTAGGAGGAAATGATGGACATCACTAGATCACAGAGATATGTATGCAAATGGTAAAGCAACATTATATTTGTTTTCCTCATTGTATATTCTAAAACAAGTTTTTCTCTTTTTTTTTTTTTTAAAGGTTTGAATGTTTCAAGGTGAAGAACTCAGTAAACTACCATCTGCTTTTTACATTAGTTCTGTTCAGTTTAATAGTAACCATAGTAAGTCATATTTTGTTTCTACCAGATTAAGCATGTGAACTAGGCATTTATGGAGTTTGGCACATTTTTTTCCAGTGTTGTGTTCATGCTGTTAAGGCTGAAATTTTTTTTTTTTTTTACAAAACTGGGGTATCTCACTTATGAATATTGCTCCTTTGTTTCCTGGTCAAGTGTCATTTCTCATTGTAATTGGAATAACTTTTTAAATCTGTTTATTTTTTAAAAAGGGAAAAATCAAAAAGTAAATACTTAGTAGCTATGGGAGAAAATGTTAATCTTTTATCATGGATGAACGTATTACCTCCTATTTGTTAAAAACAAGAGATTGGCTCTGTTCTTTTGGGCACAGTGTGACTGTTTTAATAGTTAAGTTTTTGTTAATGAGTTGAGGTAGCTAGTCACTTCTGAGCCTACTTTACTGCTTTTTTTCCCCTCAAGTGAATTGCATTTTGTATTAAGAGACTATTCATTTCAATATAATACGGCATTTATTAAAAACCTACCATGTCGGGCACTAGAAATACAAAGATGATGAAGAAGCAGTTGCCATCCTTGAGGGGCTCATTCAAGTTGGGAAGTCAGACATGTTGACAAAGAATTACATCAAGGGATGATAATCGCCATACCCACCCACCACCAGTGCCGTCGAGTCGATTCTGACTCATAGCGACCCTTTAAGAGAAGTAAAAACTAGTTACACAGTGATGAAATAAAGAAGGATCCATCAAGACTGCTTAAGTGGGCCCAGGAAAGCTTCAGAGAGGAGATATCGAACTAAGTTTTAACTGATGATTAGGAGTTCACCAGGCCCCAGAGCAGGAGTGTGGTAAAACATTTCTAAGTAGAGGCTATTGCATGTCCACAGGCATAGAACCATGGAACAACATAGTGAACTACCATTTTTAAGTGCTCACTGTGTGTCAGATGTTGTACTGAGTACTTTACGCTTATGGTCTCATTACAGCATCTCTGTCAGTGGAATTAGGAACAATTTAGGAAAGGGTGGTATACGCTGGAGCATGTGGCAAGGGGGAGACATGATTCTAGTGAATTAGACAAATGTCAAATTATAAAGACCTTTGTATGCACGTTTAACAATTCAGATTTTCATCCTGGAGTGAGTGTGGAGCCATTAACTGGCTTGTTTAAAGTAGAGGAAAAACATAACCAGACATATGTTTTTGGAAGATTACTCTGGTTATGAAGGATGGATTAGAGCTTTTGCATCTACTTAGGCAAGTATGAGGCTTTGACAAACGTAAAAGAGCTATTGGGATGAAAAGAAGCTATCATCATTATAGGATCTGTGACCAACTGAGTAGAGATGGATGGAAGTGGAGTAAAAATACGTAGTGGTCTAGAACAAATCCTCAGTTTATGGCCCAGCTGTCAGTATACATAGTATGTCCTTAACCAAGATAGGAAACTTGAAGGAAGAGCAGATTTTGCAAGAAAGATGAGCGGGTTTGTACCATGGGGTAGGGGTAGATGAGTTCAGTTTGGAATATGTTGCGATTGAGGTACCTGTCATTAATAACATGAAGCTTAACAGGCAGGCTGGGCTGAAGATGTAAATTTGGAAGTTTCAGGGTATAGGCAGTACAAGAAATGTGGGGGTAGATGAACTTGCACAGAGATAGTATTGACTATTAAGATGACTAAATATACAACCCTGACATTTGAGAGTCAGGTGGAAGAAGTGGAACCAGCAAGGGAGACTAAGTAATCAGAAATATAGGAAAGCCAGGAGAGCCTGATATCACAGAGTACAAAGAGATTTCTAGGAGTGATAAGTAACAGTATTAATTGCCTCTGAGAGGATGAGTAAAATTAAGATTAAGCTTTGACCCACAGAAATTTGCATTTAAAAAAATCTAGTAATATTAATCTTAATGAGGATACTGTCAGCAGCAGCTTGCTGGTGACAGCAGCTAAATTTGAGTTGAGAGGGTGAACAGGAGGTTGAAAGAGTTCGTGGTATACACCATTGCCCTGCATAGTCCTTTGCCTAAACTACATACGCGTCAATCATGAAAAAATTCTAGAATTTCGAGGTCAAAAGGAATCTTGTTACTGTATAGAAGAATAGAATAAAGTCCAGATAGTTTCAGTGATTTGCCTGGCCAGGCAAGTTTATATATAAAAAAGAAAGGCTTCAAAAAGGAGGTGTAGTTTGAGCTGAATCTTGAAAGATGAGTGTTTGCTGATGGACGGGGGAGGGGAGTTGCAGATTTCCGGACAAAATAGAGAGCAGCATGTTTAAAGACACAGAAGCCTGAAACTAGCACATTTGGGGAAGTGCAATACTTTCTGGTGCTTAGGATGAGAAAGAGACAAGAGAGCAATGAAGCCAAACCAAAGGCAGGGGCCAGATCACTTTGAACGATGGGAGTCGTTTCAGGGTTATGATTTGAATCTTGCCACCTCTGTACCATGTGGTTTAAAAAATGTGCCCCTGTAGGGTCACTAGGAGTTGAAGTCAACTCGATGGCAATGGGTCTGATTTTATAGGGCGATAAATGTAGGCTCAGTCTTAAACAAGCATTTAGCTTAATCACCGGATGACACTGGAGCCTAACGCTAGGGTTCGCAGAACTGGAAATGCATCTGAGTGAGTGAATGAGAGGTATTTGGAACCAGAAGAGGGCATATGAAACTTGTTTTAACTGGGCTCACTTGTTGAGCGCCTATTATGTGCTAGACACTTTCACATATTTTAACTTATCATTCCTTACCACTATTACGTCCATTGTCCACATGACAGTGAGTCTTTGGTTAAGTAACTTGCTTTTGGCATTTAGCAAGTAAGTGGCAGAATTTGAAATTTAACTCTGGTTTCTAACTCTAAGTCTAGTGTTCCTTCTACTGTAGAACAAAGCTGCCACAGGGATTATCAACACATTCCTGCTTCCTTGCTCCTCCCTGGTGCTGCTGCAGAGGCCAAGAGGCCAGAGGAGGCCACACAGCTCTGAAACGTTTAGTTTACCACGGCAGGGCTAGACGTGGGGATCAGACCCACCTGTAGGTATTAACCTTTCTATGGCGGGCCATCTAATCTGATTGTTTTACATGGCTGGAGTCAGGTGTGAGTAGTAGGATGAGGGAAGCAGGAGAGTTTGGGGATTTGCAGAGTAGTGGGAAAGGGTTTTTTCCTTCTCCTTAATGCACTTCATTCACATGTGTTTCTTTTAATATTTTGCAGGTTTACCTGAAGGTAAAAGAGCCTGTATTCCATCAGGTAATTTCTTTAAAAGTATTGTACATTTGATTATTTAACAATACTTGCCTGCCTTGTGTTTTCTTCTTTTCTAGTAAATCATATGCACGTACAACATTTGAAAATGAAATGGTAGATGCCCTAGGAAAGTTCAGTGTTTAAAACAGAGGTTGCAAATGCAAGTGCCTACAGGAGCCAGGTACAGGTAACAGAAATGTAACTGGGACAGCCAACATCCAGATCCACTTGGCTGTTGCTATGCAGTAATACAGGTGCAGCGTCAGTCATATAAGCAGAAAAAACCTGGAAGTATTGCACACGTACAGAGTCTTTTTATGACATTATGATCTAGAAAAGGCAGAGCTGAAAATTCCTTAAATATTTTTTTCTAATATATTTGAATAAGTTTATTGAGGTGGGAGGTTTATTTACGTTGGAGGAAGCAAACACAGGAAGCTTTGTTGCTGGAAATGATGATTTAAGTGCCTCCCGTAATGAAGCCAGAGTGAAATAAAGTAGCAACATTTAAATAAAGATAGCTATTGTTTACTGAGTGTCACTCATGTGCCTGGTACGATGCGTTACTATACAAACGTTTTCTGTAATCTTGCCAACGATCCTACAAATTAGGGGAAATTATCCACATTTTAAGGGAAACGAGCTCAGAAAAATTAAGTAATTCACCCCAAGGTTACAGTTATTAAGAGGCAGAGCCAGGATTATAAACTAGGTTTGTCTGACTCCTGTAACCATTCTTTTAATAGACTAGTACACAAAAATAGATAAGCAGAGTTTCAGGAGTGTTAGAAACCTTGTGTCAGAATACATTGTACTTATTTAAAGAGTAAATGTTTCTGTAGCTTTTGTGACTCAAGCTATATAATAATCATCTAACTGAAATCTGTTTTTAGAAATAAATTTCAAAACCACATTATTGTGTCTTGCTTTCCTACGTTCCAGCTGAAAGTAGATGCTACAGGAAAGGACATCATGACTTTCCCGTTTATTATAACTTGAAATGTTGTCATTATGTAATTCTGCCTTTATTGAGAAGATTTATTGAGACATTGTAAAAAAATGAAATACATTGATTTGTATGAAGACTTCAGTTTTTATAAATCTCTTGTTGACCTTTATTAAGAAAACTCAAAACCACAAAAAAGAAAAAAATAGGCCATTTTGGATTGATTTTGTAAGTTCATGACCATCAATTTGCCATTTTGTGTTTTAGACCTGTTTGACCATATGTTTCTGTAATAGAAATAAACTATTAATGTAATTGCCCCTGTAGCAATTTCCATGGGTTTTCCCGATAATATTTTCTCTCTCTATATAGTGGCTATGTTTACCGATAGGAAGGGAGGTGGGATGAAAGCTAGGTCTATCCATGCCTGCTATGGCTTAAGTTCTGGGCCTAGAGACTAAAAATTTAGAGAATTGAAAGACCAAGGGGATGCTAGGGTAAAGCAGATAAGCAACCTGAAGGTAGGACACATTCATTCATTCAACACTGTGTGCCTTCTCAGTTAGCACATTCTGAGCTGGAAATTGGAGACAGAGAAGCAGTAGAGCAAAAGCTTTAAGATCTACAGTCAGACCTGACTCAAATCTAGTTTTCCTCTGTGTACTAGCTCTCCACCCTGAACAGATTACTTAGCATCTCTGAGCTTTAGTTCCCTCAGTATTCAACAATTTTTAAATGCCAGGCTCTGCACTAGGCACAGGAAATACATTAGTGAATAAAGTTAGAGGATCCTTGCTTTCAAGGAGCTTATTGTTATACCTCATCTCTAAAATTGGTATAGTAACCTCCTAAGGTTGTCTGGGGGTGAAATGAAGTAATACATAGAAAACCCTTGGTACATACTAAGTACCCAGCAACAAATAAGATATGTTACAGAATAGAATTCAATGACCACATGAATTTCTAGGATGAAATAGAAAACTTCAAAGGAATTTTGTGTTTTCATTATGCCTTCCTTGGCTCTATCCCTCAGGAGTAAGTCATCCCTCCTCTGCTATTAGAATACTTTGGTAGAAAAGTTTAAAAAGCACTTGTTGTTAGATGCCATCGAGTTGGTTCCAATGCACAGTGGACCTGTGTACCACAGAAGAAAACACTGCCCGGTCCTGCGCCATCCTTACAATCGTTGTTATGCTTGAGCCCATTATTGCAGCCACTGTGTCAATCTGCCTCGTTGAGGGTCTTTCATTTTTTCGTTCACCTTCTGTTTACCAAGCATGATTTCCTTCTCCAGGGACTGATCTCCCCTGATAACATGTCCAAAGTATGTGAGACGTAGTCTCTCCATCCTTGTTTCTAAGGAGCGTTCTGGCTGTACTTCTTCCAAGACAGATTTGTTCATTCTTTTGGCAGTCCGTGGTATATTCAGTATTCTTCTCCAACACCATAACTCAAAGGCATCAGTTCTTCTTCAGTCTTCCTTATTCATTGTCTGGTTTTCGCAGGCATATGAGGCAATTAAAAACATCATGGCCTGGGTCAGGTGCACCTTAGTCTTCAAGGTGACATCTTTGCCTTTTTACACTTTAAAGAGGCCTTTTCCAGCAGATTTGCCCAATGCAATACACCATTTGATTTCTTGACTGCTGCTTCCATGAGTGTTGATTGTAGATCCAAGTAAAATGAAATCTTTGACAACTTCAGTCTTTTCTCTGTTCATTATGATGATGTTTATTGGTCCAGTTGTGAGGATTTTTGTTTTCTTTATGTTGAGACGTAATAAAGGTCTTTGATCTTCATCAGTAAGTGCTTCAAGTCCTCTTTACATGCAGCAAGCAAGATTGTGTCATCTGCATAGCACAGGTTGTTAATGAGTCTTGCACTAGTCCATTGAAAAAGGGTGAAAAAAATGCAACAATTCTATAGTATGCTACAAAACAATAAACTGCAGATATAACGAGTAAGTAAATTTACATGTTAGAAGGTGATAAGTGCTATGTAAAAGGAAAAACCAGATTGGACTAGAGGGAATCTCCTTCCACTTAGGCCCTTTTTCACCCCATGTAGTCACAATGACCTTCTTGCTTTTTATTTCAGACACAACAAGCATGTTTTGCCTTAGTACTGAAAAACAAGTTAGGGAAGATGGCCCATTATTGTGGTTTATTATAGTATTTCTCACTACTTTAAGCTTTATTTGAAGATGCTTTTTTCTCAAATATCTTATCTAGACTATCCTATTGCTGCTCTGGTAAGTAATTAGAATTGATATTTTCTACTTATACACACGGTTTAAAAAACCAGTCCCTAGTTATTCTCTTCTGGGTATCATTCTTAAGAACAGAGAACTGCTTTTCCTAAGAATCTTCTATTTGTCAGAGTTTAGAGTATTGCTCTCATTCTTTCATATTACTGTTGGTATTTTTATGTACAGGAACTTAGGAAGATTGCTTGGGATTCTTTAAGTGACAAGATTTACAGTAATTTCAAGGTCTTAAAACTAATGGAAAAGGGGAGCAGAAGGCAATGTTGTGCAATCTAAAGGAGCACTTCAGAGTTTGGAATCTTGATTTCTTGCCACTTTGTTATTCATGGACAAGTTTCTTGCTATTTCTCTTCTTCACCTGTAAAATGTTCAAAATGAGGAGGAGATTATTTCACAAGGGTAATATGAAAATAATAAAATAAGAGATGTAAAGCACGAGGCAATAAAAATAATAAAGTATAATAATGTACATATTAATAAAAGTACATATTAAGACATAAGATGACATAATGTGCCTATGGTAATCAGGGGAAGCTTCTGAAAGGAGGTCTTTGAGGTGGGCCTAGGAAGATAAGTAGTAAGATAGAATTAGAAGGAAGGGGTTAAATGATATCTAAAGTATCTGCACAACCAGCAATATTGTCTTGCCAACCAGATTAGCTTCCCTAAGGGAAAAAATACTGATAACCACTCTACTTGACTGTATTAAATCTGAAGTAATCTAAACATATCCAAATGAGACTCAAATGCCACTTATTTAATTTGATGGCCTTGCAAAGGGTAATGCCCAAATCACATAGCTGCCACATTCAATAGAAACATCAGTATGTTTTAGACAAGAAGACAAGCATACATGAGAGGAGAGAAAAAGAATGTTTAAGAAGTTAGTGGACCCTCTTTAAGCAGCTGATTGACAAATCAGTAATTGAATATCTCAGATGAGATTTCATCTGATATCTGAAAGAGTGACGTTGCTTAAAATCTTCCTGCCAAAGTAGATGTCTCCTGAAGATTGTTTCTAGACATGACACATCAGTATGTTATTTATTAACTCTGTCTTCCAATTTGACCTTCAAGGTTTTCAAGGAATACACTCTGTAAACAACACACTTCGGAAAACAAGCTTATAAACAGACTTGTTTAAATGTCATTCTGTTGTGTTTCATTTGTGCCATTTTATTACAAATTAGGGATTTAAGGAAGTTGATATTTTTGAGTATCTGCTATGTGCTAGGTATTATATATTCTTTAATATAGTATATATAGATTGACTTACCTATTATCTGACTAAAAAATCAACAAGCCTGTATAGAAATTAACATCTTCAGAAAAGTTAAGTAATTTGCCCAGTGTTTCTCATCTACCTGCTTAATGACAGAGCTGAAAATTGAGCCTAGATTTTTTTTATTCCAAAACCGATATTCCTTCCATGATATTATGATGTCCTTGTAGCAGATTACTGTGGAATCTAATTTAATATCAGAAAGGTCATTTTTTTTTTAAGAATGAAAAGATGTGACTGGATTTTAATGTGATGATGAACTTATTAGGAAAAAAAAGTGAAGACTAAACGTGTAAAACCTAAGCATAGCTGTTTCACTGTAAGTAAATGAGAATGCAGATATCAACTTAAAAAACTGTTCTAAACCAAATATAAGTGAAGTACTTTGGGGATAAAAAGAGAATAAATAATTTGTACGGGAGGATTTCGGGAAGGCGTCATACAGGAGATGGCATTTGAGCAGCTGGACCACAGAGCTCTTCATGGCATATCTTTTAACATCTCCCAGCACAGTAGTGTTCTGGAGGATACTATTTGGGAAATCCTGCTCTAAAATACAAGATGCTGCAGAACGTGAGATGAGAAAGAAGGGTTGGAACTAAATTTTGAAAAGCACTGGATATGGTAAAAAGTTTGGATCTTAGGCTTTTGCCATTGCCAGAGGCATGACATCGTAAGGTCTATTTTAGATGATTTTGGCAGTTATACCCAGGATGCTTTAGAAGACTGTAAGGCTTGGGCAGAATTAGGATTTTAAACCAGTCCTAAATATATATAAAAACTGTGATGTTACCAGTAGACAACATTGCCTTTGGAGATTATGAAATTCTTTTATAAAATACTATCTATATTTAACTTCTACCATTTTTATTATCTAATTATGTAAGAACCACCACCAACCTTTTAGCCTTATCATATGACAGTAACCTATATTGACTCCTGAAAAGAAAATGCCTCTTAAATCCATATTTTGACTAAGTACAGAATAGGAAAGGAGCCCTGGTGGTATAGCGGTTAAAGAGCTTGGCTGCTAACCACAAGGTCAGTAGATCAAGCCCACCAGCCGCCCTGTGGAAGAAGGATGTGGAAATCTGCTTCCTTAAAGACTTACAGACTTGGAAGCCCTATGGAGCAGGTTTACACTGCCCTAAAGGATAGTTAAGAGTTGGAATCAACTCTAGAGCAATTGGTTTTTTTGGTTATAGAATAGGAAACCACAGTCATCTATTTCGGTCCCTGCATTTTACAAATGGGGAGTCCAAGGCCAAGATAAGTAAGTGACTTGTTCAAGATTATATTACAGTTGCTGTCAAATCGATTCCAATTCACGGTGACTCCAGGTATGTCAGAGTAGAACTGTGCACCATAGGGTTTTCAGTGGCTGATTTTTCCGAAGTAGATCACCAGACCCTTTCTTCCAGCGTGCCTCTGAGTGGGTTCAAACCTCCAACCTTTCAATTAGTAGCTGAAATGTTAACCATTTGTACCACCTAGGTAGTCCTCAAGGTTATATGTTGTTGTTGTTGTTAGGTGCCATCGAGTTGGTTCCGACTCATAGCAACCCTGTGCACAACAGGATGAAATACTGCCTGATCCTGCACCATCCTGACAATTGTTGCTATGCTTGAGCCCATTGTTGCAGCCACTGTGTCAGTCCATCTCATTGAGGGTCTTCCTCTTTTTTGCTGACCCTCTACCTTCTCCAGGGACTAATCCCTCCTGATAACATACCCAAAGTATGTGAGACGTAGTCTCACCATCCTTGCTTCTAAGGAGCATTCTGGTTGTACTTCTTCCAAGACAGATTTGTTTATTCTTTTGGCAGTCCATGGTATATTCAGTGTTCTTGGCCAACACCACAATTCTTCTTAGTCAATTCTTCTTTGGTCTTCCTTATTCATTGTCCAGCTTTCACATGCATAGGAGGTGATTGAAAACACTTATGGCTTGGGTCAGGTACACCTTAGTCCTCAAGGTGACATCTTTGTTTTTCAACACTTTAAAGAGGTCTTTCGCAGCCAGTTTGCCCAATGCAATGTGTCTTTCGATTTCTTGACTGCTGCTTCGATGGGTGTTGGTTGTGGATCCAAGTAAAATGAAATCCTTGACAACCTCAGTCTTTCTCCATTCATCATGATATTGCTTACTGGTCCAGTTGTAGGATTTTTGTTTTCTTTATGTTGAGGTGCAATCTATACTGAAGGCTGTGGTCTTTGATCATCAGTAAGTGCTTCAAGTCCTCTTTCAGCAAGCAAGATTGTGTTCATCGGCATAACACGGGTTGTTAATGAGTCTTCCTCCAATCCTGATGGCCCTTTCTTCTTCATATAGTCCAGCTTCTCAGATTATTTGCTCAGCATACAGATTTAATAAGTATGATGAAAGGATACAACCCCAATGCACATGTTTCCTCACTTTAAACCATGCAGTATCCTCTTGTTCTGTTTGAACGACTGCCTCTTGATTCATGTACAGATTCTTCATGAGCACAGTTAAGTGTTCCAGAATTCCCATTCTCTGCAATGTTATCTGTAATTTGTTATGATCCACACAGTCAAATGCCTTAGCATAGTCAATAAAACACAGGTAAACATCCTCCTGGTATTCTCTGCTTTCAGCTGGGACCCATCTGACGTCAGCAGTGATATCCCTGGTTCCACGTCGTCTTCTAAATCCAGCTTGAATTTCTGGCAGTTCCCTGTTGATAACACTGCTGCAGCAAAACCTTGCTTGTGGGTGATATTAAGGATACTGTTCGATAATTTCTACATTTGGTTGGCTCACCTTTCCTGGGAATAGGAACAACTATGGATCTCTTCCAGTCAGTTGGCCAGATAGCTGTCTTGGCATAGACAAGTGAGCACTTTCAGTGCTGCATCCATTTGTTGAAACATCTCAGTTGGTATTCCATCAGTTCCCAGAGCCTTGTTTTTCACCAGTGCCTTCAGTGCTGCTTGGACTTCTTCCTTCAGTGTCATCGGTTCCTGATCATATGTTACCTCCTGAAATAGTTGAACATCGACCAATTCTTTTTGGTAAAGTGACTATGTGTATTCCTTCCATCTTCTTTTGATGCTTCCTGCATCGTTTAATATTTTCTCTGTAGAATCCTTCAGTACTGCAACTTGAATCTTGAATTTTTACTTCAGTTCTTTCTGCTTGAGAAATGCTGAGCGTGTTCTTCCTTTTTGGTTTTCTATTTTCAGGTCTTTGCACATGTCATCATAATACTTTACTTTGTCTTCTCCAGCCGCCCTTTGAAATCTTCTGTTCAGCTGCTTTACTTCATCATTTTTTCCTTTTGCCGTAGCTACTCAACATTCAAGAGCAAGTTTCAGAATTTCTTCTGACATCCATTTAGGTCTTTTCTTTCTTTCCTGTCTTTTTAATGTCCTCTTGCTTTCTTCATGTATGATATCCTTGATGTCATTCCACAACTTGTCTGGTCTTCGGTCATTAGTGTTCAACACGTCAAATCTATTTATGAGATGGTCTCTGAATTCAGGTGGGATATACTCAAGGTGTACTTTGGCTCTTGTGGACTTGTTCTAATTTTCTTCAGTTTCAGTTTGAACTTGCATAAGAGTAATTAATGGTCTGATCCACAGTTGGCCCCTTGCCTTGTTCTGACTGATGGTATTGAGCTTTTATAGGTTACATAGTGAGGTAGTAATCAGAAAGTAGAAAAATCTAGATCCGCCAGCTATACCCATGGTTTTTTCTATTAAAAGGTCTTTAACATATCTGGTCAATTGGCTGTCATTAATATAATGAGTGAAGCTATTACAAATTCAAAATGCATATGCCTAAATCTTATTACCTATGACTACCACAGGTTCCCACTCACTGGGACTTTGTCCACAAATTCCTACCTGATCTTCCAGTCTGATGAACTGTTCTTTTGAACTATACTGATGAACTGAATGCTTTTCTCCTAGAATGAAAAGCTTGAGCTCCCTCTGGAGGTTGGAGTATGAAGTTAATAGTTATCCGGATGGATTAGAACATAATTCTCCCATTTTTACTTTTAAACAATATCAGGCTTACAGAAAAGTTGCAAGAACAGTACTAAGAACATTTTTCCCCTGAACCGTTTGATATTATGTTGCCATCATGTTGGGGTACACTCCAGTGTTTATTCCTTACACAACTCTAATACAGCCATCAAAATCCTCAGAGCCTGTTCACATTTTGCCAGTTGTCGCAGTAATTTGCATTTATTGCTTCAGTTTCATGCATCTTTAGTCTCCGTTCTGGAGCCTGTGCCTTACTCTTTTCTTGACTTTTATGATCCCGTCACTTTTGATTCAGGCCAGTTATTTTGTAGGCTGTCCCTCAGTTTGGATTTGCCTGATGTTTTCTCATGGTTACATTCCAGTTGTGCATTTTTAGCAGGACCAGCACAGAAATATGCTGTGTTCTTCTCATTGCAACCTGTCAGGTGGCACGCGACTTTCATTTGTCCATTACTGGTGATATTAACTTTGATTACTTGATTAAGATAGTGTCTCCCAGACTTCACTGTAAGGTTACTCTTTGTCTCTTCATGATTAATAAGAATTTTGTAGTGAAGTACTGTGAGACTTATGAAAGCATTACATGAATTCTCTATTTATATGTCTGTGGACTCATGTATTCCTATTTTATTCAGTGGATTATAATTCATTGCTTTCATTATTTTCTTTGGTGTACAAACTGTCAAATTTGGCCAGTGGTGTCCTTTCAAGCTGGTGTTATATCCTTTTGACATGTCCTCATCATTCTGAGTATTCTTTACTTTTTGACACAAGGCGTTCCAGGCTCATTTTGTTCTTTGCCTGCCCTAGGCTTAGAATCAGCCATTTCTCTGTGGAGCCCTGGCTCCTTTTAGTGGAGAATGTAATTTAGAAGCCAGATTCAGATGCTAGGTATTTTATTACATCTCTCTTCTGTTAGACTGAGCTAATTGTGGTGAGGAATACTGTCTTTTCATCTTTGAATGATGAATGCCTAGTCCAATGCCTTGCACTCAGTTGGTATTCAATAAGCATTTGGTAAAAAATAAACTGATAGGTTCTTTGGAAGTCTTCACCATGTTTTGACTTAATCCAAGGAACAGACCAGAGGAATGAATCATGGAGAATATTAACTCTGAAGAAATATTGAAAATCAGTCTACCCCATTATCATCAAAATATTTATTGTATATGTGCTATTTCTAAGTTCCCATATGACAGTTGTTCTTAGGTGTCGCCAAGTCACTTCTGACTGATAGACACCCTATGAACAATAGAACAAAACACTACCTGGTACTGTGCCATCCTCACAATCATTTTATGCTTGAGCTCATTGTTGCAGCCTCTGTGTCAGTCTTTCTCGTAGAGGGTATTCCTCTTTTTTGCTGACCCTCTACTTTACCAAACATGATGTCTTTCTCCAGGGACTGGTCCCTCCTGATAACATGTCCCAAGTATGTGAGATGAATCACCATCCTTGCTTCTAATGAGCACTCTGGCTGTACTTCTTCCAAGACAGATGTGTTCGTTCTTCTGGCAGTCCATGGTATATTCAATATTCATTATGACAGCTAGATCCCACTTAATACTCCCTCTTTTACTGCTCATTTTCACCCATTTTCAATTTTTTCCATATAGGCATCATAATGCCAACTCACAGGACAAAACAGTTTTGTCTTTTTCTGTTTTTCTCAATGTGCTTTAGTTCCCCTTTCCTGATGAACAAAAACACAACCAACTTTTTTCTTAGGCTTTAAGTTCTCTGAGGTCTTGGTTTACACACAGCGTATTTCCAGGATGCTTTAACAGAGAGAAAACAAAATAACATTCATAGTATTTAGAGCTTAGGGACTGAAAAAAATTATTAAATATAGAAAGATATAAAACTTCACTCTAAAAATATATATTGCTAGATAAAAATTTTAAGGGAGCAGAAAAGGTATGTATTTTATGATTGTATTTTTTTTTAATTAATTTTAACTAGACTAGTGATTATCTATAATATTGTATTTTCTTAGAAAAAATTGCTAAGGTCATGTGACCATCTCTAGCTCCAAGGAAGCCTGGGAAGTCAAGTTTTTATAGCTGGACATATTGCCAGCTGAGTAAAATCAGTCTTCATAAAATCAGAAGAGAATGGTTACTGGATAAGCCACTAGCAGTTTGTGTGTGTGAGTGTGTGTGTGTGTGTGTCTGTGACGAGGTGGGGGTATGTGGAAAGAGGGAAAGATTCTGGAGAAAAGAGTCATTTTGAAAAAGCCCCATTGTACTGCCCCAATGTAGGTTCATTTCTTAACCTATCGTTTGATATGTTCAAATACTTCCTGAGTAATCCATTCCCCATGACTTCTATATGCTTATGATGTAGAAATCCATTTCCCCAGCTCAAATTTTCCTTCTGAGCTTTAAGCCCAGATATCCAACTTCTGCTAGAGATCTCTACTTGGATATCTCACTGGCACCTCAAACTCTGAGAACACCTAGAAATGAACTCACCATTTTTCTCCTCAGTCTTTCTTCTCTTCATATTTTCCCAATTTCAGTAAACAATTTGGCCATGCATCTAATTGCCTAAGCTATAAACCAGGCCATCATCCTTAACTTTCCTGCTTCCTGACTCCCATATCAAATTAAGTATCAATCCAAGCCCTAAATATTTCCCTAATCTGTCCAGTTCTCTCCATTCCCTCTGATACATCCCTGGTTCAGGTCCCCGTATCTCACCGTGATTGTTGCAATAACCTTGTCATTGATCTGCTTCCTGTCACTCTGATCTCCCTCTAAATCGTTCCCCATCCAGCAAGACAGGGACATCTTTCTAGTACAAGTCTGATCATATTGAACTGCTGCTGCAACCTTCACTGACCTCCCATTGCTCCTAAAATAAATACTACTCCTTAACGTTATATGAAAGGCCAGACTTGAACTCTGCTTACCTCTTCACTTTCCCCACTCCTCCCTCCCACAGTAGACTCCAGGCTTCTTTATTCTGGTCCCCAGAATAGGTTATTCTCGTAACTCTTTTCCACCTTCTTTTAACATGACTATAAAAACGGCATGGATGCAGTGTCTGGCCTCCTCCAACCCCACGAGGGGAAAGGAAAACCGAGATAATAATGCAAGGCTGACTTCCATGAGGTGGAGGCCAGACAAGCTGCCTCTCCCCTCCACCTTTACTAATTCTGACACTAACCGTCCCTCACGCAGCACTTTCTACTTCTCTGCTGGGTTCAATAATTCATTGCAATGGCTGCACAGAACTCAAAGACCATACTCACAATTAGAGGGTTTATTATAATGGAAGCAACAGTTACGGTTCAGGCTCAGGAACACTCAGGATACAATTCTTTCATCAGGACAGCCTCTCCCCAGCTGTGCTCGCAGGCACTTCCGTCCCTGGCCACGAGTCTCTGCCCAAAGGCACTCAGCCTCTTCTCTGCTTGGGCCGGAAACCCACCCCACCGTCTCCTGCTACTGGGTCTTTCCTTCCTTGGTGGTGGTAGACTCCTCCTCTCTGCTCTAGAGTTGGCTCTCTTTTAAGGCAAAACTAACCATTCTCCTTGGTAGGCCACAGTTACCCTATCACACAGTCCCACCCACTTACCTGGGTGGGAGTTATAAGACCACGGCTAGAAAGGCCACACACAAAAGTAGTTAACCCACTGCAGTGACTAACTCATACTTTAGATATAAAATTAAACATCTTCTATGAAAAGCTTCTTCAGCCCCCTAAGTCTAGATTAGGTGGCCTTCCTGTGCGCAGAGTACTCTATACAGTCCCTGTCACCGAGTTATAATACTATAATTGCCTGGTTACTTGTCTCTCTCATTAGATTGTAATTGTCATGAGAGCAGGAATCATGCCTTTCTTGTGCGCCATTTACAGAAATACAGCTGCAGTTATGGATTCGAGATAGCAATAAGGCTTTAGTAAGTTTCAATCTAATAATGTGTTCACTTAGCTTTGTGGAGGATGCAAAGTGGGGGATACAGGAGGTATAGCATCTTCATTTCATCAGGAGTCAGAACTATCTGTATACATAGCTTCTTTTGCCCCCTCACCCACATATAGTTGCCTAGGATGAGAGCTAAGTGTAGTGGGAAGCTACAGCCCTTTTTTCCTACCAATCTTTATATAGGATACCTTTTATATTGCTCTCATGCAGGCCCAAAGCCTCCAACCTGGGTGCAGTCCTTCCAGCTACCAAAGCAGATAGAACATTCTCCATTTATTTTAACTCTGCTGTATCCAAGGTGCTGGAAAACCGAGATCATCCTCAGGCAGGTTTGATTTGTCCAGGCCTGATGTTAGCCATTTACTCATACCATTATATCCCCAGGGCCTAGTACAGTGCTCAATAAATATTTGTTGTATTCTGTTTAATAGAGAGACCACAAATAGTTTCTATGGGTATATTTTAAGATTCTAGAGATAAGAGATAATAGCTCAAGAGGTAGGTAGGAGTCAGGTCAAGGCCTCAAATGCCATGCTAGTTTACATTGAAACCTGTAGGACAGGAGATGGAGACTGAAAAAGAATGAGAGAGTTAGATTTGCCTGTTAGAAAGACTATTTTGGCAGCATTATGAAGAACAGATTAGAGAATGATTAAATTAGAGTTAAATCTTCCTCTTGTGATAAATTTCCCAGGTTATAGTACCCGTCCAGAAGCCCTGGTGGTGTAGTGGTTAAGAGCTATGTCTGCTAACAAACAGGTCAGCAGTTCGAATCCACCAGGCATTCCTTGGCTGTTCTACCCTCTCCTGTAGGGTTGCTATGAATCAGAATCGACGGCACTGGGTTTTCGTTTGAGTATGCATTTAATGCTTAATAAAAAAAAAAAAAAAATTTTAGTTTTTTTTATAGAAGAAGGAGAGGTTAATAGATGGAGCCAGATCTAAGAGGATATGGGAGCATACAGAGTAAAGAACCCAGGGGAATAGACTTGCCTTGGTCAAGAAGTGGTCACCTCTATCTTTAGAGACTAGGGATGGAGAGAGAATACATGGGGAGGGTGCTTGAGAATGTAGAGACACATAGGAGGAGAGTTTAAAGAGTTTAGGTTCATAGTCTTCTGTAAAATAGGAAGCACAGTCATTTGCTGAAAGTGAAGCTAAAGAGAAGGAGGGTGCTAGGGAGTATGAGGCAAAATTACAGCCTTCGTTCAGGTTCCAACAGATACTTGAAACTTCATTTAACCTTCGAGGATTAAAATTAACATAGGACTTCTGATACTAGTTATTTACAAGAAGGCTCTTAATTATTCCTCTGAGGTTGACATGACTCCTTGTTAAATTTTTTTTTTTAATTGTATTCTTTAAAATGTAATTAAAGGTTAAGAAATGTTTACATTTGGTCAGGAGGGCTGTTTTTGTAGGCAAAGTACCCTTCCTTTGTCAATCAACTAATTTCATTTTCCTTTCTTGTTCAGGTCATGTATGGAGTGTTGGTCTTCACCTTAGTACTACGATCTGTTTATATTGTTACATGGTAAGTAGTTTGGATCATCAACACTATGATTATAGAGTGTGGCCAGACTTAAAACAGTAGAACTATAGCCTAAATTTAAATAACACAATAAAACCCAGCTCCAGCAGGGATGTTAATAGGAAACTATAACTCAACATTTATTATGGCATATCGCGAAGAATACTAGTTCTTCAAGCAAGTTGTTAATAGGTGTTACATGAAAGCAAGAGTTCTGAAATCAAAGAAATATGAGGAAGGCTGTGTATGATGGCCTTCTTTTGAATATGTATAGGGTACCTTAATATACTTAAAAACTTGAAAACTCCTGTTTCTCAAACCTGCTTGACTAGGGAACTTTTTACGTGACACCTCTCAAGGAAGACCACTGATGTCAAGAAGAATCAATGTCCCGTGAAACATTTGGGAAACGGACATAATTTTTATAGAGTTCATGAAGATTAAATAAGAAATAACATTCGTGTGAGTACCTTAAATAGGGCCTGGCCGTATAGCAGGTGCTCGTAAATAAATAATATGATTTGTGGGTTTGTTCTCTTTTTTGTTTTTTAATTAAACTTTTAATTCTGAGATCATTGTAGAAGCACACGCATTTGTAAGAAATAATATAAAGAGATCCTCTGTACCTCTTACCCAATTTCTTCCAATGGTAACATCTTGCAAAACTACAGTACAGTATAGCAACCAGCATTTCACAGTGGTAACAGCCAAGATGCAGAACAATACCATCACCACAAGGGTCCCTGTGTTGCCTGTTCATAGCCACATCTACTTCCTTCCCGGCAACTACTAACCTGTTCTCCATTTCTATAATTTTATCATTTCAAAAGTGTTACGTAAATGGAGTCATATTGTATATAGCATTTGGATTGGCTTTTGCATTCAGCCTACTTCTCTGGAGATTCATCCAAGTTGTTGGCTATTAATAGTTCATTCCTTTTTATTCCTGAGTAGTAGTCATGGTATGGATGTACTACGGTTTAACCATTCACCTATTGAAAGGCATTTGGGTTTCCATTTTTGAGCTAAGGTACAGGGGATCTCTCTATATTATTTCTTACAAATGCATGCACGTCTACAATTATCTCAAAATTAAAAGTTTAATTAAAAAATAAAAAAGAGAACAAACCTACAAATCATGGACATTTGTGTATAGGTTTCTGTGTGAACATAAATTCTCCTTTCTCTGGAATAAATGTCCAGGAGTAGAATTGCTGGGTTGTATGTTCTTTGCATGTTCTTTGCATGTTTAGTTTAGTTTTTTTTTTTTTTAAGTGCGAGCTGTTTTCCAAAGTGGCTGTACCATTTTATATTCGCACAAACAGCGTATGAGGATCCAGTGCCTCTATATCCTCGCCAGCATTTAGGGTTGTCACTTTATTTTAGCCATTCTAATAGGTGTGTAATGATATCTCATTGTAGTTTTAATTTGTGTTTCTCTAATGACCAAAAATGTTGAACATCTCTTTGTGTGCTTATTTTCCATCTGTATATCCTCTTCAGAGTATTGTCTATCTGTGTCTTTTGCCCATTTTCTAATAGGATTGTTTATTTTATTTAATGGTTGGGATTTAAGAGTTCTTTATATATTCTAGATGCTAGTTCTTTGTCAGATATGTGATCTGCAAATATTTCCTCCTGCAGCTTGTCTTTTCATCCTCTTTACAGGATCTTTTCACAGGGCAAACTTCGGTGAGGTCCAATTTATATCAATTTTCCTCTTAAGTTTTGTGCTTTTAGTGTCAAATCTAAGAACACTATGCCTAGTCTTAGATCCCAAAGATTTTCTCCTATGTTGTTTTTTTTTTTTTTCTTTCAAAGTTCTTGTGGTGGTTAAGGTTGTGTGTCAACTTGGCTGGGCCATGATTCTCAGTGGTTTGGTAGTTATATGATCTTATGATTACTTTCCTGATGAGATTTGATATAATGTGACCACGTCTATGATGGGATCTGCTGTAAGTTGCCAGTCAGTTGAAAGGGAGTTCCTTGGGCATGTGGCCTGCATCAAATATAAGTGGACATTCTGGCAAGGCACATGGGCTTTTGCTCATTCTGGGTCCTGCAGCTGGCGCCGGTTCGTCTGACCTCCAGTTCTCGGGACTTGAGCTAGCAGCTTACGTGCAATCTTGCCTGCTGATCTTGGGATTCATTGATCTTCACAGCCTGTAAACAAGAGCCTCGCTCTCTGACCAACTGATCTTGGATTTGCCAGCCCCTTTGGCTACGTGAATCAGGAGAAGCCTCTATCCTGACCCACAGACTTGGGATGTTCCAGCCTCTACAACTGTGTGAGCCATTTCATTGATACAAATCTGTCTATATATATGCTTACACGCTTTACTGGTTTTGCTTCTCTAGAGAACCCAGCCTAAGACATTTGGTACCGAGAGTGGTTCTAGAGAAACAAAATTGTAAGGATGAGTTTTCTAAATTGGTTCTCAAGTCTGGTTAGTCTTAAAGATGTTGATGACTCTGCTTCCAGTAATAAAGAGGGCACTGCTAACGCATGGTGTGAGGTGGTGTATTAGTCATCTAGTGCTGCTATAACAGAAATACCACAGGTGGATGACTTTAACAAAGAGAAATTTATTTTCTCACAGTCTAATAAGCTAGAAGTCCAAATTCAGGGCATCAGCTCCAGGAGAAGACTTTCTCTCTCTGTCGGCTCTGGAGGAAGGTCCTTGTCATCAGTCTTCCCCTGACTGAGGAGCTTCTCTGCGCAGGGACCCTGGGTCCAAAGAATGTGCCCTGCTCCCAGTACTTCTTTCTTGGTGGTATGAGGTCCCTCTGCTTTCTGCTTCTTCCCTTTCATCTCTTATAAGATAAAAGCTGGTGTAGGCCACACCCCAGGGAAACTCCCTTTATATTGGATCAAGGACCTGACCAGAGCAAGGGTGTTACACCCCATCCTTTTCTTGAACATAATCTAATCTTGCCTCATTAACCACAGGCAGAGATTAGGATTTATAACACATGAGAAAACTATATCGATCACAAAATGGAAGACAACCACACAATACTGGGAATCATGGCTTAATCAACTTGATACATATTTTTAGAGGACACAATTCAATCCATGACAGATGGCAGTAAAAGTACACAAAAAATCACCACAAATAAATCAGGTATTGGTGAAAGGTGAGGCTCTGGGTGATTGTATGTATGATACCTTTCTACAATTTTGTTGTAATGAGAAGTATAAAGAAGCTGGTTGGTTGGTCCTACTTTCCCTAAACAAACTGGTGAAAGAAAGAGATGAGCTGAGGGCTTCAGAGTCAAAGCTGAAGTGCCACATAAATGACCTCAAAGTTTCCACTTATGCCTTGAAACAAAGCCTTATTTCTTGTAGTAACAGAGCTGATATTGCCGAAAACCAAACCCAGAGTCTTAATCATAAGAGTGGCTGAATTACAATGCCAACTCAACAGTCAACCTCAAGAGGTGTCTGAAGTTAAAGTGAGGGCATTGATTGGGAAGAAATGGGATCCTAAAACTTGGGATGGGGGCATATGGGCAGATAATCAAGAAGCTGAGACACTGAACCCCTAAATTCCATTGAATCACTCCTGCCTTCTCACTCCCATCTGAAGAGATTACTCCATGTGTGTCTGCTAAACCACCCTCCCCAGTAAAACTGTTAGCCCCTCTACCCCATGTAATGAGATTAACCCAGCTGCATCTCAAGAGTAGTTGTTTAAGTCATTGCCTGGGGCATCACCTGAGGCAGATGTTTTACAAGACAGTAATGAATGTTCTGAAAACATTTCCCCACCACCAATTTTGTCTTCTAGACCTATAACTAGATTTAAGTCCCAGTGAGCCCCAAAAGGTGAAGTACAAAGTGTGGCCCAAGAGGAGGTACACTACACTCCAAAAGAACTGTTTGACTTTTCTAAGATATACAAACAGAAACCTAGGGAATGTGTGTGGGAATGGCTGTTGAGGGTGTGGGATAACAGTGCAAGACACATAAAGATGAATCATTCTGAGTTTATTAATATGGTCCCACCAAGCACAGATTCTTCATCTAATGCTTTAGCTCCAGAAGTTAGGAAAGGATCTAATAGATTATTTGGTTGGGTCACTGAAACATGGATTACACAGTGACCTACACTAAATCAAGTTGAAGTACCAGACTTGCCTTGGAATATTGTAGAAGAAGGTATCCAAAGGCTTAGGGAAATTGACATGCTAAAGTGGATTTATCAGGTTAGACCCAGAGACCCACATATGGAGTGCCCAGAGGACACACCTTTTACCACAATAGTGAGGAACAAATTTGTGAAGGGAGCTCCAGCATCCTTGAAGACTGCTGTGATTGCTATTTTTTGTAAGTCAGACTAGACAGTGGCAACTGCCGTAACTGAATTAAGACATGGAACTACAATGGGGTTGATTGGACCCCATCGTGGTAAGATCCAAGTGGCAGCACTCATTTGACAAAGACAAGGTGGGGCTGGTTACCATAATGGACAGCGAAGTCAGTACGGTAATCAGAAAAGCCTGACTCATATGGACTTACGGTATTGGCTACTTAGTCGTGGTGTCTCTAGGAGTGAAATAGATAGGAAATCTAAATATTTACTTGCTCTGTACAGGTAGATGAATTCCAGGTCAAGTGAACAGCAGTCTAACTCTACTCACCAGCAAAGAGAGTCAGGGTCCCTCAGTCAATTCCCAGACTCGCTCAGGTTTAAAGACCTACAACCCCTTGATTAAAGGGGAGGCCAGATCCCCTTAAGGAAAGACTCCAGTGCACTGCCAAAAACTTAAACTGTTAATCTTTCTCCCAGCCTTCACCAAAGTGATCTATGGCCTTTTACAAGAGTGACTGTTCATTGAGGAAAAGGAAATAATCAGACTTTTTGGGAATTACTGGATACTGGCTCTGAACTGACGCTAATTCCAGGAGATTCAAAATGTCACTGTGGCCCACCAGTCAGAGTCGGGGCATATGGAGGTCAGGTTATTAATGGAGTCTTGGCTCATGTCCGTCTCACAGCAGGTCCAGTGGGTCCCCGGACCCATCCTGTAGTGATTTCCCTAGTTCAGGAATGCATAATTGGAATAGGTATAGTCAGCAACTGGCAGAACCCCCAAATTGAATCCCTGACAAATGGAGTGTCTTAGTCATCTAATGCTGCCATGACAGAGATACCACAAGTGGTTGGCTTTAACAAAGAGAAATTTATTTCTTCACAGTAAAGTAGGCTAAAAGTCCAAATTCAGGGCATCGGCTCCAGGGGAAGCCTTTCCCTCACTGTTTGCTCTGGAGGAAGGTCCCTGTCCTCAATCTTCCCCTGGCTGAGGAGCTTCTCAGGTGCAGGGACCCTGGGCCTAAAGGATGCACTCTGCTCCTGGTGCTGCTTTCTTAATGGTATGAGATCCCCAACTCTCTGCTTGCTTCCCTTTTATCTCTTGTAAGATAAAAGGTGGTGCAGGCCACACCCCAGGGAAACTCCCTTTACATTGGATCAGGGATGTAACCTTAGTAAGGCTATTACAATCCCACCTTAATCCTCTTTTACATAAAATTACAATCACAAGATTAAAGATAACCACACGATACTGGGAATCATGGCCCAGCCAAATTGATAAACACATTTTTGGGGGGACATAATCCAATCTATGACGTGGTGTAAGGGCTATTATGGTATGAACAGCCAAGTGGGAGCCATTAGAACTGCCCCTACCTAGAAAAATAGTAAACCAAAAGCAACACTGCATCCCTGGAGGAATTGCGGAGATTACTGCCACCATCAAGGACTTGAAAGATGCAGGAGTGGTGAGTCCCACCACATCCCCATTCAACTAGGCTGTTTAGCCTGTACAGAAAACAAGTGGATCTTGGAGAATGACACAATTATCAAATATTTAACCAGGTGGTGACTCCAGTTACAGCTGCTGTTCCAGATATGGTTTCATTGCTTGAGCAAATTAATACATCTCATGGCGTATAGTGTTCAGCTATAGATCTGGCTAATGCCTTTTTCTCCGTACCTGTTTTGAAAGACCACCAGAAGCAGTTTGCCTTCAGCTGGCAAGGCCAGCAATACACTTTTCAGTTGCCTACCTCAGAGCTGTATCAACTCTCCAGCCCTATGTCATAATGTAGTCTGCAGGAACCTTGATTGGCTCCTCTTCCAGAAGACATCACACTGGTCCATTACATTGATGACATAATGCTGATTGGACCTGGTAAGAAAGAAGTGTCAGTGACTCTGGACTCATTGGTAAAACATTTGCACGCAGGAGGGTGGAAAATTAATCCCGCAAAAATTGAGGCGCCTTCCACCTCAGTGAAATTTCTAGGGGTACAGTGGTGTGGGGTATGTCAAGATATTGCTCCTAAAGTGAAGGATAAGTTGCATCTGGCCCCTCCCACAACTAAAAAGAAGGCACAACACCTAGTGGGCCTCTGGATTTTGGAGGCAACATATTCTTCATTTGGGTGTGCTGCTCTGGCCTATTTATCACATGACTCAAAAAGCTTCTAATTTTGAGTGGGGCCAGACCCAAGAGAAAACTCTGCAACAGGTTCAGCCTGCTGTGCAAGCTGCTCTGCTCCTTGGGCCGTATGGTCCAGCTAATCTAATGGTGCTTATAGTGTCAGTGGCAGACAGAGATTCTGTTTGGAGTTTTTGACAGGCCCCTATTGGTGAATCACAGTGCAGACCCTTAGGATTTTGGAGTAAAGCTCTGCCATCCTCTGCAGATAACTACTCTCCTTTTGAGAAACAGCTTTAGGCTTGTTATTGGGCCTTAGTAGAGACTGAACGCTTAACCATGGGATAGCAAGTCACCATGTGGCCTGAGCTGCCCAGCATGAACTGGGTGTCCTCTGACCCAGAATGTCATAAAGTTGGACGTGCACAGCAGCATTCCATCATTAAATGCCAGTGATGAGATCGAGCCTAGCAGGACCTGAAGGCACAAGCAAGTTGCATGAAGAAGTGCCCCAAATGCCTATGGTCTCCACTCCTGTCACATTACCTTCCTTCTCCCAGTCTGCACCTCTGGCCTCATGGGGAGTTCCTTATGATCAGTTGACTGAAAAAGGAAAAAACTTCTGTCTGGTTTACAGATGGTTCTGCGTGATATGCAGGCATCACTTGAAAGTGGACAGCAGCAGGGCTACAACCCCTTTCTGGGACCTCCCTAAAGGACAGTGGTGAAGGGACATCCTCCCAGTGGGTCTGTCTTGATTTATGTTCCATGGGTGCTTGAAAAGAATGTGTATTCTACTCTTGCTAAATGGAATGTCCTAAAAATAAATGTCGATTAAATCCTATTGGTTGGTGGTTATATTTGGGTCCCCAAGACCACCCTCAGTTTTGATGATTTGTTAGAAGAACTCACAGAACTAAGAAAAGCTCTTATAAAAAAAAAAATTTTTTTTTTTGCTCTTATAGTTACTGTTTATTACAGTGAAAGGATACAGATTAAAATAAGCAAAGGAAAGTCATATAGTGCAGAGTCTAGGAGAAGCCAGGTGCAAGCTTCCAGTTGTCCTCTCCCGGAGGAGTTGATTAGACAGTGCCTAATTTTCCCAGCAACGATGTGTGAAAACACATATAGGTATTGCCAACTAGGGGACCTCACCTGAGTATTGCGGTCCAGCGTGGTCATCGGGGGTTAGTCACATAGGCCTTGTGCACCCATATGGCTAACCTAAGCTACTCTTACTCTAGCCCTACTAGAGGTCAAACTGATACAGTGTGGCCCAGGGCCCCAGGTGAACAAAAACAAGGTATTCACTATAAGTCACATTATTAACATAAATCACCTGCATGGCCAAGGTCTCAGTTATACAAGAACACTCTTATCAGGCAGGATATTCCAAAGTCTTAGAGACTTTCTGCCAGGAACCAGTCAGGGGCCAGTCCTTTCTTTGCAATCTACAGTATTTGTGCACCCGAAGTCTTCTGAGTTAAGTGTAACCAAAGTCCTCTGAGTTAACCCTTTATTGCATATTGAGGTTGTTGAGTTCTTCTGTATCCTTGTTGATGTTCTGTCTAGGTGTTCTACCAATTGTTAAGAGAGAGTTGTTTAAGTCTCTGAACATAATTGCGGGTTTGTTTATTTCTCCTTTGTTCTATCAGTTTTCATTTCACATATTTAGCAGCTCTATTGTTTGGTGCATAGACATTTAGAATCGCTGTTTCTTTGTGGTGGATTGACCCTTTTGCCATTATGTAATGTCCCTTTCTGTCTCTAACAAATTTCTTTGAAGTCTACTCTATCTGATATTAGTATTAAAAACAAACAAACTTGTTGCCGTCGAGTCATTTCCGGCTCATAGCAACCCTATAGGACAGAGTAGAACTGCCCCGTAGAGTTTCCAAGAAGCACCTGGTGGATTGGAACTGCCGACCTTTTGGTTAGCAGCTGTAGCACTTAACCACTACGCCACCAGGGTTTCTGATGTTAGTATAGCCGTTTATTAATATTGTTTTCTTTAATATAAAGTTTACATGATATATCTTTTACTGTTCTTTCACTTTCAACCTGCCTGTATCATTGTATTTGAAGTGAGTTTCCTTTGGACATCATGTAGTTGGGTCATGTTTTTTAATCCACTCTTCCAATATCTATCTCTGTACATCTATGTCTTTAATCCTCCTTGTAGTTGGTCCATTTTTTTTTTATTATTATTGTGGTAAAATATACACAATATAAGATTTTACCATTTTAACTATTTTTAAGTATACAGCTCAGTGGCATTAATCACACTCACAATGTTATGCAACCATCACCACTACTTGTTTCCAAAACTTCTCCATTACCCTAAATAGAAACTCTGTACCCATTAAACAATAACTCCCATTGCCCTCTTCCGCTAGCCCATGTAGCCATTAATCTACTTTCTGTCTCTATGTATTTGACTATTCTACATATTTCATATAAATGGGGCCTTACAATATTTGTTCTTTTGTGTCTGACTTATTTCACCTTGCATAATGTTTTCAAGGTTTAGCCATGTTGTAGCTTATATTACAACTTCATTTCTTTTTCTGGTGGAATAATGTTCCATTGCCAATCTCTTTTAATTGGTGTATTTAGATCATTTACGTTAAGGTCATTATTAATATAATTGGGCTTAAGTCTACTGTTTTATTTTTTGTTTCCTCTTTATTTTCTGTTTTTCACCTCTCTATTTTCTTCCTGCTTTACTGTGAGTTACTTGAATATATTTTAGAATTCCATATTGGTATATCTATAGTGTTTGTCCTCCATGCGTCTGTCAGTTTGTCATACTGTGGGGGCTTGTGTGTTGCTGTGATGGTAGAAGCTATGCCACCAGTATTCAAATGCCGGCAGGGTCACCCATGGTGGACAGGTTTCAGCTGAGCATCTAGACTAAGACAGACTAGGAAGAAGGACACGGCAGCCTACTTCTGAAAAGAATTAGCCATTGAAAACCTTAAGGATAGCTGTGGAACATTGCCTGATACAGTGCCAGAAGATGAGCCCCTCAGGTTGGAAGGCACTCAGAACACTACTGGGGAGGAGTGGCCTCCTCAAAGTAGAGTTGACCTTAATGATGTGCATGGAGTCAGGCTTTTGGGACCTTCATTTGCTGATGTGGCATGACTCAAAATGAGAAGAAATAGCTGCAAACGTCCATGAATAATCGGAACATGGAATGTACGAAGTATGAATCTGGGAAAATTGGAAATTGTAAAAAATGAAATGGAATACATAAACATCGATGTCCTAGGCATTAGTGAGCTGAAATGGACTGGTATTGGCCATTTTGAATCAGACAATTATATGGTATACTATGCTGGGAATCTTAGGCTAGGTTCTCTAGAGAAGCAAAACCAGCAAAATGTATAAATATATATAGAGAGAGATCTGTATCAAGGAAATCGCTCACACAGTTGTAGAGGCTGGAACATCCCAAGTCCGTGGTTCAGGATAGCGGCCTCTCTTGATTCACGTAGCTGCAGGGGCTGACGAGCTCAAGATCAGCAGGTCAGACAGCATGACTCTTGCTCACAGGCTGCGAAGATCAATGAATCCCAAGATCGGCAGGCAAGACCACAGGTAGGTTGCTAGCTCAAGTCCCAAGAACTAGAGGTCAGATGAACAGGAGCCAGCTGTAGGATCCAGAATGAGCAAAAGCACATGAGCCTTGCCAGAATGTCCACTTATATTTGATCCAGGCCACACACACAAGAAAAACGCTCTTTCAACTGATTGGCAACTCACAGCAGATTCCATCATGAAGGTGATCACATTATATCAACTCTCATCATGGAAGTGACAACATCATACAACTACCAAATCACTGAGAATCATGGCCCAGCCAAATTGTCACACAACCTTAACCATCATGATGAATGGCATTGCATTCATCGTCAGAAAGAACATTTCACTATCTATTCTGAAATACACTGCCGTCAGTGATAGCATAACATCCATATACCTACAAGGAAGACCAGTTAATACGACTGTTATTCAAACTTATGCACCAACCACTAAGGCCAAAGATGAAGAAGCTGAAGATTTTTACCACCTTCTGCACTCTGAAACTGATCGAGCATGAAATCAGGATGCAGTGATAATTACTGGTGACTGGAATGTGAAAGTTGGAAACAAAGAAGGATCGGTAGTTGGAAAATATGGCCTTGTCGATAGAAACAGTGCCAGAGATCTCAAGATAGAATTTAGCAATACCAACAACTTGTTCATTGCAAATACCTTTTTTTTTTTTTTTTTTTTACGACATAAACAGCAACTATACACGAGGACCTCACCGGATGGAATACAAAGGAATCAAATTCACTACATCTGTGGAAAGATAAAATGGAAAAATGCGATATCGTCAGTCAGAACTAGGCCAGGGACTGACTGCAGAACACACCATCAATTGCTCATATGCAAGTTCAAGCTGAAGCTGAAGAAAATGAGAATAAGTTCATAAGAGCCAAAGTATAACTTTGATTATATCCCACCTGAATTTAGAGACCATCTCAAGAATAGATTTGATGCATTGAACAGTAATGACTGAAGACCAGATGAGTTGTGGAACAACATCAAGGACATCAAACATGAAGAAAGCAAGAGGTCATTGAAAAGACAGGAAAGAATATCAAAGACCAAAATAGATGTCAGAAGAAACTCTGAAACTTGCTGTTGGACATTGAGTAGCTAAAGCAAATGGAAGAAATGATGAAGTAAAAAAGCTGAACATCAGGTTTCAAAGGGCAGCTCGAGAAGACCAAGTATTATAATGACATGTGCAGAGACTTGGAATTAGAAAACCAAAAGGGCAGAACATGCTCAGCATTTCTCAAGCTGAAAACTGAAGGAAAAATTCAAGCCTCGAGTTGCAATGTTGAAGAATTCTACAGGGAAAATATTAAACAACGCAGGAAGCATCAAAAGAAGATGGAAGGAATACATAGAGTCATACCAAAAAGAATTGGTCAACATTCAACCATTTCAGGAGGTACCATGTGATCAGGAACCAATGGTACTGTAGGAAGAGGTCCAAGCTACACTGAAGGCATTGGCGAAAAACAACGCTCCAGGAATTGACCGAATACCAATTCAGATGTTTCAACAAAAGCATGGAGTGCTGGCAGTGCTCACTCATCTATGCCAAGAAATTTGGAAGACAGCTACCTGACCAACCGACTAGAAGAGATCCATATTTATGCCTGTTCCAAAGAAAGATGATCCAGCTGCATGTGGAAATTATTGAACAATATCATTAATGTCTCATGCAAGTAAAATTTCGGTGAAAATCATTCAAAAGCGGCTGCAGCAGTATATCCACAGGGGACCGCCAGAAATTCAAGCCAGATTCAGGAAAGGATGTAGAACGAGGGATATCATTGCTGATGTCAGATGGATACTGGCCAGAAGCAGAGAATACCAGCAAGATGTTTGCCTGTGTTTTATTGACTATGCAAAAGAATTTGACTGTGTGGATCCTAACAAAATTATGGATAACATTGCAAAGAATGGTAGTTCCAGAACTCTTGTTACTCACGAGGAACCTGTACATAGATCAAGAGGCAGTTGTTCAAACATAACAAGGGGATATTGCGTGGTTTAAAGTCAGAAAACGTGTGTGTCAGGGTTATATCCTTTCACCATACTTATTCAATCTGTATGCTGTACAAATAATCCAAGGAACTGGACTACATGAAGCAGAATGCAGGATTGGAGGAAGACTCTTTTAACATCCTGTGTTATGCAGGCAACACAACCCTGCTTGTGAAAAGTGAAGAGGACTTGAAGCACTTATTGATGAAGATCAAAGACCATAGCTTTCAGTATGGACTACACCTCAGCATAAAGAAACAAAAATCCTCACAACTGGACCAATAGGCAACATCATGATAAACAGATAAAGTTGTCAAGTATTTCGTTTTACTTCAGTCCACAGTCAACGTCCATGGAAGCAGCAGTCAAGAAATCAAACAGCGAATTCCACTGGGCGAATCTGCTTCAAGAGACCTCTTTAAAGTGTTGAAAAGCAAAGGTGTCTAGGTGCGCCTGACCCAAGCCATGGTGTTTTCAGTTGCCTCATATGCATGTGAAAGCTAGACAATGAACAAAGAAGACTGAAGAAGAATTGACTCCTTTGAATTGTAGTATTGGTGAAGAATATCGAACATAGCATGGATTGCCAGAAGAACGAACATACCTGTCTTGGAAGAAGTACAGCCAGATGCTCCTTAGAAGCAAGGATGGTGAGACTACATCTAACATATCTGGACATGTTATCAGGAGGGACGGGCCCTGGAGAAGGACATCACGCTTGGTAAAGTAGAGGGTCATTGAAAAAGAGGAAGACCCTTAATGAGATGGATTGACATAGTGGCTGAAACAGTAGGCTCAAGCATAATAATGAATGTGAGGATGGCACAGGACTGAGCAGTGTCTGAGCAGTATGATTGCTGTGAGTTGGAACCGACTCAACAGCACCTCACAACAACATAGTGTTTGTGAATGTTTCTCTGTGTGTCGCTTTTTTAGTGATTACTCTCACTATTTCATTATATATTTATAACTTACTACAGTCTACTGGTATTAATATTTTACCAGTTCTAGTGAAGTGCAGAAACTTTACCCTCTCTTCTCATTTTCTTTGCCCTTCCCTGTTTAAAATATAATTGTCTTAAATATTTTCTCTACATGCATTTAGAACCACATCAGACAGGATCATAATTTTTGCCTCAACCATCAAACGTAATTTAGAAAACTCAAGAGAAGGAAAATGTATTTATCTATATTTTTACTCTTTCTGTCCTTTTTTCCTCCTGACATTCCAATATTCCTTCTTCCATCATTTCCTTTCTGTTTAGAGCACTTAGTCGTTCTTTTAGGGTTGGTCTACTGGCAATGAATTCTTTGTTCGTCTTCATCAAAAAATGTCTTGATTTCCATTTCATTCTTTTTTTTTTTTTTTACTTGAGATGAAAGTTTACAGAACAAACTAGCTTCTCATTAAACAGTACACATATTGTTTTATGACATTGGTTAACAACCCTATGACATGTCAGCGCTCTCCCTTCTTGACCTTAGGTTCCCTATTACCAGCTTTTCTGTCCCCTCCTACCTTCTAGTCCTTGCACCTGGGCTGGTGTGCCCCTTTAGTCTCGTTTTGTTTTATGGGCCTGTCTAATCTTTGGCTAACTTAAGAGTGACTTCATGACTGAGCTAAAAGAGTGTCCAGTGGCCATACTCTGGGGATTTTTCTAGTCTCTGTCAGGTCAGTAAGGCTGGTCTTTTTTGTGAGTTAGAATTTTGTTCTACATTTTTCTCCAGCTCTATCCAGGGCCCTCCATTGTGATCGCTATTAGAGCAGTCAGTGGTGGTAGCAGGGCACCATCTAGTTGTACTAGACTCAGTCTGGTGGAGGCTGTGGTAGTTGTGAACCATTAGTCGTTTGGACTAATCTTTCCCTTGTGTCTTTAGTTTTCTTCATTCTTCTTTGCTTCCACTGAGAACACTGGAGTATCTTAGGTGGCCACTCACATCCATTTCATTCTTGAAGGATATTTTCACCAGATATAGGATTCTAGGTTGATAGTTCTTTTCTTTCAGAACTTGAAATAGTTGTGCCGCTTTTTTCTGGACTTCCAAGTTTTCTGATGAGAAATCCTCTGTTATTCAGATCGTTTTTTCCCTACAGATAACATGTTGTTTCCCTCTCACTGCTTTCAAGATTTTTCCTTGTCTTTGGTTTTCGGAAATTTAACTATGGCGTGTCTTGATGTGGATTTCTTTGGGTTTATCCTGTATGTAAAGAAGCATAAAACACAGTCCTTGCCTTTTATCAAGTCTGATAGAATACCAGTACTTTTAGAAACACATATACAAAAGTACTTAGCTGTGAAAATCCTATGATAGAAAAACATTTTTCTTCCACCTCCCTTGACCCAGCTTCTTTCTTATATCTGCATTTCGCGGTCATTTAGCACTGTTCAAACATTCTTTTAAGTGCATAACTCAAATGAAAGTAAAAAAATTCCATAGGGCCAAGTCCAAAGAAGGAGCTGAAAACTAGAGTAACTTGAAGCATTTGCAAATACCAGAAAACTAGAGCTTTAGGTTTGAATAGCCTCATGGGAGTTAGAAGACAAAGCTCTTGGCACATTCAATTGGGACAGTTGAAACTGTTTCCCCACCACTGCCTACATATACAGAAAACCAGGATCATCAAAAAAGTATACTGCCATTGAAGGACTGGGCTAGAAAAAAAAATACTGCTCTGCAGTAACAGGGCTCTAACAAGGTAACTTATCTTTTAGCCTTTTTTTAAGTAAGAAAAATGACTCCCCTGAGAATTGTAATAACTACTTTGATTCAGAAAGGATTGTGTTTCAAATGTACATAACCTTCATTGTCTGAGAAACCTCAGAGTGTAAAATTAACTCAAACTGATCCAACTTTGATAGTGATTCAGCGTATCTGCAAAAAAGAAAAGCAAATTATTTTCAAAGAAATGCACCCTTAATATAAACCCTTCAGGATTCCCACATATGAATATCACATATGAGTAAGCAATCAACAGTTCCAAAACCAGAGGTGGGAATAAGCCATCATAAGCACAAGTCAGAAGAAAACAAAGAGAATTAACCCCTAAATCAGATGTTTAGTATAAAGTAACAATTAGAAAATGTTTAATGACATAAGAGGGAATGAAAATATGAACAAAGTACAATTTCGTTTTGAAAAATGAAAAGCCAGATTTGAAAAGAAATCAAAGAATTTCTGAAATTAAAAAATACAATCATTGAAGTTAAAAACTCAGTGGATTTAAGTGAAAAGTAGATTAGACATAGCTGAAGAGAGAATAAATTGGAAGATGGATCTAAAGAAACAAGCTAGAAAACATGATGAAGAAATAACGTGTCTAAATTGCATTTCCAAAGGAAGAGAATAGCAAAAATGGAGAAAGAAAAATGAGGGTATTCAGAGATAATAGGTGAGAAATTTCTAAAACTGATAACAACACATGGCTCCTCAGTTTCAAGAACAACAACAAATTCCAAGCAGGATAAATGAAATCTTTCTCAGATATGGCAGCTATGATAAGTTAGCTCACTCGGCATCATTCCAACTTTATTCAAGTGTGCCTTCTTGTACTGTGGTTGCTAGAAGGCTAAAAGCTATATTTCCCTTATTACCTTTGCAGGTAGGTTTCCCGGTAGCATTCAGAATCACGTGTATTCGTGTGAAGCTTGAATTTAGAACCAAATTAAGTCAGGAAGCGGAGTGGTAGTGTGTAAGGCATTCATTTACTACTGTTAATCTAGGATATGCATCATGGCTCTGGAGAGCCTATATCTTGCTCATTCAACATTTTTGTTGGTTTTGAAAGCATCTAATGCCCAATATTAAGTTATTTTCTACTTAAAATAGACCAATTTCTATCCTATGCAATTGAATCCTTATTGATACCACCAGATAAATATACTAAAATTACTGAAAACCAAAGACAAAGATCTTAGAAGCATCACATCCAGAGATAAAAGACATATTATCAACAAAGGAATAGCAGTTAGTCTCCAACAGACTTATCAAAAGCAACAATGGAACCCAAAACATAGTGGACTGTTGTCATCAGAATGTTAGGAGAAATTAACCATCAACTCAGAATTGTATACCCTTTTTAAGAATAAGAGTAAAATAAAGACATTTTGAGAGAAACAAAAATTGATAGAGTTTACCAATACCTCTTAAGACCTTCTAAAAGACATTCTTCAGGAAGAAGATTTGAAATGCAAAAAGTAATAGTGAAAGAGAAAAAATGGTAAACCCGTGGGAGTATTTGAACGAAATATGACTTATTTTAAAATAACATCAAATTTAAGAGATTTAAAAAGTAAAATGGAACTAAAATAGTGGACAAATATAAGATAGAAGAAGATAATAAAAGTTACATAGTTTCAAAAAAAAATCCTCAGTGATGCTATGGTTTCAAAGTCCTTGTTATCTGGAAAGAAGATGTATATATTGATTAATTTTAGATTTTAAGTGTGAATTTTCAGTAACCACTAAAAATAAAATTTCATTTCATAATAAATTTTAAAAACATGGCAAAGTAAATGGGATTTTAAAAATTGAATCCAAAAGAAGGCATGAGAAGGTGAAAAAAGGAAGCAGAGAAAATCAGGCCCAATACACAGCAGAAAATAGGGAGGTAGCAATAATTCAAAGCATGTCAGCAATCACAGTAAGTAGAAACAGACAAAAACCAAGCAGTTAAAAGACAAGACTGTCAAAATGGGGTGGGGGGAGGGGAAATCCAGCTTCATGGTATTCATAAGAAACATAGTTAAAACATAAATACATAGAAATTTTGAAAGAAAGGAATATAAAAATATATATACCACATAAATATTGACCATAAGAAAGTTGGATTAGCCATTTTAATAATAGAAAAAAGATGTTAAGGCATAAGGCATTATGTAAAATGAATGTGTTTGCTACATTATTAAGGAGAGATTTCTCTTTACCAGAGAGAAATGGTAATTCTAAAACTTTACTCAAAATTTTAAGCAGGAACTCTAAGAATTACAAAGAGAAATAGGTAAGTACTCTATTGTGCTGACTTATGTTAACACAGCTTACTTAGTAAATGTTAGATCACTCAAAGAATATTAATAAGGACATAGATATTTGAATAACACAATAAAAAATTGATTTAATGGGCGTTTGGACCATGCAGTCAGTCATTAGAAAATGCACAGCCTTTTCAGCATACATAAGATAATTATTAAATTAACCAGACTCTAAGCTTTATAAGAAGGCTCAACAAACTTTAAAGATTTGGTGTTACGCATATTATGTTCTCTGACCATAGTGCAATTAATTTAAACAAAACAAGACAAGCTTACTCAAAATGGCCCAAACAGTTTCAAACTTAAAAGCACAATTCTAAATACCTCACAAGTGAAAAAGAAAGAAATCATAATGGAAATTTTAAAATACTTAAAATGGAATCATAATGAAGATACTACAAAGTAGGATGTAGCTAAAATAGTTCTTTGAGGGAAATTTATAACCTTAGATGCTTTCTTTAGAAATAGGTAAGGAAATAAAAAAGCATCCAACTTCATGAATTAGAAAACATATCACTAGAATAAACCCAAACAGAAATGAAGAATGAAAACAATAAAAATAATGGCAGAAAGTAATGAAAGAAAAAATAAAGATCCAATATTGAAGATCAGCAAGTATCTAATTTTGCTACCTTCTTCACACCTGCTAAGACTAGGGCAAAGAGATTTATTTAAAAGCATAAACCCACAAAGAAAAGACTTAATCAGATTTAGAAGCTGAAAAGTAGATGGACTACTGCTAACTGATTAACTGATCCAAGACAGCCAAATCCGGAGATAGAGGAGGGGTCTAAAATAAGGAAGCTTGGTTAAAACCTGTTTAATAAACTGTTAGATCTGTAGATCCCTTCACCTATTCCATACCATTTGGGCAACTGCAAAAGTCTAGAGGTCTGTTTTTCAGAAAGAGTAAACAATGCCTAGACTTGAGTTTGCCAGGCACAACTGAAGATGTAAATTAGGGAAATTGTGTGGTGTTGAATCAAGAATAACCAGGTGCCATCAAATCAGTTCCGACTCTGGTAACCCCATGTATGTCAGAGGAGAACTTGCTTCATAGGGTTTTCAGTGGCTGATTTTTTGGAATTAGGTTGCCAGGCCTGCCTTCCAAGTGCCACTGGGTGGACTCGAATGGCCAACATTTGTTTAGTGGCCAAGTGCCTTAACCATTTGCACCACACAGGGACTCCATGAATCAGGAATTGTATGCTATCAAAAAGAAACAGAGAATCCACACACCAAAAAAAAAAAAAAAAGGATCTTAGAAATTAAAAAAATGAAAAAGTCAATTGAAAGAGTTAAAGAAGTCTGAGTATAGATCAAAAAAGAGAAAAATAGAAAGTACAAGAGCCTTAATAGGGATATTACTGGGCCAGAATAGAAGGACCAACACTGAAAGAAAAAAAAAAAAGGAGGGTGGACAGAAAAAATGGAATGGAGGAAGCCATCAGCAAGAAAACATCCAACAATTGAAGGACCTGAATTATTAGATTGAAAGAGCCTCTGGATGCTCAGCACAATGGATGGAAATAGACCCACGCCAAAATACAGCATCATGAAATTTCAGAATACTAGAACAAACAAGATTCCACAAGTCTTTTAAGTTGGGAGGCAGGTATACATACAAAGGTTCAGGAGTCAGAATGGCTTTATATTTAAAGCAAGAACTGGAAGCTAGAAGACAGTAGATCGATGCCTTAAATTTTCTAATGGAAAATTATTTCTAACCAAGAATTCTATACCCAGCCAAACTATCAATAAAATATGGTGACAAGAAGGCGGAGCCAAGATGGCGGACTAGGCAGACACTACCTTGGATCCCTCTTACAACAAAGACACGGAAAAACAAGTGAATCGATCACATACATAACAATCTACAAACCCTGAACAACAAACACAGATTTAGAGAAGGAGAACGAACTAATACAGGGAAGCAGCGATTGTTTCCAGAGCCTGGAGCCAGCGTACCAGTCAGGTACGGCACAAGCACAGAGAGCTGCTCCACCCCCCTGAACTAACCCCGGGAGGGGGACCAGCCGGTTCCACCGGCGGCATGGGACGCAGCCGGTAGGAGAAGTCCCCGGGAGGCAGTGACTGATCTTGGAGCAGAAAGAGCAGCATCCGAGCCGGGGAACCGTCCCGCAGGGATTTGGACTGGACGCAGGCAGCTTCATTAACATCTGAATAGCCTGAGCCAGAGGGAGAACTCTGATAGGGATCTGACTGCAGTTTTTTTTTAGCGGATTTTCTGGAAAAACTAGTTTCCCAGTGATGGCTCGGAGACAACAATCCATATCAAACCACTTAAAGAAGCAGACCGTGGCAGCTTCTCCAATCCCCCAAACAAAAGAATCAAAATCTTTCCCAAATGAAGATACAATCTTGGAATTATCAGATACAGAATATAAAAAACTAATTTACAGAATGCTTAATGATATCACAAATGAAATTAGGATGTCTGCAGAAAAATCCAAGGAACACACTGATAAAACTGTTGAAGAACTCAAAAAGATTATTCAAGAACATACTGGAAAAATTAATAAGTTGCAAGAATCCATAGAGAGACAACATGTAGAAATCCAAAAGATTAACAATAAAATAACAGAATTAGACAACACACTAGGAAGTCAGAGGAGCAGACTCGAGCAATTAGAATGCAGACTGGGACATCTGGAGGACCAGGGAATCAACACCAACATAGCTGAAAAAAAATCAGATAAAAGAATTAAAAAAAAATGAAGAAACCCTAAGAATTATGTGGGACTCTATCAAGAAGGATAACCTGCGGGTGATTGGAGTCCCAGAACAGGGAGGGGGGACAGAAAACACAGAGAAAATAGTTGAAGAACTCCTGACAGAAAACTTCCCTGACATCATGAAAGACGAAAGGATAGCTATCCAAGATGCTCATCGAACCCCATTTAAGATTGATCCAAAAAGAAAAACACCAAGACATATTATCATCAAACTCACCAAAACCAAAGATAAACAGAAAATTTTAAAAGCAGCCAGGGAGAAAAGAAAGGTTTCCTTCAAGGGAGAATCAATAAGAATAAGTTCAGACTACTCAGCAGAAACCATGCAGGCAAGAAGGGAATGGGACGACATATACAGAACACTGAAGGAGAAAAACTGCCAACCAAGGATCATATATCCAGCAAAACTCTCTCTGAAATATGAAGGCGAAATTAAGATATTTACAGACAAACACAAGTTTAGAGAATTTGCAAAAACCAAACCGAAGCTACAAGAAATACTAAAGGATATTGTTTGGTCAGAGAACCAATAATATCAGATATCAGCACAACACAAGGTCACAAAACAGATCGTCCTGATATCAACTCAAATAGGGAAATCACAAAAACAAACAAATTAAGATTAATTAAAAAAAAAAATACACATAACAGGGAATCATGGAAGTCAATAGGTAAAAGATCACAATAATCAAAAAGAGGGACTAAATACAGGAGGCATTGAACTGCCAGATGGAGAGTGATACAAGGCGATATAGAACAATACAAGTTAGGTTTTTACTTAGAAAAATAGGGGTAAATAATAAGGTAACCACAAAAAGGTATAACAACTCTATAACTCAAGATAAAAACCAAGAAAAACGTAACAACTCAACTAACATAAAGTCAAGCACTATGAAAATGAGGATCTCACAATTTACTAAGAAAAACACCTCAGCACAAAAAAGTATGTGGAAAAATGAAATTGTCAACAACACACATAAAAAGGCATCAAAATGACAGCACTAAAAACTTATTTATCTATAATTACCCTGAATGTAAATGGACTAAATGCACCAATAAAGAGACAGAGAGTCACAGACTGGATAAAGAAACACGATCCATCTATATGCTGCCTACAAGAGACACACCTTAGACTTAGAGACACAAACAAACTAAAACTCAAAGGATGGAAAAAAGTATATCAAGCAAACAATAAGCAAAAAAGAAGAGGAGTAGCAATATTAATTTCTGACAAAATAGACTTTAGACTTAAATCCACCACAAAGGATAAAGAAGGACACTATATAATGATAAAAGGGACAATTGATCAGGAAGACATAACCATATTAAATATTTACACACCCAATGACAGGGCTGCAAGATACATAAATCAAATTTTAACAGAATTGAAAAGCGAGATAGATACCTCCACAATTATAGTAGGAGACTTCAACACACCACTTTCGGAGAAGGACAGGACATCCAGTAAGAAGCTCAACAGAGACACGGAAGATCTAATTACAACAATCAACCAACTTGACCTCATTGACTTATACAGAACTCTCCACCCAAATGCTGCAAAATATACTTTTTTTTCTAGCGCACATGGAACATTCTCTAGAATAGACCACATATTAGGTCATAAAACAAACCTTTGCAGAGTCCAAAACATCGAAATATTACAAAGCATCTTCTCAGACCACAAGGCAATAAAACTAGAGATCAATAACAGAAAAACAAGGGAAAAGAAATCAAATACTTGGAAAATGAACAATACCCTCCTGAAAAAAGACTGGGTTATAGAAGACATCAAGGAGGGAATAAGGAAATTCTTAGAAAGCAACGAGAATGAAAATACTTCCTATCCAAACCTCTGGGACACAGCAAAAGCAGTGCTCAGAGGCCAATTTATATCAATAAATGCACACATACAAAAAGAAGAAAGAGCCAAAATCAGAGAACTGTCCCTACAACTTGAACAAATAGAAAGTGAGCAACAAAAGAATCCATCAGGCACCAGAAGAAAACAAATAATAAAAATTAGAGCTGAACTAAATGAATTAGAGAACAGAAAAACAATCGAAAGAATTAACAAAGCCAAAAGCTGGTTCTTTGAAAAAATTAACAAAATTGATAAACCATTGGCTAGACTGACTAAAGAAATACAGGAAAGGAAACAAATAACCCGAATAAGAAACGAGAAGGACCACATCACAACAGAACCAAATGAAATTAAAAGAATCATTTCAGATTATTATGAAAAATTGTACTCTAACAAATTTGAAAACCTAGAAGAAATGGATGAATTCCTGGAAAAACACTACTTACCTACACTAACACATTCAGAAGTAGAACAACTAAATAGACCCATAACAAAAAAAGAGATTGAAACGGTAATCAAAAAACTCCCAATAAAAAAAAGCCCTGGCCCGGACGGCTTCACTGCAGAGTTCTACCAAACTTTCAGAGAAGAGTTAACACCACTACTACTAAAGGTATTCCAAAGCATAGAAAATGACGGAATACTACCCAACTCATTCTATGAAGCCACCATCTCCCTGATACCAAAACCAGGTAAAGACATTACAAAAAAAGAAAATTATAGACCTATATCCCTCATGAACATTGACGCAAAAATCCTCAACAAAATTCTAGCCAATAGAATCCAACAACACATCAAAAAAATAATTCACCCTGATCAAGTGGGATTTATACCAGGTATGCAAGGCTGGTTTAATATCAGAAGAACCATTAATGTAATCCATCACATAAATAAAACAAAAGACAAAAACCACATGATCTTATGAATTGATGCAGAAAAGGCATTTGACAAAGTCCAACACCCATTCATGATAAAAACTCTTACCAAAATAGGAATTGAAGGAAAATTCCTCAACATAATAAAGGGCATCTATGCAAAGCCAACAGCCAATATCACTCTAAATGGAGAGAACCTGAAAGCATTTCCCTTGAGAACGGGAACCAGACAAGGATGCGCTTTATCACCGCTCTTATTCAACACCGTGTTGGAAGTCTTAGCCAGGGCAATTAGGCTAGACAAAGAAATAAAAGGTATCCGGATTGGCAAGGAAGAAGTAAAGTTATCACTATTTGCAGATGACATGATTATATACACAGAAAACCCTAAGGGATCCTCCAGAAAACTACTGAAACTAATAGAAGAGTTTGGCAGAGTCTCAGGTTATAAAATAAACATACAAAAATCACTTGGATTCCTCTACATCAACAAAAAGAACACCGAAGAGGAAATAAACCAAATCAATACCATTCACAGTAGCCCCCAAGAAGATAAAATACTTAGGAATAAATCTTACCAAGGATGTAAAAGACCTATACAAAGAAAACTACAAAGCTCTACTACAAGAAATTCAAAAGGACATACTTAAGTGGAAAAACATACCTTGCTCATGGATAGGAAGACTTAACATAGTAAAAATGTCTATTCTACCAAAAGCCATCTATACATTTAACGCACTTCCGATCCAAATTCCAATGTCATATTTTAAGGGGATAGAGAAACAAATCACCAATTTCATATGGAAGGGAAAGAAGCCCCGGATAAGCAAAGCACTACTGAAAAAGAAGAAGAAAGTGGGAGGCCTCACCTTACCTGACTTCAGAACCTATTATACAGCCGCAGTAGTCAAAACAGCCTGGTATTGGTACAACAGACACATAGACCAATGGAACAGAATTGAGAACCCAGACATAGATCCATCCACGTATGAGCAGCTGATATTTGACAAAGGACCAGTGTCAATTAACTGGGGAAAAGATAGCCTTTTTAACAAATGGTGCTGGCATAACTGGATATCCATTTGCAAAAAAATGAAACAGGACCCATACCTCACACCATGCACAAAAACTAACTCCAAGTGGATCAAAGACCTAAACATAAAGACTAAAACGATAAAAATCATGGAAGAAAAAATTGGGACAACCCTAGGAGCCCTAATACAAGGCATAAACAGAATACAAAACATTACCAAAAATGATGAAGAGAAACCCGATAACTGGGAGCTCCTAAAAATCAAACACCTATGCTCATCTAAAGACTTCACCAAAAGAGTAAAAAGACCACCTACAGATTGGGAAAGAATTTTCAGCTATGACATCTCCGACCAGCGCCTGATCTCTAAAATCTACATGATTCTGTCAAAACTCAACCACAAAGAGACAAACAACCCAATCAAGAAGTAGGCAAAGGATATGAACACACATTTCTCTAAAGAAGATATTCAGGCAGCCAACAGATACATGAGAAAATGCTCTCGATCATTAGCCATTAGAGAAATGCAAATTAAAACTACGATGAGATTCCATCTCACACCAGCAAGGCTGGCATTAATCCAAAAAACACAAAATAATAAATGTTGGAGAGGCTGCGGAGAGATTGGAACTCTCATACACTGCTGGTGGGAATGTAAAATGGTACAACCACTTTGGAAATCTATCTGGCGTTATCTTAAACAGTTAGAAATAGAACTACCATACAACGCAGAAATCCCACTCCTAGGAATATACCCTAGAGATACAAGAGCCTTCATACAAACAGATATATGCACACCCATGTAAGCAACCAAGGTGTCCATCAACGGATGAATGGGTAAATAAATTGTGGTATATTCACACAATGGAATACTACGCATCGATAAAGAACAGTGACGAATCTCTGAAACATTTCATAACTTGGAGGAACCTGGAAGGCATTATGCTGAGCGAAATTTCTCAGATGCAAAAGGACAAATATTGTATAAGACCACTATTATAAGATCTTGAGAAATAGTATAAACTGAGAAGAACACATACTTTTGTTTTTCTGAGGGGGGGAGGGAGGGAGGGTGGGAGAGGGTTTTTTACTGATTAATTAGTAGATAAGAACTGCTTTAGGTGAAGGGAAAGACAACACTCAATACATGGAAGGTCAGCTCAATTGGACTGGACCAAAAGCAAAGAAGTTTCCGGGATAAAATGAATGCTTCAAAGGTCAGCGGAGCAAGCGCGGGGGTCTGGGGAACATGGTTTGCGGGGACTTCTAAGTCAATTGGCAAAATAATTCTATTATGAAATCATTCTGCATCCCACTTTGAAATGTGGCGTCTGGGGTCTTAAATGCTAACAAGCAGCCATCTAAGATGCAGCAATTGGTCTCAACCCACCTGGAGCAAAGGAAAATGAAGAACACCAAGCCCACACGGCAACTAAGAGCCCAAGAGACAAAAAGGGCCACATGAACCAGAGACCTACATCATCTTGAGACCAGAAGAACTAGTTGGTGCCCAGCCACAATCGATGACTGCCCTGACAGGGAGCACAGCAGAGGACCCCTGAGGGAGCAGGAGATCAGTGGGATGCAGACCCCAAATTCTCATAAAAAGACCAAACTTAATGGTCTGACTGAGACTGGAGGAATCCCGGCGGCCATGCTCTCCCGACCTTCTGTTGACACAGGACAGGAACCATCCCCGAAGACAACTCATCAGAAATGAAAGGGACTGGTCAGCGGGTGTGAGAGAGACGCTGATGAAGAGTGAGCTAATTATATCAGGTGGACACTTGAGATTGTGTTGGCAACTCTTGTCTGGAGGGGGGATGGGAGGATAGAGAGAGAGGGAAGCTGGCAAAATTGTCAAGAAAGGAGAGACTGAAAGGGCTGACTCAAGAGGGGGAGAGCAAGTGGGAGTAGGGAGTGAGATGTATGTAAACTTATATGTGACAGACTGATTGGATTTGTAAACGTTCACTTGAAGCTTAATAAAAGTTATTAAAAAAAATATGGTGACTAAACACATTTTCATACATTCAAGTACTGAATAAAATTTGTATCCCATAAACTATTACTCAGGAACCTACTGGAGAATGTGTTTACACCAAAGTGAGAGAATTAACCAAAAAGGAAGAAGACATGAGATATAAGACATAGGAGGTACAACACAGGAGAAAGGTAAAAGCAGTTCCCAAGGTGAAGGTGATGGGAAGGGATTTTCCCAGATTATAGCCATACACTAGACAGGCAACCATTCCAGAAAGTAACAGGGTGACTCCACACACAGATATGTTGAGGGCCTTCTGCATTATACATCTTGCACTTGATAATATAAGGTAGCTCTGTTCCCAGAATCTTTATCTGTACTTAGCTTTCATGGACCATATGCTGATGAAGTTCTTACTCTCTCCTCCGTGCCCTGCTATCTGGATAACCAAAGACATTCATTCACCCCACAGAAGAATTTTGCTTTGAACTACTTCTGAGAGCAGAAGATTGGCATGGTAAGTAAGCTTAGAAGCAGAAAATAGAGAGCATCCTGCTTCCATGATCGTATTCCTGACAAATTTCAGCACCTGGCCCACTCTGCAACCCTGCCAGCTGCCTTCACTATGTTGAGCTCTGTGTATCCTGGGACTCATTCTTGCCTTCACCCACTATTGTTCCAAAATGATGATATGATAAACTCTCCGAAAAGCTGAAGCCAGACTATAACTCTCTTAAACTCATCTGCTCTTGAGAATTTTATCAAACAATGGCAATAATGCCCTTTTCATACACAGCCAAGTTTGTACTTGCCTATGATTTTTAAATAAATCACCTTTTGCATTCACTTAAATCCAAATGTAGCTTAAATAACAAAATATTTAGGGGGAAATATATTATTGTGGTTGAACACATTTTTTAAAAAAAGGGAAACCATATAATACTAATAGATTTAGAGAAAGTATTCTGTAAAATTCAACACCTATTTATGTTTTTTTTTTTTTTAAAAAAAGACAAAAACCTTTACTGACTAATTATAGGAGGGAACTGAACTCTATAGCACATAACATACTTAATCATGAAATGTTAAAAAATTTTTTTTCTCCCTTTAAAATCAAGAATAAAACAAGGATACATAATTATCACCACTTCTATTCAACGGAAACTGGTAGAAATCCTATCCAATGTGTATTTGCAGATGACATGATTATGTATAGAAAATATCAAAAGATATGTACAAAATAAACAAAAAAACCCTACCAAAAGTAGTAAGTGAATTTAGCAACATCACATCAATATTCAAAAATCAATTGTATTATTAAAAAAAAAAAAAAGACTGCTCTGACAGACTGGAGAAACCCCAAGAATATGGCCCCTGGACCCCCTTATAGCTCAGTAATGAAGTCACTCCTCAGGTTCACCCTTCAGCCACAGATTAGACAGGCCCATAAAACAAAACGAGACTAGAGGAGCACACCAACCCAGGGGCAAGGATAAGAAGGCAGGAGGGGACAGGAAAGCTGGTAATGGGGAACCCAAGGTTGAGAAGGGGAGAATGTTTATGTGTCATGGGATTGGCAACAAGTGTCACAAAACAATATGTGTATTAATGAGAAACTAGTTTGCTCTGTAAACCTTTATCTAAAGTACAATTAAAAATTTTTTGATACTAAAAAAAATGTATTTTTATATACTAGCAGCAAACAATTGTAAGATGAAAATTTTTTAAATACCATTTACAATAGCATTTAAAAAATCACATGCTTAGAAATTCAATTTAGCAAATATGTACAAGACTTGCACACTGAAAACTACAAAACATTTCTGAGAGAAATTAAAGACCTAAATTAATGGAGAGATATACCATTTTCATGGTTTGGAAAATTCATTATTTAGATGTGAATTCTCCTAAATTGATCTATAGATTCAATGCAATCCCAGTAAAAATTTCTGCAGGGTTTTTGGTAAAAATTGAGAAACAGATTCTGAAGTTTGTATGAGAATGCAAAGGATCTAGAATAGCCAAAACAGCTTTGAAAAAAATAATAATAATAAAGTTGGAGGACTTAACACTAATTGATTTACTCTATGCTGCAGTAATCAAGACCACGTGGTATTTGTTGGTAAGGATGAAATTAGATCAGTAGAACAGAGTAGATTATCCAGAAATAGGCCCACACGTGTATACTTACTTGACTTTTAACAAACATGCCAAAGTAGTTCAATGAGAAAGAGTAATCTTGTCAACAAATTGTGCTGGAACAACTGGATATTCTTATGGGAAAAAAGGAACCTCAACCTTTACCTCACCCCATTCCAAAAACTTACCAAAAGTGGATTATATCCCTAAATGTAAAAGCTTAAAATTATAAAACTTGTAGAAGAAAATGTAAATCTTCACAACCTTTGGTTAGGCACAGATTTATTAGGGTACAAAAAGCACAAACTGTAAAAGAAAAATTAATAAACTGAACATCAAAAATAAACACTTGCTCTTCAAAAGACACAGTTAAGAAAATGAAAGGCGAGTCACAGACTTGGAGAAAATATATATCCAACAAAGGACTTACATCTAGAATATATAAATAACTTACAATTCAATAATAAGAAGGCAAACAACACATTAAAAAAAAATAGGCAAAAGATTCAATAAACCCTTCATCAGAGAAGATGTGGATGGCAAGTAAGCACATGGAAGGATGGTCAGCAACATCAGTCATTAGAAAAATGAAATACCACTACACACGTACTCAAACAAGAAACTCACTGCCGTCGAGCTGATTCCGGCTCATAGCGACCCTATAGGACAGAGTAGAACTGCCCAATAGAGTTTCCAAGGAGCACCTGGCAGATTTGAACTGCCGACCTCTTGGTTAGCAGCCGTAGCACTTAACCACTATGCTACCAGGGTTTCCGCACACCTACTAAGCAGCTAAAAGGAAAAAGACTAACCATACTAAGTGTTGATGAGAATGTGGAACAGTTGGAGCACTCACACACTGCTAGGAGGAATTTAAAATGGTATCATCACCTAGGAAAACAGTTTGGCAATATCTCAAGTTAAACATTCACTGGCTGTACAACCTAGCCATTCCTCTCCTGTTTACCATACGAAGACTTATTTATGATTTTTCATAGCTGCTTTATTTGTAATAGTCAAAAACCGGAAACAACACAAATATGTACCTGCAGGTGGACAGATAAATTGTAGTATATCCATACAATGAAATGTTGCTCAGCAATAAAATAAATGAACCATTGATGCATGTAACAACATGGATGAATCTCAAAATAATTATGCTGAGTGAAAGAAGCCTACAATAAAAAATATATTTATAAAACATTCTAAGAAATGCAAATTAAGGTATAGCGACAGAAAGCAGACCAGACCAGTGGCTGCAGGGAAGGAGTAGGTGGGTAGGAGCAATGAAGGATGGATTACAAAGGGACGCAGAAACTTGTGGACGGTAATAGATGTAGTGGTGGTTTTATGTCGTTATCAAATTGTGTACTTTAAATATGTGCAATTTAAGGTAAGTCACTTATACTTCATTAAAGTTGTAAAAAATATATAAAAAACTAAGCTGTTGTTATTATTTTGGGTAACTCACCAACCTTCAGTTTCTGCATATGTGAAATAAAAAGAATGTACCTACCTCACAGAGTTTATTTAAAGATTACATGTATGTATGAATTGTTTTTCTACTCAGCCTGGCACAGAGCAAGTGACTCAATTAGCAGTAATTCTGTTCCACCATGCCCTGCCTGTTCTGTGGAAATGAAGACATTATTGGACACTTGGAGATTACCTTCCTGACACATTTGGCAAAGTCTTGGTGGCTGATTCTCTCTCAGTACCTTTTAACAACTAAATAAATATTGTAGGCAAATGTTAGAGGATTGAATAGCTAGGTTTGCTTTTAATACTAATGAAAACCTTTCCTTCTTGGGAGAGCAGTGACTAAATTTAAGCTGTGCTCATGACATGAATTGATACAATTTCATTTTGCTTTTCCCTTTTTCCCCCACAGGGTTTATCCATGGCTTAGAGGACTGGGTTATACATCCTTGGGTGTGTTTTTATTGGGATTCTTATTATGGAACATAGATAACATCTTTTGCGATTCACTGAGGTAAGGTACAGTTTTATTCCTTGAGAAATATTTTAGAAGCATTCTATTACTCAGAGAGTTTCATAGGCGTATAGAGTTACCGGTGCCTTGATATTAATTTTTACCATTGTTGAAATGTATAAGATATGTATAGTAAATAAAGTTAAATTCAAGTAATACCTATTTAAATTACCTAAAAATTGGACGTAGAATATTTCATAACATCTGTAGGGTTTTTATTTTCTTTCAGCTCATCACAGAATTATACAATCAAATATGGACTAGGTCTTTGAAACCTGACTAATCTGCTTTATTGAATAAATAAAAATCATTTGTAATGAGCAAATGAAATATATATATATAAATTTGCATTTTAATATGCTTCATGTTTTTGCTAAGAAAGATAAATGTTCCTTTTACCATCTTATCAGCAATTACGTATTGACAGGAGTTTGAATCCTAGACTTAGGCCTCTGGACACTAGTCTGCCACTAAGTCACTTTTCTAGGCCTCAATTTCCATAAAGTGAATGTATTAAACAGGTTAATCTAATGATCTTTCCAACTCAAAACCCTGTGACCTAGCAGTTTTGTGTAAATACAGAGGACGGAGGAACATATTAAACAATACCACAGAGAGGCAATCAAAATTCAGACTATAGGAAATCTACAGCATGAATGACCTGTTTTCTTCAACAACTAAATTGCAGAGGGTAGGAGGAGAGAGAGGAGGAACATACAAATTAAAAAAGACTTATGTATATTGACCAAATGCAACGTGTTGACCTTTTTTTGGATCTTGATTCAAAACAACTGTAAGAAAAAGAAAAAATCTATGAGACAATTGAAACGTTGGTCAGTGCCTAGACACTTGATGATATTAAGGGATTATTGTTCATCTTTTTAGGTATGAAAATGGTATTCTGGTTATGTTTTAAAGAGGTTTTCATCTTTAGAGATACATACTAAAATATTTAGATATAAAATGATACATTATCTGGGATTTGCTTCAAAATAATTCAATTTAGAAGAGCAGCCTATAGAAAAAACAAGATTGGTCATGAGATGATAACTTCGAATAAACATTGAGTTTTATTATATCCTTTTCTCTACTTTTATATATGTTTGAAGTTTTTCTATAATAAAATGTTTAAAATGAAATTTTTAAAAACGTCTGTAACTACTTATGGAAACGCTAGTGACATAGTGGTTAAGCACTACAGCTGCTAACCAAAAGGTTGGCAGTTCAAATCCACCAGGTGCTTATTGGAAACTCTGTGGGGGAGTTCTACTCTGTCCTATAGGGTTGCTATGAGTCTAATTGACTCGACGGCAAAGGGGTTTTTTTTGGTTTATAACTACTAAATAACTTATATAATTTGGGGAGATAAGTAATTCTCAAATTTTAGTAGTCCTATTTTTTAAAAAGTAAACTGTAGCCCTATTAAAAATGTGATATCTAAGTACGCTATTGACATCCTTGAAAAACAGAAATATTCTGATTTAGATGCAGACTTTCATATTGAAATATTTACAGATGCAATAAATATCTAGAATTTGCTTGAAAATAATATGAGAGGGGAAAGTGGATGAGGGTATAGATGACACAAGATTGGCCGTAAGTTGATAATTGTTGAAGCCGGGTAATGGGTACATTATTATTTTGTCTGTTTTTGCACAGAAAAAAAGGTTGGCAGTTCAAATCCACCAGCTGCTCCTTGGAAACACTTTGGGGCAGTTCTGCTCTTTCCTATAGGGTCGCTATGAGTCGGTATCGACTCGATAGCAATGGGTTTTTGGTTTTTCTTTTTGCACATTTGAAATTCCCCATAACAAAAAGTTAAGTAAATGTAGACAAATAATACAGCTGACTTAGAAAACTAAGATCTGAGGAAGGTTTTGCACTGGGTGTCATCATCCCCTGGGTGAGAACCACTAATCAGTCTAGCCTAAGAAACAAAGTAGGCTCTTAGAGATGGTAATTGTCCTCGAAATACCCTGGGAATATCTAGAAAAATATTTGGTGTTTCACATTCTTTTTTTTTTCTTCTCTAATAAGAATATTAATATGCTGTACACTTAACCTGAAGATCTAGCGTTTGAGACTCAGCTATGCCACTAGCAAGTGACTTGGGCAAGTCAGTTAATCTCTCTGGATTTTAGGTTCCTTATCTTAAGTGCTATGGCTGCTAACCAAAAGGTTGGCAGTTCAAATCCACCAGGCATTCCTTAGTAACTCTATGGGGCCCTTCTACTCTGACATGTAGGGTCATTATGAGTCAGAATCAACTCGACGGCAATGGCTTTGGTTTTTGGGTTTTTTTTTTTTTTTTTTTTGATCTGTAAAGCAGAAACCCTGGTGGTATAGGGATAAAGAGCTATGGCTGCAAACAAAAGGTCAGCAGTTCAAATCCACCAGGCGTTCCTTGGAAACCCTATGGGGGCAGTTCTACTCTGTTCCATAGGGTCACCGTGAGTCAGAATCGACTCGGTGGAGCGTTTTGTTTTGTTTTTTTTATCTGTAAAGCAGTGTTGATAATAGCCTTCTCAAAGAATTACTGACTATGAAGTGAAATAATAGGTACAAAAAGACTTTATAGACTGTATGGTGCTGTACTAAGGTGATGGTTATATGTAGGGCATGAGAGGCATGTATCTAGAAAAAAGAGTTTCATAGATTAGTACATTACCTAGAAAACATTAAGATAAACTATTTTCTTTATGGAATGACTTTTCAAAGCCTTTAATATGTTAGTACACATTATAAATCTCAAAGAGGGCAATAAACTATGTATTTTTCTCATATTTATTTTATCACAGAGTCCATTCTTCATGGAACATCTGCTAAGAATACTAGCAGAATGCACTTTGGAAAACAATACAGCAGACTGTAATTTTCTTAAGTAGACTTAAGGAAATTAATTAATCGCCATATTTGAGAATGACAGGCTTTTCAAAATGCTCCAAAACTGTCAGCATCAGTTGTTATATATGTAAAAAATTTAACATAGCATTTTGTTTTCTTTTTTCCTCTCCACACAGAAACTTTCGAAAGAAGATGCCACCCATCATAGGTGTTACCACACAGTTTCATGCATGGTGGCATATTTTAACTGGCCTTGGCTCTTATCTTCACATCCTTTTCAGGTAGGAAATGGAGACTTTTTAGCTTATAGTATTCATGGGTTCTGCTTTGCTCTTCAAATGGGATGGTATAAGAAATGATGAAGTAAAAGAGCTTAACAAAAGAGCTCAATGGACAGGTCAAGAAGACAAGATAAAATATTATAATGAAATGTACAGAAACCCAGATTAGAAATCCAAAAGGGCAGACCATGATCGGCATTTCTCAAGCTGCAAGAACTGAAGAGAAAATTCAAGCCTCAAGGATTCTGTGGGTAAAAAATTGAATTACACAGGAAGCATCAAAGAAGGTGGAAGGATAACTTTTGGTCTACTAGTACAGAGCAAAAGAGAAAGAAGGAAACCAAAGACTCAAAAGAAGAAACTAGTCTACATGAACCATGGCCTCATCTACCCTGAGAACAGAAGAACTAGATAGTGCCCAGCTACCACTACCAGTCATTCTAATCGGGGCCACGTAGATGGACCCTGATAGAATGGGAGAAAAAATGTGGAACAGAACCTCAGATTCTGGGGGGGGAAAAAGGAAATGCCTACTGGTCTGGTTGAGATTAGAGGATTCCCCAAGACTACTGCCCTGAGATACTCTTCAAATCTTGAAGCGAAATTAACCTCTGAGGTCATCTGGTAGTTAAATAACAAATTGGCTCAAAAAATATCACCCATAAATACTGTACTGCTTTAAAAAATCACCTATATGAGACCAAACGGTCAACAGTCACTTTAAAACAAAGATGAGAATGTTAGGGGGCAGGGAAACTAGATTAGTGGAAATGAAACAACCGGAATGGAAATGATAAGAATGTTCATGCATTGTGAAGAACGTAACCAATATTACTGAACAATTTGTGTAGAAATTGTTGAATGTGAAACTAAACTGCTGTGTAAACGTCACCAAAAATACGATAAAATATTTTTTAAAAAATAATAAAGAAGTTGGAAAGAATATATAGAGTCACTGTACAAAAAAGTGTTAGCATTCAGCCATTTCAGGAGGTAGCATATGATTAACAACGACTGGTATCGAAGGAAGACGTTCAAGCTGCACTGAAGGCATTGGCAAAAAACAAGTTTCCAGGAATTGACGGAATACCCTTTGAGGTGCTTCAGCAAATAGATACAGTGCTGAAAGTGCTTACTCATCTGTGTCAAGAAATTTGGGAGACAGCTACCTGGCCAGCCAACTGGAAGAGGTTTATATTCGTGCCCATATCAAAGAAAGGTGATCAAATAGAATGTAGAAATTATCTAACAATATCATTAATATCACATGCTAATAAAATTTTGCTGAAGATATTTCAAAAACAGCTGTAGCCATACATAGACAAGAGACTGGCAGAAGTTCAAGCAGGATTCGGAGGAGGATATGGAGCGAGGGATATCATTGCTGATGTCAGATAGATCTTGGCCAAGAGCAGAAAATAACAGAAAGATAATTGCCTGTGTTTTATTGCCTATATAAAGGCATTAAAATATGTGGAAGAATGGGAATTCCAGAACACTTAATCATGCTCATGCAGAGCCTGGACACAGATCAATAGCCAGTGGTTCAAACAGAACAAGGGGATACTGTGTGGTTCAAAATTGGAAAAGGTGTGTGGCAGGGTTGTATCCATTAACCTTACTTACTCAGTCTGTATCCTGAACACGTAATCTGAGAAGCTGAACTATATGAAGAAAAGGGCATGAGGACTGGAGGAAGATTCATCAGGAGCCTGCAATATGCAGATGACAAAACCTTGCTTGCTTAAAATGAAGATGACTTGAAACACTGGCAAAAGTCAAAGACCACAGTCTTCAGTATGGATTACACCTGGTCTTGAAGAAAATAAAAACCTCACAATTGGACCGATAAACAACATCATGATAAATGGAGAAGAAATTGAAATTATCAACAGTTCTGTTCCACTTGGGTCAACAGTCAGCTTTCTTGGAAGCAGCAGCCAAGAAATCAAACGATGCATTGCACTGGGCAGATCTGCTTTAAATGCTGTCTTTTAAATTTTAAAAAGCAAAGGTGATACTTCAACCAGGAGGAGCCTGACCCCACCCATGATCTTTTCATTCACATCATGTGCATGCGAAAACTGCACAATGAAAAGGAAGACAAAAGAAGAATTGATGTGTTCAAATTGTGGTGCTGGCAAAGAATATTGAATATACTGTGGACTGCCAAAAGAATGAACTAATCAGTCTTAGAAGAAATACAACCAGAACATTCCTTAGAAGCAAGGAATTCACTTACTTTGCACACATCAGGAAAGACCAATTGCTAGAAAAGGACATCATGTTTGGTAAAATAGAGGGCCAACAAAAAAGAGGGAAACCCTCAATGAGCTGGTTTGACACCATAGCCGCAACAAGGGACTCAGACATACCAACGATCATGAAGGTGGTGCAGGACTGGGCAGTATTTCATTCTGTTATACATAGGGTCACCATGAGTCATAGTCAGCTCAACCTCAACTAACAGCAACAAATTTAAAAAGTTAGAGACAGGATCAGGTACTTTGATCCAACTTTGCCTCTGCCACTCTGTGACCTTAAGTAAGTTCCTTCTCTTCTATGAAGGTTGGTTTTCTCATCAGTAAAGTGAAGCCATTGCACCAATTGACCTCTCACACATGATCTACATTCTAAGTCGATCGCTGATCTCATCTTTTAGTGCAAGTAGGGTATAAACATTTCCAGTTTCTTATAGATCAGGATATCTTTGTTTTAGAGTACAGTTGGAAAAGGTGGGGACGGGCCATGCAGCCAGATCACCTGCATAAGGGACTGGGAAGGCACGAGTACCTGAAATCCCCAGCGTCATCTTTCTCCTCCCCTGAAATAAGTCAGCTGCCACTTCTCTTACCCTGCTCCCCTAATGAAAAGTCTGTTGAAGGGTGGCTGTTTACAGCAAAAATGAAATCCAAGCTCTCTCTGATCACCCTATCCAAATAATACTACCATATCACTGTCTCTCCTCTCACCATACTTTTTCTTCAAATAATTTATAGCCAGTTAAGTATTTATCTACTTCCCTCAGCTAAAATACAAGTTCCTTGAGAGCAAGGACTTTATCTTATTCACTGCTACCCCCCCAAATACTTAGAATTATGCCTGGCACATAGTAAACATTCAGTATATATTGTTAAATGATTTAATGAATGTGTACATATTGTCTCTTTTGCAGTGGATTAGGCATGTTTAATCTCAAAATTTTCTCTGTTTTCTTCCCAAGAATTGAGAGAGAGCTAAAATATTTGTAGAAAGGGGCAGAAAGTTTTCCTGTAGACCAGTGTGAAAATTTATGAAAGTGAAATTTTTAGAACACCTTCCCAAGAGAACATTGCATCTCACCTGCCTGGAGATTGACTTATCCAGATCACCTGAATCATCTCAAATTTAGCTACCTTAGAACTACATAAAAAGAGCTTCTGGAGTCCTAGCCAGGGCAATTAGGCTAGACAAAGAAATAAAGGGCATCCGGATTGGCAAGGAGGAAGTAAAATTATCTCTATTTGCAGATGACATGATCTTATACACAGAAAACCCTAAGGAATCCTCCAGAAAACTACTGAAACTAATAGAAGAGTTTGGCAGAGTCTCAGGTTATAAGATAAACATACAAAAATCACTTGGATTCCTCTACATCAACAAAAAGAACATCGAAGAGGAAATAAACCAAATCAATACCATTCACAGTAGCCCCCAAGAAGATAAAATACTTAGGAATAAATCTTACCAAGGATGTAAAAGACCTATACAAAGAAAACTACAAAGCTCTACTACAAGAAATTAAAAAGGACATACTTAAATGGAAAAACGTACCTTGCTCATGGATAGGAAGACTTAACATAGTAAAAATGTCTATTCTACTAAAAGCCATCTATACATACAATGCATTTCCGATCCAAATTCCAATGTCATATTTTAAGGTAATAGAGAAACAAATCACCGACTTCATATGGAAGGGAAAGAAACCTCGGATAAACAAAGCATTACTGAAAAAGAAGAAGAAAGTGGGAGGCCTCACTCTACCTGATTTCAGAACCTATTATACAGCCACAGTAGTCAAAACAGCCTGGTACTGGTACAACAACAGGCACATAGACCAATGGAACAGAATTGAGAACCCAGATATAAATCCATCCACATATGAGCAGCTGATATTTGACAAAGGCCCAGTGTCAGTTCATTGGGGAAAAGATAGTCTTTTTAACAAATGGTGCTGGCATAATTGGATATCCATTTGCAAAAAAATGAAACAGGACCCATACCTCACACCAAGCACAAAAACTAACTCCAAGTGGATCAAAGACCTAAACATAAAGACTAAAACGATAAAGATCATGGAAGAAAAAATAGGGACAACGTTCGGAGCCCTAATACAAGGCATAAACAGAATACAAAACATTACCAAAAATGACGAAGAGAAACCAGATAACTGGGAGCTCCTAAAAATCGAACACCTATGCTCATCTAAAGACTTCACCAAAAGAGTAAAAAGACCACCTACAGACTGGGAAAGAATTTTCAGCTATGACATCTCCGACCAGCGCCTGATCTCTAAAATCTACATGAGTCTGTCAAAACTCAACCACAAAAAGACAAACAACCCAATCAAGAAGTGGGCAAAGGATATGAACACACACTTCACTAAAGAAGATATTCAGGCAGCTAACAGATACATGAGAAAATGCTCTCGGTCATTAACCATTAGAGAAATGCAACTCAAAACTACGATGAGATTCCATCTCACTCCAACAAGGCTGGCATTAATCCAAAAAACACAAAATAATAAATGTTGGAGAGGCTGCGGAGAGATTGGAACTCTTATACACTGCTGGTGGGAATGTAAAATGGTACAACCACTTTGGAAATCTATCTGGCATTATCTTAAACGGTTAGAAATAGAACTACCATACAACCCAGAAATCCCACTCCTTGGAATATACCTTAGAGAAACAAGAGCCTTCACACAAACAGATATATGCACACCCATGTTTACTGCAGCTCTGTTTACAATAGCAAAAAGCTGGAAGCAACCAAGGTGTCCATCAACGGATGAATGGGTAAATAAATTGTGGTATATTCACACAATGGAATACTACGCATCGATAAAGAACAGTGACGAATCTGTGAAACATTTCATAACATGGAGGAACCTGGAAGGCATTATGCTGAGCAAAATCAGAGGCAAAAGGACAAATATTGTGTAAGACCACTATTATAAGATCTTGAGAAATAGTATAAACTGAGAAGAACACATACTTTTGTGGTTACGAGGGGGGGAGGGAGAGGGTTTTTTACTGATTAATTAGTAGATAAGAACTGCTTTAGGTGAAGGGAAGGACAACACTCAATACATGGAAGATCAGCTCAATTGGACTGGACCAAAAGCAAAGAAGTTTCCGGGATGAAATGAATGGTTCAAAGGTCAGCGAAGCAAGGGCGGGGGTTTGGGAACCATGGTTTAAGGGGACTTCTAAGTCCATTGGCAAAATAATTCTATTATGAAAACATTCTGCATCCCACTTTGAAATGTGGCATCTGGGGTCTTAAATGCTAACAAGCGGCCATCTAAGATGCATCAATTGGTCTCAACCCACCTGGAGCAAAGGAGAATGAAGAACACCAAGGTCACACGACAACTAAGAGCCCAAGAGACAGAAAGGGCCACATGAACCAGAGACCTACATCATCCTGAGACCAGAAGAACTAGTTGGTGCCCGGCCACAATCGATGACTGCCCTGACAGGGAGCACAATAGAGAACCCCTGAGGGAGCAGGAGATCAGTGGGATGCAGACCCCAAATTCCCATAAAAAGACCATACTTAATGGTCTGACTGAGACTAGAGAAATCCTGGCGGCTATGGTCCCCAGACCTTCTGTTGGCACAGGACAGGAACCATCCCCGAAGACAACTCATCAGACATGAAAGGGACTGGACAGAGGGTCGGAGAGAGATGCTGATGAAGACTGAGCTAATTATATCAGGTGGACACTTGAGACCGTGTTGGCATCGCCTGTCTGGAGGGGGGATGGGAGGATAGAGAGAGTTGGAAGCTGGCAAAATTGTCACGAAAGGAGAGACTGGAAGGGCTGACTCATTAGGGGGAGAGCAAGTGGGAGTAAGGAGTAAGATGTATATAAACTTACATGTGACAGACTGACTTGATTTGTAAACATTCACTTGAAGCTCAATAAAAGTTAATAAAAAAATAAAAAAAAGAGCTTCTGGGCAGAATTCATGCTGTAAAGTGCTCCAGGTTATTAGTCATGGAAGGGCTGTTTAAATTTTGGTTCTAAGTATATTTATTTTACTTTTTGCAATTTCTTGCTACATCGATTATTTGGATTCTCAGCCCATAAACCACCAAAAAACCAAACCCTTTGCCATTGAGTTGATTTCGACTCATAGCCCGCAACCAAACCAAACCAAACCAAACCAAACCCAGTGCTGTCGAGTCGATTCCGACTCATAGCGACCCTATGGGACAGGGTAGAACTGCCCCATAGAGTAACTGCCCCCTAGAGTTTCCAAGGAGCGCCTGCTGGATTTGAACTGCTGACCCTTTGGTTAGCAGCAATCATATTTAACCACTACACCACCAGGGTTTCCCATAGCACATTGGAAATACCCAATTTAAAAGAGAAGGGATATGGGAGAAAATGCTGGAGGAAACTGACAAATGACGAGAAAGGAAAAGCCAGAATAACTATAAAGGCAAACCCAAGAATTCAAAACTTAACACCTTAACACTGCCCAAGAGGTTCCAAGGATGTTACTGCGTTATAGTACAATACAATAACGAATTTCTATAATAAATAGTCAAGAAGGGATGAAATTATATTCATTATATTCTATTTTAAAAGGCCAGGGTTTCCTGCTTTCCTCTTCCCATTATCACCTTCTACTTTCCTCTTCCTTTAACTTTCTCCTCCCTTCCTGGTGTGAAAAGTCTCAAGGGAGCCATGGCAGTAAGGGAGAAGCTCTGCACAGAAGTGACAGCATTTAATGTCCAAGGACTAGGGAAGTGAGGAAATGGCATCAGTTATGGTATCATGCTGGGCATCCAAGAAAATCTGGTGATGATGGAGAAGGATTTTTGTTTTGTGCCCCCCCTCGCCGCCCCCCCCCCCAAAGATTTGAAAAAGAACCAAATAGAGCCTCTAGGAATGAAACTATAGTAGCCAAAATGTAAAACTCAATGTACAGGACTAATAACAGATTAGATGCAATTGAAGAAAGATTTAGTGAACTAATTCTGAACTAAGAAAAGTCAGAAAAAATTACTTATATGCAGCAGAGACAAAAAATATGGAAGTAAGATTAAGAGAAATGGAAGATAAAATGAGAGAGTCTAACATATAGTTTAACTGGAGTTCCAGAAGAACAGTAGGAAGAAAAAGGGAATATTTTAGTTACTATTGTTGCTCAACAACCCCAAACTTACCAGCTTAAAACAATCGTTGTATTTTGCTCTTGATTTTGTGGGTCACCAATTTGGAAAGGTTCAGTTGGGCAGTTCTCCCTTCGAGTTTGTCATGGGGTTGCAGTCAAATGTCAGCTGGGACTTCAGTCATCTGAAGGCTCCAACTGGGATGGACGTCCAAGATGGCTCACTCACATAGGGTAGAAGTTGATGCTGGCTGTCATCTAGGAGCTCAGCTAGGGCTGTCAGTGGAACACCTACACATGGTCTCTTCAGCCTCAGTGTAATCAGCCTTCCTACCTGAAAGCTGGCTTCCCCCAGGAGGAGCAGCTTAAGAAAACCAGGCAGAAGCAGCAAGGTCGTTTATGACCTAGTCTCAGAGTTCATAAGATGTCATTCCTCCCTACTCTCTATTAGTCAGAGTCACAGAGTTAGTCAGGGATACATAGATCTGCCTCAAATTTGGTGCCCTGCCAAGCTGAAACTCGGGTCTGAGGAAGAGGCACTGCTTAGCTGGTGCTCGTGTCTCTGAGCTCGGAAGAGAGGCCCCATGGGGCTGGGCCCCAGGCTCTTAAGAAGGGCACTGCTGCTATAGGAACAAATTGCTACTGCCACAGTGACAAAGCATTGTTGAGATGCCATTCACAACCACAAGCCAAGAGCCCCTCAGGAAAATAAAATGAGCAAGTCCTTCCTTTCTTGTCCAGCTTTGCAGCCTCCCTCTAATGCTGTGTATCAGAGAGCCAGCTGGCAGTACAGAGATGTGGTTTGTAGAGTCTCAGCTCCTGCATTAAAAACAGAATATGAAAAGGTGGATTTGGAGCTGAGATACAATAACTTAATAACTGACACAACTGGTGAGACAAAACAGGAAGAAAAGACGAAGACCATAAATAGCAAGTATCATGGATGCAAAAGGAAGTATCACTAAAATGCTGCAAATATTAGAAAGATAAGATATTTTTAACAGGTGTATGTGATGGATACTTTTGCTTATGTTTGCAAATTTTCATAATATAAAAGTTTGATTTTTAAGCTAATAGCCTTATCTGGGCTAACCAAACCAGTTGCTGTGCAGTCAGTTCCGGCTCATGGTGATCCCATGTGTGTGGGAGTAGAACTGTGCTCCATAGGGTTTTCAGTGGCTGATTTTTTCACAAGTAGATTGCCAGGCCTTTCTTCTGAGGTGCTGTGGGGTGAATTTGAACTGCCAACCTTTTGTTTAGTAACTGAGTGCTTCATCTGGGCTAGATACTCTGTATAGATTACCTCCTTTAATCCTCATGGCAGTTCTTTTACCCATGAGGAAAGACAAACTCAGAAAAGTCAAGTACCTTGCACATGATCTCATGGCCAATTAGTGTTACCACCTGGATTTGGGCTCCGAGTTTTCTGTCTCCAAAATGGAACTGGAAGACCTTAGAAATTATCTTATACAACTTTTTTATTCGATGGTAAAGGAAACGAGGGCCCAGACAGAAGTGACTTGTTGAAGGCCACTACCAGTTAGGTTTCCAGGCAGTAGACTACAATGTATTGGCTAAAAGTCAGACAGAACCTGAATTCAAATCCTGCCTCTAACATTTACAAGCTGTGTCACCTTAAATGAAATATTTGACCTTTCTGAGACCATTTCTTATACGCAAAATGGGAATAATACTACCCACGTGGTAGGATTGTTTAAGAATAAAATGTCTATAAAGGCTGCCTGTCCCACAGTGTAAGTACGTAATGGTTGGGAGTAGTGGAGGTAACACCCAGGACTAGAATTCGGGGCTTCTCTGCCCCAGTCCAGGACTCTTTCCTGAAGAGAGAAAAAAATATGATAACTTGATTTTAGAGACTAACATCTGAAAAACTGTTAGGGTGCATTTGTATTTTAAGACAGTAGAGTATTTTTTATAAATAAAATAATATTTGACATTCCTCTTTACAGTTCCAGTTTTGGGTGCAGCATAGTAACATCATAGCCACATTAACTGCCTTCCCTTTCTCTTGTTTAAAGTACTATAAAATTATGTTTTTATGTGTACCCATGATATGTTGTACGTGACTGTTCAAATACATTTCGGTAGTATGCCATACACAAAGCTATGTGCTACTTTATGGACAGTTTGGTGAATTTTCCAAGGATAAAAATAATGTACTTTTGCTGTATGCACTGATTTTAAGATCTGATCTTATCTTCAGAGGTGACCCATTTTAAAGGACACTGTGATGGAGACTTTGTGTTACCTTCCTAGTTAGCTCATACCTGCACTTTAATCCTTATATAGCCAATATACTCATTTCCAAAGTAATCTAAGAGTACTGTTTTCACCCTTACTATCATATATCTTCAAAGATGAAACTGCTAATTGTGATAGGAATCATATCAAGCGTTAGTGGAAAGCTCCCCACTAAACTACAAAGTCTCGGAGTCACAGTCTGTGAATTGATTATTTGTGTCTTCCTTAACATTTTGACAAGTGTTCTGCACAAAGTAAGTGCTCAAAAAAAAAAAAAAAAAAAGGTTGCTGAAAGAACAAAGGATATACCAACGTTTCCTTTTCTTTGCATATACTGAGGCACTATGCTTAAATTTGTCAGTAGGCCAGTTTACACAGATGAAAAATTAGTCTGAACATCTTTTCCCCTCTCTCCTTTCTTTCAGTTTATATACAAGAACACTTTACCTAAGATACAGGCCAAAAGTAAAGGTAAGTCTACTTCCTAGGTCTGTGGAGGAGAAAGGGGACAGAAGGAATGGAGGGATGGGATGGAGGTGGGAGAAAAGAGAGAAGGAGGAGAGGAACTGAAGAGAGCTCAGGCTTTGGAGCCAGAAGGCTTCGAATCCTAAGTCTGCCACTTATTTGCTGCATAACCTTGGGCCAGTCTCTTGCCTTAGTTTCTTCAAAATAAAATGGAACTGCTACCTGACAAATGGAGTTAATATCACTGAATTGTACACATGAAAATGGCTGAAATGGTAAATGTTTTGTTATATGTATTTTACCACAATTAAAATATATATATATATTCAGTTAAAAATAAAATTGAGCTGTTAATAGCTATATTGCAGAGTTGTTTTCAGGATTAGAGATATCTAAGTGCCCAGATCCATACTTGACAAGGTAGATGCTTAGTACTTTTAAATAAATTAAACACTAATAGTTTCTGCAATCTGTGCAAACCTGGAAGGAATATGGATTGTTTTGTTTTGACCTACTTGCTGTGCTCAGGCAGCTAATACCTGAACATCACTACCAGACCCACCAAGCAGTGTAGTCACAGCCTCATGGGTTCTTTCTCACTCTTTTTCAGGGATAATGTGGAACAATTTTATCTTCTCTCATTTTGTCCTAACTTGTTTCCAAACAGTTTCTCCTCGGAATCTGGCCAGTGATCCTACTTGAGCCTCTCAGGAAGCACTGATGAATTACTCTGCCAAGAAAACAAAAAAACAGCTGCCATTATCCTTGAGGAATGAATAAGGAAATTCTTAAAGTTCTACTTATTCAAATACATCATGACTGTCGCAGCAAAGGAGTGATTTTCTAACTAATGCTGCCAGCCGTGCAGAGAATGAGGAGTAGAGCCTGTCAGTTGTTTGGCTCGTGTCTTAATGTCATTCCTCCTCCTCCTCCTCCTCCTCACCCTAGATGTTTAAAAAAGAAACAGAATGTTTATGTATATATTGCAAATTCTTTAAAAATTGGCTTTTCTTAACAGGTTAACGGTTCATCCTGGTCGTAGGAAATTAACATTCTTTTTTTTTTTTGGACAAGAGTTGCATGTGAATTATACCTTTCCCCTAAGATTTGAAATGCATATTTGATTAAATAATGAAAACAGTCTGCTGAGGACTGGCCGAACCCCATCTCCAGATGGTCAGCTGTGAGCTAGCACTTAGCTGTGCCAGCCTTGATTGATATTCTTGTCATAATTAACCTGATGGGTGGTTTTACAAGGTAAAAAGGGGCTAGCGGTGGGATGCTGGATAGTTTTTCACTGTCTGTCTCTGTGCTAGTCCGAGTGTCTGACCCGCCACTAAGTCTGTGCTTCTCACTTCCTGTCATTTGCAGTGGACTCTGGGTTGTGTGTGTGGTCACAGCCAGTCAGAGTGGGTGGGTCATCTTGTAATCTTTCTGAAGGCCCATGAGGAGACCTACAGGATGTTGCACTTATAGCCAGTTAAAGGTGTTTGCACTGTTTTCCGTTTGATATTTGCAGATCCTTCAGTTTTCACTGTTTATATGGCTAGGCAAACATTCTCCTAGCATAGTTTATTTAAAATTATCAGCAAATATCATTATACTCTGACATGTTAACTTACGCAAGTTTTTTTTTAGTTCTCAGACTGTGTTTATTCCCAGGAAAGTTTATCAGGTTAACTAGAGCTACATGATCAAGATCCTGTTTACATAAAACTATTTAAATATCTGCACCTTTCATTTTTTTGAAGAAAATAGATACAAGGATTGAGAAGTTTTCTTTAACTGTAACTTGCAGAAGCCCCAAAAATTAAGGTGCCAAGAAATGGCAGTAAAATCTCATTGTAAAGAAGCTAGTTCTAATTTGAATTTAAGTGTGTAACAAATCACTTTTCATAAGCAACACCTGCCTGAAGTAAAAACCTGATTTGACCCCTTTGCTTATGCTATATTTGTAGCTGTACACCATTTTTGCATTTTTGTAACTTTTCTCCTGCTTTGTACACTATTTTAAGATCCAGAGTGTTTTTACCACATTTTTTTTTTTGTTTAATGTTAATCAGTTGCCATTGCCATTGTATTTCAGAGCGGAACTGCACTCTGTATGGTTTTCAATGGCTGTGATCTTTCAGAAGATTGCCAGACGTTTCTTCTGAGGCACTTCTGGGTGGATTCTAACTGCCAGCCTTTGAACTAGCAACTGAGAGTAACAGTTTGCAAACTTTAAGAGAAAAATCTTTTTTTCTTACACAAAGATGGTAAAACACTCCTGTCATTTTTCCAGTATTCAGTTCGTAACCTTGGTACATGTTAAAACCAAAACAAAATTTGTCATTTTTCTTCTCCTTAATGATCCTAGCTTTAGCCCTGCAGTGCTCAAGTACCATTTCCTCCTCTTAGCCTGCTAATGTGCCTTTAGGCAAATAATTCCCCGTTTGCTTACCTACTTTAATGAGCCTCCAGCAAAGAAGAACGCTTGCCAAAACGTGAGCTGAACAGAACTTTGGTTGTGGAGTTCTGTGCCTTAGGAGGGTACAAAGCTGAAGAGTTCCAGTCCACTACCCATGGGACTCTGCTTTTTGCCAGAAAAGCCTGACTTCTGGCTACATTTCACCTGCAGTGACATAGGCTATCAGCCGTAGTACATTTTTGAATGATTTCATTTTGCACTGTTATCTTTTTTGGTCGTTTCACTCAAATATACTTCTGCATAAAGAATCTACATTTAGAAACAAAGGCACATCCTTCATGAAGGTGCTGCTAACATTGGAAGACCCAGGCTCTACAGTACTGTCTGGTTAAGCACAGAAGGCGCACACCTTGCTACTGAATGTATAGCTGTTCATCCCAACGAGCGATACAGCCACCACCACCAGCCATCCTTTGTTGAGTAAAGTTAACCGGCGCTTCACTGGAGAGGCGGCTGTACCCCTGGGTCACTTGTAGTGCTTTGGCCAGTTCTTCAAGGACTCCTGTGTGTGTTGTGAAAATAGCATGAAAGCTCAGCATAAAACAGTTTAGAAATGTTAAGCAGAGAGCAGAGATTAAAGTCAGTGACTTTAATTTTACGAGTTAGCTGTGCCCCACACATGACTCTTTTAGCAATCTGAGTAACACACTCAGACTGTCTCTGCCGCACCAAGTACTATGGAAATCACTGCTGACCTGGATATTGCTAAATCATCTTTATTTCAGTGGCTTCGTTTTTTCCTAAGATCTGGGTGGGCATTAAAGGGATGAACTCCCCATTCCCATTCCTTTTTCTTGAAAAACTTCCTATTTAACTAAAAAAAAAAAAAAAACGAGTGTACAAAAAGCCTGTTTCCTGCTGAGCAAATAATGGTTTGTTTACAGATCACCTGTCCGGAAAGGCACTCTGGCAGCGAGCCCTACAGTAAATTGCATGTTAGAGAACTAGTGCTTTGTAAGGATGTGAAAGAAGCAACTTGCACATTTTAATACTATGTTTTACGCTGCCATTTTCACTCTGGAAAACTGAAAGCACTTTGATTTTTTTTTTTTTTTTTTTTAAGGAAAACTAGGTGAAAGGTAGTTGGGTCAATCTGCTGATTGATCACTCCCTACTACCGCCCCACCCTGCTTTCCTGAAACATCCCCACCACCTGAAGTGATCTCTTTTATTCTTGTGATGTTACATAGATTGATGATTAACAGGAGAAACAACCATTTTTGAATAATCTACAAGTGGTATTTGGTTTAGCAGAAGTAGAGCAAGTATCATGGTTTAGTCATATTGCAAAATTTCCAGGACTACTAGGGCTTTTCATACACTGAGGTTTTCCTTACAGTACGAAGAAGAGGCATGAAAATAAAAAGAGGCATGAGACAAGATTAAAAGAAGAAAACTGCAGGCATACAGCACATGAAAATCTTTAAATGCCTGAAAGAAAAAAAAAAAAGTTCTATTATAATGCCAGCAACCTTCAGCATTTAGGCAGTGTACCTTAAAGTGTTAAATAATTTAAGTTTTTCATGAGTCTTGTGCGTTCATTATTACTTTTGAAAAAAAAAATCAATTGTTGCTAAATTTGACAGTTTTAGCTCCCAACTCCACATTGACGTGACAGCAGAAATTCTTTGACCCTGTGGTTTGTGCTATGCTACTTTTATGTTTATGGTATACACTTTCATGTAAAACTGATATATCAAATAAAACCAGTTATAATTGGAATTTGCAAGTCTGTGGCACTTTTCGGATCTATATTTGTCTTATATTTTGCATCATATCAGTGCCACAGTATAATTAATTTGATCACTGTGTCTTATTTTGCAGTAACATTGGAAATGTTGTTGTTGTTAGGTGCTGTCAAGTCGGTTCCAACTCATAGCAGCCCTGTGCACAACAGAACAAAACAGTGCCCGGTCCTGAGCCATCCTTACAATCGTTGTCATGCTTGAGCTCATTGTCGCAGCCACCATATAAATCCACGTCGTTGAGGGTCTTCCTCTTTTCTCCTGACCCTGTACTCTGCCAAGCATGATGTCCTTCTCCAGGGACCGATCCCTCCAGACAACACGTCCAAAGTATGTAAGACGCAGTCTCGCCACCCTTGCCTCTAAGGAGCATTCTGGCTGTGCTGCTTCTAAGACAGATTTGTTCATTCCTTTGGCAGACCATGGTATATTTAATATTCTTCACCAACACCACAATTCAAAGGCATCAATTCTTCTTCCGTCTTCCTTATTCATTGTCCAGCTTTCACAGGCATATGATGCGATTGAAAATACCACAGCTTGGGTCAGGTGCACCTTAGACTTCAGGGTGACGTCTTTGCTCTTCAACACATTGAAGAGGTCCTTTGCAGCATTTACCCAATGCAAGGCGTCTTTTGATTTCTTGACTGCTGCTTCCATGGCTGTTGATTGTGGATCCAAGTAAAATGAAATCCTTGACAACTTCAGTCTTTTCTCCGTTTATCATGATGTTGCTCTTTGGTCCAGTTGTGAGGATTTTTGTTTTCTTTATGTTGAGGTGCAATCCGTACTGAAGACTGTGGTCTTTGATCTTCATTAGTAAGTGCTTCAAGTCCTCTTCGCTTTCAGCAAGCAAGGTTGTGTCATCTGCATAACGCAGGTTGTTAATGAGTCTTCCAGTAATCCTGATGCCCCGGTCTTCATATGGTCCAGCCTCTCGTATTATTTGCTCAGCATACAGATTGAATAGGTATGGTGAAAGAATACACCCCTGAGGCACACCTTTCCTGACTTCAAAATGGTCAATATCGCCTTGTTCTGTCCAAACAACCGCCTCTTGATCTAGGTAAAGATTCCTCATGAGCACAATTAAGTGTTCTGGAATTCCCACTATTTGCAATGTTATCTATAGCTTGTTATGATGCACACAGTCGAATGCCTTTGCATAGTCAATAAAACACAGGTAAACATCCTTCTGGTATTCTCTGCTTTCAGCCAGGATCCATCTGACAACAGCAATGATATCCCTGATTCCACATCCTCTTCTGAAACTGGCCTGAATTTCTGGCAGTTCCCTGTTGATTTAATGTTGCAGCCGTTTTTGAATGATCTTCAGCAAAATTTTGCTTGCATGTGATATTAATGATACTGTTCTATAATTTCCACATTCGATTGGATGACCTTTCTTGGGAATAGGGATAAATATGGATCTCTTGCAGTCAGTTGGCCAGGAAGCTGTCTTCCATATTTCTTGGCATAGACGAGTGAGCACCTCCAGTGCTGCATCTGTTTGTTGAAACATCTTAATTGATATTCCATCCATTCCTGGAGCCTTGTTTTTCACCAATGCCTTCAGAGCAGCTTGGACTTCTTCCTTCAGTACCACCGGTTCCTATCATAAGCCACCTCTTGAAATGGTTGAACATCGACTAATTCTTTTTGGTATAATGACTGTGTATTCCTTCCATTCCATTGGAAATACTAACTAAAAACTGCTTAAAAGTAATTAAACCCTGTTGTGGAAGGAGCCGTAAAATGAAAAAAGGGAATCTGTGCGACTCATCTGACTGGAAAACGTCAGTGCTTGTTTTTAAACTGTTTCACTGCCTTTAAAAATAAGGAAAAACTTTGTTTTAAATGTCTTGTTGCTACCTGGGGGGAGTTGTCCTTGTTACTGAGGTCTGTGTGAGCATACCACCGGACTTAACCATTCCTCCAAAATTGCCAAACCAGTCAGCTTTATATACCGAGATAAGGATACTACTTCACTCAGAATTCAAACTGAAGATAAAGTTCTGGCCCTGGGCTATAAATTTTGGCCTTGAGTTATATGAAACCTTGGTATAGTTGAGGAAAAAGTAGAAATTGCAAGGAATACAAATTTTCATCAAGCCATAGTTCTTTCTCTCACAGGCAATCAGAATAGCTAAGGAGAGGAAAAATCACTGAAGAATTTAAGCAGTATTGTTAACTACAGAATTTCTGCTGTTGTTGAGACACACTGGGCCATTTGGAGTAAGAGCTAAGCAATACTGACTCAGTTTTAATATCTAGTATTGTTGCCTTCCTTTACCATTAAATCCAGTAAGTCACAACCTTTTGATTGGCAACTAGTATAGAGAAGAATTGATCACAAGAATATTTCATACTAGAAAACCTAAAATCTAGCTCAAGAAATTCAGTTACAGGCCTGCAAGTGACCTAAAATTTCTCCACCCTGTTTAGCTCAGCATTGTCAGTATTACGGCACCAACCACAGGTCCCACTTGGCTCTGCTGACAGTTCCTTTGTAACCCTTATTAGCAAGACCTGCTTCTTGCTTTAAAGAGCAGTGTTGATACTTGAACCGGATTTAGTCACTAGTAATTTAAATATTTACAAAATTGTCATAAAGCTGCTAGTTTCTGCAGCTTCTGGCAATGCCAGATCTACAGATCATCACTTTCAAACTGAACTTGGCAGAAGTAACACTAAGGCTCACAGAAGAGCACATTTATTAGAGAAATACTTAAGCATGTAAATATAATTCCCTACAGATACTCGTTCTGAAATCATTTGTACCTAAAGAAAATGATAAAAATGTGTTATTAAATGGCTCTAGACCAAGAATTGGCATACTACAGCCCACAGGACACATCTGCCCTGCAGTTGTATGGCCTGCAGGGTAAGAATGTTTTCACATTTTAAAAACATTGTTTAAAGAAAAAAAGGAGACAAAGAATATGAGGTAGATACCAGATGTGGCTTGCAAAGCCAAAAATATTTACTACGTGGCTGTCTGTTGACAGCTGATCTCCCCTGCTGTAGACCATTAGCAAGGAAACACCATAAAGGAAGTTCTTCCCAACAGTACTTTCCTGCAAGATAACTCCGGTGTGTATTTGCCAGGATGAAAACATTTACATTTACTTCTCTCACTTTTTTGTTGAATGTAATCGTAGGATTTGTGTTTAAATATTTATACTATAAAATTATTTTTCCACATCACTTTTACTACGGTAGCAACAGCCTGCTGCAAAGTGCCTCAACCATTGAAAGAAATTACTATGAGCAAGGCCAATGATTTTGTTTTCATTATAAAGGGGGATTCCATTCCATACTATAAAATTCAAAAATGCTGGCTGCATTTAGCTTTTGCGCTGACTTCCAGAAAGTTGAGATCTGTAGTATGTACTTCTGACCTTTTTTTCTTACCCTGTATAAATGTCATGTGATTTTCAAGGAACTAAAAAGCTATTGTAGTCATGTGCACATGTTTAACTTCTTTCTAAAAGGATAAATTCACAGTCCTTTCCACGATTAATCCTAGTTTGTTTTTGGCTCTTCGTTTTAGAACTAACTTATTTTATACCAATGAATAAGTGAGTCTATTTTAAGAAATAGAAAATATTATCAATTTCCATTTAATGTACTGATCAGACATTGTTTACTATCAAGCATTTCCATATTTTTAATATTTCTGAGTCATTTATCAATGTGACCAATAGATAAACTGACAAGCTAGTATGTTTCCTAGTTTCATATTTGTTGTGGATGAGTTTGCTCTAACAATTATTTAATAAACATACAGATTCTTCTGAATCTTTACAAGAAATTAATCATTTTCAGGTGATCCCAGATCTGCTTACTTTTTCCATTTGATTTGCCAGTTTTTCTAGAAAATAGTAGAACAATGTATTTTATCTACTGTGCTATAATCTAGTCTATATTTCCACATTAATTACCTCTGTATAATTGAAAGTATTAAATTATATTGTTTTGAATAATACTTCTGGTAATGTTTTATATTTAATATTTCTTTACATTTCTTAATGGCAGGGCTGCCATATATGTGCAGTTTGCACACTGCACAAAGGCACCCAGCTGGAGAAGGAAAATAAGTAGGGGCTGAAATCTCGCTTGTGCTCAGCTTGCCAAGATGAGTGCCTTGGTAGGGTTACAACTCAGAGGATATACCTTTTCCCAATTGGCTAAAGTGGGCAGCATGGACCACCAGTGGGAAAGATACTCAGTAATTATGCTGTAACTGTTTTGTCCATTGGAGTCCTGGCATTGCATTGCAGTACTTTTCTACTCCAAGTCAGGGTAAGTTGCAGTGCTAAAAGCTAATAACTTTGCAGTTAAGCATTTAAACCCAGGTGCCACAGAGTCAATTCCAACTCATAGCGACCCTGTGAGACAGAGCAGAATTGCCCCGTAGGGTTTCCAAGGAGCAGTTGGATTTGAACTTTCGACTCTTTGATTAGCAGCAGACCTCTTAACCACTGAGCCACCAGGGCTCCATTAAGCATTTATGATCAATAAATACACAGCATTCTTAACTTTAGGACCTCTGGAGTAAACACAGGAACCTTCCAGCTTCATGTAATAAAGGGAGACAGATAAGGAACAGAAAAAACCTAACGCATGAGCTATATGTGTCTGGCTCCTATCTTCAGCAGTGACCAAACTGCCATCCGCAAGATGTGAAAACAAATTAGAAATTCCTGGAACTCAACTAGTTTGCTTTTCCAAATATTAGCTTTCCCGGTCAAGCCTGCTGAAATGTTCTAGTCATTGTTGACCATCTGGTAGATTCTTCAAGTAATCAATCCTTTGTCAGGGAGGGGTAGACTTCCTTCAGTCAACACAAGGATGTTGGCAACAGGTAAACCCTTGCTTCACAGAAAACAAGTTAATTTTCAAAGCAGTTTGGGCTGTGCTTTGTGAAAAGGAGGTCTGAAAAGAAGTTAGAATTAAGTCTACCTCTGAACAGTATATATACCTTTTTGACATCACGCTACCACATTCTCCTGCTACCAACCTACGTATAGGCACCCATCATTTGATTTAGTGGGGTTTATCAGCTTTAGCATGATTGTGAGTAGACTTTTCAGCTCTTTTGTTCCTGCTTCAGCCTTGGACTAGAATGCAGAATGAATCTACCCAGATGAGAGAAAGCAGGAGCTGTCTCAATTGGTAGGGTTGCTTAGTCTCAAATAGGACTTGACCCCCAAAGATTCCATTGGGGAAAGTAGGATTAATTTCTTCAGCCTATGTAGGGACCATATGGCACTGTACTATCCATTCACCAAACTTTGGAATGCTGTGTTCGTGTTGGTGCTTGGCATACAGTGGAGAGCAAGACTGATACCCCACCCTCATGGCACACTCTAGTGTCTTAAATAGTTGTGCTAGTTACATTTGTGATTAGTGTCATGGAATAAAGGTATAGGGAGCACTGGGAGTGTACACCAGGGAGCTGAAGTAGGGGAGACTTCCCTGAAGATGAACATCTATGTAAAGAACTGAAGGATGAGAGAAATTAGGAAATGGAAAGAAAAGTATGGTTACAGCAGAGAGCTCAAGAGGTGAGTGTCTGGAGACATGGGCAGGAATTAAGTCACACAAGGCTATGAATACCACATTAAGAATTTTTATTCGGAAAGCTTTTGAAAGGCTGGAGAATGGATTAAAAGGAACCAGCGTGGATGTAGGGATACCAGATAAAAGGAGAGAGGCTGTGGAGAGATTGGAACACTTATACACTGCTGGTGGGAATGTAAAATGGTACAACCACTTTGAAAATCAATTTGGTGCTTCCTTAAAAAGCTAGAAATAGAACTACCATACAACCCAGCAATCCCACTCTTCAGAATATATCCTAGAGAAATAAGAGCCTTTACACAAACAGATATATGCACACCCATGTTTACTGCAGCACTGTTTACAATAGCAAAAAGATGGAAGCAACCAAGGTGCTTGAATGAATCAACAGATGAATGGATAAATAAATTATGGTATATTCACACAATGGAATACTACTCATCGATAAAGAACAGTGATGAATCTGTGAAACATTTCATAACATGGAGGAATCTGAAAGGCATTATGCTGAGTGAAACTAGTCAGTTGCAAAAGGACAAATATTGTATAAGACCACTATTATAAGATCTTGAGAAATAGTTTAAGCTGAGGAGAACACATTCTTTTGTGGTTACAAGGGAGGGGGAGGGTGGGAGTGGGCTATTTAATTAGATAGTAGATAAAAACTACTTTAGGTAAAGGGAAGGACAACACTCAATACAGGGGAGGTCAGCACATCTAGACTAAACCAAAAGCAAGGAATAAACTGCCTCGAAGGTCAACGAATCAGGGGCAGGGGTTTGGGGACCATGGTTTCAGGGGACATCTAAGTCAATTGGCAAAATAAAATCTATTAAGAAAACATTCTGCATCCCACTTTGGAAAGTGGCATCTGGGGTCTTAAATGCTAGCAAGCAGCCACCTAAGATGCATCAATGAATCTCAACCCAGCTGGGTCAAAGGAGAATGAAGAACACCAAGGACACAAGGTAATTATGAGCCCAAGAGACAGAAAGGGCTACATGAACCAGAGACTACATCATCCTGAGACCAGAAGAACTAGATGGTGCCCAGCCACAACTGATGACTGCCCTGACAAGGAACACAACAGGGAACCCCAGAGAGGGCAGGAGAACAGTGGGATGGACACCCCAAATTCTCATAAAAAGACCAGACTTAATGGTCTGACTGAGACTAGAAGGACCCCAGTGGTCATGGTCCCCAAACCTTCTGTTGGCCCAGGACAGGAACCATTCCTGAAGCCAACTCATCAGACATGGACTGGACTGGACAATGGGTTGGAGAGAGATGCTGATGAGTGAGCTACTTGCATCAGGCGGACATTTGAGACTATGTTGGCATCTCCTGTCTGGAGGGGAGATGAGAGGGTATAGGGGGTTAGAATCTGGCAAAATGGTCATGAAAAGAAAGACTGGAAGGAGGGAGCGGCTGTCTCATCAGGGGGAGAGTAACTGGGAGTATGTAGTAAGGTGTATATAAGTTTTTATATGAGAGACTGACTTGTAAACTTCCACTTAAAGCACAGTAAAAATTATTTTAAAAAAAGAAAGAAAAAAAAAAGGAGAATGTAGTAGTCCAAGTGAGAGAGAATGGTGGATAGTGACAGTGCAGATAGAAAATCAAATATGTCAGAGATGCATGGGAAGAAGCAGATTTGGGATGAGAAATAGAGTAATTTTGGTATACATTGAGCTTGAGGTCTTTGTGAGACATACGGGTGAGACCTACTAAAGGATAGTAAGTGTGGATCTGAAGCTCAAAAGAGTGATCTGTGCTGAAGATATAAATTTGAGAATCATGGGCATACGTGGTAATTGAAGCTATGGGAGTGGGTGAGATCATGAAAGAAAAGAGGTATGTCTCAGACTAAGCTCTAGAAACCAAGCCATTCAAGGATTAGGTAGAGGAGTTTTGAAGGACAGGGCAACTCAGACTAAACAAAATCACCAGTCTGGGGAGAGGGCCTGAGTTGTAGTTTCTCATGATCTGTGGATGCCAACAGCTAGGCTGTGTACAGCTGTGGCTGTTGGCAGAGTTAGCTATGTGGTCCATGTGATATGAGGGATGGAAGGCAGTAACCCTGACAGCAACACTGCATTAATCCAGCATGCTCAGAGTGGGAGCTCACTAGCATTAATCCTGACAGGGTACTGTTGTATACATTAGCTCTTTGTCAGGCATCTGAAGACCTAGATCAGCATCCTGGTCCTCCACTGAAAGGCTGTGTGATTGCAGCCAAGTCATGGAACTTTAAATTTTGGGCTCTGTATCTGTAAAGTGTAGGATTGTCTTAAGAGTTAATGTACCATGGGATAGTGTGAATCTAACACCAATGGATTTTTTGAATAGCATCCTTCCTACAAGAGTAAGAGCACCTGGCTTAGGCCTGCCAGCAGCACCTCAAAACTTCGTGACAAACCTGAGGAGCCTGCCCCTCTTCCTGGGCCCTTTCCCTGGCCAATATGATCTGGAACAAGGGACCATCCAACTTTCTTCCCCTTCCTGATCATCATGTACCAGCTGGCCTCACAAAGCCTGTTTGTCTTGAGGTGGGAACAGCTTATCATACACAGTTTTTCAGAGTAGGATGGGGCAGAACGGGCACTGGACCAAGACGTGGATTTACACTAAATTGAAACACCCACCGTATGTATACCCAAAAGACTTGAAAGCAGAGATTCAAACAGATACTTGTATGCCAATGTTAAGTGCAGCATTATTCACAACAGCCAAAAAGTGGAAACAACCCAAGCATCCACCAACAGACGAATGGCTAAACAAAATGTGGTCTATACATACAATGAAACGTTATTAAGCCATGAAGAGAAATGAAGTTCCGATACATGCTACAACATGGATGAACCTTGGAAACATTATACTGAGTGAAATATCAGACACAGAAGGACAAATGTATGATCCCACTTGCGTGAGATATGTAGAATAGGCAAATGCATGGAGACCAAAGTCCACTAGTGGTTAACAGGGGCTGTGGGAGGGGAAAATGGGGAGGTATTGTTTAATGGATACTGAGTTTCTGTTAAGCGTGGTAAAAATTTTTTGGAAATAGCTAGTGGTGATGGCCACACAACATTGTGAATGTAATTAATGTCTCTGAATTGTACACTTAAAAATGGTTAAAACGCAAAAAAAAAAAAAAAACCGCCCACCCATTGCTATGTGGCCATGAGCAAAACCATCACATGTCTATGATCTGCACGTCCACCACATGGAGAGTGAAGATGGTCATCCCCATGCCACAAAGGTGCTGTGAAGCTCAAACAAGACAAAATATGTGTCCAGATATGTGATTCCATCTCCCCTTCTCATGAAGTTGCTCGTTGGCCATTCCAGAACCTTCTTCCCAGAACAGTCATAACTGTCTCTCATAAAGCCTGCTCATTTTACTCCAATAATCTTACCCTTGCTTTACTTTCTCCCCTTCATTTCATGCCACAATGCCTCTAAAGAGATTTCTGCTAAAGAGAAAGATGAGTTTTTAGAAGGCTTAAGAAAATGAACCCAAAAAACCCACTGCTGTCGAGTCAATTCCGACTCATAGCAACCCTATAGGACAGAGTAGAACTGCCCCATAGAGTTTCCAAGGACCACCTGGCAGATTTGAATTGCCCACCTCTTGGTTAGCAGCCGTAGCACTTAACCACTATACCACCAGGGTTTCCTGAAGAAAATGAGTGAATAAAATTCATTCATTCATCCAGCTTTTATGGATGTCTGGTCTGTGCCAGGCCCAGGTCTCAGACATGAATAGGGCATGGTTTGGGGAGGAAATTTTGTCAGGCCCCTTTTCGGGACTGCATCCTAGCCTTCACTTGCCCCAACATTAGTGACTGCAGCCCCTTTCAGACTTCACCTGCCGGGAAGTTGCCAGGGAGATCTTGGGCTTTCCTAATCCTCTGGATACATATATCTCACCATCTCCACCTGCACCTGAACTCAGGCCATTCTCCTTCCTTCCCCCTTTCTCCTGCTGCTCTCTCTGCCCCTCATCTTCATCCCTCTTCTCTTATCCTGAACCCCCTAAACCAAAAACACCCATAACCATCAAGTCAATTCCGATTCATAGTGACCCTATAGGACAGAGTATAACTGCCCCATAGGGTTTCCAAAGAGTGGTTGGTGGATTCACACTGCCGACCTTTTGGTTACCAGTCAAATGCTTAACCACTGTGCCACCAGCGCCCCTCTAAATTAGTAAGAAGGACAATGAGCCTGAAAAGTGAACATCCTCACAAAATGTCCAATAAGTCGCCAAACTATGAAGATGCCCATCCCCTCCATTCCAGCACCCTGCCCAGTTCAGGCCTGGGTCTCACCTCTCTCCCCTGCATCACTGTACAGGGAACCTCCCCTCTGGGTTCCCTGCCTCCAATCTTGCCTTCTCCAGTATATATACCACCATAAGGGCTGCTATAATGGACTCTTTTCACAGATATGGACTTGTCAAAACTTTCAAAGGATCAAGTTGAAACTCCAGGTATGACATTCAAGGCCCTTCTCTTGGTAGCTCTAACCTATCTTTGCACCGTCAATGCCAAATATTTATCCCTCCAACTATACTGAACTTGAATGTTCCCAGACATGTCCTGTTCATTCCCACCTCTGTACCTCTGCCAGAGTGCCCCTCTGACTCTTTACACCTCTTCTTGTCTTCTGGAAAAGCTCCTTACCACCTCCAAAACCCACGTGGTAGGTTAAAGATGGCCACACATTTTTGGAACTCCTCCCCACCCCTTGCACCTGGCTGGTCTTGTGACTTGCTTTGACCAACAGGTTGTGGGTTAAGTGACCTTGTGCAAGTTCTAGGATTCATGCCTTAAGAAATCTTGTAGCCTCTGCCTTCACCATCTTAGAACGCTGAGACCACCATGCCACGAAAAAGCCTGGTATTAAAGAGGATGTGGAAAGAGGGACCCAGGTGACCCCAGCCCCAGCTTCCCACTAGCTGAATGTAGCCACAGGAGTGAGACAGGTGGGTCCAACACAAGAACCTCCAAGTCAATCCAGAGACTCTAGAGACATAATAAATGTTTATTGTTTTAAGTCAGGAAGTTTTGGGGTGGTTCGTTACACAGCAATAGGTAACTGATATAATCCGATTCTAGTGCGAAGCCCTCCTGGCTCACTCAGGCTCCCTTCTCCTAGTTCCCTCTCTATTTTTTGTACATGTCACATCACATTATAATTATATGTCACTAAGAGATGGTGAGCTCTTTGAGGACCAGGTCTGAGTCTGATTCATCAATGTCCCAACCACTCAATGTGGTCATGGGATGAAGCCCTTGATAATTCGACAAAGTCAACCCAAAAACCCTCTGCCATCGAGTTGATTCCGGACTGATAGCGACCCTATAGGACAGAGTAGAACTGCCTGACAGAGTTGCCAAGGAGCACCCGGCAGATTCGAACTGCCAACCTCTTGGTTAGCAGCCGTAGCACTTAACCACTACGCCACGAGGATTTCCAAAGTCAATATACTCAAATGTCATTTTAAAAAATGTGTTTAGGAAGTTCTCCTATGTGAACATTTTACATGCAACTTGTTCAACAAAAATTTTTAAGCACAAACTATGTTAATAGAATGTGTCCCAAGCCCTTGAGTTACTCTCAATCTAGCAGGGAAAACTAAAAATGACAATCCAGCATTAAAATGTATTGCTGAGAGAGCATAAAGCTGTTGGTGGGTGGAAGGGTCAAGAAAAGTCTCCCAGAGAAGCTTGTCTTAAAGGGTAAGCAGGCAGCCACTGTTGGCTAGGGAAGCACGAAGCTCACCTCCCTCTTCACCCAGCCCCTAAACAGGAGGAGTGGTGTCATCGATTGGTCAGGTTCAAGATTGTTGAACTAAGTCACAGTCCTGAGGGGTGGGGCCTCACTGTGTGAAACAAAGGAGTTAAGTCAGCCCCAGTCTGGGGATGGCTCCTGTCTATTCCTTCTCTCTCGGACAGGACACACGAGGTAAGATGGGGGCTGGGGCTTCTGCCCAGTGGGAAGAAGGTGCATTTTCTCCCTTACCTCACTCCCCTCTCCTTAAAGCACGAAGCAAAAAGCAGAGGGAGGCCAAGGGGATAGGAACCAGGATAAAATTTGCCCACCCTACATGGGTCCAGGGCAGCCTCTGGGGTTAGGGCTCCACGATGGGGCTTGGGGCCAAAGCCCTAATAGGTAATAAAAGGCTTGTTTGCCTGCTATATCCGCTGTGTATATATTCCCCCAGGAAGACCTTGGGGTGGCAGGGACTGTGGATGACCCAGGAATCTGAGAACCAGCCTCCATCTCTCAACATCAAGCCAGAGGAAGGGAAAACCAAAGTTCCTACTGGGGAAAAAGAAAAAAAAAATGTTGTCGTAGAGTCAATTCCGACTCCTAGGGACCCAATAGGGGAAAGGAGGGGGAGAATTTCAGGCAGAGGGAATGGCATTGCAAAGGCAAGTTAAGTGTGTGAGTGGACTAAACAGTGAGAAGGGACTGCAGTGAGAGGATCACAGAGGAACTTGGCACCACACTGCATGAGAACCCCCACCAGCTGCCGGGGAGCTGACTCTGACTCATGGTGGCCCATGTCTTTCAGAGTAGAACTGTGCTTCAGAGAGTTTTCTTTTGTTTTTGTTTTTTAATAATTTATTTTATTTTGTTGTTGTTGAGAGTATACACAGCAAGACATATTTCATAGGGTTTTCAATGGCTGAGTTTTCAGAAGAAGATTGCTAACTTAATCCATAAAAACATGATCTTTGCCCCATCTACCTTCCTGTTTTAGCTAATTGGTAACTTCATCAGCATTTACTTTGTGCCAGACACAATTCTAAGCATCTTACACAAATCAACTCATATAATCCTCTGAGGCCCAGACCTAATAACTTGCCTAAAGTCCCACAAATGAGAAACATGAGATTCAAAAGGATCGAATAGTTAGTAAGTGGCAGGTCTGCCTCTTTCACCAGCTTGGCTCCTCAGCAGCTGTGGTATCAAGAAGGTGACAGGTTCCGTTTAGCTGGACTTACCAGGAGGTTTCCTGGCGGAGGTAGTACTTGAGCTGAGTCCTGAGAAAGGGATCAGTGCCAGCAGAAGCCATGAGTACAGAAGGTGCCTGGGTTCCAGGGAGCCTGGAGGGGTGCTTAGAGAAAAGGGAGGAATTCAGCAAAAAGAAGTACAGAGAGGACACCCAAAACTTCACTGCTGAGCAAATAAAAGCCCAGGGAGCTGCAGGTACAGCATCCAAGAACAGACTCCAGCAAGCCAACACCTTGCTGGCCAGCAGGTCTCGGCCCAACACCTTTTCCTTAATTTCATATCAAAACCTGGATGTGATCTGGCTTCCTGGATCAGGCTTATCAAAGTAAATACAAGTTTTATTTCATTAAGAATTACTTCTTGATTGCCCTGAGATAATCTTTAAACCTTAAACCAAAAAAATTTCCTGAAATCATCTTAAAACTGAACAATAGTTTAGCTTAACTAGTTTAAAAAAAAAAAAAAAAAAGGTCTGCCTTGAGTATTACGCTCTTTTAAGAACTATCTATATGGGATCCAACTGACAATAGCAACTTGAAAGTTTAGATAGGAACCTTGGTGGAGGGCAGTGAGTTTATCTTAATGAGGGAAGAACAACTCAGAAAAGGAGGATAAGAAGAGTTGTACAACTCGAAGAACGCAATCAATGTCACTACACTGCACGTGCGGAAGCTGTTGACTTGGTGTATGTTTTGCTGTATATTCTCAACAACGACAAATCAAATAAAATTTTTTAAAAAGAGAATTATGGTTTAATTGAGGCTGAGATTATTCTTCTTCCTAGAAATGATTCTAAGGGTTGGGACCAATGCTTTTTAATTATTGTTTTTAAAAACCAGTATTTCTACGGCACTTTAGCATTCCCCAAATTATTTCCTTGTTCCTCATTTCAGAGAGAAGAGTGTAAACTTTCTCAGTTGCTCACGTGAGGAGAAACCGAAACCAGGAGGTTAATTATCCAAAGTCACACAGGTGATGAAAGGAGGACCTGGGATTCAATCCAGAGTCCAAATTCTATTCTTACTCATTCTTTTATTCTTTCAGTCATTTAAAAAATCACTGCATACTCCAAATGTGCCAGGCGCAGGACTAGGCACTGAGTATATACCCACTGCCGTCGAGTCGATTCTGACTCATAGTGACCTTATAGGACACAGCAGATCTGCCCTGTAGAGTTTCCAAGGAGCGCCAGGCCGACTTGAACTGCCGACCTTTTGGTTAGCAGCTGTAGCACTTAACCACTACACCACCAGGGTTTCCACTGAGTATACAGTGATAAGAAAATAGACATAGCTCATCTCGCTGTCCCTCTTTTCTCAGTGCATTAAACACTGAAGCTGGAATAAGAGCTACAGAAACCTACATCTTTCTAATGGATACTCAGTGAATACACTCAACTTTGCAAGGTTATCCCACTTGTATTTGTAGTTCACCGCTGCCATTCTTTCAATGCTTTGTGCCCATTCCTATGCAAGACATTGTGTACAGACTGTAAGACAATGCACTAGAGCACAACTCAATCCAATAACACCTACTATGTACAAATTACTCAGTCTGAAAATATTTATTGAGCACAAAATCTGGGAAAAGTATTCATTCAACAAATATTTATTGGCACCTACTATAATCATAAAAGAAAATATTTACTGAACATTGACTAGTGCAAAGTACCATGTTAATCTTTACACACGCTATCATTGAATCTTCACAATGACTATGAAAAGGCAGTTATTGGAGAGCTTAAATAGACTTGCTCAGAATCATACGGCTAGGAAGTGGTGGAGATGGGATTTGAACCCAGGGGACCAACATTTTCCACCACTATGTTGTCCTACCTGCTATTGCCAATCATGGTGAACAACACAGATGTGATCCCTGCCCTTGAGATGCTTACAGACTAGTAGGAATGATAAAGTGAAACAATACCCTGAGATATTTATTAGGGAAGCTCTTCTCCTTTGGGGTTCATTAAAGCTTTCTCAAGGATATGCCTTTTCAGGTGGACCTAGATGATGAGGAGGAATAAGCTAGGCAAAGGAGGGACAGGAAGGCCAATCCAGGCAGAGGAACAACACATAGAAAATACCCCCAGAAGGAGGGGCTTTTTCCGTCTCAGGAACGGCTGAAGGCCAGGGCAGGAGGGAAACTAGGCAAAAGAGCATGAGGAGTGACATGCAAATCTGCAGTTTTCAAAGGTCATTTCAGCTGCTGTAGAGCAGAGATCAGCTGAGAGCGATAAAGTGTGAGGGGAGACCAGTCCAGGGGCTATTACATCTGAATATGAGGTATAATCCATACTGAAGGCTGTGCTTCAAGTCTTCTTCACTTTCAGCATACAGATTGAATAAGTATGGTGAAAGAATAAAACTCTGATGCACACATTTCCTTACTTTAAATCCCGCAGTATCCACTTGTTCTGTTTGAACGACTGCCATTTGGTCTAAGTACAGGTTCCTCATGAGCACAACGGAGTATTCTGGAATTCCCATTCTTCAAAATGTTATCCATAATTCGTTAAGATCCACACGGTCGAATGCCTTTGCATAGTCAATAAAATACAGGTAAACATCTTTCTGGTATTCATCAGCAATGATATCCCTAGTTCCACATCCTCTTCTGAATCCAGCCTGAATTTCTGGCAGCTCCCCACTGATGTACTACTGTAACCACTTTTGAATGATCTTCAGCAAAATTTTACTTGTGTGTGATATTAATGATACTATTTGATAATTTTCTCATTCTGTTGGATCTCCTTTCTTTGTAATGGCCACAAATATAGATCTCGTCCAGTCAATTGCCCAGCTAGTTGTTTGCCAAATTTCTTGGCACAGATAAGTGAGCATTTCCAGTGCTGCATTCATTTGTTGAAACATCTCCGTTGGTATTCGGTCATTTTCTGGAGCCTTGTTTTTCACCAATGCCTTCAGAGCAGCTTCAACCTCTTCCTTCAGTACCATCGGTTTTTAATCATATGTTACCTCCCGAAACGGTTGTGTGTCAATCAATTCTTTTTGGTACAGTGACTCTGTGTATTCCTTCCATCGTCTTTTGATGGTTCCTGCATCTTTTAATATTTTCCCCATAGAACCCTTCAGTATTCCAACTCCAGTCTTGAATTTTTTCTTCAGTTCTCTCAGCTTGAGAACTTCCAAGCATGTTCTTCCCTTTCAGTTTTCCATCTCCAGGTCTTTGCACATTTCATTATAATACTTTCTTTGGTCTTCTTGAGCCGCTCTTTGAAATCTTCTGTTCGGCTCTTTTAATTCATGTTTCCTTCCTTTTGCTTTAGCTACTCTACATTCAAGAACAAGTTTCATCTTGGTCTTTTCTGTCTTTTTAATGACCTCTTGCTTTCTTCATGTATGATGTCCTTGATGTCATGTCATTCCACAACTCATCTCGTCTTTGGTCGTTAGTGTGCAACGCTTTGAATCTATTCTTGAGACTGTCTCTAAATTCAGGTGGGATATATTCAAGGTCATATTTTGGCTCTCATGGACTTGTTCTAATTTTCTTTAGTTTCAACTTGAACTTGCATATGAGCAATTGATGGTCTGTTCAGCAGTCAGCCCCCGGCCTTGTTCTGACCGATGATATTGAGCTTTACCATGGTCTCTTTCCACAGATGTAGTCAATGTAATTCTGGTGTATTCCATCTGGCAAGGTCCATGTGTACAGTCGCCATTTATGTTGGTGAAAAAAGGTATCTGCAAAGAAGTCATTGTTCTTGCAAAAGCCTATCATGCAATCTCCAGTGTTGTTTCTATCACCAAGGCCATATTTTCCAACTACCAATCCTGTTTTCAACTTTCACATTCCAATTGCCAGTAATCATCAATGCATCTTGATTGAATATTTGTTCAATTTCAGACTGCAGAAGTTGGTAAAAATCTTCAATTTCTTCATCATTGGCCTTAGTGGGTGATGTTTACATTTGAATAATAGTCATATTAACTGGTCTTCCTTGTTGTTGTTGTTAGGTGCCATCAAGTCAGTTCTGACTCATAGCGACCCTGTGTACCACAGAATGAAACACTGCCTAATCCTGTGCCATGTTCACAATCGTTGTTATGCTTGAGCTCATTGTTGCAGCCGCTGTGTCAATACATCTCATTGAGGGTCTTCTTCTTTTCCACTGACCCTGTAGTTTACCAAGCATGATGTCCTTCTCCAGGGACTGATCTCTCCTGATAACATGTCCAAAGTATGTAAGATGCAGTCTCGCCGTCCTTGTTTTTAAGGAGAATTCTGTTTGTACTTCTTCCAAGACAGATTTGTTCATTCTTTTGGCAGTCCATGGTATACTCAATATTCTTTGCCAACACCACAATTCAAAGGCATCAGTTATTCTTCAGTCTTCATTATTTGCTGTCCAGCTTTCACATGCATACAATATGATTGAAAACACTAAGGTTTGGGTCAAGCAAGCCTTAGTCTTCAAGGTGACATCTTTGCTTTTCAACACTTTCAAGAGGTCCTTTGCAGCAGATTTGCCCAATGCAATGTGTCCTTTGATTTCTTGACTGCTGCTTCCATGGCTATTGATTGTGGAGCCAAGAAAAATGAAATCCTTGACAACTTCAATCTTTGCTCTGTTTATCATGATGTTGCTTATTGGTCCAGTTACGAGGATTTTTGTTTTCTTTATGTTGAGGTGCAAGCCATACTGAAGACTGTGGTCTTTGATCTTCATCAGTAAGTGCTTCAATTCCTCTTCACTTTCAGCAAGCAAGGTTGTACCTTCTGCATTTCACAGGTTGTTTATGAGTCTTCCTCCAATCCTGATGCCCCATTCTTCTTCATATGGTCTAGCTTCTTGGATTATTTGCTCAGCATACAGATTAAATAGGTAAGGTGAAAGGATACAACCCTGACACACACCTTTCCTGACTTTAAACCACTTAGTATCCACTTGTTCTGTTTGAACGACTGCCTCTTGATCTATGTACAGGTTGCTCATGAGCACAATTAAGTGTACTGGAATTCCCATTCTTGGTAATGGTATCCACAATTTGTTATGATCCACACAGTCGAATGCCTTTGCATAGTCAATAAAACACAAGTAAACATCTTCCTGGTATTATCTGCCTTCAGCTAGGATCCATCTGACATCAGCAATGATATTCCTGGTTCCACGTCCTCTTCTGAATCTACCTTGAATTTCTGGCAGTTCCCTGTCGATATACTGCTGAATGATTTTCAGCAGAACTTTACTTGTGTGTGATATTAATGGTATTGTTCATTAATTTCCACATTCGGAGGGATCGCCTTTCTAGTGGATAGGCATATATATAGTATCTCTTCCAGTCGGTTGGCCAGGTAGCTGTCTTCCAAATTTCTTGGTATAGACGAGTGAGCACTTCCAGCACTGCATTCATTTGTTGAAACATCTCAATTGTTATTCCTTCAATTCCTGGAGCATTATTTTTCACCAGTGCCTTCAGTGTGGCTTGGACTTCCTCCTTCAGTACCATTGGTTCCTGCTCATATGGAACCGCCTGAAATGGTTGAATGTCAACCAATTCTTTTTGGTATAGTGACTCTGTGTATTCTTTCCATCTTCTTTTGATGCTTCCTGTGTCATTTAATATTTTTCCCATAGAATCCTTTAATATTGCAACTCCAGGCTTGAATTTTTTCTTCAGTTCTTTCAGCTTGAGAAATGTAGTGCATGTTCTTCCCTTTTGGTTTTCTATCTCCAGGTCTTTGCCCATGTCATTATAATACTTTCCTTTGTCTTCTTCAGCTGCCCTTTGAAACCTTCTGTTCAACTCTTTTACTTCATCATTTCTTCCTTTCACTTTAGCTACGCGATGTTCAAGAGCAAGTTTCAGAGTCTCTTCTGACATTCATTTTGGTCTTTTCTTTCCTGTCTTTTTACTGACTTCTTACTTTCTTCATGTATGATGTCCTTGATGTGATTCCACAACTTGCCTGGTCTTTGGGCATTAGTGTTCAATGGGTCAAATCTATTCTTCAGATGGTCTCTAAATTCGGATGGGATATACTCAAGGTCATACTTTGGCTCTCAGTGACTTGTTCTAATTTTCTTCAGTTTCAACTTGAACTCACATATGAGCAATTGATAGTCTGTTCCTTAGTCAGCCCCTGGCCTTGTTCTGACTGATGATATTGAGTGTTTCCATCGTCTCTTCCCACAGAAGATGTAGTTGATTTGATTCCTGTGTATTCCATCTGGCAAGGTCCGTGTGTACAGTCACCATTTATGTTGGTGAAAAAAGGTATTTGCAATGAAGAAGTCATTGGTCTTGCCAAAGTCTATCATGCTTTCTCTGGCATTGTTTCTATCACCAAAGCCATATTTTCCAACTATCGATCCTTCTTGTCTCCAACTTTCGCATTCCAGTCTCCAGTAATTATCAACACATTCTGATTGCACGTTCAATTAATTTCAGACTTCAGAAGTTGGCAGAAATCTTCAATTTCATCATCTTTGGCCTTAGTTGCTAGTGGGTAAATTTGAATAATTGTCATATTAACTGGTATTCCTTGTACGTGTATGGACATTATCCTATCACTGACAGCACTGTACTTCTGGATAGGTCTTGAAATGTTCTTTTTTGATGATGGATGGAATGTCTTTCCTCTTCAGGTTGTGGTTACCGGCATAGTAGACCATACGACTGTCTCATTCAAAATGGCCAATACCAGTCCATTTCAGCTCACTAATGCCTAGGATATCAATGTTTGTGCATTCCATTTTATTTTTGGCAACTTCCAATTTTCCTAGATTCATACTTAGTACATTCCATGTCCCGATTATTAATGGATGTTTGCAGCTATTTCTTCTCATTTTGAGTCATGCCACATCTGCAAATGAAGGTCCCAAAAGCTTGACTCCATCCATGTCATTCTGGTCAACTCTACTTTGAGGACGCAGTTCTTCCCCAGTTGTCTTTTGAGTGCCTTCTAACCTGGGGGGGCTCATCTTCCAGCACGATATCAGACAATGTTCTGCTGCTATTCATAAGGTTTTCACTGGCTAATTCTTTTCAGAAGTAGACCACGGGGTCATTCTTCCCAGTCTGTCTTAGTCTAGAAGCTCAGCAGAAACCTGTCTGCCATGGGTGACCTTGCTGCTATGTGAATACTGGTGGTATAGCTTCCAGCATCACAGCAACATGCACGCCCCCACAGTATGATAAACTGACACATGGTGGACTCCACCTTTGGCCTCCCAAAATTCATGTCCTTGTCACATGTAAAACGCATTCACCCCATCATATCATAGCAAAAGTCTTAACTCAACTCCAGGCCAAAATTCAAAAATTCCTCTTCATCTGTGAAATCTAGAAAACAAGTTATCTGCTTCCAAAGTCAATGGTTTAGCAGGCACAAGCTAGACACTTCCATTACAAATGGGAGAAATTGGAGGGAAAAAAGGGATAACAGGCACCAAGCAAGTCAGCAAAAACACATTATGTTACCCCTCAGGGCTTGAAAATAATCCTTTGTTCTCTAAGACCGTTTACACAATGGCCCTGCTCTCCAGACTCTGGGTACTGGCCACACTCTCTGGATTCTGAGTGGAGGCCCCTCAGTTCTGGGCTTCAGCTTCTCCTTCCAGGCCTACTGGAATGGCAACTCTGTTCCCTCCAATTTAGGCTCACCATTCTCTTAGTCCATCTGAGTGGGAACTCCAGAGGCCATGGCTCTACCCTTTGAAACCCCAGAGGTCTTGCCCATATCCTTTGAGACTGAGGCAGCTTGCCTTCCTGTTTTCCTTATCTCTTCAACTTCTGCTTCCTGGCTTCTTAGCCTCTTGGCCCCTCAGGCCTCCCTGCCTGAATCTGCCCTGCTGGGGCAAGTGTTTCAAAGCTCTGTAGTTCCACCAATAAGTGCCTGGAGGCACCCCACTCCACCAGTAAACTTCAGCTGGAAGACACTCAGCTCTCTCTCTCCATAGGTCAGCAAGCCTAGCTTTACTGTAAGTGCCCAGAGGCTCCCCACTTCACCAGGAAGCCTCCTATGCAAAGGCACTCAACTCTCTTGCTCCGTGCATGGGCTCCAGAGCTGTCTGGTGCTGGTCTCCTGGTTCTACTACTGCCGGTTCTCTACCGCTGCTTCTTAACATCTGCACCATCTCTGGTGTTAACAGGTCTTCTCACTTCCTTCTGAGTCCTCTATCCATTCACAGTTTCAAAACCTCTTCCACATTTTATGTAACTGTTAGAGCAGCACCCCACTCTCCCAGTACCAAATTCTTAGTCATCTAGTGCTGCTATAACAGGAATGCCACAAGTGGATGGCTTTAATGAACAGAAGTTTATTCTCTCATATTCCAGTAGGCTACAAGTCCAAATTCAGGGCATTAGCTCCAGGGGAAGGCTGTCTCTGTCAGCTCTGGAGGAAAGTCCTTGTCATCAATCTTCCCCTGGACTAGGAACTTCTCTGCACAGGAACCAAAGGTCCAAAGGACGCACTCTGCTACCGGTGCTCCTTTCTTGGTGGCATGAGGTGCCCCGTCTCTCCGCTCACTTCTCTCTTTTATATCTCAAAAGAGATTAACTCAAGACAGAATCCAATCTTGTAGATTGAGTTCTGCCTCATTAACATAACTGCTGCCTCTCCCCTCATTAACACCATAGAGGTAGAATTTACAACACACGGGAAAATCACATCAGATGACAAAATTGTGGACAATCGCACAATCCGCAGAATCATGGCCTAGTCAAACTGATATGTGTATTTTTGAGGAATACAATTCAATCCATGACAGATGGAGAATTGGCTTTGGTCATGAGGAGTCGACATGGCCTAAGGTGGGGCCGGGCGGGGGGTGGGGAGCGGGGGAATGATGTCCAGAAGGCAATGAGATACACAGATCTGAATATCAGAAGGCGGCTCTGGGATGTCGGAGACATGGAATGCTTTGGTGTAATCTTGAGTTCTGGTTCCTTCTTATCAACAGAGAAGGGGCTGGGTTCTGGAGACGTGATGGGGTTAGGGTGGAGTTACACTAATGTGAAACGACTCCCGGCTCACCTCTCTGACTCGGTTTCCCCCACAGATGGCCTTTCCCTGCCACAGGTCCATGAACCCAAGACCCAAGACGCTGGTCTTCCTTCTAGTGGGCCTGAGTTTCTTCACACTGCACCTGTGGTTTCTCCAGGCCCCGATGTCCCAGGAGGAGGGGGTGCGGGATCTCGCGGTGGACGCTCTTGCTGTGCAGCCCTCAGCGCTCAACCCAGGGGTCCTGTGTGTGGCCAACGCCTCTGTGAACGCCACGCCTGATTTCCAACAGCTGCCTGCCCGGATCCAAGACTTCCTGCGGTACCGCCATTGCCGCCAGTTTCAGCTGCTTTGGGACGTCCCGAACAAGTGTGCTGGCCGCCGGGGCGTCTTCCTGCTCCTGGCCGTGAAGTCATCGCCGGAAAACTACGAGCGGCGCGAGCTCATCCGCCGCACCTGGGGGCAGGAGCGCAGCTACCGCGGCCTGCCGGTGCGCCGCCTCTTCCTCCTGGGCACGCCGGCGTCTGAGCCCCGCGAGCGCTGGGAGCAGCTAGACGAGCTGGTGAGCCTGGAGGCGCGCGAGCACGGCGACGTGCTGCAGTGGGCCTTCGCCGACACCTTCCTTAACCTCTCGCTCAAGCACGTGCACCTGTTGGAGTGGCTGGCGGCGCGCTGCCCACAGGCGCGCTTCCTGCTCAGCGGCGACGACGACGTCTTCGTGCACACGGCCAACGTGCTGCGTTTCCTGGAGGCGCAGCATCCTGGCCGCCACCTCTTCACCGGGCAGCTCATGGACGGCTCCGTGCCCATTCGCGACAGCTGGAGCAAGTACTTCGTGCCCCCGCAGATCTTCCCCGGGCAGGCCTACCCGGTGTACTGTAGCGGCGGCGGCTTCCTCCTGTCCAGCTACACTGCCCAGGCCCTGCGCAGAGCCTCCCGCCACACGCCGCTCTTCCCCATCGACGACGCCTACATGGGCATGTGCCTGCAGCGCGCGGGCCTGGCACCCAGCGGCCACGATGGCATCCGGCCCTTCGGCGTGCAGCTGCCGGGCACCCACCGGCCCTCCTTCGATCCCTGCATATACCGCGAGCTACTGCTCGTGCACCGCTTTGCGCCCTACGAGATGCTGCTCATGTGGAAGGCGCTGCACAACCCTAAGCTGAGTTGTTCCCGGGGTCGCAGGGTCTCCTGAAGCCGAATGGGTGGCGCTGGGTGCGTGCGGGGCTCAGCTCCTAGGCCTCCGCACGTGATGTTTTCCCTACTGAAAACGTGCCTTTCCGGTTCTGGACACCTCTGTCCTACCCAGCTCAGTGGATCAGAACCCGGCGACGCATTGAAATCATCTGGGGTAGGGGGGGGCAGGCAGAGAGTAAAAAATACCTATGCCCTGGCCTCATCCCAGAGGTTCTGATTCTGTCAGTCTAGGGTGGCCCCAGGCATTTGAATATTTTTAAAATTCCCCAGGTGATTCTAATGGGTGGCCAGGATTGAGGTCCACTGCACCAGCGTGCCCATCCATCCTTGCAAACTCAGCTCCATCGCTTCCTCTAAGAAACTTTCCACTCACCTCGCACCTACCTCAGTGCCATCTCTGTGCGCTCCCTAGACTGGTCCTGGCAGACTGTCATTGCCTGTTTAAGAGGCCATTCACCATTTGAATTCGAGCTTCTCAGAGGCAGAGAGAGCACCTGGCCTGGCTCATTCTAAAGCAGAGTAGACACTCGAGTCAACCTGGGCCAGGAGCAAATGTCACCTGACACATGTAGTACAAATGGGAGGAGTTGTCATTTCTCTGCAAATGGGCTCAGCTGGAGCTGGGCTGACAGCAGATGGTCCCCCCCCCCTCCCCGCAAGAAGACAATCTAGCCTCAGGACCTAAAAGCCACACCCTTAGAGTCAGAGGGGTCCCTGGCAGCCTTCCTCCCACCCACCACCCAGTTCTTCCTCCCAACCCCAGAACCCCTGTGAGGTCAGTGTCCCCACTGTGCAAAGTGGAAGCCTTCAGCCCAGTCAGGGTTTTGACTAATCCAGGGTTGTGTGGCCACTCCCAGACAACACACCCTTGTAGCCCCCTCCATGCTCAGTCTGACCACAGCTAATGGCCTTTTTGGGTCCTCCCCAAGTAGACCTGCCCTGCCAGCATGCACTCCCAGGAAGAGCGACCTGGTCCTTGCCAGGGTCAGGGTATCAGGGTCAGTGAGCCTTGGAGAGCCAAGCTGGGGGTCCTGGGGAGGCGAGCATGGGGGCGCCATGAAGGGCAATGCCTCGGGAGTCAGTGTTTGGAAAGCCTGTGGAATCATGCATAGCATTGTGTTTGGGGATGGGACCTGATTAGTAACCATGACAGACAATGATTAGGGAGTGTGCAGGGATGCCTGGAGTGTCTATGGTAAATAGTGAATTTAGGAGGCTGTCGGTCAGTGACTGGGGAGGTCAGACTGGGGTTTATGATGAGGCCTGTGAGGATCAGCGCTGTGGTCCTAGACTCCCAGAGCTTGACAAAGTAGGAAAATCAAGGGAACAGCTTAAGAGCAAGGCAGAAATTTGTGTTATTAAGCACCCAACTGTGTAACATGGACAAGGAGGACTCCCTATCAAGAAGGAAAGAGGCTGAGTAGGAAATTTGGAGCCCTTTTTCCCCTACCCGCAAAACAAAGTCTAGATTCCTCAAGCTGGCATTTAAGGATCCTGCAACCGGGCTGCTACTCACCATTCCATCCTCCTCCCCCTACCCCGCCCCCAACACACACACTCCTCCCCACTTCAGACTCTATCCAGGCAGAACCATCCTGGTACCCCTGCTCTGTCAGGCTCCCTCCTACCTCTACATCTTAAAACAAGCTCTGATTGGTTCACCGAAAATGTCCTTGAACCACCACCACCAAGTCTCTTGTATCAATCAGGATGCCTGTGGCAGAGGCTGTTAACTGCCCACCAAAATCTACCATCCCCTTCCTCCTGGGAACAAAACTAGACTACATTCCCCAGCACCCCTTGCAGTTAGATGTGGTGGTGTGGCCAGGCTGTCTTCAATGGAAGCAGCAGACGCCTAGAGACTTCTGGACCCTGCCTGTCTGTGCTCATTTTCTCCTTCCCATGAGTTGGAACATGGATGAGCCTGTGATGCAGCTCTGACCTGGCAAATGAGGGCAACACTAGGCCTGAGCCAGGGCTTCTCAACCTTGGCGCTAGTGACATTTGGGGCAGAACAACCCTGTTGTGGGGGCTTTCCTATGTCTTGTAGGATGGTTAGCAGCACCCCTGTCCTCCACCCACTAGATACCAGTAGCACACACCAAGTCATGACAACCAAAAATATCTCCAAACATTACCAAATGTACTCTGGTGGGCAAATTCATCCCTGGTTACAAACCACTTGCCTGTATAAGGGACCATAGCCCACTTGATTGTGGGCTCCTGAGAGGTAGAGGCAGCAGAGGATGGCAGAAGAACAAGAGGGTTTCTGAGTTACTGTGCGGAGCAGAGATGCCCACTACTGACCTGGAATACTCAGTGCAGACTATTGTGGGAGAACAAAATAAACATTTTTGTTTTTGAGCTTCTGGATTTCTGTTAGCTTTCTGGTGCAGCAACCTTGCCTTACTGCAGGTAACCCCTTGTGTCCTCTCTGTTCTCCTGTTTCTCCCCAGCTAGACTGGCTGTTCCCAGAGGGAAGGTCTGACTCTCATCAGGGCTGGCACAGATTTACTGGGAGGGAACTAATGACAAGTTCCAGCATCCCCGCTCCAGGAGCTTGAGCAGGTCATTGCAGCTCTCTCAGCCTCTTTTTCCATGGTGATAACCCATCAGAAGGCCAGTGGAAGGGCACTGTCGTTCTTCAGGCTTACTCTCTGCTCCAGGAGGTCGAAAAGGCAGGAGGAGGAAATACCACCTAATCGACCTTTCTGCAGCCCCAGCCCTGGACCCCCAATAGCCGCAGCCACTTCTACCTTGCTGGCCATGCTTTAGGGGTAAATGAATGAGTGAATGAGTGCCCATTTGTCCCAATGGTGTAACTGTATCTGGTAGGATACTGTATTTGTTCTTAAAGCTGCTGTAACAAATTACCACAAGCATAGTGGCAACACAAATTTAATATCTTACAGTTCTAGAGGTCAGAAGTCCAAAATAGTTCTCAATGGGTCAAAATCAAGGCGTCGGCAGGTGTGAGTTCTGGAGGCTATAGGGGAGAATCCGTTTCCTTGCTTTTTCCAGCTTTTAGAGGCTGCCTGTGTTCTTTGGCTTTTGCTCTCCTTCCAGTTTAGAAGCCACCAAGTGCGTCATTCTCACCTCTCTGCTTCGTTGTCACATATCCTTCCCTAACTCCCTTTGGCTTATAAGGACTCTTCTGATTACACTGGCTGCACCTGGATAATCCAGGCTCATCTTCCTATCTTAATGTCCGCTAACTGACAACCTTAGTTCATTCTGCAACCTAATTCCCCTTTGCCAGCAGCCGTAAGAACATATTCACAGGCTCTGGAGACTAGGATGTGGACATCTTGGAGAGGCCATCCTGCCTACCACAGTGCCCAATAAGTATTTGTTAAATAAGTGAGGAATATTACCCTGCTTCTCTCACACGGACCCCTCTTATGCGGACTCTTCCTATGAACAATTGAATATCATTAACCCTGAATTCCTTACTTTGGTTTATAATGAGCAGAAAAGAGCCCTGATGGTGCAGTGGTTAAGTGTGCAGCTGCTAACTAAAAGGTCAGGGGGTTTGAACCCATCAGCCACTCTGCTGGAAAAAGATGTGGCAGTCAGCTTCTGGAAAGATTTATAACCTTGGAAACCCGGTGGGGCAGTTCTACTCTGTCCTATAGGGTTGCTATAAGTCAGAATCTACTCCACGGCAGTGGGTTTGGTTTTTTGGTTTATGATGAACAGCTGCCATTTATCTAGTACTGTGGGGGCTTGCATGTTGCTATGATGCTGGAAGCTATGCCACCAGTATTTAAATACCAGCAGGGTCACCCATGGTGGACAGGTTTCAGCTGAGCTTCCAGACTAAGACTAGGAAGAAGACCCTGGCGGTCTACTTCTAAAAAGAATCAGCTGGTGAAAACCTTATGAATAGCAGTGGAAATTGTCTGATATAGTGCCAAAAGATGAGTCCCCCAGGTTGGAAGGCACTCACAAGACGACTGGGGAAGAGCAGCCTCCTTAAAGTAGAGTAGACCTAAATGACATGGATAGAGTCAAGCTTTCAGGACCTTCATTTGCTGGTGTGGCACAACTCAAAATGAGAAGAAACAGCTGCAAACACCTATTAATAATCATCAGAACATGGAATGTATGAAGTATAAATCTAGGAAAATTAGAAATTGCCAAAAATGAAATGGAACACATAATCATCAATATTCTAGGCATTAGTGAGCTAAAGTGGACTGGTTTTGGCCATTTTGAATCTGACAATTATATGGTCTACTGTGCCAGGAATGACAAATTGAAGAAGAATGGCATTACATCCATCTTCAAGAAGACCATTTCAAGATCTATCCTGAAGTACAACGCTGTCATTGATAGGATAATATCCATACAGATACAAGGAAGACCAATTAATATGACTATTATTCAAATTTATGCACCAACTACCAAGGCCAAAGATGAAGAAATTGAAGGTTTTTTACTAACTTCTGCAGTCTGCAATTAATCAAACATGCAATCAGGATGCACTGATAATTACTGGTGTTTGGAATGCAAAAGCTGGAGACAAAAAAGAACGATCAGTAGTTGGAAAATATGGCCTTGGTGATAGAAACAATGCTGGATATGGAATGATAGAATTTTGCAAGACCAACGACTTCTTCATAGCAAATGCCTTTTCTCACCACCATCGATGGCAACTACAATGTGGACCTTGCCAGATGGAATACACAGGAATCAAATCAACTACGTCTATGGAAAGAGACAATGGTACAGCTCAATATCATCAGTCAGAACAAGGCCAGGTGCCAATTGTGGAACAGACCCTCAATTGCTCATATGCAAGTTCAAGTTGAAACTGAAAAAATTTAAAACAAATCTATGAGAGTCAAAGTACCACCTTGAGTATATCCCACCTGAATTTAGAGACCATCTCAAGAATAGGTTTGACATGTTGAACACTAATGACCAAAGACCACACAAGTTGTGGAGTGACACCAAGGACATATACATTGAAGAAAGCCAGAAAACCCAAACCCATTGCCGTTGAGTCAATTCCGACTCATAGTGACTGTATACGACAGAGTAGAACTGCCCCATAGGGTTTCCAAGGAGTTCCTGGTGAATTCGAACTACCAATCTTTTGGTTAGCAGCTGTAGCTCTTAACCACTATGCCACCAGGGTTTCTGAAGAAAGTAAGAGGTCATTAAAAAGACAGGAAAGAAAGAAAAGACCAAAATGGGTGTCAGAAAAGACTCTGAAACTTGCTCTTGAATGTCGAATAGCTAAAGCAAAAGAAAAAATGATGACGTTAATAAAATAGGTATAGAAGGAAAACTTCTCAACGTAATAAAGGGCATATATGCAAAACCAACAGCCAACATCGTTCTTAATGGAGAGAGGCTGAAAATGTTCCCCTTGAAAATAGGAACAAGACAAGGATGCCCTTTGTCATGACTCTAATTTAACACTATTTTGGAAGTCCTAGCTAGAGCAATAAGGCAAGAAACAGAAACAAAGGGCATCCAAATTGGTAATGAAGAAGTTAAACTCTCCCTATTTGCAGATGATATGATACTATACATAGAAAACCCAAAAGGCTCCACGAGAAAACTACTGGAAGTAATAGAAAGACTCAGCAAAGTGGCAGGATACAAGATAAACATTCAAAAATCAGTTGAATTTCTATACACCAATAAAGAGAACAATGCAAAGGAGATCAGGAAAACAACACCATTTATACAATAGCCCCTAAGAAAATAAAGTACTTGGGAATGAATCTAACCAGGAATGTAAAATACCTATACAAAGAAAACTACAAAACACTACTGCAAGAAACCAAAAGAGATCTACATAAATGGAAAAACAGACCATGCTCATGGATAGGTAGACTCAACAGTGTGAAAATGACAATTCTATCCAAAGTGATTTACAAATACAATGCAATCCCTATCCAAATACCAACAACATTCTTTAAAGAGATGGAAAAACTTATCATTTACTTTATATGGGAAGGGAAGAAGCCCCAGATAAGTAAAGCAATATTGAAGAAAAACAAAGTAGGAGGACCCTCACTACCTGACCTCAGAACCTACTATACAGCTGCGGTAGTCAAAACAGCCTGGTACTGGTACAACGACAGACATATTGACCAATGGAACAGAATTGAGAACCCAGATGTAAATCCATCCACCTATGGTCACCTGATCTTCAACAAGGGCCTAAAGTCCATCAAACAGGGAAAAGACAGCCTTTTTAACAAATTGTGCTGTCAAAATTGGATGTCCGTCTGCAAAAACATGAAACAGAACCCATACCTCACAGCATATACAAAAACTAAGTCAAAATAGATCAAAGACCTAAATATAAAGCCAAAAACCACGAAGCTCACAGAAGAAGAAATAGGATCAACGCTAGATGCCCTGACACATGGCATTAACAGGATACAAACCAGAACCAACAACACACAAGCTCCAGAAGATAAGCTAGATAACTGGGATCTTCTAAAAATTAAATACTTATGCTCATCAAAAGACTTTACCAAAAGAGTAAAAAAAGAACCTACAGACTGGGAAAAAAAAATTGGCTGTTACAAATCAGACAAAGGTCTAAACTGTAAAATCTACAAGAAAATCCAACACCTCTACAATAAAAACACAAGTAATCCAATTAAAAAATGGGCAAAGGAAATGAAGAGACCTTTCACCAAAGAAGACATTCAAGTGGCCAACAGACACATGAGGAAATGCTCACGATCTCTAGCCATTAGAGAAATGCACATCAAAACCACAATGAGATACCATCTCACCCTGGCATTACTGGCACTAATCAATAAAACAGGAAATAACAAATGCTGGAGAGGCTACGGGGAGATTGGAACTCATACACTTCTGGTGGGAATGCAAAATGATACAGCCATTTTGGAAAATGATATGGCGTTTCCTTAGAAAGCTAGAAATAGAAATACCATATGATCCAGCAATCCCACTCCTAGGAATATATCTTAGAGAAATAAGAGCCATCACACGGACAGACATATGCACACCCATGTTCATTGCACCATTGTTCATAATAGCAAAAAGATGGAAACAACCTAGATGCCCATCAACAGATGAATGGATAAATAAACTGTGATACATACACACAATGGAGTATTACTCAATGATAAAGAACATTGATGAATCTGCAAAGCATCTCATAACATGGATGAATCTGGAGGGTATTATGCTAAGTAAAATAAGTCAGTCACAAAAGGACAAATACTGAATGAGACCGCTACCGTAAATACTTATGAAAAGGTTTACATACAAAAGGAAACAATCTTTGATGGTTATGAGGGAGGGGTAGGGATGGAAAAACACTAGATACACAATAGATAAGGGGAAACTTTGGTGAAGGGTAAGACCGTACACAATACTGGGGAAGCCAGCACAACCTGTACAAGGCAAGGTCATGGTAGCTCCATAGACACATCCAAACTCCCTGAGGGACTGAATTGCTGGGCTGAGGGCTGTGGGGACCATGATCTCGGGGAATGCTTAGTTCAATTGACATAACATAGTTTATAAAGAATATGTTCTACATTCTACTTTGGTGAGTAGCGTCTGGGGTCTTAAAACCCTGTGAGCGGCCATCTAAGATACTCCACTGGTCTCACCCCTTTGGGAGCAAGGAAGAATGAAGAAAACTAAAGATACAAGGGGAAGATTAGTCCAAAGGACTAAAGGACCACATCTACCACGGCCTCCACCAGACTGAGTCCAGAACAATGAGAGCGCCCAGCTACCACCACTGACTGCTCTGACAGGTATCACAATAGAGGGCCCCAGACAGAGCTGGAGAAAAACACAGAACAAAATTCTAACTAAAAAAGAAAGACCAGACTTGCTGGCCTGACAGAGACTGGAGAAACCCTGAGAGTATGGCCCCCGGACACACTTTCAGCTCAGTAATGAGGTCACTCCTGAGGTTCACCCTTCAGCCAAAGATTGAACAGGCCTGTGGAAAAAAAAAAGACTAAAGTGGGGCACCAGCCCTGGGGCAGGGACCGGAAGGCAGAAGGGAACAGGAAAGCTGGTAATACGGAACCCAGGGTTGAGAAAGGAGGGTGTTGACATGTCGTGGGGTTGTTAACCAATGTCACAGAGCAATGTGAGTACTGTTTGAACAGAAACTAGTTTGTTCTGTAAACCTTCATCTAAAGTACAATAAAAAAAAATTATGAAGTAAAAGAGCTGAACACATGATTTCAAAGGGCAGCTAGAGAAGACAAAGTAAAGTATTACCTGGAGGTAGAAGACCAATAGGGAAGAATACGCTCAGCATTTTTCAAGCTGAAAGAACTGAAGAAAAACTCAAGCCTCGAGTTGCAATTTTAAAGGATTCTACAGGGAAAATATTAAACAACACAGGAAGCATCAAAAGAAGATGGAAGGAATATATACCGAAAAGAATTGGTTGATACTCGACCATGTCAGGGGTTAGAAGTGTATAATAAGGAACCGATGGTACTGAAAGACGAGGTCCAAGCTGCACTGAAAATATTGGCAAAAAACAAGGCTCCAGGAATTGACAGAATACTAACTGAGATGTTTCAACAAACAGATGCAGCACTGGGAGTGCTCACTTCTCTGTGCAATTCGGAAGACAGCTACCTGGCCAACCAACTGGAAGAGATCCATATTTATGCCTATTCCCAATAGGCATAAACCCAACTGTCTTAGTCATCTAGTCCTGCTATAACAGAAATTCCACAAGTGGGTGGCTTTAACAAAGAGAAATTTATGTTCTCACAGTCTAGTAGGCTACAATCCAAATTCAGGGCGTCAGCTCCAGGGGAAGGCTTTCTCTCTCTGTCGGCTCTGGAGGAAGGTCCTTGTGATGCTTCAGACTTCCCTTGGTCTGGGAGCATCTCAGCGCAAGAACCTCAGGTCCAAAGGACACGCTCTGCTCCCAGCATTGCTTTCCTGGTGGTATGAGGTCCCCATGTCTCTCTGCTTGCTTCTCTCTTTTGTATCTGAGAAGAGATTGGCTTAAGACACTATCTAATCTTTTAGACCTCATCAGTATAACTGCCACTAATCTATTTTATTACCTCATAATGATAGGATTTACAACACATAGGGAAATCACATCCGAAGATAAAATGGTAGACAACCATACAATCATACAAAGGAATCATGACCTAGCCAAGTTGACAGATATTTGGGGGGACACAATTCAATCCATGACACCAACAGAATGTGGAAATTATCAAACAATATCATTAATATCACACACAAGTAAAATTTTGCTGAAGATCATTCAAAAGTGGCTGCAGCAGTATATTGACAGGGAACTGCCAGAAATTCAAGCCGGATTCAGAAAAGGACGTGGAACCAGGAATATCATTGCTGATGTCAGCTGGATCCTGGCTGAAAGAAGAGCATACCAGAAAGATGTTTACCTATGTTTTATTGACTATGCAAAGGCATTTGACTGGCAGATTCTAACAAATTAAGGATAATATTGTGAATAATGGAAATTCCAGAACACTTAGCTGTGCCCATGACGAACCTGTACGTAGATGGAGAGGCAGTTGTTCAAACAGAACAAGGGGATACTGAGTGGTTTAAAGTCAAGAAAGGTGTGTGTCAGGGTTGTATCCTTTCCCTACACCTATACAATCTGTATGCTGAGCAAATAATCCAAGAAGCTGGACTATATGAAGAAGAACAGGACATCAGGATTGGAGGAAGTTTCATTAACAACCTGCATTATACAGATGGTACAACCTTGCTTGCTGAAAGTGAAGAGGAATTGAAGCACTTACTGATGAAGATCAAAGACTACAGCCTACAGCATGGATTGCACCTCAACATAAAGAAAAAAAAAATTCTCACAACTGAACCAATAAACAACATCATGATAAACAGAGAAAAGATTGAAGTTGTCAAGGATTTCATTTTCCCTGGATCCATAATCAATGTCCATTGGAAGTAGCAGTCAGGAAATCAAAGGACAAATTGCATTGGGCAAATCTGCTGCAAAAGACCTTTTTAACGTGTTAAAAAGCAAAGATATCACCTTGAAGACTAAGGTGCACTTGACCCAACCCATGGTGTTTTCAGTTGTCTCACAAGCATGGGAAAGCTGGACGATGGAAAAAGGAAGACTGAAAAATTGATGCCTTTGAATTGTGGTGTTGGCAAAGAATACTGAATATACCATGGACTGCCAAAAAAGTGAACAAATCTGTCTTGGAAGAAATACAACTAGAATATTCCTTAGAAGCAAGGATGGTGAGACTACGTCTCCCATACTTTGGACATGTTATCAGGAAGGATCAGTCCCTGGAGAAGGACATCATGTTTGGTAGGGTGGAGGGTCAGCAAAGGAGAGGAAGACCCTCAACAAGCTGGATTGATACACTGGGTGTAACGATGAGCTCAAGCATAACGATTGTCAGGATGGTGCAGGAACAGGCAGTGTTTCGTTCTGTGGTACATAGCGGTCGCTATGAGTTGGAACTGCTTAAACAGCACCTAATATAAAATAAGAGATAAGAAAACAAGAATGCTGAGGCTGGGAGAGGATAAACTCCATGTCCTCCAGAAAGTGTGAATTCTGTGCGTTGACAGCTTCCTCCCATCTCCATGCCTGGGGATGAGATAATCTCCATTTTACAGGTAAAGAGATTAACATTCAGGAAGGTCACGTCTCAGAAGGGTCAAAGCTGCCGCAGCTACGGGTCTGCTGCGTGACGCAGCGTCCTGGTTACCCTGTCTCTGAAGCTGAGCTGCTTGCGTCACCAGGTCTGGGAAGGTTGCGGGGCGCACCTGAAGCCCTGGCATCGCGCCCACTTCTCCAAACCTTGGCCCCGACGCCGGATTCTGCTCAACGGTCACTCGCCGAGGCCGCCAGGGGGCGCGCCTGGCACACGGTTCCTACGCCGAGAGGGCCTGGAAAGGGGACTCTGACCGCAGAGTGATGTCTGGGCCCCGGGCGGCCGCTCTGGGTCCTCAAATTCTGCTTCGGCGGCCTATGGCCTTGTCACTCCCTCGGGGAACGCGTGGGAGACGGGCAGACTTGAGGCCTCAGGGCGGTCGATCCCGCCACCAGTCCCCGCTCTGGGCGATTTTGGGCGGCGCGGGATGGGAGTAGGGGGCGCGGAAGGAGCAATGAGCAGCTACAGCCCCCGACGCCCTCAGAGAAGTTTGCTTTGAGGGGACCATTGTCGAGTCGGCAAGGACTTGCCACTAGAGAGGAGGATAGACCCTGCTCCCCCGGGCCTCACCCGCCCAGCCTGCACACCTGCTTCCGGCACCTGCGGGATGCTGGTGAGGCGAATCTGGGCCCCCGGACGGAGCCAATGCTCCCAAATCCCGTTAATCAGCATAATCTTGGGCCCAACCTGACAAGGGCCGCAAGAGCGGGGAAAATGGTGGACCGCCCTCACTCACGAACATAAATGCAAGAATCCTATACAAAATGCCAGCGGACGGAAGGCAGCCATAGGTAAAAAGGATACAATGTCAGAAGGGATATGGGTTTATTCCAGGTATTCGAGTGGGTTTAACATTAGAAAACCAATCAAAATCTGTAAATAAAAAAGAAAGATCAATCAATGCGGTACATCACAGCTAGAGAATTATGGTCATCTCAGATGCAGAAAAATAAAAAATGGATAAAATTCATTTATTGGTGATTTCTTTAAATTTTATTACTGTTGAGAATGTACACAGCAAAACGTACACTAATTCAACATTTTCTGCATGTACAAGCCAGTGGCATTGATTACATTCTTCAAGTTGTGCAACCCTTCTCATCCTCCCTTTCTGAGTTGTTCCTCCTCCATTAACATAAATTCGCTGCCCCCTAAGGTGGAAAATCCGCATTTATTTGTGATTTTGTATTAGTAAAAGGTGAAACCTTAAAAGCATTGCCTTTAAGAGTAGGAATAAGACAAGATGTGCCATCATCATCACCTCTTGCCAATCTTGTATAGGACTTGAGAGCACAACTGTTGTTAGGTGCTGTGCAGTAGGTTCCAACTCATAGTGACCCCATGTATAACAGAATGAAACACTGCTCCTTCCTGTGCCGTTCCCACAATAGTGGGTGTGTTTGAGCCCATTGTTGTAGCCAATATGTCAATCCATCTTGTTGAGGGCCTTCCTCTTTTTCGCTGACCCTCTCCTTTACCATGCAGCGCTGGAGGTACTCACTCGTCTACGCCAAGAAATATGGAAAGCAGCTACCTGACCAACCAACTGGAAGAGATCCATATTTATGCTTATTCCTAAGAAAGGTGATTCAACCGAATGTGGAAATTATCAAACATTATCACACGCAAGCAAAATTTTGCTGAAGATCACTCAAAAACTGCTGCAGCAGTATATCAACAGGGAACTGAGAGAAACTCAGGCCAGATTCGGAAGATGACGTGGAACCAGGGATATCATTGCTGATGTCAGATGGGTTCTGGCTGAAAGCAGATAATACCAGGAGGTTGTTTACCTGTGTTTTATGACTATGCAAAGGCATTCAACTGTGTGGATCATAAAAAATTGTGGATAGCATTACCAAGAATGGGAATTCCAGAACACTTAATTGTGCTCATGAGGAACCTGTACATAGAACGAGGAGATACTGTGTGGTTTAAAGTCAGGAAAAGTGTGCGTCAGGGTTGTATCCTTTCACCACACCTATTCAATCTGTATGCTGAGCAAATAATCTGAGAAGCTGGACTATATGAAGAAGAACAGGGCATAAGCGATGGAGGAAGACTCATTAACAACCTGTGTTATGCAGATGACACAACTTTGATTGCTGAAAGTGAAGAGAAATTGAAGCACTTACTGATGAAGATCAAAGACTACAGCCTTCACTATGGAATACACCTCAACACAAAGAAAACAAAAGTCCTCGCAACTGGACCAATAAGCAGCATCATGATAAATGGAGAAAAGATTGAAGTTGTCAGGAATTTCATCTTACTTGATCCATGATCAACGTCCATAGAAGCGGCAGTCAAGAAATCAAACGACACATTGGATTGGGCGAATCTGCTGCAAAAGACCTCTTTAAAGTGTCGAAAAACAAGAATGTCACCTTGAAGAGTAAGGTGTGTCCAACCCAAGCCATGGTATTTTCAATTGCAGCATATGCATGCAAAAGCTGGACAAAGAATAAGGAAGACCAAAAAATCGACGCCTTTGAATTGTGGTGTTGGCGAAGAAAATTGAATATACCATGAACTGCCAAAAGTGTGAACAAATCTGTCTTGGAAGACGTACAACCAGAATGCTCCTTAGAAGCAAAGATGTGCCTTACATACTTTGGACATGTTATCAGAAGGGACCAGTCCCTGGAGAAGGACATCATGCTTGGTAAAGTAGAGGGTCAGCAAAAAAGAGGAAGACCCTCAACAAGGTGGATTGACATGGTGGCTGCAACAATGGGCTCAAGCACAACAACTATTGCGAGCATGATACGGGACCAGTCAGTGTTTCGTTCTGTGGTACACAAGGTCTCTATGAGTCAGAACTGACTTGACGGCACCTAACAACGACAACAACATGTATCTCTTCCATTTGGTAGGCCAGGTAACTGTCTTCCAAATTTCTTGGCACAGTAAGACAAGATACAAAAATATAATGATTGAAAAGAAAGAAATAAAATCATTAACATCTCAGAGGTTTGCAAACATATCAGATGTAACTTTCCCCTTGGTATTACAAATTATTGCTATCTTCACTACTCTGAAATGAAATTCTTTGATAATATAATCTACCTACATATATATTTTCAAAATATCAATGTAATTTCCCAAATATAATGTAAAAGGTACATAAAAGAAAAATACTTTAAAATTAAATAATATGCATTTTGACATGTAAATTCTCAAACATAAAAAACTCCCCTATAAATTTCAAATCTCTCCCTAGGGGGTAGTACACCCCATTAAGAACCATTGGTCTAGGTAGAAAACCAAACCCCCCCAAATTAAAGTTAATAAGAAAATTTGTCAAGTTTTCCAGATACAAAATTAATGGCCAAATACAATTTAATTTCTATATTCTAATTATAAGCAGTCAAGAAAAGTCATTTTAAAAATATACCATTTATAACAGAAATAAAAAGATGCCTAGGACTAAATCTAAAAGATATGCAAGAAAATAATGTTATTTTTTAAAGTATTTTTAAAAAACATCTAAACTAATGTAGTAAGATACCATGTTATAAAGCGCCTAACTGCCTGACTTGTTTTTGTCCTCACCTCAACAAAGGAACAGGGATTATTATCATTCCATTTTGCAGATGTGGAGACTGAGGCCCAGGTAAGAGAGTAATCTGCCTGAGGTCACACAAATCTGCTAGGCATCAAGGGCTAAGGGCCCCAGCCTCTTGCCTGCCACTACTGGGCCCTGACCACTGCCTTAGCCACCATGCCTGCCATCCACCACCCCCAGAGTCTAAAATGCTGGACTCACACAAAGCTAGAGGCCAGGTCTCTGAGCTCCAGAAAGGAGGAGGCAGACAGTGATGGCGGCATCCCAGGGGGCATTCTATCTCCCATTATATCCCAAACTTCAATAAAAACTTATAAAAATCAAAGACACAATTGGAAGCAACCAATAAGTTCTTCATTAGGGGAATGAATAAACCATCCGAAGTACATCCATATAACGGAGTATTATTCGGAAATAAAATGAAATGAGCTATCAAGTTATGAAAAGACAGAGAAAACTTAAACGTGTTAATAATAACCATGTTCATCACGGTTCATCAACGTAAAGAATGTACTGCAGGAATGCAAGATGTTAATAAAAAAAGAAACAGTGAGTGGGGGAGAGGGGATATATGGGAACTCTGCACTTTCTGCCCAATTTCCCTATAAAACTTGTTCATGCCTTCAGTGGGAGAAAAACCTTATCAACCCCCCTACCCATTTCAGCGGCACTTAGAAGCAGGTGGCAGCAGCCCTCGGAGGCAGGCGGTGGGGCTCAGGCAGGAAGAAGGGCAAAACCCAAAGGTAAAGCCCCCACCGCATGTCCCTCATACTAATGCCACACCTACCCGTCCCCTCAAACCCTGAATAAAAGAGTAAATTATGATTATAGGGAGACAGGAAGTCAGAGCCTGAAGGGCCTTGAGGAATGTCCTTCCCTGTTCCCACCCCAACAGGCGAGAAAGTAGGCCCAGGGAGGAGCAGTGGCCAGCCTAGCATCATACCCAGGTCTGTGGCAGAGCTAGGAGCCCAGGCATGACCCCAGCTCAGAACCCAGTCCTGTGGTGGGGACAGTCAGTGAGGCTTTGGGGTCTGAATGATACAGGCCAGCAGGAGAAGGGTGGGGAGGTGGGAGGACGGGTGGTGGGCATTCTGAATAATACCCCACCTACTTCATTAAACTGAATAGTATGGCTTTCATGCCACCCAACAACTGGGCTCCAAGGTAAATACCCTACAGAACGTTTCATAAAGGCACGTGTGAGGATATTCATTACAGCCTGGTTCCCTGCAGCGGGGCCCTGCAGGCAACCTGGGTGTCCATCTCCCAGAGAGTACATGGGTAAAAGGAGGTGTTAGAAGCACCCTGGAGCACTACACAGTTTAGACCTTACACACAGCAGTGAGGAGGGATCTTAAAAACCCACTGCAGAAAGTCAGAAAAGGGAGGAGATAAAATTACATTCATGTAAATAAACAAGGCATATCTCAGAGCACATGCAAACTGATGTACACTGAACACAGTGGAGTGGTTGCCTCTGATAAGAGAGGCCTAGGAATGGGGAATAGAAAGATAAGCTGCTACAGGGCTGTCTCCACCTTGGGACAGTCATTTACAGAATTATTCTGTAGTGTGATGACTTTCCTCTCCCCTTCAACCTAAACTCAGCCTTTCCCTTGAATAACAAACAACTCTATTAGGGTATTTTTCCTAACAGAAGGCCAGTCTTTCAAGAAGCTTAATTCTGGGGACTCCAAGACGACAGAAATGACATCAGTTTTTTTTTTTTTATTAACTTTTATTGAGCTTCAAGTGAACATTTACAAATCGTCACACTGTCACATATAAGTTTATATACACCTTACTCCGTACTCCCACTTGCTCTCCCCCTAATGAGTCAGCCCTTCCCGTCTCTCCTTTCGTGACAATTTTGTCAGCTTCCAACTCTCTCTATCCTCTCATTCCCCCTCCAGGCAGGAGATGCCAACACAGTCTCAAGTGTCCACCTGATATAATTAGCTCACTCTTCATCAGCATCTCTCTCCTACCCACTGTCCAGTCCCTTTCATGTCTGATGAGTTGTCTTCGGAAATGGTTCCTGTCCTGTGCCATCAGAAGGTTTGGGGACCGTGACCGCCGGGATTCCTCTAGTCTCAGTCAGACCATTAAGTATGGTCTTTTTGTGAGAATTTGGGGTCTGCATCCCACTGATCTCCTGCTCCCTCAGGGGTTCTCTGTTGTGCTCCCTGTCAGGGCAGTCATTGGTTGTGGCCGGGCACCAGCTAGTTCTTCTGGTCTCAGGATGATGTAGGTCTCTGGTTCATGTGGCCCTTTCTGTCTCTTGGGCTCTTAGTTATCGTGTGACCTTGGTGTTCTTCATTCTCCTTTGCTCCAGGTGGGTTGAGACCAATCGATGCATCTTCGATGGCCGCTTGTTAGCATTTAAGACCCCAGATGCCACATTTCAAAGTGGGGACCTCAGTTTTTTAAAATGTCATCCTTTATTTTTTATTCCTGGTCTCAAGAGTTTTAAGCAATATGGTAAGGGATTAAATATGTATGGTGCAGCAAATTACTTAATATGGCCCTTCTAGACACAGTCTTCGTAACTAGGTGGAGCTATGAAAATGAGGTGCTCGTGGCCCACCATGGGGATTGGGTAGCTCATTAATAATGTAAATAAGGTGCATGGCACCTTTTGGGGTGGGACCACACGAATGAATTATATGGAACCCTAACAAGGGGATTGGTCAGTTTTGCCATCCCACTGAGCTTAAAATGAGCCATCCCAGAGGCAGAAAGAGGGGACCTCACAACCACCAAGAAAGAAGAGCCAGGAGTGGATCACATCCTTTGATCTGGGATCCCTACGCTAAGAACCTCCTAGGCTGAGGAGACAGAGAGAGCTGTAACACCAGAGTTGGTGAGAGATAGTGAGGAGCAGTACAGGGAAATGGTGGCAGCAGAACCAGGAGGCCGGAAAGAGACGGCCCTGTGGGCTTCCTGGCCCATAGAGTGAGAAAGCTGAGTATCTTTGGGCAGGAGGCTTGCTGGTGGAGAGGGGTGCCTCCAGGCACTTATTGGCAGAGCTAAAGAGCTTTACAACACTTACAAGAGCAGGGCAGAGGCTGGGCTGAGGGGCCAAGAGGAGGAGGGCCAGAGCCGGGTATGCCTGCCGGCACAGCTGAGAAGAAGCTGTCCTGCATCCTGGGTCATTTCTGAGCCTGAATTTTATCCTGTTATTGCCCTAATAAACACCATAATCTTGAGTATTATCTGTGAGTTCTGTGTGGCCATTGCAACGAATTACCAAACCCAGCAGACAAGTAGAGAGTGCTGTGGGAGGGACTACTGGTGTCAGAATTGGTAAAAAGATTGGAGGGTGGAGGTATGATTAACCTCTGCTTCACAGGAGTCAGCCTTGGGCTGTTGATCTTGATTCTCCTTTCCCCGTGTGAAGTTAGAGGAGGTCAGACGCCATCCCCACATCTTTTTTATAATACGTATTTTAGAAAGTTTATTTGGCTGCTGGGGGAGAAGGGATCTGAGGGGCAAGAGTGGTGCATTAGGGATAGTGAGGAAGTGGTGGGTAGGGAACCACTGAATTGGGGAAAGTATTAGTCTTTTCAACAAATGGTGCTGGGACAACTGGAGATCCACATGGAAAAGAATGAAGCTAGACAAAAATTAACTCATAGACAAAAATTAACTCATAGACAAAAATTAACTCATAGACAAAAATTAACTCATAGGCAAAAATTAACTCAAAATGGATCAAAGATCTAACTGTAAGAGCTAAAATTAAAAGACTCTTAGAAAAGACTCTTAGATGTAAATCTTTGTGACCTTGGATTAGGCAATGGTGTCATATCCAAAAGCAGAAACAACCAAAGGAAAAAATAGAAAAATTTGGATTTCATGAAAAAACACTTGTATTGCAGACGATACTCTTAAGAAAGTAAAAAAAAAGAAACCCACAAGAGAAAATATTTACAAATCATATGTGAGACAGGAATCTAGTATCCAGAATACATAAAGAACTCTTAAAATTCAACAATAAAAAGACAAACAACCCAGTTAAAAAACATGCAAGGCATTTAAATACACACACCTCCAAAGAGGGTATACAAATGGCCAATAAGCACGTGAAAAGATGCTCATGATCATTTGTCATTAGGGAAATGAAAACGAAAACTCCAGTGAGACACTACTTCATACCCAGTAGGGTGTGACATTGGTTGTAACGGCTGAAATGTGTCAGCACTCTCCACCTTGCCTTTTACATCCTGGGTTCCCAGTGTTCATTTGTCCCAGTTTCCTGTCCCTTCCTGCCTTCTTGTCTTTGCCTTTGGGCAGGTATTACCCATTTGGTGTCATACACTTGACTGAGCTAAAAGTACATTTTCATGTGTGTTATTGTTTGTCTTATAGGTCTATCTAATCTTTGGCTGAAAGGTGGACTTCGGGAGTGGCTTCAGTTCCGAGTTAGCAGGGTGTCAGGGACTATAGTCTTGGGGGTTCCTTCAGTCTCTGTCAGAACAGTAAGTCTGGTCTTCTTGTGTGAATTTGAATTTTGTTCTACAGTTTTCTCCCACTCTGTCCAGAACTCTCCGTTGTGTTTCCTGTCTGAGAGGTCAGTGATGGTAGCCAGGCACCATCTAGTTCTTCTGGGCTCAGGGCGATGGAGGCCGTAGTCCACGTGATCCATTAGTCCTTTGGACTGATATTTTTTTGTTCATTTTCCCTTCCTCCAAACATGATGGGAACTATAGATGTATTTTAGATGCCTGCTTGCAAGCTTTTAAGACCCCAGATCCTAGCCACCAAAGTAGGATGTAGAAGATTTTCTTTACAAACTGTGTTATGCCAATTGACCTAGATGTCCTCCAATGCTGCAACTGTTTTTGTATTATCTACAGCAAAGTTTTACTTGTGTGTGGTATTAATGATTTTGTTCAATAATTTCCGCATTCAGTTGGATCACCTTTCTTTGGAATAGGCACATATATGGATCTCTTCCAGTCGGTTGGCCAGGTAGCTGTCTTCCAAATGTCTTGGCATAGACAAGAGAGCACCTCCAGCATTGTATCCATTTGTTGAAACATCTCAGTTGGTATTCTGTCAATGCCTGGAGCCCTTGTTTTTCGCCAATGCCTTCAGTGCAGCTTGGGCTTCTTCCTTCAGTACCATCGGTTCTTAATCACATGCTACCTCCTTTAATGGTTAAGCATCCATTAATCTGTTAATGGGCACTTGGGTTTTTCCACCTTTTGGTTATCCTGAATGATGCTGTAATTATTATTGGTGTACATGTATCTGTTTGAGTTCCTGATTTCAATTCTTTTGGGTATACACCCAGGAGTGGAATTGCTGGGTCATATGGAGCCTGGTGACACAGTGGTTAAGAGCTTAGCCGCTAACCAAAAGGTTGGCAGTTAGAATCTACCAGATACTCCTTAGAAACCCTTTGGGGCAGTTCTACACTGTCTATAGGGTCACTGGCTAGGTTATCTAATGCTGCCATAACAGGAATACCACAAGTGGATGGCTTTAACAAAGAGAAATTTATTTTCTCACAGCCTAGTAGGTTACAAGACCAAATTCAGGGTGTCGGCTCCAGGGGAAGGCTTTCTCTCTCTGTCGGCCCTGGAGGAAGGTCTTTGTCTTCAATCTTCCCCTGGTCAAGGAGCTTCTCAGGTGCAGGGACCCCATGTCCAAAGGACACGCTCTGCTCCTGGTGCTGCTTTCTTCGTGGTGTGAGGTTCCCAACCCTCTGCTTACTTTCCTTTCCTTTTATTGCTTGAGAGATAAAAGGTGGTGTAGGCCGTCCTCCAGGGAAAATCCCTTTACATTGGATAGGGGAGGTAACCTGAGTAAAAACCCTAACCCTCTTAACAGAAAATTACAATCACAAAATGGAGGACAACCACAAAATACCGGGAATCATGGCCTAACCAAATTGACATTTATTTTGGGGGGGACACAATTCAATCTATGACAGTCATTATGAGTCAGAATCAACTCCACAGCAACAGGTTTTTTAAAATGGTAATTTTATGTTTAACTTTTTGAGTAACCACCAAACTTGTCCACAACAGCAGCACCATTTTGCATTCCACCAGCAATGGATGAAGGTTCCAATTTCTCTATGTCTTCACCAATACTTCACTTGTTGTTTTCAGGTTCTGGCTAGTTTTTAATAACAGCCAGTGAGATAGATAGGGTTAACTGTGCGGGTGGCTGAACAAAAGACCTTTTAAAAGATTATCATCTAGAGGTTGGGTAAACAGGAACCACACCCTATCGTGAGACAGATAGGGTTAACTGTTCCAGTGGAACAAAAGAACTTTTAAAAAGATTACCATCTAGAAGTTGGGTAAACAGGAACCCATCATGTCAACAGGAGATAGGATTGGGGCAGCCCATGAATTACTATCTCCTTCTTAGTGTCTTTTTAGGCCCCTCCTCCTTTGCAGGCTTCATATGCACAGAGGAGCACAGTGTGACTGCTGTTTGGCCTTCCTTAGCCCTCCAAAGATGGCGATGTAGTGCCAAAGATCAAGCGCGTGTGCGCTATATCCCATAATAAGTGATGCGAAGGGCTGCAAAGAGGACTTCGTCTTGAATATCACTGGGTTCCATCTTAGATTCCAGATGCTCTGCAACCTAATTAACATACGCCGCCATTCTGAGAAGTACCCGCCCCTTGAAAGAAGTCCACTAAATATTCATTACTTTATTGTCTCCACGAACCCATACAAGCCCTAGCCTTGCTTTCCTTTTCGAGTCAGTCTTTTGGAGAGGCTTAGATCCCCTCGACACCTTTTGCTTGATTCAAGCAAAATAAAGCTTGCTGAAGATAAAGTTTGTCTTTCGTGTGTATTCTTACTCGGGAAAAGACAAGGACTCTTTTGTCAGATTGGCAATCGGTAACACCAGGATGCTCAAAAAAATTATACACACACACACACATATCTCGAGCGCTCATGGCGCAGTGGTTAAGAGCACGGCTGCTAACCAAAAGGTTGGCAGTTCGAATCCACCAGCATTCCTCGGAAACCCTACGAAGTAGTTCTTCTCTGTCCTATAGGGTCGCTATGAGTCAGAATTGACTCAGTGGCAGTGAATTTGGTATTTTGGTCTTATATATATATGTATATACACACACACTTGTATATATATGTACACGCACACATATGTATATGTGTGTGTGTGTTTCAGATAAGGATGGAATTGGTTCAACTCAGAGGGTCATTTTGTTCTTCCTATCCCCATTCTCCATGACATCTGCTCTGTTCTGGAGCCCAATGTCACCAGTCATCCCATTTCCTGAAAACTCAGGGGAGTACCACTAGCAGTCACTCCCAGCCTGAAAGCTCTGTGTGCCTGACCGGACTCCCCTCCCTGCAGTCTTGATTCCCTCCCTAAGCTGGCTAAATGGGGATGGGGATGCGGGCTGGTTAACATGGTTATTTGAATATTCCATCCCAATACACCAGGCTTTAGGAGCTGCCATTTTGAGCTACTCCTCATGCCACAGGCTTCCTTTAGGTTTCTCAAACAACAGCTTAGCAATTAGGTCTGCTGGGACTTATTATTATTTTTTTAATTATGATTATTATAGGTCACCTGGATGGTGCAAACAGTTAAGTGCTTGACTAGTAACTGAAAAGTCGGTGATTCGAGTTTACCCAGAGCTGCCTCAGAAGAAGGGCCTGGTGATATACTTCCAAAAGGTCAAAAACCAAAAACTAAACCAGTGGCTGCCGAGCCGATTATGACTCACAGAGACCCTATAGGACGGAGTAGAACCACCCCGTAGCGTTTCCAGGGCCGTAACCTTTACGGAAGCAGGTTGACATGTCTTTCTCCCACAGAGGGGCCGGTGGGTTTGAACTGCCCAACCTCCAGTTAGCAGCTGAGGGTCCTTTCCAAAACATCATAGCCTTTAAAAACCCTATGAAGTACAGTTTTATTCCGACGCACATAGAGTGGCCATGAGTTGAAGCTGACTCAATGGCAACTAGTTTGGGTGGTTTTTTTTTTTTTTGTATTATTATTATTATAGAGTTTCTCTAGGAAACCCTGTCATACACAGGAGCAGGGAAGCTAGGGGCTGTCTGGCCTGGAGCAGACAAGATTCTGTCTTCAGGGCTCTGATGGGCTGTCCTGGGCCTCTGGCCAGGTAGGGGGCATGGAGTCCTGCAAAGCCAGAAGGGGGAATGGATCAGCTCTGATAGAAAAAAGATGCTCACACGTAGAGAGGGAAGGGCTGCCCTGGGAGGGACTGAGCTTCCCGTTACAGGGGGATACAAGGTGAGGTTGGCCAGCCGTCAGGGAGCCTGCAGAAGAGGCTTTGCCTTCAGGAGGGCAAAGGAAGGAAGATACAGGAGTGGAGTCGGACAGGGTAGGTATGGATCCCAGTTCCACCGTTTACTAATTGTATGACCCTGGGCATCTCCCTGAGGCTCAGGCCTGTCATCAGCAAAATGGAGTTAATGAGGGCTCCTGAACAGGGCGGTTGTGAGAATCAAGTGGGAAAAGCACCTACACATCAGGCCCTGTAATGGCATCATTAGATGACTCAGTTTCTGAAAACCAACCGGCAGGGTCTTGGGGCAGGAGCATCGGCAGAGCCCCACCCCTCCCCCACACCTCTTGGGCAGACCTGGTTTCCTGGCTTGTCTTGAAACTGCACCCCCGGCTCCAGGAGCAGGGCCAGTGCCTCCCCACCCCGCCAGGCTGGGAGGCCCTGGACAGGCCACTGTCTATCTCTAGTCCTCTTTGCTCATCTGTCAAAGAAGCCTGGAGCTGCTGGAGACGGGTTCTGGGGTCCCTTCCAGGTCTACCCTTCTAGGATGCCTGGTCTTTCTAACTAGCTGTGTGCACACATTTCTGCCTCTTCACAAAATGAGGAGGTGGATTTGAGGAAAACAATATTAGCTAACACTTATTGAAGGAGCTCCAACAGTGAGATGGTTAAGCACACGGCTATTAACCAAAAGATCAGAGGTTCAAACCCACCAGCTCCTCCCCGTGGGAGGAAAGATCTGGTGATTTGCTCCTGTAAAGATTACAGCCTGGGAAACCCTATGGGCGGTTCTACTCTGTCCTATAGGGTCGCTATGAGTTGGAATTGGCTGGACAGCACCCAACAACAGTTACTGAGCACTCACTCACTCTGGGCCAGACACCCTCTAAGGCCTTTGCAAGGATTGATCCATTTCATCCCACAACCGTGCAGTGCAGGTACTACTATTCTGATTTTATAGGTGAGGAGGCTGGGCACAGAGAGCTTAGGTCACTTGCCCAAGGTCACACAGCTAACATAAGCCCAGACAGTGAGTACAGAGTCCACGCTCATAGTCACCATACGACACCCCTCTTATGGCTCCTACACTCTGAGATATAAAAGGGGCTCTGAGCATTCTCCAAAACCCGCCTTTTTCGGGCTGAAGCAGACATGTTTTCCAGATATAACCCCAGCCTGGAACACATGGGAGCTGCCCCATGAGTTGCCTGTACCTGATCTATACTTCTGCTGCTGTTGCATGCCTTTGAGTCAATTCCAACTCATAGTGACCCTATATGACAGATCACCAGGTCTTTTCTCCCTCAGAGCCACTGGTGGATTCAAACCGCCAATCTTTCAGTAAGCAGCCAAGTGCTTAACCGTAGTGCCACAAGGGCTCCTTACATGTCTGCTAGAAGCCCATTCTGCAGATGAGGATAATGAGGCTCTGAAATGATACAAGACTTGCTCAGATCACACAGCCAATGACTGGCAGAGCAAGGATTGGGCCCCAGATCTTCCTGGCTTCACCAGCTACTACTGTCTTTCTGAGGATAAGCCAAAGCCCCTGGACTCCAGGAGCTTCTGCCTGGCTGGGAGGCTGAGACCACTAACTGTAAGGGAGGCAGCGGGAGGTTAGGGTCATGGAAGAGGCACAGTGGAGTGGGAATGCTGAAGAAGAGGAAGGCTTCTTGGAAATGGGTTAGAGCTGAGGTCTGATACCAGCATGCTGCTATGTGGAAAGGGAAAGGACAGCCTTTTAGACAGCAATGCCAAACACAAGGTCTGAGAGAACACGAGATGAGCATTGAGAGGCTGGGGAGACTGCAGCCCAGGGGAAAGACACTGGAAAGGGGGTGGGTGAGTTAGGCAGGGGCACCACCTGGGAACATTGTTCTGTGAATGACATTATGGCTTCCTGTTTGACTAGCTAGATAGGAGGCTGCCCAGGGACTGGATCTGCACCCAGGGGAGAGACCTCAGGGAGGCCTGGGGTGGAGTGGAGGGTGTGAGGTGGAGGGAGAGAACACAGAAGTCTGGGTGACTGAGAGTTTGATGAAAGCATTAACTGAGACTGGAAATACAGGAAGGTAAGGATGAGTGGGCCTGGATTTCTCCATCTGCAAAGTGAGGGACTCAGATGATCAGATCGGCTGTGCGTCTTCAGTTGGTCCCAGGGCAGAGAGGAAAGGTAGTCGGTATGCCCTGAGCCCCCACTGTGTGCCAGGATTCCTAAATTTTCTCTATCTCAACCCTGAAACAGCCTTATGAGGGTAGGGATTACAGTCCTCATTTTACAGATTAAGAAACCGAGGATCAGGGACTTTCCCAGTGGCATTCGGGGAGCCAGCCACTGAGCTGAGAACAGGATCCCAGCCAACTCCTGAGGTCGCCCTATCACAGCACGTGCTGAGTGCTCAGTACAGGCCCAGGGCCAGCTTTCCCCATCTGACAAGGGCCCTCTGTGCATCTCCACCCCGCTGTGCCTTGGTACCCCCTCCTTCATCCAGAAACTTGGGAGATGGATGTACGGATGGTGACCGAGCAGGGAAACGTGCGCTCCTCATCAAGTTTTCCTTTTTCCCAGATACCCTGCTTTGGCCCTTGCGGTGCTCAAGGCACAAGAGGCATGTCCAAAGCGCAGATTTCTGCTGGGCTTGCCTCTCGGTCTGCGCCTCGTGAGCTCAGCCAGCTCTTTGGTTGTGCGCAGAACCCTCGGGGAGCTCCTGACCTGTACTTGACCCTGAAGGGTTCCCTGGGACAAAGCGACTACGGGAGGGAGCGCGCAGCCCCACGGAGCCGAGAGGGCTCGGAACGAGCCCTGAGGGTCCCGGGACGCCCCCTCCCTCCCGCGCAGGAAGCCCGCGGCAGTCTCCCAGAGCAAATGCCCTCACAGCGCGGCGACACTTCGCATGCGCAATGATTCCTCCCCCGCCTGCCCCACACAAAACCACGCCTCGCCTCTGGCCCCGAACGGGAGGAGGCCGCGGGGCGAGGCGGGGCAGGTTGAACCCGGGAGCCAGAGTCCGAGTCCCCGCCTCAGGCCAGCCCCAGTCGGATTCCTCGCCCGAGTCCAAGGCCGCTGCGCCGGCCCGGTGTCCCTTTTGCGCCCGCGCCCTGCGCGGCACCGCCGGAGTCCGGCTTGCCCCGAGGCGCTGCGGCAGGTAGGAGGCTCTGCGCCGAGGGAGGTGTGTGCGAGCGCGCGTGTTTATAGGCGTGTTTCAGGGGTGTGTGTGCGGGTGCAGCGCGAGCCATTGCGTGCGGAGTAGGAGGCTGCACCTGCCGCGGCCTGTGGAGGAAGGGAGGTAGGCGCTGGCCTTGAGGACCGGGGGTGGGGGCGTGGGGATCCGCCCCAGATCCCGGGGCTCGTACCCCGCTCCCCCCCGAGGCGAGGGGTCGTTTTCCACCTCTCCCTGGGTATTCTGGAGTCGTTTCCCTAGTGCAGAAGTGCCGAGGCGCGCCTGACACCCGGGGCTTGGTCGTGTCTTCCCCTCCTCTTACTCTCTTTTCCTGATCCCTCCCCAGCCCTCCACCCTTTCAATTCCACAACTGTTCTGGGTGGGTCCCTCCCGCTGCTGTAGAGGAGGCTGGGCGAGGCCCTGGCTGACCGAGCCTGTTCTCCTTCCTGGTCTTCCTCCCCAGGTTGGATGAGGGCTTTTCTCCTTGGCTGCAGGGCTTGGGGGGTGTGTGTGAGGAGGAGGGTGATCTGGGAGAGAACTGGCTTCTCCGATCTGGCCCCTTCCATTTCCATTTCCCAGTACCCCAGAGTTGAGGGTCTGGAGAGACCAGCTTGGGGGATCAGAGTTGAAATAGGACAGAAGGTTCTTAACAGGTGCCAAGTTCCCTCCTGGCTTCATTTCACCTGGTGAGATTCAGTCGCAGACCCCACATGGATGAGCAGAGTGGGCGCAGAGGGATGAAGTGAGCCGTCCTCTCAGAGTCAGAATTCAAACTCAGGTCTGCCAGACCCGGCAGCCAGAAGCTCCTTCCTGCACCAGGAGGTCTGAGAGGGAAGTGCTGAGGGCTACTATCCGCAGGATTCTAGAGAGGATGAAACCTGGGCAGACTTCCTGGAAGAGAGGAGTCTCAGGGAGGTGTTGAGCAGATCCTGTGAGTATGAGGCCTCCCAGGGTCTTTGGGCCTAGTCCTTGCTCCAGTCCAGCTAGTCCTGAGGGTGAAGATGGAGATGATCTGGCTGTCTTCCCTTGCTAAGAGACTGGGTAGAGTAAGGTGGGCCCAGCTGCTGCTGCTCTAGGCCAAAGCTGGGTGCCAGGATAGAGAGGTGCTCAGGTGGGGTCATTGCCCTGAGGAGCCTCTCTTCTGACAGGAAAGGCCATGAGCTCAAAGCAGGGACAGATACTGCCTGGGAACCAGGGAAGCACCAAAGATGCATTGGTGCTGGGGCTTGAAGGATGAAAAGAATTTCACTGGGCAGGAAAGAAAGGGCAGGGCATTGCAGGCCCAGGGAATAAAAAAAAGAATAGCACAGGTAAAATCTGAATGATAGTTTAGTGGGGAGGGGGGTTAAATAGGTCGGATCCGTGTCTGTGAGGCTTCACTCTTGGCTGCTGTGGTGGGTGGGTTGCTGTGGAGGCCAGTGAGGAGGAGGCTACATCAGGGAGGGGCATCCTCCCTCCCCCACCCCATCCTCCTCCTCACCCCCATCCCCCCCCCACCCCCCGCCACCAGGCTTTTCTTTCTCATGCTCTACCCTGGGGCTTGGCTTAGCAAAGGACGGGGGACCTGACAGGGATTCCTAGAAGGGGATGGGGTGAGTGAAAGGTGCCAAGGGGCTGCAAAGGACCCTGCCTCTGGGGAAGGATGGGTGGCCCCTCTCTGAGTTGGTGACCTTGATGGGGGTGGAGCTGGCCTGGAGGAAGGCAATGAGATGAGGGTTGGAGGCAGTGGGGCCTGTGAGCTTTGGGGGACCCACTGCTCTGAGGCCAGTGCTGCCTCTGCCTGCTTCTGCCTTCTACGCACCTGCCCCAGAGCAGCCCTGAACCCCCTCTCACCAAACAGGAGGCCCTGCTGGAGCCCCAGTGAACATAGGGACGCCTCTCTCCAGTGACCCCTGCTATCCGCAGGACCCAAGTCGTGCGTCCAGGCTTATTCCTTGCTAAGACCAGCTCTTCCTACCTGCCTGTGACCTTGAGGCAAGTCACTTCTCTGTGTGAGTCTCAGTTTCCTCCTGTGTGAAATGGGGACATTGTTGCAGTGTGCATTTGAGTTGATTCCAACTCATAGCGACTCTATAGGACAGAGTAGAACTGCCCCATAGGGTTTCTTAGGCTGAAATCTTCACGGGAGCAGATCCCAAGGTCTTTTCTCCCTTGGAGGTGCTGGTGGGTTTGAACTGGCAACCTTTCAGTTAACAGCCGAGTGCTTAACTGTTGTACCACCAGGGCTCTAAATGCTGCCTAATCATAGGGATGCAGGGAGTGGGTGATCGGGTTAGATCGTACCACAAAAAGCCCTTAGTGGGTGCATGGCGTTTGGTAGCTGTTATAATTCATAGTAATTAACAACCACTTGGTCCCTCTCCTTCACTGGGGGAAATAGGAAGAAGGGGCTCACTTTGGGAGAGGGGTGAAAGGTAACAGGGTCTTGCCCAGTGAAGTGGAGGCCCCTCTTGACTTCAGTGGGTGAAGGGGAACTGCTGACCCTCTCAGACCCTCCTGTGAGGTGTCTCTGTCTGGTCACGTCCCTGTGCCTCTCCAAGGGCTCCTACACCGCAGGAGGGGCAGGAGCTGGGGCAGTGGACAGCAAGGTATGAAGGTGGGAGGAACAGCTCGGAAGGGACTCTGGGTTCCCCTAGCTGCAGAGCACAGAATCTGAAGCCCCCTTTCCCACGCAGCTGCCCAGCCACCTTCTTGGGGTGTGCACCACAGGTGGGCCTGTCTGCAGCTGCTCCTCTCACCTCACCCCTTTGCTCCACCTCTGCCTCCTCTCCTTGAGCATTTTGAGGGCCTTTGAGTGCCCACACCCCTCACGTCTCCCCCAGAAGCTCTTCTGGCCCTTCATCCCTTGCCCTCGGTGCTCAAAACATTCCTTGGCACCCTGTGGTCCCCTTGGGCATGGCTTTCGAGGCCCCCAGCTTCGTCTCCCCTCTGGACCATTTCCACTCCTGATGCTGACGCCCTGGTGAGTGCCTCAACTCCGTCCAGGCTAAGCTGCCGACTTCCCTTGGGCCTTGCCTGTCCCTGCTCACTAAAGACAAAATGGGCCAAGGCCTTTTTCGGTCCTAATCTGGGATGTCTTATAGACTTCCCTCAGGGTTGGCCCCGGGAGGTTGCGGCCTGAGTTACTCCCCAGTCTCATTGAGAGGATGTATTTCTCTCGAGGTCCCCAGCTCTCCCAGGGCTAGTGTGTAGGGATCCAGTGGCTGAGGCCGAGGTGCCCTGTGGGTGTGGACTGTGATTTTCTGCTACACAGAAAATCAGCTGTGGAGAAGGGTCTGGGGACCAGAGCAGGCACCAAGCTGTGGCCCAGGGATGTCTGCAAGGAGCTTGTGGCCTGTGGGACAGAGGAGAGAGCCTGCTGGCTGAGTCTCCGCCTGTCTGCCCCTGTAGCCCCAGCCCCTGCTCTAGTCCTGACAGTCCCGGGGGGGGGGACTACTGTGTAACTTTTCTTGCTGGGCAGGGTGAGATGGGACCCAAGTGATTTGTTACTAATAATAGTAACTGAGACATTGACTTTATTTTGTATTGGAGCAATTCAAGGAATAATAACGCCTTGCTCACGCACTTGCTTCCTCGAGTGGGAGAGAGGGGATAGGGCCACACAATCTACCCCACCCGCTGTTCTTTAGGAACCATATTAGACTCCTATTGCTGCGGCAAGAAATTACCGCAGATTCAGCGGCTTAGAACAACACAAACTTATTCTCCTACAGTTCTGGAGGCCAGAAGTCCAAAGCAAGTCTTGCAGGGCTAAAACCAAGGTGTTGGGAGGGCTGGCCCCTTCTGGAACCTCCAGGGGAGAACCTGTTTCTTGTCTCTTCCAGCTTCTGGTGGCTTCGGCATTTCTTGTGGCCATATCACTCCGATCTATGCCACCATCTTCACATTGCCTTTTCCTCTTTGGAAGTCAAATCTCTCTCTGCCTCCCTCTCATTAGGTCACTTGTGATTACATTTAGGGGCCACCCAGATAATCCAGGGTAATTTCCCCATCTCAAGATCGTTAATCGCATCTACAAAGTCCCTTTTGCCATATAAGGTAACATTCACAGGTTGCAGGGATTAGGATGTGAGTATTTTGGTTTTTTTTTTTTTTTTTTTATGGAAACCCTGGTGGTGTAGTGGTTAAGTGCTACGGCTGCTAACCAAAGAGTCGGCAGTTCGAATCCGCCATGTGCTCCTTGGAAACTCTATGAGGCAGTTCTACTCTGTCCTGTAGGGTCGCTATGGGTCAGAATTGACTGGACGACACTGGGTTTTTGATTCAGTCTGTCGTCGGAACTAACTGTAGTGTCATTGAAGGTACCTTCCCAGCCCCCTCTGGGCACCCACAGCCACTGGCTTCCCTGAGTCCAGCCCTGGTTACCCTGTGCAGTCACTCTCAGTCTCTGGCCCCTACCCCAACTTGGGAGCCTTGTGGGCAGGGCCTGGTGCTGCTGGACCTCTGGCCCCAGTGCCCAGCCTGAGCCTGTGGTAGCCAGAACTCAGGGATGTTTGGAAAGGGGAATGTGCCAGCATGTTCCCATGGGCTGCCCCAGCAACCGGACATCGTTTTGAGTTTGACAGTCTCTTAGTCTCTCAGAGTAGAACTCAGCTGTTTCAGACATTTATCCCGCAAGCCCTGAGCTGTGTGGGGTCATCTGAACTTCACCACCACTTGTGAGGGATGGGCCAGGCTAGGGGCCTTAAGGCCTGTAGCAGAGGTGTGTGAGGGGCCCAGTGGGGGAGTTGGGCCAGCAGAATGGAAAAGGCCCTCATTTTACAGGTTAGGAATCTGGGGCACAAAGAGGTTAACTGCTTTGGCCCTCCCTGGGCCTCAGTCTCCCCATCTGAGGATGGGGATGCGTAGGGCACCTCTCCTGAGGCCCTTGTAGCCTGACATTCTGCGGCTGTGACTCACCCTCAGCCCCGACACTGGGAGGAGGGGGGATTTGCATTCAGGACTGCCAGGGCAGAAACATGACATGATGCAGGGCTGTGCATGGGGCCGGGAGCGCTGCCAACATACTGCTTACCCAAGACATGGTCTGTCTTCCTGGAGGTGGCGAGTCTCCCGGTGCCTCCAAGGAAGAGCCCCCAGTCAAACCCCCAAGAGCCCCTGGCATGTATGCTCATCCCCTTGTCTCCATCTCAACCCCACCGCCATGGCCATGCCACACCAGGCCCTGCTTCTCTCTCACGGCCATTTCTACAGCCTGGCCTCCCTGCCTGTGACCTGGCCCCTTTCTATCTGACCTCTCATGGATCCTCGAGGAGTAGCACTCACCCGGTCACACTCCTGGTTCCTTTGCGTGGTATTCAGGGTCTGCCACCGCCCAGCCATGGCAGTGTTTCTGCGCTGGCCCCTTTTCTTCTTCCCTCTCCCTGTGCCCTGCCTTCCACCCTTGCTAAATGGTATCTTCCTCCCAGAATATTCCTCCCCCAAACCTTCCACCTCCATCTCTCAAAACTGCAGTGTACCCTTTGAGATCCTGCTTAGATGCCACCTCCTCCGGGCAGTCCTCCCTGCCGTGTCTGAATGAATCATTCACTTTTAGAGCAGATCTCTCTATATTGGAATCATTCCCTTTTAGAGCGGCATCTCCTCCACCAGGCTGACCCCTAAGGCAGACCCCTGTGTGACTCCTCACTTTCCCTGGCCAGGCGCAGAGCAGGTGTGGGTGAGGGCTGGAGGTCACTGGTCAGTTTTCTTTGTATTTGCCTAAGTGAGGGGGGTGCTGGGCCATCTTCTGTCTTTGATCTTCTGTACTCCATCTATGCAGTCAGAACAGTAGAGCTCATTTCTGAGGTTGTGCAGGAGCTTGACCTAAGAATCAAGCCACAGTTTCCCAGTCTGAGAAATGGGCACCATCTGACTACGTTTCAAACATTGAGTCTTGGAGACAGGTGGTGCCAGGGGCACAGACTGCCCATGGTGGCAGACCCACCAGATTGGAAAAGAGCAAGAAGTTGTACCCCTCCCTGCCATTCAACAGTGAGAGCCTATAGGCCAGAGAGGGCAGGGGCTTGCTGGGAGTCACACAGCACAGTGGGGCAGAGATGGCTTCAGTGACCTGTCAAGTCTCGTTTTGTCAGGTTGTTTCTCCTGGGCCGGGGGAGGGGAGAGTGAATAAGCACCTGTGACCTGCAGTTCCAGGTGCCACATCCCCCAACCTCACCCCTACTAGGGTGGGAGGGAGAACATTCTTCCCTGGGGGCACCCAGCTGCATCTGCCCTTCTCCCAACGCCTTCTCTGCAGGATGAGGAGCGGGGCTGGGAGACCTGAGGGAGGGGTGACCAACTGCCATGGCTGGACACTGGGCTGTTAGTGCTAAAACCAGGCCGAGGTGGTCACCCTACGCAGGGAAGCCTCCTGCCTTCAGGAGTACAGCCAAGCTCTCAGCTTCTTCCTGCCCCTGCCCAAGGCCTGCAGGAACCCACGAGCTGGAACAGCACTTTTGGAGTTTCCACTATGATTTACGCCCTGCTTACAGAGGGCTCCCAGCTCCCTCCTTCTCACAGCACCCTGTGGCAGGAGCCAGTTCCCGAATGAGGAACAGCTGTGGTGTCAGGGGCCTTATGACTCAGTCAAGGCCACATAGCGAGCCAGACCTGGAGGCTGGTTCTTCCCTCATATTCGCTGCCAGGACATCCCAGCTCCAGGGCCACTGGTCCCCCAGGACCAGCTAGGGACCCTGCCCCCAATTGTGCTTGGCCCTTCCCTCTAGGCCCTTGGGGTCTCCTAGTAGGGGAGAGACTTGGTCAGATTTATGTGTTAGAAAGATCACTGCAGCTGGGCGGAGAATGGATTGGACACAGAAACGATAAGGGGAGGGGAGAAGAAAGACAGGATTTCCCGGCCCCGGTGCCAGCCTGCCTGATGTTGTCTGGAGTGACTCACTGTGCCTGGCAACCTTGGCTCTAGTGCCAGAGCCCAGGACCTAGGGGCCTGCAGTGACCCAGGAGCCCAGGGTGGCCCAGGACCCAGGACCCTGGCGTAGCCAGGCCTCTCCAACATCCTCTAGTATAGCCATGGCCCAGCTCCGCCCTAAGCTCAGCTCTCCCTCCCCACCTCCTTCTGCCATTCTGCTGTCTATTCCAGTATATGATACACGGGAGAGATGGTCGTGGGAGGTCAGAATACACCCACAACATGGACTTTATTGAATACACATTAAGCATGTTGTTAAAATGGTGGCTTTGGGGCAGGAGGAGAATGACAGTGGGGTGTGGGATAAAAGGGAATAAACACGTTAAGAAAAACACGTTGAGTAGCCAATCAGTTGCCCTTTCCAGGCCGTCTCCCTTAGCATCTGGTCTTCCCTGTCCTGGCTTAGGCCAGGGCACTCCCTAGGGACCCTGCATCAGCCTCAGCGTCTGACCCTGAGTCCGGCGCCTGACCCTTCCCTGGCTCCCCTGTGCACGCAGTATGAAGCTAAAGTCCCTGAGCCTGGCACCCCTGGCCTGCAGAGCTGGTCCTGCCAGATCTGGCTCGGCCTCCAGCTGTCACTCAGCACTCTGCTGCTCCTGTGCTTTGTGCCCAGGCTCTTCCTTCCGCCTGAAGTGCATTCTGCCCTGGGGATTCTGGCCCAGCCTTGAAACCCTGCTTAGGTTCCATCTTGAAGAGGCCCTCAGCCAGTGCCCATCTCCCACCCCATCACCCTCACTTACGGCCTGTCTTACTCTTGGAAATGCTGACCAGTGTCTGGCTTAGTTCTCCATCTATGCCTGTCATCCCAGTTTCATCCTCACCTGGGACTGCCTCGGGGGGGCCAGCCTCTCCTTGTCATCTCAGGGCCACGTCAGAATAGGTGCTGGCAAAGACGCCCAAGTTGAAATTGTCCGTGTCCCTGGGTTATGAAGACACAGCTGTTCAGCCCCTTCCTGATCATATGGTGAGGGGGCTCTATTGCCTGGAGTGGGGGCCAGTGGGAGGGCGGGGGAGGGGCTTTGACTGCCAGGGCATGGGGTACGGGCATCATTGGCCCCTTAGCTGACACATGACGATACCTACTTTATCGGGCCTGTGCTGCATACTGGGCACCTGCTACAGGGTGTGGAGACTGGAGCACAGAAGGGGACCCCCAGGAGGCATCCTGTATCCTCCCTTTCACCCTCACGACCAGTTGGCTGCCAAGTAGAGTCGAGTCTCCCTCCTACACAGCTCTAGAATCCATCTCCACTCCAGTCACACACCAGAGCCCTTTAGGCTATGCGGCCTTCCCTCTGCTACAGAGGTGTACTGTGCACTGTGGTGTCACGTGTCGTAAATCAGGTGTGCCCATAGTTGTGGCCTCTTCCTGACCTTTTCTGTCCTAGTACCACACTGTCTCAATTACTAGAACTTTATGATGCTGTTGTTGTCATGTGCCATTGAGCTGATTTTGACTCATAGTGGCCCCATGGGACAGAGTAGAACTGCCACATAGGGTTTTCATGACTGTAACCTTTATGGGAGCAGATCACCAGGACTTTTCTCCCACAGAGCCACTGGGTGTGTTTGCCAACCTTTTGGTTAGCAGCTGAGCACTTAACCACTGCGCCAGCAGATTTTGTTAACTGATAATGTAAGTCCTCCAACTTTGTTCTTCTTCAGGATGGCCTGTGTGTCCTTAGCCCTTTGTGTGCTGGCTTTGATCTCCTCTCAGTGCTAGACTTGGGCTCAGCTGCAGCCTCTGGTTGTTATAATCGCCCTGAGGCAGACACTGGCACCATGACCCTACCTTACAGAGGAAGGCCCCAAGGCTTACAGAGGTGAGGTGACCTGCCTGCCACATGGCTCTGGAACCCTGTCCCCGGGCTCCTTCTGTGGCAGCACGTTGCTCTTAGAGCTTCGTGTAGTGCCTGGGTTCGCACCTACACCACTGATAGCAATACTTTCCTTTAAATCAACTTCCTTTCCCCCTAATATTTCTAAATGGGAACTGTGTATTTACCGTAAATGGAAAGTCAGTGTCACTCTTCCTAAATACAAGGTAACTGGAGGAACCTTCAAAATAAAGTAAAAACAAGAAAAGGCATTCAATTCAAGCCAGATGCTATCGCTCTCAGAAGCCTCTGAGCTGAAGGCCTGCTCTTTGTTAAATTGGAGATAGCAAGGGCTAAGAGGTGTTGAAGACAGGCTGAGCCAAACTGAGACATCCCTGAAGGAGATGTGGAAGGAGAATAACTTTATGACTTCTTTTTTGGCACTTCACGGTTCCTCTAAAATTGTCACTGTTTTACCCCGGGCCCTTGATTTGGGAAGCCCTCCCTGGTATGATAGAGTCTGGAGGCTTAGGATCCAGCTAAGAAGGCCGTGAACTTTGGACAGATTCCTTGATCTTCTCATTTACAAAATGGGTCTAAAACTTTCCCTTCGGCTTCTCTCATGGCTTTGGAGGCTGTAACTGTCCAGGGAAGGCTCACTGGTGTCAGCCCTCCTTCCTCCTCAGCCGAAGCAGTGTGGCCTGCTGGGAGATGGACTTATCCACCATATACAACTGGACTGCTCCCCACCACCCAGCAGATCTAGGAGCAACAGACTTGGTCACAACCTCCTGGGGCTCCAGAAGGAGGGTGCATACCATTTCCAAGGAAAGGACAGAGTGAGCTCCCCAGGGCAGGGCCCAGGGGCAGATGCCACTTTATTTCTAACCTTTGCCACCATAGAGACTAGTTCCGAGGAGGGCTGATGGATGGCAGCTCAGAGGGATTAAAGATTTATCCGTGTAATGATTATTGGTGATGATTGCACAGCATGATTAATGGAGCTGGTATCATGAAATCATACTTGTAAAAAATGAATTGGCAAGTGTTGTGTTATACGTATCTTTACAACAATTAAAAGCAAATAACAAATACTTGTCCACGGGCACGCAGAGGCTAGGTGGTGCAGACTCAAACTCAGTTCTGACTGACCTGCCATTGGAACTGGGCAGGGACCAAAGGGAAGAGGGTAGGCTGAAAGAGCCGCAGGGAAGCTTGGACTGCCCCGGGACCTCCTGGGGTTTGTGCCTGGCCACACACAGTGTAAAAAGATACTTTGGAGACTGGAAGTCTGCAAGTATTAGGGAGGTGTCGTGCTCAGGCTCAGGAAAAGGATACTTGGGGTGTGGAGCCCAGCTTCTTTTACTCTTGGTTTATCTGCAGCCTTCATTGTGGAGCCACAGGAGATAGCAAGGCTCAGAGAGAGGCTGGTGACTCCACGACCCCATGGAGGTGTTGACCTGGTAGATGGAGTAAGAGGTCAGCCTGGAGCAGATGGAGGGTGCAGGAGAGCAGTCTAAGCCTAAGGAATGGCCTGTGCAAAGGCCTGGAGCCTCAGAGCCTGACAGAAGTAGGCCAGGGTCTGTGTGGCTAGCAGGAGGGAGGCTGGAGAGATAGCTAAACTGGGTCAGACCCTCAGCCAGCTGGGCCTGGCCCATGTTCTCCTGGGCCCTGGCCCAGCTGAGCTTTCCTGTCTCAGCCCCCAGCTCCCTCCATCCTCATCCTCATTGCAGGCAAGCCCTCCCAGCACTCTGGCTCCATCATGGCCTGGCGAGCAGCCAGAACCCTCATTATCCACCAGCCTGGCTGTGTGACCTCAGCCAGCTCACTTTCTCTCTCTGCGTCCTCTGGGCTCTGAAACACTGGAATTGCAAGAGCTGATTTCTTGTCTCCCATTTTCAGCTTCTTGGATCTAATTCTTGCACCTAAATTGCTTCCTGCACCTCCGGAAACCCATGGTGCTAATGATGGTCATGGTGGCTGTCTGCCCAAGTCCAGGGCCTGGCTCTCCCAGCTGCCCCCTTCTCCTTTCCCTAGGCTCCCAGACTGGAGTGGGGAGGAAAGGGTCAGGGTTATTGGCCTCCCTGGGCAGAGGGGTAGCCAGAGGGGTTAAGTGGTTGACCTGAGGTCTCAGGGCGGTGTGAGGGGCCCTATATGGATAGGGGGGAAGGAGAGAAAGTGGCTGTGGGTCTGGAGCAGAGGACAAACCAGCTCTCAGCCCCCTTGGCAGGCAGGCACCATCTGACCCTCCCTGTCTCCCAGCTGTCTTTCCATGTCCCACACACTCTGCCCTTCATCATCTCCTCCCCTTCCTGTTTCCCCTTTCTTTGTAGAGTCCCTCCATCTTTCCCTTCCTGTGAGGCCCAGCTCAGCCAGAATGTGTGTGGGTGAGCCACCCTGCCCAGTGCTTAGTCCTTTCTCCTCAGTTGCGGGATTGGGAGGCCAAGGCAGAAGCACCAAAGTCGGAGTCCCTGGATCTGAGTCCAGACTCTGCCACCGGGCTTGGGCAAGCTGCCTCACCTTGCTGAGCCTCAGTTCTCTTTTCTGAAAAATGGCAACAATGGTAAGGGCTTCCCAGCCCTGTTTGCAAATAACATGAACAAACCTCCAGCGAAGTGATGTTTGCTTGTGGTTGATGCCAGAGAAATGCTGGTTTCTCTCTCTCTCTCGGAATGCGAGGTGGCTTGGCAACTTCTTTTCTTGTTACCTGTCCCTAAAAGAGCCCTGCCAAACAGTCTACTCAGCCTTTGGTCAATCAATGGCATCTTCCAGTTATTGAAACAACATTGTGCCCATAGTAGAGGTGAGAATGGGGGCTCAGAGAGGTTGAGTAACTTGTTCAGGGTCACCCAGGAAGTGAGTGGTGTGCTGCAGCTGGGATTGGCATCACATCCATCTTGCTCCCAGCCTACCTTGCGTTGGTTTCCCTCAGGGCTGGGCTGAGAAACCTTTGCCTCGGTGGGGGTGTGGTGGTGGGTGTGTGGCATTGCTGTGACTGTCTCCAGGGCCCCAGGTAGTGCTCACCAGTCCCCGGGAGGAGTGCACCTGCGGGTGTGTGCAGCTCAGCAGGAGTCCAGGTAGAGTCTGGGATATGACGCATAGATGAGGCTGCCATTCAGGTGCCTGGCTGTCCGGCCTATCTCTCTGAGTGCCTGATGTGTCATGTCACCCCACTGGCAGCCCTCACCCCCTGGAGACCTTCCCTGGCCATGTCAGTCCAGTCTGTGTTCTTTGTGTTTGGTCAGCTCGTGTCTACAAGGTTCAGGTGCTGGGCTAGGCTCACCTGGACCTGGGGATGAAGGAAGGATGCTGGCACTTACTGACACTTCCTGTGTCAGGCTCTGTGCTGGGGTTGTGTGTGCTGGAGGAACAGAACAAGAGGAGCATGCACGCGGGGGCTTCTGGTCCAGTGGTGGTGCTTACCGTCTGGTTCCCATGATGAGAAATTAGGGAGGTCTGGGGGGAGAGGAGTTTGGTTTTAGATTGCTGACTGTGAGGGCCATGGTTCACCCAGGGCTGATCTGGGACCCAGAAGAGAGGTCCAGGCTCGACAAGGGGGTCATTGGTGGAAAGAGGCGTCATGACAACCACACCACAGAAAAGACCACTAAGTTTGGTACAGCCATGGGGTGGCTCCAGACAGGAACGGGGGATCAGAGATGAGGGAGTGGGCCAGCACTAGTGACAGACATTTCTGAAGCCCAGGGGGACAGTTTCAAGAAGAGGTCTGTGTTCAGGAGTGTGAGCTGCTGCTGAGGTCTGGGAGGCTGTCGAGGGAGAGAGTCTGCATTTGGAGGTGGGAGGCCACAGGGGAAGTTAGGTCACCAGGATTAAGAAGTGATGAGTGTACTCCCTATAGAATTGGGGACGATTATTTCAGAGGTGCGGTGAAGGAGGCAGCGTGCTGGAGGGAGGGCCAAGAAAGAATGAACGAATATGATGGCTGGAGGGTAACTGGTCAAGGTGACCACCCAGGGCAGAAATCTTCCCCTCTAGATGAGGAGTGAGCATCTGAAGGGAACCTGGAGGTACTGCTGCCCCCCTGGTGGCGTGTCACCAGCCAGTGAGCTACTGGCGTTAGTGCCTGGTGGGGGAGAGCTAGGGAAGGCTGGTTAAACAAAGAGAGGAAGGGAAGGAGGTGGGCGTGGCCTGGGCCGGATCTGCACACTGTTGTGCTCTTGGCCAGCGGTCTAGGGTCACCTCTGAGTATCAGAAACTGGAGAGAATTCAGGCTGTGGAGCCAGGCCAAGCGGTTCTTCTCCACGCTCTGCCATGTACCAGCTGTGTGCCCTCGGGCAGGCCTCTCCACCTCTCTGAGCCTGTTTCTTGCCTATGCAATGCCCACTTCACAAGGCTGCGGGGAGGGGAAGACGAGGAATCACTAACTTGGTGTCCGTACAAAGCAGGGATTCCAGGTACTCCATAAGTGACAATTCTCTTGCCTTCCTGCCTTCCCAGGGACCCTAGGAGCTGCCCAGGTGCCCAGCCAGCCCTCTGCTGCCTTGCCTCAGCCTCCTCTCCCTGGGACAGCGGCCACCATGTTGTCGTGTGTGAAGCCCTATGAGGACCAGAACTACTCGGCTCTGAAGCGGGCCTGTCTGCGCAGGAAGGTGCTCTTTGAGGACCCCCACTTCCCGGCCACCGACGACTCGCTCTACTATAAGGGTGCACTGGGGCCCACTGTCACATGGAAGCGGCCCAAGGTCAGTGTCTGGCCCCAGATGGAGCTGGCTGAGCAGGGTGGGTAGGATAGGCCTGGAGCCACTGGCTGAGTCTGGGGGCAACAGGGTGGTGGGGAGGAGTTATCCCCAGGCCACAGGTCTTCGAGGTGGGTGGCAGCCCTGAGAGTGGAGGGGCCAATGATTTATTCTGGATGGGGAGCCAGCACAATAGACCCTAATCTCTGGCCCACCAGTGCCTAGCTAGGACCTTGACGTTGACCCCTCCTTGGACCTCTGCTTCTTCACAGGGAAAACGGGGCAGAAACCTCTGCTCTGCCACCCTCCTTCCCAGGTTTGTTTTTGAGATCAAAATGAGATGTGGCTATGACTCTTGGTTTTTTTTGTTAAAATGTAGCGTGACACCCAAGTGTGAGGAATTTACTTTCCTGATTATTATTGCAATGACTTTGAAAGTGTCATTGGCTGTATAAATGAAAAGCACTTATTGTTATGATTAATCAACAATAATGATCAGAAGACTCATATAAAATAGCAGGACCAGCTCATTGGGTTGTGGTGAGGGCACAGGGGAACTCATGAGCAGCCTGGCCCCCACCTGGCCCCCGGTCCGGGGAGCTCTCATCACTCATATTGAGGACGATGATGAATTTGCAGCATTTCTCTCTGGTTGTTCCCCCCGCCCTGCCACCCCATCCTGGCCTTGAGTGTTGAGTCGGAAGTACGGAAGTACATTTAAGAGAAATGTTTGGCTTCATGGAACCATTTTATCCCCTTTGTCCTCAACTCCTGAGGGTGAGGGTGGGAGAGGGAGGGAGTCCCACTGTTGTGCCCACTTGGCCCTGAGGAGTGAAGGGGAGGGTGGGTGAAGGGGCGGGGCTGCTGGAAATCACCACCCAGGCCCCCTCTGCCATTCTCCGTGGCTGTGTTGGTGAATGGGGAAATGGATCACACAAGAGGGACTACAACACAGGGGACCTGCTGTCCTGAGGATGCTCAGGACCTGGGGCCCATGGAGGCTGTGACTCCAGCTGCCCAGTAATCAGAGAAGGGCTTCTGGAAGTCTAAGGAGGGGGAGGCATTTGCCAGGAAGGGCTGTGTGATAGGGACACCAGGCACAAAGCCCTCAGGCGTGTTTGAGAGGTGGTGGCCCCTGGAGCATGAGGCCCCTGTGGAGAGGAGGGCTGGGAGAAGGGGAAGCCCACTGGCCGGGTCGCAGAGCCTGGTGTGCAGGCCAAGGTGCTCCATCTTTGCTCTGAGGGCAGAGGAGCCACAGGAGGCCAGGCTTTGAGCAAGCATGACAGAGACCCCATGTGTGTTTACAGAGTTCCCTCTGGTCCCCTGCACTTTTGGGGAGAATGGGACTTAGTTTTCTACTTCCTCTTCCAGGCTGTGATTTCAAGTGCCTTCAAACTTGAAAATCCCATGTATTTCCTTAGGCTGGGACTCTTTTGTGTGTGCGTGTGTGCCTTAGGCGAAAATTTACAGAGCATAAGCTTTCCGACAGAGCGTATTAGTTTCTCATTAAACAGCTAATACACAAGTTGTTTTGTGACATTGGTTGCCAACCCCACGATATGTCAACACTCTCCCCTTCTCCACCCTGGGTTCTCCGTTTCCACTCTTCCAGTTTTCCTGTCCCTTCCTGCCTTCTTGTCTGCTTTCGGGCTGGTGTGCCCATTAATCTCCTATACATGAATTGAACTAGAAAGCATGTCCCTCACGTGTGTTATTGTTGGCCCTATTGACCTATGTAATCTTTGGCTGAAGGGCGAACCTCAGGAGTGACTTCAGTACTCAGTTAAAAGGGTGTCTAGGGTCCTACTCTCAGGGTTTCTCCAGTCTCTGTCAGACCAGCAAGCCTGGTCTTTTTTTTTTTTTTTTTTGAATTTTGTTCTGTATTTTTCTCCCGTTCTCTCTGGGACCCTGTACTGTGATCCCTGCCAGAGCAGTTAGGTGGTGGTAACCAGGCACCACCTAGTTTTTCTGGGCTCAGTCTGGCGGAGGTTGTGGGAGTTGTGATCCATTAGTCCTTTGGACCAATCTTTGCCTAGTGTCTTTAGTGTTCTTCATTTACCTTTACTCCAGCCAGGATGGGACCAGTAGATGTATCTTAGATGGCTGCACGCAGGCTTTTAAGACCCTAGACACTGCTCACCACAGTCGGATGCAGAACATTTTCTTTCTTTATAAACTATGTTATGCCAGTTGAGCTAGATGTCCCCCAGGACCATGGTCCCCAGCCCTCAGCCCAGTAGCTTGGTCTCTCTGGGCTTTTGGATGTGTCCGTGAAGCTTCTCTGACTTTGCCCTGGTCAAGTTGTGCTGACTTCCCCAGTGCTGTGTGCTGTCTTTCTCTTCACCAAATAGGCTGAACTCTTGAAAGGTAGAGAAACTGAGGCTGAGAGGGGGAGGCATGTACCCCAGGTCGTCTAGTGAGCTGGTAGCAGAGCTTGGCCGGGACCTGGGAGTCCTGCTTTCCAGCCCAGGACGCTGGCTGCTTGGCCCTGCCTCCCCAACACCAGATAAAGGGTCCCTGGTGCCTTTGAAAGAGCCCTGGTGACTCAGTGGTTAAGCATGCAGCTGCTAACCTAAGGGTTGGCGGTTTGAATCCATCAGCTGCTCTGCAGGAGAAAGATGCGGCAGTCAGCTTCTGCTTCCATAAAGACTACAGCCTCGCAAACCCTGTAAGACAGTTTCACTCTATCTTATAAGTCAAAATAGACTCGATGGCAGTGGGTTTGGTGGCAGCTGCCCTAGAATCTCGGATGCCCTGCCTTGATTTTTCGGAACTCCCAGAAGCCTTCTGGCCTGGCCAAGAGATTTCTGCCTTTTGGGTTTCCGCCTTCCCACGCCTTCTTCTCCCTCCTTTGTCAAGTGTAGGGGGGAAGGAGGCCAGCCTCAAAAGGGCCTTTGTGAGGTCTTGAGTGTAGGGCGGGTGGGGGACACTCAAGCTCTCCGCCCTGCTCTGGCTCCCCCTCCCTCACTGCCCCTGTCCTGACCCTCTACTGCTCTTCAGCTATCACCCGGGATGTTTTAGATCATGGCTCTGGAAGGAGGCTGGCCAGCCCTGGTGTTCCCCTGCTGTGTGATCCTGGATGAGTCACTTGGCCTCTCTCAGCCCTTTCTCTGCAGGTTCAGGATTCCTGCCACAGCTCTTTCTCTTTATCTGCCATCCTCACTGGCTACCTGCTCTGTGCCCAGTCCTGTTCGAGACATTAAGGCTGGAGAGGTGGTACAGACCTGCCCCTGCCTTGGATGTGAGGGTAGGTGACAGTGTGTGGTTAGTGTTGATATGGCAGCAGTAGGGAGAACGAGTCTCGTTGGGAAGCAGTTCAAGGCCAGGCAGGGGCTGAATGGTGTTGGATGAGGAGTGAGGCTGAGTGGACAGGGTGTGATGGACGGTCCACATCACTGCCGAGATTAAAAAAAAATCATGGATATTTAGCAAGGCCTGCTGGTTGGAGGCAGGGCTGGTGTAACAGGCAGGCTCTAGGCTCCTCTCACAGGATGGGGGTTTGTGGCGCAGGAAATCAAGCCTGTTTTGGTTCAGGCGGGTGGGGCCGGGCCCTGCCTGGTTGACCATTAACTCCCATCTGCTTGGCTGACGTGATGGAACTTTGGCCTGAGGCAGCTGCGTTTCTGTGGAGCCTCACTTCCTGGGTTCTGTGACCTGACTGTTTATAGCTAGAGAGGGCAAAAAGCCAACTTTTTTCTAAAGGCCTGGAGAAGCTCTTCTTCACTTCCATCCCACCTCCAGCTCTCTCTCTGTAAGTTGTTCATTATCACTGCCCCTATGTTCTTGAACCATCTCCTTGGCCAGCTCCCTGCCTCTGTCCCAAAATGGGATACAGAGGCTGTTTTTTTTTTTTTTTTCTTTTGGTTCTTTCATTTGTTTTAAATCATTTGTTTTTTATTGTTGTTGAAAATACACACAGCAAAACATGCACCAGCTCAACAGTTTCTACATGGGCAATTCAGTGACGTTGATCACATTCTTCGAGTTGTGCAACCGTTCTCTCCCTCCTTTTCTGAGTTGTTCCTCCTCCATTAACATAAACGCACCGTCCCCTAAGCTTCTTACCTAACCGTTGGAGTTGCTCTTGTCAGTTTGATCCCATATAGATAGTTCTTTAAAAGACCACAACACTCAAGGCAGACTTTCTTTACTAATTAAGCTAAACTATTATTATTTTTTCTTTTTTTATTATTTGGTTTGAAGAAGACTTCAGGGGATATTTTTGGCTTAAGGTTTACAGATTATTTCAGGGCAGTAGTTTTGGGGGTTCGTACAGCCTCAGTGCCACCAGAAAGTCTGGATTTCATGAGAATTTGGAATTCTGTCTCATACTTTCCCCCTTTTGGTCAGGATTCTGCTATAGAATCTTTGATCAAAACATTCAGTAATGGTGGTTGGGTACCACCTAGTTCTTCTGGTCTCATGGGAAGGGAAGCCGTTGTTCATGGAGGCAATTAGCCACACATTCCATTTCCGAGGAGGCTGGTTTTTGAGCCAGGCAGGCTTGACCCTACCTTACTGGAAGTTGACATGAACAAGTTGCTTCCCCTCTCTGGACCTCAGTTTCCCCATGTGTAAAGGGTAGGAATAATTCTTGCTGATTATGGTTTTTGGAGGTTGAAATGACTTGAGGTATCAGACACATGGGAGGCAGATGACAAGCTTTATTTAGTTCCCCTCTCCTGTTCAACTTCTCCTTGCCAGCCCTGTGCTTGGGACCCAGAAGTGGGACATCCCATCTCCTATGGACTCTGCAGGTGGGCCACTCCTTGTGTTCCTCAGTCCCCACCCCAGGACACCAGCCACAGGCCCACACCCTCTCCTTCCTGTCAGAGTTCATTGTTTCTTTGTTCTTTCCAGTTCAGTAAACATCTGCTGGCTCTCCCTCAGACCTGGCCAGGGAGGTAAGGGTTGAAGGGGATGGTCAGCAAGGTGGTGAGCTCAGGAGGAATCCCAAGAGTATGCACCAGGCCCTCTTAGGTCCAGGGCCCTAGCAGGGAAGGGCCTCCTCTCATCCCTGCCGGGCCAGAGGGCCCATCCCCCAGCCTGTGTCTAGCACTTCACCACTCCCTGTCCTTGGAGATAAGCCTGGATGTCCTTTGGTAGAACCCAGAAGGGAACAAGTAGGGGTCCTACTAACAGACAGCAGTTTGAGGACCTTTCAGAATTCCCCCAGGGCAGCCTGGTGGTCCCAGTGCCCTGTTTGAGCTGATCCCATCCCTACCCCTAGGGCTTATGCTCATCAAACCCGCTCCTGCCGAAGGCCCCATTTCTCATCTCTGCTGAACGTTAGACCACTTTGTGCTAACTGAGAGGTTGGTGGCTCAAACCACCCAGTGGCTCTGCAGAAGGAGGGCCTGGTGACCTGCTTACCTAAGGATTACCCCAGACTAAAACCTACCGATGTCATGTCAATTCCAACTCATAGCAGACAAGACAGAGTAGAAGTGTAAATCTGTGCGGAAGCAGGCTGCCACATCTTTCTCCTGCAGAGTGGCTGGCGGATTCAAACCACCGGCTTTTCGGTTAGCAGGCAGGCGCTTTAACCACTGCACTACCAGGGCTCCTCCATAAAGATTACAGCCAAGAGGACCCTGTGGAGCTCATTCTACCGTGTAACACATGGGGTTGCCTTGAGTTGGCATCAACTCAATGGCAACAGTTTTGTTTTTTTTTTAAATGCTAAGAAACATGTAGTTTGCACCTGAGGCCTGGCAGCTGGGGTATACACAGCAGTCTGGGCTCTGCCTTGCCCAGGAACGATCCCCTCGCAGGCCTGTGCTCAGAGATAGAGTTCAGTGGGTCAGGGAAGGCTTCTCAGAGGAAGCGGCCTTTAGGACGGGAGTTGCTGTGAAAGGAGATGGGGGCAGGGGGTGGGAGAGGCAGGTCTATGTGAAGGGGGCAGGGCACAGGCTGTAACTCCTGAGGACGGTGCCCTTTCTTTCCTGAGCCAGGCAGAGATCACACTTCCTTCCTGGGCCTCAGTTTCCCCAATTGTCAGATGGGGATATTGGGCTTGCTGACTGGAGAGAGGTGACTGGGGTGAAGGAGGATAGATGCCGGTGGCGGGGGGAAGGGGCAGGAGGAGTGAGCCTCTGCAGGTATGGCCTGGGCACCCTGGTTCCGCTGCCTTGCCACATTCCTGTTGGTACAAGGGCCTGGAAACCTGAGCTTCTTGTTGTGCTGAGGAAGGAGGTGGGTCATGGGCTGTGGCCTGCATCTGGTGGAGCTGGTCTAACAGGCTGCAAGGGGCTGAGAGGCCAGTGGGTGACTGCAGGTACAGAGGGCAGTGCCCCAAGGTATGTTGACCAGAGGGGCGGTCCCTACTCCACCCCTCAGGCGGCTTGACATCAGGCTCACAGCAGGTGTCAGTCCAGTTCAGTTCAATCCTAACTTACCCCAGAAGCCCTGTCTGTAGCCCCAGCGGAACCTGCCACACCGTGGAGCTGGGCTGGCAGGTGGACGGTCAGCTCTGCCCTACCCAGGAGCTGGGCTGGCAGCTGGTAGGGGAGGCCCAGGGGTGAACCCAAGTGTGGACAGCGATGGGAGGAGCACACAGGCTGCTGGGCCCAGAGGAGGGTCGTGTCAGAGGCAGCCTCTGTCTCGAGGCTGTGGCTGGAACCCATCTTGGGGGAATTTTGAGTTCCCATCCCTGCCCCAGCTTCCCTGCCTACCAGCCCTCTCCATGCCTGCTCTGCTGGTATCACTACCTCCAGCCACCTTCCTTTGACCCCTCAATGGGCCCCTGCTGTCACCTCTCTGTTAACACAGGGGATCAGAGTATGACTTCCCCTCCTGAGGGACCTGCCTGTGAACAGGGACCTTCCCTCACTCACTCTGTTGCCTGTATCCAGCTGATGCCCTGGAAAGATGTGAGGAATGACTGGATGGAGGGGGAAAGACAGATCTCGGTCTTGAGAAAGCCTGGGCCCCTGGAGGTGGGGTGAGGGCCTGGGCTGCCCCTGACCCCTTGATCTCATTGCTATGTGATGAGATTCTCTAACCTGTCTCAGATTGGGGCTCTGGGGTAGCAGTGTCACCTATAAACCCTCGCCCTCTTGGAAGTGCAGAAGCCTGAGTTTGAATCTCAGTTCACCTCTTCCTGTGTAGCTCTGGGCAACTTACTTAGCCTTTCTGTACCTTGGATTCCTGGGGTTGCTAATACTATCTGCCCTCTAGGATTGTTTTGCTCAGTGCCTGGCACACAGTAGATACCAAGTCAGGTGCCCAGTCACTGTGATCTGTTTCTGGAATTGTTCCATTTGAGGTGCCCCAAGGTGCTACTGACCTGGAGTGTGGTTTCTCCGGGTTAGCGCAGGCAAAGCCTGTTCCTCTCCTGGCAGCTGGGAGCATGTCTCTGGACCAACCTCTACTTCTCTGCTCCCTCCCAGGCTAGCCATTTTGCCCCCAGGTCCCTGTGATCCCTTCCCTGTCACAGGGAGTCAGGCCAACGCCAGGCCTGCAACCTGGGGCCCTTGACTCCCAAGCGTGGTTTCTCTCTCAAGGGCTGGAGAAGTGTCCAGGGCCAGAGCTGTGTTCTGGGATGACAGGGCCAGGCAGGGCTGGGTCTGCCCCACAGGTCTGTCCTAGCAGTGGTTGCTCAGTGGAGCAAAGAGCTCTCGTCAGGGGGCCCGGCAGACCTGGTTCTGGGCCTTGGCCCGCTCCCCTGCAGAATGGGGCATCATGTCTCCATCATAGGGTCCTGGCTGGGAGGATCTGGAATGGAGGACACCTTGGAGGCTACCTCCGCTCCAGACCTTGTTGATGCCAGACAGTCACGGAAGGCTCTCTCTCTTGAGGGGGTGGGGCCATTCAGGGGCCTGCCCTTCAGGGCCTCAGGGAAGTAGAAGTTAAGTCTGAGCTTCCTCTGCCTCAGAGAGCTGCGTTAGGCTTCTGGGGCAGGGCCTGGGAGATAAAATAAGGAGGCCAGCTAGGAGGGGAGGCAAGGCCTTATTTATCTTCTTGACTCTGCTTCCTGAGAATGTGGCCTTGGGGCCCAGATATTGTTGTTATTGTTAAGTGCTACGGATCTGTTCCTACTCATAGCAACCCTGGGTACAACAGAACGAAACACTGCCTGGTCCTGTGCCGTTCCCACAATCCTTGCTATACCTGAGCCCATCATTGCAGCCACTGTGTCAGTCCATCTCGTTGAGGATCGTCCTCTCTTTCGCCGACCCTCCACTTTACCCAGCATGATGTCCTTCTCCAGGGATTGGTCCCTACTAATAATAAGTCCAAAGTATGTGAGATGAAGTCTCACTATCCTTGCTTCCAAGGAGCATTCTGGCTGTACTTCTTCCAAGACAGACTTGTTCATTCTTCTGGCAGTCCATGGTATATTCAGTGTTCTTTGCCAGCCCCGTAATTCAGATGCATCAGCTCCTCTCCGGTCCTCCTTATTCATTGTCCGGCTTTCGCACACATATGAGGCGATTGAAAATACCATGGCTTGGGTCAAGTGCACCTTAATCATAAAAGTGACATCTTTGCTTGTTAACACTTTAAAGAGGTCTTTTGCAGCAGATTTGCCTGGTGCAATACATCGTTTGATTTCTTGATTGCTGCTTCCATGGCCTTTGATCGGGGATCCAAGTAAAATGAAATCCTTGACAACTTCAGTCTTTTCTCCGTTTATCATGATGTTGCTTATTGGTCCAGTTGTGAGGATTTTTGTTCTCTTATATTGAGGTATAATCCATACTGAAGGCTGTAGTCTTTGATCTTCATCAGTAAGTGCTTCAGTTACTCTTCAGTTTCAGCAAGCAAGGTTGTGTCATCTGATAACACAGGTTGTAAATGAGTCCTCCCCCAATCCTGATGTCCCATACTTCTTCATATATTCCAGCTTCTCGGATTATTTGCTCAGCATACAGATTGAGTAAGTATGGTGAAAAGATACAACGCTGATGCACACTTTTCCTGATTTTAAACCACACAGTATCCCCTTGTTCTGTTCGAACAACTGCCCCTTGGTCTAAGTACAGGTTCTGCATGAGCACAATGAAGTGTTCTGGAATTCCCATTCTCCACAATGTTATCCATAATTTGTTATGATCCACACAGTCGAATGCCTTTGCATAGTCAACAAAGCACAGGTAAACATCTTCCTGGTATTCTCTGCTTTCAGCCAGGATCCATCTGACATCAGGAGTGATATCCCTTGTTCCACGTCCTCTCCTGAATCCTGTCTGAATTTCTGGCAGTTCCCTCTTGATGTACTGCTGCAACTGCTTTTGAATGATCTTCAGCAAACTTTTACTTGTATGTGATCGTGATGGTTAAGATTGTGTGTCACCTTGGCTGGGCCATGATTCTCAGTGTGTTGGCAGTCGTATAATGTTGGGATTTGATATGTGAGATTTGATATGTGATCACCCCCACGATGGGCTCTGCTATGAGTGGCCAATCAATTGAAAGGGAGTTTCCTTGGGTGTGTGGCCTGCATCGAATATAAGTGGATATTTTGGCAAGGCTCGGGGGCTTTTTGCTCACTCACGCTGGATCCTGTAGCTGGCTCTTGTTCCTCTGAGCTCCAATTCTTGGGACTTGAGCTAGCACTTACCTGTGGTCTTGCCTGCCGATCTTGGGGTTCCTCATCTTCGCAGCCTGTGAGCAAGATCCCTGCTCTCTGACCTGCTGATCTTGGGTTTGCTAGCCCCTGCGGCTACTTGAATCAGGAGAAGCTGATCAGAATCAGGAACTTGGGACATTCAGCCTCTACAACCATGTGAGTCATTTCCTTGACGTAAATCTCTTTCTGTGTATATGTTTATATGCTTTACTGGTTTTGCTTCTCTAGAGAACCCAGCCTAAGACAGTGATATTATCGATATTGTTTGATAATTTCCACTTTCTGTTGGGTCACCTTTCTTTAGAATGGGCGAAAATATGGATCTCCTCCAGTCAGTTGGCCAGGTAACGGTCTTCTGGGTTTCTTGGCATAGATGAGTGAGCACCTCCAGCACTGCATCTGTTGGTTGAAACATCTCAGTTGGTATTCCGTTAGTTCCTGGAGCCTTGTTTTTCACCAGTGCCTTCAGTGCACCTTGGACTTTTATTTTGGTACCATTGGTCCTTGATCATGTGCTACCTCTTGAAATGGTTGAACGTTGGCCAATTCTTTTTGGTACAGTCACTCTGTGTATTCCTTTCATCTTCTTTTTTTTTTGGTGTCATTAGCATTTTTTTTTTTAATTAACTTTTATTGAGCTTCAAGTGAATGTTTACAAATCAAGTCAGTCTGTCACATATAAGTTTATATACATCTTACTCCGTACTCCCACTTGCTCTCCCCCTAATGAGTTAGCCCTTCCCGTCTCTCCTTTCGTGACAATTTTGTCAGCTTCCCTCTCTCTCTATCCTCCCATCCCCCCTCCAGACAGGAGATGCCAACACAGTCTCAAGTGTCCACCTGATATAATTAACTCAGTCTTCATCAGCATCTCTCTCCTACCCACTGTCCAGTCCCTTTCATGTCTGATGAGTTGTCTTCGGGGATGGTTCCTGTCCTGGGCCAACAGAAGGTCTGGGGACCATGGCTGCCGGGATTCCTCTAGTCTCAGTCAGACCATTAAGTCTGGTCTTTTTATGAGAATTTGGGGTCTGCATCCCACTGATCTCCTGCTCCCTCAGGGGTTCTCTATTGTGCCCCCTGTCAGGGCAGTCATCGATTGTGGCCGGGCACCAACTAGTTCTTCTGGTCTCAGGATTTCATCTTCTTTTGATGCTTTCTGTGTTGTTCAATATTTTGCCCATAAGATCTTTCAATATTGCAACTCGAGGCTTGAATTTTCTCTTCAGTTCTTTCAGCTTTGGAAATGCTGAGTGTGTTCTTCCATTTTGGTTTTCTAACTCCAGGTCTTTGCACATGTCATTATAATACTTTACTTTGTCTTCTTGACCCACCCTTTGAAATCTTCTGTTCAGCTCTTTTACTTTATCATTTCTTCCATTCACCTTAGACACTCTATGTGCTTTGTGGCCTGGAAGCACTGGGCAAATGACTCCCTCCCCTCCCCAGCTTCCACTAACCATCTCAGGGCTCCCTGCCACAGCCTCAGGAGTTCCTGCCCCCTGAGGAGCTTTGGGGCTTGGGGAGGTGCCAGAGGGTCCATTCTCACCATGAGGGGAAAGGTGCTACAATGAGTGTGCACTGGCCTGGCCTGTTTCCCATGCCCTCTGAGCTGTCATTTGAACAGATTTTCATTGGCACTGAGAGTCCCGAGTGTCCTGGACCCAAGATGGGGCTAGTTGGAAGGGTCTCTGTGATCATTACCTGAGGTTCTGGGGGACCCTTGAAGTGGAAGAAACACTGGATTCAAGATGCAGGAGATATGGGCTCCCTCTACAGTCCTCTGTTCATTCATTCATTCATTCATGGCGGGCCCACCGTGTCCCAGGCCCTGTGCTCGCTATGAAGATCCTGGCTCTGTCCTTGGGGCTAGTGTCAGCAGAGAGGGCCCCACAGACAACCACTTCCTCAGGCTGGTGAGGGCTGGCTCGGAGGTGCCTGTACATGGTATTTGGCTTCTTGACCTATGTCAGAAGGGAAAAGGCATCAAGACTGGGGGCCCAGCTTGGGCAGAGGGCCAGAGGTCTGAGAGTAGGCAGAAGGTTTTGGGCTTGAGCAATTCTGTGTATCTTGTGGGGCTGCAAGGATAATAATGTGGGGTTGAGGGTAGGTGAAGCCCTGAAGGCAGTGTTCTCCTGGGCGATGGGCGGGTTTTGAGCAGGGTTGTTATCTGGCCTGTGGGTTGTGGAGAGGCCAGATAACTGCACTGGAGGAGGTAGCTGAGGAAGGGAGGGCACAGGGAGGAGGTGGGTCAAGTAAGAGATGAGGGGATGGGGCAGTGAGGGGGAGTACTGGAGTTTAGAGGTACTTTGGAGGCAGAATCTGCGGGGCCAGGCTGTGGTCAGTGAGGAGAGGGAGTGTCTTCAGGGATTAGTCCCTTGATGTGGACATGCTGCCAGGTGCTGATGGGGTCCCTGGGGTCTGAGGAGCACTATGAGAAAAGCACCCACATATGCAAAGGCTGGTGTGTTTCCCTCTGTTGGATACTTACGTTAGGGCCTGGGCAGACCCCAGCCTCTGTTTCCATGCCCATCCTGGAGGACGTGCTGTTACAGTCCTGCCTGAGCCCCTCCCCAGCCAGGCGCAGGAAGGGAGGCAGCTTCTTGCAAGAAGGGCCAGAGAGTGCTGGTCGTGGCCACGGGTTATTAATGAGCTTGTCATTAGGAGCCAGGCCTCATTCTGAGCCAGGCACTGGGCCAAGTTCACTGCCTCCATAAGGTCATGGAATCCTTCCACACCCCTGCAGGGAAAAATAATCTATCCCCTTTTCACTGGTGAGGAAATGTCGGCACAGGGAGGTTGAACAACTAGCCCTGAACTGCACAGCTGGTAAACGAGTGGATCAGGAATTCAAATTTTGGCTTCTTGATTCTGCTACCCTGTGCTGGACACCTGCGATAGGACTGCAACTGCTCTGCTGTGACTGAACAAGCTCAGGGCCACCTGCTAAAGCGGAGACAGACAACTAGGCCCGCTCTCATCCTGCGCATACTGTATGGCTGGGGTATGTTATTTAACCTCTGTGGGCCTCATCTGTAAAATGGGCACAATACTGCTCACCTCTTAGGGCTATGGTGAGTATTAAGTAAGAGCATGATGCCAGCAGGGTGCCTGGTACGTGGAAGGCATGCCAATGTTTGCCCCTTGTCATCCCACCCCCAGGGGTGAGGCAGCAACTGTCACTGTCATTTCTGTGGAGTGAAGATGCTGATGGACAGGAGGAGTGGCCTGAGGTGGGCCTGTTAGAGTTATTGTTCTCACTTCTTAGGTGAGAAGACCAAAGCTCAGAGAGCTCACCAAATTGTAGGGCCAGGAGCTAGGATTCAGTGTCTGATCTGAAGCCAAAACCCATGTTTTGTCCAGTCCACAGCATTGCCTCAGGGGAGCTTTTAAAAGAAAAAGCCCCGTAGCACAAAGATGGAAAACCCAGCCTGAGCCATTGGGGAGGGTCAGGTGTGAAGGGCAGGTGGTCCTAAAACCCATCTAGGCTGGCTGTCTCTGTGGGGAGAGCAAGGAGTTTCCAGAAATTAGGAAGGGCTGGACCTTAGGGCCTCCTGTCAGGCATGAATCATTTCCTTGGCCATGTCCTGTGGAACAGCCCTCGTGAGCAGAGAGGACTGCCTGGCGAGGCTTCCTCTGCCCAGGGCTACCCCTGCCCCGTGCCACCTCCTGGCTATGTCTACACGCCAGTCTCCATGGAAAAATGAGAAAGCACTTGCTGTGTGCCTTTGGCAAATGACTGCCTCTCTCTGAACCTCCATTCCTCACCTGTGAAATAGAATAACAACCCCATACTCCGCAGGCAAAGAGCCCTGGTGGTACTAAGGGTTAAAGGCTCAGCTACTAGCTGAAATGTTGGTGGTTTGAACCCACCCAATGGCTCAAAAGGAGAAAGACCTGGTGATCTGTTTCTGTAAAGATTACAGCTTGGGAAATCAATCTTCTACTCTGTCACTTGGGGTCGCTGTGAGTCAGAACTGGCTCCATGGCACGTAACAGCAGCAACAACTCTTCAGACACGGTGAGGGTCACATGAGACAGCACAAGGAATGTGCCCCACTTGGGGCCTGGAGCAGTCAGGACTCAGCACATCTGTTACGCCTAGCTCTCCTTTTCCTGCTCGTCATGTGCGATTTCGGTGGTTGTTTCCTCTCTGTACCCCATCCCCATGCTATCATGACTGTGGGTCCTGGGGGCTGGTGGGAGTGGGCACGACAGAGCTACTGGTGCTTAGAGGGTAATGGAAATGGAACCTTGCTAGCCAGAGAGGACCCCAGAGTACAGCAGGAAGGTAGTGGTCCAGGTTCCAGTGCTCTGACATCCTTCTACAATATTCCTTAAACCTTTGGCAGAAGAGTGGAATTTTCCGGTCAGGGAAGGGGAGAAGGGCGTTCCAGGCAGGATCTGGGGAAGCTGGATTCGGGTGGGAGCAGACTGTCCACGTGGGGATCTCCCCGCTGAGAGCAGGTCTTCTTTCTGCTGTGGGTGGGTGTCTGTGTGCTGCCCGCCCCTCATGCTCTCCTCACTCTGCAGGACATCTGCAAGGATCCCCGCCTCTTTGTGGATGGCATCAGCTCCCACGACCTGCACCAGGGCCAGGTGGGCAACTGTTGGTTCGTGGCGGCCTGCTCGTCGCTCGCCTCCCGCGAGTCGCTATGGCAAAAGGTGAGGCTGAGGTGGGACCGGGGTGCTGGGGGATGTTAACTCTGCTGTGGCCCTTGCTGCCAAGTAGTGGCAGGTGAATGTGCAGGTGGCTTTTACAAAAGCCTGTTCTGGGGAGGGGATAAGAGTGATATCGGGACTCCTCAGTACTGGCTGAGTGTCAGAACCATCTTTCTGTCACCTGGCAGCTCAGGATCTCCATGGCCAGGTCCTGGAACTCTGTATAGCTCCCAAGGTGATCCTGTTTGTCCCCTCCCCACTGCTAGGGGCCCACAGCTCCTGGAGCTACCTGGCGGATATACACCTGAGAGATGTGGAAGCTGCCAGAATCCTGTTCAGTGTGGAGACAGCACTAACAGGCTCAGGAGCCCCCTGTCAGTAGCCTGCTGTGTGACTGGGGCCAATCCCTGTCCTTCTCTGGCCTTATGTTCCCCAGTCGTTCAGAGGAGGTGATCCAGAAGACCCTCAACTACATGATTCCTGGTGCCAAGCTGCTGAGTTTCTGGACCTGGGCCAAATGGTTTAGGTTGGGAAAAATGGACTCCTGGCCTGATGCCTCGCCCTCTTGTGGCAGCACTAGACATTGCAGCTCTTAAATCCGACACTCAGAATAACATCCACTCCTGTGGCGGCAGAGAGGCTGCTGTGGAGGCTGAACTCCTTCTCTCTAGAGACTTATTGGCAGGGATTGCAGTGGAGAGGGATCTGGGTGGGGTATTGCCAGGCCCGGGTGCGCATCCTGGCAAATACAGGTCATTGCCTTGCCCCTTTCGTCTCTACCCTTCCTGTTCTCCCTAGCAAGGGACTTGGCGGGGGGAGTGGCTTAAGAATACTGGGTGTCTGAATCTCAGAGATGTGGGTTCAAGCCCCAGCCTCACCATTGGGTAGCTATATGACTTTCTGAGGTTACTTAGCTGAAAAATCAGGATAGTCAGAGTAGCTACCTTGCCAGGGGGCTGTGAGTGTGAAATGAGGTACTGGACTTAAGGTGCAGCATTGTGCTCAGTGAATGGTGTTATAATACACATATAACGCAGTGCATATTCCTGTGCCAGCCGTTGAATTGTGCCTTGTCCTGCAAGGCATCCCTCAGCCATCAGAGGGAGCTGTGCCCTAAACTGCGGCTGGGACTGTGCTAGGTGCCCTGCTCTCCTGTCTTCTGAACAGGCACGTGACCTCTCGAAGCCACTCCAGGACTTGCCCCTGCCCCCACTCCACACCTGCCCCCTCATGGCCCTGTGGGGAGAGGGAGAGAGGGTGCTGTTGGCCTTGGGGTCTCTGCAGAGGCCACGGCTGCAGCCTATACCCAGGTAGCCATGGGGCCTCAGGCCCCAGAGGTTCTTGGGACCACAAGGGATTATTTCACACTTGGGGCTCCAAGGCCCAGAGAGGGTCAGGCCTGCAGCTATTCTCTAGGTATAGGGCTGGTCCCCACTCTCCAGCTCGCATGCTCTAACCCCTTCTCCGAGCCCAGAACAACATCCCCCGGCCTCTGAGCCCTACCCCTGGCTAGGCCAGTGCTCAGTCTCGGAATGGAGGTGGCCCGTGGGCATCCTCCCTGTGACCTGGGCTATCCCTACACTTCCCACCCTGCCCCATAACTGCCTGTTTACTTGTGGTCTCCCCTCTTGAGGTGAGTTCCCCACAGGCAGAATTAGCCCAACTTATATCTTCCCACTGAGCACAGCAGGAGCCTGGCAAATAGAAGCCTCAGGAATGTTTTGGGAATGGAGCCTGTCCCCAGATTGTCTGACCAGCTACTAACCAGCAGCTTCACACCCTGGCCTTGCTGCCCCAGACCTCCTCAGGGCCTTCAGTGGGGCCAGAGCCTGACCCCACTGGATCCTCTTCTGGCAGTGTATAGGGAAGAGCCTCAGCTTGCTGTGCCCCCCACCCCAGGCCAGGCCCACAGTGGCCCCTTGTGCAGCACCCCTCTAGCTAGTGGCGGAGGAGGCCAGGACTTGGAGGCAGAGGGCCATCTCTGATGCTGTGCAACCTTGGGCCAGCCTTGTGTTTATTTCTGAGCCAGAGGCTCGTCCTGCAGGCATCAAGGCACCTGGCCTGGTTGGCCTTAGAGGCTGCCAGGGTCGGGGGCTTGGGTACCTGGGACGATGAGGTACCTAAGTGGGTGGAGTAGAGGTGGAGGCTCTTGGCTCTGGTGCTGCCCTCTGGTGCTGCCTTAGTGATAGCCCCTGGCTCCCGGAAGGAGACCAGGGGCCCTGGGGAGCTCATTACTGGGCCTTGCCTTCCCTTCCTGTCCCTGCTGACCAGGCCCTGTTTGTTGTCACCCATCACTTTGTGAGCCTGTTGCCCTGCAGGGCCTCCCCTGCCTCACCCTTTTTTCTCCACAGAAGGTGGGGGGAGGAGCCCAATCTGAGCTGCTCCCCCGACCCTCCTACCCAGCCTCACATTCTGGGGACCCGGAGCCTCAGATGCAGGCATGCTGCACCCTCTACACAAATGCCCCCTTCTCCAGGGAGTCAACCCCTCCACCTCCAGCCTTGAGGCAACCTGGGGACTATGGGCATAGGATCTGAAGCTGGACAGACCTGAGTTTTATTCTGCCTGGGTCCCTTGCTAGTCGTGCGACTTTTCCTTCTCTTGGCCTCAGTTTAAACCTGACCATTCCAGCCCCTAGGATTGTAGGGGGAGAAGAGGAGGTGGGGAGGCGGGGGGCAATCCCTTGACATCTAGCGGCTCTCTGCATGTGCTAAGTTCCCCTCCTGGCCCCCTTCTGTGGGTTCCCCCGCCTATTTCTCTCTTCTCCCAGACACTTCTTGGCTGTGGGCCGCCTCTCCTATGGGATCCCTGGTGAAGCATTATGGTCTTCCCAACTCCCTGTGTGTTCCCTGGTGGTGGACTTTATCTGACCAGGTTTTGTGAACCAGAAATCAAATGTGACAGTGAGATTGAGCCCTTGCCATCATGTCTGGCCTGGTCCAAGGTGGGCATGGAGGTAGACCTGATCCCTGCTGTAAGCCTATGGTTTGTCCTGCCCTAGGCTGGACTCAAGGAGCCTTGGTGGTACAGTGATTTTGAGGTCAGCTCCTAACTGAAAGGTTGGCAGTTCAAACCCATCAGCTGCTCCATGAGAGAAAAATGTAGCAGTCTGCTTCTATAAGATTACAGCCTTGGAAATCTTATGAGGCAGTTCTACTCTGTCCTTTAGGGTTGCTGTGAATCAGAATCGACTCAACAGCAACAGGTTTGGTTTTGGTTTTTGGGCTGGACCCAGGCCCAAGAGGAGTCAGTCAGACTCCTGGCCAGAGGAGAGCACTTATATGACCCCCAGTGCCAGTCTGCAAGAGCGAGTGCTGGATGGTGGGCAGTCCTGGGGCAAGGCCTGAGAAAGCTACTCAGGGACAGGGCCAGACTATTGTTTAGCTCCATTTAAAAATGTTTCCTGCTGCCTGGATGGTACAAATGGTTAAGTGCTCGACTACAAGCCGAGATTGGCAGTTCGAACCCACACAGAGGCACCTTGGAAGACAGGCCTGGCAATCTGCTTCTGAAAGTTTGCACAGCTTGAAAACCCTATGAATGAGTTCTACTCTGCACACATGGGGTTGCCATGAGTCAGAATCAACTCAACGGCAACTAACAACAACTTACATGTTTCCTATCCCCATCCCGGTCCCTTTATGTAAACAGTTCCTGCTCTTTGTGTCTAGTCACCATGTGTCAGCTGAGCAAGAGCACCACTCTAGGTGCTGGGGACAGAAAACTTGAAAAAGTACGAAAATGTTCCACATCACTGAAGGTTTTTCATTACCCAGAAACAACCAGTGTGAAGGATTCTCTACATTTTCTCCTAGTCTTTTTCTGTTTAGGGTTAGAAGCACCCCTGCTTCCCCCGATCACAACCTATAGTAATTCCTGTTATGCTCTGGAATACCCTGGGGAACTGTTGCTGGTGACTCCCAGAACTGCCCCCAGGGCTCAAGATGTCCTAGCAGGGTGAGGTGCTCTGTCTGTCTTAGTACTCTCCTGTTTTACATGTAGCCCAAGATCCCGTTGACTTAGATAGCCTCCATATTTAGCATTTGACTGTGCTTGTGGTCCACTAGAGCCTTCAGATTGTTTTCAGTTGTTCGCCTTGACCTATGTCTCTGCATTCTTTTCTGTGTATGGCATGTCGTGGCAGCTGCTCCTCTCCTCCACCCCCACCCCCAACTACACTCACATACTCCAGCTTTTCCATTTGCCCACATATAATAGCTGAGCTCCTGGTTCTGCCCCAGGAACTGGGGAGACAGATGTTTATCAGCTTCTGCTTCTTCCTCAGCCTCCAGCCTCCTAGGGGAAACCGAGGATCAATACAGGTGGAGTAAGTGGTGGGATTTTAGTGGGAGAGGAAGCTGGTCATGTCTGCCACGTGGTGCAGGGCTGAGACAGAGACAGCAGGCTAGAATCATGTAGGCCAGTGGTTCTCAAAATGTAGGCCCTGGACCAGTAGCATCAGCACCCGCTGGAAGACTGTTAGAAATGCGTATTCTCAGCCTGCCACAGACCTGCCGAGCTAGAAACTCTGGGGTGGGCTCTGGCAGTCTTTAACAGGTCCTGCAGGTGATTTCTGACGCTCACGAAAGCTTGAGCACCACAGGACTAGGTGAGAGATGACGGTGGTCGGGCCAGGGTCCGGGGGGTGTGGATAGCAGGGAGGGCTCCTGGGGTATGTGGGAGGCATAATCTGCAGGCTTTGGCCATTTGGGTATAGGGAGGTGAGGGTGAGGGAGTCTCAGGTTTGACTTGGGTGACTTCAAATCTCCAATGAGATGGGCCCGCTCTGGTCCTTGTCCTCCCCCCCGCCCCCCTGCGCCAGGTGGTCGTCCAGCCTTTCCTTACATAGCTCCAGTGAGATCGTGTTCCCCACCTCCCTCCCCTCTTACTGCCCTTATGAGGCGCTCCCTTCTTCACAAACAAGCCCGCTCCCAGCCTGTCCCTCCTTGTAGTCAGGGCGGTTGCCACAGCGATTGACATCAGCAACTGGTCCCCGAGGAGTCTCTCACCCTCCTGCCTGCCTGCAGTGCCTCCTTTACCACTTGGGCGAGGAGAGAGGAGGCATTTGGGACTCCTGGGAATCTTGACATCTGGGTCTCCCACCCCTCATGTACCCCATTTGGAGGACTGGGTGGGACTGGGAAGGGCCAGTGGCAAACAGGTGAGGGTGGAGGGGAGGGCGGGAGCGTAGGCGGGGCCCCTCTTTGGTGGCCTCTTCCCTTGGCTCCCAGAGGCCCCAGCCCACTCGGCTCCTTGACGGCAGTGGTGGCGGCAGCAGCAGTGGGGTGATGGCGGAGGATGAGCCACAGAAGCCTCAGCTCGAGATGCTGCTGGCCCCGGACGAGGTCCTGACCACGCAGATGAGGCTGCGTGTAGAGAGCCTGAAGCAGCGTGGGGAGAAGCGCCAGGATGGCGAGAAGCTGCTGCGACCGTCCGAGTACGTGTACCGCCTTGACTTCACCCAGCAGCAGAAGCTGCAGTTTGAGCGCTGGAATGTCATCCTGGACAAGGCAGGCAAGGTCACCATCACGGGCACCTCGCAGAACTGGACACCAGATCTCACCAACCTCATGACACGCCAGCTTCTGGACCCCGCTGCCATCTTCTGGCGCAAGGAGGACTCGGATGCCATAGATTGGAATGAGGCAGATGCCCTGGAGTTTGGGGAGCGCCTGTCGGACCTGGCCAAGATCCGCAAGGTCATGTACTTCGTCGTCACCTTTGGCGAGGGTGTCGAGCCCACCAACCTCAAGGCCTCAGTGATTTTTAGCCAGCTCTGAGGGTAGCCCCTTGCGGCTGCCCCTCCTTTTGCCCAGCTGTCCTCTGCCCTGCCCGTGACCCTCCCCCCAGGTGTGTTTGGGGGCATTCTTCTAGCGGTTCAGCTTGTACTTGGCTTGGCCAGCCACCCCCTGGAGTCCCGTGTCCTTCTTCCTCCTCTTTTCCCTGGTGCTGGTGCTCCTGCTCGAGAGAGGAATTCAGGGCTCTGTAGCCTAGAAGCCAAAATGGCTGACCCTGCTTCTGCTGAGACGATGGAGGCCTGGTCAGGGCTAGTGGGAGAGGATGGAGAGGCCCTGGTGCCTGACTTCTCTCTGCCTCATTGTGGGGAGAGATGGAAAGAGAGACACAGAGAAAGAGACCCAAAGAACCAGCCACGTAGCCTCCTCCAGAGACGGGGAGACAGAGAAGACAGGAGCAGCCACCTTGCCTCGGGGAAGCAAGCAGGCAAGCTTTTGGTGCCCACCTGGCCACAGTGCACTTTGCAAAAGCCGGTGTCTGGAGGTGAACACCCAGCCTAGGGACCAAGGAAAGCGCTGCTCCCAACAGGCCTTGCAGAGTCCACAGTGCGTCAGGGATCTCAGGACGTTGGGCAGGGCTGCTTTGGGGGTTGCAGTCTCTCCATCCATCTGGCTAAGTGGCCTTGGGAGTGAGTGGTGAGGGCATGGTGGAGGGAGTACTGGCCAAGCTGTGGCTCTTCTGGGAATTACTTCAAAAGCAAAGAAGTGAAAGGGGTGGGAGGGATATAAAAAAGTCACATAGAGATCTATCCACCTATCTATATTATATATACATTTGTATTAAAACAGAGCGTGCTGTATTCATATGGATATTTACTAGAGGTCTATACCTACCCTGTGTATAAGTCCGATTTTATATTAATTATGTAATTGCCCAGCTCGTTCAAGGATGGCCCATAGCAGGGGCTTGATCAAGATGACCTTTGGAAGGCCTTCTGAGCAGGAGACCTCGAGGCTCATGCAGTAGAGTGGGGAATCGTTTAGTAAAGGAGTTTCTCTCTGCTTGGGGGAAGCTGGCGGGAAGGGGCCCAGTCCCCAAGGCTCTCTAGGCTTCAGGCGTTGCCTCCTGGGAAGTTGGGCTTTTCCCAGCTCAGTGGTCTAGGAAGGAGAGTGTTTATCCTGATGTGGAGTCTGTTGGCATCTCTCCGGCTTCTTCAGTAGAGCTGAGGGACGGACTGGACTGGGGGTGCCTGGTGGGGCACTTATGAGGGCTGGTGGCCAGAAGTGGGCTGGAGGCAGCAGTGGGGTGTAATGGAGAAACACTTGCCTCAGGTCATCAGGTACAATTACTCAAAAAAAGACAGGAAAACTGAGGCATAGAGAAGGCCTTGCCCAATTTTCAGCAGATTCTGTTCCGGCTCCCAAGCCCCATGTCGCTTCATACTGCTCAGGCAGAGAGAGCCTGCTGTTGAGGGAGGAGCCTGATCCACCACCTGGTTAGGTGGCAAGGGCCCTCAGATAGTACCCCAACGCCCTGTCTCAAGGCCAGCCTGTTTTATATCCCTGGTCAGACAGGGGTGTGTCCATATTTCCCCCCATGATGCAGAGCCATTGGGAGCCTCGGGACCCTAGGAGTCGATGCAGTGAGAGACAGAGGGCCAGAGCCATCCCAGGGCGGCTGGGGCTGCTGGGAGGGTGAACACCCCTTGGAGGTGTGCAAGCAGGAGTGGGGTGTTGGGGAGATTGGCTGGGATGGGAGCTAGGGTCTTTTCTAGCTTGGAGCTCCGGGCCTGTTCTGGGATGAGCTGGAAGAAGTCCTGGCCATTGCCTGCCTTTCTTCTTCGCTTTCTACTCAGGGAGACCAGACCCTTGGGGGTGGTACTGCCCTTTGCTTCTTTGCTTGACCTCTCCCTGCAGCCCTATGGGCCTCGTGGACCAAACTGCCTGTACCCCTGCCCTCCTCCCACCTCTGCCCATGCAGGTGGGTAAGTGCCTCTGTGCACCCACTGTGTGTCCCCAATAAAGCCTGTGTGCCCTCGCCTGGTGTATGTGTCTCTCTCCTCGAGCCACCTCTCCCCTCAAGGAGCTCTGTCTTACCTCCTTGCCCCTTCATAGCCCTGAGCACCCCCTCCCATGCCCCACACACGAACAACCCTCCTTCCACCAACTTCGAGGGATGAGGCCAGAGCAGACAGGCAACTGGCTCAAGGTCAACATCAGGATTGGGTTTAGAATGGCTCTCCTGACACCCAGCTAGGAACCAACATTCCAGAGGATTTTTCTCCAGTAGTCCCCAGACCAGCCACTGTATGGGGTTGGAGAGAATCTTGCTGAGGCCACGGGGTGGGGGCCACCTTTTGGCCCTAGGAGAGCAGAGACCAGAGGGGATGGGGTGGGCGTGCACAGAAGCAGCCTTCATCTGCAGTCTCCCTCCCTTGCAGGGTGGCTGGGCAGGGGCCAGATAGGACAGAGGGAGTATCCGAAGGTGGGGTGGGGCCAGGCCTGTGCCGTGGTTTAGTTTGGCCCCTGTCACTGACTGATTGCATGTCCTCAGGCAGCCCCTGGCTGTCTCAGACCTTCCCTCTGTACAGTGGAGTGAATGACCTTGTCCTGTGAGGTCCCTTCCGGCCCCGACTCTCTGGGACCTTAGTGCCCCAGTTGACCCTTTTATATAGCTCTGTCCCCTCATCACCTCTTTCAAACTCAGTCATTTTATGGAGACACTGAGGCCCAGAGGCACAAAGTCACAGAGGGTGTGGAGAAGCCGGGACAATGGATGTGGGTGAACCTTTGACCTTGTAATACTGGCCCACCCCTAGGTTGGGCTGGAGAGTTGCCTCTCCCCTACCTGAGGGTCCAGCCCAGACTAGGCCAACTTTCTTCCCAGAGACCTACCATCAGACTCTGCCACAGAGGCCGCACTAGCAGTTTTGCCTAGCCTCCAAGTGGCCCTTTCAGCCAGGCCTCACCTCCCCTTTCCTCCTCATCCCAGAGCCCTTACTTCAAAGCAACTGCTATGTGCTCATTTCTTTCCCCCTTTATACTCCTTGTCGTGGTGTCCAAAGACCCTTCCCCAGCCCTGCACTGCCCTCTCTTCTGCAGCCCCACAGAATCTGTCTCCCAGGAATCTCTGCCTCCCTGCACATAGCCCTCTCCAAGCCTTGCCCTTCCAGCCACAGTTTTCGTCCACTCCTGAAGATGCCTCTGGGAGGGGGTGCGGGAAATGGAGTCAGAGCGGTAGGGAGCCTGGCTCTCACTCCTGAGACTGGGGCGTGGGCAGGTACCAGGAATGGGAAATGAGGACCCATTTTCCATGGAAACCACAGAAGCCACAGGGTGAAGAAACCTGCCATTTCCTGAGCTTCTGCCTCCCAGAGGGGCAGTGTGTGTAGTGGTTAGGAACCCACCCTGGCTCTGTCACTCACCAGCTGTGTGACCCTGGGCAAGTCACAGAGCTTCCCTGAGCCTGTGTTATCTGTCAGCTGGGATTCATTCTGGTACCTACTTCGTAGGGTTGTTGTGAAGATTAAATGTATTAATGTTTGGAAAACACTTGGAGCTTTATAGAGCTGACACATGGGGACCCTCTGTGTCCCAGTCACCACAGACACTGGTCTCACTAATTTTCATTATTATTCTGGGAGGAGTGGGCTAGGGGAACCTTTTTACCGATGAGGAGCAAAAGGTTCAGAGAGGTGGAGTTGGCCAAGGTGACCCAGCAGGCCAGTGCCTATGGCAGCAGGTGGCGTGGGGTGGAGGGATGAGCAGGAGCAGAGGCCAGGCCTGGCTCTGTGATCAGAGAATAGAGGTGGTGGGGGAGTAGACTGTCCTCCACCGCTGTGACCAAGCTCCCCTGTCCCAGTGTAGCAAACCCCAGATCTCAGATCAGCCCAGCTAAGGGGACCCTCAGCCCTCACAGTAGAATTGGAAAGACGGAGACCCAGTGGGAGGGGCCTGCCTGGGATCATGGGGCCAGGCCTGGGCAGGCCAAGGCTGGGGGTCCCTACCCAGTCTCTCAGCCTCTGGCTGTGAGCTTCTCCTGCCTCGGGCTCCCTGCCATGTAAACAGGAATCCCTGTGCCCCCTCCACAGTTGCATCAGGCTTCCTGATCCCGGGGGTGGTGAGCCTGTGGGCTGAGGTTCTGCTCCCTGAGGGGGCAGCAGGGTGGCCCCCAACCTCCCTGGCCTCTTCCAATCATGGCATCTGAAATTGGGAATTTGAGACTTGGAATCAGTAGCTGATAGCTGAGGAATCTCAGATGCTGATAACCAGGGACCCTCTAGTTTTAAGGGCTTGAAGGGCCCTTGCAGGTCATCTCCCCCAACTTTGGTAACACAGGAAAGCCCACCGCAGCCCCTCATCCCACAACCCTGCAGATATTGTTCAGAAGTGCTCTGAGCTGGCCCTCTGGGGTCCCTGGCAGAAATCTGTGACAAGCTTCCTTCCTACACCATATACACACACTCACATACCTGCACACTCCCACACGTGTATGCTTGTGTACACATGCTGGCATTCATACATGCACACACACACACACACATACAGATACTCACATGTATACTTTCACAGATATACACAGTGACACACACAGAGGTAATGGGCAGTGCGCCCTTTCTGGGCTCCTGACCCTCCCAGCCCTCTCCTCCTCTCTCTCACAGCATTGGCAAAGTCCAGGTCTGCCTGTGCCCTGGTAGCATATGAGCCCAGCCAGGGCCCTGCTTGAATCTAGGTGGGAGTCCCCCAGGGAGACCCAGGGAGCTCTCTAGCAGTCAGAGGCAGTACAGGGTGCTGCCATGTGCTCCTAGGGGAGCTCTTGAGGTTTCTGGGCTGAGTCTACAGTGGGTGTCTGTTAATGGTTCCCCTGGGTGTGAGAGAGGTTCCGAATCCTACATAGTCCTTGCCTTCCTGCCAGGTCAGCCCACATGCATGCCTCTACGCGCCAGGCCTTACTTTTCCCAACTGCTCAGGTAGTGCTGTTGAGGTTTTTCTTTCTCCTTCTGGGAGAGAAGTTGACCAGGTAGTCTCAGTTCCCTCCTAGCTCCTCCCAACAGTTGTGCACACTCCATACACCCACGGGGATGACCCTCACGTGTACATAGCACTGGACAGTTCATGCCATACCTCTAAGGCCATTGTCCACCTTAGTTCTCACGGTAGTCCTGGAGGTAGGGTAGGTAGATGAGGAAACCAAGGCCCAGAGAAGCAGCTGGCGTTTCCCAGTTGAAACTGGAGTCCCTGCTTGCCCTGCGGTTGGTAATGTGGTGATAAGTAATGTGTACAAGGTCACTGGCTGGTCAGGGGCTTCGTTGTGATTTCCTGCCAGGAAGACTCAGTCAGCTTTGGAGCTGGGCCAGGTGCTGTACAGGATGCTGGGGACCTGGAGATGAGTCAGACATGGCCCCAGCCCTGAAGGAGCTCCTCCCAGTGATCAGGGAAGAGAGAGGCATGCTGGGGCAGCCCAGAGGGGGCTACCCAAACTGAGCCCAGTGGAGGGCTCTGTTAGGGAGGCCCTTGCAAACTGCTACTCAGCTAGCCCCTGAGGGCCAATGGGGGGGAACGGTGTTCCAGAAAGAGGAAACCACATGTACATAGGTATACGGGCATGAAGCATCATGGGGTCTTTGGAGGCTGTGGTAGATTTCCAAGGGACCTGAGAGAAGGTGTTCAGAGATGAGGCTAAGAGGGTCAGCAGAACTGACTCCGTGGGGCTTTGATGCCAGGATAGGGAACTGGTGTCCTGTGGTAATGGAGGCTTTCTCAACTGTAGACAACAACAGTAGACAGAACAGCCCAATGAACTCTCATGTACCCAGCCCTCCACCTCAGCAGCTGTCAACTTAGGGCCTTATTTTGTTTCTTCTACTTCCCCTAGGCAGCATATCATTTCATCTATAAATATTTCTGGAAGCATCTCTGAAAGATAAGGGGTCATTAAAAAATAATAACCACAATACCATTATACAACTAAAATATTTTAAAATAGCTTCTTAATATCATCCAGTGAAGCCATGGTGGTGCAGTGGTTAAGAATTTGGCTGCTAACCAGAAGGTCAGCAGTTTGAACCCACCAGCTGCTCCTTGGAAACCCTATGATCAGTTCTACTTTGTCCTATAGGGTTGCTATGAGTCAGAATCGACTTGATGGCAATAAGTTTGGTTTGGTTTTTTATCAAATACCCAGTAAGTGTTCTCATTTCATAGTTGAACCGTAAATGTGTGTACATTTACAAGTTTGTTTGAATGAGAGCTAAACAAAGGTCCATAATTGCAATTGGTTTGTTCCCCCCTTTTTTATTTTGCCTTGAAGTTTATTTGTTGAAGAAACTGGGTTGTTGAACCCTGGAGTTTCTCATTGTCTGGTTTTTGCTGACTGCATCTTCCTGGTGTCGTTTAACATGTTCCTCTGTCCCCTGCATTTCCTGTAAACTAGGACTTAGCTCTAGAAGCTTGATCAGTTTCAGAGGCATGAGTGTTATTACTTCTCTCAGGAGGCACGTAGTGTCTGGTATCTTTTCTTTTTTGTGGTGTTAGAAGCCTTTGATGGTCATTGCCTGCATCCACCAGTCAGTGGTTGCAAAATGGTAGTAGTCTAATATTGTCATTTCTTCTTCACTTGTTAGTTGGAATACTTCTCCAGGCAAAAACTTCCCTTCATCTACTATTTGGTTACCCTTCAGTATAGTTTATATCAAAAAGGCAGGATAAATGCTTGATTCTTTCCCTTAATTTTCCAATTTCAAAATAATGGATTCCCTACCATCCTCCAGTAGTAGCTACGTATTTGTAATGATTGTTTGTTGTTGTAAATATCATTACGGTCTCATGGATTTGAACATATTTGATGTGTTTTAGTCATTGCAGTACTTATCCTTATTGATGGCCAGGTTGGCCCATCTTTGTTCAGTGGAACCTTTCCAGGTTGCTTCGTGAATCCTTTGACATGGCCCTAAGAGTCTTCGATCACTTCTTTGATTTCTGGCATGACCGGATGTGGTGTGGAAGAGTGTTTAATGTGTGCACGTGTGTGAGCTCACCTGCTTGGACAGTCGTCCTCCTTCTGCCTGTTATAGCAGGAGTGGAAGTCTGATTTGGGGCCACTCCATGCCAGGTCCAATGGCTGTGATGCAGGAGAGAGGGGAAATTGAGGCCCATGGGATCCCTAACTCTGGGTCTGCAGGCCCTGGGGCCTCATTAGCTGCTTCTCAATCCCCAGAGGGTTCAGAGCCAAGGCCTGAGTCTGGCTAATGATCCTCCCCCGGCCCCAGCAGTACCTCCCAGCACCCTGTGAGGGCTCCCCTTTCTCCCTCCCAGTTTTGTGTTCTCCTCTCCCTGCAGTCCAGAACATTCAGAGCAGGTGGGAGGGGCGCAGTGGAGGCAGTGCTCTCAGCCTAGGATTTCCCATCGCTCTGTGCCCTGGGCAGCTTCTTGTTCCTCTCTGGTCCTCAGCCTTTCCCTCTGTTCAGTGGGGATAATAACTCCCACCTGCCCTCCTGTTAACAGGGAGAACCAGCTGGATGGTGGGTGGAAGGGGGCTGGGAAAAATGTGACCAGGTTTTTGTCCAGCTTTCTGTTGTGGAAGCAAAATGGGGGAAGAGTGCTATGGGTCAGGGTAGAGGCAGGCAAACACAGAGTTGACTGAAAAGGGAAGCAAGTAGCAAGGAGGTGGGAGAAAAGGAAAAGTATGGAGCACTTGCTGGGTTCCAGACACTGTGCCAGGCCCTGGGCCCTGGGTTTGAATCCTTCCTTCCTCACCCATGCCTGGGGGTAGGCTTCTGCCAGTGACTTCCTATAGCATTGCCTCAAAAGATTGTCGTGAGGTTAGGGGCAACAGAGTAAGCAGCTCGGCCTGCCCTGGCACCTAGTAGGCCTCCATTAGTGGTGGCAGTGCCTTTCACTGTGGTTAGCATTTTCATTTTCCTGATCTTGAATGTCCCACCAGGGAGCACTTCCCTTTGCCAACATCCTTATTGATGGTAAACAGAAGCATTCTTAATGAGCTTGGGGGCTGGGGAATCATCTTTGGCCAAAGCCTGTGTGTGCAGGCTGTGCGGGGCCCTGGAGTTTACGCCTCCGGATTCATCTATGGATCTCAGCCTGGATCCCTGGGGGCACACCCTTATAATACCTGGGGGTGCTTTGGTTCTGGAAGGAGCTGCCTCTGGCCCTGGTGGGGCTTGGCCCCATTTGGTCTCATGCAGGCTACCCCCACTTGGCAGGGTGAGGGGGTCTTCCCTTCCCTGCCCACCTCCTGCTGTCCAGTTTGTCTACTCGGTGGACGCCCACTGCCCACACTCAAGACACCTGCTCGGAAGCTGTTGCTGACCGTGCAGGCAGGCCCCCTACTTCTCTCCACGGCCCCGCGTCCACCCTGTGTCGGCCTCAGCACTTTGCCTGTGTGCCTGCCTCTCCCAACAGACTGGGAGCCTCTTGAGGGCATGAGCCGTGTCTGATTCGTCAGGGTCTCAGTACTCAGCCCAGGGCTGGGCACAGAGCAGCCCACAGTGATAAGGAATTCATTCTTTGGAGGCAATCAGACCTGGATTTGAGTTCTGGTGTATTAGTCTTCTAGCACTGCCATAACAAAGAACCATAAAGTGGGTGGCTTAAAACAACAAATATATTTTTTATTGTACTTTAGATGAAGGTTTACAGAGCAAACTAGTTTCTCACACAATACGCATATTGTTTTATGACATTGGCTAACAACCCCATGATGCGTCAACACTCTTTCTTCTTGCCCTTGGGTTCCCTATTACCAGCTTTCCTGCCCCCTCCTGCTTTCTAGTCCTTGCCTCTGGGCTGTGCCCTTTAGTCTCGTTTTGTTTTATGAACCTGTCTGATCTTTGGCTGAAGGGTGAAACTCGGGAGTGACTTCATTACTGAGCTAAAAGGGTGTCCGGGGGCCATACTCTTGGGGTCTCTCCAGTCTCTGTCAGGTCAGTAAGTCTGGTCGTTTTTTTGAAAACAACAATTTTATTGTCTCACAGTTCTAGAGGCTAGAAGTCTGAAATCAGGGTGTTGGCAGGGTCATGCTCTCTCCAAAGGCTGTAGGGGAAGATCCTTTCTTCTCTCCCAGTTCTGGCACCCCCAGGTATTCTTTGATTTATGGCAACATAACTCCAATCTGCCTCTGTCTTCATGTGGCCATCTTCCCCCTGTGTCTCTCTGAGTTTCTCCTCTTTTTATAAGGACACCAGTCATTTTGGAGTAGGACCCACCCTACTTTGTTATGCCAGGACCCGCCCTACTCCAGTAAAGGAGCTCTGGTGGTACGGTGGTTAAAGCTCTCAGCTGCTAACTGAAAGGTCGCCGGTTCGAATCCACCAGATGCTCCACCAGGAAAGATGTGGCAGTCAGCGCCTGTAAAGATAGCAGCCTTGGAAACCCTTTGAGGCAATTCCACTGTCCTGTAGGGTTGCTGTGAGTCAGAATCGACTTGATGGCAATGGGTTTGGTTTGGGTTTTCTACTCCAGTACGACTTCATCTTAACTTACCTAATAACATCTTGAAAGATTTCAAAGAAGGTTGCATTCATAGGAACCAAGGATTAGGATTTCAACATATCTTTTGGGGGGATACAATTCAACCCATAACACCTGGCTTCCCATTTTCTAGCTGTGTGACCCTGGAAAAGTTACTTTCCCTCTCTGAGCCTCAGTTTTCTCATCTGTAAAACAGGGATGGATAATAGTAATCTACTCACAGGGTTGAAGTGAGAATTAAATGAGAAAACCCATGGCATGTGGTACCCGGCAATTTCAAAATGCTCATAAATAATAGTTAACATTAGAGTCCCAATCAGCACCTATTAATTTATTCATTCCATCAAGCACCCTCTTTGCGCTAGGTGCTGGGTGTATAGCAGTGGCCGAGACTGATGGGTCCCTGCTCTCAGACAGCTGACAGTTCCAGTGATAGTGACAGATGTTGAACACCACATCACACAGTAATTGTATTTGGGATGAAGGTGCCATGAGATTAGCGGACAGAGGACCTGGCCTAGTTTGAAGAGTCAGGGAGGACTTCCTGGAGGAGGAGGAAGGGACCCTAAAGGATGAGTAGGAGCTAGCTGGGTGAAGAGGAAGAGGAAGAGCAGGTATGAAGTTCTGACCAGGGAAAGAACCTAGAGCAGGGAGCAGGGGATAGAGGCTGGGGTAGGACAAAGTAGAGAAATGAGGCTGGGGAGGTGCGGGTTAGGGCCAGAGCACATTAAGGGTTTGGATCCTATTTTCCAGAGCCACGAGATGATCACATTGCTTGTCTGAAAGATCACCCTGCTGTTGTCAGGGACGGAGAGGAGCAAGGGCAGATGTAGTAGCCGGAAGCTGTTATAGTGTCGGGGCGAGGCGATGGAGGTTGGGTCAGGGTGGTGCCAGTGGATGGAGGAGAAGAGATGAGTTTCAGAAGAATGTGGGAGTTAGGGTGGGCCCGACTGGGTGGAGAGAAGGAAGGGAGGAGGCCAGTGTGCTGCCGGCTTCAGGCTTGAGTCAGACGGGGTGGGTGGTTGCTCTGTTCAACTGGCTGGGGACTGGTGATGGATGTGGATACATCTCTGAGGGAGGAAGATACAGAGGGAGGCGTGAGAAAGCTCATAGAATCTTAGAGTGATAGAGTTAGAGAAGCCTGGGGAATCCTATAACCACTGCCGAGCTGGGGAAACTGAAACCCAGAGGTGAGAAGGATCTGCTCCAGGTTCCAGGTTGGTTCATGGCAGAGACAAGAATTGAATCCAGTATTCCTCTCCATTTTGATTCCCCAGAGGCTTGTACTCCCATTTCCTCAGGAAGCCAGACCTGCCTCTCAATATGTCTCCTTCCTGTCTCCCCTCCCTGTCCAGGTCATCCCAGACTGGAAGGAGCAGGAGTGGGACCCTGAGAAGCCCAGTGCCTACGCGGGCATCTTCCATTTCCACTTCTGGCGCTTCGGGGAGTGGGTGGATGTGGTCATTGATGACCGACTGCCCACGGTCAACAACCAGCTCATCTACTGCCACTCCAGCTCCCTCAATGAGTTCTGGTGTGCCCTGGTAGAGAAGGCCTATGCCAAGTAGGTATTGGTGCTGGGGGGGTGGGTGGGTGGGCAGTGCTGCTGATGGGCTCAGTATGCATACTCCTTTAGCCAGGGCTCCCAGGCCCAGAAAGATGAGGGGCTGGTGCAAAGACATACAGTGGGCTCAGAGTCTGGGCACCAAGGGCACAGCCAGCTGACCCCTGCTGCATGGGGCAGAGGCCTGGACTGAAGGCCCTCTGAGTAAAAAAAAAAAAGTAGATGGTATCAAATCCCCACAACCAATGCATGAGGGGAGGCCTTGTGACTTCCGTTTACAGATGAGAAGACTGAGGCTCAGACAGGTGGGTGTCCCGCAGGTAGCCAGGGGGCCAAGCAAGTGCTCACAATCAGGTTTGTGCTTCTTTCCCAAAGATCCAAGCTGCCAACCCCCACTGGAACCCTTTGAGTCTACTCAGAGGTAACTCTGAGCTTGGGCCTCAGCTGTGGAAGGTGGACCACATGGCTACACTTCCTGCTTACTGGGCCTCCTGTCATCTACCCATCCATCAGTCTACCTGCCCGATTGTCTACCTGTCTGCCATCTATTCTCACTTTGCTGACCCCTCTCCTGCTCTGTGCCAGACCCTGTTCTCCAGTGCCCATCACAGAGCCTGGCACAGAGTGGGCATGAGCAAAGGTTGGCTGAGCTGTGGACAGCTCCAGGCAGAGTGGTCTGCCCAGGCCCCTGAAGGGCGGGGGAAGGCCTGGGACAGGAGGGCCCATGGGAGCGAAGACCAGCCCAGTTGGCTTCATGGAAACCATATCCCATTCCTCCTCCCAGGCTCATCTGTCCATCTTCTTTGGGAAAATGTGTGTGTGTGTGTGCACACGTGAAAAGAAAAGGTAAAACAAAATTAGAAACTCCCAGCATCAAAAACAAACCAAGAAAAACATTGTTGGCTGGTTTAATCTCAGGAAAGTAAAACCCGCCCCCTGGTGGCCACTGACTTTTCATGGTCCCTGGTGCAGCGCCTCTTCTATCTCTCTGGGTCAGCTGATGCCCGGTGGAGTTGTGTGTTTTTTTGTTTTTTAAATTATATTTTATTTATTTATATATATTTTTACAAATATGTCTTTTATATTGAATATAATTTAATATATTGTGGTTAAGTGCTACAGCTGCTAACCAAAGGGTCGGCAGTTTGAATCTGTCAGGCGCTTCTTGGAAACTCTATGGGGCAGTTCTACTCTGTCCTATAGGGCCGCTATGAGTCGGAATTGACTTGATGGCACTGGGTTTGGTTTTTTGGTTTATTGTGTTTATTTACTTTTTAAATTATAAAACGAATACTTATCTGTTATAGCAAATTCGGAAAATATAGAAAAACATGAAGAAGGTAATCACTGTCTTCCATACTTCTGCATATTCTTCCAGTCCCTTCCCTGTTTTGGGCCATCTGAGTTCATCGGGGTCCTCAATTCATGACCAGCATCACCACTCTCCACCCAAGGCCCCAGCCCTGCTCTTTATCTCTATTTCCTCCTTTTGCACCCTGTGCCTCTTCTCCACCCCTCCCCGACCACTGTCAACTCCGTTAAGATCTTTGATGCATCTTTTTGTTTGCAGGTGACCTTGCAAAACCTGTATTTTTGTTTTGTGTGCATACGTTTTTAATTCACAAAAATAGATTGGGTTCTGTAGCCCATTTTGCTTCTTACATTTACATTCAGCAGTATACCTTGAAGACGCCAACCTGTTTCCTACTTGCTTAAACAAGACGACACAGCTGTGTCCCCAGCTGCCAGCATGTTATTGTCTTGAGGTGCTGTCCAGTCAATTCTGACTCCTAGTGATCCCATGTGACAGAGTAGAATTGCCCCATACAGTTTCCTAGAAGGTGATCTTTACAGGAGCAGATCCCTAGGTCTTCCTCCCGAGGAGTTGCTGGGTGGGTTAGCAGCTGAGCGCTTAATCATTGTGCCACCAAGGCTCTTTAATGTTGTGCATAGCAGATGTTTAATACATATTTTCAAAAATGAATCTTTAAGGTAGTTGGAATCCTACTGTATTTCTTTTGTGAACATAACAACCAGGCACTATTAGCCTTTTCATAGGACTCTTACAGTGCTTTCCCGATGGCTGCATGACGTTCCAGAGTATAGAAGCAGTGGTATTTTTTAAAACAATTCCCTGTTGTTAAATATCTAGGCTATTTCCACTTTTACATTGTTATAAATGATGCTACTTATTCAGAATTGATGGGTCAAAAGAAATCTGAGTTTTTAATGCTTGTGAAAAGAATTGCTAGATTGTTGGATGACTGATTTTTGAAGATGGGGCCACTAAGGCTGAGGGGAATTTGAGCAATAAAATGGTGTGGCTCAGCGGGACAGATGTTGACCTGGGAGTCAGAGATCTCGGTTCTAGTGTCGGCTCTGCTGTGACCTGCTGTGTGGCCTTGGGCAATTTGCTTGACCTCTCTGAGTCAAAAATCTTCCCTATAAGGTGAAGGTCTTAGACGGGCTGAGGGGCATGAGCTAGGAGTTCTTTTCATGTTGCTCCCCAGGCTGGCAGGCTGTTACCAGGCTCTGGATGGAGGCAACACAGCTGATGCACTGGTAGACTTCACAGGTGGCGTTTCTGAGCCCATCGACCTGACCGAGGATGACTTCGCCAATGATGAGGCCAAGAGGAACGAGCTCTTCGAGCGCATGTTGAAGGTGCACAGCCGGGGAGGCCTCATCAGTGCCTCCATCAAGGTGAGTGGCCTCAGAGGCATCCCTCCCCTTCACCAACCTTGACTGGGGTGGGAGGTGGCTGTCTCACCCCAGGCTGAGCCCAGCCCCAAGTTGGCTCATAAATCCAGACACTTGGCCCCCGCCCTGACCCCTTATGCTGTGAAATCCCATCCCCACACCGTTTGGCCAACACCCTCCTTTTCCAGCCCTGTTGCACTGGGGTGATGGGTGTCTGCTCATCTGAGGGTCCCTCAATCAAGGTTTGAGGCATCGGAAACCAAGGGGCAGCTGAGAGAAGGGAGGGAGTCCCTTCTGCAGGCCAGCACAGGGCTGGGTCCTTCATGAAGGTCATTGTAGCTCATTAATTGCCATGTTTGGGATGATAAAGCTGGGGCTCAGTGAAGGCAGAATTTGAACCCAGGTCTGGCTGACCCAGTGGTGTGTTGATAAACCAGCTCTAGGGGTAAAAAAGCCCTGATTTGTAGCATTTACTGATTTCTGTGGGGTAAGTGCTTCCACCATGGTTGATATCAAGCTACCAGCCAGCTCGCAAAATTCCTGGGTATTCACCTTACTTATCTAAGTAAGTGCAAGCTGGCTCCAACACACCACTGGGCTGACCCCACTGCAGGTACCTTCCTTTACCAGAACGCTGCCCTGTGACGGGCTTGTAAAGGGCTGAGAATGCTGAGCAGTCCCCAGTCAGAGGAGCAAGGCCTCACCTTTGTGTGGAGCTGCAGTTCCCTTCCTGTACTGTAGAGGGTGGTGTTCTTGCCAGGCCCACCTTTGGGTTCCAGCCCAGCCCTGCCTTCTGAGTACCTGTGTCCTCCTGCAGGCAGTGACAGCGGCTGACATGGAGGCCCGCCTGGCGTGCGGCCTGGTGAAGGGCCATGCATATGCCATCACCGATGTGCGGAAAGTGCGCCTGGGCCACGGCCTGCTGGCCTTCTTCAAGTCGGAGAAGCTAGACATGATCCGCCTGCGCAACCCTTGGGGCGAGCGGGAGTGGAATGGGCCCTGGAGTGACACGTGAGGCCCAGGGTGGGGAGGTGGTACAGGCGCAGGGCACACTCTAGACTGGTGGGCCCCATGGTGGGCCCCAGTACGAGGGCTTGCTTAGAATGAGTGGGCTTCCTGGAGGAGGTGACACCAGGGCTGGGCCTTGAAGGATTTGTGGGAGGAAGATGTTAGGAAGAGAGAAAGGTGATTTACTTTGGAGTGGGTGTGTGGTGATGGATTCAGCATGCGCAGAGGCCTGGAGATGGGGATGAGCTCTATTCCTGTAGGGAACTTAGAGACCTGCCCGGAAAGTGAGTGGGGGAGGGAAGGAGGAAGGGAGGCAATGAGGGATATGTGAATGGGTGTGATGTTCTGTGCTCAGCCCAAGGCCCTGGATGAGGCTAGGAGAGGAGGGAGCCCAGGCCCTCTCCAATGGGGGTCATGTCCCCCTCACCCCCTGCCTACATGGTGGTTGCCCATGGTTACCTGGGGGAGTGGGCAGATGGGGTTTCTCTGAGGGACAGGGCATGGCCCTGTGCCCTAGACCACACCCACACACAGATGAAGGTGTGGGCTGAGCTGTCTCTGGTACCTCCTCACCCTTGCCAGGGTGGTCCTGGTAGGGCCCCTCCTCTTACCCGCTCCCTCTCCTCCCCTGGCCCTTGCATCCCAGATCAGAGGAGTGGCAGAAAGTGAGCAAGAGTGAGCGGGAGAAGATGGGCATGACCGTGCGGGATGATGGCGAGTTCTGGTGAGTGTGCTGGTCCTGGGTGTCCAGCCTGAGGGAGGAGCCTCCTGTGGGCCTAGCAGGGAAGCCCCCAGAGGGAGCACCACATGGGGAATTGGGAGCCAGAGCCCTAGCAAATGCTCCATCACCAACTTACTGTGTGGCCTTGGATAAGTCACACCATGTCTCTGAGTCTTAGCTTCCTCCTCTGTAAAATGAGTTGGGCAGTGATGGACCCATTCATCCCCCATAGTCTTCTCTGTCCCTTCTCTGGCCCAGAGCTGAACCCTTGACGAGTAGGCCAGGATGCCAGCAGGTAGGGAATTGACCAGAGGGCAAGGGCACACTGGGCAGCCTGATACTTGGGGTGAAGGTAGGAAAGAAGAGAAGGCCTCATAGAGGAGATACTTCCTGAACCGAGACGTAGGGTACAGGATAGCCCCTGGATGGGCAAGGAGAGAGACCCATTCCAGAGGTGAGAGAGCACATGTGGGTTTGGGAGGGGGTGCATGGATGGGGAGTGGGCTCAGAAGTTGGCAGCAGCTTGGATTGAAGAACCTGATAGTCATTCCTGCATTCACTCATTCCTGTATTTATTCAGCCTGCATTCACTGCTGCATTCATTTGTTCATTTCTGCATTCATTCATTCCTGTATTCATTCAGCCTTCACTGAGGCTCAGTGTCAGTCTTCAGGAACAGAAAATATGGTGACTTCTGGAGGGGCACGAGACACCCTATGTGTACTGGATGCCATGGGGGCCCTGCAAATTCCCACAACCCAGGGAAGACCCAGGATCAAATGATAGTGACCCTGGCACCCCAGTTAGGAGCCCTTCCAAAGGCATCAGGGGAGCCATCCAGGCCCTCTGGCTCTGGCCTCCTGTGAGCAGCATCGCTTTGTCCAGTTTGGTTTAAGGATCAGTTGAATTAGAACATAGCAGTAGAAAGCCCTTGTCTTGCTGTACATATGCTCAACAACAACAAAATAAAAGAAGGCCCTTGTCTGTGGAAAGGGCTTCTTCCTGAGTCCTTCCTCATATATATTTGCTCTTAATCGACTCCCCCTTCCCCCACCCAGGCAGTGACAGGTACACAGCATGCAGTGACCATAATGACACCCTGGCCCACTCCAGTATGTCTACCAAGGGGCTCCCACCCATCAACTTCTTCCAGCTCACAACAGCTGTGGAAGATAGTGGATGGAAACACACTTAATAACATTAGTTATTAATGCTATTAATAATTATAACAACCAGCCTTTGCCAAGCACATTCCATCTGTCGGAAGTGGCACTAATGCTTCTATTCAATTACTTAATTCCTGCACTAATTCCGTGTGGGAGGCAGTTGTTGTGAGATGCATCCTCATTTTACAAAGGAGGAAACTGAGGCCAAGAGAGGCTGAGGGTCTGTGTGACGGTATGTCCACGCTCGCTGCTCTGTGTGAGCTCTGGTTTAGAGCATGTAGAACGAGCGAAGGGTGGGCTGGGGTGACCTGCTCTGCTCAGCTCCTTCCCGCGCCCAGGATGACCTTTGAGGATGTGTGCCGATACTTCACCGACATCATCAAGTGCCGCCTGATCAACACGTCCCACCTGAGCATCCACAAGACGTGGGAGGAGGCCCAGCTGCGCGGCACCTGGACAAAGCACGAGGACCCACAGCTGAACCGCAGCGGGGGCTGCATCAACCACAGGAACACCTTCTTTCAGAACCCACAGGTGGGTGTTCTTGGGGACCCTACCTCCCAAGTCCTTGAGCAGCTGCGTGGGCCCTTGCTGCTATCCTGCCACCATCTCCTGCATGACCTTGGCACATCCCTGTCCCTCCTTGGGCCGTCTGTGCAGTGGGTGTTGGATGAGCGCATCGATCCCATCTGTGTGGTCGTGTAGCCTCCAACCCCATGATCTGGCTTTCAGATGGTAAAAAAAAATGGGGAAACTGAGGCTCAAAGGGACTAATGAGTATCTTATCCAGAACTACATGACTATCTAGAGGCTGAGCTGGAATCTCAAACCCCTTTTTCCACGTCGGCACAATACTGCTCCTTCTTGGGGAACTTGATCAGGCTGGGCTCCCCCACAGGGACCTCTCCCCTGCAGTTTCCTTGGTCATGACCCATGGCAGCTGCTTAGTCCTCAGCCCGAATGGGGACAGCTGGTTGGTGTGCCTTTATTGAGCATCAGTTGTGTGCCAGCACAGAGCTAAGCACCCATCATCTCATTGAACCCTCACAGCTCTCATGAGGCGTAGGAACTGTTAGGCTCATAGAAGGAACTGGGGCTCAGAGAGGGGGTATGATTTGCCCCGGAAGTGGCTCATCTAAGGTCTGGCTCTGGAGTCCCAGCTTCCAGAAGCCCGTAAGCCCATCTTCACGGTGGCCTCACTATAGTGTCTCTCTTTCCTATGCCGTGCCTGCAGTACATCTTCGATATCAAGAAACCAGAGGATGAGGTACTAATCTGCATCCAGCAGCGGCCGAGGCGGTCCACCCGCCGGGAGGGCAAGGGTGAGAACCTGGCCATTGGATTCAACGTCTACAAGGTGAGGCCAGCTGGGATCTGCTCTGGGTGAGGAAAGTGAGGGGGCTGGAGTTTGGGCTACCCAGGCCTGGAGGGGAACACTCTAGAGCATCATAGACACTGACGTCACCCCAGCACTCTCTACTGCATTGACTGAAACCATGGGGATGCTGTGATGTGGGCCCACAGAGGAGCCTGCATCTGGCTTCTTTGGGAGCTCTCAGCCTGATTTCTTTCTGCCCCAAACCTGCAGGCCTGAGTTGCTTGGTGAATGAGGAAGGGGAGGATTGCTTGTGGCCAGAGTAGTTCCTGGGAGGTCCTGGGTATCAGATGGGCTCCCTGGCTTCCCCCTTCTCCAAGGTCTCTCTGTGCTCCTGAAGCCACATGAAGCCCCATTGCAGGCCTTGCTGGGCACAAGGGTGGGGCGTTCCTGGGTGGAGCCAGGAAGGCTCACCACTGGCCAGTCCCCCTGGCCTGGGACCTGAAGCCTTCCACATGTTGTGGCGGCCAGCATGTGGTGAAGTCCTGGCATAGCAGGACACCATATGCCACTCTGACACCAGACTTCTAATGAAATCGTGTGAATGTGCCTGGTGCCTGGCCCATGTTGAGTTCCTGGCATTTGATGTTTCCCATCATGTCCCGACAATTTGTTCACATCAGTATGCTGGAACATTCATTGTGTTCTGACATGTTGTGACACTTTGTTGTGACTTTGATGTTTCATGACCTTCAGTAATGTGACTATAGAGTATCGGGGCACTTATTTTTGGGATTGTCTAGAATGTCCAGATAGCAAGTGATGTCATTTCACAGATACATGCTGTGACTTGGGCAGATCATGATGTTTGGTTCTGTTATGACACTTGGGAACCCCATGGACATTGTCACCAGAGGGATTCTTATCTCCTCTTTTTAAAAAACATCTTTATTGAGACATAATTCACCAATTTAATGTGTACAATTCAGTGGCTTTTAATATATTCAGAGTTGTGCAACCATCACAGTGAATTTTAGGACAGTTTCATCACCTCAGAAAGAAACCCTGTGCCTCTTAGCCATTACCATCCAGTCTCCCTATTCTTCTTCCCCCAAAGTCCTAGGCAACCACTAACCTACTTTCAGTCTTTGTAGATTTCCCTATCCTGAACATGTCATAAAAATGGACTTATCACCCTTTGCTTGATGGTGAGAGAGAAAAGTGGGATGGATTGAGGTGGAGCAGGGTGGGGCTCTGTGTGGCCCAGCCCTCTCCTCTCTCGGCAGGTGGAAGAGAACCGCCAGTACCGCATGCACAGCCTTCAGCATCAGGCCGCCAGCTCCATCTACATCAACTCACGCAGTGTCTTCCTGCGTACTGACCAGCCTGAGGGCCGCTATGTCATCATCCCCACCACCTTCGAGCCAGGCCACACGGGCGAGTTCCTGCTCCGGGTCTTCACTGATGTGCCCTCCAACTGCCAGTGCGTGGGGCCTGGTTTGGGGCCAGGGTTGGTTAGGGGCACAGCACACACTGGGCTGACCTGGAATCCGCAGCCCAGAGATGCTCAGAGTCTGCCCAAGATGTGGAGCCCAGGCCTCCAGCCTCCCTGGGCTGATACCCGTGCCATCTCATTCCTTTCCCTTCTTCTGGCCCCCATCCCAGCCTGCCTTGGCCAGGACTAGGAGTAGCCTCTCATGTGTGCACAGCACTTTGCAAAGAAGCTTTCACTTCATTTAATTTCATCTTCTCTACACCCCTGAGCAGGAGGCCCTATCACTCCAATTTATGGACCAGCATTCAGGATCAAGGTTAAGGGAGTTGTCCAAGGCCATGCAGCTGGTGGTCAAGTCAGACTATGCCACCCAGCCTGACTCCAGGGCAGAGAGCTTTTCACCACAATCCCCTGTCCCATGGTAGTAGGCTCTCAGGTTCAGTGGACTGCTGAAACCATCTCCATCCCTGCTGGGGTGCCAACCTTGTGGGTCTAACGCTGCCCTTCCATGTGGTATGCAGCCCAGATGCTGTGTGCCTGGAAGGACAGGTCGGGCCCTGCTTACACTTCAAAGCTGGGAGGCAGTTTGTGGTATGATGGAGCCTGATGGGCCTGTCTGGGCAAGTCCCTTCACCTGGGTCAGCCTGATGCTTCCTAATCTGTAAAGTGGGCATAATCATAGTTAGCTATCTCCCAGGGCTTTGTGAAGGTTAGAAATAATACTTGTAACACCCCAACAGAGGGCTTGGTGCATAGTATGTACTCAGTAAGTTGCTTTTCTCTTGGGGGAGAATGGGCTACACTTGGGTAGGGATAGAGCAGTAGGAAGCCCAAGGGGACTGCCTGTGGGGATTTGCCCAGGGTGTGAGACATCTGCACTAAATACTGCTCCTCTCCTCACTCTGCTTCTGAACCCCCTCCTCACCTCCCTCTTCCTGACTCCTCTCCATCACCCCTACCTGTCCCAGGGAGCTGCGCCTGGACAAGCCCCCGCATTCCTGCTGGAGCTCCCTGTGTGGCTACCCCCAGCTCATGACACAGGTGCATGTTCTGGGGGCTTTTGGCCTCACAGACTCCCCGACAGGTGAGCTCACCCTGGCCTAGGCCCAGAAAGCCCCTGGCCCTCCTGCCCTGGGAGGTTGTTCCCAGGCCCTCCCCTCCAACTGCAGGGACCCAGCCCTCCGGAGCTCGCTTGCACTCACTCATTAATTCAACAAACCATTCCTGACGTCCACCCGGGCCCAGCCACTACCCCCTGCTCTCAGGGAGCTCCAATCTGGCAGGGGAGTTAGATACGGGAACAGATACCTGGGAGGAGTGCTCAGGGGAGGGTTCCTGGAAGTGTTGGCCATTTTCCAGGTCGAGGAGTTATTAGCTGGTGAGATGGGGAAGGGAAGTAGGACCTCTGGGCAAAGGGAACAGCACAAATAAAGGCTTGGAGGCCAAAGATGACCATTGTGCCCCATCCTGCCAGTCCCGTTGTCTCTGGAAGTTAGGAGACCTTGAGATGGGCCAGACTCTGGTCTCCACTTCTCCTGAACACCTGAGCCCAGGGAGGCATCTCACCTCCCAAACATCCATTCCGCCTGGGCCATGTTCCAACCCCCACCCTCACGCCATTTCCCACACCTGCTCTAGGGGCTAACTCTTACGTGATCATCAAGTGTGAGGGGGACAAAGTCCGTTCCACTGTGCAGAAAGGCACCTCAAAGCCTGAGTATAATGTGAAAGGCGTCTTCTACCGCAAGAAGCCAGGCCAGCCCATCACTGTCCAGGTGAGCTCACCTGTTCCTAGGGTCCCTCCTGGGCCCCAGCCTGAGGCGTCCCCCCTCAGAGGGGTAGAGCCCAGATGGAAGAGCCTTTGACAGAGACCCAGGAACACCAGGTTCGGGTTCTCACTCTGCCCCCGACTCACTGTGTAGCCTTGGGAATTCACTTGCCTACCCCTCCCCCCCAGGGCCCCAGAGTCCCCATGTGTAAGGTGGGTGAATGGATTAACCAAACTCTGGATTGGTGTGATTCAGAGGCCCAGTGGGGTCAGCCTGTAAGGGAATGAATGGGACTAAGCAGACTCTGGATTGGTGTCATTCAGAGGCCCAGCGGGGTCAGCCTGTAAGGGGGATGAATGGGACTGAGCAGACTGTGGAGTGGTGTGATTCTGAGTCCCAGCAGGGTCAGTCTCCTCGCTGAGGACAGCAGTCATGCCTGCTGACCTTGCACAAAAGCCTTGGTAGTTGTTCCTCAAATTCCCCTGTAGGTGGGCCCATCTGGATAAGTTGCACTGAAGACAGTGTGTGGTGTGGCCGTTTCCTAAGGGCCTTGAACAGAGAATCAGAAGGCCAGGGTCCTTCCTCTCTCAGACCCAGGTGGTCTGTGGACAATGATCCTGAGCTCGTTAGCGGGAAGCCCGCTATCCCCTGGGCCCAGGCCAGCATCTCTGGGTGAGAAACCATCTGTAAACAAACACTCAGGTACCCCACGGGAGCTGCTGTAGATTTTCCAAGTTTTCTTAACACTGAGTTCCACTGGATCAAATAACAGACCCATAAATGTCGGGGCTGGAAGGGCCCTTAGAGGGCAGTTGATCCAGTCCTCATTAAAAATGGGGACAGTAGGGCAAGGGACATACCACTTGTTCACAGTCACCCAAGGTCAATAGCAGAGCTGAAAATAACAGATTCATGAACTGTAAATGTGGAAGGGAGCTTTGACAGATGATGAGGCTGAGGCTGCAGAAGGGACATGGCCTTGCCCAAGCGTCAGAGGTAGTCCAGGGCTCCTTTTCCTCAGCCAAGCTTGCACTGTGAGAAGTAGATTTAGTACCTACTCCTAGACTTGAAGATGGCCCCTCCCACAATCCTCTGTTTCCTCCCAGGTCTGGAACCACAGAGTCCTGAAAGATGAGTTTCTGGGCCAGGTGCACCTGAAGGCTGACCCAGATGATGTCCAGGCCCTGCACACCCTTTCCCTCCAAGATGGCAACAGCCAGGAGTCTGGCATCATTGCTGTGAAAGTCCTCAGCAGTGCCTCCCTCACAGCTGTCTGATACCCACCCTCCTACCTGCCCCAGCACTTCTTACCATTATGTGTATGTCCCCACCAGGCCGGTGACTAGCCTGGGAACCCAGACACTGGGGTCCTCTCCGCATCTCTTCCTCTGACTCACTATGTGACCTTGGGAGGTCTGTGTTTCTCAGTGTCCTGAGGGCTCTAAAGCCCTCCCTTCTCATGGAGGAGTCTTCTTGCCTGAGATTTAAAATGGCCCTCACTACCCCACCTGTCACCTCTGCTAAGAGACTCAATTCGCTGAAAACATTTTCCCAAGCCCTGCTGCCGACGGAGTGCCAAGATGTCACTTGTTTACATACAAACTGCCATGTCCCTGAGCCCCACTCTGGCTCCTTGTGTCCTGGTCCAACCACAGTCTCCCAGTCACCTGGTTCTGTAGCCATCTGGAAAGGGTTCTTAGTAGCCACTGGGCCCCTGCTCAGGCTGGAATTCGGCAAATGTGCAGGTGATGTTTCTTCACCCTCCAAACCTGTCCACTCATCCATCCATGGATTCATTCAACAGAGATTTGCCAAATGAATAAATGATGCTCATGAGGCCCCAGGTGGAGCTGAGCCTCTACCCCTGCAGCTCTGGGAAACCCAGTGCAGCCGCCGTGGCCACGCCGCTGCTCTCAGGTCCTCCTCTCAGGTGGAAGCCCAGGGGAGCTGCAGCCAGGTTCTGATTTCATTCCCAGCCTCTGGGTGAAGGCCCCCAAGAGGTGGTAACAGTAGTGGCAAGGAAGGGCGGCTCTTCCTGCCTTCACTGCCCTGAAGCCAGAGGGCATGTGCACGGTTTAATGGACTAGGGGCCAGGAGGGTGGAGGTACAAGGGGACCTGAGAGGGTCCCCTCTGCTGTGAGACCCAGGCTTTTTCTGGGAGAAAGGACTCTGGGGTGGGTGGTTTCAGGCCTGCTGAGGTCACATGACAGGAGATAGGCAAATCTGTCAGCTGACCAGAGGCACCTCTGCCAACATTCCCCCAAACACGGCCAAAGAGGCTACAGGCTCCTTCTTGCTACCCAGACCAAAATGTTCCTTTCGGTCTTCAAAGTTTTATATCCTTTCTGTTCTGAAAATCTGTTTTAACCACGGGTTTTTCAAGAAAAACTGAAAGCCTGGATCTGTTTTTTCTCCCTGAACTCCTGTTTTCTGGACATCTCGTTATATTTGATTACACTTGGGTGGGCCATGGAAGAAGTCGTCACCTTCTCAGAGGAGGTCTGGAGGTGAATGAAGAGACATTTGGTACTGGGGGCTTTTGCATGCTGGCACTGACTTCCTGGGGTCTTCTTGTTGCATGTTGGAGCCATAACTAGCTTCGGGTCTCTTCTGTGCTGTCTTGGGCTCTCAGGCCAGGTGAAGTAAATTAAAAAGTACAGTTGGCTCCTGAACACAAAATCCTGTGGCTCTTGCCCAGAAGTTCCTTTGGGAACCTGAGTTTTTGCCTCCAGATCTCGCTGTTTGGGTCCCGTGCCCTGGCTGGAAGTGCTGGATTCTCTGACTTTGCCTCCTCACTCTGTGTCCACTTCTGCTCCTGCGTCCTGACCCTGGGCCACATGAGGGGTCAGGAACTGAAAGACACCCAAGGACTTCACTTGAGAGCCTGAGCCTGGAGCCGGCACTCTGAGCATGACCAGGGCCAAGTCACTTAAACCTCTTGTGCCTCGATGTCCCCCTTCAGCAAAGTGGGGCCAATGATCCTTGCTTGTCAAGCACTCTAACTAACAAGTGCTGAATAAGGGCAAAACAATACTCCTTTCTCTATGTATCTGTATACGTTACACGCTATATACACGTTAATGTAATCACCACTTCTCAATGTCCATTTTACATTAAGAATCCTGAGAGAGGGTGGAAAAATGGAGAGGTAAGGCCAGGTAAACCACCTTTGGGGCCTCTGGGGCTGACACATGGGGTCTTTGGTTAGCCATGTCCACCAGGACAGCTGGCAGAGCTGCGTGGGCTTTAGCCTGGTGGCTGGTCACTGCCTCCACCCCAGTCGGCTCTGCAGCCTTGCCTGTGCTCTCTGCCTCTGGGTGGGTCAGGCTGTCTCCTGGCTGCTGTGGAGATCCAGGCCGGGACTGGATGGTGGTTGGGGAGAGCCATTGCTCTGTTAGCGTGACGCACCCTTCAGCCCAGGGGGCCAAGAGAATCCCCAGTCTTGTTCTGTTCTTGGAATAAATGTAACCGAAATCCCAGAAAGACATTCCCGTGTCTGTCTGTTCCTTTGCAGGCAGGGGAGGTGGGGTGGCAGAGGAGGGACTATTTCCCAGGCCCAGGCGACTGTTCTCCTGTCTGTCACAGGGACAGACGAGGGAGGATTTGAGTCACAGCTGAGATAATTGAGGTCATTCTGTCATTTGTTCAGCAACTCTGTATAGGGTTGGCTCCATTCCAGGCATTGGGGATACGGGGAACCAGACAAGGTCCCCACTCTGGAGCAGTCCACAAACTAGTAGGGAAGACAACTATAAATACTCTTATGGTATCAGCAGGGCCATGTGGGCATTACTGGGGACTCTAGCCTGCAAGTCTACGGAAGCCCAGTTCCCTGATCTGATTGGTGCGGTGGAGGCAGCACGTGAATCCTGTGGACAGAAGAGGTGGGTTTGTGGATTGAGGCACGGGTGGGTGTAGGCAGAGAAGAGCGGAGGCCATTGAGGAAACTCAGGGAAGATGCTGCCAGTTGGAGCTGGGAAGGCAGGGGTGGCGGTGGGCAGCAACAGGGTTGGGATAGATTTTGGAAAAAAAATAGACAATTCCAGTAGGATGGAGGGTGAGGGTGAGGGCAAAATAAGTGAATTGAGGCCAATTCTAGGTTTCTTTATGGGATTGTGAGAAATGGACGTTACGAACTAAGTGACATACTTAGCCTAGTGCATAGTGGGTATTGAGTAAATAGTTACCATGGCGTTTAGAGACCACCCCATCTCACCCCCAACTTTCCCACCATCCCGCCCCCTTACAGCTCAGACATTTTCTGTCCCAGGCCTTGCAGCTGGCCAGCCTTGGGCACACCCATGTCTCTGTCTAGGTCTCATTTTTCCCATCTGTGTAGGGCTGACATCACTTGCCCTGCTCAGCCTGGGAGGCTTGGGGTGGGGGGGGTGAGGCAAGGAGTGGGAGGTACTAAGTGTCCACAGCAGGTGTTAGGCTGGGGATGCACATCCCAGCAGCCGAAGGTCTTCGAAGGTCAGGACTCTGGGCTGAGTCCCAGCCCACCACCCTCAGCTCTGGCTGCCTGGGGTGCCCAGCTTCCTAAGGAATGGAGACTCCTGGCCTGTAGCCCTCTGCTGCTACCTGTGGGACCCTGAGCACCCTCCCTCTGTGTGCAGCTGCTTCGCCCAACAGCCAGTTTACCAAGTGGGCTCACAGGTATGTAACCTCATAGCGCCCCTCCCAATCCCATCTGAGGAGGATATTGTCACCCCATTTTGAGGAAGAGGAATCTGAGGCTTGTAGAGGTGGGACTTCCCCAAGGTCACATAGTGAGAAAAGAGCCTAGCTGACTCCTTAGCTTGAGTCCCCCTCAGCCACTAGCAGAGCATAGACAGGCCAGGGCGGAGGGGTCACATGAGGGCCAGTGAAGAGCCAGGCCATGGACACCCTCCTCACCCACTGCCACTGCCCACTTGCTGCTACAGGCCGGGAGAGGCAGATGCCCAGCTTTGCTCAGATGGTGGTGCCTGTGCCCAGCAGGTGGTGCTGTTGGGCCATCAGTTCTCAGTAGGCTTACTGTGCCCCCTGCCTGTTTCTGGGCTGGGCGGCAGCCTTGAGGTCCCTTCCCTCCAGACGCACTGGGTTATGGGGGCTGGGGATCTGAAAGAGCTTCTCCCTGTGCCAGGGCCTAGAGCTGCCCATGGAGAAGCTGGCACTGGAAGGGCAGCTGCCAGGTGTGGCTGTAGGCAAAGGGTGGGAACAAGAAAATGCCAGGTCTCATAAGGTTCTGATGCTATTGTCTTCACCAATGCTAAAAACAAACACCAACTTTTTGTTTACTCCTCCCTCTCCTTTAAATCACCTGTTTCACTTCAATTTGTAGGAGTCCCTGTTATGCAGGGTTGCTCCAAGCCAGTTGGTTTGGCCAAATTTCCTGCGTGATTAGGAGCAACACACAACTCCCCGCCCCTCACCCCCAGCCCAGAACAGGTTGTAGGGCTTTGTTTGATTTGATGAGCTTCACAGGGACATATCTGAAGGGAATCCCGGAAAGTGGGTCTGTGGCAGACCAGTAACAGGAGAGGGCATACATGGGGAGGGGGAGAAGGGGCCTGCTCAGCACTCTCTTCCTGCCAGGCCCTACCTGATCATTTCCCGACCTGAGCCTCAAACTGCCATTTCACAGGGGAGAAAACGGGCTCAGAGATGGGCAGGCAGGGGCCGAGACTCCAGTAAATCAGTGACAAAGTCAGAGACAGAACAAGGTTTTCTGCCCAGGTACTTTGAGCAGGTGATGCTACCGCCAGTGACAGGAGGCAGCCAAGGTCAGGACAGGTGGCTGCAGGCCCAGGTCACAAGTTGGCCGGTGGCACAGGCAGAGAGAGACCCCAGTGTCCTGCCTCTCCGCTGGCCGTTCTGCACTCGCAGAGCCCTGGGCAGCCCCTGGACCTTAGTCCTGGCCCCAGCACAGCCCGTCCCTCACGCTGATGTCACGGGCACTTAGACCTGGAGGCCCCTTCAGCTCCGCCTCCTGGGAGAAGGCTCTGGAGTGGGGAGTGGAGGGCGGAGGGCCAGCAGCGCCGGCTGGACAGCTGCCCCGGGCAGGAAAGAAAGGGAGAGCCTGAGAAAGGGACAGTGAGGCACAGAGGCAAAATCTGAAAGATCCAGGGAGGCACCCAGAGAGCGCCTCAGAGGAAGAGGAAGAGGGGAAGCGTGTCTGCAGACTGGCCTGGACCTGTGACCCTAGCTTTCTGAGCCCTGTACCCAGGCGGCAGCTGCACCCAGGCTGGTGGGGAGCTGGCAGAGGGCAGGTAAGGATGGGCACTGTCCTGGGCACTGGGAGAAGGGTTGGTTCTGACTGCTGCAGTGAGGGTCTGGTGACTGGACTTGGGGGCAGTCATCAGCTTGGGCCACCTCTGGATCCCTTGTCCCCATAGCCACTTGCTCCTGGGCTTCCTGCCAACCTTGGGGTCTCAGCCACAGCAGCCACTGAATGAAACTGTCCCCAGCCTGGAAAGATGGAAGTTAGTACCCTGGAGAAGGGAAGAGCTGAGGGGCATGGTCTCCACGAAGTTTTCTCTGGCCAGAACTGGGGTGGGGACATTCTGTGGCCAGGAGAGCAGATATACTGGGAGTGGCAGAGAGAGATTACTCTGTCCCTGTCCCTTCATCTTTTTGGTCTCTCTCTGACACCCTTTTTCTTGATCTCTCTCCTTGAATAAATTACTTCCTCTCTCTGTGCCTTAGCTCCCCCATCAGTGAAATGGGAATATGGACACTCCCCACCCCGCCTCCACCCCCCAGGGTTGTTATGGGGATGAGGTAAAATCAGGAATGGGCCCATACGTACAGTTCTGGGTTCTCTGTTGTCAATTTGAAAAACTTTTAACTTAGACAAGATCTAGTTCTCATTTTTAGGAAAAAAAAAAAAATGCATCTCTTACAGCTTTTCCCTTACATGTGGCTCTTCAATTATATCCCCTCCCTGATGGCCACCCCCACAGTCCCAGATCTTTAATGAAAACGCTGATTCTGGCCCCAGCTTCCACGAGTCACACAGGCACAAGATGCCAGCAGGATGGCTGGGACACCCTCTTCAGACACAGCTCCCAGGGGCAGCTGCCTGCTGGCCCTTGTTAGATTGACTTCTCCTCCTTGTATCCGGGCCGGGTCTCCAGAAGGGTTGCGTGTCCGCTGTGCCCCAGAGCTCCAGTGCCAGGGTCAGGGCTCGGGTGTCAGGCAGTGTCGTGGGCAGAGGATCAAATGCCCCAGCGCCTCTGACTGGGCCCTCGTGAAAAATTGATGCTCATCCTGGGGGGGGGGGGGGCGGGTCAGGAGCCAGAGGGGCCTCACACCAGGGCCTGTGTGCTGGGGCTGCCTTTGGTCACCTCACTCAGTCCGTGAAGTCCTTCCTGAGCCTGTCTCTGGGCTTGGCCCAGCGCTGGACAAGGCTGGAATGGGGGTGGCTCAGACCCATGTCCTGTCCTGGCTCAACTCCCAGATTTTGGGACAGAGGAGGAGCTAGACCCCAACTTGCACAACATAATGCATATACCCAGGGCTGGGATAGAGGGAACAAAGGGACTCTTGGCATCTGGGAGTGGTCAGGGAAGGCTTCTTGGAGGGTGTACCACCTGTGCTGAGCTGTGAAGCACAGGTAGAGTTTACTGGTCAGCATTCCAGGCAGAGGGGCCAGTATGTGCAAAGCCCAGGGGGCTCAAAAAGGGCTGGCCTGTTTTGGGAACAGTGAGTGGTCTGAGACATCAGCAAGAGCCAGATTGGGCAGGACTTAAAGTCAGGCTGGGGGCTGAGACCCTCCATCCTGAAGGCAGTGAGTGCTCTGGAAGGGTTTTAGGCAGGACATGGGATGAGCAGACCAGGCTCAGCCCATGGCCCTGCTCTTGGGCCAGGCTGCCCCTGCCACCCACACTCCTAAATTTGCCCTGCCCTGCTGTGTGACCTTGGGCAAATCTCAGTCTCTCTCTGGGCCCCTTTACCCATATGTCCAAAAGGGGCTGGATTCACTGCTTTCTAGGAGCCCTCTGGGAGTCTCTGAATGATAGCAGCCAAGAGCAGGGCTCAGCTGCTCTGGGCAATGGAGCTGGTGATGGTAGCAGAGGCTCAGGCCACTCGGGCTGGTCTGTGGCCAGAACGAAAGGAGCCAGGGAGGATTTCGCCCAAGGAAGGAGGCGTTCCGGCTTTGGAGAAGCCCAGGTGACTCCTGCTCAGAGGCTTGACATGGTGTCTCCCCCTCCAGAACTGTGTCTGGCCAGGCGGGCAGAGGAGCTTCTGACACAGGACAATGGTGATTCTTCAGCAGGTGAGCACCCCATCCCCTTCATTGGCCTTTGTCTTTCTCAGCTCATGGAGCTACAGGCTCTCAGAGTTAGAAATAACCTTGCTGGGTGGCTCATCTTGCCCCTATTCCATATTCTTTCATTTATATGTTAATCGAGGGATATCTTCCCTAATCCTTTCTCTTAACAAACACCTATTTATGCTTCGAAACCCATCTGTGAAGCTTTCCTTGATTCTCCCAGGTCGAATTTGGAATCTGTCCCCTGCAATGTGCCTGCGGGGGCCTTCCTTCCTCACTGCACTTACCTCCCTGGTTATAAACTATTTATTTACATACATCTCTGAATCTCCAGACATTCCAGGCAATGGAATAGCATGTGCAAAGGCTAGATGTGGGAAGGGGAAGAAGAGGTTGCAAGGCTACTGGAGTCAGACCAGGAGGGGACTTGAGAACTTTCCTGAGAGCCTTGAGGAGCAGTGAGCGAGGGATGTCATGGCCTGAGCTGGAGTCCCTGGGGTTATACAGAGAAAAAGCAGAGCTGCTGCCCCCATCTGAGTCCAGCAGCCCCACTCTCTATGCGGGCCACAACAGCTCCTGATCCTCAGCCCTTCCCCGTGATCAGCGTGAGGCTCTAATGAGCTCTTGGTCTCCAGAGTGGGAGCCAAGAATGCAGGCCCAGAGCCAGGTTGGCCTGGCACTGGGCTCTTGGGCTTTCAGGGTGTGTGCTGTGGGGGGTTGCCAGCAACTTCACGTCCAGCTTTGTCCTGTGGCCATGAGGCCATATGGGGCCAGTGTGTATGTAAGTGTGTGTGATTGTGTTTATATGAGAAGACAGGCTTTAGGGCAGGATCAGGAAAGACCATCTTCCATCCTGGAGCTGGAGGGATCTCCTCTAGAGCCCCTTCACCTAAGAGACTATTCAAAGGTCCATCACAGACGGCCAGGATCAATAAAAGCGAAGTCCCTTTCATTGAGTGTTTGCTGGGTGATAGGGGCTAGGTTACAGGTAGATGGGGGCTGGGTGGGAGGGACATGGGCAGCTCCCAGAGGGAGGGCCTGGGCCCCCTGCAGGCATCTTCCCTCAGGGGACCTCAGTGGCAGGCTTCTGGCTGACTAGGTGTCTCCTTCTCCCCAGCTGCCCCCTCTGAACGCTGGCCCACCTCACCCTCTGGTGGCCCGCTGCTGGGAGCAGGTGCCTGCAGGTAATTGTCACCTCTGGCCACCCTGCAAAGAGAAAGCATATTTCTTTTACTTCTTTGGTCCTGAAAAAGTTCCCAGCTCTGGGGGCATAGCCAGTTCTGTGGCTCCACGAGGCAGAGCCCACAGACCTGACTCTACCTTGGGCTTCACTACTGTCTAGTGGGGGCAACTTGGGGCATTTTACTCAGCCTTTCTGAGTCTTAGTTTCCTCATCTGTAATACAAGATAAAAACCCTCTTTTCCTGGGACTGTTGTTGTGAGGATTAAATGCCATGGGGGGTTCCATGACAGGTCTTCTTCCATTACCTGCGTCCTTGGTCTGTCTTCCCTCCCCCCGACCCCTCCTGCCACTTCCTTCCCTTTCCTGAAAGACTCACGTTCTTTCTCCCATCTGGTCGGCCTGCCTGGAATGCTGGGCCTCCCCCTTTTGGCCTGGCTAACTTCTCCTCAGACCTCAGTGTAAGGTGCTACTTCCTTTGGGAGCCTTCCCTGTTCTGCCTACATTGGAATCTGGATAACACTCAGAAGTCTTTCCCTGCCTACCTGGGGCCTCCTAGTGAGTCCTGGGAATCATGGACTGCCTTCAACCAGCTCCCTACTGTCTCCTCAGCCTCAGGGTGGAACTCTGTGTGCATTTGCGGAATGAATGAATTACTATGATTATACCATCATTTAGACAGAGGAATTGGATTTGAATACTGGCTCCATCACTTTCTAGATGTGTGGCCATAGACAAATCGCTGAGCTCAGTTCCTTTATAGGGATGTTTGAGAATGAAATGTCATAATGCATATAAAATGTTTAGCCCAATGCTTGACACAGAGCTCAATAAATGTTAGCTGCCACTACTGCTACTGTTAATAAAATAATATTAATAGTGTTCCCATGTGTGAAATTTCTCTCTTTTCTGCTCTTACACTTTATTTGAGATTAAAATCTAAGGACTCTTCAAAGGAAAAGGTGGTTCTTTCCCCTTTCGGAGAATATCCCCACGTGGGCCGTATCAGTGAATGAGATTTAGTTCATCTGTCCATCCATCCATCCATCCGTCCATCTGTCCGTCCGTCCGTCTCTCTGTCCATCCGTCCATCCATCCGTCCGTCCATCCATCCATCCATCATCATCCCACAGGATAATGGTGCCATAGGGTATTAGGCACAGGAAAAGCCTACATAAAGATGGGCTAAGAACTCAAATCTTTTCACTCATGAAAAAAGTTCATTCATTTGTAGCATCCATAGTGGTCCTACTGTGTGTCATTCTATACACTTCGTCTTAGCCAAGAGGCTGAGAAGTGATTTGTGATATCTATGTCCATGATGTCATTTTATCACTGCAAGGCTATGAGGCAGGGACAGTCATGTTCATGTCACAGGTGAGAAAACTGATGTCCAGATAGGATAATTGATTTTGCCAGAGCTGGGCTGGGGTGGGTCCAGACAGGATAGGGAGCCATGGTTGTGAGAGAGTGGCAGCAGGCAGGGAGAGGAGGCCTTAGGAGGGGGCTACTGTGCAGGGAGTGTGGCAACAGGAACAGGCATAGGGCTTCAGGAGAAGAGGTCAGACTGCTCACACTGGGTCAGATTTGCAGAACATGGGCTCTTTCCTAGGGACCTGTGGCAGTCTGGGCAGTGGTGTCAATGGCCTTGAAGGTGGGTAGGGGTTCCTGGGGATTCCTAGTGTGTCAGAGGCCACCTCCTCCAGTCACTTTCTCACTCACCCCGGCAAAGTAGCACTTGAGCCCCTTCTCTGTGCCAAGATGGGAACAAAGGATGTGGAGATAAATTGACTGCTCCCTGCCCTGGAGAAGTTCCCAGACCAGGAGGGGAGGTGGCTCAGAAACGGTGAAGGCGCCTAGGAGCAGGACTGTGACAGTGGGAGTGAGGGGTGATAGGAGGCAGGCTGGAAGCTGGGAGGCTTCTGTCCTTCCTAGGAGGTCAGGGGAGGCTATGGGACTGTTGCAGTAGCCCCTCATGTACAGATGGGGAAGAAAATGTCTCAGGGAGAAGAACTTTTCCAGGAATGCAGGGCAGCTGGTGCCAGGACAGGAATGAGAACCCAGAGCTTTATGGCACACATGATTTCACTTCTTTAAGTACTCTAGGGAAGCCTGCTCTGTTTCAGCGCGACGTGATTCCCATCTCTGTGGTGGGGCCAGGGAAGGAACTGGATGTACTTTGCTGAAAGATAAATTTGTGGGCCGTTGATGATACTTGGATGACCCTTTTGTCAATGTATAATGTCTTTCTTTGTCTCTTGTAACAGATTTTGACTTAGTCTATTTTGTCTGATATTAGTATAGCCACCCCAGCTCTCTTTTGGTTACTATTTGCATAGAATATCTTTTTCCATCCATTTGCTTTCAATCTATTTGGGTCTTTGGAGCTAAAGTGAGTCTCTTGAGACAGCATATACTTGGCTCTTTTTTTTTTTTTTAATTCATTCTGTCTTTCAATTAGAGAGTATAATCCATCTACATTTAATGTAATTACTGATAAAACCAACCAAACCAAACCCACTGCCGTAGAGTCGATTCCGACTCATAGTGACCCTATAGGACAGAGTAGAATTGCTCCACAGAGTTTCCAAGGAGCGTCTGGCGGATTCAAACTGCCGACTTCTTGGTTAGCAGCTGTAGCACTTAACCACTACACCACCAGGGTTTCCAAAATTACTGATAAAAACTACACCACCAGGGTTTCCAAAATTACTAATAAGGAAGGACTTAGTCCTGCGATTTTGCTGTTTTCTGTATATCTTATGTCTTTGTTTACTCAGTTCCTCTGTTACTGCCTTCTTTTGAGTTTAATTGATTTTTTTTCTAGTGTACTGTTTTGATTCCCTTCTTATTTCCTTTTCTGTATTTTTTTTAAAGTTATTTTCTTAGCGGTTACCTTGGGGTTTACAATTAACATCTTAACTTCATAACTATGTAGTTATAGGCTCAATAGTACGCAAAAGCTCTCATTCTATACAGCTCCAGCCCTCCTCCTTTGTGCTGTTATTGTCACAATTTACATTTTTATACATTGCATGCTCATTAAAATAGATTTATAATTATTGTTTTATGCATTTGTCTTTTAAACCACATAGGGAAAAAAGAGGAGTTACAGATAAAAAATACAATAACACTAGCTCTTATATTTATCTATGTAGATACCTTTGGTGGTGTTCTTTATTTCTTTGCATGACTTTGAGTTACCATCTAGTATTCTTTCATTTCAGCCTGAAGGACTTCCTTTAGCAGTTCTTGTAGAGTAGGTCTAGTGGTAATAAACTAAATAAACTATCTCAGCCTTTGTTTATTTGGGAATGTCTTAATTCCTCCCTTGTTTTTGAAGGATGGTTTTTCTGAATATAGAATTCCTGGTTGATTTTTCTCTCAGCACTTTAGATACATTGTACCACTGCTTCTGGCCTCCATGGTTTCTGATGAAAAACTAACTGCTAATCTTATTAAGGATCCTTTGTACATGATCAATTGTTTCTGTCTTGCTGCTTTCAAGATTCTCTCTTTGTCTTGGGCTTTTGATGATTTGACTTTAATGTGTCTCAGTGTTAATCTCTTTGAGTTTATTGTACTTGGAGTTCATTAAGCTTCTTGAATGTATAGATTCATGTCTTATATCAAATTGGGGAAGTTTCTACCAGTATTTCTTCAAGTATTCTTTCTGCCTCTTTCTCTCTGTCCTCCTTCTGGGACTCCCATTATGCAAATATTGGCATTTTGGATGGTGTCCCATAGGTCTCTTAGATTCTGTTCATTTTCCTGCTTTCTTTTTTATTTCTGCTTCTCAGACTGGATAATCTCAATCAACCTATCTTCAAGTTTGATGATTTTTTCTTTTGCCTACTCAGATCTGCTGTTGAACCCTCTAGTGGAATTTTCATTTCAGTCACACTTTTCAGATCCAGAATTTCTTGTTGGTTCCTTTTTACAATTTCTATTTTTTTATTGATAGTTTCCATTTGATGAGACATCATTCGCCTGGCTTCCTTTAGTTCTCTGAGCATATTTAAGATAGTAGATTTAAAGTCTTTCTCTAGTAAGTTCAGTGTCTGCGCTTCCTCAGGGGCGGTTTTTATTAATTTTTTTTTTTTTCCTGTGAATAGGCTATGCTTTCTTATTTCTTTGCATGCCTTATCATTTTTTTTTTGTTGTTCTTGTTAAAAACTAGACATTTGAATATTATAATGTGGTAAATCTGGAAGTCAGATTCTCCCCTCTTCCTCAGGGTTTGTTGTTGCTGCTTGTTATGTGTAGTTTGTAGTTGCTTATTTGTTTAGTGACTTTTCTGCAAGATCTCCACCACCACCCCGCCATGAAGATTATATTCTTCCTCATGTAGAGTAATGGGAGTATCTAAATGCCTGAAGCCTAAATAAATAAACAAAAAACAAAAAAACAACTCCTGGTCTTTGCAGTCGGGTTCTGTGTGTGTGTTGGGCACACCTTCCATTCTTAATTAGTCCATTTACAACTCCGCATTATCCTTCACCTCCTGCTTACATAGAGCTGGAAGGTCGACCAGAGGTGGATGCTTAGCACCTTCTCAGGTCTTTTCTGAGCACATGTACAACTCTAAGCATGAGGACGGCCTTTTAGATTCTTTGGTGTATGTGGGAGCTTTTCAAAGCCCTTAATCCCCAAAGCATCTCATTCCCCAGCTTTTCTGCCCGGTTAAAAGTGTTTATCATTTGCCCCAGATTATATTCTCTATCCCAGGTGGCAGTGGGTAGTTCATTTGCCTTTGAATGCATTTGACCAATATCTTCCACCCATAGTGTAGCTGCTTCTCAGAAGAGTTCCAAGTTGGGGAAATAAAGGCAAGCCCTTTGCATTATACCTTCAGGAAGCCCCCAGACAGGTAAAAAATAGATAACCACAATTCTTTGAGAAGAATGTCCGCTCTGCTCCCTCTGGTTCCAGGAACCAACACCAGGGATGCAGGCTGCCATCTTTAAGACTTTCAACAAGCTGGGAGGGGGAGGGAGGTAAGTTTAAATGCCACTAATCTCTCTTAACAGGTTTCAGTTGTCTTTTTCTTGTTTAAATGTTTGCTTCGTTGCTGTAAACCTCTGACTATTTTTCAGAGTTCTGATAAAGTTGATTCTGACAGTTTTTTCCCAGGTTTTTCAGTGTTTCTCTGGAGAGATGGGCTCTTGGAGTTTCCTATTTAGCCATTTTCACTGACATCACTTATTGATGACGGTTATTTCCTGAAAGCTTTTTGTCTCAATTTTCTGTCTGTCCTTTGGTAGATCCCTGTCCCCCTCTGAATCTCAGTCTATCCATCTATAAAATGGGTGGGCGGGGGTTGGACTGGATGGTGGTGAGGTGGGGTGAGGGCAGCACCAGGAGTCTGTGTGAGGCACCAAGGGAGTACAGTGCAGAGGGTACTGGGAAGAAAGGTGTGAGGAGCAAAGAGCAGATGGCTCAGCGGAGTCTTGGTGGTTGGGTGGGACCAGGAAAGAGAATAAGTGGGGTGAAGCCTTCTCAGATAGATCCCTATGAGGTCAGAGTGACAGAAGATGAGGCTGGAGCTACAGTAGGCTCTAGATCTGGGAAAGGATCTGGGTGTGATTGTTCCCAGGCCACCTTCAGAGAAGGAACTTGTTCCCCAAGTTTCAGCTCAGGTGAGGCCTAGGTGCAGAGGGTTGAGCAATGGGTCTGAGTCCAGGCAGGCCCAGGCTCTCAGCGCCTGCAGGGTCTCCCCCAAGGGGCCTCTCTCCGTCCACTGGACCTGCTTTACAATCTCTTCCTTCTCACCGCTGTTTCTCTGTGTTTTGCTCTTTCCTCTTCTTAGAATTCCCTTCCCTCATATATCTGCCTGGAAAATCATAACACCCAGATGTTACCCCAACATGATTCTTCCAGTTAATAAAAACCAACCACTCACACAGCATGTACTGTAACAGGCACTGATCTGAGTGTGTTGCATGTGTTTACTTGTTTAATCCTCACAAGAGCCCCAAGAGGTAGTACTACTGTTATTTTGTCCTCTGACAGATGAGGAAACAAAGGCACATACAGGTTGAACAACATGCCCAAGATTATACAGCTTGTGAGTGGCCCAGCCCAGACTGAACCTAAGCCATCTGGCTCCAGGGTTCAACCTCTTAGCTGCTATGCTATCTTGTCTCTCCAGGACCATTGTCTCTTATCTAGTGGTACATCCTTATCTGTGTCTGGGTCTGTCCACCTCACCAGTCAGGAGCTCTGAGGGCGTGTCTTGTTTATCAGTGTTCCCTGTGTTTTAGTCTGAGCTTGTGCTCAGTTTAGGTTGGTTAAATGGATAGACCGGTTAAATGAATAGGCAGAAGGATGCCTGGATGGATGTCCACCACTGGCTCTTCCTTGTGTCTGAGGACCTGATTGCTGTTCAAGTGGATTCTCATGGGCAGGCAGGCAAGAAAAGATGTACTCGTTCTTGGCTTGACTGGAGAAGAACTCCTTCAGAGAGCAGGGTCCCTGAGAACACACAGGGAATGGGTAGGAATCGCTGAAGTCAGTCAGCTTTGTGCTCGATGGCAGAGCCCTGGGTCTCCTGACAAGGAGTTTACGTAGAAGAAAGCCCTGGATCCAGCCTGAGCAGTTTTGAATTCTGGGTGAAGCATCACTGCGTACTTTCTTGCCACCACCCACAACCCGCTGTTGTTTGCTTGTTTGTCCGGGTAGCAGTTGGGTTTCCAGGATTCCAGACAGTGCCGAGGGCCAAAAATGGCAACAGGAGACCTTGAAGAGAGAAGAGAAAGAAGGAGGAGAGAGGGGAGGAGGAGAAAGATAAGCAGGGGGAGGGAAGAAGGGTGGAGGGGGTAGTGGACAGAGGGTCACAGGACCTGAATGTTCCATGCCCTCTCAGTGTGGGTGAGGGAGGTGGCTGCTGTGGCTCAGAGCCCAGCACAGACCCTGAGCCAGATGCCCAGCCCTGGGTGGCCACCAAGGCAGGGGAGCTCAGCTTGGTGCCCACTTTTGGGTGAGCTCTGAGCCATCAGGGGTGGGTCAGCTGTCTGGGGGAACCCATGGAACACCACCCTACCAGGCCTCGGTGCCCCCTCTTCAGGCTGAAGATAACTGTTGACCTCACCAAAGACTGGCTTTTTTAGGGGCTTTCCCTGCCAAGTTGTCCCCCCTCTCCCTCCCAGGAGAACGATTTGTATTTGCCTTTACTTCCCAAGAGGCAGCCAGCAAGCCAGAAAGATTGTTGATTCGTCTTAAAAATTCCTGGAGTTTATTGACTTCTACTTTATAACATTCCCGCGTTTCTTTTCATAGAAAGTGTATGGATTTTCTCCAAAACTGCAGTCAAGGTGAAGCTCCAGGAGCCACGTTTATTCCATGGTACACGCGGCTCGGCTGCTGGGCTGCCACCCGCTGTGTTCCAAGCGAAGTCCGGAGGAGGGTGCGGAGTTGGGGTCCCGCTGTGATGGGAGAGGGTCGGAGCGGCGCGGGCGACCCCTCCCCGTTCCCGCCAGCGGGCGTCACCTAAGCCTCCGTTGCCATGGGCCCGCGGCAGATGGCCCGGTTTAGGGTTCCCGGGCGGGCGGCGCGCACCGGATTAGGTGAATTAGGGAGCCCAAGCCTTGCCGCCGCTTTAGCCGCCGCCAGACCCTCAGCGCCATGGAGCCCCCCGTCGACCCTGCCGAGGCCACCGAGGCCACGGAGCCGTGCGCCAGGCAGCCCGGCAAGTGGGCCCTGGTGCGCAGCCTGAACCAGGCGTTCAAGACTTTCGCGGTCCTGCCGGTGAGGCCCGGGCCGGGAGGGGGAGGGGCGCGCTCTGGGGACACCGCCCCGGCCTCGGTTTCCCCGCCTGGCCAGGTAGGCCGTAGGTCGCAAAGCGCTAGGGTGCGCGCGGACTGTGGCCTGTGGTGCCACAAGCGGTCCTTGACTCCCGGCTTGAACTTGGCCCAGGCTGGCCCTCCCTGGACCGGGAGGTTTCCTACTTGGAAAGCCCGAGGCGGTGGGCCAGCGTCAGAAAGGGGCTTCCCGGTCTTTGCCGAGGTGCAGAACACCAAGTGCTTCCAGGTGCACAGGGCAGTCTCAGTAAAGGTTTGTGGACTGGTTGAGTGACTGGTGGAAGGAAAGCAGGGCTGCAGGGTCCCTATACCATCGACAGTTAGTAACTGGACTACTGGACCCTGTTCCTTGCTCACTGGTACCCTGACAGACAAGTCAGTCACTTGGCTCAGCTTTCCCACTTGTGAAAATGGACTAACGAAACCAGTGTCCCAGAGGAGTGGTTGTGACCATAAGGGAGGGGAGAAAGTCCTGAAACAGACCCCTTTTCACTCCACAAAGGGGAGTGCCCTGTCCCAGAGGAGGGGCTAAGGCCCTGTGGGAAGTTAACATTAATCCTGTATGGGGCTTGATGCCTGGGAGGGAAGGAGCATAGACATCAAGGACAGCTTAGATTTGCATGGATTTCTCATCTTCACATGCACTGACTCCATCCATTTGGAAGGCTGGGGAAAAGTGAAGCCCAGAGAGGTTGAATGATTTACCCAAAGTCACACAGCAAGTTAGTGAAAGGATTGGGACTAGAACTCAGATCTCCTGACTACATGTTCCCTGTGGATGTGTGCTCACCTGGAGGAAGTCTTCCCTGGGTTTATGGCACCACTGGGAGCTCTACAATAGTGAAACATACAGGCAGAATCATTCTAGGATACAACCACTTGAAGGCCCCGAGCCCATAGAGCTGGAGACCCTCTGCTCCAGCCATTCATTTGACAGCTGAGAAGCTGGGGCTTGCCCTGCATTACACAGCCACAAATAGGGTCTTCAGTTTGAGGTGAGGCCGCTAGTGGGGCACCCCCAACAAAGCCAAATGCAATTATGGGCTGCCTGGGGAGTGGCCTTGGGGATGGGAGAGGCTGTAGGAGTTAGATCTGGGAGCCCTTTCCAGGACTCCTTCTTCTTGGCCCTCCCCCCGGCACTCCCTGCCCCTCAATAAAGCTTCATATTCTTTCACATCTGCCTTCCTCTCTTCCCTCCCTCTCCTAACCAGCGTCTCCTGACTCGCCCTGTTTTGGTTCAGGCTCTGTCCTCCAGATGCTCACAGTCTCATCAGGCACTGATTTTGAGTGGCCTGGGCACAGGCTGGGTCAGGTGATCAGGCAAGCAATCCATCAGCCAGCACTTAGGGTGGGTGAGCCCAGCGACAGGCAGCACAGCTTGAGTCTGCTTCTAAGGCAATCGTGAGGATTAAATGGATCGCCTTCTGGGAAGCAAACCATGGAGCCCAGACACACAGTGGGTGCTCAGTAATCATGAGTTCTCCTCCACCCCCTCCCCAAACCTCTCAAATTTTTCTGACATTTTCTTGGAGAAAGCTTAGGTTTGGAGCTAGCCTACCTCTAACATGTGCTAAGCTCCCATCTCATGGAGCCGGGGTCCAGTGACAGCTGTGGCTGAAAAGAGTTGGTTTCCATGGGAGTTTGGGGAGGAAGCCAAAACAGTGATGAGGTGATCTTGGTGCTCACTGAGCCCACCACCTTCTATGGCACGTGAAAACTGAGGTTCAGAGAAGTCAGTGACTTGCCTAGAACCCGTGTCTCCTGACTGATAGCCCAGAGTTATTTCCACTAGGCCATCGGTTTATTTCGTTTCAAATCAGGTTTATCAACTGCTATGTTTTTGATTGCTGCTTGATATTAACTTAAATTTTTATTAGGATGTCTAAGTTCTCTCAGAATCCTGGGGAATTTGGGAAACACCCAGAAGGAACCCTCTTATTACAATTAGAATAAAATCCAAACTCTTATCCCCAGGCCAACGAGGCCCTACTTGTCTGGCCCCTGCCTGTATCTCAGAGGCCTCCCTGCTGTTCCTTCCTGCCTCAGGGCCTTTGCACTTGCCATTCCCTCTGGCCAGGTTACTATCCCCTGCCTCGTTCCTTGGCTGGCTCCTTCAGTCCCAACTCAGAGGTCCCCTCCACAGAGTTGCCTCTCCGGCTACTGAGGCTGAGTTTGGTTGGCTCAGTCATTCTCCACTTATTGGTGTGTTTATTTTCTTCACAGCAGTCATCACTGTCTGAAGTGACCATGTTGGTATATTTGTTCAGTTGTTTATTTTCTGTCTCTTCCCAACTAGATTGTAGACTTCATGGTCGCAGCTTGACCCCCAGCATTTAGATCCTGCCTGGCACTCAGTAGGGGCTTAGCACATGTTTGTTAAATATCTATCTCAGTGCTGGAAGGGACTATGCAAAGTCTGTTTCAACTGACTCTGTCTGAGTTTTAGATTTGGCTTCCCTGAGCTCTTACAGAGCATGTCCTGAGAACCAGGCCCTGTGCTAGATGCCGCAGGGCATGCCGATATGAAACCCTCCTCCCTTGAGATCAGGCTTTCCCCACAAGCCAGGAGACAGTGTGGTTGAACTCTTATCATAGGACCCAGTGCAGAACAGTGTCACTGTAAGGTACCTGTTACTGTAACTGTGAGAATTCACCCCAGGGGTGTTGGAGGCTGCAGCATTCACCCACAGTCTGGGTAGCGCCTCCTTTTGGACAGAGGAGATGGTGTGGGTAGTTTGGTGTTCCTGTCCACCCCAGAGAGTCTGTAGTATAAGTGTGGGTGTAGGGCAGTGGGGAGAGCTAGGCAGGGCTGGGTTTGAAGTTGCCCAGCTCTCTGTTGGCTCTTTCCTTCTCTGAGCCTCTGCTTACTCATCTGTAAAATGGAGAGAGTGATGGCAGCCATGGAGGAGGGCTTGATGATATTGCGTAAGTGCCCAGGCTAGGGCCTGGCACCAGAAGGCCTTTCGCAAGTGCAAGTTCCCCTCTTTTCCCTTTTCCACAGTTGGCAGAAGAACCTCCAGGAGTGAGGGGTATGGGACTGCCTGGAGGGGGTGCCTGATCCCCTCCCTGCTCACCCAGCCGGGGTTCTCTCACCCACAGGGGGACTATGTCTGGATGGACCTGAGATCCGGGCAAGAGTTTGACGTGCCCATCGGGGCAGTGGTGAAGCTCTGTGACTCTGGGCAGATCCAGGTGGTGGATGATGAAGGCAATGTGAGTAGCTCCCCAGTCCCCTCACCCCCCAGCCTGGGGGAGACTCATGCTTACAGGTGACCTGAGAAAGGGACCAGGCAATGACCTGCCTCAGGCAGCAGAGGTGGTGGCTGTGCCCCTACTTCTGTCTCTTAGACCCCCGCTCCTCCTTGGAGCCTTCCCCTCTACCCCAGTGAGAGGGAGCCCCCCTTCTGCCACAGGGTATGCCACAGGATACTTGTTCTACTTCCATAAGCATTTCAATCCATTCTGCCTGGTATTAGAGATGTGTGTCTCTCCGTATGTGAGTGTGCGTGTGCACTGGGAGGGTGGGGGTGACATCAGACTGGGAGCTCCTCAGGCGCAGGGGTGCTTTGTGGTCAGACAGACTGGATTCAAATCCCATCTCACCCATTTATTAGCTGTGCAGCCTTGGCCAAATCTCCTCCCCTTCTGAGCCTCAGTTTCCTTTTCTGTAAAATGGGGTTAGTAATAACTATCTCACAGGGTTGTTGACAAATAAATGAGATTACAGGTGTGGAACATCTCAGTAAAGTTAGTGTTTGAAAGTGCCTATAGTCTCACTCTATTGGGTCATGGTATCAAAAAACCAAAAAACCAAACCCGTTGCCGTTGCCTTCAAGTTGATTCCCACTCATAGCAACTCTATAGGACAGAATAGAACTGCCCCATAGAGTTTCCAAGGAGCGCTTGGTGGATTCGAATTGCCCACCTTTTGGATAGCAGCCGAGCTCTTAACCACTGTGCCACCAGGGCTCATGGAGAAACTGAGGCACAGAGAGGGGCCACCATGACTACTCATGCAGCTAGCAGGTGATGGTGCTGGGATTAGAACCTAGGACCTGTGGCTTCCAGGGGTGCCCTTTAACCCTCAACTTCTCAGTGGCAGCTCTGCCCCCTCTGGGCTCAAGTTCTGTTCACCACGCTTTTGTTCCCTGAACTTTAGAACTGGAGCTCCTGCAAGGTCATTCCTGGAGCTCCAGTTCTAGGACCTTCTAGGAAGCCATTGTGAGGTTGCAGCCACGGGGGTGGGGGGGCACCTGCTGGGATGGCAGCACTGATGGGCCTACAGACCTGCCTGGAGCCCCTCCCCAAGAGGGGGCAGGGACTCTGCCTGAAGTCTTGAGTTTCACCTGGTTCATGTTGCATGTCAGATGGTGTCCCATAACTCTGTATCACCAGATCCCAGAGGTCCCCTCCTACCCTGCCCCCACCAAGGCCTGAGAGTGGGAGCTGCAGAACGGGGAGGGGCATGACTGGCTGGCAGAGAGCGGGTTGGGGGGCTGGGGTTTGCTTCAGCGGCATTCTGGCCCTTCCACTCCTCTTTCAAGGTGCTTTTCCCATCCGTCAACCCCCCTCAGGCCAACATCTTTACCCACCTGTCTTCCCACAGGCTTCCAGCACCGTGGGGGCAAGGACCAGGCTGATCACTTCTGATTCCCCAGAGCATAGAGCAGGTTCTCCATAAAGACTTGCTGAATGAATGAACGAAAGTTTATAGTTCCTGTCCTTACTGGAATCCCAATGATTTGCCTTTGTCCAAGCCATTCCTACTGCCAGGTGTACCCATCTTTACCTTCCTTTACAGAGTCTGCTGTTCCTTTCTCAGTCCCAGGCCAGCTCTTAACTTAATGCTTCCAAGTCCCTAGAGTTGGCCACGTGTGCGCGTTCTCTCTCTCTCTGGTATTCCTTCAGGGCCAAGCCTCGGTTTCTGCCCTGGTTACACTTTGGCTCATGTCTGTGTGCTGTGGACATTGAGCTGAGGGGTGGTGACCTCAGCTGGGAGCCCTATGCAGGAAAGAGGTGAGGAGAGGCTCAATTCTGCCATTTAACTCTGTGGCTGTGTGATCCTGGGTGGGTCACTTTACCTCTCCTGAGCCTGGCTCCTTACTTGTAAAATAAGGAGATAGTAATTCTTTCTGACAGTGGGGAACGGTGAGAACATATGTCTCCTCTGTAGAACTAGAAAGCATTAGCGTAGTAATACCCAGCCCTTGTTGAACATTTACCAGGCCCCAGTGCTTTACAGACCTGGAGGGAGTGAACTATCAACTAAGGTTGGCTGTTACTGTATCAGTTAGTTCCCCAACATCCCCAGGAAGAAGACACTGTTATTATTCCCATTTTATAGATGAGGTTGTGGGGGCTTGGGGAGGCACAGTGACTTGCACAGGGTATTTAACTGCCAGTCTCTCAACCTCTGTGCTGACTATCACAGGGAAGAATTGTGGGGACCAGAGGTTGAGTAGAGGCACGGAGGCAGACAGCTTGCCCAGAAGCCTTCTCCCCTGCAGCCCATGCTGGGCCTAGGACTGAGCTAGGGAGTGGGGACCAGGCAAGGGGAATTTTCCAACTGGATTAACTTTTATCAAGAAATAGGTGTCTGGGAGAGAGGAATGTTCCACACAGGATTGGAAAGTCGAGGCGGGTTCTTGAACCTCATCACTCGGCCTACAAATGCCTTGGAGAGGGCCTGAATGGTTGAAATACTCCTGGCCCAGTAAGTGCCATCAAATGCCGAGGAGACCAGAGTGGTGGGCTTTGGCTGGCCCTGTCCCTGACTCCTCTGAGGGCCCTGGCAGGTCACCACTGTGCTCAGAGCCTCAGATTTCTCATGTAAAGTGAAGGGGCTGGAAGTGGGGACTTCTGGGGTTTCTCCAGCTTTTGGACTTCTACTCCTACCTCAGACCTGGTCCCTAGCTATTGCCTGCTGACCATCTGTCCCATCAGAGATTCCCTGGCACGTCCTTTGTTCCCAGCTTCATATGAGGCACTGTCGCTCAGGGATGGATCAGACTTGGAATCTGGCCTCCATGAGCTCCCAGCCTTGGGGCAGATCAGGAACACAGGGCCAGAACTGCACTCAGACCATGGCAACCAGTGTGACCACTGCCTTGTCCAGAGGAAGACCTCCCAGAGGAGGCCCCAAATCCAGCCTGGGTGGAGGTGGGGGCAGTATAGGTGGAGCATGTGTGTGCAGGCAGCATTGTCAGGGAAGCTTCAGAATCTGGGCAACATCTGAGCTGAGCCTGAAACGACAAGTAGAAAGAAAGTGGAGGGAACAGCATGAGCAAAGTCACAGAGGTGTTTGGGGAAGTGAAGACCAACCTTCTTTGGCTTGGAAGTACAGGGTAGCCGGGGCAAAGGCTAGCCATCCCTGTGTCTAGCTCATGTGGGGCCTTGAATGCTAGGCCAAGGAGTGTGGGGAGAGTCGGGGAAGGGCTGAAAGCCCCAGAGTGATAGGGTCAGGCTGGTGCTTGAGGAAACTCCCAGGTGGATGAGAGATTAGAGGGAGAGCTGGAGGTAAGGTGGAGGACAACAAGTGGTAGGGGGCCAGGGCCAGTTGAGAGTTGGTGGCCTGGATCAGGGTGGGGACTCGAGGTGGTTGAGGACAGCACTGCTCCCCAGTAGCCCTTTAGGGGGTTGATTGGTCAGGGCTGAGTGACCAGCTGGATGGGGGGCAGGGCAAGGGATGGTGTTGATGCCCAGATTCTTGCTGTCTGGCTGTTGGGAGTGGTTATCCCAGAGGCAACCCGGAGGTGGATAAGATGCAAGAGGACATGACATGTGATAGTCTGAGGGCTTGAGCCGGGAAGAGAGGTCCTCTTGCTCCCAAAAGTCAGATTCCTGCTTGATCTAGGTCCTGGAATTTGGGAACTAGGAGGGGGCCCCAGGGAGCCACGGGGCTTAACTCAGGCCGTGGCCAGAGCATAGGTCTGATTCTTACTGACCTGAGAGGCTGGGATTGTATGGAGAAGGTGCTGGAGACCACCTGGGGGAGGAGAGGCTTCCAGCGCCCTGAGGAAACTCTGCTAGCCTGAGCCAGGGCTTTGCAAGCGCCCTTGCCTGTAGCAAGAGCCAATGCTATTGTCCAGATGGTCGCCTGCCTGCCACCTTGTGGCAGCAGGAAATATTGCAGGGAAGAGTAGGGGGTTAACCATTGGAGTAGGGGGTACCGGTAGTCAATCTCAGACCTAGTTTAAGATTCCTCCTACAGGCACTGAAAGTTCTTGCCTTGCTCCACATACACCAGCAAGTCACGTGAAACATATACCGAACGGGCCCACTTCTCCCCACCACTGCAGCTGCCCTGCCTTCAGGCTTTCCCTTGAATGGGCCAAACCCTCACCAATCTCAGGGGCTTTGCTTTGGCTCTTCCCTCGTTCCACACCTTATAGTGGTCTCTTTCTCATCACTTAGGTCTCAGCTCAAATGTCACTTTCTCGGACAGGTGGTCCCTGACCACTCTATCTAAAGTAGCTCTCCCGGTGACCTAGGCCTGCTAGTTTACTCTCGGCAGGATCTGAAAGAATTTTCCATGCATTTGCTTACCAGAGCCTGGATTTTAAACCAAGGCTGTCTAACGCCAATGATTACTTTCGGCGCCATTCTGCAGAGTGACCGCGGGAACTCTAATCCCGTTAGCGACAAAGTAAGGTGGGCCTAAAGTCCCTGCCCTGCCCACCTCTTAGTCTGCAGAGAGAGCTTCCTCGGGAGTGAGGATGAGGGTACTCAAACCTTTTCAAACTGAGGGGATTTGGCCGTGAGACAAGACGAGACCCTTACCAGGGTCGCACAGAGCCTGGGCCCCCGCCACTCCGCGGCCCCTTCCTTGCAATGTGCAGCCTCAGCCCTCTGAGAGCGACCTGACATGGCCACTCGTGCCTCCCGCAGGAACACTGGATCTCCCCGCAGAACGCCACGCATATTAAGCCCATGCACCCCACGTCGGTCCACGGTGTGGAGGACATGATCCGCCTGGGGGACCTCAACGAGGCGGGCATCCTGCGCAACTTGCTCATCCGCTACCGGGACCACCTCATTTACGTGAGTGCCGACCCCCTCCTCCCCCACCCCTCTAGCCCAAAGCCCGCCCATCCAGCCCAAATGCCCATCTCTTCAGTGGGCCCAGCCTGCTGAGCCCACCAGGCCAGCCGCTGGGGGACAGGGACTGGTCTGTCCACAGCTGCACGACTCGGTTGCTCATCCTCTCTTTTGGGCCGTGGCTTGGTTGGGAAAGGAGGCGATTTGTACCACAGGTTCATGTGCCTTCTGTAGGCCTTGAAACCGCTGAGGGACCAGGATTTATCAAAGAGTTGTTAGGTGTGGTGGAGTCGATTCCGACTCATGGTGATCCCACGTGACCGAGTAGAACTGTCTCTTAGGGCTTTATTGGTTGTAATCTTTAGGGGAGCAGATTACCAGGTCTTTCTCCTGTGGAGCTGCCTGGTGGGTTCGAACTGCCAACCTTTCAGTTAACCAAGGACTTAACTGTTGTGCCACCAGAGGTCCTCTTATAAAGGAGAGGGAAGCAAAACAAAAGAAAACCTTCCATCTGGGAACAGTGAATCTTGTTTGTAAATTTTTGGGGGGTGGGGAGAGGGGCAGGACTCATTAGCTGGCCACCAGCAGAGAGGTCTACCTGACATATTCTTGAGATGGCAGTGGTTTAGGCTGACTAGGGATCAAAGAAAATAATCCCAGAGTTTTATGGATTCTGCAGAAAACCCTGAGATCTGCGCAGCTACCTCATTAGAAGTTCTCACCGTTATTCTTTCTGACCTCTTTTCTGGGTGAGGGAGAGGGTGGGGGGACATGCACCATCTCCTGTGGAGGGGCAGGGAAGGAGTCAAGAGGAGGTGGTCTAAGCTGCCTTCTTGTTCAGGGTCTCATGGTCAGGAGGCCAAGCATAGGACCTGGAAGGGGCCCAGCTCTGATAGTCCATGGGACTAAGAGTCTGGGTGTCTACTGGTTTGAGGATATATACTCAAGAATTTCAGGGTTCAGAGAGGTTTCATTGATTTGCTAAGTCTATGATTCTGTGCTCTGTGGATGAGATAGGATTGGAGCAGAGCTTTGAAGAAGCAATAGGACTGTTGTCCCACCCAGAAACTGTCCCTGTCCCTAACCATGGCAATCCTCTGTGGCTGCAGGAATTAGGTTACCCTGGACGGCAGCCCCATGCACCCAGGATTTTCTCAGGTTACCAGTGGCCAGGTGGACACTCTGTCCCTGACTGTCTACCCTGGGCTTGCCTGCCTCCAGCTGTCCTGCCCCAAGAGCCTAAGGGATAGCACCCCAGGGACACAAACCAGCCCCAGGAACCCCAGAACAGGGGAGAGCCCTCAGGGAACACCTAGCAATCCCTCCTTGGGTGGTCCCGGAAACCAAGAGTTGTCCCTGAGTCCTGCAGGGAGTGGATAGTGGAATTGGCCTGAGACCCGGGGCTCCCTGATGCCAAGCAGGGACCGAAGTCCTGGTCTTGGAGGTAGGATGTCTTGACATGTGGCTTAGGGCAGTCCCTGCACCTCTTTGCCTTCGGCCTTCCCTCTGGCTCAGTGAGGAGACTTTATGAACTGATTTCTGTAACTCTGGGATGGTGTTTGAGTCCCAGGATGTGGTCTCCATGGCCCACTAAAGGAGAGGTCCCCAGGTTTGGCAGGCTTGAGGGCTTCCTGGAGGAGGTGGGGATTGAGGTGAAATTGATTCTTGCCATAACTCCAGGGGTGTGTTTCTTGGGCCCTGGAGAGGGGTCCTGGGGACCAGCTATGCTGTGTCTTTGGCTTGGGAATAGCTCCTTATCTCTCTCCCACCCCATCCTGTGGCTCCAAAGGGCAGATTTTATTACTGGAGACTTGAGCAAGATGACTCTGCTGGACAGTTGGGCATTAATCCTCTGGTGACCATAGACCCTTACAGAGAGTGACCAGAAGGGCCTCAGAGAGCAATACCGAGAGCCTCAGAGGATAGAGAGGGCTGGGGTGTGCCTGGGTCTCATTGCCAGTAGTGGTCAAGCCTCCTTGCTCTCTTCCCACAGCCCCCACTACCAGCTGTGTTCCTGGGATCTGGGAAAGCCCAGGTAGAGAGGCGCGAGAGAGCTGGGGCTCTGTTGCCAGGGTTCTCGCTCATCCCAGTCCTCCCCTGCTTTGCTGTGTGACCTTGGCAGGTCCTTCCACTTCCCTGAGGCTCAGCTCTCTCATCGGAAAAGGGCGCTATGACCATACCTCACAGAGGTCTTCTGAGAGTAAAGGAGGTGATGGAGTGAGAGCTGTCCCAAAGCTCTAAAGTCCTGAGCCCCATGGGGCTCCACCTGGCAATTGACCTGTCCTTGACCTTTTGCTGAGGAGGGTGGGTCCCCCTTGCTGAAGAAATAGGGCTCGTTTGCATTATTTATTTTAAAATGGATATATGTCTTACACAATTGAAAAGTGTTCCTCCCACCAGGAAGAGAACTGTAACTAATTTCTTATGTATCTTCAAGAGAAGGGCTAGGCATATATATGTATATACTGTATATGTACACACATACATATATATATACCCACAACCATTGCGGTCGAGTTGATTCCGACTCATAGCGACCCTATAGGGCAGAGTAGAATTGCCCCCATAGAATTTCCAAGGAGTGCCTGGTGGATTCGAACTGCCAACCTTTTGGTTAGCAGCCCTAGCACTTAACCACTATGCCACCAGGGTTTCCACATATATATATATAAAAAAAATACGTACACATATATAGGGGTCGCTATGAGTCAGAATCGACTTGACAGCAACAGGTTTGGTTTTGGTTTATATACATACATCATGTATATATTTGTATACACTCACACACACAGGTAACATTACTGTCACACTGTCTGTGCTTTATCCACTCAGCACATACCCTGGCTCTCCTTCCTGTCCCATGGGTACGGCTGCTGTGTTTCTGTCAGGCCTGTCCCCTCAGCTCCCTATTTCCTATGGACAACAGCCAATGCTGTCCACTCAATTTCTTCTCCACTCATTGATTTAGTCACTCTTTCAGTCACTCAGCAAACGTTTGCTGAGCTACATCTACTTGCCCTGGGTAAAGAGAGGAGAGCCAGCCTGGGAGAACCAGGCCTTGAACCAGTGGCTGCAGAGGAGTCAAGGGAGCGCAGGGAAGGGGACTGTGCGTGGTATGATAGATCACACAGGAGGGGGACCTGGCTGCCTGGGGGAGAACCCAAAGGATGGAGTCAGAATTAGCTGGATAAAGGGCCAGGGGAAATGTGCATTCCTGCCCAGAGACCCCAGGCGATGCAGTGTGGTGGCACGCTAAGGCTGGTCAGGCCTGCCCTCTGTGCCAGGCACCTGTCAGTGGGCAGGGAGAGGAGTCTGGACCTTGTCCTGAAGGCAATGGGAAATGCTAGGGGGTTTTAGCGGGGGAGTGACATGGTCAGATTTTTGAAAAGCTCACCCTGACTCTGAGTGGAGGCAAATATACAAGTGGGGAGCCCAGTGGGGAGATGATGGTGGCCTGGACTCAGGGTGGCCGTTCTGATAGAGAGAAGTGGGGGTGGCGTGAGGGAAGGCAAGTGGCGAGGGGCCTCCCCGGTTTCTGCCTTGAGTGATGGGTGATGGTGCCGTTCGCCGAGTGGGGAAGGCTGAGGAGCAGCAGTTTGGAGAGAAGGGCAAGCCTCGTTTTCACATGCTGGGAGATATCCATTGGAGCCATCCGGGAGGCAGGTGGCTCAGGGCTCTGGTGCTTAGGAGGACCCTTGGGCAGAATGGAGAGGGTCGTGGAAGTCATGGTAAGGGAGACCTCCTAGGGCATTGGGCTGAGAAGAGGGTCCAGTCCCCAGCAAGGAAGGCTTCTCCTGGTGTCTCAGCACCTCCTCTCCCTCTTAGTCACCGAGCCTGCACTCAGGGGCACCTCTGTCTGGCACCGATTCTTCCGCTGCCCTTGTTGGCTGATTCACTAGGCTCTGAAATAGTGCCTCTGCCACCAGCCTCAGTGGCTGCCATTTATCCCCCATGGTCGCCGGAGTGACCTTTCTCAAGCCGACCTCCCAAATGTCATGCCCTTTCACACCTCAGTGCTCTGCATCCTTGGATGAGCCCACTGACTTGACACACCTCCTCCCCCCACCCCCACCCCCCCCCGCCATGGAATCCAAGCACCTCTGTCTGAGCTCCTCCACCCAGGCTTTCCCTCCCTGGCACCCAGCTTTGTGGCCATCAGCCTCCCTGCCCCCACGTGTCTCAGTAAAGGGCTGTTGAATGAATGCATGGAGCCAGCCTCATGCCACATGGCGGCCACCAGCCAGATAGTTCAGTGTCACATTATTAAGAAAATCTTGAGAAGAAGGAAAGGTGGCAGCATGAGTGGTTACTCTGTGCCAGGCACCTGTGAAAGGTTATACCTTTTAGTCTTCGCATCAGCCCTGGGAGGTAGGCATTAATGACCCCCATTTTACAGATGAGAAAACTGAGCCTTAGAAAAGCGATTTGCCAAAGAGATGTTCGTTGTGCCTGATTCCCAGTCTGAAGCAGGTTACTGGCTAGTGGACCAGAATCTAGCTGGTTCCCACAGCAAGGCAGGGCTGGGCTGTAGGAGAGGGTGACAGGGGCCTTGGGGATGGGGCCTGGAGGGCTGGGGGTCAGCAGGCCCTGATCTGAGAATTTAGCCCAGCCCTGGGCCATGTGGGGTGCTGCTCATGGAGAACATCCTCATACCCCCTGCCCCCCCTCCACTGACCAGCTCCCTTTTCTTCTGCTCTGACACTTTCCAACATCAGACCAGCTGTGGAGGGCGGGTGAGTGTTTCTGAGAGCCACCATCAGTCAGCTCCAACTCCAGGCTTATTTGCTTGGCCTGGCTGCTCCCTTCTGCCTCTTCCCCCCACCCTGCCCCATCTCTTCCTGCTTGGGCTTTGCTGTGAAGTTGGTCACCCCAGTGAGTCTCAGCTGGGTCGGTATTTCCTCCCCCTCCACTGCCTCTGCCGTGGGCTGCTTGGAGGAAGAGACTTGGATGGGGGAGGAGAGCCCTCCTGGGCCCAGGGAGGGGCACTGCCTGGCCAAGTCTCATGGCCTCGGAGGGCCAATGCCAGGACTGCACAGCCACGTCTGGCCCCGGGTGGTCCTGTCCCCAGGCATGTAGTGCCCATGGCAGTGCTTCCCCTACGTGGCTGCGATGGGCTGAGGCTGTGTCTGTGGTGTGATACGCTGAGCCTTGAGTAGGAGGGGGCAGGGGCTGTCACCTCCCCTGTCCAGTCACATCTTTCTTCCACCTCTCCAGGCCACAGATTTCAACGTACACACATCACCAATTACAGGCTGGGCCCGACCTTTTCAAGCTTGGGGGGAGGTGTGGGAGGAGTAACCCCTGAGCACCTCCCTCTGCCCTGGTGGTGGGAGGGGCAGGCTGTATTGTCCCCTGGGTGGCAGAGCTCCAGGTAGCCGATCTGTTCACTAACAGAGGTGCCCACTTAGAGAAAGCCCCCCAGGAAAGGGCCCCTGCCCCAGCACTGCCAGGAGGGCATGGGCCTCTCTGCCCTGGGTCAGTGCTGCTGAGACTGGGGCCCATCCAGCCCCCCAAATCCAGATCCAACCCCTTCTACTCCCCCTCATCAATCCAGCCTTTACACTGGACACTGTCTAGTATCTATTTGGTATGCAAGGCCTGGGGTCAAAGGTGAGAGCGAACATTGGAGGAAAACCTATTGTGTGCTCCAAATATTAAAACACACCATCTCCTTTAACCTTCATAAACAGTTATATTATGTCTACTTGATGTTCATTTTACAGATTAAGAAAATGAGGCTGAGGGACCCTTCCTCCCTCCCTCTGGCCCACTTTCTCCCTCCCTTCACCAAAGGCTATGGAGCACCTACTCAGAGCCATGCCTGATACTAGACTGAAGACCCCGCCTCCAGCTCATGAGGAGGCAGGATTCTGACCCCAGTTCCACCTGACTCCAAAGCCAGTGCTCTTCTTTCCAGAAGGACAGAGCAGGGCAGAGTCTGGGAGCTTTCTAGAATCAGAGCTTCCCACACGGGTGGTGGTGAGCTCCCTGTCCCTTGTTGCCCTCAGACATACACAGGCTCCATCCTGGTGGCTGTGAACCCCTACCAGCTGCTCTCCATCTACTCGCCAGAGCACATCCGCCAGTACACCAACAAGAAGATTGGGGAGATGCCCCCCCACATCTTTGCCATTGCTGACAATTGCTACTTCAACATGAAACGCAACAGCCGTGACCAGTGCTGTATCATCAGGTGGGTGGCCCAGTACCAGTGCGGAGCTCCAGGCTTAGCACCTAGCGCTTTAATGCTTCTCGGGATTGCTTACACTACTGGAAATGGCATGAAACTCCTGAAGAGCCAGGCCCTATGCCCTGTGTGTAGTGTCATAATGTAGAGAATCATCTCCCATTTCTTGGGCCTCGTATTTCTATTAATGCTACCCAAGCTCACGTTAGCTTTTAAGGCCAGCCTTGTTTACTGCTGGCTCCTGTTAAGTTTATAATCAGTTGAAATCTCAGTCTTGCTTTACACAGGCAGAGAGTCTGTGCTGTCTCTCAAGCAGAGGCAAAAAGACAAAGCACTGACTGAGCATCTAATAAGCGCCATGCTCTGTGGCAAGTATGGACGGAGGAGGGTGTGTTTGAAGGGGGAGGAGACTAACCTTCAGGTGTGACAAAGCACAGTGCTGGGCGAGGGCCTTTCGCTCTCGCAGTCCTGCTAAGTCCATACTGTTAGCCCATTCTACAGATGGGAGAGAGGGCCGCCTGGGCGGAGGCCCCAGTGTTCCAGGGCAGTACGGGCTGTGACGGGCCCTCACACTCCCTCCATGTCCTCCGCAGTGGGGAGTCTGGGGCGGGGAAGACAGAGAGCACGAAGCTGATCTTACAGTTCCTGGCGGCCATCAGTGGGCAGCATTCCTGGATTGAGCAGCAGGTGCTGGAGGCCACCCCCATCCTGGAAGGTAGGGCTGGGGCTCTGAGGGCAGGGCAGGGGGCTGGGGTGGGACTGGCCTTGCCCTTGACCCTTGACCCCGCCACAGCATTCGGGAATGCCAAGACCATTCGCAACGACAACTCGAGTCGCTTTGGGAAGTACATTGACATCCATTTCAACAAGCGGGGTGCCATCGAGGGCGCCAAAATTGAGCAGTACCTGCTGGAGAAGTCACGTGTCTGTCGCCAGGTGGGTCTGAGCCCAGGGAATGCAGGAGCAAATGTGGGCCTTCCCAGGGGCAGAGCTGTACCTGCCCAGGACTCTCGGCCTGGGGTGGGGCACACATCACCTGCAGGGCTCTGTGCTGCTGCCTTCTTGCCTCAGTGCCCAAAATGCCACCATCATTAAAGCCACTTGTTAAAAGGGTAAAACATGCTTACAGCTTTCCCTCCCACATAGACCTTGTCTGGTTCCTGGTGGCCTCCTCCTTCCCCCTCTCCCTGACCCCAAGAGCTTGTGCCCACATTTTCAGGCCCCTGATGAAAGGAACTACCACGTGTTCTACTGCATGCTGGAGGGCATGAGCGAAGAACAGAAGAAGAAGCTGGGCCTGGGCCAGGCCACCGACTATAACTACTTGGCCATGGTGAGGCTCAGCAGGGCACTTTGGGGAGTGGACACCCAGCCCAAGGAGGTCGGGGCAGATCCAGACCATGCCCATCCAGCCCCTCCCCAGCTTCCCATCTGGCGGGAGGGCACTGGGCCTTCTCCTGCCCCCTGACATGCCCCAGCCCAGCCTGGGCTCGTCTATGCATAAGACCTGTTCGCCACTCCGGCACCCACCTTCTTGTACACGCATCTAGATGGACTGTCACCATAGACACACACATTTCTAAATGTGTGTAGCCATCTACAAAGGAGCTCTGGTGGTGTAGTGGTTAAGCGTTCAGCTGCTAACCAAAAGATTGGAGGTTCAAATCCACCAGCCACGGTGTGGGAGAAAGATGTGGTGGTTTGCTTCGGTAAAGATTTACAGCCTTGGAAACCCTAAGGGCATTTCTACTGTGTCCCATAGGGTCACTGTGAGTCAAACTGGATAGCAACGGGGACGGTTAGCCATCTGGGACACACACACACACACGCACACACACAAATCTGTCTACTCATATGTGCTGTTAGTTTAGTCTTTAAGGACTTGAAGATGGGGACCTTTGCCAGGCCTCCCAGAGCTGTAGGGTGCAGGCTGCTGCAGCCTCAGCCTCAAGGGCTTGCTGGTTGCCAGGCTCTGGTGCCAGTCTCTTGCTGCTGTTTGTGCCCTGGGGCCATTGATGCCGCCCAGAATGGGGTGGTTGGTCTTGGGACCATGCACGTAACAGGCTGGCTTGGGGGCACTCGCTTCCTTGGTCCTGGGAGAGTTCAGTCCTGGTTGCCTGGGGTTGGGCTGGGCCAGGCCACATGGACACAAGTGTTAGTCATGCACCTGAGGAGTACGGGAAAACAGAAGGGTATGCGTGTACTTGTGTCTGTATGTGTATGTGTATAGAGGTTGTAGGTGCGACTGGCCTTCCTGGACACTTCCTGTAGCTGGCTGGCACACTTGGATATGCATACACACACACACACACACACACACACACACACCCCACACATGCAAACAGGTCTCATAGACGCAGAGACCTGGGCAGACCCCCTATTAGTGCCCAGCCTATCTGCTGTTACCCCTTCTCCATCCACCTATCCACACCAGGCTGCACCAGGTGAGGGGATTCAAGTGAGTGTTGTTCAGGGAGGTGGGGAGACAGTAGGACCTTGGTACTATAACTGCCAGGCAGGGTGACAGGGGCAGGCCTGGCAGCAGCGCCCTGGCTCCCCAACTCTGGGGAAGAAGGGGTATCTGGGGTCCCCAGATGGAAGAAATGTGTCCTTGAGAAGCCCAGGCAGGGATTTTCTGGAGGTGTCATGGTACCGGCTGGGTGAGGTCAGTGCCCCTGAGTGGAGCCCCAGGCTGGCCTGGACTGACCTGGCCGGGCAGAAAGGGCGCTTTGACCAGGCGCTGCCTCTCTAGGGGTACCCATGGCCTCCCTGATGCCCTCTGCACCCTACTCTCCCAATCCCTGCCCACTAGGGTAACTGCATAACCTGTGAGGGCCGAGAGGACAGCCAGGAATATGCCAACATCCGCTCTGCCATGAAGGTGCTCATGTTCACTGACACCGAGAACTGGGAGATCTCAAAGCTCCTGGCTGCTATCCTGCACCTGGGCAACCTGCAGTATGAAGGTGAGAGGCCTGCACAGATCCCCACCCCACTCCCCACTGGGCCCGAGGACGACATAGCCTCTGGCTGCCCGTGGGGTACTGGAGTCTCAGTTTCTATCCCAACATGCACCCTCCTTGGGTTGAAAGCTGGAGAAAGTTCGCCTGTGCGTAGGTTGGAACAGGTCTGCCAGCTTGAAATCATCCTCAAGTGTGGTGTCACTGGACTAAAATTCCACCATAAAGATGTACCGATAAAGTATACTGGGAATTGACTACGGGCCGTTTAAAACCCCTTCCAATTTTGGTTTCCTAAAGGTCACATGTCTCAGGAAGAGGGTAAATTTTTGAATTCATGCTAAGGTGTGAGTGGAAACCCTGGTGGCGTAGTGGCTAAGTGCTATGGCTGCTAACCAATGGGTCAGCAGTTCGAATCCACCAGGTGCTCCTTGGAAACTCTATGGGGCAGTTCTACTCTGTCCTATAGGGTCGCTATGAGTCGGAATCGACATGATGGCACTGGGTTTGGTTTTTTTATTTTTGAAGGTGTGAGTGGAAACCCTGGTGGTGTAGTGGTTAATAGCTATGGCTGCTAACCAATGGGTCAGCAGTTCGAATCCACCAGGCGCTCTTTGGAAACTCTAAGGGACAGTTCTACTCTGTTGTATAGGGATGCTATGAGTCGGAGTCGACTCAACGGTGTGAATGACTGAACAGCCATCTTCTGAAAGGAGGAAGGCTAGGGAAAGGGACATGTTTACTCATGATACTTCCTGGACACCTGCTATGCTCCAGGCAGGGAGGTCTTCTGAGGCAGCACCTGGTCCCACTCTGCTCCTGTCCCTGGATCCCAGCATGGGTCCTGGCCCACAGTAGGAAGTCTGGAAAAATTTGCTCAGTGAATGCACTCACAGTCTAGAGTCTTGAAAGACTAAGAGACACGGAGAGAGGGCACATCAGGCAGAAGGAACAGCTCGTGCAAAGGCTCTGAGGCCTGAGTGAGCAGGGCATGTTTGGGGAAGGGCAGATGGTCTCAGGCACTGAGCTAAGCAAGTTTACAAACCCGCACTGATAGGAGCCAGGGTGCCTCTGAAAGCTCTGGGAGTCTGGGGTTGAAGGCGAGGGGGCAGTGTATGACTGCCACTGTCTGCTACTTGGATGCCGAGCATGGTGCCAGGTACAGGGCACACACAGTTCCCACCCTCATGGCGCTCATAGGCTCATGGTGAGAACTTTTGTCAAATATACATTGACCCAGAGAAGCACTTAATCACAGTGTTGATGTCCCCTGAGAATGAGGCAGACCCCGTGAGAGTGAGCATGGCAACCTGGTCCAGCCTAGAACTGGGCCCCTTGCCCCCAAGCCCGCCCTCCCTGCCCTGATCCTGAACCCTCTGCTGCCGACAGCCCGTACCTTTGAAAACCTGGACGCCTGTGAAGTCCTCTTCTCCCCGTCCCTGGCCACAGCTGCATCCCTTCTTGAGGTTAGTGCCCAGCCCTCCCTCCCCACTGTTCCTTCTGTTCCTTTCAGAAGGGTGGTTTGACTTCAAGCTCAGTGGGGACTGGGAACATGGGAACCAGGGAGTGAAGCCCTCTGATTGGGAAACTTTTGTTTACCACTAAGAACCAACTGAGTACAGGCTCCATGCAGGGCATGGGTCCAAAGGAGTGGAGTCCAGAGGCTAGACTCCTGCTGGCCCCTGGGTATGGTGTGGGGCATGGAGGGGCCCTGAACTGGGGGATCTGTGAAGCTCTGGGCTTTGTAGCCCTGGGTAAATCTCTCCTGTCCTCTGGGCTTCGGTCTCCACATCCAGGTAAAAGGGCACTGGTGACTGTGAGCCATATGTGTTGAGTCTGTTTGTCAGTCATTTAGCAAATGCTAGGCTCTGCCAGGGAAAACTTGGTGGTGTAGCGTTTAAGAGCTACAGCTGCTAATCAAAAGGTTGGCAGTTCAAATCCACCAGGCACTCCTTGGAAACAGAATGGGGCAGTTCTACTCTGTCCTATAGGGTCGCTATGAGTTGGAATCGACTCAATGCGAAAGGGTTTGTTTTGGTTTTTGGTAGGCTCTGCCAGAGTCAGGGAGCTCCCAGTCTAATGTGCTAGACCTGGGAGGGACAAGGGTGGGGAGCCAGAGTTAAGGTGGGAGAATTCCTTCCAGCCAGCATTTGAGTGGGTTTTGATTGAAGATTTGACTGTGGGGCCTTGGGTGAGGGCATTCTTAGTGGAGCGAAAAGTCTGAAAAAAGGCCTGGGTTAAAAAGTGGGAGCAGGGAAGGCATGGGTCTGGGTGTGAGTGGAGGGAGGGACAGGCCAGCAGGTGGCTGTCAGCAAGGTGAGCCCCTCGCTGTCTGCCCACGCTAGGTGAATCCCCCAGACCTGATGAGCTGCCTGACGAGCCGCACCCTCATCACCCGTGGAGAGACGGTGTCCACTCCGCTCAGCAGGGAGCAGGCGCTGGACGTGCGCGATGCCTTCGTCAAGGTGGGCTGCTTGTGGAATGGCCACTTGCTCTCTCCGCCCTTTGGGAGGCTGGCTGTTGGTGGGCAGGTGTTCTAGAGTCCACAGAGCTGCGTGGACAGCTGGGCCCTGACCCCTGCCTGCCCTGGGGCTGCTGGATCCAGAGTCCAGGTTCTGGCCATGGTTTTCTCCAAGGTCTGGGCAAGTACCTGCCTTCCTGAACCCCAGCTTTCCATTCACCCCAATAGGGGCTGGGTCTTGTGCTCTCCTGGGACCCTCCCACCCCTGTCTCCTCAGGTCCTCACACCCTGGTCTGCTTTGACCTCCAGCCCCTTGGTCTTCACTCTGGATCATACTCCTTGGCCACTTGGCTCCCATCCCAGGGGACACCATCGCTGGTCTCTGCAGAAGACACTGAAGGGGCCTGGTGGGGTGGAGGGGGTGGCACAGTCCTGCTTCTGCTCTCCTGCCTTTGCTAGTCATTGAGCCCCTCCCTTCATCAGGCCCTGGGGCTCTGGAGATCCTTAGGGCTGATGCAGGAGACAGACACACAGAGAGTTGGAGCCCAAAGGAGGGCTCCTTCCCAGACTGCGGGGTCAGGAAAGCCTTCAGAGGAGCTGACATCTCAGAGTTTGAATAATGAGTAGGAATTGTTCAAGCAGGAAAGGGAGCTCCAGGCAGAGGAACAGATTGAGTAAAGGCATGGGGGTTTCAATCAGCATGTTGTTCTCTGGAAGTGAGGTCACCAGGGGTCTGGAAGGTGGGGTTTAGGAGCCCGGCCTTTCTCCTGTGGGCGGGTGTATCTGGGGCCCTGGGGCTGATGGAGCCACCTTTTAGGGGATCTACGGGCGGCTGTTCGTGTGGATAGTGGACAAGATCAATGCGGCGATTTACAAGCCTCCCTCCCAGGAGGTGAAGAATTCTCGTCGGTCCATCGGCCTCCTGGACATCTTTGGGTTTGAGAACTTTTCTGTGAACAGGTACCGTGTGAGGCTCTGCCCCGTGTGAATTGTGACCTAAGAAATGTCACGTTTTTCCCTTTAAACCATATTTAGTTGGCTCTAAGTGTACTCTGCTGCCCTAGCAGCACAGTGGTTAAGAGCTTGGCTGCTAACCAAAAGGTCAGCATTTTGAATCTACCAGCTGCTCCTTGGAAACACTGTGGGGCAGTTCTACTCTGTCCTATAGGATCGCTATGAGTCGGAGTCAACTCAATGGCACAGGTTTGTTTTTTCAAAAAATTTTTAAAAGTATACTCTGCCAGGTTGTTGAAAAATTTCACTTCAGTGATCCCAGTGGGTCCTCTCTCCTTCCCTCACTTTCCCTCCCCACCTCCCCGTTCCTTCCCCTTCCTAGGGTTAGCTGAGGTCGGCAGGGGATGGGACAAGATAAGAGGGAGGGAGGTTCTTATACTGTCTTAGACATCTGGGGCGGCCCCTCTGGTCTCCAGACCCCACTGGCCCCTGCTGATCTGCCCAGGGTCCAAGCTGCGAAGTCCCTCAATGCTGGTGATGCTGGGCCTGTGTTAAGCTTGAGCACAAAGTGGCATGGGGGTTCTTGACCATGCTTGGGATGGGGTCCTACCTCTTGGGGGCCATGTGAGGGGCTGATAAATGGAGCAGCCATAGGTGGATCGTGGGGCTGGAGGCAGCCAATCCTACCCCACTTCCTAGCTGTGTGACTCCTGACAAACCACTTCGATTTCTGTAAGGTTCAAGTGTCTCGAAGCCCTCTGCTGTCAAGCAAAACCCCCACACCGCATGCACAAAGTGTCACCCGGGAAAGTGCTGAGCGCATGGCTCAGCAGCCAAGCCTCTGACTGCCAAATCTTGCCAGTCCCTTCCCACCTCCTGCTGACACTCTGGATATCTCCTTAGGGTTGGCCTGCCCTGTGTCTTGGCTGTCTTCCGGGTGCTCTGCCAGGGATTTGAGTACCTGTCTGCCAGTTGCCCAACCCTCTCCATGTGGCCTGGTTGTGCAGGGGAAGGGGTCCTGAGAGGGGTCCTGCACCCTGGGTTCTAGCCTTAACTCCCTTTCTGACTCAAGAGTTACCTTGGGCAAGTCATCTGCCCACTCTGGGCCTCGTGTCCTCTTCTGTCATTAAGGGGTTGAACTTGACCATCCCTCCCTGATTCAAGATGAGAGTGATTTGCTTGAGCTCACCCTGCTCATCAAGGCTCCTGAACAGCACCCCCTGTGCCCTGTGCCCATGCCCCCTGCAGCTTTGAGCAGCTCTGCATCAACTTCGCCAACGAGCACCTGCAGCAGTTCTTTGTGCGGCACGTGTTCAAGCTGGAGCAGGAGGAGTACGACCTGGAGAGCATCGACTGGCTGCACATTGAGTTCACGGACAACCAGGACGCCCTGGACATGATCGCCAACAAGCCCATGAACATCATCTCCCTCATCGACGAGGAGAGCAAATTCCCCAAGGTGGGTCTGCAGCAGGGTGGGATCCTGCAACTGCCACCTGCCGGCTGGGGAGCAGGCAGGTCCCTTCCCCACTCTGAGTCTCAGCTGTACTCATCTGCAAAATGGGACTATTGATACTCATCCTTTAAGGCTGCTCTAGGGTCCAGTTGACTGCATTCATCTGATATTTAGGAGTCACCTACAGTCCACTTGGTCTGGGCCAAAAAATGCAAATCTGGGCATTGGCATTGTAGGCACAGGATAGGTGCTTAGAAAATGGTGGTTCCTTATGTCTTGAGGTGAAGAGGGTTGGGGGGATTGCTCCCGTGATTTTAATCATGGGAAATAGATTTTCTAAACTGGAATGGACTTTCACAGTTGTCTAGTTCCAGTTCACCTACTTAACAGATGGGGAAATGGAGACTGAGAGAGCTCCTGTGAAGGGTACAAATAAAAGAAGGAGAAGTTGTTAAGAAAGATGGAACAGGGGGTTGCAAAGGTGTGGGGCCGGAAGGGCAGTGGGGCCTGCTGGAGAGTTGGGGGGCAGAAAGGGTGGGCTCAGCAGCTGCTCCTCGGTTCCCACAGGGCACAGACACCACCATGTTGCACAAGCTGAACTCCCAGCACAAGCTCAACGCAAACTACATTCCCCCCAAGAACAATCACGAGACCCAGTTTGGGATCAACCATTTTGCCGGCATTGTCTACTATGAGACCCAAGGTACAAGCAGGCTGTTTGGGTCTGTCTCCCTTTGTCCGTGTGCCCTACTTTTCCCTTTCCAGCCCAGGGGAGAGACATCAGGGTCCTGGAATACCAAAGGGGAGGGGCCGCAGGAAACGCTGGGCTCAACACTCTTTTGTTCATATATTAGTTTCCTAGGGCAGGCAGAACAAAGTGCCACAAATTGTGTGGCTTGAAACAGAAATTTATTGTCTCATAGTTCTAGAGGGCAGAAGTCCAAAGTCTACATGCGTTAGTAGGGCCATGCTCTCTCTGAAGGCTCTAGAGGAAGATTTACCTTGCATCTTCCAAACTTCTGGTGGTTCCTGAAAAACTTCAGCCTTCCTTGGCTTGTAGACACATCATTCCAATCTCTGCCTCTGTCTTCACATGGCCGCCTTTCCTCTGTGTCTGTATCTTTTGTCTTTTTGTGAGGACACCAGTCATATTGGATTAGGATCAACCCTACTCCAGTATGACCTCAGGTTAACTTACCTCATAACATCTTCAAAGACCCTATATCCAAACAAGATTATGTTCACAGGTACCAGGGGTTAGGATTCAACATATGTTTTGGGGGGATATAATTCAATCTGTAACAGTACATATGGGGAAACTGAGGCTCAGAATGGGGCCAGGGCATTGACTTCTCTTATATGATGTAGCCTATTAGGTGCAAAACCAGTCCTTGGACCTGTCCCATTACCCACTAAGGCTATTTCAGCAACGTGACCAATGTGAGCCTTGAAGGGGATGCTACCTTGGTTCTTTAGTGCTGCTTTAACAGAAATACAACAAGTCGTGGCTTTAATGAACAGAAATTAATTTTCTCACAGTTTAGAAGGCTAGAAGTCCTAATTCAGGGCACTGGCTCTAAGGGAAGGCTTTCTTTGTCAGCTCTTGAGAAGGTCCTTGTCACTTTCCAGTTTCTGTTCCTCTCTTGGTTCTTTGGTGATGTGGCATGACACCTATCTTCTCCCATCTGCTTCCTTGCTTTTGTGCCTAATCTGCTCCTTTTATATTTCAAAAGTCATTGAGTTTAAGACACATTCTACACTGATAGAATCTCATTAGCATAACAAAGAAAACTCTATTCCCAAATGGGATTATATCCACAGGTTGTTGTGTGCCACCGAGTTGATTCCGACTCATAGTGACCCTATATGACAGAGTAGAACTGCCCCATAGGGTTTCCTAGGCTATAATCTTTACGGGAGCAGATTCCCAGGTCTTTTCTCCTGTGGAGTGGCTGGTGGGTGCAAACTGCCAACCTTTCAGTTAGCAGCTGACCACTTAACCATTGTGCTGCCAGGCTCCTTATATTCACAGGAATAAAATTAGTATTCCAACACATATTTTGGGGGAACACAATTCAGTCCATAACAGATGCATCTTCTCTTGGGTTCATTTTGAAGCTAGAAGATAAGAAGAGGGGTCAGAACACAGTCCAGTTACCCGACTTGGAATTCTCATACGGTCTGTCAAAAAAGCACAGACAGCAGTTGCCAACCCCTCCCCTCTCACCTTGGTATTAGAGGGCCAGCCTCCAATCAGCATCATTGTGCTGTGTGTCTGTATTGAGCTCCTGTCATTCAGCCCCAAAGGGTCCTACTCATACTCAGAGGCCAATGAAATTCAGAGCAAACAAAGAGCCATCAGTTTCCTCCTTTCCTGTGGACTTTGTCCCGAAGGCAGCAGAAAGTATCAGTGAGCCACGGTGCAATTACAGGATCTGAAGGCTGCTCATACCATTTTAAAATCTTGGACTATGACATTCAACCCTGCTGTTAGAAAGAAGGAAGCAGACCTTAAGTTTTGCAAGACTGTCAAGCAAACAAATTGGTCTATTGTTTATGGATATAAAGGATTGTATTTTTTAGTTCAGTTCAACCAACATTTGCTGAACATCTATTATGTTCTGAGGTCATTGCTCAGGATACAGAGATGAAAACTGCCTAAATTCTACTCTGAGTTATAAAATTATAGATATCAGACCTGGAGGGAACATAAGGGTCATCTACTGCTACAGATTTGGAAACTGAGGCCCAGAGAGGGAAATGACCTGCTGCGGTCCACTGAACAGGTCTGAGCTACATTAAACAATTTTATCAGCGTTTTCTGGTTCACAAAGTACTGTTTTAATCTGGCATTTCATTTGTGAAATGGGTGATGTTAGGGGATCTGAACAGAAGCAAGAGTTGATGGGTATGATTATGCTCATTCAACAGATGAGGAAACTGAGGACCCACAGAGGGGACCTTCCTAGGGTCACATAGCGAGTCTGTCATAGAGCTTTGATTAGAGCCTGGTAATTCTATTCCAACTCCAAAGCCCACCCTTCCATTACTGTGTGCCCCCTGGAACTCACCTCTACCCCAGATGCTAGGTGGGCAACCTAGCACTGTATCTCTGTGCTTCCACCGTTTTGGGGTATCCTGAGTCCTGTGGGGAGAGGGGTGCTGCTTATCTGCAGTTTCCCTTGCCCTCAGGCATCCCCAGCCCTGGAGCATCCTGTCTCCCCACTCTAACAAGACCCTCCACTAATTAGTAGAGCAAGACCTGACTCCTCAGTCCCTGGGAATGGCAGCCTCCTCTGGGATCTGTGTCAGTGGGAGAGGCTCCCAGGGATCAGGCCAGAAGGCGTGGGATGGGGTCTTAACTCTACCCCTGGCTTGCTGTGTGGTGTTGAACAACTCACTTAGCTTCTCTGAGCATGAGTTTCCCAAATGATGGGATGGGAAAGCTAATCTCTGCCCATCCGCACATAGAGGGGACGTTGTGAGCATCAGTGCTGTGAGGGCACGTGGTAAAACATGCTGTTCAAACACAAGCTATTTTAAATTGGCTCTTCTACTGTGAGTTGGCACTGGACCAGCATGTGTTCTCTCCCAGGTGACACACTGATAATTTAGCAAGGGATCTTGACACTTTGGTTCAAAAGACTGGTGGTGGCATTTCAGGCATTGGGTGGTTCTGTCAGAAAGGTGCCCTGTTCTCCACCTGGAACTGGAACTGCTGCCTTTTTTGAAGGGAGACTGTGTGGTTGGGGAGATGAAGTCTCAGTTCTGGCTCAGCCACTCATTTTCTCTTATCTTGGGCAAGCCGCTGTCCTCCCCAGCCTCAGTGTCCCTGCTGTAAAATGGATATGGTTGAACTAGGTGACGTTGACCTGGCTTTGCCGTTGCCCAGGCTTCCTGGAGAAGAACCGGGACACCCTGCATGGAGACATCATCCATCTGGTCCACTCCTCCCGGAACAAGTTCATCAAGCAGATCTTCCAGGCCGATGTTGCCATGGTAATGCTGGGGGTGGGTTCCCACTGGGAGGGAAGGGCCCCCAGGAGCCAGGCCTGTGATAGACCCCGCCCTCATCCAACAGCTTCAGCTGAGCTCCTCTGACTACAGAATGGGGACAGTGCTTTGCTATGGTTCTAGGAGGGGCCGTGAGAGACCTTCAAGATCCTCCCATCTGGTCCTCTGTTGCACTGATAGGGGGAAGGGGTGCAAGGCCCAGAGAAGGTTCACAAAGCAGAGCCTGATTAGGGCTCAGTTTATCTTGGAGGGCCACTCCCAGACCTCCAGCAGCTGCCAGGAGCAGAGGTGAAGGGAGCATGCTCAGCTCTCAGGAGATGTGGGAGAGCAGAGGGGGTTTGGGGAAACCAGCCCAAAGGGCACATTGCCACAAGCCCTGGCCACCCCCCTACCTTTTCTTAGCCCCTAGGGTGGCAATCTAGTGGAATTCTCCCTACGGGTTGTACACCTTTTTAGTTCATATGTTCCTCTGTCCCCATGGGTTCCTGGAGGATCCCTGGAAGGGCTCATGGAGAGGGCTAAGCCCTCATCCCCTAGGTGTCTGTCCAGGTGCCAGCACTGCCCCCTACCCTTGGGACCACCAGCTGTCACAGAGCTGTCAGGACCACAGACCTCTCCCCTGGGAGTCTTCCTCCCTCTGTGTTGGATTTTACACTTGGTTTCTGACCCACCACGTTCTCCTTGCTCCCTCCTCTGCCCATCTCGCCCTGCACTGTGGTTGCTGCTGTAGTTTCTCTGTGGTTATTCATCGGTCACTCTCCGCCAGTCAGCAGCTTCTGTGAAGGTAAAAGACCCCCAACCCCGGGGTCTGAAGATGGCAGGAGAGGCCTTGGAGGCCCCTGGGGCCGGGCTTTTTCTTCTTCTTTTTTTGGAGTGTGTTTTTTTGTGGAGTGGTTTGTGGAGTGTTTTTGGTTTTTTGCTTTTTGAGTTGTGTGTGCTGCTGGTATCTGTTTCTTAAATGAGGAAACTGAGTCCTAGAAACAGGCAGGGACTTGCCCAGGCACCTAGTGACCCAAGGGCAGAGCTGGGATTCCAACCAAGATCTCCCAACCCCTCTACTGGGTTCTTTCTTCCACTCCATCTTTGAGTCTCTTTGAGTCATCAATCCCTGCTCCTTCTACCAGGTCCTGCTAAGCATTTCTGCATCCAAAACTTGGTCAGATCCTCTGATAACCTTGCCAGGCAAAAAGGGCAGGTGGTATTTTTGGCGTTTTTCAGATGGGAGGATGAAGGCTTACAGCGGGGCGTGACTCACCCCAAGTCACAGAATCCTGATAGGAGCTGGGACTAGAAACAATTGCCCCCTGGACATCCTTAAGCCCTGGAACAGCATCCCTTGGTGTGGTCCTAACCACCACCTTCAGGGTATGGCCCCCAAGCTGCTTTAGATCATACAGGTGCTGGGGGCCCCTTAGCCACAGCCTAGCTCTACTGTCCACTTAGCCTCCTCTCTGCTGAATACTGACATCCTCTCACATCTGATGCCATGCTGGGTCCTCTTCCTTCCCTGTGCCCCTGAATGATACCTTCTGCCCCAGTGCATCCCCCAGCACCCCGTACCTCATAGAGTTCTAAAGCAATTCACAAAACCAAGCCAGCAGGACAGGACCCCAGCATGTCAGGAGCAGGGGCCTGTCTGGATGGAGGCCTCCCTCCTTCTGCCCATGGATCAGCCTTGGGTACCCCCCTCCCTAGAGGCCAGCTCTGTGGTTTAGCAGGCTAATAGGTGAATGCAAGACATCCCTCAGAGAGGGCTCCAGGCTCCTGAAGCCCCCATGCCCCAGGAGAGTCCTGCCCCCAAGCCCACATATTATAGGGTCACAGCATTGGTGAGAGACAAGTGTGGCTTTGAGCTGTCATCAACTCTCATTCCTCTTCTCTATAACCCTTTGCCCAGCCCCCCACAATCCCAATCCTGGCCCATCCACTCCTCCTGCTCTCAGACTGTACTCTGGTTGAACTCCATTTTCTCCTCCTACTGCTTCTCTTCAATCTCATCTCCCAGCATTCTCTTTCTTTCCAAAGCTCCCAGAAGCTTCTGGGGACCTCTTCATGATGTTTCCTGTTCTAGGGCCCTTTCCCCTGCAATTAGAAACTATTTACTGAGGAATCATGGACAGATCGAAACTCAGAACCTGGGGTCTCCAGAAATGGCCCACTCCTGAGGGAGTTTTAGTGGCACAGAATTGGGACCCAACGGTGTCAAATTTGATACTGATTACGTCTACTGAACACCTATTCTGGGCCAGATTGTAAGTGAAGGGCTTACATTTATAGTCTCATTCAATCCTCACAACAACTCTGTGAGTACTACTAACCCCATGTTATAGGAGAAGAAACGGACCCTGAGGGACAAGGCATTTGCTCAGGGTCACATAGCTTGTGACAAAATGGGTATTTGACTCCAGGTCTGTCTCAAGAAGGTGCGGGGACTTGCTACAGATCACATAGCAAGGCTGCCATGCATCTGTCAGTTTGTTGTACTGTGGGGGCTTGTGTGTTGCTGGAAGCTATATGCCACTGGTATTCTAATAACAGCAGGGTCACCCATGGCAGACAGGTTTCAGCTGAGCTTCCAGACTAAGACAGACTAGGAAGAAGGACTTGGCAGTCTACTTCTGAAAAGAATTAGCCAGTGAACACCTTATGAATAGCCACGGAACATTGTCTGATATAGTGCTGGAAGATGAGCCCCCCAGGTTGGAAGGCACTCAAAATACAACTGGTGAAGAGCTGCCTCCTCAAAGTAGAGTCGACCTTAATGACATAGATAGAGTCGAACTTTCAGGACCTTCATTTGCTGATGTGGCATGACTCAAAATGAGAAGAAACAGCTGCAAACATACATTAATAATCAGAATGTGGAATGTATGAAGTATGAATCTAGGAAAATTGGAAATCGTCAAAAATGAAATGGAATGCGTAAACATCAATATCCTAGGCATTAGTGAGCTGAAATGGCCATTTTGAATTGGACAATCATACGGTCTACTATGCTGGGAATGACAAATTGAAGAGGAATGGTGTCGCATTCACTGTCAAAATGAACATTTCAAGATCTATCCTGAAGTACAATGCCATCAGTAATAAGATAATATCCATATGCCTACAAGGAAGACCAGTTAATATGACAATTATTCAAAATTACACACCAACCGCTAAGGCCAAAGATGAAGAAATTGAAGATATTTACCAACTTCTGTAATCTGAAATTGATCAAACATGTAATCAGGATACACAGATAATTACTAGTGATTGGAATGCAAAAGTTGGAGACAAAGAAGAAGAACTGGTAGTTGGAAAATATGGCTTTGGTGATAGAAATGATGCCAAAGATCACAAGATAGAGTTTTGCAAAACCAATGACTTCTTCATTGCTAATAATGAGGAACCAGTACATAGATCAAGAGGCAGCCATTCATACAGAAGAAGGGGATACTGCGTGGTTTAAAGCGAGGAAAGCTGTGCGTCGGGGTTGTATCCTTTCACCATACCTATTCAATCTGTGTGCTGAGCAAATAATCCAAGAAACTGGACTATGTGAAGAAGAACCGGTCATCAGGACTGGAGGAAGACTCGTTAACAACCTGTGTTATGCAGATGACACAACCTTGTTTGCTGAAAGTGAAAAGGACTTGAAGCACTTACTGATGAATCCATATGGCCTTCAGTATGGATTACACCTCAACATAAAGAAAATAAAAATCCTCATGACTAGAACAATAAACAACATCACGATAAATGGAGAAGTTGAAGTTATTAAGGATTTTATTTTACTTAGCTCCACAATCAACACCCATGGAAGCAGCAGTCAAGAAATCAAATGGCACACTGCATTGGGCAAACCTGCTGCAAAAGACCTCTTTAAAGTGTTGAAAAGCAAAGATGTCACCTTAAAGGCTAAGGTGTGCTTGACCCAAGCCATGGTGTTTTCAATTGCCTCATGTGCATGCGAAAGCTGGATGATGAAAAAGGAAGACCGAAGAAGAATTGATGCCTTTGAATTGTGGTGTTGGCAAAGAATATTAAATATACCATGGACTGCCAAAAGAACGAACAAATCTGTCTTGGACGAAGTACAATCGGAATACTCCTTAGAAGCAAGGATGGTGAGACTACATCTCACTTAACTTTGGACAGGTTATCGGGAGGGAGCAGTCCCTGGAGAAGGACATCATGCTTGGTAGAAGGCCAGCGAAAAGAGGAAGACCCTCAACAAGATGAATTGACACAGTGGCTGCAACAATGGGCTCAAGCATAACAATGATTGTGAGGATGGCACAGGACCGGGCAGTATTTTGTTCTGTTGCACACAGGGTTGCTATAAGCCAGAATCGACTTGACAGCACCTAACGACAACAACACATAGCAAGTGAGGGCAGAATTGAGACTTTCAAAGTCCCTGCTTTATTATACTGTACTGTGCAGCCCCTGTAAGCAGAGCATCCTGGAAAGAAGAAAGACTTTGTAACTGCTGGGGACATGATAATTCTGTTAATGAAAGTGGAAATCAGCTTGGTAAACTATGAAATATTAAGTCATGGTTTATTTGATGACAGTTGAATAGATGCAATGTTTTTGTCAGAGCGGAAGCCTACACTGCCTCCTTCCCATAATCTGAACACATACCCTGCACTGGTCACCCCAGCCCCCGAATTTTCTTTCCGTGACTCTTCATGCATCTCCTCAGGGCAACACAGGAACCGCCACCCAGCCACTGCTGGTGGAAGGACCAGCTATGCCAAGACAAACGCATTTTTTCCAGGGCATTGAGCATCCCCCAATTAGTGTCTAACCCAGATCACATGTCCCTGGGGCCCTGAGTCCATGGGATGGACACCTGTTCACTTTTTTTGCAGGTGACTTTCTCATGCCCGTGACTTTCCAACCCCTTTCGCGTCATGTTCAGATTTCTGCTCCCCAGGGCCTCTTTAACACTGGCCTTTGGACTTCTCACTTCTGTCTTTAGCCCATCCCCAAATATCTACACATTAACCCAGAAAACAAAAAATCAAGTCAGAAACCCAGATGGCCAGGGAAGTGAGAGCAGACCTTGCAGCTTCATAACTCCCATTCATTCGTTCAGTCTACTTACACACACATATTTTTTACCACGGTGAAAATATACACACCAAACCATTCACCAACAGAACAGCTTCCACATTTGCAATTGAGTGATACTGATTACATTTTCATGTTTGGCCACCATTATTGCTACTGTTTTCCAAAATATTCCACCACCAGTAACATAAACTTAATGACTCCCAAACAAGAACTCTCCCTTTCCCCCCACCCCCACCCCTGGTAACCGTTAATAATCTTTGGTTTCTGTGTATTTTTTTTTTATATATATAAGTGAGTACATATAGTATTTGTCCTTTTGTGATGGACTTATTTCACTCAGCATAATGTTTTCAAGGTTCATTCATGTTGTGGCATGCATGAGGACTTCATTTCTCTTTATGATTGAGTAATATTCCATTTTATGTATACACCACATTTTGCTTATCCGTTCTTCTGTTGTTGGGTGTTTTGGTTGTTCCCACCTTTTGGCTGTTGTGAAAAGTGCTGCAATGAACATTGGTGTACAGATTTCTATTTGCATTCCTGCTTTCAGTTCTTCTGGGCATATGCCTTGGATTGGGATTTCTGGGTCCTAAGGTAGTTAGTTCTGTGTTCACCTTTTTAAGGAACTGCCAAATTGCTTTCCACAGTGGCTGCACCATTTTACACTCCCACCGTCAATGGACAAGGGTTCTAGTTTCTCCACAACCTGGCCCACAACTATTGTTTTCCATTTTTTGATCATTGCCATTCTAATGGGATTGAGGAGATATCTCATTGTGTTTTTATTTGTGTCTCCCTCGTGGCAAATGATGTTGAACATCTTTTCATGTGCTTGTTGGCCATTTGAATATCCTCTTTGGTGAACTGCCTGTTCAAGTCCTTTGCCCATTTTTGGATGGGATTGTTTGTCTTTTTATAGTTAAGTGAATCTACATATATGTTTGATGCCAGTCATGTGCTAGGCACTGTCCTTGGTCCTAGGGTCATAGTAGTGAACAAAACAGAAAACAAAAACAAAAAAACTGCAATCTTGGAACTCATATTCTAGCAGAAGGGAGAAGTAGTTAATAAGCAAATATATAAGTAAAATATATAGGATGCCACATCATGATAAGTGATACGGAGAAACATTAAGGACAGAGGAATGCCAGCAGCAGGGCTTTGCAGTGTTGAATAAGGGATCAGGAAAGACTTCACAGGTATGGTGGTAGTTGAGCTACGGCCTGCAGGAGGTGAGGAAGCCAGCCATGCCCATCCTGGAGGAGGAGCATTCCAGGTAAAAGGAACAGCAGGTGCCAAAGCCCTTAGGTACTTTTTAAGCCCTAAACCTGCCTGGTGCTTTCCAGGAAGAGTGAGGAGGCTGGAGCGGCTGGAAGGGAGTGAGCAAGGGGGTGGAGAGAGCTAGGAGGGGAGGTCCAAGAGGTATTGGGGCCAGATCTTGTGAGGCCTTGTATGTTCTTGCAAGGACCTTTGCTTTCATGTTGAGTGAGCTGGGAAGCCACTGGAGAGTTTTGAGCCAAGAAGGGACATCATGGGACTTAGGTTTCACAGGCTCACCCTGGCTGCTGTGTTAACAGTGGAGTGAAGCGTGTTATGGAGGGACAGAAGCAGGGAGACCAATTCACAAGTTTTCGCAATAATCTGAGACAGCAAAGATGGTGGCTTGGATCAGGGTGATAGTGAAGGAAGTAGTAAGAAGGGGTCAGATTCTGGATGTATTGAAAGGAGAGCTGATAAGATTTGCTGACATATTGGATGTGAGAGAAAGAAAGGAATTGAAGGTACTTCCTAGAGTTTTGGCCTGAGCAGTTGGAAAGTGGACAATCTCTGTGAGCCGGTGGAAGTCAGGAACCACTTTGAAAACGGTTCAGCAGAGTTGTTGATGGTTGTTTGCACCAAGCTCTGGCAACCCAGTGGCAGACAAGGTAGACCCAGCCTGTCCTCACAGCAGGGAAGATGGATGAAAAAGTGGAAAAGAGTAAGTAGTTCCAGGGTGATGACACGGAAACCAAAGAAGGGTGTGTGTGTGTGTGTGTGTGAGTGAGTGCACACACACATGTGTGCGAGCTTGCACTCCGGACAGGGGCTCTAATGGCATCTGGGTAGAGATCAGCCTGGACAGCTCCCCCTTCAACTGTGTGTGGGGGAGCCACCCAGCGCTGCTGGATCATATTTGAAGGCACCCCGGAGGGGCCACAGACCTGAGAGTCACCCTACCACAATGTAAATTCTCCCCAGCTTTCTTTATCAAAATCCTAAAACATATTCCAAATAAAACTAAAATGGAAAACACAACAAATTTCAGGATACCAAGCTTTTGCTGTTTCTTGGCAAATTTCATTGCACTCTATGGCATATTGTCTAAATTTAGTATGGGTTAAGCATCTCTGCTTCCCCCTCAAAAAAAAAAAAAAAGAAAAAACCTCCCTCAAAACACCCTACATCTGTCCCTCTGATCTTTGGTGCCACAGGATATCAGAAAAAAACACGGCTCTTAAAATATAAAATCAAATTCATTAATAAGAAATTACATTCATCCAAATGAAAATCGTCAGGAAAACAATAGTATAAAATACTGTGGAATAGCTTCTGTACTGGTCTGAGATGTTTCGCTTCCTGTTTGCTGGTTAGGTCCTCCCCCAGCACCCCTCCCCACCTCATTTCACAATATTCTGAGGTGGGGGGGGCCCATTAGGGTGGGGAGGTGCAGAGGGGTAGCTGATTCCAGATAGCGGCTGGTAGAGCACAGAACCTTTGGGGGGCCTTGATGCCACACGGTGCGGGGCGGGGGGGGCCAGCTCGGGTGCCTTCTTAGGAGGATTATCCAGGTTTGCCCTGCCCCCAGTCTGCTACTAACCAGCTAATCCCACAAAGAGGGGAGAGGTCACAGGCTGCACCCCTCCCCTTTTCCTTCCCCTCCTCCAGGGGTTCCCAGAACAGGAGTGGCCTGCCTTCCCTGGTGGCTATGCACACCTCGGTGATTCCTCATCACAGCCCTGCCAGTAGACAGATGGCATTATTCCCACTTAGGAAACGGGGCTCAGTGTTGCCTAGTGATCTGCTCATGATCACACAGCTAGGATGTGGTTGGGCCAGGATATGAATGTAGGTTTGTCTAACCCTGTCGCCGTATGACCCCAGTATCCCAAAGTGACCAAGTCCAACCGCTCAGTAATACAGAGAGGGGAGAAAGCTGAGTCTCAGAGAGGGCTGTGCCTTGCCTGAGGTCTTCTGGAGCACCAGGGCAGGAACCCAGGCCCCTGACTCCCTGTCCTGTGTGCTCCTCTGGTCACAGCTCACTTCCTCCTGGCCCAGATATGATGCCTTTGGAGGTCCTGGGTGGCTCCCTGAGGGGGTGTATCTGGGGTCCAAGCCCTAGACCAGACCCGTGGGTCACAGGAAAATCACCAAGTACTTGGGATGACCCTGACCCCACTGACCTGTCCTTCCACTTCCCTCCTGGGCAGCAGCTGGGAGAGGTGGAGGGCGGCAGGCGCAGCCCCTCCCATCACTGTCATCCATCCCCCCAGGGCGCCGAGACCAGGAAGCGCTCGCCCACACTCAGCAGTCAGTTCAAGCGGTCGCTGGAGCTGCTGATGCGCACACTGGGTGCCTGCCAGCCCTTCTTTGTGCGCTGCATCAAGCCCAATGAGTTCAAGAAGCCCATGGTGAGTGGCCTGGCCGGGGGGCCAGACTGGGGCAGGGCAGGGAGGGGTTGGGGCATGGGTGGGATAGGGTGGGCTCTGGATGCCCTGTGACATTATCTTCTTTGGGGGAGAGCAGGGCTTATAGAACAAGGTCACAGATTTAATGGAGGCAGCAAGTGCCCTGGAAAGAGCCTGGATGCTGCAGTAGGCCTGGCCCAGATTCAAATCCTGGCTCTACCACCTTCAAGTTGGGTGACTTTACACTTAATCTTCCTATGCCTCAGTTTCCTCATAGATGAAATGGGATGGGTATGCCATGCAATGATGGCGGCCTGGTCCCTGATGTGGCCCCTCCTTTGACAGCCCCCTCCTTGAAGCCTCCCCCCATCTTTCTGGCTGGTTGGGGACGTTCTCATTTTTTACTCTTCTGAAGGGCCCTTGCTGTGTGCCGGGCACTGGCTAGATGGTCTCTCTTAGTTATTAAGTGCCTTCCGGTCAATTCTGCCTCATAGTGACCCCATGTGGCAGAGTAGAACTGGCTCTAATCTTTTACAGAAGCAGATCACCAGGTATTTCTCGCACAGAGCCACTGGGTGGGTTCAAACCTCCAAACTTTGAGGTAGTAGCCAAGCACTTAACTGTTGTGCCACGGGGCCTCCTTAGGTGGTCTCTCCATAGCTCCGTTTAACCTTCGCAATAGCTGGGAGATGAAGGGATGGTCATTGCCCCTGGAGATGCAGAACAGGGCAGAGGAGTAGGGGATGGGGGGCTCAGGGAGGCTAGGAGACTTGAGCTCCGCTTTGTGAACACAGCCTGGAGCCCAGACCCACTGCCTCCCTCTCAGCCATCCCCTTCCATAGCACACAGCTCTGGGAGGTGCTGTTTACTGGCAGGAAGGCCCAGGGGGAAGCTGGGGCCGTGGGGCCTGGGGTCTGGGGAGGGAAGGAAGGGAAGGAAGGCGGGAGGCCAGGCCCTGGCTGGGGAAAGTGCCGGGACAGAGAGGAAACAGGCTGCGGAAGCAGGCCATCCGCACGCGCTGGCCCGCCTGCCGCCTGCTGCCCCCTGCCAGGAAAACATTCCCTGAGAGTGCATGAGATATGCCCCCATGGGCTCCGGACCCGGTCTGCAGGGAGTGAGGGTCACGGAGGACTTCAGCAGACTCTTCCTCTAAGGCAGGGGCCCTAGGGAAGCCATCTCTCCTGCCTCTGAAATGCCTCCTGAGCCCTTCTTTCTGCCCAGACCTCAGCATCTGTGGCCTGGGCCTTGGCAGCAGCCTCCTCACTGGGCTTCAGCTCTCCAGCTTCACATCTCACTCCCTCCAGGCCACCCTTCCCACTTCGGGGACCCACATCATTCTCAAATGCAAATCTGACCCCCATCCATTACTCCCTGCTCCAGATCTTTCCCTGACTTCCCATCTCATGCAGAATGAAGCCCAGCCTCTCTAGTCTGGCCTCCAAGGCCCTCCTTTGCTCCATCCCCCCTTCTCCCCTGTAATACTTAGAGAGACAGCCCGGTCTCATTCCCATCACAAAAAACAACTTAGAAAAATGTGCCTCTTCCTTAAGGCATTTTATTGTCAACAGCCAGAAAGTTGTTCCAATAACTACAAATTTATAATGGCTACAATGTGAAGGGCACCCCAGGGACTGTGCAAGGCAGCCACCACCTGCACAATGCAGCCTGGGTTGGCCTCCTCAGTACCCTTAAAGCGCCCCCAACAAGTCTTCGCTTTCAGGCTTCCACACCTTTGCACCTGCTCCCCCCCCTGGATGCCCCCTTTCCTGTCAGTGCTCAGGGCAAAGACTGCCTCCTCCATGAAGCCCACTCTGGATCTCCCAAGGAGAATTAATCAGTCCCCGCTTTGTGTTCCCCAGGCACACAGTTCCCATTCCATGATGCTGTGCGGGATTCACCTCCGTCTCTCTGGGCCTTTGTCTGGGGCAGATAAAACATGGTGCAGGGCTGGCCTCCCCAAAGGAGTCTCGGGCCCTGACATCCATGGCTTTGCCTGTAGCTATTTGACCGGCTCCTGTGCGTGCGCCAGCTGCGGTACTCAGGGATGATGGAGACCATTCGAATCCGCCGAGCTGGCTATCCCATCCGCTACAGCTTTGTGCAGTTTGTGGAGCGGTACCGTGTGCTGCTGCCTGGAGTGAAGCCGGCCTACAAGCAGGTACAGGGCACGGTGCACGACTGTGGGGAGAGGAGGGTCCGGGCTCTGGGCTGGGCAAGGGGCTTGGGCCCAATTTGTCATCAGAACAGTGGGTGGGCATGACACCTCGGCCTACCTCAGGTACCTCAGGTTGGGAAGATCGGGGGCTCAGGCCGTGGAAGGCTGGTGTGTGCTTCATGTGTGGTGGTGTACGGGGCAAGGTCAAGGCTGCCAAATGGAAACTAGACATTAGGAGTGGGAGAGGGTTTTGTGATCAATGGGTTCAGAGAGAGGCAGGACCTGGCTGGGGTCACACAGCAAGTCAAAGGCAGAGTTGGGACTGGGAGGGACATTCAAGTGGCCTTACCACCGGCAAGGCTCCCATTCCTTTGTGCTCCTCCCACCCAGGATGACCTTCGGGGGACATGCCAGCACATGGCTGAGGCTGTGCTGGGCACCCATGATGACTGGCAGATCGGCAAAACCAAGATCTTCCTGAAGGTGAGCATAACCTTTGCCTCTGAGGTAGAGTGGCGGTTGTGTGTGAACGCCCTTTCTATCCATCTGTTTGTTCATTTTCTGTCCCTCCATCCATCCTTCCATCTGCCCATGGTGGGGAAATGGTGGGAGATCCCTAGGTGGGCACTATAGATGGGGCCAGTGCTGCACCTTTGAGATCCTACCTGCCCTGCAGTCTGTGGCCAGGAGGAGCCGAGAAGTACAGGAGAGGCTTCCTCAGCAAGGGAAGGGAAATGGGTATTTGAGATCATCTGTAACCTGCAGAGGCTTTGGCCCCACAGCCCCCAATGCAGAACACTGACCACTGACTGGTTAGAAAACCAAAGGCCTGAGGGGGGAATGTGTGTCACGCCTTCTTGAAGGAGACTTGGTTTCAAATCTTAGCGGTGTGGTTAACTGCCCCAACACTCTGGGCAAGTAATTGGCCCTTTCTGAGCCAGGTTTTCCTGTCCATAAAATGGGTTGTACTTGTGTTGGGGGGTTCTTGGGTTTATCTTTAAGGTTCCTCCCAGGCAGGGTTTATCCCAGGCTGTGGTTGGCCATGTGTGCTGACCCCCATTGCACTGTAGTGGCCCTGGGTCTGTCCTTGGCCTCCCTAAACACAGCCAGCAGCTGGAGCTCTCTGGCTCCCACAGCTGCCTGGGCAGGAAGCTGGAGTTGGGTGTTGGGCAGCTGGGGCAGGGGAACAGGGCTGGGAGCAGGAAGCTGGGCTGTGGGACGAGATGGCCTTGTAACAGAGGTTACTGGGAGCTGGTGGTACAGGGAAGCTCCAGCAGGGACAGCATGAGCCCCAGCACTCTGGGTTTCCCATTTGCATTTCCGCTGCAGGAGATTTCTGGCTGGCCTGGGTGACGGGGCAGGGCACCTCCCTCTGGGGTGGGGGAGGGACTGAGCCACCCAGTATAGCTGTAGAAGAGGAAGGCAAGAACCAACTCCTGGGTAGAGGGAGTCCCTGGGGCTAATCTAATTTCTCTCTGGCTGAGGAGCCTTGAGCCTTTATCTCCCTGAGCCTTCGTTCCCACATCAGAAATGGGGGCCTGTTCCCAACTCACTATTGCCACCTGGAAAACACTCTTTGTGCCAGCCCTGGGTGGGCGCTTTTCACACATGAGCTCATGTGATCCTCACAACAAGCCCAGGAGGTAGGCATTATGATGCCTATTTCACAGGCTCAGAGAGGAGAAGTGAGTTGCCCAAGGTCATGCAGCCAGAAGTGGAGAACAGGGCTTCCAGCCCAGGTTGGTCTGATGCTCAGGCCTGTGTGGGTAAAGGAGGGAAGGCATGAAGCCTCTGGTACCCAGGGCCAGAGAGCTCTGAGGGTTGTCATCTTCATCCTCACCTCTCTGGGCTCTTCAGAAATGGGCCCTGGTTTTCAAAGACAAAATATTCAGTTCTCATTCATTCATTCAAAAATGAGCATCTTGGCTGAGCAGCTTCTCTGTGCCAGGCCCTGTCTGGAAGTGATATGTCTGTGATGATTTGATGGATGTGGCTCCCCCATGAGACTCTAACCTCTCTAGGGAGAGGGGACCATTGTGGTACCACCCCAGCACCTAGCATGTACAGATGTTTGATTCATATGTATTGAGTGAATAAATGAAGCTTTGACCAACTGGCATGAGGGCTGGGACTCAGAGGGAGAGGAAGAGAAGCCTGGAGAAGTCAACAGAACTTGATCACAGAAGGCCTTGAGTGCCAGCATGAGGAATCAGGCTTGACCCCAGGAACAGTAGGGTTATCACCAAAGGTATTTAAGGTCATGGTCAGATTTGTGTTTTAGGAAGGCTACTTGTGAGGAAAGGGCAGGGGGGAGCAACAGAGGCCAGGAGACTGGTTAGGAGGTTACTGCCAAGACCTTGGAGAGGAATGATGGCGGCTGGCTCAGGACAGGGGCCGACACCCAGAGATATCTAGAAAAGCAGGGTCTTGGGCAGAGACACTAAGGAGATAAAGCCAGCGTGTGTATATATTGGGCCCTCTGACCCCATCCAGTAGAATTTGGCTGCTCCTGCTCCGTTTGTCCCACCCAGGCTCCAGGAAGTAGCCCCAACCTCTGCCTGTACCCATGGCCGTGGGAAGCTACCCTACAGGGCCAGAGCTGGCCTGGGAGCCTATGGGGCCAGCTGAGTCCTAGGTCTGGGCTCCAAGTGAAGGGAAAGAGGGCCCTGGGACTGAGATGGTGGCCTGAGAGGAGATGTTAGAGGCGCACTGCTCAGGGGCTCTGCCTTCCAGGACCACCACGACATGCTGCTGGAGGTGGAGCGTGACAAGGCCATCACCGACAGAGTCATCCTCCTCCAGAAGGTCATCCGGGGGTTCAAAGACAGGTACGTGCCCGGGACCAACTTCTGCCCATCACAGCCTGCACATGAGTGTGTGTGCATGTGCGTGTGTGCACGCACTTGGCTCACCTCTGTCCGCATTCCCAACAACAATATCAGAAGTAAGCATGCACATCTGTGTACATACATAGAAACAAGCACTCATGTGCACACACAGGCCCTGCTGACTTCTCCGGCCTTCCCTCCCTCACCTCTGAGCCCCCAGCCCTCCCTCCAGTTGGACAGAACTTTATGCATAGCAGGATCATGCAAACACAGGTGAACACACGAGCACATCGGTCACATGTGACCCATCCATGCACATGAATGCTGAATAAGACGGTGCACTCACCCACATACACGCATGCACACGTGGGTACAAAGGGCACAAATATGCACACTCTGCCAGTCTCAGAGGCTAATGAAATTTCCCAAAGAAAAGTCACATGTTACAAGGTACATCCCATATTCCCGGTAAGGGACATGTGCATACCTGTGACAGTTCACAGCTGGGCAGGGCTGACTGTGGAGTATGATTCAGACTCCACAAAATCCTACAACTTGCCCCTTTTGCAGTTCATCTGGTCACTTTCTCCCTCCCTCCATTTGTCCATCCATCCATCCATCCATCCGTCCGTCCGTCCGTCCGTCCGTCCATCCATCCATCCATTCGTCTGCCAGTTCTTCCATCCATCCATCTGTCCATCCATCTGTTTCATCCACCAGTCTATCTATCTGTGGATCCATCCAGCCATCTATCCATCTGTCTATCCATGCATCTGTCCACCCCCTTCCACAGTTGCTAACTTGGTTGTGTGTGCATCAGGCATTGGCTCACTGGCTCACTCACATTCACCCTTCACCCTTCCTTTATTTATTTGTAACTTTAGCGACATCTGCTGTCTGATGTGTGTTCTCTGTGCTTCTTGACCTCTATCAAGCTGATGGTGACTATCATCCTGTGAAATCATCCTCGTGTGTGTGGAGGAAACAGCACTGAACTCACTCAGAGTCAGTCAGGAGACATGGGCTGTAGTCCCAACCTCTTTGAGTCTCAGTTTCCTCATCTATAAAAAATGAGGATGTTAGTCAGTAATAAATTGTTAAAAGCTTTTATTTTTTTTATTACTCTTCTACTTATTTATTCATAAATCTATTTATTCATACATTTACTAATTCAGCTAACATCTCCTTTAAAACTTTTTTACACATATATTTTAATATTGTATTTTAGACGAAGGCTTACAGAACAAACTAGCTTCTCACTAAACAATTAGTACACATATTGTTTTGTGTCATTGGTTACCAACCTCATGACATGTCAACACTCTCCCTTCTCGACCTTGGGTTCCCTATTACCAGCTTTCCTGTCCCCTCTTGCCTTCTAGTCCTTGCCCCTGTGCTGGTGTGCTCCTTTAGTCTTATGTTTTATGGGCCTGTATAATGTTTGGCTGAAGGGTGAACCTCAGGAGTGACTTCATTACTGAGCTAAAAGGGTGTCTGGGGGCCATACTCTCAGGGTTTCTCCAGTTTCTGTCAGGCCAGTAAGTCTGGTCTCTTTTGCGAGTTAGAATTTCGTTCTCCATTTTTCTCCAGCTCTGTCTGCAACCCTCTATTGTGATCCCTGTCAGAGCAGTTGGTGGTGGTAGCCAGGCACCATCTAGTTGTGCGGGACTCAGTCTGGTGGAAGTTGTTGTCCATTTGTCCTTTGGACTAATCTTTCCCTCGTGTCTTTGATTTTCCTCCTTCTCCCTTGTCCCAGATGGGGTAAGATCAGTGGAGTATCTTAGATGGCCACTCACAGCTTTTAAGACCCCAGATGCTACTCATCAAAATAGAATATAGAAGATTTTCTTTATAAACTATGTTATGCCAATTAAGCTAGATGTTCCTGGAGACTATGGTCCCCACAGTCCTCAGCCCAGTAATCTTGTCCCTCAGGGAGTTTGAATGTGTCTGTGGAGCTTCCATGATCTTGCTCAACAAACATCTTTTGACGCTTAGCTTAGTGGACTTATGTGACCAATCCGTGAGGCATGCAGGACAGATATTAAGTTCTACCCATTTCACAAATGAGGAAGCTGAGGCACAGAAGCTATATGCCTTGCCCAAGGTCATACAGATGGGAAGTTACAGAGCTGGAACTCAGTCGTGGTCTCCTGATTCCAGACCCCACCTGTACTCTGATTACATCAGGGTGCTGGTTCTCTGCCTTTAGATCCACTCACATCACTGCTGCCGTTTCAGGTCCAACTTCCTGAAGCTGAAGAATGCTGCCACACTGATCCAGAGGCACTGGCGGGGCCACAACTGCCGGAAGAACTACGAGCTGGTGATCCTCCCTGAGGGGGCTGCTCATTACCCCACGAGGCCTTTGAACCTAGCCCCGTTGCCATGGCAGCCTGAATCAGGATGGCCTGGCATGGTTGGCCTCTTGCCACTGCCCCAAGCAGCCCCTCCCCTTCCTTCAGCCCAAAGTCCAGGTCTGATTCTTCTGTGGCTTTCCCAACTGGTCAGCAATGTCCGTCGCTTTTCTTCTGGAACGTTTTGGTGGATTGTGAGCCCACTGGGGAGATTAGAGCCCTCGGGGAAGGCTCTGTGGAGCAACAGTTTGGGCTGGACCCTGGACTTGGGGCTGGGAAGGTGGAAAGGAAGGAGTCCAGTTGGCTGCAGCTCCCGGTCTGAGGAGGGAAATCAAAGCCATTCCCTAGGAAACTTTAGTCTGAGAGGAGATAGAGCTTAGCTATGGGGAGCCCCAGCCTGAGAGGAGACAACCATGCCTTCAGGGATGCAGGGTCAGTCTGGAAAGGGGGCAGCAGGCTCTGAGCACTGGACGGCTGTCATTGCAGATGCGGCTGGGTTTCCTGCGGCTGCAGGCCCTGCACCGCTCCCGGAAGTTGCACCAGCAGTACTGCCTGGCCCGCCGGAGCATCATTGAGTTCCAGGCCCGCTGCCGTGCCTACTTGGTGCGCAAGGCCTTCCGCCACCGCCTCTGGGCTGTGCTCACCGTGCAGGCCTATGCCCGGGGCATGATCGCCCGCCGGCTGCACCGGCGCCTCAGGGGTGAGGTGAGGGGTCCTGGGTCCACAGTGCCCACAGCTCAGAGCTCTACCAGGACTATGTCCTCTGGGGGGCACTGCTCTACCCTGACTTGTTGTCTCAGGAAGCTGAGGCCTAGAGAGGCAGGAGTGCCCCTTGCCTTCTCTGAAGAATCCATCAACTGGGGCCACACCCCTCTATTTCCATTCTCCCAGACAAGCTCCAGGCACTCCTGTGAATCTTTGGGAGACAGAGGCAAACCTGATTTGGCTTTGGGATCAGTGGTGCCCCAACCCACTGTGTATCCTTGAGAATTTCTTAGTTGCCTCAGTTTCCCTACCTGCCAAATAGTTTGGGAAAATTGCACCGAGTCCCAGGACTCAGTCTGGGTTGGGAGTGAGGTGAGCTGGTAAGAGGGGCTGTGATAACAGCTGCATAACTTTCTTTGCCCACCCAACTGTGCTTCCCTTCAGTACCTGCGGCGTCTGGAGGCTGAGAAAATGCGGCTGGCAGAGGAAGAGAAGCTCCGGAAGGAGATGAGCGCCAAGAAAGCCAAGGAGGAGGCAGAACGCAAGCATCAGGTGAGCTGAGAAATCCCAGCTCCTTAGATTGCCATTCGTTTGATCCGCAGCTTTTATCCACTTTGGGCCAGCCATCATTCATCCATGCAACCTTCCTTTACTCGTTCAAAAGGTATTCCTACTATATCCATTCAGCAGACGTTTACTGAGCTCTTCCTGGGTGCCTAATCCTGTGCCTGGCAGAAGGACAGAGGGCTCCAGAGTGCCCTCAGGAGTACCTTTTGTAACTGGGAAATAGCACCCAGGTTCAAAAGCCTGAGCCTGGGTGACAGCACCAAGACAGCAGCCCTGCCCAATACGGGAGCCACCAGACACGTGGCTGCTGAGCCCTGGAAAAGTGGCTAATCCCAGTGGGAAAGTGCTCTCAGCATAAAGCGCACACTGGATTTTGAAGTCCAGTATCCAAAAAAAGGAAAGAAAGAAGAATATAAAATATCTCACTAATTTTTAAAAATATTGATTACATGTTGAAATTATAATATTTTGGAAAAAGTAGGTTAAATAAAATATGTTAAAATTCATTTCACCTATTCCTTTTACTTTTTTAAGATGTATACTTGCAATTATATTTCTGTTGGGCAGCAGTCAAACCTCTGACAGTGGGATTTCCGGGTTGGCGCGGTCCCCTCGGGATGGGGGGATATCAATCAGAAAGGCGTCCTGGAGGAGGTCATCCCCCAGGGATACCCTGAAGGACAAGTGGGATTGCTGCCTGGGCTTGTCGAGAGGGTTTCCTGTGGCCCAGAAGTGCTGTGCAGCTGTGCATCTGTCTGCATAGGACTGTGACAGCTGAGCTGAGCTGGCCCCACACGGAAAAGCCTGAGGCTTAGTTCTTCCCAGTGGTCAGCAGGGCCCTGGGTAGAGGATGGGACTGAGGCCCCAGCTTCTGGCGGCTCTCTTGGGCTCCCACAGGCAGCCTACTCCCTGAGGCTGTGGTACCAGTGCTGACATCCATCTCCTCTGCATCACTCCAACCACCCAGGAGCGCCTGGCCCAACTGGCTCGTGAGGACGCAGAGCGAGAGCTGAAGGAGAAAGAGGAGGCGCGGCGGAAGAAGGAGCTCCTGGAGCAGATGGAGAGGGCCCGCCATGAGCCTATCAATCACTCGGATATGGTGGACAAGATGTTTGGCTTCCTTGGGACTTCAGGCAGCTTACCAGGCCAAGAGGGCCAGGCACCTAGTGGCTTCGAGGTACCAGGCTGGGAACAGGGGTTCCAGAGACCCCATGTCTATCTTGGGAGCCTCGGTACCCCTGAAGGTGGCTGGTGGCCCTTTCTTTTCTTGTGCCCCTTTGCACTGAAGTCCACCTGGCCCCCTCTGAGCAGAGGGGAGCAGTGATGAGTTGGGTCAGGGCCTGTCTACCACCAGCCTGCCTTGTGACCTTGGGCTAGTCACTGTGTCCCACTCTAGGGGGATTCCTAAACTTTTATTCATTCATATATTGAGGACCTACCATGTACCAGGCTCTGGATAGCACACGAGATGAACACAGCTCCCCACCTTGTGGGGGAAGGGACAGGCCGGAGGGCTGCTGCCCAGTCCTGAGTCTGCCCCAGGCCTCCCCACTTGGTGGTCCAAACCTGCACAGCAGAAAACCTGCTTGTCCCCATCAGGACCTGGAGTGTGGGCGGAGGGAGATGGTGGAGGAGGACCTCGACGCAGCCCTGCCTCTGCCCGATGAGGATGAGGAGGACCTCTCTGAGTATAAATTCGCCAAGTTCGCAGCCACCTACTTTCAGGGCACCACCACACACACCTACACCAGGCGGCCGCTCAAGCAGCCACTGCTGTTCCACGACGACGAGGGTGACCAGCTGGTGAGGCTCCTGCTGATTGGGGGTCACTGCTGGGGGGGCTGGGGCTGTGGACTCCCCTTGGTGGTGCAGTGTGAGTGCTGAGGGTGGTGGGCCCTAGTGGGCAGGGCTCAGGTCTGACTGTAGCCTGCACTCGGCGCCCAGCGGGGGCCAGGCCCACACAGACCAGATTCTGAGGAACATGGTCACGTGACCGGCTCAGAATGGCCCTCCTGTGGGCACTTCTCTAGCCATCTCCCCCAATCGCCAGGTTATTTTGATCTCTTTGGCAATATCCTCACTGGCTTTCCGTCCTCAGGCGGCCCTGGCAGTCTGGATCACCATCCTCCGGTTCATGGGCGACCTCCCTGAGCCCAAGTACCACACAGCCATGAGTGACGGCAGCGAGAAGATCCCTGTGATGACCAAGATTTACGAGACCCTGGGCAAGAAGACATACAAGAGGGAGCTGCAGGCCCTGCAGGGCGAGGGTGAGGTGAGGCCAGGTGCCTTCCGGCCAATGTCTCTCTCAGGTCTGTGTCCCCAGGCTCAGGATCCTCACAGGGTGCACATCCTAAAAATCACTTCTGCCAGCCCCCTCCCAGCTCATCCACTCACAGGCAACAAACGTGTCGTAAACTGTAAAGTGCGTACCGCAACCAAGGAGGCCTCGTGGCAGAGCAGATAGGAACTTTGCGTGCGGAGCCAGCACCAATATCAACTTCTTGGGAGGCCTTGGGTGGGTTACTGCACTTTACTGAGTGGGCGTGGTGGGTAGGGGTGGTAGATAGCTCACAGACATTGTATGTTTTCAGCTGGTCTTGTCATTACTTTTTGCCAAGTCACTTGACCTGGATCCCTGTTGGTCCTGCAGGCCCAGCTCCCTGAGGGACAGAAGAAGAGCAGCGTGAGGCACAAGCTTGTGCACTTGACCCTGAAGAAGAAGTCTAAACTGACAGAAGAGGTTAGAGCAGTCCCCAGGGGGCTGGCAGCCCACAGGTGGCTGCTGCAGGTGGCTGCTGCAGATGGCCCAGGCTGGGGCGAGGCTGAGCTTGGGAGGGACACAGGAGGGGGACCAGGAGGAAAGTGGACACTGTCTGTCCTCAGGGGTCCTGGCTGGCCCGGGGAGGACAGTGTGGGAGACCATTAGGCAGACAAGAGTTCGAGGAGTTGGGGCTGGGGTTAGAGGGGGCTTCTCAGAGAAGGAGTGGGGGTTGGAGTGGCAGATAGTGACAGAGAGGATGTTTCCTGTTGCAGGATGGACTGGATTGCATTTGACCCAAGGACCTTTTAAATGTTGAAAGCTTTTCTGTGGGATAAGAGGCCTCATCCAGCATCAACACTATTAATTTGTTTGCATGATGATTTTTTAATCCGTTGGGTTATTCACCTCTCCTTCTCCAAGCACTGTCTTGGCCCTGGGCCCAGGAGTGCCCAGGCTGGTGGAGGTCAGGCAGGCACAGACCAAGGCGTTTACAGCTCAGCTCCCTCACACCCCTAACACCAGTCCCTCTACCTAAAATACCTCCTTCCCCTTCTCTACCTGGGGTCACCTCCTCCAGGAAGCCTCCCCTGACCTCTCTGCAGTAGAGTCAGAGGTTCCGCTTTGGGGCTTCCACAGCCTGCTTTGCTTCTGCCCTTGTCCTGTTATCCATCGGGGGCTCAAATCTAGTCTTGTAGCCATATTACCCCAGATTTAAATCACAGCTCTGCCACTTGGTATCCAAAGAACCCAGGGAAGAAAATACTCACGCCATGGGGCTCCTAGGAAGAGGGAGTGAGACAATGGCTGTGAGTTCTCAGTATACGTGACTACGGTGATACGCTCCCACCGCTCACCCTCTCTCTCACCCAGCTTCTTCTGGGCAGAGTGAGGGACTGGTGTCATGGGCTGTGAGGGATGGGAGAAGAGAAACTCATTCTGTAAGAACTTGGGTCTGAGTTCTTTGCTTCAGGGCCAGGATGTTGGTGACTGGGTGATGGTGACCAGATGGCTGGAATCTGGGGTGTCCTTTGGGTCCCAGAAGTTGTATGCATGGGGTCCATCCTGATTATGGGTCCCATTTGGAGACAACAGGTCCCCATCATGGCTGAAAAGACTTCCCAGGGAGAGGGAGTGGGGGAAGCATTGTCTAGGAGGCTGCCGAGGAGCCAGATTCCCCAGACCAGGCCAGTGCTCCTGGGCTGTGTGGGGCTGTCATTGATCCAACTTCTCTTCTGAAGGGGGCGGGGGTGAGGGAGGAGCCAAGCCGTGTGTCTATCCGAGGGGCCAGGGAGCCCAGCTCCTCTGGCTCATTCCTGGGATTGCTCTCGGGGAAACGGGCTGACTCAGGCATTGGTCCATTCACCCTGCCCTGGTCAAGCCTGTGCCCTCCCCCTGGCCTAGGTGACCAAGAGGCTTCATGATGGGGAGTCCACAGTGCAGGGCAACAGCATGCTGGAGGACCGGCCCACCTCCAATCTGGAGAAGCTGCACTTTGTCATCGGCAATGGCATTCTCCGGCCAGCACTCCGGTCAGTGTCTGGGGTGGGGGCTCAGGGAGGGCACCGGCTAGGCAGGGCACCCTGCACTTCCGGGGTGGGGTCCTGGCGAGCTTTTGGTGGCTAAGCTCTGGCTCCGTCACCTTAGCAACAGATTAAGCCAGACAGGCCTGTGTTTAGCTCTGCTGCTTGCTAGTTGTATGACCTTGAGCGAGTTCTCTCATCTCTCTAAGCCTCAATTTCCTCATTTGTAAAGGGGGGATAATGATAGTACCTACCTCATAGGGTTGTGGGAAGATAAAACTGTGCTAAGTGTTTAGCACAGGACCTGGAACATACTAGGACTCAATAAACCATAGCAGTGATTCTCATTATCCTACATGTATTTTCTGCTTTAACCCTACACCTGCCTGCTCACCCTCCGTGCTCCCAGTGCAGGCCCCGTGGTCAGAGTTAGCGTGGCCAGCATGCCTGGGAGTCCTCGAAATGCCTCCTTCCCCACTCAGACCCAGGAGAGGCCTTTACCCAGGTCTCTGGGGTATTGGGAGGAGACGGGTGATTAGGAGTCACCAGGAAATTAAGGAATCAGCTTGACTGGGTCAAAGGATGGAAAATGAGTAGTATTTGTCTAAGAGAACCTTATCTGGACAGGACATGTTGGTTAGGAGAGTTGGCCCATGAACTTGTGCATTCTAGACGGGAGGATGGCAGGATCAGGGGTGAGGGGAGACTAACTCCATTTTACCGATGGGCAAACTCAAGTCGAGAGCAGGGAAGAGACTTGCCCAGGGTCTTTTAGGCCCCAGATCTCCTGCCTTCCAGTCAGGCCTCCTTTCATTGCTCCTCGAGGTTGGTTCCTACCTCACCAGAGATGGTCATACCACCCACTACTTCACCTCCAGGGTTTGCCTCACAGTTATCTCCCCAGCATAACTAAAGTTGTCACTTCTAGAGGATACAGTGCCAGGAGGCCTGGACCAAGAGTCAGGGCTTTGATTCTGGTCTGCCCTTGGCTCGCTGAGGGACCACGACTAACCTTACCCTTCTCTCAACCCCAGTCTCCCCGTCCATAAAGTGAATGGGGTCAGTGGCTCCCAGACACAGCTGATGAAGTTTTCACTGGTCTGTGGCAAGATGGGGAAAATAGAGATGTTTCTAAAGTTAAATTTGTTCTATTTAAAGAACTACTCTTTGTTCTGAGATTTTGCCCTTCCTAGTCTTTGGATATAAAAAATTACTTTTGTTTTATGGAACGATTGTGATATACATAGTAGACACCAGGGTGTACATGTGTGTGTGTGAGTGCACATGTGCTGTGTTTTAAATATCCTTATTTGTTGTGAGAAAAAGTTGGCAACCTCCAGAATGTATTTTGAAATTGTACTCATCCATGAAATCTCAAAATTGGGGAACCACTGAATTAGATAATCTCTTCTAATGATGGATGTCAGAGAAGACTCTGAAACTTGCTCTTGAGGGTCGAGAAGCTAAAGCAAAGGGAAGAATTGAGGAAGTAAAAGAACTGAACAGAAGATTTCAAAGGGCGTCTCAAGAAGACAAAGTAAAGTATTATAATGATATGTGCAAAGAGCTGGAGATGGAAAACCAAAAGGGAAGAACATGCTCGGCGTTTCTCAAGCTGAAAGAACTGAAGAAAAAATTCATTGCAATAGTGAAGGATTTCATGGGGAAAATCTTAAAGGATGCAGGAAGCATCAAAAGAAGATGGAAGGAATACCAAAAGAAGATGGAAGAGTGATTATACCAAAAAGAATTAGTCGATGTTCAACCATTTCAAGAGGTGGCATATGATCAGGAACCAATGGTACTGAAGGAAGAAGTCCAAGCTGCTCTGAAGGCATTGGTGAAAAACAAGGCTCCAGAAATTGATGGAATATTAATTGAGATGTTTCAACAAACAGTTGCAGCGCTGGAAGTGCTCACTCGTCTATGCCAAGAAATATGGAAGACAGCTTCCTGGCCAACTGACTGCAAGAGATCCATATTTATGCCTATTCCCAAGAAAGGTGAGCCAACGAATGTGGAAATTATAGGACAATATCGTTAATATCACACGCAAGCAAAATTTCACTGAAGATCATTCAAAAACAGCTGCAGCAGTATATCGATAGGGAACTGCCAGAAATTCAGGCCAGTTTCAGAAGAGGACGTGGAACCAGGGATATCATTGCGGATGTCAGATGGATCCTGGCTGAAAATAGAGAATACCAGAAGGATGTTTACCTGTGTTTTATTGACTATGCAAAGGCATTCGACTGTGTAGATCATAACAAATCATGGATAACACTGCAAAGAATGGGAATTCCAGAACACTTAATTGTACTCGTGAGGAACCTTCACATAGATCAAGAGGCAGTTGTTCGGACAGAACAAGGTGATACTGATTGGTTTAAAGTCAGGAAAGGTGTGCGTCAGGGTTGTATCCTTTCACCATACCTTTTTAATCTGTATGCTGGACAAATAATACAAGAAGCCGGACTACATGAAGAAGAACAGGGCATCAGGATTGGAGGAAGACTCATAAACAGCCTGTGTTATGCAGATGACACAACCTTGCTGAAAGTGAAGAGGGCTTGAAGCACTTACTAATGAGATCAAAGACCACAGCCTTCAGTATGGACTGCACCTCGACATAAACAAAACAAAAATCCTTACAGCTGGAGCAATGAGCAACATCATGATAAACGGAGAAAAGACTGAAGTTGTCAAGGATTTCATTTTACTTGGATCCACAATCAACAGCCATGGAAGCAGTAGTCAAGAAATCAAACGACATATTACATTGGGCAAAGCTGCTGCAAAGGACCTCTTCAAAGTGTTGAAGAGCAAAGATGTCACCCTAAAGTCTAAGGTGCGCCTGACCCAGGCCATGGTATTTTCAATCCTGCCATATGCATGTGAAAGCTGGACAATGAATAAGGAAGACTGAAGAAGAGTTGATGCCTTTGAATTGTGGTGTTGGCGAAGAATATTGAATATACCATGGACTGCCAAAAGAATGTACAAATCTGTCTTGGAAGAAGTGCAGCCCGATTGCTCCTTAGAAGCAAGGATGGTGAGACTGCATCTTACATACTTTGGATATGTTGTCAGGAGGGATCAGTCCCTGGAGAAGGACATCATGCTTGGCAGAGTAAAGAGTCAGCGAAAAAGAGGAAGACCCTCAATGAGGTGGATTGACACTGTGGCTGCAACAATGAGCTCAAGCATAACGATTGTAAGGATGGTGCAGGACCAGGCAGTATTTCTTTCTGTTGTGCATAGGGTCGCTATGAGTCGGAACTGACTCGACGGCACCTAACAACAACAACAACAACAACAACAACAACAACAACAACAACAACAACAACAACTTCTTCCTGCCCAGCCCTGCCTGCCCTTCTGGGAAGGAAGAGAAGCAGTTGCGCGCTCCCTGGTGGTCGCCTCATCTTTCCAGGTCCTGCCCTTGGCCCAGGGACCCTGGTTGCGTAGTGGCTAAGAACTACGACAGCTAACCAAAAGGTTGGCAGTTCAAATCCACCAGGCATTCCTTGGAAACTATGGGGCAGTTCCACTCTGCCCTTTAGGGTCTCTGTGAATTGGAATTGATTCAGTGCCGACGGGTTTTACAAGCCCTAGGCCCTGGACAGGCAGGCAGCTGACTTAGACAGCATCCAGTTTGTAGAAGGGAAGAATCTTTCCCAACAACAACAATAATTGCAACTTGCTTTTATGGAAGGTTTACTAAGATAGGCACTGTGCTAGGTGCTTTATAAGACTTCTCTCTCTCTCTCTCTTTTCGGCAAAGCAATTATTTAAAATCCCTTAAAGTTAAAAAAAAAATTGTTTTCATTGTTTTAATCTGATTTTAAAAGCTATACATGGCCGCTTAAATAGTCAAGCATTATAGAAATATATCAAGAGAAAGTCAAGTTCCTACTCATTTCATACCCCGTAGACTCCCCAGATGTACTTCCTGTCTCTGCTTTACCAGTTGCCACTAGTAGACGTTGGACTTTCTGCCATGACTGTGGGCTGGGGCCCAGAGAGGAGAACTAACTTGGCTTGATCACCCAGCTGGGCAGGATGAGTGTGGTTGCTGGTGGCTTGTGGCTGCTGTGCCCAGAGCATGGTACTCACCACTCTCTGGAACATGGGGCTCTGGCACGTGGAATCTGGATCGGAGTTAGAAACGTGCTTCATGCTTCGTGACCTTGTCTCTAAATTTAGCAAGAACCCTCTTCAGGGTCCCCCAAGGCCTGGGCTCAGCCTTCCCCCACCCAGCTCTATGTCCTCCTGGGCCACCTTGGGCAAGTGGAGGGGACAGCTGCGCAGTGTTCCACCTGCTGCTCGGAGGGTGGGACTCGGGGCCATTCCTCTGGAGCAGGTCTCCCTTCCTTCCTCCCCGGATACCCAGGGATGAGATCTACTGTCAGATCTGCAAGCAGCTCACCCACAACCCCTCCAAGAGCAGCTACGCCCGGGGCTGGATCCTTGTGTCCCTCTGCGTGGGCTGCTTCGCCCCCTCCGAGAAGTTCGTTAAGGTAGGGCAGGGGTCTGGCCCCTAGGGTGCAGAGGGGGACTGGCTCTGTCCTGGCACTGAGTGAGGAGAGCAAAAGGAGGAAGCTCACCACTGGGTTGGGAGGCAGAAGAGTTTTGTAACAAGGGCCCCAGGGCCAGTGCCTTCAGGCCTCACCATCTCCCAACACTCCCTCCTCCCAGGCACCCACTACTTCACTCTATCCTCACCGCAGCCTCCTTTTATTTGCGAGGAGACCAAATTTGGCAGCAGTGTCTCCGGGGCTGTCTGAAAACTTGTCTTGAGGCAAGCACTTAGGTCAGCTCAGACTACTTTCTCAACTGTTTCTCAGTATCAGGCCCTGGGTTCTGGGGACAGAGGTGGAATTAGTCACAGCAGGACTACCCTACAGGTCAGTGCTATGAAGAGGGAAGCTCTTGCCCAGTTGGAAGGAGTCAGGGAAGGCTTCCTGGAGGAGGTGGTGAGGCCTAAGTTGGGCCCTGAAGGAAGAAGCACAGTTAAGCTAGGTAAAGAGGGGAGTATGGTATGTGCCTGATGAGGTGAGGCAGGATGTGCAGCTATGACAGATGGGGCCAGATTGTGGTGGCCTTGCCAGCAAGCTAAGTTTCGCGGACTTGATCGTGAGGGCAGCAGAGAGCCATGGAAAGCAGACGAGGGCACAGGCAGATGGGCCTGAGTGTGAGGGCAGGGCCTGGGGACAGGAGACTTGTGAGGAAGTGAGGGCGGCCAAGAGAGGCTGGAGTGGGGGCTGGGAGAGGTAGTCCACCAGTCCCACCTCCCCTGGTCCTCTGTCTGCAGTACCTGCGGAACTTCATTCATGGGGGGCCCCCTGGCTATGCCCCGTACTGTGAGGAGCGGCTGAGGAGGACCTTTGTGAATGGGACACGGACACAGCCACCCAGCTGGCTTGAGCTGCAGGTGCTGCCCTGGCCCCACATGGGCACATGTGTGTGTGCATGTGTATTCATGTGTGCATGTCTCCAATTTCCTCTGGTGCCCCATAAACTTCCCCTGCTTTGGGACCCACACTCCAGTTCTGAAATCCCAGGTCTGTTGGAACAGGAAAGGCCCAAAGGACAACTTATTCCCATCTGCTTGCTTTACGGTTAGAGTGACTTGGGAAAGCAAGGGTGCCCTCTGGGTCTCAGTGGCTTCATTTGCAAAATGGGGACAACGATACTCATCTCACAGGGTGTTGGGATGGTTACGTGAAATGAGGGCAGAAGTACCTGGCAGGTGGAATGCCTGCCCTCCCAGCCCGCCCTCTCAACCCTAAAGGTCCGATTGGGGTGGGTTCCCTGGGCACCTATGATCAGGGACAGGCAGTGTCCCTGTGGAATGCTGGGAGCCTAGGCCTCAGGGACAGTTCTAACCCCACAAGAGTAGGGAGCCAGAAGCTCAGAGGCTCCCCAGATGTCCTGGCGCTGGGCCCTAGGGCAGGTGGGAACATGAGCAAGTCTGAGGTAAAAAAAAAAAAAAAAAATTGAGGTAAAGTGATTCCATAAACCCCTTTGGGTCACTTCCAGGCCACCAAGTCCAAGAAACCCATCATGCTGCCTGTGACGTTCATGGATGGTACCACCAAGACCCTGCTGACAGACTCAGCAACCACAGCCAAAGAACTTTGCAACGCGCTGGCCGACAAGATCTCACTCAAGGACCGCTTTGGGTTCTCCCTCTACATTGCCCTGTTTGATAAGGTATGGGGCCCGGAAGCCCCTCCTCCTGGGTCCCTCCTGGGCTTGGCAGCTCTTGATCCTATCTCAGTGCTGCCACCTACTGGCTCAGGTGACCTCGCATGGGTTGCTCCTTTAGGGCCTCGGTTTTCTCCTGTGTAAACCAGCGGCAATACCTGCTCTGCCTGGCTCATTAGGATTGTGGAGTGCTCTTAAGCACCTAAGGAAAAGTCCAACATCACAGTGCAGATTGCAACCAAGAGCTCGCTTCAATCTTATGTACTCAGGCAGAATTAATCTTTCCCTGGTGCTGGAGAGAGAGTATGGCTTGATGGGCTAGACAGCGGACAGCCATTCCAGCTCTCTGAGATTCAGTTTTCTCATCTACAAATGGGAATATAATCCTTTATCAGGTTGGTGGACCTGAGACAGACACAGAGAAGCCACTCAACAAATGGTAGTTCTTTTATGCTTGTTCATAACCAGCTGGAGTATAAGCATCCCCTGGGCCCACACCTGGCCTGGAGCCTTCTTCGACGAGCAGGGCCTGGGTTGGGTGATTTTGCCTCCACACCCAGAAACATCACACACAGCAGAGGTGTCGCCCAACTGTGGCAGGTCCAAGGACAGAACTATATTGTTGGGCACAGTTTGCATGGATTTTTTAACCTGTAAAAGGAGCCCAGGTGTGCAATAGTTAAGCACTCAGCTGCTAATCAAAAGGTTGGAGGTTTGAGCCCGCCCAGCTGCTCCACAGGAGAAAAACCTGGCAATCTGATCCCATAAATATTACAGCCTAGAAAACTTTATGAGGTAGTTCTACTCTGTTATATGGGGTCATTATAAGTCAAAGCAGACTCGACAGCACTCAGCACCAACCCAACACAGATAGTTCTTATATTTTTGCTGACAATTTGTGCGTCAGTTTCACAAAAGATTTACACTAGGAAGTGGGAACTCTTGTGTGGCTGCGCCCAAAGCCGATGCTAGAAAGACAATAACTGGGTGTGTTGGCTCAGAGCCTGTGGCTGGGATCCAGGGTCCTAGTTCTGGTCTGCCTCTTGGGAGACCTTAGGCACGTCGGTGCTCTCTCTGAGCTCCAGTTTTCCATCTGAACAAGAACAGTTGGCACAGCTGGTGGCTCCTATAGTCCTTCCCTGTGTGGCTGCCAGCTCTTCCACTGGGGTCTTCTCTCCTGTGACCACCACCACGTGCCCACAGGTGTCCTCCCTGGGCAGTGGCAGTGACCATGTCATGGATGCCATCTCTCAGTGTGAGCAGTATGCCAAGGAGCAGGGTGCCCAGGAACGCAATGCCCCATGGCGTCTCTTCTTCCGCAAAGAGGTCTTCACACCCTGGCATAACCCCTCTGAAGACAATGTGGCCACCAACCTCATCTATCAGCAGGTGGTGCGAGGAGTCAAATTTGGGGAGTACAGGTGTGAGAAGGTGAGTGAGAGGAAATCTTCTGGCTGAGTTTGCTTGGCTCACAGCCACCCATTTTCCAAATGTGGGCTGAGCGCTACTGCCCATGACCCACCATTAGCTATGTTCAGGTTATCCTGATTGAGTTTAGACATTATCTAGGCTTCTACTTGATTTAACACTACCTACATCATGAGAGTTGTGAAGATGAGATAAAATTACAGGAGCAAAGGCTTTGAAGAATATTATGAAGGTATTCCTATACCACTGTAGTGATTGTGTGTGGCACAGAGTACACACTTCAGTGTTACTGGCTTTATTGTTCTGAGTTACTGTAGTTAACTCTGCTCTAAATGAGTAAGAGATCCATTCATTTAGATCAGAGTTTGCAAATGTGTATTCTCCTGTCTCCTTCTAAGGACAGGAGCAAGGTGGTTGTTTTGCTTCTGATGATAACGGTGATGATGGTTCTGATGATACATATGGTTCTGTTGGTGATTTGATGGAGGAATGAGGGTAGAGATGATAGAAATGAAGAGGATGGTAAAGGTCATGATGGTGGTGGTAGTGATGATGGTGGTGGTGGGATGGTGTTGGTAGTAGTGGTGATGGTGGTGGTGGGATGGTGGTGGTAGTAGTGGTGATGGTGGTGGTGGGATGGTGTTGGTAGTAGTGGTGATGGTGGTGGTGGGATGGTGGTGGTAGTAGTGGTGATGGTGGTGGTGGGATGGTGTGGTAGTAGTGGTGATGGTGGTGGTGGGATGGTGTTGGTAGTAGTGATCGTGGTGGTGGGATGGTGTTGGTAGTAGTAGTGATGGTGGTGTTGGTGTTTGTGGTGATGGTGTTGCTGTTGTGGTTAATGATGGTGGTGTGGTAATGGTGGTATGATGGTAGTAAGCTGGGTTGATATTCAGTAAGTATACATTAGTACAGCCATATCAGTTGTAGAAAAATCTGATATACTCTGAAAGTAGTTGGAAAACATCTACTGTCTCAAGGCTACCAAGAACCTTTCTCTATTGCCCCTGCTGCCAGAGCCCTGGGGAGCCCCAGGCAGGCATCACTGGTGCTGCTGTGCACCAGTCCCAGTCAGAGAAGGGGCAAATGCCCTGTGCCAGCCTGGCTCTCTGAGGCCACTGCAGTATAGCCTACCCCTGAGGGGATGGTAGTAGTGGTGATGGGAATAGTGGTTGTGGGCACTCCCCTCACTCTGAACATCGCCAGTGGCACCTGAGACCCCACCTCCAGGGCAGGGTCTCCTCTTGCTTGTCAACCCCAGTGGCTCTCTCATGGGGTTGAGCATGCAGAGACTGGCCCATTACCAGTGGACTGGCTGGTCTCTTTGGGCCAAGTCATATACCCTGGCTCTGGTGTTGAGAGGGCCCAGGAGACAAAAAGGGCATGGCCTTGCCCTTAGGGAGCTCACGATCTCACTGAGCAGACAGGAATTCAGTGGTGAATCAGTGAAAACACAAGGTCCCAAAGGCCAGTGTCTGAGAGCTACAGGAAGGAAGGGCAGGAGAGCTGCCTGGGGCTTCGGTGTTCTGGAAGGGCTTTCCAGAGTGATCTGGGCCATATGTGTGACCCAGGCCTCCTCCACCACCTTAGGAGGACGACCTGGCCGAGCTAGCCTCACAGCAGTACTTTGTAGACTACGGCTCTGAGATGATCCTGGAGCGCCTGCTGAACCTTGTACCCACCTACATCCCGGACCGTGAAATTACGCCCCTGAAGACTCTAGAGAAGTGGGCCCACCTGGCCATTGCTGCCCACAAGAAGGTAGGAGGGCTGGGAGGGCTGTGGTGGTGGGCTTTCTGGTAACCCAGGCTGAGGCGCAAGGACCTGAGCCATCAAGGAGGTTGTAACTTTCACTTGACATCTGTCCATCCGTGGAACTGCCAGGGAACAGAATGGGTGGCAGGATGGCACCTTTGTCCTCCTGCCTCTCAGCAGCAGCCTTCCCACCACATGCATGTCAGTTCACTCATGTCTTCTGCCACCTGCTCTGGGCTGGGTCCCAGGGACACAGAGAGGGAGCAAAACTACTTCTTCAGCCACGTGAGGGAAATAGACTCTTGGTGATTGGGATCCCCTCTCCCGGACTTGCACCAGCCACTCACTAGTCTCTCAGCTTCCCAGGAGCCACAGCTCAGGAGCATTGGTGGATGCTGGAGGAAGCTTCTAGAAAGTGCACTCTTTTTTCCCTGAAAGACCTCCTGCTCCAACCCCCTCCCTGGAGAACTTTAGGCACACCCACCACCCCTCTTGCTTAAAGCCCCAGGCCCATAACCAGCCCTGGGTAGATCCTTCTCAAGGTCAGGGGCCTGCCCAGGTATCGCAGGGGTATACTGGCGAGGAAGGGGGTAGGGGAGGTGCTGGGCAGAGGCCATATTGCTGGTGTGCTGTTGCTGGTAGAGGACCGGTGGGCTCCCCATCCCAGGCCCATGTTGTATAGGAGTAGAAACATCTTTGCACATAAGTAGACAGAAGGCTCACAAATCAACAGTTTCTCATCCTCCTACTCTACATGGCCTCTTCCCTAGCCCAGGTGCTCGATGACCCCCTTTCACCTTCTCTGTTTACCTCCCCACCAGCCTGAAGCTCTCTCTGAATGTTCACTGCACCCCCTTCTTCACCTAGACCTGGCTCCCCGCAGAGGTCCTCCCTTTCCCTGCAGCCCACCCCAGAAGAGATGCATTCTCCCTGTCCACCTCAGCCTCCCGGGTGTAGCCTCCTGGGTCCTTCAAGGGAGAAACCTGCCCTCTGTACTTGGCATTCCCACCCCCACAGGTCACGTCCAGTTAGCTGCTAAAGCCTGTGCACTTGGTCTCCCAAACTTCTCCAGCCTCTGCCCCCCCCTTCCCTGGACCTCCTGCCGCTCCCTATTCCCTCCCATCCTGTCACGCTCTGGGTTGGGTGCCACTGCTCATGCATTCATCTCGTTCGGGGCACTTGCTGTGTGCAGGCACCGTACCAGGCCCTGGAGACACAGCCGTGAACAGGACAGACGTGGCCTCTGTTCTCTCAGAGCCCAGTGGGCCAGACCTCTTGCAGAGGAACAGGTGTGAATGAGTATTGTTTTTAGAGTGGGGGGCATAGTTTAAATTTTCAGACTTAATTGAAAGAACTGGAACTGCTGTATACTGCACACATTCCACCTTATTGTTTTTCTCTGCATACACGTTGTTGCTTCAAAGCAATCAGCCAATGAAAACCCTGTGGATCACAACGGTCTGCATAGGTGTGTAACCCGTTGCTGTTGAGTCAATTCCTACTCATAGCAACCCTATAGGACATAGTAGAACTGCCCCATAGGGTTTTCAAGGAGTGCCTGGTGGATTCAAACTGCCAACCTTTGGGTTAGCAGCCGAACTCTTAACCACTGTGCCAACAGGGTTTACGTATTATTAATTTTTCTGAAACTTTTAAGATTCACTCGGAGATACTGAGTACCTTGGCCCCTAAATACTCACCGCTTCTGGGACGTCACTGCTTTCAGGCCCTCTCAGCAGATGGAAATGTGGCAGTGTACGTCCTGATAGGCACATATTCACGTGTATCTTTATCTATGTCTGTGTCTACATATAATAAAAAAAAAAAAAACAGTGAGTTCATTCTGATCCCTCCAATTCTACTGCAGCATCACAGGGCTGGTGACTAGGGTTTGATTAAGGTTTGGGAGGATATTTTTAAATAAATGAAATGCTGGTGCTCTAGCTGAACCTTATCATTTCTTGCTGGGAGCTGCAATATCCCCTCACTGCTCTCCTTACTTCCAGGTTCCAGACCCATCTCCACACTATGTATGATCTCTCTAACACCCAGATTCACCTGGGTCAGTTCCGTCAAAAGCCCAATCTTGCAGTTGTGGCTTGGCCCACAACTCCAAGTGACCTGGTTCTTACACGCCATTTTCCTATCCCCCCTCCTCCCTGGCCAGCCTCGCGTGCACACCTCTGCTTAGCCATAGACTTTCCGGTTCCCCACATGCCTCTCGCTGTTCCCTGCCTCTGGGCCTTGTGCATGCAGAGTGTGTCTGCTGGGATTGCTGGCCCTCCTGTCTCTCGGGCTGGACTGGGGGCTCCTTGGCAGTGGAGCACATGTTTTCCCTAACTTTGAACCCCCAGGGCCTGCATAGAGGCAGCCTCTACTGACATTGGTTGAATAAGAGAAAACAGAGTAATGGGTGTGGCGGTGGGCTGATAGGAATGTGGGCAAGACCATGACACGTGGGAGGGCACAGGGACATTTTGGGGGCAGTGACATCTGATTTCAGGCAGAGCTTGTTCATATCTTGTGTCCCCTGTCCTTCTCTAGGGGATTTACGCTCAAAGGAGAACTGATGCTCAGAAAGTCAAAGAGGACGTGGTCAATTATGCCCGCTTCAAGTGGCCCCTGCTTTTCTCCAGGTTTTATGAAGCTTACAAATTCTCAGGTACCCCTCACCCTCCTGTCTTCCAGTATCCCTCTGCCCTTCTCCAGCCCCCTTACTCCACGGCCCCAGCCTACAGCAGAGGGAGGCGGGGAGTGGCTTGAGCCAGACTTCCCAGTCAGCAAGGGCCTAGCCTGCAGGGGCTGCCTGGTCTTTTCAGGTCAACACCGCTGAGTGGTCCTGCCTCCCTGAAGTCTGGTAGTGACTGCATGGGTGACTAGGACCCGCCTCCTCCTTCCGCCCAAGCCTGGTCTCCCAACATTAGGCTCAGTCTTAGGGTCAGCATACACAGAACAGCCTGTATCAAATTGATACAAGGAGCCAAAGCCATCCTGCATTTGAAGGAGTAAGCTCCCAGTCATGGGTGGTGTGCAGGCAGGGTTGGGTGGCCCCAGTCAGGGATGTGGCTGAATAGAGTTTTGTTCAGCTCTGTTACAGCCCCCAAGGCTGCCTCAACCAGACAGCTTTGTTCAAGAGTGGTAGTCCAGAGCTTATGGGCAATGGGAACACAACAGGGGTTTTCTGAGGAAGCAGTACCTGCAGGGAAATGAGTGCAAAGGAGCCGAATACCATTAGCCCTGGGCCAGACAAGGCACTGGGTGCCTTATGTATCCTGTCTCATATAACCCCTCAGCACAAATACCATCCTATCAGTCAAGTTTTTTTGGGTGCAAGTGACAGAAAACTCAGCAGCCCTCCTCATGGTCCTAAGATGGCTGCAGCAGCTCCAGGCATCATAGCCTCAAACAAAAACTTCTCTAGGCAAAAAAGAAGCTATCTCTTCTCTGTTCTTCTTTAAAAGCCAAGAAAGTTTTCCCAGAAGTCTTTTCTCATCTAGCAGATTTCCTTTCACTTCTGATTGGCTAGAATTAGGTCACAGACTCTTTTCTAAGCCAGTTACTGGCAATGGGAATCAGATCATCTTTTTGGCACAGACCAGTCAGAATTCACTGGCAAGGTTGGTACTAGCACCAGCTTCCCCTGGGAAAGAATCAAGTTTCTGTTGGCATCACAGAACAGGGAATGGCTCCTAACCCACAGTGTCTCCACACTACTTTGTTGTAGCAGGGCTGAGACCCAAGGGAGTCTGGTCTTGAGCCTTGGCACGTAACAGGTGGTCAGTGATGCCTTAGACTGAGCACTTGAATGAATAGTTGGGTCATTATAGCACCTACTGTTACAGAAGAGGGTGGCTCAGAGAATGGGCAGGACCAGCTCTGCTGGGCTGGCTCTGTGAAGCTGGAAGTGGGCCTGGCTGATGCAAACCCACAAAGGCCATTTGCTCAGCTGTACCCCGGAGCCAGCTCTGTGCAGGCCCTGTGCTGGTGCTGGGCATCACAGAGTCCCCAGATATTAAGGCTGGAGGGAACTTTGGGGCTCAGTTAGTCTAGCCTCTCTCCATACCCCACTTTAGCATGGAGGAAGGACTTGTCCAAAGCTGTGCAAAGGCCAGTGGAAGGCTTGGGACTCAAACCCAGGTTTGCTACTGCAACACTCTCTTCTGCACCTTGGATTTCAGCTTTTAGGAATGCTATACTCTTTGATTCTCAGTTTCCCTATCTGTAAAACGGAAATCAGTATACTCTCAGCCCTGGCTGCCTCCCTGGTGGTTATGAGGATTGGGAAGAGTAGGGCCTGGGAGCTGGGATGGCCACCCTCCCCGTGTCTTTGGTCTCTGCTCCAGGCCCCAGCCTCCCCAAGAACGATGTCATTGTGGCAGTCAACTGGACAGGCGTCTACTTTGTGGATGAGCAGGAGCAGGTACTTCTGGAGCTGTCCTTCCCCGAGATCATGGCCGTGTCCAGCAGTAGGTGAGGAAGGGGCAATGGAGACACAGGCAGACAGAAGGGGAAGCAGAGGGCTGTCTTGGGAGCTATCATGCAGGTCATGGGGGTCTTTGAGGGCTTCTCTACCTCACAGGATGTCACCAAGGCTCAAAGACATGCACTAGCCTGTCCTGGTCACACAGTGATGGAGCAGTTTGTACCACACTGGGCAGACCTCACAGGCATCTTCCTCCTAGCAGGAAGGCTTTATAGCACATTAGTAGTTTGTCTGAGATGGGGCGAGTGGTTAGAAGGACCAGTCACAGGTGTGTGAACAGAGCTTGGCTTGGGATTCAGGGGCCTGGGTGGGGCATCTCCATGTCCTCATCCCTCAGATAAGGGTCTGAATACTTTCCTTCTATAACAGCGGTGGGGAATAGATGCAATAATCAATGGGAGAGCTCTTTGTAAACTGAGAAGTGCGATGCACACAGGAGGGATGGTGGATGGTGAAGGGGGTTCCAGCTCATATCTGAAGTTCCTGGACAGACAGGCTTTCCACCAGTGCTGCCCTACCCCTGAATCCTCGGCTTATAGGAGTGTCTCTGACTATATCTGATGGGGGCCGGGGTTGGGACATGTCCAGCTCTGACTGGGCCCATGCCAGGCAGACAGGGCCTGTGGTGACAAGATGGTCCCCACCCTCTAGAAGCTTAAATTGAGAGGAGAGACAGACATGGAACAGGCCATTTGAAAGCAGGGATCAGTGTGATGAAGGCTGTGGGAGGGTAGGGAGGGTTTCTTGGAGGAGGTGGTATCTAGGCCAAGACCTGAGGGTGAGTAGGAATCATCCAGGCAAAGGGTAAGTGGGCTGGGCCAGGCCGGGATCATTCTGGACATGTCTGACTGGCTGAGAAATGCCTGGCTTGGGCCATGTCTCACCTTGGTCCGACTGTGTCTCATCCTGGGTAGACCAGGCCTTGCTCCGGCTGGGCCACATCTATCCTGGGTTAGGCTGGGCCTCACTTTGGCTGGGCCACATTTGACTCTGGCCAAGACATGGCTGACCTGGGCTAGGTGGGCCCTCTCTCTGGCCGGGCTGCGTCTGACTCGGCTGGCCTTGGTCTCCTTCAGGGAGTGCCGTGTCTTGCTCTTGCTGGGCTGCTCTGACCTGGGCTGTGCTGCGTCTCACTCGGGCTGGGCAGGACTGACCCTGGATGGGCCCTGTTCTCCGTGTTGGTCCTGCAGGGGAGCAAAAATGACAGCCCCCAGCTTCACACTGGCCACCATCAAGGGGGATGAGTACACCTTCACCTCCAACAATGCTGAGGATATCCGTGACCTGGTAGTCACCTTTTTGGAAGGGCTCCGGAAGAGGTCTAAGTACGTGGTGGCCCTGCAGGACAACCCCAACCCTGGTGAGTGGCCCCTGGCACAGCCTGCCAGGCATTGAGAGCTTGGGGTGTTAGGCAGATTACATGTCTTCGCCTTGGCCTGGCATTCAAGGCTGCTATTGCCTTGTTATCCTACCTTTCCCAGACAGCCGGCTCCAACTAGACCAAATAACAAAACTCTGTGCCTTCAATCTGTGCCCCGTGAGGAATCATCCCCTCCCTCCCTCTTGTTCCTTCTCTTTCTCTGCTGGGCTAATTCTCACTGGTTGTTCAATACCATCAAGAACTGATTTGCTGGGTGTTGGCAGGTGAATTAAGACAACAAGCCAAAAGGAAATCATAAGCAAGAGGCCAGAAAGAAGGTGCTGGCTCCCCCAATGTTCTATTTCCCCCACGGAATGGCATCAGGCAAGGGCCAGATGTATCAGCAAAGACAGGTGACAGGTGATATCTGCTCACTGCTGAGGGAGCCCTGAACAAAGGCTTCTGCCATTTTATGGACCCAGGGGCCGGGGGAGGGAAGGGGACAGGGCTTGGAATGGAAAAGTTCTGAGTACTGAGTCAGAGTGGAGAGTGATGGCTTCAAGGCCCCAAGACAAGGTGGTCTTGACAGAGGCACCTGGAAGAGGCCTTGACCAAGGGCCCTGATAAAGATCCTCCAAATGGAGGAGCCTAGCTAAGGATGCAGATACCAGTAAGAGACTGGACAGCCAGGGAGCCTGAGTCTTTGACTGCAACTCACTCCAAAGACTGTGATGCACCCGCCATGCACCAAGTCTGGTTGAGGAGGGCAGCCCCCTACCCCCAGGCCTGCCAGGCAAGGTCTTTGTAATTGCCTGTGGTCCAGCCTGAAAGATCACACATAGGCTTTCGCCAAGAAGCTGGTTCCTCAAATACTATCTCCTGTCCCTTCTCCAGGTTAGATCATGAGTTCCTCCTCCATGTTCCCCAGGTACCCACTGTCTCAGTTTCCTAGCACTGCCATAACCAAAATACCACAAATGGGTGGCTTTAAAGAACAGACATTTATTTTCTCACAGTTCTGATAGCTAAAAGTCTAAATCAGGGTGTTAGTCTTGTCGATTCTTTCCTGTCAGTAGTCCAGGGTGTTCCTTGGTCACTTGGCTTGTAGGCGATCCTCACATCTTCCTCTGTGAGGATGTATGTGTCTGTTCTGCTCTTTTTATAGCTCAGAGCTGATTAGGTTTAGAGGCCATGCTATGCTGTAAGACGTCAACTGATCGATTGATTACATTAAGTAAGATTGCATTACAGAAGGTGATCTGCCCTATTCAAAGCCAGCTGATTTAATTTCATGTTTAAATCATAACAGCATATGGCCAGAATTTCAACATATATTTTTGGTGGACACAATTCAACCCGTAACAGTCACCATCTTCAGATAATAACAGCAATGAAAAGTATCCTGGTTGAGCATCTCCTTGGTGGACCAGGGTGGGTCATGGAAAAGACAGAGATGAAACAGACTCCAGCCCTGCCCACAGTTGGGAGGAGGTGGAAACACAGTTACAGCCCCTGTGACCAGCCAGTGACCTGGGAAGCCCAGAGGCTATAGGTGCCCAGAGAAGAGGCCCCTGCGCAGCCTGGGGGCTCAGGGAGGAAGGGATGTCTGAACAGAGTATATTGAGGCACAGAGAAGAGCATGAACAAAGCAAAGAGGCAAGAGAAAGCCGGCATGTCTGGGGACCTGCAAATAGTTTGGTTTAGGTAAAGTGAGGGAGGAAACACAAGAAACGAGGTGGAAGAAGTCAGGAAAGCCAGGTCACAACAGACCTCATGGGCACGTCAAGAAGTGTGGGCTTTCCCGGCCACCGCTGATCACTGCCCTGACAGAGAACACAACAAAGAATCCCTAATGGAGCAGGAGCACAGTGGGATGCAGATTTCAAATTCTCACAAAAAGGCGAGGCTTTTTTTTTTTTTTAATGGTCTGAGACTGGAGGGACCCTGACAGTCACGGTCCCCAGACCCTTTGTGAGCCCAAGATTGAAACCATTCCCGAAACCAACTCTCCAGATAGAGATTGGACTGGACTATAAGATAGCCACTGATACTGGTGAGGAGTGAGTTTTTTGGCTCAAATAGACACATGAGACTATGTGGGCAACTCCTGACTGGTGGCAAGATGAGAAGGAAGAGGGGAACAGGAACTGGTTGAATGGACGCAGGAAATACAGTGTGGAGAGGAGGAATGTGCTGTCTCATTAAGGGGAGAGTAGCTAGGAGTGCTCAGCGGGGTGTGTATAACTTTTTTATGAGAGACAGGCTTGATTTGTAAACGGTCACGTAAAGCACACACACACAAAAAGAAGTGTGGGCTTTCTCCTGAGGGCAATGGGGAGCCATGGAAGGGTTTTGAGCAGGGAAGTAGCCTACTCTTGTGGCCCTGTGGAGGGTTGTGGGAAGGTGGAGATAGGGTAGACATGAGTGGGACAGGGCCTCAGATTCTTTAATGGGGAGTATAGGCTTATATGTCGTCAACCCAAATAAAGATATTCCAACTCAGCCTCTCTCTTTGCCCCCATGTGGCCCCATTTGCCCCCACCCCCCAGCGGGGGAGGAATCAGGCTTCCTTAGCTTTGCCAAGGGAGACCTCATCATCCTGGACCATGACACCGGTGAACAGGTCATGAACTCGGGCTGGGCCAACGGCATCAATGAGAGGACCAAGCAGCGTGGGGACTTCCCCACTGATTGTGTGTATGTCATGCCCACTGTCACCATGCCACCGAGGGAGATTGTGGTAAGTGGACCAGGCTGGGGATGAATGGGGGGCTCCCTGGGACCCTGTTTTTCCTCTTTCCATATCTGCAAAAGGAAGTGAGGACTCATACCAGATTAATGATTTGCAGCTTCTGCAGACACAAGTGAGAGTTTTATGGCACCACAGCTTAATGTTGGGGCAGCTATTAAACCTTTACCGAGTGGGGAGTGGCCTAGAAACTGCTTCAGAAGAGGCAGTGCCCAGGGGCAGGGCTCTGGATGGGAGAAGACTAGCCTGGGGGCATCACCTGGCACTCTCTGGAAGGACAATGAGGGCAGGGTTGGGAAGGGAAGGCCTAGGCCAGGCCCTGGTTCTTCTTGGAGTCCCTCTGAATACAGCATTGTGGACTCAGAGCCCAGCTTCCTAGGTGACACCAGAGCCTCCTGCCCTTGTCCAGGCTTTCTGATTGGTGCAACCTGCCCGGTTCAGCCACAGGGCACCTAGGGAAGGGTCATGAAGCCAGCATGTAACTTAAGAGATTCCAAACAGAAAAGGGTCCCAGGGTCTGAGTGGTGCATGGGGTCTACCTCGTCCTCCATGGAGAAGAGTCTCCCCCAGCCCCTTTCCAGAGGCCCTGGGCTTTTACATGGTGATCCCAGTAGCTTCAGGTGGACAGTGACCTCAGCTTCCCGCCTCCCGGCCCCCAGGCGCTGGTCACCATGACCCCTGACCAGAGGCAGGATGTCGTCCGGCTCCTGCAGCTGCGACCTGCGGAGCCCGAGGCGCGCGCCAAGCCTTACACGTTGGAGGAGTTCTCCTACGACTACTTCAGGTGACGGGGCTCCTGCAGAGAGGAGGGGCCACAGGACAGTGAGCTGCAGGCCTCGGCTCCTCTCCAATGGGTGTGGTGGGGGGGCTTGTCCTCACCAACGCAGTCCTGGTGGGGAGACAGGCAAGAAAACAGGCAGCGGGAATTCGGAATGCCCAGAGTTGGGATGGGCATGCTGGGTGGGCCGTGGGAAGAGCAGAGGAGAGGAGGGACTTCCTGGAGGAGATGGAACTAGAGGAAGGGTGAGGAGAATGTCTTACCACCAGGGGGCTTATCCCTGGGGCCTCCAGTGTCGGGGTCAATGCTGACTGTTCCTGTGCTGTGCCAGGCCCCCACCCAAACACACTCTGAGCCGTGTGATGGTGTCCAAGGCACGTGGCAAGGATCGGCTGTGGAGCCACACGACGGAGCCGCTTAAGCAGGCACTGCTCAAGAAGATCCTGGGCAGCGAGGAGCTCTCACAGGAGGCCTGCATGGCCTTCCTCGATATCCACACCTGCAGGGGACAGTGAAGTGGAGGGTGGTGGTCACGGGGAGGGGGACCCCAGGACAGGCAGGCCAGCTTCTGGCCTCCAGGGTTTTTGTCTGAAACACCCCTCCTTCCTTCTGAGGGGCTCAGCTGGGTCCTGGACAGATGTGGGGGATGTTGATGGAGTAACTCCATCCATGTACCTGGCGCTGTACAGTGTGCTAAGTGCTGCCTCCTGCATTGCCTCTTGGACCCCGTCATTCGTTGACAGATGTTCACTGTTCAGTGTGCTGGGCCGGGCCCCGCCCCTGGCCTCTTGAGCCTCAGCTGGGAGGGACGCATGCTGATCTCACTATTTTAAGGCTAAGATCAGTGCTGCGATGGGCCTGGGGGAGTACCGTGACCTGACCCGGCCTTGGAGAGGGGTAGGGAGGGCTTCCTGGAGGAAGTGGTATCGCGGCTGAGGCATGCAGGGTCAGTAGGGCTTAGCCAGGCAAAGGGGAGATGGGTTCCTAGACAAAGGGAACAGCACGTAAAAAGGCCCTGAGGCCAAAGAGGGCAGGGCTGTTTCTAGGGCACAGAACAATTCAGCATAGAGTTCAAGAAGGATAATTTGAAGAAGTGAATTGACTAAGGAAGGGCTCCCAAGCCATGTTAAGAAGCTTGAACTGTGTCTCAAGGCCTGGAGGAGACACGGGGCAGTGGGTGGCATGGTCAGATTTGTTCTTTGGAAAGTCCACCCTGTGGTGAGGACTTTGGATGTGGCAGGGTGGCCAGCAAGGAATTTGCCAGAGGAATTGGGGTTAGAGGGTGGGCAGTGGGCATGGGAAGCAGGACAGACAGATCATGCCCATTATGTAGATGCGTAGCCTGAGGCCCAAGGACTTGCCCAGGGCCACACACTGCAGGGGAGGCCAGGAGACCCTGTCGGAGAGGCCTCCTATCTCCCAGGCCAGTGCTCGCCCCACTCGGCCATAAGCCCTTCCTTAACAACCTCCACCTATGCTCAAGTACATGGGCGACTACCCATCCAAGAGGACACGCTCTGTCAACGAGCTCACCGACCAGATCTTTGAGGGTGCCCTGAAGGCTGAGCCTCTCAAGGATGAGGTGTACGTGCAGATCCTGAAGCAGCTGACCGACAACCACATCAGGTGACCTGGGGGTGGTGGGCAGGTGCAGGGGGCAGGCCCCTACCCCCTAGTGCTCAGAGCTTGAAGGGAATCTTAAAGCCCACCCACCTGTTGTGATGGGCGGGGAGCTCAACCCCTGCTGAGGTAGCAGCTGGGATAAGTCCTTCCTCACTCAGAGCAGGGAGCTGCCCTTGTGTCCCACCTCTGCCTCCAGGCCCAAGGATGACCCTCTAGGAACCAAGAGGTAGTGACTGTACCCCTTTGAGCCTGTCCTTCTCTAGGATTAATAGCCTTGGTCCTCTACCTGGTCTTCATACATTCCTGCTGCTCCCTGACTGAGCCCTTGGGTACCCACTTCCCAGCCCAGACCTGGACTGTCTGCCTATAGGGTCAGCTTGTGGTCAAATATCCCATTTCTGGCTCAGGCCGAGCTGGATGTCAGTCAGAAGCTCTGGGTGAAAACTCCCATGGGCTGGTAGTATTGGGCCCCCGAGGGTGTCGTCTTCTCCTCCATGCTGGGTCAGCCTGGGCCAAGGAGTGGGAAGTCCCACATATGCTCACCTCAGAGCCTGAGAAAAACTCCACTCTCTCTCCTTATGAAGAAGCCCTGGTGGTGCAGTGGTTAAGCACTTGACAGCTAAATGAAAGGTAGACGGTTTGAACCCACCAACTGTTCTGCGGAAGAAAGATGTGGTAGTCTGCTTCCATAAAGATTACAGCCTTGGAAACCCTATGGGGCAGTTCTACTCTGTCCTATAGGGTTGCTGGAGCCCTGATGGTGCAGTGGTTAAGAGGTTGGCTGCTAACCAAAAGGCTGGCAGTTCGAATCCACCAGCTGCACCTTGGAAACTATGAGTCAGAATCGACTAGACGGCAATGGATTCTCCTCTTATCCCCAGTCCCTGCCACCTCCCCAGTTTTGTCACTCACTACATCGCTTACACAAATCCACCCTCAAACCATGTTGTTGTTGTTGATAAGTGCTGTTAAGTCAGCTCTGACCCAGTGCCCTTATGTACAACAGAAACGAAACACTGCCCCAGGCCTGCCCCATCTTCACGATCGTCTTTATGCTTGAGCCCATTGTTGCAGTCACTGTGTCAATTCATCTCTTTGAGGGTCTCCCTCTTTTCCACTGACCATTTACTTTACCAAGCATGATGTCCTTCTCCAGGGACTGGCCCTTCCTGATAAATGTCCAAAGTAGATGAACTTTCACCATCCTCACTTCTAAGGAGCATTCTGGTTGTACTTCTTCCAAGACAGATTTGTTTGTTCTTTTGGCAGTTCATGGTACACTCAACATTCTTCGCCAACATCATAACTCAAAGGCGTCAATTCTTCTTCAGTCTTCCTCATTCATTGTCTAGCTTTTGCATGCATACAAGGTGATTAAAAACAACATGGCTTTGATCAGGTGTACCTTCGTCCTTAAAGTGACACCTTTGCTCTCTAACACTTTAAAGAGGCCTTTTGCAGTAGGTTTGCCCAATGCAATGCATTGTTTGACTTCCTGGCTGCTGCTTCCATGGGTGTTGATTGTGGATCCAAGTAAAATGAAATCCTTGACAACATCAGTCCTTTCTCTTTCTGTTTATCTTGATGGTGTTTATTGGTCCAGTTGTGAGGATTTTTGCTTTCTTTATGTTGAGGTGCAATCCATACTGAAGGCTGTGGTCTCTGATCTTCATTAGTAAGTGCTTCAAGTCCTCTTCACTTTCAGCAAGCAAGGTTGTATCATCTGCATAACGCAGGTGGTTAATGAGTCTTCCTCCAATCCTGATGCCCCGTTCTTCTTCATATAGTCCAGCTTCTCATATTATTTGCTCGGCATACAGATTGAGTAGGTATGGTGAAAGGACACAACCCTGATGCACACCTTTCCTGACTTTAAACCATGCAGTATCCCCTTGTTTTGTCTGAATGGCTGCTTCTTGGCCTAGGTACAGGTTCCTCATGAGTACAATTAAGTGTTCTGGAATTCCCATTTTTCCCAATGGTATCCATAGTCTGTTATCATCCACACAGTCTAATGCCTTTGCAAAGTCAATAAAATACAGGTAAACATCCTTCTGGTATTCTCTGCTTTCAGCCGTGATCCATCTGACTTCAGCAATGATATCCCTCATTCCACGCCCTTTTCTGAATCCAACTTGTACTTCTGGCAGTTTCCTGTCGATGTACGGCTGTAACCACTTTTGCATGATCTTCAGCAAAATTTTACTTGCGTGTGATATTAGTGATATTGTTTGATAATTTCCGCATTCGGTTGGATCACCTATCTTTGGAATAGACATAAATATGAATCTCTTCCAGTCAGTCTTCCAAATTTCTTAGTATAGATGAGTGAGCACTCCCAGAGCTGTATCCATTTGTTGAAACATCTCAGTTGGTATTCCATCAATCCCTGCAATCCCTGGAGACTTGTTTTTCAACAATATCTTCAGTGCAGCTTGAACTTCTTCCTTCAGTACCTTCAGTTCTTAATCATATGGTATTTACTGAAATGAATGAATGTCGACCAATTCTTTTTGGTACAGTGAGTCTGTGTATTCCTTCCATCTTGTTTTGATGCTTCCTGTGTCGTTCAATATTTTGCCCAATAGAATCCTTCAATATTGCAACTTGAGGCTTGAATTTTTTTCTTCAGTTCTTTCAGCTTGAGAAATGCTGAGTGTGTTCTTCCCTTTTGGTTTTGTAACTTCAGGTCTTTGCACATGTCATTATAATGTTTATTTTGTCTTCTTGAGTTGCCCTTTGAAATCTTCTGTTCAGCTCTTTTACTTTATCATTTCTTTCTTTTGTTTTAGCTATTCTATGTTGAAAGGTAGTTTCAGAGTCTCTTCTGACACCCATTTTGGTCTTTGATATTCTTTCCTGTCTTTTTAATGACCTCTTGCTTTCTTCATGTATGATGTCCTTGATGTCATTTTTTTTTTTTCAATAAGCCCATTTTTTAATTTTTTTAATCAGGCATTGTCAGAAAATTTTGTACATTAACCTGGACTAGCAATGATTCTGTACCCTCTGTTGCTGTAAAACATGACAGGAGCTAAAGGCAAAGACCAGTTCTCACAAGGACAACTGCTTCAAGTTAGGAACCAGAACAGTGTATTTAGACAGTCTTCTTAGATGTTTTCTTGCCTGTGTTAAAAACTAGCTGATTTTTAATGTAGCCACACTTCTTTTTGATGGTCTTCTTTGACAAATACTTCTGTTTTGGGATAATGTTGGTGACTCGAGGTTTATGATCTAGTGTCTCCCTGTTATTGGGTGCTTTTACATTATATATCCTAAAAAGCCAATGTTCTGATGTAATGGCTTCCTCTAAATGCCTGAATTTAATGTCTTTGTTTCCAATCTCAGCATTACATGTTCAGTCAAAACCTGGGGGTGTACGAAAATCCAGCTACATTTCTCCAAATCTGTAGTTTGACATTTTATACATAAGGCAATTCAACAAAGTGGGGGATCCTGCTTTGTCTACACAGAACTCTCCCTGTGGGGTGAAATAGTCACTTTCCCAAATGTCTTTTGGATGTTCTCCTTCAGCTATCCTAACCATCCAAAGAAACTTGTTGATATCATCACCAGACGAGCCAATAACACCTCCAAAAATAACCAAAACATAATCTACATCCAGAGTCTTCATAATTTTGTAGGCTGCTGTTTCATTTGAAGATATAACTTTTCCTACCAGTGCAATGTGTGTGCTATTCCATGTGTTATTATCCACCAAAGTAGTTCTATTAGTCATTCCAGCTATCTGGTAGCCATAGTCCCACCAAGACATCAGTATTTTGCTTTAGCAAAAAATGAGCTTCTCTAAAATCATCTAAGATATCCCTGGTGCCGTCATTATTATGAGAGACTAGGACCACACTTGGACTGGAGTAGGCATTGCCTGTGACCGAGGTACAGTGGACTGCAAACATCATCAATGACACCAGCATCAACATGGTGACGATGCTTTTTATGTTAGGACCTAATCCTTCTTCAGTTTTTTCCTGTTCAGTTACGTGTTTTCTCACTTTACCTGCCTTATCACACAAGTTTCCTGGATTTCTTTTGTCATTTTCATCACTGCTCTCTTCCACAGGTGGGTTCTCCCTTTTCGTGTCCCCCCCACCCTCCAAACACTGCTCAGGAACATTGGAGAAGGCAGTTTGAGACAGCATATAGACAAGTGGAGTCAAGGTCAACATCACCCGCACCATCACGCCAGCAAAGTAGACGGCACTAATTGCATACAGAGCAACAAATACTCTTTCATCATTCATATTTTTAATGTGGAACCATAGACCTGCTGGGAGAAAGACACCCAAGTCGTAGGTTGATGCTCAGACACTGATGCAATAATTGGAATGTGTTTTTGCATACCCAGTGTCCCACAATGACTAAAACCTGCCACTCCATGGGGCAATGTAACCTGTATAAGCCAAATAGGTGACACTAAGAAACACAGCACCTGCAGCTAATGATACACCCAAAAAGAAAAGGGTCTGGAACTCTTTTTTGTTAATCGGTGTCTCAAATACTGCAAGAAAGCATAAGCCTACAGCAATGCAAAGACACAAAACCATACATCAGGTCTTTTCACACAGCCAAATTTTGTACATGCTATGCCTGCAGCCAGGAAGTCTGCCATTTCTTAATAATATGCGTATCAGAATTTGCCTTATCCTTCAAAGCCGAGCTCAAATGCCACTTCCTACCTGAAGCCAAGAGGGCTCTATGGCTTCCTCCCCTGGGCTCCCTTAACACAGTAATGATGCCTAAACTGTAGCACTGACCATTTATGTGCCATGCCCCACCAGGGTATTTATGCCCAGCTCAGGGGGTGAGGAGCTAGGCTGGAGTGAGGAGATGAGAGCAGAAGTCTGGTGATACCCCAGGTGCAGCTGACCTGGGGCTGGTGGCTGCAGGCCCAGGAGGCCCAGGTTCATGTGGTCCATAGGGATGGCTGTGAAGCAAAGAGGTGCCAGCACAGGCAGGGCTGAGTGGCTAAGAAGCAACAAGGCCAAGAGCATGTCTGATGAAAAGAATCTAGGAAGGGGGCCTATTGTCCCCAGAGCTCTGCCTATTCCTGCCCCCCTCCTGGGTTCATTTCAATTCAGGAAAACCTTTACTGGCACCCCTCAATGCCCAGCTGCATGCTGGGTGTTAGGACAGACATGAGCCACCCCTTCTTCTGCCCCCTAAGAGCATCATTCTGAGGAGGGAAACCCAGGGACAGAAAAATTATGGCCCACAGAGCTCAGAGCAGTGCCCCAGGGGAGCCCAGGAGCTGGAATAACTCAATGCTACTCCAAGTGCTGATGAGTTAAGGAGTTTATCCCAGAATATAAATCACGCACTGCTTCCTTCATTGAGAAAGCCTTGCTATGAAAAAAATCTCAGCTGACCCAGAATACTTCGTAATTTGTTCTGGCATGAGAACCTTATCTCTGTGTGGCCTGGTGCAGGTTGGAGGACCACACTTTGAGCTGCACTGACTAGATCTGGCTGTCAGGAGGTGGGTCCTCTTTGGACCTCCAACAATGGTGGGGTTCAGGGCAGGCATGCACTGCCGTGATATGGAGCAGAGAGGGGTGTGTGGGCCTGCTGGGGGTTCTCAGAGATGGTTGGGGTGGAGGTGCACACGTTCCTGTGATTGGCTGATGATCGCTGCCGCCTGCTGGATGCCACTCCTCCACCTCCTGCAGGTATAGCGAGGAGCGGGGCTGGGAGCTGCTCTGGCTGTGCACAGGCCTCTACCCACCAAGCAACATCCTTCTGCCCCATGTGCAGCGCTTCCTGCAGTCCCGCAAGCACTGCCCACTAGCCATCGACTGCCTGCAGCGGCTCCAGAAAGCCCTGAGGTATAGTGTCCCTCCGAGGGCACTGGGCACAAGGCATGGGAGCAGGTGCTGGGATGGACTTTCAGCCACACAGGTTTGTGGGATGGGGATGAGGACATGACCACACAGCAGTTGGGGCCTTTCTCTGGAATACCAAACTGCTGGGTCCACCAGCCCATTCTGGACACAGTTTGAGAGTCTGGTTGCTCATAACTGCTTGGCTGATACTTTCAAGTCTGGTGGTGGACGGGGGTGGAGAACGGAAGCCCACTCAGCACTTTATACTCTTCAAATCCCACCTGCACCCTTCACTTCACCCAGTCCCCTCCACAGCCCTATGTGGGGGTAGTGTTATCCCTGTTTTACAGATGAGCAGCAAAAGGCTCTGAAAGCTTAAGGGACTGGTAGGAAGTGGTGGATGAGGATTAAAACTGGGGTCTGTCTGTCTCCAAAGTCCCCTCTGTTCCCTGCTTCCCATGGTCCCACTAATCCACCTGCTTCTGAGTCTGCTGCCTCCCCAACCCTTGGTTTCAGAAATGGGTCCCGGAAGTACCCCCCACACCTGGTGGAAGTGGAGGCCATCCAGCACAAAACCACCCAGATTTTCCACAAAGTCTACTTCCCTGATGACACTGATGAGGTGAGGTCCGCTGGCTCCTCGGTTTGTGGGTGCCCCTGATGGCCTGGGCTCCCTTGTCTGACACAGGGGCAGCCCTGACACCATTCCCCTGCCGCTCCTACATTTGCCACCTCAGTGGAGTCAGGGCCCAGCCAAGAGGCCAAAGACTTCCCAGGTCAAGGGGTGCTGTGGGGTGCCTGATCCAACCCCCTGCTTCTTTGGGCGGCTTTGTTGAGAAGGTTTTCTCTCCCTCCCTCCCTTGAGAGGCTCTGTGGTGAAGAAAAGTCCTTTCTCCCTCTGAGCTGAGCTCTGCACTGGTGCCACCCCCTCCCCATCCCCAGTTCTGTTTCCGAGCACAGAGCCTTCCTATAACCCTGAGCCCATTTTCCTGCAGGCATAGGCCCTGACCCATCTCTGCCTCCTAACCTGACATGATTGTAGGCCCCTCACCTGGCACCCTCTGCCAAAGGATCCTGTTTTTCTGCTATGCAGACATAGTCAGGCTCTCTTGTGTATCTCTACCTCCACCCCAGCTCAGCATAGCATCTCATTCAGATGCTTATGAGTCTAGCATCTAAACTTAGTTTGAAAAAGCAGTTCACTGGTCTAGGGACCAGGACCAAAATAACCAAACCCATTGCTGTCGAATTCAGATTCATAGCGACCCTATAGGACGGAGTAGAACTGCCCCATACACTTTCAAAGGAACACTTGGAGGATTTGAACTGCTGATGTTTTGGTTAGCAGCTGTAGCTCTTAACCACTGTCCACCAGGTTTTCCCTAGGGGCCAGAGATACTCAGAAATGTCACAGTAGGATTCCACTTACAAAGACAGAAAAATTACCTAAAGTCCTTTTCTGTCCCTCCACTTCTCCCTCCTCCTTCCATCTGAACTTCCCCAGGCTCTCAAATCCCTCTCCACCCCGGTCTGAGCTGCTGTTTCTCCTCTTCCTTTTTGGAATTCTGCTGTTTCTTTTCCTCAAGGCACCCTCCTTCCAATCACCCCATTCTCGTGTGTGCCCCTTGCCTCTACCATCACTCCAGTTTGTACAGCCCAGACCCAGGGCCCAAGGAGGCCAAGGCCAAGTCCTACTTGTGTTGTTTGGGAGAAGGGCCCAGCCATGAGTTGCTTTTTCCTGTCTTCTTAAAACGCTGTGCCCAGTGCTGGATCATAGGGAAGCCCCTCAGAGGGAGAGTGTCTTGCATGGGTCAGGGTGCTTGGTCCAGTGGAAGGCGCAGCCAGGGAGCATGAGAGGCCCAGGAGAAAGCCTGCTGGCACCAAGCAAACACCATCCCTCTCAGGCCTTCGAGGTGGAGTCCAGCACCAAGGCCAAGGACTTCTGCCAGAACATTGCCACCCGGCTGCTCCTCAAGACCTCCGAGGGGTTCAGCCTCTTTGTCAAAATTGCAGACAAGGTAGGTAATGTCTATTATGAGGAGCTTATGGGAGAGCAGGAGGAGGGCTGAGAAAAAGAGAGAGAGGGGAGAAATAAAGAGAGAGAGAGAGAAAGAAAGAGAGAGGGAGAAAGAAGGAGAGAAGGAGAAAGAGACAGAGAGACATGCTTGTATACAGCTCCTAAGTGTGCCCATCTCCTTCTTACACATCTACCGTGGCTCCCTTTACTTGGAGCAGCTGCCCTGAAATCTCTCTCCTCTGAGGCATTGCACAGCATGTCCTCAGACCCTGTTTGGAGCCATGTGCCTCACCCTGCCCCCACACACATGTACTTTCCAGACTTTGTTCTCACTGGTCTGTCAGCTGCCATGCCTGGGGCCAATTAACCCTTGAACTAATCCTTGAAGGGAGGCATGATTAACCCCATTTAATGCATCACAAAACTAGGTAGAGTTCAGAGAGGTTAAGTAATTTATCAAAGGTCACACAGCAGGGACTGAGATGCAGGTGGGTCTGACTCCAAAGCTCATGCCTCTGCCACCATCCCACATGGCCCTCCCTCCACGTCTCTGCACATGGAAGTCTTAAAGGCCCAGCTTTAAAGTCCCTCCCCATGAGAAGGCTTCTCTGACCATCTCAGAATTAGATGCTCCCTCCTGTTTGTCTCTGACAATTCCGTGCCCATCCACGTCTGTCTCCTCACATCACACCTGTCCTTGTGCCAGGCACAGGGGACTCAAAGGTGACCTCAATGTGATCCTGGACCCAGGAGAGCCCAGAGCTTGTGGGAGGAATCGGACATGGTTGCGAGAACATCAGCTTCAAGGAAGGGGCTGGGTCTTGCTCTCTGCCATGTCCCTGTGCTAGGGCAGTGTTCAGTAGACATTTGCTGAATGACTGAATGGAGACACTCAACAGGCACAGATGGGAGGAGGGTGGGGCTGATACAGGGAAACCCTTTCCGGCTGGGATTAAGTGTCTTTCTGGAGAAGGGGCCACCAGGGAGACCTTGGGTGGGAACATTGGAAAACACACTATTTGTTAAACTAAAATGAATGGACTAGAACAGCCGTGTCCCTAGGTCATCAGCGTCCCTGAGAATGACTTCTTCTTCGACTTTGTCCGACACCTGACAGACTGGATAAAGAAAGCGCGGCCAGTCAAGGATGGTAACGTGAGGTCGGGGTCCTGGGGTCATCTGGGACCCAGGGCAGGGCAGGTGCTTGCTTGGGGCCATAGCGTGAGGTCCACCTGGGTGGGAACCGAGGCCAGGCCTTCTCCAGGCTGGTGCTGGGCTAGGAAGGGCATGGGCACCTCTCTGTTTTGGGACCTCCTTGTGATCAACTGCCCTATGCCACAGGAATCATGCCCTCGCTCACCTACCAGGTGTTCTTCATGAAGAAGCTGTGGACCACCACAGTGCCAGGGAAGGACCCCATGGCTGATTCCATCTTTCACTATTACCAGGTGAGCTGCCCACTGCCTCTCTGCTCCTGTTGCCACCCCTGCAGCTGCCAGCCCTGCTGTACTTTGTGATAACAGAGTCCTGCTGCCCTTGCCAGGTGAGGGGCCTGTAACAAGATGGCCTCAAAGAGATTCCCAGAATCATGTTCATCCTTCCCAGACCACCGGGCCCCCAGGGAGTGGCCCGAGTTCAGGTCCTTCTCTTTCCTAGCCGTCCAGCCCTCAAAGGCTTGATTTTTCTTCTTCTGAGCTCCCAAATCTCTGCTTGTTCTGGTTCCTCCCTCAGTGCAGGGTTGTTTTTTGAATTCAAGATTCTGGTATTTTAACGAGGTGTATCCAGGGCCTCTGTGATTCATAAACAATTTCTACCACAGGCCTGGCTCTGAAGGAAGGTAGGAGGGAAGCTCACATGTTGCATTTCTATTATGTGTCTGGCACTTTTTACTCATTCTGTCCTCTCAACAAACCCCAAGAAGTAGGCATGTTGTTCCCATTTTATGGAGGGAGAAACTGAGACTCAGAGATGTTAGGTCATATAATTAAGATCACACAGCTGATGGTCCTGGGGTGTGATTCAGGGTCTTTGTGACTGCAGACTCAGTACTCTTCCCTGGGCTACAGCCTGCTCACCATTCTGTGGGAGAGCCAAGCCAGGAGGTTGGGAGGGGCCAGGGAGGCAGGAATGGTGGCTCCTATGGCAGAGAGAATCCTAGCCTGGAGTCAGAGGACTGCTGTCATCCAACCCTGGGATCTGCCTTTCCCTCGTGCCTGCTTCCCACCTCCACACCATGGATGGATGGTGGGTAGGTGGGTGGATGGATGGGTAGATGGATCAGTGGGTGGACAGATGAATGGGGGATGGGTGGGTGGATGGGTATGGATGGGTGGATAAGTGGGTTGGTGGGTGGGCAGATGGATGGGTGAGTAGATGTCCTCAGGTCAGTCTCAGTTTCCCTACCCTTCAAATAGTAGATAAGACAGCCCGAAGGCTCCAGGGGCCTGTGGGCAACACTGGCCCTTCAGAGACTTTATCTCTCCTTTTGGTCCACTCTCCATCCTCAGTCGCTCTGGTTCTGGGTTAGGGAGTTCTAAGGTGGTAAGGGGAGCCAGTGCTAAGGATGAAACCAGCCAGTCTCAAGGGAACATAATGACAGGAGGCCTTTCCCAAGGGAGGACAGGGCCTGGAGGGTCAGGAGTGTGGAACAGAACGGTCGGTCTCAGGTTCACCAGCTGGTCACTCCCACTTTTGTCACCTTTGCAATGGGGGCAATGGGGCTGCTAACCTCACTGAACTGTTCAGAGGGGAAATGAGATAATACTCATACATGGCTATGCTTTCAAACTATAACATGCTGGATCTGTACAGGCATAATTGTTATTTCCCTGTACTATGCCATTTCCCCTTGCTTTTGTATGCCGTTTCCCCTTGGGAAGTGGCGTCATCTGAGGCTGGAGAAGTGGGTGGGGGTAAGGCAGTAGACCCTGGCCTTGAAGGTGCTGGGGAAGGAGCCCACTGCCTCCAGGTCCCGCTACTCCTGTGACCTGTCTCTGGTAGGAGTTGCCCAAGTACCTCCGAGGCTACCACAAGTGCACACGGGAGGAGGTGCTGCAGCTGGGGGCGCTGATCTACAGGGTCAAGTTTGAGGAGGACAAGTCCTACTTCCCCAGTATCCCCAAGCTGCTTCGGGAGCTGGTGCCCCAGGACCTCATCCGGCAGATCTCGCCTGATGACTGGAAGCGGGTGAGCGTGGGAGAGGCAGAAGCAGTGGGGTTGCGGCAGTGGGTGGTGGAGGGGCTTGAATGGGTCTCTGGACACCCCAGGAGTCAAGGGGGAAGGTTCTGGACAGCCACCCAGGGAGGTACCTCTTGTGACTCATGTATGTGATCAAGCCACCCTCCCTTTCTTCCACCTGCTTTATTCTCCTGTCCCCCAATAGACGATTCAGCTGGCCACTTGGCAGTAACTTCCTCCCTTCTGGTTACCATGATGACTTGAGTTTACTTGATATCCACAGGCCATCTGCCTTGGGGGTGGGGGAGAAGCCAGGGAAGTCCTGGCTCTTAGAGCCTATTAGCTGAGACAAAGGGGAAGCCCCTCATGGCCTCTAGGACTGCCCATCCTACACCTGGCCCTCCAGAGCCCGTGACAGCTACTGACAGCACAGAATAAGGCAGGAGCGGCAGGGGAGGGGCCCCTGCTTGGGGCAGTGTCCTGGGCCCGCCCCTGACTCCCTGCCCCCTGCAGTCCATCGTTGCCTACTTCAACAAACACGCAGGCAAGTCCAAGGAGGAGGCCAAGCTGGCCTTCCTGAAGCTCATTTTCAAGTGGCCCACGTTTGGCTCAGCCTTCTTCGAGGTGAAGGTATGTCATGAGGGCCTTCTCTGAGAAGAGAAAGAGGACAAGGAGGGGGGTGAGAAGGCACAGAAAGTTCCGCTAGGACTGTGGGAAAGAGCAATACCTTCTGCCACCTGCCCTGGTGAGGAAAGGGGGGAACACCTCAGCCTTGTCCCACATGCTAAGTGCTGAACCCTGAGGGCACAGAGGCCCAGAAGCTCAGCCTAGTGGGGGAGGCAGATATGCAAACAGGTGAGGGTAATGGAGAATGATCTGTGCTATGACAGCGGGAAGCCTTCACAGAGGTGGCAGACCCCGGGAGAACCTGCCCAGACTGATGAGAAGGGCCGGGGAGGCTTCCTGATGGAGGTAACACCTGAGCTTTCCAGGGAGCCCCTGGGGAGAGTGTTCCTGGAGGAGGGCACAGTGTGTGCAAAGGCCCAGAGGTGTGAGATCTCAGGCCTGGGCAGGAAATGCAAGTGGTTAAGGGTGGATGGGCCCTAGGGTGTGAGGTGAGCAGACTGGGGTGAGGAAGTTTGGGGAGCAGGTGAGGGCATTGTGTTTCCTCCTGCGGGTGGTGCAGTCTTGGAGGGTTTTGAACAGGGAAGCTAGGACTAGAAGCGCGCTCTGGCTGTGGGGTGGAGGATGACTCCAAGGGGCCCAGTCTGAGAGGCAGAATGGTGAGGAGCCTAGTGAGAGAGGCTGAAGGGGTAGGTCAGGAGGGAGACGGGGGATAACTTTGTTGCATACCTAGGATGAGAGGCCTTTTGGGAAGCTTGAAGGAAAGACAGGTAGGATGGTAGCTGGAGGCAGGTGTAGGGTTCAAGTAGGGTTTTTTTTAAGGTGGGAGGCATTAGGGCTGAGGGAAAACACAGCAGAGACTCCTGGAGAAGGTGGAGGAGAGAAGGGATGGTTGAAAGAGGTCCCAGGAGCAGGGGGAGTGGACAGGGCCCAGAGCACTGAAGTGGGGAGCAGAGTTAGCTTTAAAGAGGAGGCAGGGTAATCCTTTATTACACTGAGGGAGAAGGGGTGGGGAGGAGATGTAGGTAAGATGGTAGCTTGAGGGGTCAGGGCAGTCTGATGGCTCCCGTTTTCTCTGTGAGGTCTTCTGCTGTGGGTGGAGGTGAGGAGAGTGGCGTAGCAGTCACTATGGGAGAGAGAGCTGTTCCGGATCCTCTGCTGTGGGGAGTGAGGGGTAATCTGGGGACCCATGAAGGGATTGGGGTAGCACTGAGGATCCAGCAGAAGTGGAAACTGTAAGGTCTGGCAGGGCCAACAGTACCTCTCTGCACCCCTGGAACCAAGCAGGTGGCAGAAGAGGTTGATTTTATCCTAGCTTCATTCTTGTCCCCAAATGCACATAGATTTTCCTATTCTCAGTCCTCCCATCTTATGGTTTCCTGTCTTTCTTCACTAGCAAACTACCGAGCCAAATTTCCCTGAGATCCTCTTAATTGCCATCAACAAGTATGGAATCAGCCTCATTGATCCCAGAACCAAGGTGAGGAGTGACAAGAGTGAGCAGGCAGGGGTGGGCTTCTTCTCTACCAGCATGGTGACCTCAGAAGGGCCTGCATCTGGGACACAGTGCACCCTAGACCCAAATCCTGAAAGCCCCTACCAGACCATCCTCACTCTCATCTGCCCCTCTCAGCCACCCTTCCTGAAAGATTGTATTTGCTGGGTCCACTTCCTTACTAAATCTAAGGAACTCTAATTAATATTTGGCCTTTCACAGGGAGGACAGGAAAGCTGGTAATATGGAACCCAAAGTTGAGAGAGTGTTGACGTGTCGTGGGGTTGTTAACCAATGTCACAAAACAATGTGTGCTAGCTGTTTAGTGAGAAACTAGTTTGTTCTGTAAACCTTCATCTGAAGTACAATAAAAAAAGAAAAAAAAAATTGGCCTTTCAGCAGCATTGGATGCTACCAGCCACTCCCTCCTTCCAAAATGCTCTTTGCTTGTATTGGTCAAGATGGTCAGGTTGTTCAGGGGTAAAACATGTCCCTGTTGCTCGTATGTGTGAGTCAGAGCAATCCTGACCTGGGGACCAGGAAGTGCAGTCCTACCACGTGCCCAGAAGGGGGCAGCACCTATAGTTGGCCAACAGCACCGATGACCACCATCCCCTCTTTGGCATGTGCCACACTTTCCTGATTTTCCTCTTATCTCTCTGGTCATTTATTCTCAGACACTTTAGTGGGCCTCTTCTCTACCCAGCCCATAATTGTTCCAAGCCCCAAGACTCTGTCCTTAGCCTTCTTTCTCCCTCCTCAAACTCCCTAGGTGATATTACCCAGGCTCACTTTAGTTCCCTCAGGCCTCATCCAGCTTTCCAATTTGAGCCCTATGTACCCAACACCCTACTGGTCTAGCCTAGCTATCCCACCAACTGGTCCAAATCAAGGCATGGGAGACGGAGCACCTGCTTCCTACAGCAGCTCCGTGGCGGAACTGGCCTCTTCCTGCTGCGCCTTTTCTTGTCAGAGGGCCTTTTGTGCTATGCTGTCTGTGGGCTGGACCTGGGGGGCAGTGAGACCAGGGGGTCCAGGCTGTGCAGCTTCATGCCCTTTCCGCTTCCTCAGGACATCTTGACCACTCACCCCTTCACCAAGATCTCCAACTGGAGCAGTGGCAACACCTACTTCCACATCACCATCGGGAACCTGGTGCGCGGGAGCAAGCTGCTCTGTGAGACATCACTGGTGAGAGCCCTTCCTTCTGGGCCTGGTGGGCTCACTGCCTTGTCTGCAACTTCAGCCATCCTCTCAGCCCCTGGGACAAATACAAGGAGTGCTGTAAGGGTCAAGGTCAGATTGGGGCCAGGGTCAGAGGCCAGTTTAGGGGCGGGGAGGGGGCTTAACCCCTCATTCACTCAACAACAATTTTGTGAGTGCCTTCAGTATCTGGGTATTGTCTGTGGTTGTAGTTCTTTGGCCCCTGAGTTCAACAACAGAACCATTAGCAATGAGGCCTCCTGGACTGAGCTCAAACTTCCAAGGAGACCTCAGCTGGGATAGCCTTTAGAGCCATTCCTGGAGGTAGGCATCTAGAATTTGAAGGATCCACAAGCTGTGGACTTTATGTGAGATCACAACATCTTAGAACCTTAGACACAGGGCTGGATGAATCCAACCCTTCAACTGTCCAGATGGGGAGACTGAGTCCAAAGGAGGACAGGATTTGCCTTGCACCAGGGTTCTGCCCCCAGCCCTGGGTTCTCCCCACGGCGCGGTTTCCTGAAGGCTGTGTTCTGGATCGCTATGAGTCAGAATCGACTCGACGGCACTGGGTTTGTTTTTTTTTTGGTTCATGTTCTGGGTTTGAGTGGGCCAGCCCTGTCCCACTCTGTGCTCTGCTTATCTTCTTGCCCCTGTGTCCAGGGCTACAAGATGGATGACCTCCTGACTTCCTACATTAGCCAGATGCTCACGGCCATGAGCAAACAGCGGGGCTCCAGGAGCAGCAAGTGAACAGCGGTGAGGAAGGGCTGGCTCCATGCTTGCTCCTTAGACAGCAGCTGGCTGAGGCCCATAAGCTCCTGCTACAGATGGGGGAAGACTTTGGCTATCCAGGCAGGAAGGCTGGACTGGCTGGCCACCACTGACTGCACCAACTTGATCTCTGATCCTTCTTCCAGTGAGGCAGCCGTGCAGAATCCCCACTCCTTCCACCTTGAGGCAGCTGGGTTGGGTTCTTGTACTGGCTTCCTATGGCATTCCCAGTTGTAAGAGCCTCCAATCTTTGGATGCACCTCCTATCTCAGACCAGCCCCATCATGCAACCCTGTTTAACTTCCTGTGTACCGTTGGGACAGAGGGATCAAGAGGACAACCCAGCTCTCCATACTGGGAGGGCCCAAATGAATTGTGCATTGAATGGAATATTCTGAAGCCTAAGGGCCTGGGGTCTTTAGCTGGGATGAGGGAGACAGACTACTTTCATATATTGCAGTGTGAGTTCTGGGTCCATGCTGAATCTCCCCTGGTCATCTCAGGGCATAAAATGTGTGTTTTATCCTCTGGCCCTTTAGTCTCTTTCCTGGGGGAGGGGGAATGTGTGTGTGTGGGGCCAGGACAGGATGCTTAGGGGACCGGCCTGTATAACTACTTCCTTGACCGTGTGTCTGCAGGGCCAAACTGGTCTGTTTGGGGGTCAGGGTGCCTATGTCCAAGGTGTGCTTAGAAGTGGCTTAAAGGATGCTGGGAGTCAGTGGGAGTCAACCTGAATAGCAGGGAGCTGAGTGTGCATGAGCTGGGGATACAGAAGAGGAACCAGTTTCTGGGCCTTAACCAGGGCCAGTGGAGTCAGAGTGGTCCTTACATCTTCCAAGAAACATCTCTTTTGCTCATCAAGACATGTTCGAGAACCCCAAGAACAATGCTGAATTGGGCTAATGGATTACATCCAGAGGGTGTCTGTAAAGTGTTACTTTATGACTGGGGTGGGAAAAACAAGTTTGGGCATGACCAGGGCAGGTCTGGGGGTGGGGAACTTCAGGCATAGGGGTCGGAGGATCCTCCTGGGATGTTGCTGGGATGAATGCCTGGAGATGTGACAGTAAATAATCCCATTGAGGTGGGAGTACTTGTGACCCCAAAATCTCGATCTCTGTTTGCCTTTGATGTTCCTGATACTTCAGCAGAGATAAGTCCTGCTTCCCCTAACACACCCAAGGGCTGAAGTTGTTCCCATCTATGTGCTCAATGACTCCACAGGGAGCGCTATTCCTGTTCTCCCCAGCTGCCTGGGTAGGAGGGGGAGAGGGAGGTATGGGAGGACGTGGAGGCCTAAACCAGCTGGCCCTGATCATGTGGCTGTCTAAGGAGACATTCCAGCCCCATCAATGTTTACATGACTCTACAGTCAGCCCAGGATAAAATCTGAACCAGAAGGAAGGTGCTGTGGTGATCTGCCTCTACACCATCATCATACAGGTGGGGATGCTGAGGCCCAGTGAGGGAGTGTAAATGGGTGATGGTCACACAGTGGAACTCAACTCACTGCTACTAATATCCAGCTCCTCCAGACAAAAGGGCTCCAGATGCTCGTTGAAAGCTCTAGTTTCCCTTCAAGGCCAAAGTTAAGCATGGGACTGTGCCCACCATCCCATTGACGAATCAGCCAATGAGAAGCTATTAGGAAGCATCCCACAACACACTGGAGCAGAGAATGTGTATGGACGATGAGACCTTTGCCCCTGACTCATGCCCATGTCACCACTCATCCTCTGGCTCAGGATGATATCACCTTTGCATTTGCCCCCAGTCCTGGGTGATCACAGAAGGTCCCAAAGTGTACACCACTACTGTTTGGCTTCCGGAGACGTTGCCTTTATTTACAGGCTGATGTTCACTACAGGCACTCCTTTCGCAGGGACTACTACAGAAGGATCAGGATGAGAAAAACCATATAATACCCAGAAAACCACCATCTCCAAGACCACACACAACTGTTTTCCCCTTGCCCATGAGATGCATTCTTTATAGAAAGGCTGGACCAAATGGACTCCTGATAGCATCAGTGGTCCTTCTCCACTCCATTCTTTACCACTCCTCACCATCACCACCCATACAGAGAGGAAGAAGGGGGTAAGGTGTGGCTATTTCTTCTCTCAGAACATCCTAAAGCTGGAATCTGCTGTTAAAAAGGATTCCTGGGAGGGGGGTTCAACCATGGGGGCCTCTCTGGGGTGTGTTTTAGGAAGGAGGGCCACTTTAGAGGGCATTTTCCATTCATCCACCTTAATGACAGGCAAGGCAGTTCGGAGGGCGGACCGTCTGGTGGCCCACTGGGTGGGTTTTTTGGTTAGCTCAGAGGGCTTCTTTTTGGGCTCTGGTGGTTTAACATCATCCTTGGCAGGCATCAGGGGTTTGATGTTTTTCTTGGTTGGTGGTGTTTTGGCTTTCTTCTTGGGGGGTACTGTCAAAAGGAAGACACTTGAGTGGTTACTTTTCCTGCTGTCTATATTTGGGTAGGGGGCTTTTACAGTCCAAGGACTTTCTGAGACTTGGTTGAGAGGCTGTATGGATAAAGCTTCTCGAATCTTTCTCTCTCGGAGGGCCATTGCCTGAGTACCTGTGGGATAGAAAAAAAAAAAAAAGATTACTCAAATGTCACTTCTCCAAACTCTGCTTGCCATGTGATTAAATCTAGTCATCCCTCAAATATTAGCCCCTTACTTACCTTCTCAGGTTCTTCCTGCCAAACTCTCCCACCCCAAGATTTTGTGCAGATGTTATTATGGTCCTCCAATTCTGCCTGGGACTGAAGAGTCCATTGTGTGAGACTTTAGCTCACCAAGGGACCTCTCAAAAGGCATGGACTGACATTTGCTTAAAGTTCATGAATTTTACAATCCCTCCTTCAAAATCAACTTAAATAGAAAAATGAACTCTTCCTCAATAGAATATGAGCTTGAACGCAGGGAAAAAAAAAATTTTTTTCTCTGACTGATGGAAAAAACAGATAATAGAGACTTCTAATAATGGAACTAGGAAATTGGGACAAATCCTCTTACTTAAAACAAATTAAAAACAACATCTTAAAATTATCCAAGAGTTAATATAGTGAGGAACTGTGGGGCCAAAATCTAAAAGAATGTGAGTCTCCAAAGAAGCAAATCCAGGATCCAAAGTTATTTTTACTGAGTGTAATTTCAATCTGAAGACACAACTACACAAATAATCTGCATTTTTGTCAGCTTCATGGAATGACATTTTCATTGGATTTCAATCTGTAGGTCAATTCCATGACAACTAATATCTTTATGATATTGAGTTTTCTCATTCATGAACATGGTATACTGCTCTATTTGTGGCTTCTTTAATTTCCTTCAGAAAGTTCTGTACTTTTCAGGGGCCCTTTATATATCTTCCTTTGTGAGGGCTTCCAAAGCTTTCATTAAAGTTATTCCTTAAGTATTGTATGTCTCTGTGCTATTCTAAGTGATGTTATTTCAAAATTTTATAATTTTCCAATTATTCATTGCTAAATAAAAATTTTTTTTTTTTAATATGTAGACATACAACTGATTTTTGTAAATCGATCTTGTATCTAACTCACTTCTTAGTTCCAATAGGTTTGTTTATTGTTGTTTGAGTCCTTAGAATTTCTTATGTAAACAATCATATCATCTGTGAACCAGGACAGTTTTCTTTCTTCCTTTTCAATCTTTGTGCCTTTTATTCCTTTTTCTTGCCATATTATACTGGCTAGGATCTCCATGACAATGCCGAATAGAAATAGTGAAAGTAGATATACCCCTGCCTTATTCCTGATCATCAAAGAAAAATATTCAGTGTTTCACCATTAACTATGATAATGGCTATGTTTTTTTTTGCGATACCTTTTATCAGATTGAGGGAAGTTCCGTTCTATTCCTAGTTTGCCAAGAGTGTTTATCATAAATGGGTGTTAAATTTTGTCCCTGTATTTTCTGCTTTTTCCCTATATTTTAATGTAGTGGATTATATTCATTTTCAAAGGTTAAACCCATCTTACACTACTGAGATAAATCTCACTTGCTCATGGTGTATCATCAATTTGTTAATATTTGTTAAGAATTTTTATGTCTAAGTTCATGAGTGATACTGACCTGTAAATTCAGTTTCTTGCAATGTCTTCGACAGGTTTTTATATCAGAGTATTACTGGCTTCAAAGAATGAGTTGAGAAGTGTGCCTTCCTCCTCTTTTTTTCTGAGTTTGTATAAGATTGGTATTATTTCTTCCTGAAATACTTGATTCACCAATGCTGGGCCTAGAATTTCTTTGTGGTGAGGCTTTTGATATACGAACTTAATTGATAGATAAAACATTATTTAAATTTTCTATTTTTCTCTCAGTTCTGGTACATTGTGCATTTCAAAGAATTTGTCCATTTAAGTTTTCAGATTTAATGATATAAAAATGTTCATAATATTCCCTTATTTTCCCTTTTATGTCTAGGATCTGTAGATATAGTCCCTCTTACATCTGGTAATCAATCTCTCTGTATATCTATATATATGTCTATAGCTATGTTTTATAGATATATGTCCATCTGTTCATCTCTCTTGACAAGAGTTTATCAGTTTTATTAATCTTTTCAAAGATCTGACTTAAAGAAAATTTTGGTGAAAGTACTCATAGCCAAAGATACATCATTTCAACAATTTCTACACATAAAATTCAGTGACACTGGTTATATTCTTCAAGTTGTGCTGCCATTCTAACTATCCTTTTCCACATTATGCTGCCATCATTTTCTTAAACTCACTGGCCCCAAGCTTCCCATCCAAATTTTCCAGGCGCTGTTGTTCATTTATCTCACATAGATAATTCTTCAAAAGAGCACAATGCTCAAAGCAGATGTACTTTACTAATTAAAATATGCTATTTTTGGTTCAAAGACTTCAGGGGATAGTTTTGGCATAAGGTTTAAATTTTAAAGATTATCTCAGGACAATAGTTTCAGGGGCTCATCTAGCCTCAATACCAGCTTTCCTGTTCCCTCCTGTCTTCTCGTCCTTGCCCTTGGGCTGGTGTGCCCATTTAGTCTCATTTTGTTTTATGGGCCTGTCTAATCTTTGGCTGAAGGGTGAACCTCAGTAGTGACTTCATTACTGAGCTATAACGGTGTCCATACTCTTGGGATTTCTCCAGTCTCTGTCAGACCAGTAAGTCTGGTCTTTTTTGTGTGTGTGTGAGTTAGAGTTTTGTTCTACATTTTTCTTCAGCTCTGTCCAGAACCCTCTATTGTGATCCCTGTCAGAGCAGTCCATAGTGGTAGCCGGGCTCCGTCTAGTTGTGTTGGACTCAGTCTGGTGGATGCTGTGGTAGTTGTTATCCTTTAGTCCTCTGGACTAATCTTTCCCTTGTGTGTTTGGTTTTCTTCATTCTCCCTTGCTCCTGAAGAGGTGAGACCAGCGGAGTATCTTAGATGGCCACTCACAAGCTTTTAAGATCCCAGATACTACTCACCAAAGTAAAATGTAGAGTATTTTTTATAAACTATGTTATGCCAATTGAGCAAGGTATTTCCCGAGATTATGGTCCCCACAGCCCTCAGCCCAGTGATTTGGTCCCTCGGGGAGTTTGGATGTGTCTATGGAGCCTCCATGACCTTGCCTTGGACAAGTTGTGCTGGCTTCCCCATTTTGTGTACTTGATCAAAGTCACCACTTATCTATTGCCTATTTAGTGTTTTTCCCACCCACCCCTCCCGTCCCTCATAACCATCAAAGATTGTTTCTTTTTGTGTATAAACCTTTCCTTAAATTTTTATACTAGTGGTCTCAAACGATATTTGTTCTTTTGTGACTCACTTAATTCACTCAGCATAATGCCCTACAGATTCATCCATGTTGTGAGATGTTTCACAGAGTCATCATTGTTCTTTATCATTGCGTAGTACTCTACTGTGTGTATGTACCATAGTTTGTTTATTCATTCATCTGTTGATGGGTACCTAGATTGTTTCCATTTTTTGCTATTGCTGCAATGAACAAGGGTGTGCATATGTCTATTCGTGTGACAGCACTTATTTCTCCAGGTTATATTCCTAGGAGTGGGATTGCTGGATCATATGACATTTCTATTTCTAGCTTTCCTAGGAAGTGCCATATCATTTTTCAAAATGGTTATGCCATTTTGAATTTCCACTAGCAGTGCATAAGAGTTCCAATCTCCCCACGGCCTCACCAACATTTTTTATTTTCTGTTTTTTTGATTTGTGCCAATAATGTTGGGGTGAGATGGTATCTCACTGTGGTTTTGATTTGCATTTCTCTAATGGGTAGTGATCTTGAGCATGTCCTCATGCATCTATTAGCCACTTGAATGTCTTCTAGGATTAAGTGTCTGTTCATATCTTTTGCCTATTTTTATTTAATTGAACTTTGGATGAAGGTTAACAGAACAAAGTAGTTCTTCATCAAACAGTTAGTACACGCATTGTTGTATGACATTGGTTAACAACCCCACATGTCAACACTCTCTTCTCAACTCTGGGTTCCCTATTACCAGCTTTCCTGTTCCCTCCTACCTTCCAGTCCCTGCCTCAGGGCTGGTGTGCCCCTTTAGTCTTGTTTTGTTCCATTGGCCTGTTCAATCTTTGCCTGAAGGGTGAACCTCAGGAGTGGTGTCATTACTGAGCTGAAAAGGTGTCCAGGGGCCATGCTCTCAGGGTTTCTCCAGTCTCTGTCAGACCAACAAACTGAGACTTTCTTTTTGAGTTTAAATTTTGTTCTACATTTTTCTCCAGCTCTGTCTGGGATCCTCTATCAGAGCAGTCAGTGGTGGTAGCTGGGCACCATCTAGCTGTGCTCGACTCAGTCTGGTGGAGGCCATGGTAGAAGTGGTCCATCAGTCCTTTGGACTGATCTTTCCCTTGTGTCTTTAGCTGTCTTCATTCTTCCTTGCTTCCAGCCTTTGCCCATTTTTTAATTGGATTATTTGTCTTTTTGTTGCACAGATGTCAAGATTTTCCTGTAGATTTTAGAGATTAGACCTTTGCTGGATTTGTCATAGCCAAACTTTTCCCCAGTCTGTAGGTTCCCTTTTTACTCTTTTGGTGAAGTCTTTTGGAGAGCATAAGTGTTTCATTTTGAGAAGATCCCAGTTATCTAGCTTATCTTCTGATGTTTGTGTATTGCTACCCAGAACCCAGTGTTGTCGAGTCAATTCCGACTCAGAGAGACCCTATAGGACAGAGAACTGCCCCATAGAGTTTCCAAGGAGCACCTGGCAAATTTGAACTGCTAATTATGTTTAATGTTATGCCTTGTATTAGGGCCTCTAGCATTGACCCTATTTTTTCTTCTGTTATCTTTATAGTTTTTGGTTTCATATTTAGGTCTTTGAACCATTTTAAATTAATTATCGTGTATGGTGTGAGGTGTGGGTCCTGTTTCCTTTTTTTGCAGATGGACATCCAGTTTTCCCAGCACCTTTTGTTAAAAAGACTGTTTTTTTTCCCTGTTTGATGGACTTTGGGCCTTTGTCAAAGATCAGGTGACCACAGGTGGATGAATTTACATCTGGGTTCTCAATTCTATTCCACTGGTCAATGTGTCTGTCACTGTACCAGTACAAGGCTGTTTGGACTACCATAACTGTATAGTAGGTTCTGAGGTCTGGTAGCACAAGGCCTCCTACTTTATTCTTCTTCTTCACTAGTGCTTTACTTATGTGGGGCCTCTTGCCTTTCCATATGAAGTTAATGATTAGTTTTTCCATCTCCTTAAAGAATGCTGTTGGTATTTGGATCGAGATTGCACTGTATTTGCAGATCGCTTTGGGTAGAATTGACATTTTCACAATGTTACTTCTACCTATCCACGAGCATGGTATGTTTTTCCATTTAGGTAGGTCTCTTTTGGTTTAAAAAACCAACTTTTTACTTTGTTCATTTTCTCTATTGTTTGCCTCTTTTCTGTTTCATTGATTTCTGCTCTTTATCATTTCCTTCCTTCTACTTTGCAAAAAATTGACCGGTTGTTTAAAGCAAAAGAAAGAAGGAGAGAGACAGAAGGAAGACAGACAGAAAGAGATTAGATAGACAGACAGATACATAGATGATAGATAGACAGATATAGATAGCTGCCATTGAGTTGACTCCAACTCCTGGTGACCTTAAGCACAACAGAACAAAATGTTGCCCAATCCTGCATTATCCTCAGGATCATCAGGATCACTGGCATGTTCAAGTCATCGTTGCAGGTACTATGCCAATCCATCTCACTGAGGGTCTCCCTTACCCTCTTTAGCTCTTTTCTTTGCAAAACATGATGTCAGCATCCAGTGATGGATTCCTTCTGGTGACGTGTCCAAAGCAAGCCATGGGACAGTGTTCTCTTGTGATCCATAAGGTTTTCGCTGGCTAATTTTTCGAGGTAGATCACAATGCCTTTCTTTCTAGTCTTAGTCCGGAAGCTACACTGAAACCTGTCCACCATGAGTGACCCTGCTCATATTTGAAATACCAGTGGCATAGCTTCTGGCATCATAGCAACATGTACGTCATCATGGTTTGACAAACTGACAAATGGGTGGTAGAAGGCAAAAATATATAACACTTTATGTGGGGTTTATAACATATGTAGATAGGTTCTCTTACAGAAATGAAGAAAGTATCTTCAAAAAATTTTAAACATTTGCTCATATGTTTACCATTTCCAGTGCTCCTCATTCCTTCCTGTAGATCTGGATTACTATCTGATGTGATTTCTTTTCAACTTGAAAATTTTCCTTTATCATTATCACTATGGTTTCTTTAAATGCTGACTTGTTGGTAATGAATTATCTCCATTTTTGTTTATCTTAAATGTCTTAATTTCAACTTCATTTTTGAAAGATAATTGTGTTGGATACAGAATCCTAGGTTAACAGTTTTCTTCTTCCAGTATTTAAACTTGGCCTCCAGTATCTCTGATGAGAAAACACCATCATTCACTAAAGTCTTTGGCTGCTAATTATAACACTTAGGTCATCTCAGGATCAGTTCCTATTGATGGCTTTTTCTCTTTGAGTATAGCTCCTATTTCCCCATTTCTTCATGCCTAATGAATTTTGACTGTATATTGGACATTATGAAATATATATTGTAAACACAGATTTTTTTTTTACTCCTCAAAAAGTATTGCTTTTTTTTTCTAGTAGGCTGTTATTTCAGCTAGACTCAAAGTCCAACCTCTGTCTCCCTTGCTATGGGCAGCAGCTATAATTTATGCTCACTTCTTCCAACTTGCAGATGCTTATTCGTCACCAGGATCTCTGGGTTGTCCATTATACATGCATAGTTTAATGGTCTCCCAAGGATTAGAGTAGAATTTATGTGCAGATTCTTGGGATTTACCTGCTTTGTGGCTCTTTCTGTTCCAGAATAGCCCCATAACTTTTCAGATGCTCTGTCAAACCTGAACTCTTTCTTGCGACATCATAAACCAGTAAATTTTATGGCTTTCTGCTGCCTTGAACCACACACAAATTACGGAGAACCCTAAGGCAAAAAGCTGCAATACTGCAAATCTCACTTGTTGAAGTTCCTCTGTTCCAAGGGTAGATTTACCTCAGATTCTACAACTGACTAGTGCTTTCAAATACATTTTTCTGAAGTGTTTGTAATTTTGTTCTCTGATAAGCTAATTCCACAAAGCTGCTGTGCCATTACTGGTAGAGGATCTCCAACTATTAGCTTAAAATTTTGTATTAAGGTAAAACATAATACAGAAAATGCACAAAAACGCTAACATTAACTGTGAACATCAATATAAAGAAATTTCCACTATGACAGAAGGTTCCCTTATGCTCCTAGGTAGTCAATACCAAACCAGCCCCCATATCCTGACTGCTATCATCATTCATTAGTTTTGCCTATTCTTGAACTCAATTTAGTATCTGTGACATTAATCTCTGTTGTTGTGCAGCAACATTGTTCTATTTTTTTGTGAACGATCGCAGTGTACAAGGAACCTGTACATAAACCAAGAGGCAGTCGTTCACACAGAACAAAGGGATACTGCGTGGTTCAAAATCGGGAAAGGTGTGCATCAGGGTTGTATCCTTTCATCTTTCAATCTGCATGCTGAACAAAGAATCAGAGAAGCTGGAGTATATGAAGAAGAATGGGGCATCAGGATTGGAGGAAGACTCATTAATAATGTGCAATATGCAGATGACACAACCTTGTTTGTTGAAAGTGAAGAGGACTTGAAGCACTTACTGATGAAGATCAAAGACTACAGCCTTCAGTATGGATCACACCTCAACATGAAGAGATCAAAAAGCCTTACAATAGGACCAATAAGCAACATCATGATAAATGGAGAAAAGATTGAAGTTGCCAAGGATTTCATTTTCCTTGGATCCACAACCAACTCCCATGGAAGAAGCAGTCAAGAAATCAAACAACATATTGCACTCGGCAAATCTGCTGCAAAAGACCTCTTTAAAGTGTTAAGAAGCAAACATATCACTTTGACAAGTAAAGTGTGCCTGACCCAAATCGTGGCACTCACCTCATATGCATGATAAAGCTGGACAGTAACGAAGGAAGATGGAAGAAGAATCGATGCCTTTGAATTACGACGTTAGTGAACAATAACGAATATACCATGGACTGCCAGAATGAACAAATCTGTCTTGAAAGAAGTATAGCCAGAATGCCCCTTAGAAGGGAGGATGGCGAGACTTCATCTCACAGACTTTGGACACGTTACCAGGAAGGACCAGCCCCTGGGGAAGGACATCATGCTTGGTAAAGTAGAGGGTCAGAGAAAAAGAGGAAGACCCTCAGTGAGATGGACTGACACAGTGGCTGCAACAATGGGCTCAAGCATAACAAAATCTCAGCAGACTTGTAACAATTGAAGAGATTGAATCAGTAATAAAAAACTTCCCAACAAAGAAAAGTCCAGGACCAGATGACTTCGCTGGAGAATTCTACCATTTAAAGAATTACATACATCATTTCTGCTCAAACTATTTAAAAAAAAAAGAAGAAGAGGGGGAGCACTTCTTAACTCATTCTGTAAGGCCAGCATTACTCTGATACCAAAAGCAGTTAAATACAACACAAGGAAAGAAAATTATAGATCAATGCCTCTTATGAATATCAGTGCAAAAATTCTCAACAAAATACTAGCAAATTGAATCCAATAGCACCTTAAAAGCATTACCGACCATGGCCAAGTGGAATTTTCCCCAGGAATGCAACGGTGGCTCAACATGAGGAAATCAATCAATGCGATGCACCACACTAATAAAATGAAGGAAAAGAACCACATGATCATCTCAATTGATGCAGAAAAAGTATTTGACAAATTCCAACACTCTTTCATGATAAAAACAATCAGCAAACTAGGAAGAGAAGGGAAATCCTTCAACACGATAAAGGGCATTTATGAAAAACCCACAGCAAACATCATACTCAATGGTGAAAGACTGAAAGCTTTCCCCCTAAGATCAGGAAAAACACAAGAATTTCCTCTTTCACCACTGCTATTCAACATTATATTAGAAGTTCTAGATAGAGCAATCAGGCAAGAAAAAGAAATTAAAAGCATCCAGATTGGAAAGGAAGTAGTAAAACTATCCCTATTTGCAGACAACATAATCCTATATATAGAAGATCCCTTAAAGTACACAAAAAAGGTCACTGTGTTTTAGAGCTAATAAATGAATTTAGCAAAGTTTCAGGGTATGAAATCTACACGGAAAAATCAGTTGTGTTTGCATACACCAGCAATGAACAATCTGAAAAGGAAATCAAGAAAACAATTCCATTTATGATAGCATCTAAAATAACAAAATATGTAGGAATAAATTTAACCAAGAAGGTGAAAAACTTGTACACTAAAAACTATAAAACATTGCTGACGGAAATTAGAGAAATTTTAAATAAATGGGAAGACATCCTGTTTTCATAGATTGGAAGGATTAACATTGTTAAGATGTCATTATTACCCAAAATGATCTATAGATCGAGTGCAATCCCTATCAAGGTTCTTTTTTGCGGAAATGGAAAAGTTGATCCTCAAAGTCATATGGAATTTCAAAGAGATATGAATAGCTAAAACAATATTGCAAAGAGGCAGGAGGATTCACACTTCCCAGTTTCAAAACATACTATAAAGGTAATGAAAACAGTGTGGTACATGATACAGATAGACATAAAGAGAATTGAGGTTTCAGAAATAAGCCCATACATCTAAATGGCCAATTGCTTTTTGACAAAGGTGCCAAGTCCATTCAGTGGGGAAAGACCTGCCTTTCAATAAGTGGTGCTGGTCTCAGGGGACACCTAGCTCAGTTGGCATAACATAGTTTATAAAAAAAAGTTCTACATTCTGCTTTGGTGAGTACCATCTGGGGTCTTAATAGCTTGAGTGGCCATCTAAGATACTACACTGGTCTCACCCCATCGGAAGCAAGGGATAATGAAGAAAACCAAAGACACAAGGGAAACATTAGTCCAAAGGACTAATGGACCACATCTACCACAGCCTCCACTAGACTGAGTCCAGCACAACTATATGGTGCATAGCTACCACTGACTGCTCTGACAGGGATCACAACAAAGGGTCCTGGACAGAGCTGGACAAAACTGTAGAATAAAATTCTACTAAAGAAACCCTGAGACTATGGCCCCTGGGGACACCCTTTTAACTCAGTACTGAAGTCACTACTGAGGTTCACCCTTCAGCCAAAGTTTAGACAGGCCCATAAAAAAAATGAGACTAAATGGGCACACCGTCCCAGGGGCAAGGACTAGAAGGCAGGAGAGGGCAGGAAAGCTGGTAACGGGGAACCCAAGGTCAAGAAGGGGAGGGTGTTGACATGTCATGGGGCTGGAGACCAATGTCACAAAACAATTCTGTGTATTGTTTAATAAACTAATTTGCTCTGTAAATCTTTATCTAAAGTACAGTAAAAAACAAAAAATGGTGCTTGGACAACTGGCTTGCCACATGCAAAAGAATGTAGTTGGACTTATGCCTCACAACATACAGGAAGTCCTAAGGTTATGAACAAGATCTGTTCGTGAGAGTGTCTTTAAGAATTTGTAGGTTAGTTGGAACAGGTGCACATGGTTCTTATTTAGCCTTACTTTAGTGCAAGAAAAGGCTCGACGCCATTTTAATGACTTAAAAGCTGTCATGCAGCAAGTGAAGGTGACTGTGATGAAGAATTTGTTGTGAGCAAGGTTGGTCGATCATTTCAAACAGAGGGCAAATTTATGTAACATTGAACGGCAAGTACGCGTTGTCCGTAAGTCGGGTGTTCATAACCCAGGGATTGCCTGTATACAAAAATTAACTCAAAATGGATCAATAACCTAAATATAAGAGCTAAAACAATAAAACTCTTACAAGAAAACATAGAGGTAAAAGTTCAGGACAGCAAAAATAGATAAATTTAGCTTTATATAAATGAAAAAAATGTGAATCAAAAAATTTAATCAAGAAAGTGAAAAAACAACCTGTAGAATTGAAGAAAATAGCTGGGAACCATATATCTGATAAGGGCTTAATATCCAGAATATATAAATAACACTTTTTTTACAACAAAAAGACAAACAACCCAATTTTAAAATGGGCAAAGGATCTGAATAGATATTTCTGCAAAGAAGATATACAAATGGTCAATAAGCACATGAAAAGATGCTCAAGGTCATTAGTCATTAGGGAAATGCACATCAAAACCACAATGAAATATCATCTCACACCCACTAGGACGGCTGTTGTCAGAAAAATGGAAACTAACAAGTGTTGGCGAGGATATGGAAAAATTGAAATCCTTGCGTATTGCTGATGGGAAGGTAAAATGGTATAACTGCTACAGAAAATGGTTTGGCAGTTCTTCAAAAAGTTAAGCACAGAAATTACCATATGACCCATCAATCCATTCCTAGGTATTATCCAACAGACCTGAAAGCAGGTGCTCAAACAGATACGTATATGCCAATATTTATTGCAGTATTATTCACAATAGCCGAAAGGTAGAAACGACTCACGTGTCTGTCAACAGATACTCAGATAAACAAGATGTAGTATATACATACAGTAGAATATTATTCAGCCATAAAGAGAAATGAAATTCTGATACATGGATGAACCTTGAAAACATTATGCTGAATGAAAAAAGCCAGACACAAAAGAATAAATATCATACGATCCCAGTTTTATGAAATATCTAGAATAGGCAAATGCACAGACACGAAAGTTGGTTAGTGGTTCCCAGAGGCTGGGCAGAGGAGGAAATGTAGTTATTGCTCAAAGGGTACTGAGTTTCTGTTTGGAGTGATGTAAAACTTTGGGAAATGGATAGTGGTAATGGTAGCACAGCACAGTGAATCTAAATCAAAGTCACTGAATTGTACACTTGAAAATGGTTAAGATGGCAGGCAAACTGTTACATATATTTCACCACAATATAACTTTTGAAAGTGAATCAGTAAATAAATATTTTCAGGATTTCTTGGTTTTAATTTCTTATATGATAAATAATGATAGAAACTGGACATGCTAAGAAGCCAGAAAACGTGATCCATATGCAGAACAAAAGTCAGTCAACAGAAACAGACCCAGAGATAATAGATGATGGAACTAGCAGACAAGGATATTAAAACAAATATAACTAAACTATGTTCAGATATTTAAACGAAACATGAACATGAGAAATGGAAGATTAAAAAAAAAAAAACCAAAAGGAATTTCCGGAGATGAAAAGTACAATATTTGAAATGAAAATTTCCCTGGCTGAGATTAAGCAGGTTAGGTATTAGAGAAGAAAAGATCAGCGAAGTTGCAGACAAGTGTGGGAGGCAGAATTCTAAGATGGCTCCCAAGACGCCCATCCTGTGGTATACATGCCCTGGATAATCCCCTTCTCTTGAATGTGACTGAGACCTTCATTAGGTTACACTATGTAACAAACGTAGTGGGGATAGTCACTCCCATGATTATATTATATTACATAAGACTCTATCATACCAGACAGGAGAGACAGTCTCCTGTTGGCTTTGAAGTAAAGGTGCCATGTTCTCAGACAGCCATGTGGCTAGGGCCTGAAGGCGGCCTCTAGGAGCTGAGAACGAAACTCCGCCATCAGCCAGCAAGAAAACGGGTGACTTCAGTCCTACAGCTGCCAGGAACTAAATTCTGCCAGTAATCGTTAAGCTTGAAAGAGGACCCTGAGCCTTAGATGAGACTGCAGCCCTGGACGACACCTTGATTTTAGTCTGGTGATACCCTAAGCAGAGGACCAGGCTAACTGATGCCTGGACTACTGACTCGGAGAAACTGCGAAATCATCAATTTTGTGTTGTTTCAAGCTACTAGGTTTGTGGCAATTTGCTACCCAGCAATAAAAAATACACAGAAATGGAATCTATCTAGAACGAAGCAGAGAACCAGAATAGGACAACTTGTGGGACAATATCAAACTGTCTAACATTCATGTAACTGGAATCCCTAAGGGGACGGGGCAGAAAAATATTTGAAGAAATAAAGGCTGAAATTTTCTCCAAATCTGATGAAAACTATAACAGATCTAAGAAGTTCAACAAACTCAAGCACTCTCTCTCATAAACACACACGCACCCTAATATAAACTAAAATCAAATTATTGAAAATCAGTAATAAAGGGAACAATCGCTATCAACAGGGGGATGAAGAAAAGAACACTGAAGACTTCATAAGAAACTATGTAAGAAAGAAGACAAAGGACCGATTCCTTTAACGTGCTGAAAACACACCCTCACAGGTGAGGGGCAATGAACGCCTTCTGGCGGCAGAAGTGGCGGCAGCAGGTGCAGCGGTACATGCTCATCCTGGACGTGGCCGTGGCGCAAGATGTGGCACTGTGTGTTTAGTGTTCAGGGCTCTCTTCTCCTCAGCCTGAATGGGGCTGGGCTGTGGTGCTGGCTGAGGTCCTGGCTTCTGCCAAGTCGTCCTTGTTCTTTCCCTGGTTCTAAACCTGGTTCTGCACCTTCTAGGTGTGTCTCTTGGAGGTGCCCAAATAGCTTTTCAATAGATTCTCTTTCTGTGTGGGTGAGGCAAAATTGGTTCCTGTAGCATGCAACTAAGAACACTTAAAAACGGGAAAAATTCTTTGTTTTCTACTCTTATTATTTTCTTACACTATTTGAATATATAGGGGCTTGGGGGTCAGGTTAACTTGTACTTTTTCTAAGGGAGCCAGTGGGTGGAGGTGGAGAAATAGGAGTGAGCTAGGCTTCTTACTTTTTTTTTTTTAGGCTTCTTACTTTACCTTTGCGAATGTTGGCTCTTATGTACATTTTATCTCTCTGTTCACCTTTCCACCTGGAAAAAAAGCAGATCATTCATGAACCTCACAGGCTTCTCTGAAAAAAGGCAATAACTCAAGGCAGTGCCCTGGAAGGAAAACTACCAGGCCAAATTCTCATTACGCAGAGGGTTTGTTCTTCCCGCCCCCCTCACCCCCACCCTTTAAAAGATAAGTGACAAATCAGGAAATGACAAGCCATGATGGGACCTAAGCTACCACTCTCTCCTCAAGCTACTACCCTTCTTCAACCAGGATGTTCTCCCTTTTACCTTGAACTTCCAATCCTGTAGGATTTTCCCTGAAATGTTTCTCAAATGTAATTTTCTTGGACAGATAAAAAGACTATGGCCCAGAAGGGGACGGTTATTTTCCCAGATTCACTCAACAACTAAGGTGTAAAGCCAGCGCTAAAACCCAGGCTTCCCAGTTGGTGAACCTGCTCTTTGCACAGCACCTTGCTATATTCCGTTTCCTGTAACGTGAGAATATGGAGGCACTTGTCCTGGCCAACCTTCAACTCCTGCCCTCTCCCAGAAGCTACATAGTGAACCCGTGGTAGTGTGCACTGGCTAAGCTTCACTGAGAGTCTTCATCCTTAAAATATTTTCTAATGTTGGGAAGAAAGTAGGGGAGTGAGGAGCAGCGGGCAGCATGAGAAGAAACAAGAAATTCAGATTATAACACCATCTTCCTGAGAATTTGCCCAAGTGGGATTACAAAAAGAATGTAACTCTTCCCCCCGCCCCTCCCCACCTTAACTTCTGTAAGAACCATTTATCATTTTATTTTGGGAAGTAAATCATTTAAAATATATAAATATACACTTACCAGTGAAAATAAAATATAGCAAAAATTAAAATTGCAGAAATACCATCTATGAGAAGCCATATGAACATATAGTACCTTGGTGTCTGTAAAACATGAAATGAGTAACAGTTAAAGGACTTTGCAGTTGGAAGGGATTTTAGATCACGTGGGCCAAGTCCCTCGCTCTGCTACAAGAGCTAGAAGAGGGACAGAAGGGGGGATAGACCAGGTGGAGGAACACTGACTGACATGGTGGTCTCAAACACACAGAGTACCTGCTGCTATCCTAAGAACTACCCTTTACACATGCAGGGAGCCCTACTAGGGACAAAATACTTTATACCCTTCATCTCCCTTGACCCTCAAGACAGAGGTCTGAGAAAGTCACTGTGTTCACAGTAATTCTTCCTATTATACAGATGTGAAGCTGGGTCCAGAAAAGTCCGATAGGAAGTCTGTTCTGCACCAGGACTACAGCCCAGGCTTCTTTTCTTCTAGTCCTCTATGTTTTCACGGCATGTGTTCCCAAACGTGGCTGTACGAATCTACCTGGGCAGCTTTTAGTAATACAGGTTCCTGGGTCTCACTACAGATGTACGGAATCAGAATCTCTGCATTTTTAACAAGCCTCCCAGATGATGCTGAAGCAACTAGTTTGTGAACCAGCATTTGGGAACCACTGTTCTAAATTATCCTGCTTTAAATAAATATGTTGAAATTATAATACCCCCTTACCTTACATGCCCCTTCTCCATGCTCCTTGCCTGAATCACCCAATTCCTACAGTCGTATCTCTTGGGTCCTCCTATGTGAGTTTCACAATTCCCTAGTTTGATCCTCCCTTCCCAGCTCCAATGTTCCCCCCACTCCAGTTTCACTTGATACCACTGCGGCTGGCACATTTTATTATTTCTCAGGTCATTCTCAACCCTGTCTCAAGGTCTTTCCTTGCACTGAATAATAATAACACTAAGGATCGTGATAGTAATGATAACAACAAACATTTAATGAGTATTTATTAGGAGCCAGGTAGGTGTTCTAAGAACTTTGAAGGCATTTTCATGTCCTCACAACAGCCCCATGAGGCAGGTATAGTGGAAGCTCTTAATGAAAAGCCTCTTCTAAACCAAGGCCCTTAATTCCCTCTGGGAAACATATTGACCGACGCCTTGCCCTACTGACTGCTCCAGGACGCTCAGCGGGTGAACAGTATGTTCACTAAGAATCAGTTGCCCTTGTCTCCAAATGGCTTAGTTGGGTCAGTACTACTTGTTACTGTAATTCTGCAATGTAATTAAATATTGCTTAAATCTACAAAATTGGAGTGAAAAAAAGTATGTCATTGTCAAGAAAATTAAGTCAATGCTTTGAAACATTCAGTGAAGACAGAATAGGTCACTATAAAAAATAAACTGCAATTGAATTAGGTGAGGGTGGAATACTGTAAGAGACTGGAGTAGGGGAATTATAAAAAAGTAGATGAATTCCTCCTTCAGATTTGTTTTCTCCTAATGACTTTCTTATTTCACTTTAAAGAAACAAAAATTAGAAATCACAGCTGGTTCGTTGGGTGTTAAAAGAACCAAGAGAACACAGAATTCAATCAGCTGAGGTATCCTCAAAGAAGAGACCTTGGCCCTACATCAAAAGGTGAATAAATGAATATTTTAAATTAAATTAAAATGTGTAAGGCATGTGTGTGGTAGACTATTTACAAAAACAACTACACTACTCCTCCCAAGCCTCTCTGCAGGCTTCTTTGCCATGTGGCTTTGCTGCTCCTCACCATCCTGATGTGATGTCTGTTTCTCCCTCACCTTGAATCTGGACTTGGCCATGTGATGTTCTTTGGCCAATCAGACATTAGGAAACAACACTGGGAGAACCTGGAAAAGTGCCTGGGCATTGAGGCTTGGCCTCCCTTGAGGCTGGGAACCCTTCTGCCACTAGGTGAACACATCCAGGCTAGCCTCCGTGACGGTTTATGACCACATGGAGAGAGACCCAGTCATCCCAGCTGTCCCAACCATCCCGGTAAGGCCCTACACATAGGCGTGAGTTCATCCTAGACCATCTAGCCAGCCATATGGGCTCAGACCAGAGGAACTACTCAGCTGTGATACAGAATTATGAGAAATAATGCCTTTTGTCTTAAGCCACTAAGTTTTGAGGTATTTTTTTTAAAAGCAGTAAAAGCTACCTAATAGCATGTATATCTTTTTTTTTTTTTTTTAATGAATCCCTGCTTCAACTAACTTTTTCAATTAACTGACCAATGATCAGTCCAATTGTGTTGGATCAAAGTACTTCTACTGGAATATTATATCTCCAATTTACAAAACAACACATTGAGGCATGGACAGGTTAATTAAGATTTCCAAGTTGACAATATAAGTAGTGGAGCCAAGATTTGAATCTGCACAATCTGACTCCAGAGCGTGGGATGCTGGCCCCACCTCCCCGAAGCAGTGACACACAGCAGGAGCCTGGAACTGTATATTGGGCCCTTTAAACAAGCCTCAGCCAGGTGTGGAGGGAAGATTTTCCACCTATACTTTTTGATATTTTGAATTTTGAAACACATGAATTTATTACGAATTCAAACATTAAAAAAAAAAAAATGCTTTCAGCAACAGTGGTAGCACTTAAGTAAATGTGTAGCCTCCCAAGGGGACAACTTTGAACAAGACATTACTGATTTGGGGGGATAGGGTTATGGAGGAATGTATTGCTTTCAGAATTATGCATTATTTTAATGACTGAATTTTATATAATAAACACCCTTACATTTATAATCCATTAAAAAGAACAAAAATGTTAATACCAGAGAACATAAAAAAAAGCCCTGACCACAGACCCTGCCTACTGGAGTTGGGCTGAACACACATTTTTGCCTCCAGTCCCTATTTCCTGCCTTGACTGGTCTCTGTCCTGGGCTCACACCCACAACTTACAGTTTACTCAGTATGCAAAATGACAGCACTGTAACTCGTAATATTTCATTTAATCCTGATACAGAAAACCTGAAAGGTGGATTTCCTTGTCCCTGCTTTACAGTAAGTAATAACAGGATGTTAAAGTGGGACTTTTTCTTGCTGTTTCAAGTAAGGCTCCACAGGTCAGGACAGAATGGGGGGCTTAGGAGCCCATGTTCCAAAGTGAGGGTCTAGGTCCTCTCCACATGCCTGTGTGCAATTCCTGTGGAGGATTTCTTAAGAGTTGTCTATGTGTTGTGCTCCCCACCCTACCCATGGTGATAGCGGCAGGTTGCTTTCCTCTCACCTCAGGCCAACTAAGAGGGGCTTCAAGGAGACTGCTTGGAGATCCCCTGGCCTGTGTTTCCTAGAATTTCAGCTTGAAGTAGCTGGGCAAAAAGGGAGAGATGCCTGTACTTTCTTGACTTGGAGGTTGGGGCTGTGATTAAAGGAGTGATGTGACTCCCATAAAGGGAGTTTACAAAAAAAAGGAAAAAACAAAACCAAGCCCATTGCCGTCAAGTCGATTCCAACTCACAGCAACCCTACAGGACTGAGTGGAACGGCCCCATAGTTTCCAAGGAGTGACTGGTGGATTTGAACCGCTGATCTCTTAGTTAGCAGCCATAGCTCTTAACACACCACCAAACAGAGTTTGGGTACAGTAAACTGCAGAATCCTGGAGGACTGAGAGGGAAGTTAAATGGGGGCAGGTAGGTGAGGAAGCTTTTCTTGGGCCAACAAACCTGCCATCCAAGGTTCCCTGAAGGTCATCTCCAGGTACCCATGCAAACCACCAGAGAGAGGAGAGCTCAGAGATTTGACATCTGCCACCGGGGGGCCTTTAATGCAGTATGGGCCCTGTGAGACAGTGCTCTGAACCCCTCTCCCGAATCCCCTCTTCTCTAGTCCTGACCCTTGATAGGTTAGAAATGGGGATTAGGGAGGGCAGAAGTAGGGAGACGGAAACCAGAGACCTCTGCCCACTTCAGCGTTCTCTGCCAAAAGCTTTACGTCACTACAGTTTGGAGTTTGGGTTATTACTCTAGAACAGGCACTTTAATTCTGAAATGAGGCTTTTTTGTGACTAAAAGTAAACTTCAAAAAAGTGTCTAAGAGTGGCTAGAAAAGCTATGAGACCTAAGTGATATTTCATTCAGGGGAGGGAAAAGCCTAGCTCACAAAGCAGGTTTTAAATGTCAGTGAGGAAAATTTAAACTGTTTTCTGCTTGTATGCTATTGTGTCCCAACCTGCTCAATCTACTCTCTACCCAAACAAGATAAAAGGACTCTGTAGCAATTAACTGGTTAGCTGGGGCTCCTTCCACTGACACTTACTGATGGGATTTGGCTGGTATTACAACCCAGGTCCTTCAGGTCCCCAAGCCTCTGGCAATGAGCAATAGCAGGGTTAGAAGGGAAAACTACCCTAGGCAACTAGACACTGGCTCCCTTCTTCAGAAGTGTTTTGTTCAGTGTACACAGTTTTTATACCAATGAAATAGAGTATATACCCAAAAATAGACCCACGCAAACATGCCCAACTGATTTTTGACAGAGGTGCAAAGGCAACTTGTGATAGTTAGTTTTCACTTTTGTTCGTAAACTTGGTTTTCTCCTCATACTCCATGCCATTATTCATTGTTGTCATACCTTTAGGAAAGTAACAAAGCTCTGGAGTCAGATCTCATTCTGAATCCCACATCATGAGACCTTGCACAAGGATCTTAGCGTCTAGGAGCTTCAGTTTCCTCATGGGAATGGTAACAGTAGATAACTCAGAGGGTTATATTTTATAATGCATCCAAAGCATATTTTAAGGATTCAATAAATGGCAATAATCATAATAATACTAATTAATCTCTCCCTGCAAATCACAGAAGGATCTAGGTGAGAGAAGGGAAAATGGTATATCTCCAATATCAAAGAAATCTCTACTCTTAAATAGCTCCCTAGTAGACTGCACAGTGGGAAATGTAGGGTGAGGTGGGAGGACATAGATCCCTATGGTACCAGGCTTGGAAGAACAATATGGGCAACCAGCTCACCATGAAGAAGTGAGGGTGATCAATCTCACTCAGGAGCTTAATGTTGTCTGTGGTGACTGAATGAATTCTGGAGCACCAGGCCAGTGAGAAGAGCCAAGGCTTATTGACGACATATAAGTTGATGGTGATGTTAGCGGCTTTATAATCTCTGAAATAAAAAGAGAACCCACAGGGTATTTAGATCTAGTCTCACTCTCATCATCGACAAAAGGAAAAGCCACCATGTTATTGAAAGGCTGTTGTCTAAATCACCAGGAGCAGTGGGTCCTGGGATGACTTATGATGGAATATGACAGAATAGGCTCACATTGCAATGGGATAAAGGACTGAATTCAGTGCCTCTGCTCCGTTAGCAGCGTAGTGTGCTGGTAAACTGGATCTCCTAAGGAAAAGGGAAAAAAGAGAGGAGCAGGGGGAGGAGAGGGAGAAGGAGAAAGGAATCCCTTATTTGTAGCATTTGCAAATTTCCATGGTGTAAATACTCCTACACTGGCCAATTTCAGCTACCACTGGTAAAACCACTTTGCAAAATTCCTGAATATTTAATCACTGGAAAACAGTTTCGTGGTTTCTTAAAAACGTAAGCATAGAGTTGGCATACTCAAAAGAATTTAAAACAGGTATTTAAATCCCACTCCTGGCAATACAAATTTGGAGCCCTGGTGGTACAGTGATTATGAGTTCGGCTGCCAACCAAAAGTTTGGCACTTTGAATCCACCAGCCACTCCTTCGAAACCCTATGGGGCAGTTCTACCCTGTCCTATAAGGTCGCTATGAGTCTGAATTGACTCCACGGCAATGGGTTCGGTTTGGATTTATCCAAACAAAAACCATTTAAAATAGTCAAAAGGTGGAAACAACACACATGTCCATCAATCAATGTATGAATGGATAAAGAATTGTAGTATATCCATACAATGGATGGAGGGATATATTCAGTCAAAAAAGAATGACATACTGCCACATGGTACAATGTGCATGAACCTCAAAACACATTATGCTAAGTGAAAGAAGGCAGACACAAAAGACCACATATTGTGTGATTCCATTTATATGAATTACCCAGAATATGTAAATCCATAGAAACAAAGAGCAGATTTGTGGCTGCCAAGCTTTAGGGTGCTAGGAGAATGGGGACTGACTGCTTAATGAGTACAAGGTTTCTGTTTGGGATGATGACCAATGAAAACGCCAAAGCTTGGGTCAGGCACACCTTAGTTCTTAAAGTGACATCTGTGCTCTTTAACACTTTAAACAGGTCTTTTGCAGCAGATTTGGCCAATGCAATGTATCGCTTGATTTCTTGACTACTGCTTCTACGGGCATTGATTATGGATCAAAGTGAAATGAAATCCTTTTCATTTTCTCCGTTTATGATAATGTTGTTTATTGGGCCAGTTGTGAGGATTTTTGTTTTCTTTCTGTTGAGGTATAATCCATACTGAAGGCTGTAGCCTTTGATCTTCATCAGTAAGTGCTTCAGGTAATCCTCACTTTCAGCAAGCAAGGTTGTGTCATCTGCATAACACAGGTTGTTAATGAGTCTTCCTCCAATCCCGATGCCCCATTCTTCTTCATATAGCCCAGCTTCTCAGATTATTCGCTCAGCATACAGATTGAATAAGTATGATGAAAGGATACAACCCTGACACACACCTCTCATGACTTTAAACCACACAGTATTCCCTTGTTCTGTTCAAAAGACTGCCTCTTGGTCTACGTACAGGTTCCTCATGAGAATTAATACATTTAGTATATGTTACTAAAATAAATTTAGTAAGGTTGTAAAACAAATTTAATATGCAAAAATAAAATTTATTTGTATACGCTAACAATGAACAAATGGAAAAAGAAATCAAAAACAGTATCATTCACAATAGCATTCAAGATATAAAGTACCTAGAGATAAATTCAATAACTATAAACTTGAGGACATTAGGCTAAGTGAAATACACAAAAGGACAAATACTGTTTGATTCCACTTATACAAGGTACCTAGAAGAGGCAAACTCATAGAGACAGAAAATAGAATAGAGGTTACCAAGGGCTGAGGAGAGGAGAAAAAGGGGAGTTGTTGTTTAATGGGTATATAATTTCTATATGGGATGATGAAAAGATCTGGAAATAGATAGAAGTGATGGTAACACAACATTATGAATGTATGTAACACCACTGAATTGTATAGTCAAAACCTTAAAACAGTAAATTTTATGTTACCACAATAAAAAAGAAAGAAAAAAGAAACAGACCTACACAGATATGGCCAAATTGTTTTTGACAAAGGTGTATAGGCAATTCAATGGAGAAAGTATAGTCTCTTCAGCAAACAGTGTTGAAACAACTGGATATCTATACCCAAGAAAATGAACCTTGACCTAAACTTTCCCCTAGATAAAACTGAGTGAAAATAGATCATACATAAATGTAAAATGTAAAGGTATAATACTTTTAAAATAAAACATAGGAGAAAATCCTTGTGACCTTGGATTAGGCAAAGAGTTCTTAAATATGATACTAAAACCATGATCCACAAAAGGAAAAAACTGATAAATTGCATTTCATAAATTAAAAAAAACATTTCCTCTGCCAAAAACACCAGTAAGAGAATGTAAAGACAAGCTACAGAAAGGGAGAAAATATTTTCAAATCACATACTGAGCAACGAAGTTGTATCCAGCATATATAAAGAGCTCTCAAAACCCAAAGGTAAGAAAATAAACAATCTAATTTTAAAAATAATGGACACTCATTCCTCATAAAAACTCTCAATAGGAATAGAAGGGAAATTCCTCAACATAATAATGGGCATCTATATAAAACCAAGAGCCAACATCATTCTCAATGGAGATACGCTGAAAGCATTCCCCCTGAGAATGGGAACAAGACAAAGATGCCCTTTATCACCACTATTTAATATTGTGCTGGAAGTCCTAGCTAGAGCAGTAAGGAAAGAAAAAGAAATAAACGGCATCTAAATTGAAAAGGAAGAAGTAAAATTATCCTTTTTCGCAGATGGTATGATCCTATACACAGAGAACCCCAAAGAGTCCACAAGAAAACCACTGGAACTAATAGATTCAGAAGAATAGCAGGATACAAGACCAACATACAGAAATCAATTGGATTCCTATACACTAACAAAGTGAATTCTGAAGAGGAAATCAGGAAAACAATACCATTTATAACAGCCCCTAAAAAGATAAAATACTTAGGAACAAATCTAACCAGAGACATAAAAGACCAATACAAAGAAAACTACGAAACACTACTGCAAGAAACCAAAGGAGAACTACATAAATGAACAAAGATACCATGCTCATGGATAGGAAGACTCAACTTTGTAAAAATGTCAATCTTACCCAAAGCAATCTTCAGATATAATGGAAGCCCAATCCAGATACCAACAGCATTCTTTAATGAGACGGAAAAGCTAATCACCAATTTCACATGGGAAGGAAATAGGCCCCAGATAAGCAAAGCATTACTGAAGAAAAAGAACAAAGTAGGAGGCCTCACACCATCTACTATACGGCCACAGTAGTCAAAACAGCCTGGAACTGGTACAAAGACACACAGACCAATGGAATAGAATCGAGAACCCAGGTGTAAATCCACCCACCTACGGTCAGCTAATCTTTGACAAAGAACCAAAGTCCATTAAATGGGGAAAAGGCAGTCTTTTTAACAAATGGTGCTGGCAAAACTGGATGTCCATCTGTAAAAAAAATGAAACAGGACCCATACCTCAAATTATACACAAAAACTAACTCAAAATGGATCAAAGACCTACACATAAAACCTAAAATGATAAAGATCATGGAAGAGAAAACAGGGACAGTGCTAAGGATCCTACATGGCATACATATAATAAAAACCATAACTAATGATAAACAAACACCCAAAGAGAATAGATAACTGGGAGCTCATAAAAATTAAGCACTTATGCTCATTAAAAGACTTCACCAAAACAGTAAAAAGAAAACCTACAGAGTGGGAAAAAAACAATTGGCTACGACATACCTGACAAGGGTGTAATCTTTAAAATCTATAGAACACTTCAAAGTCTTAACAACAAAAAGACAGACAGCCCAATTAAAAAATGGGCAAAGCATATGAACAGACACTTCACTAAAGAAAACACTCAGGCGGCTAACAGACACATGAGAAAATGCTCATGTTCATTAGCCATTAGAGAAACATAAATCAAAACTATAATGAGATACCAGTTCATTCCAACATTACTAGCATTAATCAAAAAAACAAAATAACAAATGTTGGAGAAGTTGCAGGGAGATTGGAACGCTTATGCACTGCAGGAGGGAATGTAAAATGGTACAACCGCTATAGAATACCATACGGCGCCTCCTTAAAAAGCTAGAAATAGAAATACTATGTAATCCAGCAACCCTACTCCTAGGAATACATCCTAGAGAAATAAGAGCCTTCGCAGGAACAGACATATGCACACCCATGTTCACTGCAGTATTATTCACAAGAGCAAAAAAGATGGAAACACTCTTAAGTGTCCTTCAACAGAGACAAGAAAGCAGGACGGGACAGGAAACCTGGATAAATGGACAAGGGGAACCCAGGGTGTAAAGGGAAAGCAGAAGCATGCTGACACATTGAGGGGATTCCAACCAATGTAACAAAACAATTTGTATATAAATTTTTGAATGAGAAATAATTTGCACTGTAAACTTTCACCTAAAACAGTAAAATTAAAGAGAGAAAAAATGGTAAAATGGGGGAAAAAAGAAAGATGATAACTTCAATAGACATTTAAGCAATGAGGATATAGAAGGATATAGTTATCCTTAACTTACAAATAAGAAAACTGATATCAGAAAGTTCCCAAAGTCACACAGGAAATGACGGGTAGGACAGGATTTGAAATGGAATCTGTGTTGACTGAGTTGATTCCAACTCATAGCGACCCTATAGGACAGAGTAGAACTGCACCATAGAGTTTCCAAGGAGCACCTGGTGGATTTGAACCGCTGACCTTTTGGTTAGCAGCCACAGCACTTAACCACTCACTACGTCACCAGGGTTTCCATTAATGTAAAAAAATTTTTTTTTTATTAATATAGATAGAATTAATATTAAGATAACAGATCTCTGATCCATTTTGAGAGAACATTCACATTTGCTGATCCAGCAACTCCAGCCAGAAGGGCCAGCAATGCTCTTTGCCATGATATAAACACAAGGGTACGCTCTTGCACACATCCTGGTAAACAACCAATGGGAACTACAGTCCAAGGTAACATACAGAAGTGAGAGAACTCGTATAAGTCGACCATTACAATGAATTCAATCAAGGTACTTTTAAACTGTACAGCATTTATATACACAGTTATGACCTAAGTTTTGTACACAATAATATTTATAACTTTAAAATGTGTTTGGCATACGTGTGGAATGTATCTAGCACATTTAATATTAACATGGGTAATAATTTAATACATTATTAATATAGCGAAATCCAAAAAATACTGGAAATATTATTTATCTAACACAAAAATGTTTAATTTTGTATCAAGTAAGTTTGTTCTTACTCTCTGTTGTGAGAGACACAGTGCTTGATATTACTCTATGTATGCTAATCAATGAGGTACTTGGCACATTAAGAGGACACAAAATTGAATATATATTTATTATGCAAAATACACTTCTGTTTTGCAACTAGTGTGCCTCTAAATTCACCTTCTAAGAAAGGAACACAGGGAGTTTATCAGAACATTATAATTTTATCAGAATATTTACATATCTCCATGTAAGAAAACTGAACATTTCCTGAAGGAAATAAATTAAATGAATATTTAGATAATAAAAATTATATAAATGTATTTTCCGTTTCCCTTCAGACTGACTTTCTTTTAAGAAATTGATAGATATTGTTATGACTCACAAAACAAGCTTGCTCATTGAGAAGTGGCGCTATTATTACATCAATTATGTACATAACTCCAAATATGGGCATTGAACAATGCCACAAATAAATAAAACGTCCCGTGCAAAGCAAACCAAAACGTGTCTTCAGGTTGAGCATACCCTTTATTGGTACGCTCTTTGCGATCGCTAGTGCACCCATTGGGTATTGACAGTAGTCTAATAACTGTGAAGACGCAGCACCAAAGGACAGAACGTGAGTGTGCAGGCTTTTAAGTACTATTTCAAGACAAAGACACTCATGGAGATCTGCAAGGGGCCTCCAATAAACATCACAGGACAAGCGAATGAAATTATTTCTGACTGCCTTATACTATTTCTTTTGACTGTTTAAGATCTGAAGAACAAAATGACATGTTCCAAATCGATTTTTTTTACTTAATAATTCTAAAATATAAATTTTTGTCTAACATCCAACTTTTAATGTAAATTTTATTTATTCAAATTTATTTGCTATGGTAGAGTCAAATTTAAAAAGTGATATAATTTTTCATCCCTAAAATGAAACAGCAATAACTAAGTGAAGTGCAAAAATGAAAGCTTGCAGAAGATAAAAAGGATTTGTGAATCCTAAAGACAATTACAAAATTAACCTCCTTTTTAAAACATAATGAATTAGAAGAGCCTTTTTCCATTGTATCTCAAATAGCTTTAGTAGTACCCCTAGTGCTGAAATTACTAATAGCCATACAAATATAACAGAATTTATTCCTAATTCTGTACCTATTCCTCGGTGTACTAAAAAAAAAATTAATAATGGTGTAGAAAGTGAAACTATTTTAGAATCTGAAATTGTCACATCAACAGAAATACAAATCCTGTTTTCTGAAATAATTTTCCTTCTAATGATGTAAATTACTGAATCGAAACAGGGCCAAGAGATTGTCAGCATCACGGTGGACCATTTGAAAATTCGTGTTGAAAATTTCTGGATAGTAAATAAGCAAGGTTCTGTAGCTGGAATATATTTCTACAGTGCAAAGCTAATGGTGAAAATTATAAGAGGGAGTGGCTACTGTATTCTCCATCAGTCAGCTCTGTACATTGTTTTGTTTGCAAACTATTCACTTCTAAATCATTTAATTCTCGATTTGCTACAGATGTATTTAGCAATTGGCGCAACGTGAATATGTTTGATAAACATGAAAACAGTTCAATTCACAGAGATTATATGTTCTCACACTTAAACTGAAGACATGATTTTGGCTTAACTTACGAACTGAAAACACAAATTAATAAAGAATGTTAGTACTGGAAAGCAATTTTGCAATGCGTTGTTGCTGTCATTATAATAATCACTGAATGTGGACTATCTTTTCAATGAAGAAATGAAGTGTTTAAGTCCCCACAAAGTGGAAATTTTGGGGGTTTACTTGAACTTATTGTCCACTGTGATCCATTTTTAGCAGGTCACATCTTAAAATATGGTAACACAGGAAAGGGCAACCCATCATATATGTCTAAAACAATGTGTGAGTAATCAATAAATGTAATAAGTGATAAAGTTTGATCAACTATTTTCAATGAAATTAGTACAGCTTGCTATTTCAGTTTGTCTGTAGATTGCATCCTGATCTTTCTCATACAGATCACTTGAGTATTGTTTTAAGATACATATCTCCAACAGATGGAAAACCTGTCACACGATTTAGAATATTTACTAGCTTAAATTCATACTGATAAAGAAACTGCAAATCAAGTACTTCACTACTTATGTGAAGTTTCAAAATTAGATTTTTCTATGTACAGAAGCCAGTCCTATGCCAACGCTGCCAATATGTCAAGGCGTTATAAAGGCATGAAACAGAGAATTTTAGAACATAATGCATGTGCCATTTTCATACCATGTGCTGCACATTCACTGAAACTTGTAGGACGTAATGAAGTAGATTGTTGTCTGGAAGCAGTTGATTTTTTTCCCGCTGATCAGTTACTCTACACATATTTTGCCACCTTAATGGAGCCCTGCTGGCGCAGTGGTTAAGAGCCTGGCTGCTAACCAAAAGGTTGGCAGTTTGAATCCACCAGCCACTCCTTGGAAACCCTATGGGGCAGTTCTACTCTGCCCTATAGGATCGCTAGGAGTCAGAATTGACTCAACAGCAATGGGTACTCATGGTATGTTCTTAAAACATATTTAGGCAATGATTGAGTATTAAAATGCCTTTCTAACACACAACGGGAAGCACGTGCTGTAACAACAACTGCAATCCTGAAACCCTAATCTTAGATTCTAGATGCCTCAGGAAATATTGCTGAAGAGAAGACACAAAAAGGAGATACCAAAAGAGAAGCTGAAAAATTTGCCAACAAGATGCAAACACGAGAGTATGTATTTAGGCCGGTTATGTGGAATAATATATTGCAGAGTTTTTATCAGATTAAGTCAAGCTCGCCATGATTCAAAAGTAAATTTGAAGACATGCTCAGATCTCTACCAGTCATTAATAGGTATTTACATAATTTAAGAGAAGATTTTGAAAAATTTGAGAACACAACAAAACAAGTACTACCAAATACTGATTTTCAAGCAATTCAGCATCACAGAAGCATTAGAAAGAGACAAGTAAATGACAGAAGTACTCCAGAAATACTGAGTGCCAGAGATCAATTTCACGTAAGCACACACTACACCGTCATTGACACATTTGAATCTGGCATGAAAAGAAGGGCAAAAGTATATGCAGTTCTTTCACATAAATTTTCCTTCTTAAAGAATGTGGACATATGTAATGAAGAATGCATAATGGCATCCAAGAAATTAGTGCAGGCTTTAAAAAAAATTTTTTTTTTTTATCCCAATGACTTAAATACGAAGCTTTATGGAGAAGTGTGACAATTTTGTTCTTAAATGAGACCTAAGTTTAGAGATTAGGTAAAGACAAATTTTACTCATGTAGGCATGTATGATTCCATAATAGAAGATAAAATACAGTGCATATTTACCAATGTTGAAATTGGATTATGCATATTCTTAAGCTTAATGATCACAAATTGCACAACACAAAACTCATTTTCATCCTTCAAGAGACTCAAAAACTCTCAGCATACAACAATGATTCAAGAAAGACTCAATTCGTTATCCTTATTATGCAGGGAAGTAGATATTTTTCAGCAGTTTAATTCTGATGAAATCGTTGAAGAATTTGTAAGAGCAAAGAACAGAAAAAATGTTTTTAGTTATAACAGAGATGAAAGATCTATCTAAAAAAAAATCATTTGTTGTAATATGTTTTCTGATCATTAAATTTTCTTTTATGACATTTTTCATTTGTAATTATAGAATTTATTATGAAACAAGCATCAAAACTGAAGTATGAGGCCGTTTAAAACAAAATTGGTGAAAGTCAACTTTTCGTTGTGGGAGGTCAACAGAATTTTACATTGATTGTTGAAACAACTAAGTTCACTGACTCATTTTCTTTGTTATAGAATTTCTTTTCATAGAAAATGTGGTATATAGTGTCATGGATTGAACTGTGTCCCTCCAAAATATCTGTTAACTTGGCTAGGTCATGATTCTCTTGTATGATTATGTGATTGCCTGCCATTTTATCATCCGATGTGATTTCCCTACGTGTTGTAAATCCCACCACTGTGATGTAACAAGATGGATTAGCAGCAGTTATATTGATGGGGTCTACAAGATTAGGTAGTGTCTTAAGCCAATCTCTTTGAGATATAAAAGAGAAGCGAGCAGAGAGACATGGGGACCTCATACCACCAAGAAAGGAGTGCCGGGAGCACAACACGTCCTTTGATCCTCAGGTTCCTGTTCGGAGATGCTCCCAGACCAGTGGAAGACTGATCCTCCAGAGGTGACAGAGAGAGAAGGCCTTCCCAAGGAGACAGCACTCTAAATTTGGATTTCTAGCCTACTGGACTGTGAGAGAATAAACTTCTCTTTCTTAAAGTCATCCACTTGTGGTATTTGTGTTACAGCAGCACTAGATGACTAAGACATGTAGAAAAAATATTAGTACCCTGTACCCAATAAAAAATTTATAATCTATTTCATCTCATTCCACTAAAATGGTATACACCACTTTTGCATTCAATCGCTAATATTATAGTCACATTTTAAAAGAAGTTACATCATAGATAGCTAAGACACACATATATATGTATACGTATATATATAACTCACATATCCCGTTTGAATGTGTGAGTGAGCAGAGTAGAAGACACCACAGAGTATTGGTCCTCAGGGCCCTCGCATGCCTTAATCTGGTCCTGTTTTTAATTCTGAAAATTTTTCTCCAACTGAGTATTCATGAAAGTGGTGGTTAATAATTTTAGATCCTTCTCATGCTTGGCTGCTTGAAACTTAAAACTTTTTTTTTTTTAAAGAATGATTTAGTAATATTTTTAATTATGCCTACTAGAAATCTGACTATCTGGATCATGAAGTTATATATGAGATACTGCAATTGATCTGGCAATGGCAGGAAGAAATAAAAAACTTTTTAAATTCTGACTTTTCCATGTCTAACTTAATAAAATCAGAAATGCAAAGTATGCAAAAGAGTGTGCCAAATGATGAGGGATTAGGACACACAAAAAAGAAGGGGTTTAAGACTATGTTCCAGGGACATAGTCCATACTTTATATATCATTTGTAGGTAGAGGGAGGGAAGAGAAGAGATGGAAAAAGGTTGAAAAAGTGGAAGAAGGGTCGGGTAGGAAGGAGGAAGTAGGTGATTCCAAGAAGACGACTGCACATAGCAATCCTGAGATGGAGAGGGGAAACTAAGTAGCTTAGTTGGAATGTGTATTTTCTGCAAGTAAGGCAACTCATGCTAAGAGTGGTACAATCACTTACCTCAAGCCGTTGTAGAACAACTCCTTGTAGTCAACATTTATTATTCTTATGTTTTCCTTTGAAAGTTGGTCAAGGGGGTATAACCGGCCCACTTGCTGAAAACCAGGAGCCATATACCTGACGTAGTCCCTGTCAAAATTTGGCAACCAAAAAATCTGTAAAGAAAAACAGTAAATCCTTCAGTGGATAATCATCTGTCTCGGTACAAACAGCTCCACGTAGAATAGAGGAAGCACCATTTTAGTACTGGTTAACAGTCTATGGGAAATATAGAGAGTGATTCTGGCCCTTGTGAAAAGGACCAGCCTGGCCTAATACAGACAGTCTGATGGGGCCTTCCCCAGAGTTATTTTGGAGCTGAGTTTTCTCAAGACCTCTCGTCCACCAGTTAACATCACAGACCAAGGGTCCACTATATACATAAAGTCTCACACTAGGCAAACTGTATGATGAGTGGGTAGATGAGGATGAAAGGCAGGAATCATAAACATATCCCCTGGATGATGCTGCTGAAAACAATCCTTGAGAGGAGTCATTTCCTGCCAACAGGGAATGCTATTATGATTCATCTGTGAAAACAGTTCCATTTGCAAAAAAAATTCATATTTATTTCACTCCTAATACTCTCCCATATGATTCTGTGAATTAGCTGCCCAAATGTAGAGAGTTGCTTCTGAGAAATATGATGAATGAGTCTCTGCTCAAATATGAAGCAGGTACCCTTTCTACATTATTCATCAAAGCCAATTTATCAAAGCCTTAATGTTACCCAAGCTCTTTCTAATAGATCTATGTTAGTGATGGTTCAGGTCACATCACATGGTCATTATAAACATTCCTCTTTGACAGGGTGCTGATATTTCATCTGGTTTGGAATAGCAAATGGCCTGCTTGCTATTTAACTGGGTCATCCTCAAATTGTTACCTGTAACTGTATTAGCAACCATCTGCAAAATTACTTAAGAATCCCATGGAGGAGCCACACAGCTGATCACGTCCAACTGCTATACTCCTGGGACATGCTATCCACCTCCCAATCTCTACTATAAACACTGAGATAGACGTACCAGATGTGGCTCAATTTTAGAGTCAAGGATCACGCTTACTACCAGTCGGACAAATGTATTTCTGTGAGGATGTTTTGGTGGAGGGGTTGTAAGATCAAATATCACGTATTTTTTTTCCTTCTGTGCGAGATCCAATAAATCACGTAATTTGGGGATTTTCTGATTTCTTGCTTTTTCATTATCAGCCTCTGATAGGGGTTCCATACGATAAAATGGTTTGTCCTAAAAATATACAAATACATCAGAAAATACATTGGCTCCCATCAAAAGCATTTCCTGGTTCTCTTGCTATGTAGTCCCAAACTCAGCCCTACCTCCATCTTCCTCCATTACCATTCAACCTACCAGGCCCTCTGAAACACTGGTTCTGAGATCAGAGTTGACAAGAAGAAAAGTAAAATGTAATCTTCATAGGTGATTCTGGTGTTTGCAATGGTTTCTTTTATATCTAAGAGCATGTTGTATTTGCACTAAGGGTCATTTATGTTCTAGTTCTGTCCTTTCTTTTCAGGCTTTTCTTCCATAACTCAAGGTAATATATCCCTTTTCAATTTCACTAGATTCCCACATATGTTCTCACTGTTCTAGTTTTGAGTAATGGAAAGACAATAGGCTTTGGCCTCATATTTAATTGGCTATAATCTCACCTCTACCACACACTTGTCTTCCTTGCTACATCTTCCTGTTAAAATCCTACCCCCAACATAGAAAGCCATGTTCAAATGCTACCTTCTTCACAAAGTCTTCCTTAAATATTCCTGAACTAAAAATGAATATCAATGGTGATAAACCTCTATAGTCTGTTTTTATGCCTGTTTAATTATATGCCTCATTCTGCTTTCTATAGTTATTCGTACATGTCTTAGATAGACCAAGGTTCAAATCCTGGCTAAACACACTTCTTACTGCGTAACATTGCTAAAATCATTTAAATTCTCAAAGTCTTAATTGCCCAAAGTATAAATTACAAGAGTGCAGGGGTAATCCATGTATTATTAGGATTATTTTGAAGATTACATATGATAAAATATTTACAGGGTCTAGGAGCATATCTGCTACACAGAAGGTATACAGATCACATTAGTTCCCTTATTTTGTACTGTTTCTACTGGAGTATAGCTCCCTCATGGCAGCAACTTCTTCTTATTTTCTATACAATGCACAATATCTTACACATAAACAAACAAAAAAAAACCCCACACCCATTGCCGTGGAGTCAATTCAGACTCATAGCCACTTTATTGGACAGAACAGAACTGCCAATAGGGCTTCCAAGGAGTGGCTGGTGGATTTGAACTGCCGACATTTTGGTTAGCAGCATAGCTCTTAACCATTGTGCCACCAGGGCTCCATCTTACACATAACCCAGTGCTCTTGAGTCACAGCAGGCCATAAATATATTTGCTGTATTAAATTCAATCGAGTGACATCAGCAAGACGGCAGACTAACCAACTCTACGCTCCCACATCAGCCTCCCCACAGAAACATCCAAAATAAGCAGAAACTATCAAGACCAACTTTGTCAGAACTCTGGGAAATAGTCAAAGGTTTACAACAGTCAAGTGAATGTTGAATCAAGAAAAATGCAACTTCATAATGGTAGGAGAGCTTTGTGCCATGGCTCTTTACTTGCTCGTGCTCCAATCCCTCCCTGGCTCAGCAGCTGGCTTGATGGAAGCAGCCTCTGTTCCTAGCGTGGGACTCTGGATCCTCGGTTTTAGAGTAAGAAGAGAAAACCTTATTAACAAGTTACTGAGTTTCTCTGTTCTAATCTGTCAGGTGGCTACCTAAATGACTGAAGCAAGGCACTTGTCTCTGGTTCACCTATCTCAGAACTCATGCAGAGTGGAAAATGTCAGGCATTGCTCAAACACTGTAAGGTGAACAATCAACCTGTAGCTGTCTGGTGCAAAAGAGTGTGATTAACATATACAGCAGACGGCCTAAGGACTAGAAAGCAAGGCTAAAGAAGTTTCTTAAAAAAAAATTAGGACATTCAAAAGCACCCATGGAAGAGGGGGTGGGGAATTTAGAAAGCTACATGAATGCCCAGGGCAAGACACATGCTCATAGAAGACCTGAGAAAACCGTAAACTTTCACACTGGGTTGATTGCTAAACTCAATGTAGGCCTTGCTAAGTATTGAAGGAATGTCCCAACACAGAGCCAGTCTGCAAAGACAGGAAGTGGTGATTTTATTCTGTTGTTGCTTTTGTTTTGGGGTTTCTTCTTCTTTTTTTTACTTCTGGAATTCAAAGAAATCTCTGTCAAAACACCAACTGAATATGAGCTAAAGAAACAGCCTTCAGTGACCACACACATTAGGGAACACACTTTTTGCAAAAATAGTTTGGACAGATCACTAAACCAATGGGTCATTACAGTCTGCAACACTAAGAAAAAGCAGAACATCATGAAGAAGTGAGATAATCTGATTTCTAGAGTTACTATGTTATAATATTCAAGTGTCCCATTTTCAACATAAAATCACACACATACAGAGAAACATGAAAGTTTAATTCATTCAAAAGAACAACAACAAAATGACAGAAACCATCTCCCAAGGAACCCCAGATACTGGACTTACTAGACAAGGACTTTAAAACACTGTCTTAAGTAAGTATGCTAAAAGAGCTAAATGAAAACATAAACAAAGAACTAAAGGAAATAAGGTAAGTGATGTAAGAACAAAATGAGAATATTTATAAAGAGGCAGAAATGACAAAAAAAAAAAAAAACAGAAATTCTGTAGCTCAGAAATATAATAACTGAAGTGAAAAATTCACTGGCATTCTTCAACAGCAGATTTGAATTGGCAAAAGAGAAAAGCAGCAAACTTGAAGATAAGAAATTTGAAATTACCAAGTCTTAGGAGAAAAAAAAAGAGTGAAGAAAAGTGAACAGAGAATAAGGGGCTTGTAGGACACTATCAAGGTGACTAACATATGCATCCTGGGAGTCTTGGAAGGTGAAGAGAAAGAGAAAAGGGCAGAAAGAATACCTGAAGAAATAATAGCCAGAAACGGGTCAAATTTGATGAAAGGCATGAAAGTTGAGGAGTCGGACTAAGTGGCAAGGGGAGGAACAGACAGTTCAGAAGCACCAAAGAAGTGCCAGTCTTGAGCTAGCAGGCACCCTGTGGGCTGGGTTGGCTGGCGCACATGGGCTGAGGTGGGCAGTGGCTCTCAGGAAGCATTTCACCACATCCAGAGAGACTGGGCAGAGGCATAAGCCTTGGAAGCCGGGGTAAGTGGCATTGGATCTGCAAAAGTTAAGTGCAAGCATCTAACCTACCGCATGGGATCAAAATAACCCCTCCCCCTCCCCAGCTCTGCTCCAATATCAGACTGGCAGTACTCAACAACTGCCACATTGAATAAGCCAGAAATAGGGGCTATTGCACCCAAACCAGTCTAGAGGCTTTAGAAAAAAAAAAAAAAAAAAAACCCACCAAGTCCCCTAAGCCAGGAACTCAGTCTCCAGCTTCAAAAAATCACTATGCCCCCCTACACCAGGAACTCAAGGAAGGCACTGTCCTTTTGCCTAGGCACTGGCATAAGGGGTCCATGGACTTTGAATGCCCTTCACTCCTGCCTAGACCTGTGTGGGCCAGTTCAACAGTGGAGGTCTTCACTACCATAAAGCAACTGGGTACACACCTGAAGCCTATTTTCAACTGCAGCATCCAAGGGGGAGCTGCAGATTTATGACATTTGACACTACCCTGCCTATTAAGTAGGGTCCTCACCTACCCACATCAGGGGCCTGAGGACTGCAGGTTCCATCCATTCCACCTAGCCACTCATGCCAGGGGTCCAAGTGGTACCTCCCAGTCCTTAACAGCCAACAGCATTGGGTGCCCAAAGTCTGGCTGCAAAACCTATGCACCTATGTGCTCTAGGGGAGAAGGACATACCTCCCACCTAGGCACTTGGACAGCCATGAGCCCCCTACCTTGCTCATCACATAGCCCCACAGAGGCAGATATCTGCGCCTGCTCCAATCACCCCTACATAACCCTGCCCGTTTAGGGCTGTAGGTAAGAGTCTGTACCACATACTCAGTGACCAACGACCTGGACATCCGAGCCAAATCTGCACAAGAAATGTAAACAGACTCCTGGGCTCACACACCTAGTAGTAGCTCAAACCACCTGGTGACACGATGTGAAAGCTTCAAAGATGCCAATAACCAAAGTAACTCATATGCCCACCCTATCTGGGCATATCAAAACAAAACAAAAAGCTATGAGATAGTAAGCAAAAATACAATAAATATAACTACTGATGGCTCAGAGATAACACTCAATATCAAATCTCATAACCAAGCAGGACAAGATGGCTCCAACAAGTGACCAAAACGAAGAATCAGAAAACCTTCCAGAGGAAGATGTCTTGGAATTACCAAAGTTGGAATTCAAAATATTAATATACAGAGCTCTTCAAGAGATCAGGAAGGAGGTCAGGCAAAACTCAGACCAAGCTAAGGAACACATAGACAAAGCAGTAGACGAATTCAGGAAAGCAACACAAGAACAGAATGACAAATTTAACAGGCAGCTAGAAACCACAGGCGGACAGCAACTAAAATCCAAAAGTTTAACAATAAAATTTCAGAACTGGACAACTCAATAGAAAGTCATAAAAGCATAACTGAGGCAATGGAAATCAGAATCAGTGAAACTGAAGATAGAGCCCTTGATACCAATTTATTTAAGGAAAAAATCAGATAAAAGAATTTTTTTTAAATGAAGAAATTCTGAGACCTATGTGGGACATTATCAAGAGGAAAAACCTACTAGCTATTGGAGTACCAGAATGATGGGGGGTGGGGTGGGGGGAACAGAAAATACAAAGAGAATTGTTGAAGTTTTGCTGGCAGAAAAATTTCCTGATATCGTGAAAGACAAGAAGATATCTATCCAAGAACCTCATTGAACCCCACAAAGGGTAGATCCCAAAAGAGTCGCCAAGACATATCATAATCAAACTTGCCAAAACCAGAGATAGAGAAAATTAACAGCGGTTAGGGATAAATGAAAAGTCACCTACAAAGCAGAATCAATAAGACTAAGCTCTAACTGCTCAGCAGAAACCAGGCAGGCAAGAAGGCATGGAATGGCATATATAAAGCCTTGAAAGAAAAAAACTGTTAGCCAAGAATTATATATCCAGAAAACTGTCTCTCAAATATGATGGTGAAATTAGGGCATTTCCAGATGAACAGAAATTGATGGAATTTGTAAAAACCAAATCAAAATTACAAGAAATATTAAAGGGAGTCCTTTGGCTAGAGAACCAGTATCAGACAACAACCCAAGACTAGAACACAGGATGGAATAACCACATATCAGCCTATGGGGAAGTCACAAAAATAAGTCAAAGCTAAAAGACTGAAAATAGGGCAACAGAGACATGAATATGTAAACGACGACAAAATCAAAACAAAAAAGAGGGACTAAATAATGTAGTCAAAGAACTTTCATATGGAGAGGAAGTTAAGGCGATATCAAGAAATAAAAAATTGGTTTAAGCTTATAAAGATACAGGTAAATTTTAAGGTAACCACAAAGGAAGCTAACAAACCTACCCATCAAAATAAAAAAGAAAAACATAAAGACTCAACAAACACACACAAAAAAAATAATAATGAAAAAGATGAAAAGAAAATACATAAAGAAATATGACTCAGCACAGAAAATTAAGTGGAACAAACAAACCGTCAACACCATATACGCAAAAAAAAATACATCAAAATGACAGCACTGAACTCATACCTATCAATAGATACGCTGAACATAAATGGACTAAATGCACCAATAAAGAGACAGAGAGTGGCGAAATGGATAAAAAAGAAAAAAATCCATCTATATGCCACCTAAAAGAGATTCAAAGACACAAACCTTAGATTTAGATCCAAAGACACAAACAAACTAAAACTCAAAGGATGGGAAAAAATATATCAAACAAACAACAACCAGAAAAGAGTAGGAGTGGCAATATTAATCTCTGACAAAACAGACTTTAAAGCAAAATCCACTACACATGACAAGAAAGGATACTATGTAATGATTAAAGGGTCAGTACACCCGGAGGACATAACCATAATAAATATATACGCACAAATGACAGGGCTCCAAAATACATAAAACAAACTCTAACAGCATTGAAAAGAGAAATAGCTTCACAATGACAGTAGGAGACTTCAACACACCACTTTCAGTGAAGGACAGAACATTTAGAAAGAAACTCAACAAAGATACAGAAGATCTAAATGCTATAGTCAATCAACTTGAGTTTATAGACATACACAGAACACTCTATACAACAGCAGCCAAGTATGCATTCTTTTCTAATGCACGTGGAACATTCTCCAGATTAGACCACATGTTAGGCCACAAACCATGATTTAAGAGAATCTAAAACATTGAAATATTACATGGCATCTTTTCTGACCATAAAGCCATAAAAGTAGAAAACAACAACAGAAACATCAAGGAAACAAAAATTCAAATACATGGAAACTGAACAATACCCTGCTCAAAAACTGCTGGGTTATAGAAGAGATCAAGGATGGAGTAAAGAAATTTATAGAATCAAATGGGAATAAAAACACATCTTACCAAAACCTTTGAGACAGAGCAAAAGCAATGCTCAGAGGTCAATTTATAGCAATAAATTGCACACATCCAAAAAGAAGAAAAGGCCATAATCAACATATTAATCCTACATCTTGAACAAATAGAAAGAGAGCAGCAAAAGAAGCCCTCAGGCACCAGAAGAAAGGAAATAATAAAGATAAGGGTAGAAATAAATGAAATAGAAAACAACTGAAAGAGTCGACAAGACCAAAAGTTGGTCCTTTGAATAGACCAACAAAATCCACAAACCACTGGCCAAACTGACAAAAGAAAAACAGGAGAGGAAGCAAACAACTTGAATAAGAAATAAGATGGGGATATCACAACTGACTCAACTGAAATTAAAAGGATCATAACACAATACTATGAAAAACTGTACAAATTTGAAAACCTAGAGGAAATGAACAAATTTCTAGAAACATACTATCTACCTAAACTAACAAACTGAGGTAGAAAAGCTAAATAAATTCATTACAAAAGAAGAGACTGAAGAGGTAATTTGAAAAAACTCCCATCAACACCAACAACAAAAAAAGCCCCGGCCCAGAGGGCTTCTCTGGAGAATTTACCAAACTTACAGAGAACAGTTAACACCACCACTACGAAAGGTATTTCAGAGCATGAAAAAGGAAGAAATACTCCTGAACTCATTCTATGAAGCTGGTGTAACCCTGATACCAAAGCCAGGTAAAGACACCACAAAAAAAGAAAATTACAGCCCAATATCCCTCGTGAACATAGATGCAAAAATCCTCACCAAAAATCTAGCCAATAGAATTCAACAGCATATGAAAAAAAAAAAATAATAATTCATCATGACCAAGTGGGATTCATACAAGGTATGCAGGAATGGTTCAACATTAGAAAAACAATCAATGTAATCCACCACATAAGTAAAACAAAACATAAGAACCACATGATCTTATCAACTGATGCTGAAAAGGCATTTAACAAAGTTCAACACCCATTCATGATAAAAACGCTCAGCAAATTAGGAATAGAAGGGAAATTCTTCTACATAATAAAGGGCATTTATACAAAGCCAAAGTCAACATCATTCTAAAGGGAGACAGACTGAAAGCATTCCCCTTGAGAACAGAAACCAGACAAGGGTGCCCTTTTTCACCACTCTTATTCAACCATGGTGTCGGAGGTCCTAGCCAGAGCAATAATAAGGCAAGAAAAGAAATAAAGGCATCCATATTGGTTAGGGAGAAGTAAAAGTGTCCCTATTTTCAGATGATATGACCCAAAGAATCCATAAGTAAACTACTGGCACTAATACAAGATTTCAGCAAATTACCAGGATAAAGATAAACATACAAAAATCAGTTGGATTCCTCTAAACCAACAAAGAGAACTTTGAAAAGGAAATTAGCAAATCAATACCACTTACAGTAGCCCCCAAGAAGATAAAGTACTTAGGAATAAACCTAACCAGAGACATAAAAGACCTATATAAAGAAAACTACGAAACACTTCTACAAGAAACCAAGAGAGACCTACATTAAGTAGAAAAAACACCATGCTCATGGATAGGAAGGCTTAACACTGTGAAGATGTCAATTCCACCCAAATAAAATGCAACCCTTACCCAAATTCCAACAGCATTTTTTTAACAAGATGGAGAAACAAATTACCAACTTCATATGGAAGGGAAGAGGCCCCAGATAAGTAAAGCAGTACTGAAAAACAACAAAGTGGGAGGCTTCACACTACCAGACTTTAGAACCTATTATACCGCCACAGTAGTCAAAACAGCCTGGTACTGATACAACAACAGATATATAGACCATGGAACAGAATTGAGAACCCAGGCCTAATTCCATTCACCTATGAGCAGCTGATACTTGATAAAGGTCCAAAGTCCATTAAACAGGGAAAAGATAGTCTCTTTAACAAATGGTGCTGGCATAACCTGATATCAATCTTTTAAAAAAAAAAAAAAAGAAACAAGGACCCATACCTCCCACCATACACAAAAACAAACCAAAATGGAACAAAGACCTAAATATAAAACGAAAAACTATAATGATCATGGAAGAAAAAACAGGGACACTGCTAGCAGCCCTAATACATGGCAGAAATAGTATACAAACCATAACTAAAACGCACACAGACCAGGAGATAAGCTAGATAACTGTGAGCTACTAAATATCAAACATTCACGCTCATCAGAAGACTTGAAAGAGTAAAAAGAGAATCTACAGACTGGGAAAAAAAAATTGGCTACAACATATCCAATAAGGGTCTAATCTCTAAAATCTACTGCAAGACCTCAACATCAAAAAGACAGATAGTAATACAATTAAAAAATGGGCAAAGGTTATAAACAGACACTTCACTAAAGAAGACATTCAGGTGGCTAACAGATACATGAGGAAATGCTCATGATCATTAGCCATTACAATGAGATACCATCTCGCCCCAACAAGGCTGGCACAAATCCAAAAAACACAAAATAATAAATGTTGGAGAGACTGGAACACTTATTCACTGCTGGTGGGAATGTATAATGGTACAACCACCTTGGAAAACAATATAGCACTTCCATAAAAAGCTAGAAATAGATTAACACTGTACAATCCAGCAATCCCACTCCTAGGAATATATCCTAGAGAAATAAAACCTGTCACACAAATAGGCACATGCACGTGTTCATTATAGCACTGTTCACAATAGCAAAAAGATGTAAACAACTTAGGTGCCCATCAACAGAAGAACGGATAAACAAATTATGGTACATCATTCCTTCATACATAGAATGGAATACTATGCAAAGATAAAGAACAATGATGAATCCACGAAATATCTCACATGGATGAATCTGGAAAGCATTTATGTGGAGTGAAATTAGTCAGTCACAAAAGGACAAATACTGTATGAAACCGCTATTATGAGAACTCAAGAAAAAGTTTAAACAGAAAAAAGCATTCTTTGATGGTTAAGAGGGTAGGGAGGGAGGAGAAGGGGAATTCACTAACTAGGTAGTAGACAAGGATCAACTTCAGTGAAGGGTGGACAACACACAATACAGGAGAAGTTAGCACAACTGGACCAAAGTAGAAGTTAAGAAGTTTCCTGGACACACCTCTGCTCCCCCCAGCCCCAATAAAGCTTTTGGTTGGATTGGGATTGCATTGTATTTGTACATTGCTTTCAGGAGAGCTGACATTTTCATGATGTTGAGTCTACCTATCTCTGAACATGGTTTTTCCATTTATGTTAGGTCTCTTTTGATTTTCCGCAGTAGTGTTTTGTAGTTTTCTTTGTATAGGTCTTTCAAGTTCCTGGTTAGATTTATTCCTAAGTGTCTTGGTTTTTTTTACGGGTATTACAAATGGTGTTGCTTTCCTGATTTCCTTTTTGTAGTTCTCTTTACTGGTATATAGGAATCCAACTGATTTTTGTATGTTTACCTTGTATCCTGCTTCTCTGCTGATTCCATCTTTGATTTCTTCTATTATCCAATGGTTTTTAAGCTAGGCATTACTCAATTTCCATGTATTTGATTTTTTTCCTTGCTCTTCCTGTTATTAATTTCTATTTTTGTGGTGTTGTGACCAGAGAAGATGCTTTGTATTATTTCAGTGTTTTGGGATTTTGTTGTGGCCTAAGATGTGACCTATTCTGGAGAATGTTCCATGTGCGTCGGAAGAGAATGTATACTTTGCTACTATTGAGTGGAGTGTTCTGTATGTCTATAAGGTCAAGTTGGTTGATTATGGACTTTAGATCTTCTGTGTCTTTGTTGAGTCTCTTTCCAAATGTTCTGCTCTTTACAGAAAGTGGTGTGTTGAAGTCTCTCACTATTATTGTGGAAATGTAAATTTCTCTTCAGTGCTGTTAGAATTTGTTTTATGCATTTTGGAGCTCTGTCATTGGGTGTATGGATATTTATTATGGTTATGTCCTCATGGTGGATTGTCCCTTTGATCATTATATAATATCCTTCCTTGTCTTTTATGGTGGATTTTGTTTTAAAGTCTATTTTATCTGAGATTAGTATTGCCACTCCTGCTCTTTTCTGGTTGCTGTTTGCTCGATACGTTTTTTTTTTTTTTTCCATCCTTTGATTTTTAATATGTCTTTGTTTCTAAGGTGTGTCCCTTGTAAATAGCGTATTGATGGGTCCTGTTTTTTTTTTTTTTTTTTAATCCATTCTGTCACTCTCTGTCTCTTTATGGGTACATTTAAGCTATTTACATTCAGTGTGATTATCAATAATTGTGAGTTCATTGCTGTCATTTTGTAGTGTTTTTTTCTTTCTTTCTTTTTTGTGGTGCTGACATTTTCTTTGTTCTTACTCTCCCGTGCTGAGTTCCTTTTGTTTGTGGATTTTGTTTGTTTGTTTTTTGTAGACTTTGTGTTTACTGAGACTATGTTTTTCTTCTTTATTTTGATGAGTAGGTCTGTTAACTTTCTTTGTGGTTACCTTGAAATTTACCCCTATCTTCCTAAGTTTAAACCAGTCTTTTACTACTTGATATCGCCTTTACTTCCTCTCCATTTGAAAATTCTATACCTACACTGTTTATTCCCTCTTTTATTGTTCTGACGTTGTTGTCATTTAGAGACTGACGTTGCCGGCTCCCTGTTGTAAATCTTCTAGTTTTGTTTTAGCCTTGAGAGTTCATTACCGAGGTTGGTATCTGGCTGATGCTGTCCTGTGTCCTAGATTCAGGTTGTTGTCTGATGTTGTTTGTTCTCAAACGGAAGATCTTCCTTTAATAATTCTTTTAAGTTTGGTTTTTACATATTCCTTTAATTTCTGTTTATCTGGAAATATCCTAATTTCACCATCGTATCTGATTGAGTTTTGCAGGATATATTATTCTTGGTTGGCAATTTTTTTCTTTCAAGGTTTTATATATGTCATCCCATTGCCTTCTTGCCTGCATGGTTTCTGCCAAGTAATAAGAGCTTAGTCTTACTGTTTCCCTTTTGTATGTGACTTTTTGTTTTTCTTGAGCTGCTCTTAGGATTCTTTCCTTGCCTTTGTTTTGGTGAATGTGATTATGATGTCTTGGTGACTTTCTTTTGGGGTGTACCCTTTATGGGGTTTGTTGAGCTTTTTGGTGGTCAGCTTTTCACCTGTCATATTAGGGAAGTTTTCTGTCAACAAAGCTTCAAAGATCCTCTGTGTTTTCCATTTTCTCCCCATGTTCTGGAACTGTAATTGTGCAAATTTTTGCTCTTGACTGTATCCCGTATCATTCTCAGGTTTTCTTCATTCTTTTCTCTGATTTTTCCTCAAACAAAGTGGTACCCAAGGATTTGTCTTCAATTTCACTGACCCTGTTTTCTGTTGTTTCAAATTTTCTCCTAAAACCTTCAACTGCACTGTCCATTTCTAAAATCTTCTTGCTTATCTTTTGGATTTCTAATTACTGTTTTTGTATGATTTGTAGTTGTTTGTTTATTTTGATATTGTTCCCGAATTCTTCTAATGCTTTGTCCCTATTTTCCCTGATTTTGTCTGTTTTTTCCTTATTTTGTCTTTGTTTTCCTTCATCCCTGTCCTAATCTCTTGGAGATCCCTAAATATTAGACTTTTGAATTCCCTATCAGGTAGTTCCAGTGCCTTTTCTTCTATAGGAAGGCCATCTAGTGTTTTATTTGGTTGCTTACTGGAGCCATCCTGTCCTGTTTTAACTCTATATTCTAAAGAGAAAACTAAATATTCCAAAATCAATTTATCATTTTAACAAAGAGAAAGTCAAATTTTAGTTTAACAATAATATAACATTTGTTAGTGAAGCATTCACAAGCCTTTTTTTTATCTTAAAATAAACCCTTTAAAACAAGCCTACATGTTTCATTGCTTCTTACTATACTCATTATTTTCTGGTAGTTTAAATCAAGGCAAACAAAGTTCACTTTCTCTTAAACCCTCTGCAACTTATGATACCTACTCATTTGTCTATTATTTTATTTTGCATTCCAGAACATTCAGACACTTTAAATCAGCCATATTACTAAGCTCAATGTTTCGTTCAGTTGACTTTTTTCTTTTCACAGCAAGATTTTCTTGGAGAAGATAGTAGTCTGTTGATTTACATTCTGTTGTGTGTGTTTGTATCTATATACGCATATATATAGACACACAAACACATACATATGCATATGACATATATTTTATTAGTTGCCATCAAGTCAACTGCAGCTCATGATGACTTATGGATTGAATTATGACCCTCCAAAATTAGTGCTGTAAATCCTAATCCCTATACTTGTGGTTGTAATCCCACTTGGGAATGGATTTTCTTTGTTATATTGAAGAGGCCATATCAGTGTAGGGTGTGTTTTAAGCCAATCACCTTTGAGACATAAATGGAGCAGATCTATAGTTGCAATGCAATCCTGATCCAAATTTCAACGCATTTTTTAATGAGATGGAGAAACAATTCATGAGCTTCACATGGAAAGGCAAGAGGTCCCGGATAAGTAAAGCATTACTGAAAAAGAAGAACAAAGCAGGAAGCCTCACACTACCTGGTTTTAGAACCTATTATACCACCACAGTAGTCAAAACTGCCTGGTACTGGTACAATAACAGACACACAGAGCAAAGGCACAGAATTGAGAATCCAGACGTAAATTCATCCACCTATAAGCAGCTGATATTTGACAAAGGCCTGAAGTCTGTTAAACTGGGAAAAGACAGTCTCTTTAACAAATGGTGCTGGCATAAATGAATATCCATTTGCAAAAAAATGAAAAAGACTCATACCTCACACCAAGCACAAAAACTAACTCAAAATCGATCAAAGACCTAAATATAAAATAAAAAATGATAAAGATCATGGAAGAAAAAATAGGGACAATGTGAGGAGCCGTAATACATGGCATAAACAGTATACAAAATTTTACCAAAAATGCACAAACACCAGAAGAGAAACTAGATAACTGGGAGTGACTAAAAATCGAACTCTTATGCTGTTCAAAAGACTTCACCAAAAGACTGAAAAGAAACGTGAAAAAAAAAAAAAAAGTTGATGTTAAATTGATTCCAACTCATAGCAACTCTGTAGGATAGCACAGAACTGCCCCCCTAGGTTCCAAGGAGCAGCAGGTGGATTCAAACTGCCAACCTTTTGATTAGCAGCCATAGTACTTAGCCACTACACTACCAGGGTTTCCTAAAAAAAGACAACCTACAGACTGGGAAAAAAAAAATCTGGCTACAACATATCTGATCACGGTCTAATCTCTTAAAATCAAGATACTGCAAAATCTCAAAAACAAAAATAACCCAATTAAAAAATGGGCAAAAGATATGAACAGGCACTTCACCAAAGAAGACATTCGGGTGGCTAACAGATATACGAGGAAATACGATCATTAGCCATTAGAGAAATGCAAATCAAAACTACAGTAAGATTCCATCTCACCCTGACAAGGCTATCATTAATCCAAAAAACACAAAATAACAAATGTTGGAGAGACTGGAACACGTATACACTGCTGGTAGGAATATAAAATGGCACAACCACTTTGGAAATCAATTTAGTGCTTCCTTAATAAGCTAGAAATAGAACTACCATAAAATCCAGCAATCCCACTCCTTGGAATATATTCTAGAGAAAGAAGAGCCTTTACATGAACAGATATATGCACACCCATGTTCGTTGCAGCACTGTTTACAATAGCAAAAAGACGGAAGCAACCAAGGTGCTCATCAATGGATGAAGGGATAAATAAATTATGGTATATTCACACAATGGAACACTATGCATCAATAGAGAACAATGATGAATCTGTGAAACACTTCATAACATGGAGGAATGTGGAAGGCATTATGCTGAGTGAAATTGGTCAGTTGCAAAATGACAAATATTGTATGAGGCCACTATTATAAGAACTTGAGAAAGAGTTTAAACAGAGTAGAAAATATTCTTTGATTGTTATGAGAGTGGGGAGGGAAGGAGGGAAAGGGGAATTCACTCATTAGATAGTAGACAAGAACTATTTTAGGTGAAGGGAAAGACAACACACAATACAGGAGAGGTCAGCACAACTGGACTAAGCCCAAAGCAGTTTCCTGAATAAACTGAATGATTTGAAGGTCATGGTAGCGGGGCGGGAATTTGGGGACCATGGTTTCAGGGGACATCTAGGTCAACTGGCATAATAAAATCTATTAAGAAAACATTCTGCACCCCACTTTGGAGAGTGGCGTCTGGGTCTTAAATGCTAGCACATGGCCATTTAAGATGCACCAATTGGTCTCAACCCACCTGGAGCAATGGAGAATGAAGAACAACAAAGATACAAGGTAATTATAAGCCCAAGAGACAGAAAGGGCCACATAAAGCAGAGACTACATCAGCCTGAGATGAGATGAACTACATGGTGCCCAGATACAACCGCTGACTGCCCTGTCAGGGAACACAACAGAAAACCCCTGAGGAAGCAGGAGAGCAGTGGAATGCAGACCCCAAATTCTCATAAAAAGACCAGACTTAATGGTCTGACTGAGACTAAAAGGACCCTGGAGGTCGTGGTCCCCAGACCTTCTGTTAGGCCAAGATAGGAACCATTCCCAAAGCCAACTCTTCAGACAGGGACTGGACTGGACTATGGGATAGAAAATGATACCTATCAGGAGTGAGCTTCTTGGATCAAGTAGACACATGAGACTATGTGGGCAGCTCCTGTCTGGATGGGAGATGAGAGGGCAGAGGGAAACAGAAGCTGGCTGAATGGATACAAAAATAGGAAATGAAAAGAAGTGTGCTGTCTCATTAGGTGGAGAGCAACCAGGAGTACACAGCAAGGTGTATATAAATTTTTGTATGAGAGACTGACTTGATTTGTAAACTTTCACTTAAAGCACAATAAAAATTAAAAAAAAAAAACAAAAACCTAGAAATAGAACTACTTTACATTCCAGCAATCCCACTCCTTAGAATATATCCTAGAGAAATAAAAACCCTCACACGAATAGATATATGCACACCCATGTTCACTGCAGCACTGTTCACAACAGCAAAAAGATGGAAACAACATAGGTGACTATCAACAGACGAATGGATAAACAAATTATGGTACATTCACACCATGGAATACTACACAACGATAAAGAACAATGATGAATCCATGAAATATAACATGGATGAATCTGGAAGGCATTATGTTGAGTGAAATTAGTCACAAAAGGACAAATATTGTATAAGACTGCTATTATAAGAACTCAAAAAAAGGTTTAAACACAGAAGAAAACATTCTTTGATGTTATGAGGGTGGGAGGGAAGGAGAGGAGTATTCACTAACTCGATTAAAAAAAAAAAAAACCCATTGCCATTGAGTCGATTCCAACTCATAGTGACCCTACAGGACAGAGTAGAACTGCCCCATAGAGTTGCCAAGGAGCACCTGGTGGATTCACTGGTGACTTTTTGGTTAGCAGCTGTAGCTCTTAACCACTATGCCACCAGGGTTTCACACTAACTAGAATTATCTTAGGTGAAGGGAAGGACAACACACAATATAGAAGTCAGCATGACTGAACTAAACCAAAAGCTAAGACATTTCCTGAATACAATCAAGCACTTCGAGGGACAGAGTAGCAGGGGGAGGGGTCTGGGGACCATGGTTTCAGGGGACATCTAGGTCAATTGGCATAACAAAGTTTATTAACTTTGGTGAGTGTCATCTGGGGTCTTAAAAGGTAGTGAGCCGCCATCTAAGATGCATCGATTGGTCCCAACCCACCTGGAGCAAAGAAAGGAGAATGAAGAACACCAAAGAGACAAGGAAAATATGAGCCCAAGGGACAGAAAGGGCCACATAAACCAGAGACTATATCAGCCTGAGACCAGAAGAACTAAATGGTGCCTGGCTACCACCAATGACCGCCCTGACAGGGAACACAACAGAGAGTCCCTGATGGAGCAGGAGAAAAGTGTGGTGCAGAACACAAATTCTAGTAAAAAGACCAGACTTAATGGTCTGAGACTTGCAGGAACCCCTAAGACATGGCCCCTGGACTGTTAACCCAGAACTAAAACCATTTCTGAAGCCAACTCTTCAGATAAAAATTAGACTGGACTGTAAGACATAAAATGATACTCATGAGGAGTGTGCTTCTAAGTTCAAGCAGATACATAAAAAAAAAAAAATTTTTTTTTTTTTTTTTATGTATCTACTTGAACTTAGAAGCACACTCCTCATGAGACTAGATAAATGAGACTAGATAGGTAGCTCTTATCTGGAGGTGAGATAAGAAGGCAGAAAGAGACAGGAGCTGGCCTAATGGACACGGGAAATCTGGGTGGCAAGGAGGGTTTTGCTGTCATATTATAGAGAGAGCAACTAGGGTCACATAACAATGCATGTATAAATTTTTGTATGAGAAATTAACTTGAGCTGTAAACTTTCACTTAAAGCACAATAAAAACAAAATCAAAATTACAAAATACATTCCTACCCTAACCTTTCATTGTCTATTTAGTGTTTGTATTTTATCACTTCAAATACAATGGAGAACTCTTGCAGCTATATAGGTCCCTTTATCCTCCCCACACTGTATTATAGTTGTTATGTATTGTATCTACATTCATTGAAAACTCTGTGAGAAAGTGTTATAATTTTACTTTCAGTTGTAAATATTTGTTAAAAATTGAGAGGAAAAAGGTAACCTATCATATTCACTCACGTATTTACAATTTTTGTTGCCATTTCTTCATTCCCAAAGTTCCAAGTTTCCTTCTGGTACTTTCTTTAGGATTTCTTTTAGAGTACGTCTTCTGACAATAAATTCTCTAATTTTCCCTGCATCTGAGAATGCACTGATTTCACAGTCATTCCTGAAGGATATGTCAGGATTTGCTATTGTCAGTTTCTTTGATATTGGCCATTCTACCAGGAGCCCTGGTAGTGCAGTGGTTAAGCACTTGGCTGCTAACCAAAAAGTCAGCAGGTTCAAACCCACCAGCTGCTATGCGGGAGAAAAGACCTGGCAATCAGCTTTCATAAAGATTACAGCCTGGGAAGTTTTATTTAGTTAGTTCTATGATCTATTTTAAGTTATTTTCTTCTAACGTGTGAAGTGTATGTTGAGATTAATATGGGACATCCAATTGTTCCAACACCGTTTCTTCTAAAGACTATCCTTTCTCTATTGATTTGCCTTTGCACCTTTGTCAAAAGTCAGTTTATTTCTAGGATCAAAATTCTGTTCCATGATCTTTCTCTATCCTTTCACCAATACCACACTTTCTGGATAATTGTAGCTTTATAGTAAGTCTTCAAATCAGGTAACGCCCTACAATGGTCTTCTTTTTCAGAATCACTTTGATTTTTCTCATTCCTTTGCCTTTTCATATAAATTTTAGAATCGGCTTGTTGACACATGAAAAAATAGATTCCTTGGATTTTGATATTTTGATTGAGATTGTATTGAATCTATCAACTGGCATTTTAATATCAACGCTTTCAATTCATGAACATAGTATACCTCGCCATTAATCTAGATCTTCTTTGGTTTCTTTCATCATCATTTTGTAGTTTTTAAGCATACAGATCCTGCACAATTTCTTTTTTTTAGATTTATGCCTAAGCACTTGTTTTTTGGGTGCTACTATAATGTTACTATTATGTTAATTTCACACTTCAATTTTTCACTATTAGAATTTAAGAATACAATTGACTTCTGTATATAGACCTTGTATCCTGGGACCTTGTTAAACCCACTTATTAGCTCTAGGAGCCTTTTTGTAGATTCTTTTCAAATTTTTACAGAAACAATCATGTTGTATGTGAATAGAGACAACTTGCTTTCTTCCTTTCAAATATGTACAATTTTTCTTTCCTTAATGCACTATCTAAAACTTCCATTGTGATACTTAATAGGAGTGATGATAGAAGGCAATGTTGGGGAAGAAGCACTCTAGTCTTGGGGAAGAAGCATTCATTCTTTCACTATTAAGAATAATGTTTGTAGGTTTTTTGATATTCTCCTTTATTAGTGTAAGGAAGTTCCCTTCTATTTATAACTTGCCGAGAGTTTTTACTGTGAATGGAATTTTGTTGAATGCTTCTGCTGTAACAGTTGAAGTCATTACGTAGTTTTCTTTAGACTCTCAATATGGTAAATTACATTGATTGATTTATCAATGTTGAACCAGTGTTCTACTCCCAGGATGGAGCCCACCTGATCATGATATATTTTCTGTTTTATATAATCCAATATTTGAGATACTAATATTTTGCTGAGGTATTTTCTATGTTCAGGAATTAACATTATGAAGGACAAACGTGGACACTGTATCATGTATTAGATTTCTATTGCTGCTATAACAAATCAACACAAATTAGCAGCTTAAAACAACACAAATATAGTTTGGTAGGTCAGCTGTCTGATATTGGTCTCACCAAGCTAAAAGCAAGGTGTTAGCAGGTCTGCTCTTAACAAAGAGCTTCAAAATACATGAATCAAAACCTGACAGATCTACAAGGAGAAATACATAAATCAACAAGCATATTGAAAGACTTCAACACTCTTTCCTCAGTAATTCATAAAACAAGCGTGCAGAAAAATCCATATGGATCTACATGACTTGAACAACATTATTAACCAACTTAACCTCATTGAAATTTACAGGACACTCCACACAACAACTGCAGAATACACATGTTCTTAAGCACACATGGAACATTCATCAAAACAAGTCACATTCTGGTTTATAAAACAAATCTTAGTAAACATAAAAAAAACAGAAATCATATAAAGCATGCAGTCAGAATTAAACTAGAAAACAATAACCGGAAGATACTTGTAAAATCCTCAAATATTCAGAAACTTAAAAATATACTTCTGAATAACTCATGGATCAAGGAAGAAGAGTCAAGGGAAATTTTAAAACATTTTGAAGTAAATACAAATTAAAATGTAACATTTTAAAATCTGCAAGATACAGCTAAAAGCAGTGTTTATGAGTAAATGTATAGTATTAAATGTTTATATTAAGAAGGAGAAAGATCTAATATCAGTAACCGAAGCTTCCACCTTAACAAATTAGAAAAAAGAAAAATCACCCCAAAGTAATCAGAAGAAAAAAACTAATAAAGATTTCAGCAGAAATCAATGAAATTAAAAACAGAAAAACAACACAGAAAACCAATGAAACCAAACATTGTTTCTTCAATAAGATCAATACAATTGCTGTAACTCTAGCCAGGCTGTACCAAAAGAGAGAAAGAACAACAAATTAACCAATATCAGGAATGAAAGAGGGAATATCACTACTGATGCTACAGTAACTTAAAGGATAATGAGGAAATGTTAAGAACAACTCTGTTCATAAATTTGATATCTTAGATGATACAGACCAATTCCTAGAAACACACAAACTATCAACAATGACTCAAGAACAAAGAGATAATCTGAAATGCCCTACGTCTAGTAAAGAAACTGAATTTATAATTAAAAACCTTCAACAAAGAAAACTCTAGGCCCAGGTACATTCACTATTGAATTCTACCAAACATTCAAGGAACAAATTCTATGCAATAGCTTCCAGAAAATAGATGAGGACAGAATACTGCTCAACTCATTTTATGAGGCCATTACCCTGAAGCAAAACCAGGTAACGACATTATTAGAATAAGGAAAAAAAAAAAAACAAAAAAAAACTGCAGACCAATATGCCTCATGAATACGTCCATCCAACAAAAAGCCACCAGCCTAAACTTCACAAACAAAATCAATTTCTTCACCATCAAAAATTACCCAGTTCTACAAATGGTTTAAATTACATGCCACCACCACTTCAACCAACTTCTGACCATACTGTTATGCAAGCAAAGAAAGCTCCACAATCCAGCCTAAAAATAAAGACCCCCAGATAATCATATCTGATCTTCAAATTTCAAAATATTGCTCAGTAGCCATAGTAAGAATATAACTAGACACTACAAGCATACAACCTAAATATACTAAAGTAGTAACCTGAAAATATTCACCAAAATTTAGTACAATAACATAACCAACTCTACCACTTCCAAATAACCCAAGACATTCACAGACAGAGATGCTTTGGGAAGAAAGTCTTGAAAACTAGTAATTAAAATACCTAAATATGTCATAGCTATCACATGGAATTTAACCATCACCAGTGACATGAAAAACCACTGTTGTCTTTCAACAGTGTAACCAACATACGAAAACTCACCTATTAATTAAAATTATCAACCACTCATTCATCAACCTCCCTGCTTTATCAAACATCTCAGCCAGATGGAACTTTGGCTCAATTTTAGGAGTATGTTTAATCTGACAAATCCTAATAAGACTTTTCCGAGCCATAAATTATATGTCAGATACAATATAACAGCCTTCTCATCTGGAATATGCATTTGCCAAGATGTTAACTATGACTGACTAATCCAAAATACACATACTAATGGAGCATCTCTAGTTTTTATGTATCTATTTATTCATCTATAATGGGACTTGTACTACATACACAGAGAAACCTGGGATATCAGAGTAATCCTATCGTTTTAACTTACAGAAACAGCATTTATAGGCTATGTACTTCATGAGGACAAATATCTGGAGGAGCTACAGTAACCACAAATCTACCTTCAGCTGTCTCTTATATTGACACTAGCTAACAGAATGAGTCAGAAAAGGTGTGTGTAAGGGCTGCATCCTTTTACCGTATTTATTCAATCTGTATGCTGAACAACAGTCTGAGAAGCTGAACTGTATGAAGAACACAGCATCAGGATTGTAGAAAGACTCATTAACAACTTGCGATAGGCAGATGACACAACCTTGCTTGCTGAAAGCAAAGAGGATTTGAAGCACGTACTGAGGAAGACCAAAGACTACAGCCCTCAGTATGGATTACGCTTCAAGATAAAGAAAACGAAAATCCTCACAACTGGACCAATAAGCAACATCATAATTAAAGGAGAAAATACTGAAGTTGTCAAGGATTTCATTTTACTTGGATCTACAATCAATACCTGTGGAAGCGACAGTCAAGAAATCAAACAACATATTGCATTGGGCAAATATGCTGCACAAGGCCTAACTAGATAATAGATAATTGGTAACTTTGGTGAAGGGTAAGACAGACAGTATACAATACTGGGGATGTTAACACAAAGTCATAGAAAAAGAAAAAAAAACTGCAGACCAGTATGCCTCATTAATATGCCCATCCAAAGTCATAGAAACTTCAGACAACCCAAATGCCCTCAGAGACCGAGCTACTGGGTCAAGGCCTGGGAACCATGGTCTTGGGGAACATCTAGCTCAATTGGTGTAACATAGTTTATAAAGAAAATGTTCTACATCTGACTAGGGAGAGTAGCGACTGGGGTCTTAAAAGCCTGCGAGTGGCCATCTAAGATACATCTACTGGGCCATCCTGGCTGGAGCAAAGGAGAATGAAGAACACCAAAGATACAAGGGAACGATTAGTCCAAAGGACTAATGGGCCACAACTGCCACAATCTCCACCAGACTGAGCCTAGAACAACTAGATGGTGCCCCATTACCACTACCAACCGCTCTGGCAGGGGTTACAATAGAGGGTCCCGGACAGAGGTGCAGAAAAATGTAGAACAAAATTCTAAATCTCAAAAAAAGACCAGACTTAGTGTTCTGACAGAAACTGGAGAAACGCCAAGAGTATTGTCCCTGGACACTCTTTAACTCAGTACAGAAGTCACTCCTGAGGTTCACCCTTCAGCCAAAGATTAGACAGGCCCATAAATCAAACAATAATACACATAGTTCAACCATGTATACAAGACTAAATGGGCACACCAGACCAAGGGCAAGGACGAGATGGCAGGAGGGACAGTAAAGCTGGAAGAATGGAAATGGGGACCACAAGGTCAAGAAAGGGAGAGTGTTGACACATCACAGGGTTGGCAACCAATGTCACAAAACAGTATGTGTATTAATTGTTTAACGAGAAACTAATTTGCTGCAAAAGACTTCTTGAACGTGTTCAAAAGCAAAGATGTCACTTTGAAGACTAAGGTGTGTCTAACCTAACCCATGGTATTTTCGGTTGCCTCATATACATACGAAAGCCAGACAATGAATACGGAAGACCAAAGAGGAATCGATGCCTTTGAATTATGGTGTTGGTGAAGAATATTGAACATGCCACAGATTCTCAGATGAACAAAGAAATCTGTCTTAGAAGAAGTGTAGCCAGAATACTCCTTAGAAGCGAGGATGCGAGACTGAGACTTTGTCTCATACTTTGGACATGTTATCAGGAGCGACCAGTCTTTGGAGAAGGACATCATGCTTGGCAGAGTAGAGGGTCAGTGAAAAAGAGCAAGACCTTCAATGAAATGGACTGACACGGTGTCTGCAACAGTGGGCTCAAACATAGCAACGATTGTGAGGGTGACACAGGATCAGGCAGTGTTCTGTTCTGTTGTATGTAAGGTCTCTGTGAGTCGGAACCAACTTGAAGGCACCTAACAACAACAGAATGAATCTTAAGTGGAGTCTCAATAGATAAATCTATCCCTACGTAATTCCTCACTTTTCACTGTTTTTACATTAAACAGGATCAAATAAGCCATTACATCCAGTATAAATAAAATTCCACTCCACCCTTCGTACACGATAAAAAATACCTTAAAATTCATTTTCTTAATTGCATTATTACCTGAAAAAAGAGCTAGTGCCACAGCTGACCTCCCCCATTACGCTACTATCTCTATTGACACATATACCAGAAATATGAATATCCACTGTCTATTTTGTTCATAGGAGCCCTGCTGTTGCAGTGGTTAAGTGCTCAGCTACTAACTGAAAGCTCAGCTGCTTAAAGCCACCAGCTGCTCCACAGGAGAAAAATGTGGCAGTCTGCTTCTGTAAAGATTATAGCCTTGGAAACCCTACGGGGCAGTTCTGCTCTGTCCTATATAGGGTTCCTATGAGTCGGAATTGACTCCACAGCAATGGGTTTATCTTGTTCAGATGCTTACTTTCAAAATCAAATTCTCAAATGAGTACCTCTGATTGGCAGGACCTAGGTCACAGGGATTCACCCTCGCCACAAGACAAGCTGGGAAAATGTGTTCTGTTTTCTTTAACTTGAGAAAGCAGGTTTGAACTTTATCAAATGCATATATAACCTTTTATTTTACCCACTTAAAAATCTTCAAGAATAATTCTAAACTAACTTGTTATTTCAGAATTGCTATAATCAACTTTCAAAATGTTTTCCCAGACTCTTCTCCCAGTCTTTCTTCTATCTCCTCCCTACCTCTCCCTTTCCCCCTTCTCTCCCTCTCCCTTATAGGCACACAAACACACACACCACATCCCTCTTGCTTGAATATGCTGTGATCTCTGAAAAACGCTATCATCAATACTCATGGTTTCCCGTAGAGTAACGATCTTCCCTCAGAAGAAATGACAACTTTGCACAAAGTATTCTCCAAGCCCCTCAAGTAGAACCATTAATTTCTCCTTCAAAATTACTTAACACACAGCACTTGCTTTTAATTTTATCACACTCATTATTGCCCTATACACCTCCTTCTTCTAGAATCTCCCATCACCACTCATCATACTAAAGTTAGAAGTTGTTCTTGTGTGCTCCCAAAGCAACCTGAAATTCTACTTTAGCACTTATCACAATGTATTGTAATTTTCTTCTTATACTACCCTGTGAGCTTTATTAGGGCTGGATATGTGCACACACTAGTACCCAGTACGTACACAATAAATATTTGTTGAATAGCAAGAAGAAGGAATCAAGAATAATTATGTTTCTAGTCTTCCTCATATATGAAATGGTGAGCTACTCAAAATGCCCAGTAAAAGTACCCCACTTATCCACAGTTTCACTTTCTGCAGTTTGTAACCTGCGGTCAACCATAGTTCAAAAACGTCAAATGAATAGTGTGATGAAATCTTGAGCCATCCCACTCCACCCCGCCTGGAACACGAATCATCCCTTTATCCAGGGTATCCATGCTGCGTACACTACCTGCCAGTTAGTCACTTAGTAGCCAACTTGGTTATCGGATCCACTGTTGTGGTACCGCAGGGCTTGTGTTCAAATAACCCTTATCTTACTTAATAATGGCCTCAAAGTGCAAGAGTAGTCTGCTGGCAGTTTGGATATGCCAAAGAGAAACCATAAAGTGCTTCCTTTTAAGGGTGCTGGTACATATATGTCCCTGTTACATTTTCCACCCCTGGAGGTTTACTGGCAGACATTTGAGCCACTTCAGTGCGTATGGCTGGATACTGGTACAACTGCCTGAAAAGTGCTGAGAGCTATTTGGACAAGGTGATGCTTGTAGGAGGAGTAATTATGTGAAATTTTTGTGTCTTTTGGCTTCTGTACAGTGACATAAGGTCTAAGGCTTGCAAAGATGTTTATTATTTCTGTTGTGGTATTGGGAAGGTATGGTTATCAGTATTCAGAAATATTCAAGTACTGAGTTATTTTCAGGGTGAAAACAGTTTGTGATGCACTTGCTGGGCTATGGGATGGATATGGCCCACTTGTATTAGTCACCTCCCTTACGACATCTTTTATAAAGTGCTCACCTTGCTGATGAAGAGCATTTCCCAGTCAAGACAACCAGAAGGTGATGCAGAGAATGTAGCACTCAGAAGAAACATAGTCAAACAACAATTACATGCAGAAAGTGCAAACTGCCTTTATGTGTCACCCTTTGTTTTCTAAAGTTTCCCTCAAAATCAAACTGATAACAATTATGTGCAGGAAGTGCAATGTTTATTTAGTATTTTGAGTGTATTTCTGGAAAGCTGAGTAAGATATTTTATGACTCAAGTATAAGCAGGAAGTGTGCTGCACTTCCTGGGCCATGGTATCAATATGGCTCGCTTGCAATTGTCACCTCATTTTTTCAAATAATAAAGAACTGTCAACAATGATTCAGCATCCCTGCCATTAATGAAAAAATATGGCATCACCAAAAAGTTTCCCCCAAAATTCATCCTTCAAAGGGTTAAGTGAAAAGGTAAGAGTTCTCAACATTATTACAAGAAGAAGGGTGAGTATGGTACCATATTTTGAGAGAGAGAGAGACCACAGTCACCTAACTTTTATTACACTGTATTGCTATAATTGCTCTATTTTATTAGTTAGTGTTGTTAATCTCCTACTGTGCTTAATTTATAAATCAAACTTTATCACAAGCATGTATATTCAGGACAAAACATACTATATATAAGGCTCAGTACTATCCATGGTTTCAGGCATCCACTGGGAGCCTTGGAACGTATCCCCTGCAGATAAGGGGGTACTACTGTACATGATAAGGGAGGACAACTGTACCTGGGGGGCACACTGCAGAACTTCATGAATTGTTTGAACGAAAAGGAATTATATGACAAGTTTACACGTATGTCTTTGGACTTTCCAGTAAAAAAAAAAAAAAAAAAATGTAGCAACCAGCAATTCAACTGAATGAATTACTGGAAAGACTCTCCTGCCGGTACTAGAACCCTACCAACAAACTGCGATAAAACTGTGTGTATACTTGCCTATCTTTACCAATGGCCTTATCTCAAAGAGTAGCACATGCAGAGAGATTCGGAGCAGGTTTGTTGAGCTGAGGACTCTGTCTTACCCACGGTTCTATTACCTTCAAAAACCATATGCCTGCATTCAGAGTCGATATGAAATCCCAGGTGAAGAATTCACTTCTGTTGAGGGCAGCACTGGGTATCACCTCCCTGATATCAGTTGTTCGCTTGAAGTCATGGTCGTGCAGGAGGAAAGGCACACTATCGTAACTGCAGACAGAGGGAAAAAAGGGAGGTAAATGTAGGTAAGTTGAATGCAGCTATCTTGGTAGAGAAAAAAAAGCCAAACCTGCTGCCACTGAGCAGATTCTGACTCATAGCAATCCCATATGACAGAGTAGAACTTCCCCCATATGATCTCCAAGGACAGGCTGGTGGATCTGAACTATTAACCTTTTGGTTAGCAGCCGTAGCTCTTAACCACTACACCATCAGGGTTTCCTCTTGGTAGAGAGGATCTTTGAAAGCCTATCAAGGTCACAAGTCTTACTAGGGTTCTTTCCTCCCTCACAAATCTCAGTAAGGCACTAAGTACCAGTCATGTGTACTTCAATGGCAGTATTTTCCTGCCCTAGCAATCAATATTTTTTCATGACGCATAATGATCATATTAGTGATGGTGAAAGAGTAGATTGTCTATTCAGGGTATTTCCAGCACCAGAAAAGCAGCAGGTATAGTAGTGACATGAGAGTAAGGTGAGTGAAAGTATGAGTCCTGAGGTCCCCAGGGCCATAGTAAGCAGGTGTCCATACAGTCTTTGTGTCTTTCTGACTCTTTCCCCTATCTAGGCACCAGCCCTAGGTCTCTCACAACATATGTTATCATTAGACAAGTTTCTGGTCCTACTATTTGGTATTTGCCTTGGGGAATCTCTGTTTCTATTAAAAAAAAAAAAAAAAAGTCTCTCTTGCCTTCTCAATAAAATATCTATGAAGAGAACTTGTGCAATGGGCACAATGGAGTAACAGGTTTGGTAGTTACCCTAGCCATAAGCAACTGGAAAACTGGAAAAAATAAATAATAGTTTTCAATGGACAACAGGGAGGAAGCACAGTATTATGATCCCTGAGATAAAAGAAATAAATATGATAATCCCTATGAATACCCAGACTTTTTTCCTGCAAGTGACTGTGGACAGAGAAAGAAAACCTAAAATGAGGAGAAAGAAATTGAAGTAAAGAAAGGCCAAGGCAGCTGGAATTTGTGAGCCAGATTCCCACAGAGGTTGGAATGAAACAGTTCCAGAAATCTTTACAGAAGTCCCTTGAGTCTATGGCCTAATACCAATCTGTATATATGTAGGGTAAATTCTATAAAGCTTGGCAAGAACAACTTGGCAAGAAAAGAAAAAGTACCAGAAAGTTCTAAACCAAATAGTTTTCAGAGCCAACATGGGTATGAATCATTCAAGTTCCTTCTCGGAAGAGTGGAGACACCTCAATGTTTGTATGGGATATTTATTAGACACTCCAGAGGAACATACCTTAGAAATATGGCTAATTAACATCTAGGATAATTCAGATTTGGAGTCATCATAAAAGAGCTTGAAAACAAACATCTAAGAAGTCAAATATTTCTGCCTCCTAGAAGAAGTCCAATAAAATATAGCACCCAGCAATGTAAAATCAAAATGTCCAGTATGTAACCAAAACTTAGACATGCAAAGCAGCAAAAAAAAAAAGATGACTGGCCCATAACAGCAGGCACTACTCAATAGAGAAAACTCAAAAATGAAAGAGATGATAATATTAGTAAAGATATTAAATAATATAAAACAAAATATAAATAATGTAAATAATAGATATAAAGGAAATGACCATATGAGGAGATAAATGGAAAATATGTTTTTAAGAATAGGAATTATTGAGATGAAAAATATAATAACAAAAAAAATTAGACTGGATGAAATTACAGATAACACAAAGATTGGTGAATTTGAAGATGCAGCAATACAATCTATCCAAAATGTAGCACAGAGAGAAAAACGACTGGAACAAAAAGAACAGGGTATCAATGTGACCTCTGAGACATATCAAGCAGAATCATATATGTGTAACTGGAATCCTAAAGTGAGAGGAGGGGCAGAAAAATATTTGAAGAAATAAAAGTTAAAATTTTTCAAAATTTGATGATCATTATGCACCAACAGATCCAAGAATCTCAACAAATTCTAAGCAGAATAAATACAAGTGTACAAAAACACACACACACACCATATTAAGGATCACCATAATCAAATTGGTTAGGAATCAGTGACAAAAGAAAATCTTAAAAGAAGCCAGAGAAAAAACAGACATACACTGGTATAAAGATTATCACAGTGGAATAAAGATAATCATTATCACAGATTAAAAACAAAAACCAAACCCGTTGCCATCAGGTCAATTCCAACTCATAGTTACCCTATAGGACAGAGTAGAACCGCCCCATAGAGTTTTCAAGGAGCACTGGGTGGATTTGAACTGCCGAACTTTTGATTAACAGCCATAGCACTTAACCACAACGTCACCAGGGTTTCCTATCACAGATTATTCATCAGAAAATATGTAAGTCAGAAAAAAATAGAACAACATATTTAAATGCTGAAAGAAAAAGCTGTCAACTTACACAGTTAACAAAAATATTCTTCAAAAATGAAGGTAAAATGAAAATATTTCAGACAAACAAAAGGCAGTCCTGCTCTACAAGAAACATTTAAAGAAGTGCTTAGGCAAAGGGAAAATTATATCAGTTGAAAACTTAGATCTACACAAAAGAATGAAGAGTGCAGGATATGATAAATACGTAGATAAATATTAAAAAACTTTTTCCCATTTTTAATCTCAAAAAATAATTGTTCAAAGTAAAAATTAATAACAATGTGTTATGAAGTTCAATACAGCAATAGGTTTAAGAATTGACACCAGTCCTGATTAAACTCTTCCAAAAGATAGAAAGGGAAGGAATACTCCTTAATTCACTCTATGAAGCAAACATAAGCCTGATACCAAAACCAGATAAACACACTACAAGAAAACTAGAGGTTAATATCCATTATGAATATAGATGCAAAAATCTTCAAAAATATACTAACGAACAGAATCCAATAGCATATGAAAAGATTCATGCACCATGACCAAATGGGATTTATTCCAGGAATACAAGGATAGTTCTTTAGAAAATCGATCAACATAATACACCACACATCAATAGAACAAAGGAAAAGAACCTGATCAATCATCTCTACAGATGCAGAAAAGCATTTGATAATATCTAATACTATTTCTTGATGAAAACCTCAAGAAGATTGGAATAGAAGGGAAATCACTCAACATGATTCGGGGCATATATGAAAAGCCAACAGCTAACATTATACTTAATGGGGAAAGACTGAGAGCTTTTCCTTTGAAATTGGGAACAAGACAAGGGTATTCTCTCTCACTGCTTCTATTCAATATTGTGTTAGAAGTCCCAGACAGAGCAGTAAGACAAGAAAAAGAAGTAAAAGGTATCTAGATCGGAAAAGTAAAATTATCTGTATTCATAGATGGCATGATCCTGAATATAGAAAATCCCAAAAAGTCCACAAGAAAAATTCTAGATATATAATAGAGAAATTTAGCAAAGTTGCAGGGTACAAGTTCAACGAACAAAAATCAATTGGGTTTCTATACACCAGCAATGAGAAATCTGAAAGGAAAATTATGGAAACAATTCAATTTACAACAGCATCTAAGAGAATAAAATGCCTAGGAATAAATTTAACCAGGGAAATGAGGGACTTATACAATGAAAATTATAAAACACTGCTGGAAATATTAAAGAATACTTAAAGAAATGGAAAAATGTTCTGTATTTATGGATTGGAAAACTTAATATTGTTAAGATGCCAATACTACTTAAAGTGATCTATAGGTTCTCAATGCACTCCCAATCAAAATCCCAATAGCCATCTTTACAGAAATGGAAAAACCAATCCTCAATTTTATACGGAATGGTAAGAGGACCTCAATAGCTAAAGCCATGGTGTAAGAGAAGAACAAAGTAGGAGGACTCACATTTCCTTATTTTAAAACATATTATACAGCTACAGTAATCAAAATAGCATAGAAACAAAAAACAACAGACATATAGACCACTAGAATAGAACTGAGAATCTAGAAATAAACCTACACATGTATGGTCAACTGATTTTTGATAAGGGTATTAAGTCCGTTTGATGGGGAAAGAAAAGATTCTTCAATAAATGCTGCTGGGAAAATTGATTTCCACATGCGGAAAAATGAAACAGGATCCATGCCTCACATCATATACAAAAACAAATTAAAAATTCATGAAGGACCTAAATGTGAAAACTAAAACCTTAAAATTCTTAGAAAGAAATGCAGGGACTATGTAGTCAGGCGTAGCTTTTAACAACGGACTATCTAATATAATAAAAAAAGCAGAGACACTGAAAGACAAAATAAATAAATGAGACCTCATAAAAATTAAAAACTTTTTTTAATCAAAGGACTTTATCAGACTTCCAGCCAACATGGTGCCATAGACAGAAACACCTCACCATCCCTGCACAGCAAAGACCCAAAAAACTAAGCAAAACAGAGACCAACGTCAGTCCTGGAACCCTAAGTGTCAAATTAAGAGAGAAAGAACTCAGCCAAGCACCAGATGGAATAATAAACTGGCAAAGAACAGAGAGCGAGGAGAAATATGTGCAGTGGTCCCCCATCAGCTAATGCACCATGATTCACCACCTTGGACTCCTGCTAGAGACAAGCAGACAGGGTGCACGGGAAAGCAGCTTCACGGAGCTCACAGCAGGAGACAGAGGACCCAGTAACCAGTTATACATGTTTCCCATCCCCCATACTCTCCCTGCTGCTCTACCTCCGTGTTTCCTGGGTGGCAGCAGTGGCTTGGCCGGCTGGAAAGTGCAGCATCCATGCTGCTTGGATTTGCCCCACACACATCAGATATCGGTGGACAGGGAGTGTGGGAAAGCAGCTTCGTGAAGTTCCAGCAGGTGACAGAGCACTCGTAACCAGCAATATATGCTTTTCTAACCTCCCACCCTTCTTACCTCCTCTGCCCTCAGCTGCCTCTGCTTCCCACCAGCTGCAGTCTCTTGGGCCTGAGGCAACTGCTTTGGCCCCGGGCCACTTGGATTCACCCCACCCACAAGGGCTGGCTACTTGAGTGCCATCTGTCTGTCGTTGGTGTTGCTTTTTTCCATTTCTTTTCGTTTCTTCCATGCCTCTCACCACCTCCCCCTCCTTTTTTGTGAACATCTGACTCCGTGTGCCATCTTTGCTTCCTCTTGAAAGGCTATGTCGCACCACTCAACTGGGGAACCACTCCCCCCAGCCCATGACACCATGCTGGTAGGATCCCTGAGGCTTTTTTTGTTTGTTTTGTTTTGTTTCTGTTTTATTTGTTTGTTTTCTTTTTCTTTTCACGGCTTGAGAGCCCCTTCCAGCCAGGGTGCACTGCACGGCTTATAAGCCACTCTCCTAACCTGTGCAGCCATGAAGTGGGGATCCCTGGGGGCATTTCTTTTTTCTTTCCTTCCTTTTTTTTTTCCTCCCTTTTTTCCTTTCTTTTGCTCTTCTTTTGTCAATTCTCATCTCTCTATACTTATCTTCTTTTCCTGTTTCCTGAATACCTGGCGCTGTGTGACATCTATACTCCCTCTAGCCAAGCTATATTGTGCAGTCTGGGAGCCAGTTTTTCGGTTTTCTGCAGTTGCACTGGTGGGACTACTGGGGAGGTTTCTTTTTTCCAAATTTTTATCTAGTTATTTTTTGTCTTTTTCCCTTTTGGTAAACTTATTAAAAATCAAAGGAAAAAAATAAATATATCAAGAATTAATGCCTTTGAATTATGGTGTTGTTGAAGAATACTGAATAAACCATGGACTGCCCAAAGAATGAACAGACCTGTCTTGGAAGAAGTACAGCCAGAATGCTCCTTAGAAGCAAGGATGGCAAGACTTTGTCTCACAAACCTTGGACATGTTACCAGGAGGGACCAGTCCCTGGAGGACACCATGCTTGGTAAAGCAGAGGGTCAGCGAAAGAGAAGACCTTCAAAGAGACGGATTGACACAGTGGCTACAATTTTCTCAAAGACATCAACACTTGTAAGCATGCAGTGGGACCAGGCAATGTTTCGTTCTGTTGTACATAGGCTCGCTATGAGTTGGAACTGACATGATGGTACCTAACAACAAAAATTCTATCTGCGAGGGACAGGTGAGGAGAAATTATAAACGGATTTATTTTAAATTTCTGTTCCCAATTGTTCATTGATGGTATAAGAAATACTACCAACTTTTATGTATTCACTTTGGACTCTTTGTGCTGGACGCGCTTCTTACTTCTAGAATCTTTCTGGTACAATTTTGGAGATGTTTTACATAGACAACCACGTCATCTACAAATTGGGATGATTTCATTTCTTCCCATCCAATTTGGATTCCTTTTACTTCCTTTACTGTGCTGGGTAGAACTTCCAGTACTATGGTGAATAAGAGTGGTGAGAGTGGACAATTTGTCTTGTTCCTATTTTTTCCAGGAAAGTATTCAGACTTTCACCATTAAGTATAATGTTAGCTGTATACTTTTTGTAGATGCTCTCTATCAAGTTGAGGAATTTCCCTTCTATTTCTAATTTTCTGAGCATTTTTATCATGAATGGGTTGGTGTTATCTATTGAATTCTGTACCCCCAAAATATGTATTGGAATTCCAACTTCTATACCTGTATATGTAATCTAATCACTCTGCACAATGTAATCTAACATAATATAATCAGTCAATCAGTTGAGGTCTTACCAGTGCAGCATGGATCTTAAACCTAATCACTTCGGAGTAATACAAAGAACAGCACAGACACAGATGCATGCACACACACACAGGAGAAGAGAGACACCATGTGGTGTCTCTGAAGTGCAGGACAGAATACAAAGGAGGCAAACAAATCAAAAGAAAACAATCACCAAAAAAAAGCCCAGGGAACTCCCTACTGAGTTGTCCCTTGAGTTTCGTGGACCCTTGCCAGTCCACCTTCTTTTCTCTACCTTTCAGAGTCTTCTGTTACTTGCTTTTTCAATTTTGTCCAGGCTTTTCCTAAAAATATAGTGGGATGTGCTTACACCATCTTGTCTGGAACCAGAACTCCCAGTAGCTGTTTTTTTTTTAGCACTTGCTATTTCCATACTCCTTACCTGTACCGGTACCAGCTACCACCCAGTCAACTCTGACTCATGGCAACCCCATGTGTCTCAGAATAAAACTGTGCTCCATAGCACTTCCAATGGCTGATTTTTCAGAAGTAGATCACCAGGCCTTTCTTCCAAGGTGCCTCTGGGTGGAATCGAACCTCCAACATTTCTGTTAGTAGTCTAGCACATTAACTGTTTGCACTACCCAGGGACTCCTCACCAGATGGAACACACAGAAATCAAACTGACGACATCTGTGGCAAGAGGTGATGGAAAAGCTCGATATCATCAGTCAGGACAAGGCCAGGGGCCAACTGTGGAATAGACCATCAATTGCTCTTATGTAAGTTCAAGCTGAAACTGAAGGAAATCAGAACAAGTCCATGACAGCCAAAATATGAACTTGAGTATATCCCACCTGAATTTAGAGACCATCTGAAGAGTAAATTTGATGCACTGAATGCTAGTGACTGAAGGCCAGACAGTTGTGGAATGACATCAAGGACATCATCCATGAAGAATGCAAGATGTCACTGAAAAGACAGGAAGGAAAGAAAAGAACAAGATGGATGTCAGAGGAGACTTTGAAACTTGCTCTTGAGAGTCGAGCAGCTAAAGCAAAAAGAAGAATTGATGAAGTAAAAGAACTGAACAGAAGATTTCAAAGGGCAGCTGGAGAGGACAAAGTAAAATATTATAACGACATGTGCAGAGAGCTGGAGATGGAAAACCAAAAGGGAAGAACACACTCGGTGTTTCTCAAGCTGAAAGAACTGAAGAAAAAATACAAGCCTTGAGTTGCAATAGTGAAGGATTCTATTGGGAAAATATTAAATGATGCAGAAAGCATCAAAAGAAGATGGAAGGAATACACAAAGTCATTATACCAAAAAGAATTAGTCGATATTCAACCATTTCAAGAGGTGGCATATGATCAGGAACCCATGGTACTGAGGGAAGAAGTCCAAGCTGCTCTGAAGGCATTGGTGAAAAACAAGGCTCTGGGAATTGACGGAATATCAGTTGAGATGTTTCAACAAACAGATGCAGAGCTGGAGGTGCTCACTCGTCTATGCCAAGAAATATGGAAGACAGCTTCCTGGCCAACTGACTGCAAGAGATCCATATTTATGCCTATTCCCAAGAAAGGTGATCCAACCGAATGTGGAAATTATACAACAATATCGTTAATATCACACGCAAGCAAAATTTTGCTGAAGATCATTCAAAAATGGCTGCAGCAGTATATCAACAGGGAACTGCCAGAAATTTAGGCCAGTTTCAGAAGAGGACGTAGAACCAGGGATATCATTGCTGATGTCAGATGGATCCTCGCTGAAAGCAGAGAATATCAGACGGATGTTTACCTATGTTTTATTGACTATGCAAAGGCATTAGACTGTGTGGATCATAACAAATTATGGATAACATTGCGAAGAATAGGAATTCCAGAACACTTAATTGTGCTCATGAGGAACCTTTACATAGATCAAGAGGCAGCTGTTCAGACAGAACAAGGGGATACTGATTGGTTTAAAGTCAGGAAAGGTGTGCATCAGGGTTGTATTCTTTCACCATACCTATTTAATCTGTATGCTGAACAAATAATCCGAGAAGCTGGGCTATATGAAGAAGAACGGGGCATCAGGATTGGAGGAAGACTCATTAACAACCCGCGTTATGCAGATAACACAAGCTTGCTTGCTGAAAGTGAAGAGAACTTGAACCACTTACTAATGAAGATCAAAGACCTCAGCCTTCAGTATGGATTGCACCTCGACATAAAGAAAACAAAAATCCTCACAACTGGACAAATGAGCAATATCGTGATAAATGGAGAAAAAATTGACGTTGTCAAGGATTTCATTTTACTTGGATCCACAATCAACAGCCACGGAAGCAGCAGTCAAGAAATCAAAAGATGCATTGCATTCGGTAAATCTGCTGCGAGAGACCTCTTTAAAGTGTTGAAGAGCAAAGATGTCACCTTGGAGACTATGGTGTGCCTGAGCTAAGCCATGGTATTTTCAGTTGCATCATATGCATATGAAAGCTGGATGGTGAATAAGGAAGATGGAAGAAGAATTGATGCCTTTGAATTCTGGTGTTGGCGAAGAATATTGAATATACCATGGACTGCCAAAAGAACAAACAAATCTGTCTTGGAAGAAGTACAACTAGAATGCTCCTTAGAAGCAAGGATGGCGATACTGCATCTTACATACTTTGGACATGTTGTCAGGAGGGATCAGCCCCTGGAGAAGAACATCATGCTTGGCAGAGTACAGGGTCAGCGGAAAAGAGGAAGACCCTCGATGAGGTGGATTGACACAGTAGCTGTAACAATGAGCTCAAGCATAACGATTGTAAGGATGGCACCAGACTGGGCAGTGTTTCATTCTGTTGTGTACAGGGTCGCTATGAGTAGGAATCGACTCGACGGCACCTAACAACAACAAGGGACTCCTCTGTATTACAAGTCTTATTTTTACCTCTGTTAGTAGTTAACCACATTTACTACTTAGTAATTTTTTTTTTAATTCTTGATATTACATTTTTCCTGTTCGAATTACTGTTGCAATTTCTGTGTCCTCACTGAACTCTGACTGATATGCAGTTTTTGGTAGTGAGACACCTTAGGTAGGGTATGACCATGAACGCAGATGGTGGAGGTACATAGAGGAGAAGATCACTGGAAAAAAGAACGTCAGCAAACAGAAAAACAGAACAGTTGAAAGGATAATGTACATCAAATTTGAAATCACAGTAGTAAGTGAGGAGAGAAAGACAAGGCATCAGGAGCTCACTGGCCCAGCACCCTTGCCACATTATGCCCGTGGCCACTAGACATTTGTCCACCAGTGACACCAGCAGCTCTGCTTGAACATCCAGTTTTAATCCTGACTCAAAATATTCTGCATGGAAGGGATGTCACTTTTTTTTTTTTTTTTTTTTTTTTTTTTTTAAATTTTTATTAAGCTTCAAGTGAACATTTACCATTCCAATCAGTCTGTCACATGTAGGTTTACATACATCTTACTCCCTTCTCCCACTTGCTCTCCCCCTATTGAGTCAGCCCTTACAGTCTCTCGTTTCGTGCCAATTTTACCTTCTTCCATCTCTCTCTATCTTCCCATCCCCCCTCCAGTCAAGAGTTGCCAACACACTCTCCCGTGTCCACCTGATTTAATTAGCTCGCTCTTCATCAGTATCTCTCTCCCCCCCACTGACCAGTCCTTTTCATGCCTGATGATTTGTCTTCGGGGTTGGTTCCTGTCCTGTGCCATCAGAAGTTCTGGGGAGCATTGTCTCTGGGATTCCTCTAGTCGCAATCATACCATTAGGTGTGGTCTTTTAATGAGAATTTGGGGTCTGTATCCCATTGGTCTCCTGCTCCCTCAGGAGTTGTCTCTTGTGCTCCCTGACAGGGCAGACATCGATTGTGGCCGGGCACCAACTTGTTCTTCTAGTCTCAGGATATTGTAGGTCTCTGGTTCAAGTGGCCCTTTCTGTCTCTTGGGTTCTTAGTTGTCGTGTGACCTTGGTGTTCTTCCTTTGCCTTTGCTCCCGGTGGGTTGAGACCAATTAATGTATTTTAGATGGCTGCTTGTTGGCATTTAGGACCCCAGGTGCCACAATTCAAAGTGGGATGCAGAGTGTTTTCATAATAGAATTGTTTTGCCCATTGATTTAGAAGTCCTCTCAAACCAAGTTCCCCAGACCCCAGCCCCTGCTTCGCTATCCTTTGAAGCTTTCATTTTATCTCGGAAACCTCTTTACTTTTAATCCTGTCCAATTAGGCTGACCTTCCTTGTTTTGAGTGTTGTCTTTCCCTTCACCCAAAGCAGTTCCCATCTACAGATTGATCAATAAAAAGCCCTCTCCCTCCCTCCCTCCCTCCCTCCCCCCTTTGTAACCACAAAAGTATGTGTTCTTTTCCGTTTTTTCTATTCCTCAAGATCTTATAATAGTGGTCTTATACAATATTTGTCCTTTTGCAACTGACTCATTTCGCTCAGCATAATGCCTTCCAGATTCCTCCATGTTATGAAATGTTTCAGAGATTCGTCACTGTTCTTTATCGATGCGTAGTATTCCATTGTGTGAATATACCACAATTTATTTACCCATTCGTCCGTTGATGGACATCTTGGTTGCTTCCAGCTTTTTGCTATTGTAAACAGAGCTGCAATAAACATGGGTGTGCATATATCTGTTTGTGTGAAGGGTCTTGTATTTTTAGGGTATATTCCGAGGAGTGGGATTTCTGGTTTGTATGGTAGTTCTATTTCTAACTGTTTAAGATAACGCCAGATGGATTTCCACAGTGGTTGTACCATTTTACAATCCCACCAGCAGTGTATGAGAGTTCCAGTCTCTCCGCAGCCTCTCCAACATTTATTATTTTGTGATTTTTGAATTAATGCCAGTCTAGTTGGTGTCAGATGGAATCTCATCGTAGTTTTAATTTGCATTTCTCTAATGACTAATGATCGAGAGCATTTTCTCATGTATCTGTTGGCTGCCTGAATATCTTCTTTAGTGAAATGTGTGTTCATATCCTTTGCCCACTTCTTGATTGGGTTGTTTGTCTTTTTGTGGTTGAGTTTTGACAGAATCATGTAGATTTTAGAGATCAGGCGCTGGTCTGAGATGTCATAGCTGAATATTCTTTCCCAGTCTGTAGGTGGTCTTTTTACTCTTTTGGTGAAGTCTTTAGATGAGCATAGGTGTTTGATTTTTAGGAGCTCCCAGTTATTGGGTTTCTCTTCATCATTTTTGGTAATGTTTTGTATTCTGTTTATGCCCTGTATTAGGGCTCCTAGGGTAGATCCTATTTTTTCTTCCAAGATTTTTATCGTTTTAGTCTTTATGTTTAGGTCTTTGATCCACTTGGAGTTAGTTTTTGTGCATGGTGTGAGGTATGGGTCCTGTTTCATTCTTTTGCAAATGGATATCCAGGTATGCCAGCACCATTTGTTAAAAAGACTATTATTTCCCCAATTGACTGACACTGGTCCTTTGTCAAATATCAGCTGCTCATACGTGGATGGATTTATATCTGGATTCTCAATTCTGTTCCATTGGTCTATGTGCCTGTTGTTGTACCAGTACCAGGCTGTTTTGACTACTGTAGCTATATAATAGGTTCTGAAATCAGGTAGGGTGAGGCCTCCCACTTTCTTCTTCTTTTTCAGTAATGTTTTGCTTATCCGGGGATTCTTTCCTTTCCATATGAAGTTAGTGATTTGTTTCTCTATTCCCTTAAAGTATGACATTGGTATTTGGATTGGAAGTGCGTTGTATGTATAAATGGCTTTTGGTAGAACAGACATTTTTACTATGTTGAGTCTTCCTATCCATGAGCAGGGTATGTTTTTCCATTTAAGCGTGTCCTTTTGAATTTCTTGTAGCAGAGTTTTATAGTTTTCTTTGTATAGGTCTTTTACTTCCTTGGTAAGATTTATTCCTAAGTATTTTATCTTCTTGGGGGCTACTGTGAATGGTATTGATTTGGTTATTTCCTCTTCGGTGTTCTTTTTGTTGGTGTAGAGGAATCCAAGTGATTTTTGTATGTTTATTTTATATCCTGAGACTCTTCCAAACTCTTCTATTAGTTTCAGTAGTTTTCTGGAGGATTTCTTAGGGTTTTCCATGTATACGATCATGTCATCTGCAAATAGTGATAGCTTTACTTCCTCCTTACCAATCTGAATACCCTTTATTTCTTTGTCTAGCCTAATTGCCCTGGCTAGGACTTCAAGTACGATGTTGAATAAGAGCGGTGATAAAGGGCATCCTTGTCTGGTTCCCGTTCTCAAGGGAAATGCTTTCAGGTTCTCTCCATTTAGAGTGATATTGGCTGTTGGCTTTGCATATATGCCCTTTATTATGTTGAGGAATTTTCCTTCAATTCCTATTTTGGTGAGAGTTTTTATCATAAATGGGTGTTGGACTTTGTCAAATGCCTTTTCTGCATCAATTGATAAGATCATGTGGTTTTTGTCTTTTGTTTTATTTATGTGATGGATTACATTAATGGTTTTTCTGATATTAAACCAGCCTTGCATACCTGGTATAAATCCCACTTGATCAGGGTGAATTATTTTTTTGATGTGTTGTTGGATTCTATTGGCTAGAATTTTATTAAGGATTTTTGCATCTATGTTCATGAGGGATATAGGTCTAAAATTTTCTTTTTTTGTAATGTCTTTACCTGGTTTTGGTATCAGGGAGATGGTGGCTTCATAGAATGAGTTGGGTAGTATTCCGTCTTTTTCTATACTTTGAAATACCTTCAATAGTAATGGTGTTAAGTCTTCTCTGAAGGTTTGGTAGAACTCTGCAGTGAAGCCATCTGGGCCAGGACTTTTTTTTGTTGGGAGTTTTTTGATTACCATTTCAATCTCTTTTTTTGTTATGGGTCTATTTAGTTGTTCTACTTCTGTATGTGTTAGTTTAGGTAAGTAGTGTTGTTCCAAGAATTTATCCATTTCTTCTAGGTTTTCAAATTTGTTAGAGTACAATTTTATGTAGTAATCTGATATGATTCTTTTGATTTCATTTGGTTCTGTTGTGATGTGGTCCTTCTCGTTTCTTATTCGGGTTATTTGTTTCCTTTCCTGTTTTTCTTTAGTCAGTCTAGCCAATGGTTTATCAATTTTGTTAATTTTTTCAAAGAACCAGCTTTTGGCTTTGTTAATTCTTTCAATTGTTTTTCTGTTCTCTAATTCATTTAGTTCAGCTCTAATTTTTATTATTTGTTTTCTTCGGGTGCCTGATGGATTCTTTTGTTGCTCACTTTCTATTTGCTCAAGTTGTCGGGACAGTTCTCTGATTTTGTCTCTTTCTTCTTTTTGTATGTGTGCATTTATCGATATAAATTGGCCTCTGAGCACTGCTTTTGCTGTGTCCCAGAGGTTTTGATAGGAAGTATTTTCATTCTCGTTGTTTTCTAAGAATTTCCTTATTCCCTCCTTGATGTCTTCTATAACCCAGTCTTTTTTCAGGAGGGTATTGTTCATTTTCCAAGTATTTGATTTCTTTTCCCTAGTTTTTCTGTTATTGATTTCTAGCTTCATTGCCTTATGGTCTGAGAAGATGCTTTGTAATATTTCGATGTTTTGGATTCTGCAAAGATTTGTTTTATGCCCTAATATGTGGTCTATTCTAGAGAATGTTCCATGTGCGCTAGAAAAAAAAGTATATTTTGCAGCAGTTGGGTGGAGAGTTCTGTATAAGTCAATGAGGTCAAGTTGGTTGATTGTTGTAAGTAGGTCTTCCGTGTCTCTATTGAGCTTCTTACTGGATGTCCTGTCCTTCTCCGAAAGTGGTGTGTTGAAGTCTCCTACTATATATGTGGAGGTGTCTATCTCACTTTTCAATTCTGTTAAAATTTGATTTATGTATCTTGCAGCCCTGTCATTAGGTGCGTAAATATTTAATATGGTTATGTCTTCCTGATCAATTGTCCCTTTTATCATTATATAGTGTCCTTCTTTATCCTTTGTGGTGGATTTAAGTCTAAAGTCTATTTTGTCAGAAATTAATATTGCTACTCCTCTTCTTTTTTGCTTATTGTTTGCTTGATATACTTTTTTCCATCCTTTGAGTTTTAGTTTGTTTGTGTCTCTAAGTCTAAGGTGTGTCTCTTGTAGGCAGCATATAGATGGATCGTGTTTTTTTATCCAGTCCGTGACTCTCTGTCTCTTTATTGGTGCATTTAGTCCATTTACATTCAGCGTAATTATAGATAAGTAAGTTTTTAGTGCTGTCATTTTGATGCCTTTTTATGTGTGTTGTTGGCCATTTCATTTTTCCACATGCTTTTTTGTGCTGAGACGTTTTTCTTAGTAGCTTGTGAGATCCTCATTTTCATAATGTTTAACTTTGTGTTTATTGAGTCGTTACGTTTTTCTTGGCTTTTTTCTTGAGTTATGGAATTGATATTCCTTTTTGTGGTTACCTTTTTATTTACCCCTATTTTTCTAAGTAAAACCCTAACTTGTATCCTTCTATTTCGCCTTGTATCACTCTCCATCTGGCAGTTCAATGCCTCCTATATTTAGTCCCTCTTTTTGATTATTTTGATCGTTTAGCTATTGATTTCCATGATTTCCTGTTGTGTGTATTATTTTGTTTATTTATTTATTTTTTAGAATTAGTCTTAATTTGTTTGTTTTTGTGCTTTCTCTGTTTGAGTTGCGTTGATATCAGGACGTTCTGTTTTGTGACCTTGTATTGTGCTGGTACCTGATATTATTGGTCATCAGGCCAAACAATCTCCTTTAGCATTTCTTGCAGTCTTGGTTTAGTTTTTGCAAATTCTCTAAACTTGTGTTTATCTGTAAATATCTTAATTTCTCCTTCATATTTCAGAGAGAGTTTTGCTGGATATATGATCCTTGGTTGGCAGTTTTTCTCGTTTAGTGCTCTGTATATGTCGTCCCATTCCCTTCTTGCCTGCATAGTTTCTGCTGAGTAGTCTGAACTTATTCTTATTGATTCTCCCTTGAAGGAAACCTTTCTTTTCTCCCTGGCTGCTTTTAAAATTTTCTGTTTGTCTTTGGTTTTGGCAAGTTTGATGATGATATGTCTTGGTGTTTTTCTTTTTGGATCAATCTTAAATGGGGTTCGATGAGCATCTTGGATAGATATCCTTTCTTCTTTCATGATGTCAGGGAAGTTTTGTGTCAGGAGTTCTTCAACTATTTTCTCTGTGTTTTCTGTCCCCCCTCCCTGTTCTGGGACTCCAATCACTCGCAAGTTATCCTTCTTGATAGAGTCCCACATGATTCTTAGGGTTTCTTCATTTTTTTTAATTCTTTTATCTGATTTTTTTCCAGCTATGTTGGTGTTGTTTCCCTGGTCCTCCAGAAGTCCCAGTCTACATTCTAATTGCTCGAGTCTGCTCCTCTGACTTTCTATTGCGTTGTCAAATTCTGTAATTTTATTGTTAATCTTTTGGATTTCTACATGCTGTCTCTCTATGGATTCTTGCAACTTGTTAATTTTTCCACTATGTTCTTGAATAATCTTTTTGAGTTCTTCAACAGTTTTATCAGTGTGTTCCTTGGCTTTTTCTGCATTTATCCTAATTTCATTCGTGATATCTTTAAGCATTTTGTAAATTAGTTTTTTATATTCTGTATCTGATAATTCCAGGATTGTATCTTCATTTGGGAAAGATTTTGATTCTTTTGTTTGGGGGGTTGGAGAAGCTGTCATGGTCTGTTTCTTTATGTGGTTTGATATGGACTGCTGTCTCCGAGCCATCACTGGGAAACTAGATTTTCCAAGTAGTCAGCTAAAAAAAAATGCAGTCAGATCCCTATCTGAATTCTCTCTCTGGCTCCGGGTATTCGGATGTTAATGGGCTCGCCTGGGGAGGGTGGGGGAGGGATCTGAGAGCTAGGAGTGTAGCACCACAGAATATAGAGCTGAACACCACGTTCACGCTCCGCCCCCGTTTGCCAAAATCCGGGCTGGACGGGTCCCTGGCTAGGACACTGCTTTCCTTGCTCGGAAACCAGTCCCTTCCTCCTGGGGACTTCCTCCGGTGCGCGGCACCGCTCGTGGGCACTGGGTGGGCGTTTCCCGCACGAACGGGTGGGCCCGCCCCCAGGGTCTATTCAGGGCAATAAAAATGGACTCCGTGCTCACGCCCCGCTCGTGCGCGCGCCCAAGCCCCAGCAGGACGGAACCCCGTCTGGGACGCTACTTTCTGCGCTTCGGGACCAATCAGTTCCTCCGCACGGCCAGGTGGGCCCGCCCCCTGGGTCAATTCAGGGCGATAAAAATGGACTCCGCGCTCACGCCCCGCCCGCGCGCGCCCAAGCCCCAGCAGGGTGGCACTCTGTCTGGGATGCTACTTTCTGCGCTTTGGGACCAATCAGTTCCTCCGCACGGCCAGGTGGGCCTGCCCCCTGGGTCAATTCAGGGCAATAAAAATGGACTCCGCGCTCACGGCCCGCTCGTGCGCGCGCCCAAGCCCCAGCAGGGCGGCACTTTGTCTGGGATGCTACTTTCTGCGCTTTGGGACCAATCAGTTCCTCCCGGGGACTTCTCCTTCCAGTGTGCCGCACCTCTCGCGCAAACTGGGAGGGCGTCACTCGCACGACCAGGTGTTCCCGCCCTCTGGGTCAATTCAGGGTAATAAAAATGGACCCCGCGCTCATGCCCCGCCCGCGCGCGCGCGCGTGCCCAGATCGCAGCGGAATGGCTCCCCGTCTGGGATGCTGCTTTCCCTGTTTTGAGACCAGACACCTCCGGGGATTTCTCCCTCTGGTGTGCCGTGCCACACGCGCGGACTGGGTGCGCGTCCTCCCGCACGAACGCGTGGGCCCCGCCCTGGGGTCACCCCAGGGAAACACAGCTGACCCCCCCCCGCGCGCGCCCCGTCGGCTTCTCGCCTAACTCCCGGCGGACAGCAGGGCACCCCAGCTGGGACGCTGTTCTCCCCCCTCTCAGATCAGTCACTGCCTCCCGGGTGTTTCTCCCTCCGGCTGCGCCCCTACGCCGCCCGCGCCAACCTGCTAGGCTTCCTCCCGGGATGGGTTCGGGGGGGAAGGGGTGGGCCCCCTTTCTGTGCCGTCTGCCCCCCTGGGCTCTGCCCCAGATCGAGCTCCGAAGGTCACCTGCCTGGTGCGCTGGCTCCTAGTTCTGAAAACAGTCGCTGTCTGCCCGTATTTGTTCGTCCTCCGTCTCTAAGTCTGTGCTTGTTGTTCAGAGTTCATAGATTGTTATGTATGTGATCGATTCCCTTGTTTTTCCGAGTCTTTGTTGCAAGAGGGATCCGCGGGAGCGTCCACCTAGTCCGCCATCTTGGCCCCCCTCCAGGGATGTCACTTTTGAGTAATATCAAGAACCCTGGTCTGAGGTCATGAAATCGAGTTCTAATTCTGGCTGTATCATGTACATTATAGCCATATGACCTGAGCAATACACTTTTCTTCTTGGGACCCAGGTTCAAACCATAGTTTCCTCTATCTGTGAAACAGAATGTTAATTTCTGTTCTGCTTGCCTCACACAATGGCCGTGAAGAGGCTTTATACATACCACATACACTACTATATCCACGCTAGAGATGGCCCCAGACTTCCCACTTCCTCAGCTGCCCAGCTTTGTCAATTTTACTGAGAAGCATGTCTTTTTATCCCTGCTCTTGCTCTGATCCAAGTCTTTCTTTGTCTCTCCTTGGACCGTTGCTACAGTCATTGTTACTCATCTCTCTGGCAATTCTTCCTTACAGCCTTTCAGATGAATCCTTCTAAAACACATCTCCAGTGTGGTCATCTCTTCTCTAAAACCCCCCATGGCTGCTCATTACACATTCCGGGCTCTGCATGGTCCAGCCTCAGGCAGGCCTATAGTCACATCTCTCCTCACGTAGCCCTCTCCAGACCACAGAGCATATCACTTTTGGCGTCCATAGAAGTTAGCTCACAGACCTACAAACTTACTATTTCTCACTTAAATGCCTTTGAATAAGCTGATGCCTCTGCCTGGAATGTCTCTTTTCCCCAACTCTGCTTGATAAAATACTATTTTTCCTTCAAATCCCAGCCCAATCATAACCTAGAGCACAGAGTATTTTTTAAAATCACACAATAGGAGGTAACCTTTTCCTCCACTGAGGTTCCATGGCACTTGCCTTATTCTTCTCTTGAAAGCGCTCACTACAAATGGTCTTATACTGCGGTTATTTGTAAATATGCCATGTTTCCTTCACTGGGTTGGGAACGTCTCTTAGATAGGACTATATCTTACTCGTTTGCATTTCCTCAGCACTCTGAAGAAAGCCTGCAATATAGTGGATGCCCAGTGAATGGTAGTTAAATAAAGTGCTGAGTTGTGGTACATAGTGCATGGTTTGCCATAGAGATAAATTTGAATTATGTGTGGGAAATACAGAGTGTGTGTATGATTTGTGCTGTGTGTGGAAGGATGTTTGCCTTTTATTCCATTTGTGCCTGAATTGAGAATGTAGGGGTACAGATGTGTGGTTTGTAAGGGGGATATGGTTCATATGTGTGGTATCTGCATATACACCATGAGTACAGGAGAAACTCTGCAGGGCTTCCCCCTCTACTCCTTGGGTCAGACTGGTCCTCTTCCATGGCACTGGCCTGATCTTCTCCTGCTCCCAACTCCATCCCTGATCCTACTTTCTTACCTTATACGTACGTCAGACTCTAGCCCATGGGCTCCATGTTCAACAGCTTTCTCAAAAGACATCATGGTATTCTCAGGCCCGAACTGTGAAAGAAGAGATAAAGGGACACTAAAAGAAATGGACTGGGAGTCAGGTGATCTGGGTTTGAGTCCAACCTCAACAATGAATTCCTTATTCTCATCATATCAAGCCAACCCCTTTCCTCTCCAGGGGCTCCTATGGTTCTGAGATCCCTTTCTCTCACCCATACACTCCATGCACTCCTGTACTTACCCTTGTTCACCACAGTCAGACCTACCATGGGGGCACCTCTATGTCCAAAGAAGGTCGGCTTGGGCCCTAAATTCTCCTTATCTTGGATGCAGGGAGAATGAATCCCCAGTGGCATCATGTAGAGAAACAAAAGGACAATAACAAAAGGCAGTCCAACAACTATTTGTAGAGCTGGAAAAGTTGGAAGAAAGGGGAAGAGAGAAAAGAAGAAAAGGGAGATGAAGACCCATTCCAAGCAACTGACTATCCCAAAGCAGCAGTCTGAGTAAATATCCAGCCCATTGGTTTCACTGACTCTGTGGATTGGCTGATTTACTCTACTTCTGTCACATCCCCACCTACTTTCAGTGATTTGCATGTGAAAGTACAAGACTGTCCAAATATATGGCATTATGCTTAAGGCAGCATTACTGGAACTGGAAACTGACAGGGGAATGAATTGTGCAGGGGGTACAAAGGGAAGGAAGCAGAGGGAATGTTAAGGATTAGCTTCTCAGGAGGAGAGGCTTGGCTGATTTTGAGAAAGCCCTAAAGCCTGTAAAGATCAACCTAACATGTCCCTATATTTGAGGCAGTGCGGTATAATGGACGGGTACTAGCTGACAGAAACTTCAAAGCCAGGCTCTGCCACTTTCTAATTGTTGCTTAACCTCTCTGGGTCTTCATTTTCTCCTATAAAATGGGGGCTATTCTGCCACTAACATCTACCTCACAGAGTTGTTATAACTTTGTTGACTCAAAACAGGCGCTCAATAAATATTAGGTACTTGCTTTTCTCTCTCGCTGTCCCTCTTGTACACATACACACCCTGTCCACAGCCCATTATCACTGGTCATTCCCCAACACTTAATGTTTTAGACTTCTGAAGATATTTGAAGTCACCACAAATGCTTCATTGACTTTCAAATCTAGGTCTCCAGCTCTAACCTTTCAACCTTGTGAGTATATGACATCTCTTGGTTTTTTCTCTCTCATAATATGGCATCATGCATCTTCTGTATCTAGCTAAAATTTAGGAAGTAAAAAAAAAAAAAAGCATTCATTACTGTCACCTTTAAGTTCTTACCCCAGAAACATTTTCTAAAATTCATCCTGCACAGACATACATACAAACATACATATGTACAATGGCATCACTATCAATTCAGTCTTTCTCTTGCCTGTATCCTTCCACAAATCAGGAAACAAATACCCTATACTAAACCAATGGTAAACAGGGAGGCTTAGAGAAAAGGTTCTATTGGTTCCTCAGGAGGGGTAACCCACTGCCATCTAGTAGTAAGAGATAACTCTATTCTCAAAACAATTAAGTGTACAGCTGATTCTCTTTTGTTTCCATTATATCAGGGCAAAGATTGAGAGAAAACCAGTGACAGAACTAAAAGTCTTTACTCCTGCTGTGAGTCCCCAGGTGTGACACACAGGGATTCACAGGGGCCTGCTTTGAGTTTCTGGGAGGTAACCAGGGACCTATGGGTCTCATAAAAATTCATTAAAACTAGTAATATTTTCTAAACCAAACTGAAAGTACTGTGACTCTTATCAGTACTCTGGTCAAATAAAATTAAAATGGTCCCACTGCCCCCACCCCACCATTCCCGGACAGTCAATGTGTAACAACATACAAAATAATCTTATTTTTCTAGAAGAAGAATCCCTCTTTAGAAGACCTATTTGGTCAGGGAAATAAATACTATGACACAGGCCATTTACAGCAGGGAGTGAGAACACAAGGAACACGCCTGAGTAATGAGCTAAACTACTTTCAAAGAGCCATAGGGTTGGCTAGCTACCAAGGCTCTGTTTCACTGAGTGCAGTATATCAGCTAAAGCCAGAGCTGAATGGGTCAGGCAAGGGTCTGCCAAAATGACATACCTTCTCCTTCCAACTGGACCAAGTAGTAGGACACAGGCCATGAAAGGATAATCATCAAAGTTATGCAGGCCAGATGCCAGTAGGGAGCAAAGATCTGGGAGAAAGCCAGAAATCAGGCTGGATACACCTGGACAGACAGTGCTAGAACTGCAGGATGATGCTTACCTTCAGAGAGAGCCCAAGTATCAGCCACTTGTCTCTCCATAATTTGCATAAAACCCACAACAAAGTGATGGCTAGTGCAGTCACTAGCAGAATCAGGATCTGAGGAAACAGAAAGGATCTCCTAACTGCCAGGCACTAAGGCAGAACCAGAACTGACCTTGGGGATTGTATGTGTGTTCCCAACAACAGCAGAGTCCTCATTCCTCATTCTTTTAATTTAACCTTCCTGCAAACCCTCAATATTGGATGGATCCAATCATTCACCTTCTCTGCTCCTAAGTCTGTTGTATGGCATGGCTAGAAAATATTACACAGCCATATGGTGTGATGACATTACTAATTTATCATTTCCAGCCTCAACCGGACCCTCAACCTGGATTGGCGTCCCTCTTTCATTCTCAACAATGGCCGTAGCAAACATTCACTTCTATATACGACTCGATATAATTATAACCAAATAATATTTTGTAATTACCTCTTTAATGTATGTTTTCTCCAAAAGACTGTAAGGTTCATGAAGTCAGGGATAATATTTGTATTATTACTACATCCTCAGTGTCTCGCACTGTCTGACATATAGTAAGCATCCAATAAATATTTGTTGAATAGATGAAAAAAGCTGCCAAATCAGACTCATAAATCACAGATCTTACCCAACGCCAAAGTTTGCGAATGACTTAAAGGATACACACAATCATAAGGTATAGGCGAAGCATTTCCCCTTGGAGAAATCTGATCCTGTCAAGAAAGTTCTTTCCTCTCCTGCATTAGGATACATTCTGGTTTGGGACTAGAAATGTAAGGTGTGTTCTGAGCAACATATGCAGAAACACTGCCTCACAGAAGGGGCCACTTTGGTTACAGAACATCCCTACTTCATATACCATTAATGATATAACTCCACCCAGCCACGTCCCCTAGCCTATAAATCTATAAATTCCAGGTTTATTTAGATTGACAATAAGCAACCTAGTTATACTAGGTATATCCTGTTAAAAAATTTCATAGATATGGACTATACAGTACCTTTTGGCTAACAAATACCTTTAGTGTGTTTACCAGGATATCTGGTTATTAGCAGGTTCACAGGGAGTTTTGATTTAGGTCATTCATTCCACCCTGGACATCTCTAGGTAGAAGGGAAATAGGCTATACGTCTGTCACTAATCTCTTCCTTGTTGGGTTTATCATGAGTGCATTAAGACTGAAATTCCAAGTGCTACAGAATTTGTCTTCTGAACAGAAACAGTCTCTGCCCCAAGTCTAGTAAGCCTGGCCCTTCCTTGCTTGAAGGTCCAACTGAGGTAGTTACCTTCCAAGGGGATGCCAACTGTTCTCATACCCCACCTCCATCATCTCTCATTGCTGTCAGACTTAAAACTGCAATTAGATCCCAGAATGCCTCAGGAGATTAAGGCTTACAAAAGAATAGCAAGATTTTGCTCATTTACATTGGCAAAAATCCTGTAGCATATATGCAGGATGCTAGACCAGGAGAAAAGAACATTAGATCAGGCTAAATTTATTGATAAAGTTCCATTTGCCAGAGATTCTGGATTCAATATATCAGGATCCAAGTGTTAAACAGCTTTGGGTCGTTCTAACTGTCTGCAATCTTGGTTCTATAGTGGCCTATGCCTAATGAAATTGGGATGATAGCAATGTCTTGGTATGGAAGAAAAAATCCAAAGATTTAGGGAGAAAAAGATGTTGGAATGCTATCACGTATGATCAGCTCACCTACCCCCTATCATGGTCTCTGGGAGGTCTCAGAAGACCCTGAAAAATACACCGTGGCCGTCTACTCAATTCTGACTCATAGTGCCCTATAGGACAGAGTAGAACTGCCCCATAGGGTTTCCAAGGAGCTGCTGGTAGATTCGAATTGCTGACCTTTTGTTTAGCAGCTGGGCTCTCAACCACCATGCCACCAGGACTCCATGAAAGTGCCAGTATACTTAAAAAGCACTGTTATGGCTATCCTCCAGGCCTGAATAAAGGTGAGAGATGCTGGGCTCCCTGATTTCCAAGGGGATGATGAGATCCAGCTGTAGTCAAAGCCAAGCAGCAGAACTGCCAGGAGAAGGTGAGCATGGTTTCTATAAGAGGCACAAGCCCGGAATGGTAATAAGAATAGTTTAACAGAAATAAATCCAGGGCTTCAACTGGTTCATTTTGGTTCGAAACCCTGCTGAGAATCTGCATTTTTTTTTTAATTAACTTTTATTAAGCTTCAAGTGAACGTTTACAAATCCAATCAGTCTGTCACATATAAGTTTACATACATCTCACTCCCTACTCCCACTTGCTCTCCCCTTCTTGAGTCAGCCCTTTCAGTCTCTCCTTTCGTGACAATTTTGCCGGCTTCCCTCTCTCTCTATCCTCCCATCCCCCCTCCAGACAAGAGTTGCCAACACAATCTCAAGTATCCACCTGATATAATTAGCTCACTCTTCATCAGCGTCTCTCTCCCACCTGCTGACCAGTCCCTTTCATGTCTGATGAGTTTCTTCGGGGATGGTTCCTGTCCTGTGCCAACAGAAGGTCTGGGGACCATGGCCGCCGGGATTCCTCTAGTCTCAGTCAGACCATTAAGTATGGTCTTTTTATGAGAATTTGGGGTCTGCATCCCACTGATCTCCTGCTCCCTCAGGGGTCCTCTGCTGTGCTCCCTGTCAGGGCGGTCATCTATTGTGGCTGGGCACCATCTAGTTCTTCTGGTCTCAGGATGATGTAGGTCTCTGGTTCATGTGGCCCTTTCTGTCTCTTGGGCTCTTAGTTGTCGTGTGACCTTGGTGTTCTTCATTTTCCTTTGCTCCAGGTGGGTTGAGACCAATTGATGCATCTTAGATGGCCGCTTGTTAGCATTTAAGACCCCAGACGCCACATTTCAAAGTGGGATGCAGAATGATTTCATAATAGAATTATTTTGCCAATTGACTTAGAAGTCCCTGCAAACCATGTTCCCCAGACCCCCGCCCTTGCTCTGCTGACCTTTGAAGCATTCATTTTATCCCGGAAACTTCTTTGCTTTTGGTCTAGTCCAATTGAGCTAACCTTCCAAGTATTGAGTGTTGTCTTTCCGTTCACCTAAAGCAGTTCTTATCTACTGATAAATCAATAAAAAACCCTCTCCCACCCTCCCTCCCTCCCCCCCTCGTAACCACAAAAGTATGTGTTCTTCTCAGGTTTACTATTTCTCAAGATCTTATAATAGTGGTCTTATACAATATTTGTCCTTTTGCATCTGACTAATTTCGCTCAGCATAATGCCTTCCAGGTTCCTCCATGTTATGAAATGTTTCACAGATTCGTCACTGTTCTTTATCGATGCGTAGTATTCCATTGTGTGAATGTACCACAATTTATTTACCCATTCATCCATTGATGGACTCCTTGGTTGCTTCCAACTTTTTGCTATTGTAAACAGAGCTGCAATAAACATGGGTGTGCATATATCTGTTCGTGTGAAGGCTCTTGTATCTCTAGGGTATATTCCGAGGAGTGGGATTTCTGGGTTGTATGGTAGTTCTATTTCTAACTGTTTAAGATAACGCCAGATAGATTTCCAAAGTGGTTGTACCATTTTACATTCCCACCAGCAGTGTATAAGAGTTCCAATCTCTCCGCAGCCTCTCCCACATTTATTATTTTGTGTTTTTTGGATTAATGCCAGCCTTGCTGGTGTGAGATGGAATCTCATCGTAGTTTTAATTTGCATTTCTCTAATGGCTAATGATCGAGAGCATTTTCTCATGTATCTGTTGGCTGCCTGAATATCTTCTTTAGTGAAATGTGTGTTCATATCCTTTGCCCACTTTTTGATTGGGTTGTTTGTCTTTTTGTGGTTGAGTTTTGACAGAATCATGTAGATTTTAGAGATCAGGCGCTGGTCGGAGATGTCATAGCTGAAAATTCTTTCCCAGTCTGTACGTGGTCTTTTTACTCTTTTGGTGAAGTCTTTAGATGAGCATAGGTGTTTGATTTTTAGGAGCTCCCAGTTATCGGGTTTCTCTTTGTCATTTTTGGTAATGTTTTGTATTCTGTTTATGCCTTGTATTAGGGCTCCTAGGGTTGTCCCAATTTTTTCTTCCATGATCTTTATCGTTTTAGTCTTTATGTTTAGGTCTTTGATCCACTTGGAGTTAGTTTTTGTGCATGGTGTAAGGTATGGGTCCTGTTTCATTTTTTTGCAAATGGATATCCAATTATGCCAGCACCATTTGTTAAAAAGACTATCTTTTCCCCAATTAATTGACACTGGTCCTTTGTCAAATATCAGCTACTCATACGTGGATGGATCTATGTCTGGGTTCTCAATTCTGTTCCATTGGTCTATGTGCCTGTTGTTGTACCAGTACCAGGCTGTTTTGACTACTGTGGCTGTATAATAGGTTCTGAAGTCAGGTAGAGTGAGGCCTCCCACTTTCTTCTTCTTTTTCAGTAGTGCTTTGCTTATCCGGGGCTTCTTTCCCTTCCATATGAAATTGGTGATTTGTTTCTCTATCACATTAAAATATGACATTGGAATTTGGATCGGAAGTGCATTGTATGTATAGATGGCTTTTGGTAGAATAGACATTTTTACTATGTTAAGTCTTCCTATCCATGAGCAGGGTATGTTTTTCCACTTAAGTATGTTCTTTTGAATTTCTTGTAGTAGAGCTTTGTAGTTTTCTTTGTATAGGTCTTTTACATCCTTGGTAAGATTTATTCCTAAGTATCTTATCTTCTTGGGGGCTACTGTGAATGGTATTGATTTGGTTATTTCCTCTTCGGTGTTCTTTTTGTTGATGTAGAGGAATCCAAGTGATTTTTGTATGTTTATTTTATAACCTGAGACTCTGCCAAACTCTTCTATTAGTTTCAGTAGTTTTCTGGAGGATTCCTTAGGGTTTTCTGTGTATATAATCATGTCATCTGCAAATAGTGATAACTTTACTTCTTCCTTGCCAATCCGGATACCTTTTATTTCTTTGTCTAGCCTAATTGCCCTGGCTAGGACTTCCAGCACGATGTTGAATAAGAGTGGTGATAAAGGGCATCCTTGTCTGGTTCCCGTTCTTAAGGGAAATGCTTTCAGGTTCTCTCCATTTAGAGTGATATTGGCTGTTGGGTTTGCATAGATGCCCTTTATTATGTTGAGGAATTTTCCTTCAATTCCTATTTGGGTAAGAGTTTTTATCATAAATGGGTGTTGGACTTTGTCAAATGCCTTTTCTGCATCAATTCATAAGATCATGTGGTTTTTGTCTTTTGTTTTATTTATGTGATGGATTACATTAATGGTTTTTCTGATATTAAACCAGCCTTGCATACCTGGTATAAATCCCACTTGATCAGGGTGAATTATTTTTTTGATGTGTTGTTGGATTCCATTGGCTAGAATTTTGTTGAGGATTTTTGCATCTATGTTCATGAGGGATATAGGTCTATAATTTTCTTTTTTTGTAATGTCTTTACCTGGTTTTGGTATCAGGGAGATGGTGGCTTCATAGAATGAGTTTGGTAGTATTCTGTCATTTTCTATGCTTTGGAATACCTTCAGAAGTAGTGGTGTTAACTCTTCTCTGAAAGTTTGGTAGAACTCTGCAGTGAAGCCGTCCGGGCCAGGGCTTTTTTTTGTTGGGAGTTTTTTGGTTACCGTTTCAATCTCTTTTTTTGTTATGGGTCTATTTAGTTGTTCTACTTCTGAATGTGTTAGTTCAGGTAGGTAATGTTTTTCCAGGAATTCATCCATTTCTTCTAGGTTTTCAAATTTGTTAGAGTACAATTTTTCATAATAATCTGAAATGATTCTTTTAATTTCATTTGGTTCTGTTGTGATGTGGTCCTTCTCATTTCTTATTTGGGTTATTTGTTTCCTTTCCTGTATTTCTTTAGTCAGTCTAGCCAATGGTTTATCAATTTTGTTAATTTTTTCAAAGAACCAGCTTTTGGCTCTGTTAATTCTTTCAATTGTTTTTCTGTTCTCTAATTCACTTAGTTCAGCTCTAATTTTTATTATTTGTTTTCTTCTGGTGCCTGATGGATTCTTTTGTTGCTCAGTTTCTATTTGTTCAAGTTGTAGGGACAGTTCTCTGATTTTGGCTCTTTCTTCTTTTTGTATGTGTGCATTTATCGATATAAATTGGCCTCTGAGCACTGCTTTTGCTGTGTCCCATAGGTTTTGATAGGAAGTATTTTCATTCTCGTTGCTTTCTATGAATTTCCTTATTCCCTCCTTGATGTCTTCTATAACCCAGTCTTTTTCAGGAAGGTATTGCTCATTTTCCAAGTATTTGATTTCTTTTCCCTAGTTTTTCTGTTATTGATTTCTAGTTTTATTGCCTTGTGGTCTGAGAAGATGCTTTGTAATATTTCGATGTTTTGGACTCTGCAAAGGTTTGTTTTATGACCTAATATGTGGTCTATTCTAGAGAATGTTCCATGTGCGCTAGAAAAAAAAGTATACTTTGCAGCAGTTGGGTGGAGAGTTCTGAATAAGTCAATGAGGTCAAGTTGGTTAATTGTTGTAATTAGATCTTCCGTGTCTCTGTTGAGCTTCTTACTAGATGTCCTGTCCTTCTCCGAAAGTGGTGTGTTGAAGTCTCCTACTATAATTGTGGAGATATCTATCTCACTTTTCAATTCTGTTAAAATTTGATATATGTATCTTGCAGCCCTGTCATTGGGTGCATAAATATTTAATATGGTTATGTCTTCCTGATCAATTGTCCCTTTTATCATTATATAGTGTCCTTCTTTATCCTTTGTGGTGGATTTAAGTCTAAAGTCTATTTTGTCAGAAATTAATATTGCTACTCCTCTTCTTTTTTGCTTATTGTTTGCTTGATATATTTTTTTCCATCCTTTGAGTTTTAGTTTGTTTGTGTCTCTAAGTCTAAGGTGTGTCTCTTGTAGGCAGCATATAGATGGATCGTGTTTCTTTATCCAGTCTGTGACTCTCTGTCTCTTTATTGGTGCATTTAGTCCATTTACATTCAGCGTAATTATAGATAAATAAGTTTTTAGTGCTGTCATTTTGATGCCTTTTTATGTGTGTTGTTGACAATTTCATTTTTCCACATACTTTTTTGTGCTGAGGCATTTTTCTTAGTAAATTGTGAGATCCTCATTTTCATAGTGTTTGACTTTATGTTAGTTGAGTCGTTACGTTTTTCTTGGCTTTTATCTTGAGTTATAGAGTTGTTATACCTTTTTGTGGTTACCTTATTATTTACCCCTATTTTTCTAAGTAAAAACTTAACTTGTATGGTTCTATATCGCCTTGTATCACTCTCTGTATGGCAGTTCAATGCCTCCTGTATTTAGTCCCTCTTTTTGATTATTGTGATCTTTTACCTATTGACTTCCATGATTCCCTGTTATGTGTATTTTTTTTTTAATTAATCTTAATTTGTTTGTTTTTGTGATTTCCCTATTTGAGTTGATATCAGGACGTTCTGTTTTGTGACCTTGTGTTGTGCTGGTATCTGATATTATTGGTTCTCTGACCAAACAATATCCTTTAGTAAATTTCTTGTAGCTTTGGTTTGGTTTTTGCAAATTCTCTAAACTTGTGTTTATCTGAAAATATCTTAATTTCACCTTCATATTTCAGAGAGAGTTTTGCTGGATATATGATCCTTGGCTGGCAGTTTTTCTCCTTCAGTGTTCTGTATATGTCATCCCATTCCCTTCTTGCCTGCATGGTTTCTGCTGAGTAGTCTGAACTTATTCTTATTGATTCTCCCTTGAAGGAAACCTTTCTTTTCTCCCTGGCTGCTTTTAAAATTTTCTGTTTATCTTTGGTTTTGGTGAGTTTGATGATAATATGTCTTGGAGTTTTTCTTTTTGGATCAATCTTAAATGGGGTTCGATGAGCATCTTGGATAGATATCCTTTCGTCTTTCATGATGTCAGGGAAGTTTTCTGTCAGGAGTTCTTCAACTATTTTCTCTGTGTTTTCTATCCCCCCTCCCTGTTCTGGGACTCCAATCACCCGCAGGTTATCCTTCTTGATAGAGTCCCACATGATTCTTAGGGTTTCTTCATTTTTTTTAATTCTTTTATCTGATTTTTTTTCAGCTATGTTGGTGTTGATTCCCTGGTCCTGCAGATTTCCCACTCTGCATTCTAATTGCCCGAGTCTGCTCCTCTGACTTCCTATTGCATTGTCTAATTCTGTAATTTTATTGTTAATCTTTTGGATTTCTACATGCTGTCTCTCTATGGATTCTTGCAACTTATTAATTTTTCCACTATGTTCTTGAATAATCTTTTTGAGTTCTTCAACAGTTTTATCAGTGTGTTCCTTGGCTTTTTCTGCAGTTTGCCTTATTTCATTTGTGATGTCTTTAAGCATTCTGTAAATTAGTTTTTTATATTCTGTATCTGATAATTCCAGGATTGTATCTTCATTTGGGAAAGATTTTGATTCTTTTGTTTGGGGGGTTGGAGAAGCTGTCATGGTCTGCTTCTTTAAGTGGTTTGATATGGATTGTTGTGTCCGAGCCATCACTGGGAAACTAGTTTTTCCAGAAAATCCACTAAAAAAAAAATGCAGTCAAATCCCTATCAGAGTTCTCCCTCTGGCTCAGGCTATTCGGATGTTAATGAAGCCGCCTGGGGAGGGTGGGGGAGGGAACAGAGAGATAGGAGAGTAGCACCTCAGAATATAGCCAGAGTTGCTTGTCTTGCTTGAAATGACTATTATATCTGAGATTCCCATGGGGCGCGTCGCCTATGTGTGCTGGCTGTGTGGAGATTGCCCCCGGGGGGTCTGGCCCGCTGGAGTCACGGTCAGATCCTCCGCTTCCAGCCCCACGCCCAGTATCAAGGCTCCCCTGCTGGGACGGTGCACTCTCGACTCCAAAATCAGTTGCTGCCTCCCGGGGACTTCTCGTCCCTCCAGCCGCGTTGCCGTGCCGCCCCCGCGAACTGGTTGGGTCCCCTCCCGGGGTTAGTTCAGGTGGGTGGAGCAGCTCCCCGTGCTTGTGCCATGACCGAGTGTTCCGGCTGGGACGCTGTTCTCCCAGCTCCAATACCAGTCGCTGCCTCCCGGGGACTTCTCCTACTGGCTGTGTCCCACGCCGCCCACGGAACTGGCTGGTCGCCCTCCCGGGGTTAGTTCAGGGGGGTGGAGCAGCTCTCTGTGCTTGTGCTGTACCTGACTGGTACGCTGGCTTCAGGTTCTGAAAACAATCGCTGCTTCCCCGTATTAGTTCGTTCTCCGTCTCTAAATCTGTGTTTGTTGTTCAGGGTTCGTAGATTGTTATGTATGTGATCGATTCACTTGTTTTTCCGTGTCTTTGTTGTAAGAGGGATCCGAGGTAGCGTCTGCCTAGTCCGCCATCTTGGCTCCGCCGAGAATCTGCATTTTTAACAAGTTCTCAGACAACGCTAATACTGCTGGTTAGGGATCAATTCTGCGAACCACTAGTAGAGCAGTGGTTTGAAAGTTTATTATACATAAGAATCACCTGGGGATCTTGTTAAACTGTAGATTCTGATTCAGTACATCTGGGGTGAAAATGCAAATTTTCAGCAGGGATTTGAACTGGAATGAGCCAGTTCAAAGCCCTGGATAAATTGTTAGTGACTAATTGATTGTAAAAAAAAAAATTTTTTTTTTAATTGATTGTAGTGTCCCAACTCTAAGATAGTGATCTCACTAAGATCTATTCACTTCTCAGTCTACATTCTTTCCCTAGAAGATCTCATGACTTCAATTTTCACTTGTACTGACAACTCCTGAATTTGTACGTCCAGTTCAAACTTCTCATTTGAGTAAGAGAAGATTTAAGGGGACCACTCAGAGAGTTTGACGTGTTCCTGGATTTGGGGAAATATAAGGAATGGTATCAGCCACTCTCGGAAAAGTCTATAAAAAGCAAAAGGCTGGGACTGGAGCTGCTCCTGCCTGTGGCAGAACAAAAGGAGGTTTATTTTGGAAATGAGCTGCATGTCTACAAATAGTGGACAAAGTTACCGGTTTTCTGCGAACCAGATAGGGACCCTTTGAGAGAAACCATGCTGGCATCACCTTAAATGGATCCCACAAAAGGGAGGGTTAAAAGGACCTTACAGAGAAATTCTAGGATGAAGGGCAGGCATTTACTCCATCAGGAGAGTTGAAGACAAGGTTTTCAGCAGAAGGGGATACACAGAAGCAACCCATGAGGAAAAGAGCTAGGAACTGTGCATTTGTCTGGTCCAGACAGAATAACTGAGATGACCAGAGGGAAGAGGACCCTATGCCCTCTTCACCAGTATAGGCTTCCAGGCCTGAGTTAGGCCCAAATAGGGGAGGGAAGAAATTTTAAGATTAATAAAATTGAAGTTTGGGTTATTACAATGAACTGAAACTTTCAATAACTGAGATAAGAATGTTCTTGTGACTAAAAGGGATTGAAAACTAATGGACCTTTCCTAAGATCCTTGCCTAAGATTTTTTCTGGGTGGGAAAAACAAGGCCACAGAGTGGGTTTAACAGGGAGTGGTGAGAAAGAATAAAGTTTGAATTCGTCTTGGGTTCAACTCCTTCAATAAGCCAGTTACATCTAGTAGAAATTATTTCAGTTAAAATAGTGTAAGTAAATCTCTTCTCTCTAGAGGAAACAACAAAAGACTGACTGACTCTGTACCTAACCCTGAGTGCCAGAGAGGCACAGTCAGTCCTGGTTTTAAGGACTCCTATGAGGATTCAGATGTCCTACCTTATGGCACCAGTGCAGGTATAGTTTGTTCCCTTCCCAAACCAACAAAAATCCAAGTACCTGCAAAAGAGAAAAGAGGAGGTAATTTTGAAATCACCAAGTTGTTGCTCAAACCACTGTTCTGTAGCTCAAAATTCCACAGTCTGGCACTATAGTCACTTCTTGCTATACCTGCACTTCTTAGCCTCTGGGACTTCGCCATGTTCCTCTACCTGGAAAGCTCTCTCTCCCCATTCCACTTACCCTTCAAAGCCAGGTCAAATGTTACCTCCTATTTGTAACTTTTAGAAGCTTCCCCAGGAAGAATTAATTATTATCTCCTCTGGGATTTTATAACAATCACCCCAGTAATACCCTTTGTGAGTTCCTGCCAATACTTTTCCCCTGGGTTGGACTTGATTCCTGGCATTACTCAAACCAATTTGCCAGAGGACCCAGGTCAGGGGCTAGCCCTTCCAATGGTCTTTTAAAAGCTATTTTGGGGGGAAATGGTATGTAACATTACCACCACAGCTACCACCGTGAACACTGGTACGTACTCAATAAATCTTACTTAGACTTGGCGTACATCTATCTAGTTACCAAGCCAGTGCAGAGATGAAAACTGAAAATTGGAGTATTCCTCAGATGCCTTGTATATTAATGATAATTTGAATGTGTAAGGCCCTTTATCTTTTTATCAAAATATCATCTATATGGGAAACCCTGGTGGCATCGTGGTTAAGTGCTACAGCTGCTAACCAAAGGGTCAGCAGTTCAAATCTGCCAGGCGCTCCTTGGAAACTCTATGGGGCAGCTCTACTCTGTCCTATAGGGTCGCTATGAGTTGGAATCGACTCGGCAGCACTGGGTTTGGTTTGGTTTGGTTTTTTGGATCATATATATGATTTCACTTGTTCTTTATCAAATCCTATGGAACATCTTTTTTTTATATATTATAATACTCATTTGAAAGAAGGAAACAGAGGCTCAAAAGAGTTACATAACTTGACCAAGGTTACAAAAGAACTTAAAGATAGAGCAAGAAACAGAGCCAGGTCTCCCTCCACGTTTACTGTTGTTGCCATTGCAGATATTCAAAAAGAGGTAGGGTGGTAGCGTACAGTAGAAAGCTTGTTAAAATATATTAGTTCACTGGGCACTAGCACGCATGTCCACCTGAGAAGCTAACTTTACCATTTCATGTTTATTGTCTATGAAAATTGTGTAATTCAGTGGCCAGGGTTTGGCTCAGAGCACGTCCTTCACAGGCATTTTCCCTATTAAAAAAAAAAAGCTTCTAATTGGTCTCTCTGCTTGCAAGCTCCAACTACAACTTTTAGAACGATTTTCCTAAAATAAAAATCTGATTTATTTCAAATGTCTTAGTCTTGCTTTTCAGGTCTTCCAAAATCTGTTACAAGCCTACTTTTCAGTCCTGTTCCCCATTATTCTTCATTATGTCCTACACACTAACAGAACTGACCTTTCTCTCTTTTCTAGACTTATTCCGTAGTTTTCTGTCTCACTGCCTTTGTCATGATGTTCCTTCAGCCTGGAATATTCTTCACAATTCCAACATTTGTAGTCCACATCCAACATTCCCTTAAGGATTTTATTCTAGTACCACCTTCTTCAAGAAGTCTTACTTAATAGCCATGGCTGGAAGCTAACCTCTTCCTTCTCAGAAACCCTGCAGAGCTTTATTTAGGCTCTCCAATAACAATTATAATGCTCCACCTTGTGTTAATTATTTTTGTCCATAGCTGAGCCCTACTAGATCTAACTCTTTGGGTGAAGGTGGTTGTTTCACTTTATCTCTCATACCTATTTCCATGAAATATTGTGCATGAAACAGACACTACATATATTTTGTTGATCTCTGTATTCTCAGCACTTAGCACAATGTTCTACTCATAGTAATACTCTACGTTTTGTTGAAAGAAAAAAAATTAATACAAATGGCAGCTGATTTGGAGGTTAGGTCCTTCTGTGTCAAACAGGAAATCAGTAGGGGCAGAGAACAGTAGATTCAGAGAGAGATGTCTGCCTTCTGTACATGTGAATATTCAAAAATTCCAATTGCCTAAAGTTATCCTCCCATATGCTTCCCATTTCCACAGCCTTTTCTCTTCCCTGGCTTGAAATTCTCACACTACACTATACTGCTATGTCAGGCAAAAAGACAGGGTCACCATTGCCAAAAGACTTTTGCTCTAATCTACTTTTCATTTGGGCTAGGTGATTAGCATTTGCACATTAGAAGAGATTTAACAATCTAGCTAATTCAATTTTTAAGGCCCAGAAAGACTGATTCCCAGGGGATGCAATATAAAATGAAATAGCTGAGTGTGTAAAGGTATTACTGATGGGAATCTGCAAGTGCCTAAAATTACAATACTGTGTGAACCATAGGACAGGCTATGAAACAGGGAACAGAAAGAGGATATTCTGCCACCCTTTAAAAGGGTCAAATTGGTAAGGCACATTCTCTAATAGCACAAGCCTTTTTTCCCCCTCTACCTCTTGTTTCAAAACTCAAGTAGCTGATATGAAACCAAGCTCTGCTAAAAAAAGGGAGTTTGTAGGTTTTGGGGGCTCTGTAACCAAGTGGGTACCATATCAGGGACAGGAGCACCTCAAGAGTCCACTCATGGAGTCAGTCAGGGAAAATGGGAAGCATTACTCACCAACAGCAATGAAGTGTAGGCAGTCAGGATCCCAAAAAGAGACAACAAAACAATGGACCAGTAGAACCAGATTCCTGTAGTTAAGTAAGTGGCCCTGCAAAAATGTGTTTCAATCCTTAATACACAGCTGAACGCAGTGGAGTTTCTGCCAAGGATGGGACAACACAGGACTGAATGAGGCATAGGAGAACCAGAGAGATAAGAAGATAAGAGGTCTGGGAACAGATTTATGAAGATCTTTGGGGCTATTTAGTTGAAGACTTTGAACACTGTCCTGCAGGCAATTGGGTACTTTAGTGGGGTCTGTATAAATGGTAAGATTATATTTAAAAAGAGTTACTTAGAGTATATATTCAAAAATCATACCCTCTTTAATAAAATAATATAATACAGACATTCTAGAATGTGAAAAAAGGAAAACGTCTTCCCATAATATCACTCCCTTAACAAAATTAATACTTTCCATCTTGGCAGTTTCCTTACCCATGTGCATGTATATTTTTTACAGAATTGTAACCACAGTCAACATATTAATTGCTCTGTTCTGTGTGAGAGATTTTGGCTCTTTAATAACAGTCCTAAATATTTCTGTTCTTGAAGTACTTTATGAGAGGGAAATTACTAATGATCTGCTAAGAGAAATAATGTCATACTTAGTCTAGGTACGTATCCCAAAGAATTTAAACTTTTCATTTCAAGATAGTAGAGTGATAATATGTTGAAATTTTCTCATCTCCATACAAAACCTGGAGAAATTATATTTTAAAATATATAAGCTATAGATCAATGAACAAACAACCACATAAAAATAAGAAAGAACCCAGGAGGTCAGGGTCCCCAGACCTTCTGTTAGCCTAAGACAGGAACCATTCTCAAATCGAGCTCTTCAGACAGGGATTGGACTGGACTATGGGATAGAAAATGACACTGGTGAAGAATGAGCTTCTTGGATCAAGTAGGCACATCAGACTATGTTGGCATCTCCTGTCTGAAGGGGAGATGAGAGGGTAGAGGGCGTCAGAAGCTGGCCGAATGGACACGAAAAGAGAGAGTGGAGGGAAGGAGTATGCTGTCTCATTAAGGGGAGGGCAATTTTTTTTTTTTTTAGCAAGGTGTTTACAAATTTTTGTATGAGAGTTCAACTTGATTTGTAAACTTTCACTTAAAACACAATAAAAATTTTAAAAAACCCAAAAAACAAGGAAGAATATTCTCTTTGGCCAGAAACTACAAGATACACCCAGAAGAAGAAAAGAGGAAAGTAGCCACCCTAGTAAGAACCTCCCCAGATTCATACCACACAATGTCTAGCATTCAAGCAAAAACAATCAGGCACACTAGGACAAGACCATATTAGTGAAAGTCAAAAGAAACAATGTACAACAGAAAAAGACCCTTAACTAGATAATGGAGTTATCAGATGTGGACTTCTAAACGATTATCCTTAATAAGCTATACTGGGACAAAACTGTGAATTTCATGTGAGAACTATTAATAAGAGGGTAAGTTAAAAATTCTAGAAAGAAAGATACAGCAATAAAAATTAAGAAATCAATAGGTAAATTTGATAGTAGGTAAGGCAGAGCTACAAAGAATTTTTTAAATGAAGAATTGATCAGCAGAAGCTATCAAAATGAAACAAAGATAAAAAATGAAAAATGCAGGTGAAAGGGTAAGAGATTATGGGGTAAAGACAAAAGGTCTAATATACACAAAATTGGACCCTCCTAAGTACAGGAGATAGAGAATGGGGTAGAAATGATAGTTGAAGAGCTAATGACTAAGAACTTTTCCAACATGATTAAAAACATTGTATCAGTCCGGGATCACTCAGAGAAGCAGAACAACTCTAAGTGTTATAAAAAAAAAAACTATGAGTTTATGTAGGAATCAGACGACATATTATGGGAGCTGCTAGAGAAGGCTGTTACATCTGCTCTGATGTTTGGCCCACAGTTGCTAGAGGTCAGAAAGGCCAGCAGTTAGGAAGCAAAGCTGAACATAAAGTGTGAGAGAGCAAGGGAAAACTGAAATTCACAAGAATGCATGGGAACTCATGAGAACAAAAGGAATGCGGGTATGTCTATCACTACCTTCTTCTGATATGGGTGATGCAAGTGACCTGCAGAAGTTGACACCCTTCACTGAGCTGCATGCTTATCTGGCTCTGGACTTGGAGAAGTTGAAGATCTGGCAGAAGCAGGGAGAGTTGCAGGCCTAAGTGCTGGCCCATGTCAACTCAGTAAGCTACCAGATACTGACATTGCATGCAGGCTGTCATAGTGTTCAGGGCCATCACTGACCTTCATAGTGTAAGATAATGACTGCTGCCTCACTTCTCCCTTCCAAATTTCATTGCAATTTTTCTTAGGATCTCTATTAATCCAGTCCTATACTGGAAAGGGAATTCTGGGAAATAACAGTATCATTTTAACTAAGTTGACCCAATTAGTACATCACCACAGTTCACCCATTATCAACCTGGCATTCATAGACACCTCTTTTAATCATCCTTAACTTCTAACACAATGCGATTATCCCTCATACAACCAAAAACACACTAACCCTCCCCAAAATGGATACTATTGGGTGACTCTTATTTGTCTTAATTAAGTATTGATATATAAAGCCAACTATTGTTAACACGTCTGTGTTCAATGGGAGGGGAATTGGAAAGGAGGGAAATATATATATATATATATACACATATATATATATGTACACAGACACACATGCACAGAACTCTGGCTCCCATGGCCTTTGCCCTCTATCACAAGTAGTCATATAAGGTAAAAAAGACTGTGCAGATGTAATTAATGTTACTAATCAGCTGACCTTAAAATAGGGACATTAACCTGGATGACCTGGATAAACTCAGTGTAATCAAGTGAGCTCTTTAAAACAGAAAAGGAAGTCAGAGAGATGTATTAAAAGGGAAAGTCAGAGAAATCTGAATGCTCAACACCAAAGAAGGCAAGAAAAGAGAAAAAAATAAATATAGAAGTGATGGGATAATAGTATTAGGAAGATCATAGATGTAAGCTGAAATACAGTAGTAATTATATTAGTACAGAAATATCTTTTATTTGTAACAAAATATAAATATTGCCAGACTGGGTTTTTAAAAATCCAGCCGTATAGTATCTATGAAAGAAACTTCTAAAACATAAAATACAGAAAGGTTAAAAAGAAAACAGAAAATGAACAATTGAAATTTGAAATTAAAAACACAACACCATTTACACTACCACCAAAAAATTACTTAGGCATAAATATATACAAGATCTATACAAGGAAAACAAAATCCTGATGAAAGGAATCAAAAAAGATTTTAATAAATGGAGAGATATTCCGTGTTAATGAAGAGGTAGACTTAATAGTATAAAGATGTCAATTATTCCCAACACGATTTCTACATTCAAAACAATCTCAGACAAAATCCCAGGAAGTTATTTTGCAGATATCAACAAACTGATCCTCAAGTTTACATGAAAAGGCAAAAGACCAAGAATAGCCAGCACAATACTGAAGAAGAACAAAGTCAGAGGACTGACACTACTAACTTCATGACTTACTATAAAGCTACAGTAATCAAGACAGTGTATACTGATGAAAGAATAGACACATAGATCAACTGAACATAATAGAGAGCCCAGAAATAGACCCACACAGCTACAGTCATCTGATCTTTAACAAAGGGGCAAAGATAATTCAATGGAGAAAATAAGTCTTTTCAATAAATGGTGCTGGAACAAATGGACATCCACATGTATAAAAATGAATCTGGTGCAAAATGCTGGTAGAAGAAGGGAAAGACAAGCACAGAATGGGAGAGAATATTTGCAAAACATGTAGCTGATAAATAACTTGTATCCAAGATATATAAAGAACCCATAAAACTCAAAAACCAAAAACAAACAACCCAATTACAAAATGGGCAGAATATGTGAACAAACATCTCACCAAAGAAGATACACAGATGGCAAATAAACATATGAAAAGATGGTCAACATCATATTTCATCAGAGAATTGCAAATTAAAGCACTACACACACCACTTAAAAAAAAAAAAAAAGCTAAAATACAGAACACTGACAACCCCAAATGCTACTGAGGATGTGGAGTAACAAGAACTCTCACTCACTACTACTGGGAATGAAAAATGGTAGAACCACTTTGGAAGACAATCTGGAAGCTTCTTACAAAGCTTAATACAGTCTCACCATACGATCCTGCGATAGTGCTCTTAGATGGTTACCCAAACAAGGCGAAAACTTTTATCCACACAAAAAGTTGCACACGAATGTTTACAGCAGCTTTATTTATAATTGCCAAAAATTGGAAGCAACCACAACGTCCTGGAATAGGTGAGTGGATAAACAAACTGTGGTGTACCCATGCAATGCAATATTACTCAGCAGTAAAGAGACATCAGCTGTCAAGCTACAAAAAGGCATGGAGGAACCCTAAGTGCATATTGTTAAGCAAAAGAAGCCAGTCCTGAAAAAGCTACATACTGTATGATTCCAGCTACATAACACTGTGGAAAAGGAAAAACTAGAGAGACAGTAAAAATGATCAATGGTTGCTAGGTATTGGGGTCAGGGCATTCAACAGATAAAGCACAGGGCATTTTAAGGGCTGCGAAACTATTCTGCATGATATTTTAAAGGTGAATACATGAAATTATGCATTTTTCAAAACCCATAGAACTGTACAACACAAAGAGCGGGTGCTAATGTAAACTATGGACTTCAGTTAATAATAATGTACCAATGTTGGTTCATCAAGTGTAACAATTACACCACACTAAAGCAAAATGGTAACAATAGGGGAAACTGAACAGGGAGGAGGGGGATGCATGAGAATTCTTCATATTTTCTGCACAATTTTTCTGTCAACCTAAAACTCGAGAAAATAAAGTGTATTAAAATAGAAGATGAAAAAAGGAAAAGGATGAAAAAGATGAATCAGGCAAAGTTGGTATATGTATACTAACATCATACAAAAAGTACCTTACCTTATAAGACAGTACCCAGCACTGGGGAAGCCAGCACAATTTGTACAAGGCAAGCTCATGGAAGCTCCATAGACATATCAGAACTTCCTGAGGGATCGAATTCCTGGGCTGAGGAGTGTGGGGACCATGGTTTCTGGGAACATCTAGCTCAACTGGCATAACATAGTTTATAAAGAAAATGTTCTACATTCTACTCTGACAAAACTGAACATACACTCATGGGAAAAAAACAAAACAAAACAAAACCAAGTAGTCTAGGAATTTAAGGGAGACTCCTTAACCTGATAAAGATTATATACAAAATAATCTCCAGCAAACATACTTAATGGCAAAATGTTGCAGATTTTTCCTTTGAGATCAAGAACAAGAAAAGGCTGATCACTATCATCACTTCTACATAAAATTGAATTGGAAGGTCTAACCAGCTCAGTTGGCAAGAAAGAGATATAAAATATAAGGACTCAAAAAGAAGACACAATAGTTATTACTTACAGATGATATGACCGTAAGTAAAAATTCAAAAGTGGCCTACAAATAAATTATATGAATAAGAAAAAAAGCAAAATTGCTGATAATAAAATCAATATATAAAAATCAATTGTATTCTTAAATATCAGTTAAAAAAATAGTTACAATAGCATAAAATATCAAGTACCTAGGAAAAAATCTAACAAAATATATGTAAGATCTCTAAAGGGAAAAATCAAAACATTTATTAAGAAATATTTTAAAGGACTCAACTCAAGGAAGAGGCAGTATCCAATTCAAGGACTAGCAAAGTCAATATTGTAAAGGTGTCATTTCTTCCCAAATTAATTTACAACAAAGCCAATCAAAATTCCAACATACTTTTTATGGACCATGAAAGATAGATTCTAAAATTTGTATGGAAGAAAAGGGATGAAAGATCATGAAGACATCTTAGAGAAGAACACTGTGTGAGGACCTGCTCTACCAGATACAAAGACTGGTAACTAGACAGTGTGGAATTGGTGCAGAGATAGACCAATGGGCCAATGGAACGTAACACACTGCCCAAATACAAATCCACACCTGTATGTGCACTTGATACACGACAGGTTTGGCACTGCCCAGCAGCAGGGAAAGGACATAGTTCTTAATAAATGATGCTGGGACAATTGAGAAAAAAAATAGTTCCTTATGTCACAGTATAACAAAAATTATTTTCAAGTTGATTAAAGGTTTAAATGTAAAGGGCAAAACTATATAACTTTTAGAAGACGATATTAGTAGAGTAAAAGTAGTCCCTGATTTACAGCAGGGTTTCCTTTCGAAATATCAAACAGCAAAGAAAATGAAAGAAATCACGTGGACATACAAAGTTTGGATGAATCTAGCAAACAATGCTAAGTGAAACAAAAAGCAATAACTACAGTAAGGTATTAGTGATAAAAATTGCAAAAACAAGCAAAATTAGGTTACATATTAAGAGATATATTCACACATGATAAAACTATAAAGAAATTTTTAGCTAGGATAGTGGTTACCTCTAGATGAAGGAGGGGGTTGTGATCTGGACTGGATACAGGTGGACTGCTGAAACTGGCAATATTCTATCTCTTGAGGTAGTAGGTGGTTATACTGGTGTTTATTTTGTAATTATTTTTAAAACTATATTTTTTTATAATCTATGCAATTTTATATACTTTATAATAAACATACTTTACTTTTCAACAAGTAAATAAGTTAAACCATATGATCTTCCCAATCCCAAAACCCAGTGCTGTCGAGTCAATTCCCACTCATACCGACCCCATAGGATGAAGTAGAACTGCCCTATAGAGTTTGATTTTCCCAATAGATGCCCCCAAAACATAGATAAAACTTCACAAACTCATCTGATAAATTTTTTTTTAGAAAATCAGGAATCGCAAAACATTTTCTTAACATGAAAATATGTACCTTAAACTATCAGCAAACAATATACAATTAATCTGGGTTGTCTGTCAAAGAGGGGCAAGGAATAGAAGTTGGGGCTTTGAAGAAAATCAGGGATTATCCCTACTCTAAAGACACAGAGAGTTACTTTCCATCAGGATTGAAAAAAGGGAGCTGTTCAAGATTGCACTACTACTCAGACTTGTGCCCAACTTCCACGTTGTACCCTGGAGGCACACGACCATGAGTGGGGGACTGCTGCATGGGAACTTATGGAGGCTGACTATTAAGCATCTGTCTTGGGAGCAATGGTGAGGATTCCGGAGCCAATCTTATGCTTAATACAAAAGACTGTTGTGAAAGTCATCTTGGTAACATACCTGAAAGACCAATTCCAAAAAGTGGTCAGGAACCAGTACCTGACTAAGGCATTGTATAACGAAAGTAATAACGGCCAAGGTGGTCAGTGTAAACTGATGATCAGACGTTCCCCTCACAACCACCATACTATTTTGGCTGTACTGCAGTAAACCTCCAGACTTTGATACAACACCAGGGGATGCAGAGGGAGCTCGGTAAGTTTAAATACACCTTCTCACTTATTGACTATCTCGTTATCTGACATTTTCAAGTTACAATAGTAGTAAAAAATCTACTAACCAAAAATTTTGTGCATTAACAACGTTTGTCTGGCAGTAATGAATGCTGAGATGCAAGGTGAGACTAACACTGGCCTTGATGGTTAAGGTTGTGTCAACCTAGCTAGGCCATGATTCTCAGTGGTTTGGCAGTTCTATTATGATGTAATTTGGCAGTTACATAACAACGTGATTTGGGAGTTATGTAAATGTGATTTGGCAGTTATGTAATGATGCAGTCATCCTCCATTTTGTTATCGGATGTGGTCATCCTCCATTTTCACAGAACACTGATTTTTCATAAAGACCTGGTCTTGGGAACCTAACCAGATTGATAAGTAAGGAGAGGGTGTATTAGACTATGCACAAACCTTGACATCTATGGATCTCTGAGCCACATTTTTAAAAGTCTGTAAATATAAAAAATGAAACATTTCTTGTATTTCAAGCACTGCAGAATAATTCATAAGAAGTCCATAAATAAATACTGCAAATAAACTGATGAGAAAACTTACTGAAGGCCCCAAAAGATAAACGGACAAGGGAAAACTAAAGAGAAGATAAATTAAATAAACTAATGTTGAAAATCAATGATTCAAATTAAAACAAGTTAAAAAAAAAATTCCATCTAGCAAATTAACAAAACTTATTCAAAATTAGAATATCTAATGCTGGCAATGGTAGGTTAAAACACAAACTTTCATATACACCTTTTGAGAAAGTACTTTGGTGATAGGTATAATGAATTTTTAAGACTGTTCTTCTTGCCTCAATAACTCCACTTGTATAATCTATCCTAAGAACATTAGTCAGAATACAAAGATTTATCTGTACTGTTATTTTACAAAACAAGAAAACTAGAAACAATCATAATGCCTAACACTAAAAAATGGGTAAGTATGCTATATCATCTTCATGTGATGAAATCTCTTGAAACTAAATGACATTCAGAGTTTTAGTAATTTGTTAAAATGTCTGTAATTATTTTAAGTGAAAATAGAAAAAATATATATACACATATGAGCATAATAATGCAAAAATAAGCATAGAAAAAAAGGGCTAGGAAATATACCAACAAGTGATACTTTAGAATGAGACTCAGGAAATTTTATATTTTCTAATTTCTTCTTCACATTTAACAAATCATGTTAAAATAACATATTTTACTTCTATAAAGAGAAAAATAAAATGTATCCCATTGGGAAAAAAATGCCTCATATCCCAACATACCCCTCCTCCCCCAAAATACCAAATAATCGGTAATATTTTACAGCAAAGTTGGAAGGCATTGGGTCAGAAAAACTGGAAGGGTTGGGAGCAGACCAGGAGTAGAAGTTTAGCCATGAAAGGGTGCTGAGAAGGGACAGCTATCTCTATGTTCAGAGTCTTCCTAGGATAACTCCTAAGGACAGGAGGAGGCAGGGGTTGTAGGTGCTGCACTGACAGCAGGGTTCAGAGACAGAGATCATGAAGACCAACTGCTGTAGATGTCAGTAACCCAGACAAAAAGCCTGAGGAGTAAGACACCAGGGAGTCATTATCTGAGTAGCAGGACTGGGGACACTGGAAACAAAGACAAAGCTTCCCACTGAGCTAGATGACAGATTTCGTCTAAGTACGATACTGAGCACAGCTGGAAGTGGTGTATAGTAGGTTACGGTGCTAAGCATCCTTACTCCCACCCACAGTCACGCCTCTTACCCATCATCTGTGCAATGTCCAGTTTTGTCCACCCTGCCCTCTTATGCCACCACATCTTTGCAACCTGGTGTATAATCCAGATGGCTATCAGACCAAAGAGCCCTTACATAAATGAAAATGCAAAAAGTGAAACTCACCAGTCAAAACCAAAGTATTCATTTGAGGTTTCCACCCACACGAACAGTAAAATCATAGAGAAGCCAAATGAAATAATCATAAATGGGAAGAATAACTGCTCTCTCTGGGAAGAAAAAGAAAGGAAGCTAATTTAGCTCCATTCACCCATGCAATTTCATAACAAGCAATTTCTGTATCTACTTGTTAAGGTTAATACCACTGCCAGTACTTTCCATCACCTCCCCAGGCTGGACTGGCCACTCTCTTATTCTCACCCTCCCTCCAACAAGAATCTTGTCTGTGCCTATTTACAGCATTTATTACACTGAACTGTACTTACATGTTTATGTTTCTATCTGCTGCTACACTGTTTCTTCTTTGGGAAAAAAGGTAACTTCTCTTACATATCTCTGTATTGCCAATATCTGGCATAGTTCCTTGAATGCAGCTGGCTCTCTATAATCACCTGTTGAAATTATCTACCTCTCTACCTACCAAATGTTTGTTTGGTGATTCATTCATTGAGGTATTCATTCATCAGTTTATTTAGTCATTTATCTGTCTACTGGTGGGGGGAAGAGAGATGTCAGGATTAAGGAATAATTTTTTTTTTTTGTAGTAGCTATTTTGTGCCATTACAATGCTAAGGACCTCACAAGCTACTTTTATTTTATTCAGTTTATTTCTCATAACAGCTATATGAGTTAAGTATTGTTAATCTCATTTTGCACAAAAAAGAGCTAAGGCTCAGTGAGATAAAGCAGCTGGATAAACATCACACAGCCAAGAAATGTCAGGGCCCGAACTAGAACCCAGATTAGTGAGCCTAAAGCCAGGATGGAAGACAAGTTCAAACTGGGTCTTGAAGGTACCCACCCTACCACTGAAAAACAAAGCACCCATGCTACAACTTGGCCAAATCCTTCCAGGAAGGATAAGGCTTAGGTTGCTATTTGAGTTAAGAGTGCTAACAGCCTCGTATTCTCTGTATCACATGAATAAGAAAATTTGACCTCTTTGGGGCACTGTTTATAATTTGTTAAAAATGGATGGACTAATCCTGGTCCTGTCTAAAGTACAATTATGGGGTTATTGTGAGGGTAACCAGAGCTAGTCAGTAGTGAAGTTATAAATTTTTTCTACATCTTAATTTTGTTGTTGTTGAGAACATACATAGAAAAACACACACCAATTCCAGTTTCCACATATACAATTTAGTGACACTGATTACACTCCCGGAGTTGTACAACCATTCTTACCATCATTTTCTAAGTTGTTCCTCTCTCATTAACATAAGCGCATTACCCTCTAAGGTTCCTATCTAAACTTTTGAGTTGCTGTTATCACTTTGAACCTATATACTTCTTAAAAGAGCATAATTCTCAAGACAGACATTCTTTACTAGTTAAGCTCAACTACTGTTCTTTTTGAGGTGACTTCAGGGGATACTTTTGGTTTAAGCTTTAGAGATATCCCAGGGAAATATATTCAGGGGCTCATCCACCCTCCATGGCTCCAGAAAGTCTAGAGTCCATGAGAATTTGAAATTCTGTTCTGTGTTTTCCCCCTTTTGATCAGGATTCTCCTATGGAATCTTTGATGAAAATATTCAGTAGTGAGAGCTGAGCACCATCAGTTCTTCTGGCCTCAGGGCAAAAGAAGGCAGTTGTTCATGGAGGCAATTAGCAACACATTCCATATCCTCCTCTTATGCCTGATACTCCTTCCTGTGTTGCTCCAGGTGAAGAGAGACCAATTGTTGTGCCTTGGATGGCCACTTGCAAGCTTTTAAGACCCCACGGACTACTCAACAAACTAAGAGGTAGAACAGAAGCACTAAACTCGGTATTAGGCCTATTAATTGGGATGTCCCAAGAAACCATGACTCTAAACCTCCAAATCAAAGAACCAAATGCCATGCAGTGTTTGGTTGTATATAAGCAGCCTCAGTAGCTACTTTTACAGGTGTACAACTTTTTGACAGCCATCATCATAACCAGCTGTGCAACCCTACCCTTAATCAATGTGATTTTTCCATCATTGTGTACCCCCCCTTTCTCCCTCCCTCCCAACCCTGGTAAACACTAGTAAACTTTAGTCTCTATACACTTGTCTTTTCTTGTCTTTTTAAATAAGTGAAATCATACAATATTTGTTCTTTTATAATTGGCTTATTTTGCTCAACCTAATTCTTTTTTTTAATGTCTTCAAGCTCCATCCATTCTGTATCATGTATCAAGACTTCATTTCACCTACTGGCTGAGTAGTAGTATTCCACTGTATGTATACATCACATTTTGTTTATCCGTTCATCTGATGATGGGCATTTAGGTTGTTTCCACCTTCTGGCTATTATGACTAATGCTGCAATGAATACTGGTGTACAAGTATCTTTCTGAGTCTCTGCTTTCAAGTCTTTTGGGTATATACCTAGAAGTGGAATTGCTGGGTCATATAGTAGTTCTGGAAACCCTGGTGGCGTAGTGGTTAAGTGCTATGGCTGCTAATCAAAGGGTCAGCAGTTCGAATCCACCAGGCGCTCCTTGGAACTCCACGGAGCAGTTCTACTCTGTCCTATAGGGTCACTGAGTCAGAATCTCAACTTGACAGCACTGGACAATGGATAGTAGTTCTATTTTTAGTTTTGTGAGGAATCCCCACACTGTTTTCCACAAGAGCTGTACCATTTTGCATTCCCACCAGCAATGGGTAAGTGTTCCAACTTCCCCACATCCTCGCCAACATTTGTTCTTTTTCTTTTTTTAAATCTTAGCTATCCTAGTGGGAGTCAAGTAATATCTCACTGTGGTTTTGACTTGCATCTCTCTGATGGCTGATGATGCTGAGCGTCTTTTCATGTGTTTGGTAGTCATTTGAATGTCCTCTTTGGTGAAATGTCTATTCAAGTCCTTTAGCCATTTTATGATTGGGTTGTCTTTTTGGTGTTAAGTTGTTGAATCTTTATATATGTATTGGTTATTAGATTCTTGTTGGACTTATGGTTTTCAAAGATATTCTCCAGCCAGAGCTTGTCTGTTCACTTTTTTGGTAAAATCTTTTGATAAGTAAACATTTTTAATTTTCATAAGGTCTCATTTGTCTTTTGCTGTTTGTGCTTTTGTTATTACATTAGATAATCCATTGTTGAAAGCTATACCTGACAGTGTAACCAGTAGTTGTTCTTCTAAGAATTTTAGGGTTTTAGTTTACACATTTAGGTCTTTAATCTACTTTGAATTTGTTTTTTGTATGGCGTGAGGTATAGATCGTTTCATTATTCTGCATGTGGAAATTCAATTTTATCAACATCATTTATTGAAGAGACTCCTCCTTCCCCATCGAATGGACTTAGCACCCTTATCAAATATCTGTTGACCATAGATGTGTGGGTTTATTTCTGGACTCCCAATTCTACTTCATTGGTCTACATGACTATGGGTTATACCAGTATTAGGGTGTTTTGATTATGGCTGTACAGAATATTTTAAAATCAGGAAGTGTGAGTCCTCCTACTTTGTTCTTCTCTCTCAACATCATTTTAGCTATTCAGGACCTCTTGCCATTCCATACAAAGTTAAGGATTGGTTCTTCTATTTCTGCAGAGAAAGGTGTTGAAATTTCGATCAAGATTCTGTTCAATCTATAGACTGCTTTGGATAGTATTGACATCTCAACAATATTAAGTCTTTCAATCCATGAACATGGAACATTTTTCCATTTATTTAAGTATTCTTTAATCTCTTTCAGCAGTGTTCTACACATTGTGTAAGTCCGTCATGCCCCTGGTTAGATTTGTTCCTAGGTATTTTATTCTCTTAGGTGCTATTGTAAATGGAATTGTTCCCCTAAATTCCCTTTCAGATTTCTTATTGCTCATATACAGAAACCCAACTGATTTTTTAATTGTGCATTAAGTGAAAGTTTACAGCTTAAGGTAATTTCTCATATAAAAGTTTATACACATACTACTTTGTGACATTAGTTGCAATCCCTACAATGTGACAGCACTCTCTCCCTTAACACCTGGGGTTCCCTGTGTCCATTCAACCAATTCCTGTCCCTTCCTGCCTTTTCATGTTGCCTCTGGACAGGAGCCACCGGTTTGGTCTCATGTATCTGACTGAACTAAGAAGTACACTCCTTATGTGTATTATTTTTTGTTTTATAATCCTGTCTAATCTTTCTCTGAAGAGTGGGGTCCAGGAATTGTTTCAGTTCTGCGTTAACAGAGCATCTGAGGGCCATAGTTTCAGGGGTTCCTCCAGTCTCTGCTGGACCACTAAGTTTGTTCTTTTTATGTGAATTTGAGTCCCCCTTTATACTTTTTTCACACTGCGTCGAGGACTCTCTGTTGTGTTCCCTGTCAGGGTAGTCACTGGTGGTACCCAGACACCATCTAGTTCTTCTGGTTTCAGGCTAGAGGAATCTCTGGTTTATGTGGCCCTTTAGTCTCCTGGGCTAATATTTTTTCGTGTCTTTGTTTTTCTTCATTTGCTCCAAGTAGGATGGGACCAACTGATGTATCTTAGATGGCCACTCCCAAGCTTTTAAAACCCCGGATGCCACTCACCAAAGTGGGATGCAGAACATTCTCTTAATAAATTTTGTTATGCCAATTGACCTAGGTGTCCCCCAAACCTATGGTCTCCAGGCCCCAGCACCAGCTACTCTGTCCCTGAAAGTGTCTGGATGTGTCCAGGAAACTTTTTCACTTTTGTTTTGGTCCAATTGTGCTGACTTCGTGTTGTGTGTTGTCCTTCCCTTCACCGAAGTTGACCCTTTTCTACTAATTAGTAAATTTCCCTCTCCCCACCTTCATGGCCATCAAAGAATGTTTTTTCTGTTTAAACCTTTCCTTGAGTTCTTACAATAGTGGTCTCATACAATATTTGTCCTTTTGTGACTAATTTTACTTAGCATCCTGCCCTCCAGATTCATCCACATTCTAAGATGTTTTGCGGATTCATCATTGTTCTTTATCGTTGTGCAGAATTCCACTGTGTGTACGTACCATAATTTATCCATTCATCTGAAGATGGGCACCTAGGTTGTTTCCATCTTTTTGCTACTGTGAACAATGCTGCAATGAACATACATGTGCATATGTCCATTCATGTGATGGCTCTTATTTCTCTAGGATATATTCCTAGGAGTGGGATTGCTGGATCATACGGTATTTCTATTTCTAGCTTTTTTTTTTTTAATTTTTATTGTGCTTTAAGTGAAAGTTTACAAATCAAGTCAGTCTCTCATACAAAAAATATGGAACGCTTCACAAATTTGTGTGTCATACTTGCGCAGGGGCCACGCTAATCTTCTCTGTATCCTTCCAATTTTAGTATATGTGCTGCCAAAGCGAGAACTATTTCTAGCTTTATAAGGAATCACCAGATCCTTTTCCATAGTGGTTGTACCGTTTTACATTCCCACCAGCATCAGTGTTCCAATCTCTCCACAACCTCTCCAACAATTATTATTTTATTTTTTTTGGATTAGTGCCAGCCTTGTTGAGGTGAGATGGTATCTCGTTGTTTTGATTTACATTTCTCTAGTGACTAATAATCACGAGCATTTCCTCATGTGTCTGTTAGCTTCCTGAATGTCTTCTTTGGTAAACTGTCTGTTCATACCCTTTGCCCATTTTTTAATTGGATTATTGGTCTTTTTGTTGAGATGTTACAGTATTTTGTAGATTTTAGAGATTAGATCCTTACTAGATATGTTAGTCAATTCCCCCCGCCCCCCTTTTTAGGAGCTCACAGTTATCTAGTTTCTCTTTGGGTGTTTGCCCATTGTTATGATTTATATACTACTTATATTAGGGCTCCCAGAGTTGTCCTTTTTTCTTTCTTCCATGATATTTATCGTTACAGGTTTTATTTTTAGGTCTTTGATCCATTTTGAGTTAGTTTTTGTTTGTGGTGTGAGATATGGGTCCTGTTTCATTTTTCTTGAATAATCTTTTTGATTTCTTCAACTGCTTTATCAGTGTATTCCTTGGCTTTTTCTGTAGATTGCCTTATTTCATTTCTGAGGTCATCCCTGATGTCTTGAAGCATTCTGTATATTAGTTTTTTATATTCTGTGTCTGGCAATTCCAGGATTGTATCTTCATTTGGGAAAGATTTTGATTCTTTAATTTGGGGAGTTTGTAGAAGCAATCATGGTCTGCTTCTTTATGTGGTTTGATATCGACTGCTGTCTCTGAGCCATCTATAAGATACTGTAATGATTTATTTTATATTTGCTCACTGAGTCTTGTCTTGTTTTGTTTTCTTTCAGTATACCCAGATGGGCTACTAGATTGTGCTGTCTTGATTGTTGTAGCCTTTGAATCACTTATGTCCTATTACCAGCTGGTTTGGGCTGTTACCAGATATATAAACCTAAGAGTCCATTCACTATTCTTGAATAGAATCAGCTTAGGTGTTCTAATTTTGGGTCACCAAGTGTGTGGTGTACACTGTCACCTATTAACTTAGAGGAGTAGTGGTGATAGTTGTGTGCATCAGATTCTAGTAGTAGCAGGGGGTCACACTCCAGGGGGGCAGGATGCTGACAGCCTTCCCCCACATGCCAGTGAGGTAGGTATGTCTCTATTCCTAAAGCACTTTGGTGGGTGGCCTCTGCAGCTGTACCTTAGGCACCCGATGCATGTACCTCTAAAGACTGGTAGGCGTCAGTATCCTCAGACCCCTTTGGCAGGTGGCTAGGTGGTTTGGGTGGAGCTTCAGCCCTCAGTTCCCCGTTGTGGATCAGTGAGGGCTCTGTTTAACAGGTAGAGATATCAGACCTGGAAAACTTGTCTTTCCAGTGATCAGCTAAAAGAATTACATTCAGATCTCTTATCAGAATTGCCTTTGTATTATAATAGCCACCTTGTTCCCTGTAGGGATGAAAGCCAAAGACTGTGGATCTCATATGCTTGGCCTGGAGCTGGTTCTGTATTTTTATTCCAGTTTAGGGAAGTCAGGGGAGGATTCTTCTTCCCTGGGTTTTTAGTAGCTGCTTCTCTCAGGCCTTTTTTTTTTCTCTCTCTCAGGCCAGGAGAATGGGTTAGGAAAAGAAAAAAAAAAAAAAAACCCACTGAGCACTTCACTCCTTGGCCCAGGAAATTCCAATGTTAATGAAGCCGCCTGGGGCAGGGAGGGGAGGGATCAGATAGGAGAGAGTAGCACCCAGCAATATAGACAAAGTTACTTATCTTGCTTGGTGATGACTATTTTATCTGAGATTCCTGAGGGGCATGTAGCCTGTGTGCACTGGCTGGGTTGAGATTGCCCCCGAGGGTCAGGTTTCAGAAGCCGTAGTCAGCTCCTCCGTTCCCAGTCCAAAGCCCAGCGCCAAGGTTCCCCGGCTGGGATGCCACATTCCAGGCTCCAAAACCAGTCGTTGCCTCCAGGTGACTTCTCCTCCTGTCAGTCGTGTATTGCGCTGCCTGCCTGCACTGGCTGGGCTTCCCCCGAGATCACTTCAGGGGGCTAGGGCTGCGTCCCCTGCTTGTGCTGTCTCAAGAAGCCATGTTCAGCTCCCCTGCGCCCAGTCCAAAGCCCGGCGCCAAGGTTTTCTGACTGGGACGCTGGCTCCCAGCTCTGAAAACAGTCGCTGCTTCTCTCATTATCCGCGTCAGTGTGCAGCCTGCTTGCGCTGGCTGAGTCTCTACCAAGGTTACCCCAGGGGGCTAGGGGTTAGGGCTGTGTGCTGTGCCTGCCCCGCCTCAGAAGGCCACAATTAGCCCCGCCACTTGGCACCAGGGAACCGCGAGAGCTCAAGGCTGTGGAGCAGGATGCCAGTTCCAGAGGCGGTCGCTGCTTCAGGGTGCAGCTTTTCACTCCCGTCACTCAGGTCAACTCTTTAGATCTGTGTTTGATGGTCAGAGTTTGTAGATTGTCATGTATGTGATCGATTCACTTGTTTTTCCGAGTCTTTGTTGCAAGAGGGATCGCAGTAGCTTCTACCTAGTCAGCCATCTTGGCCCCGCCTCCCGTTTCATTTTTTTTTTGTAGATGAATATCCAGTTATGCCAGCACCACTTGTTAGAGACTCTGTTTTCCCCATTTAACGGACTTTGGGCCTTTGTCCAACATCAGGTGACCACAGGTGGATGGACTTATATCTGGGTTCTCAATTCTGTTACACTGGTCTATGTATGTGTTGTTGTACCAGTACCAGGCTGTTTTGACTGCCATGGCAGTATAATAGGTTCTAAAATCTGGTAGTGTGAGGCCACTTTGTTGTTGTTATTCAGTAATGCTTTACTTATCTGGGGCCTCTTACCTTTCCATATGAAGTTGGTGATTTCTTCCTCCATCTTGTTGAAAAATGCCATTGAAATCTGGATCAAGACTGCAATGTATCTGTAGATTACTTGGGGTAGAACTGACATTTTCACAATGTTGTGTCTTCTTATCCAAGGGCATTGTATGTTTTTCCACTTATGTCAGTCTTTTGGCTTCTTACAGTGTTTTGTAGTTTTCTTTGTATACATCTTTTATGTCTCTGGTTAGACTTATTCCTAAATATGTTATCTTCTTGAGAGCTATTGTAAATGGTATTGATTTGGTGATTTCCTTTCAGTTTGTCAACTGATTTTTCTTTGTTGACCTTGTACTCTACAACTTTGCTGAATACTTTTATTAGCTCTGGAAGTTTTCTGGTGGATTCTCTGGGGTTTTCTATATATAGGATCACATCATCCATGAACAGAAATGATTTTACTTCTTCTTTTCCAAACTGGATACCTTTTGTTTCTTTTTCTTTTCTTATTGCTCTGCCTAGGACTTCTAACACAATATTGAATAGAAGCGGTGAGGGCAGGCATCCTTGTCTTGTTCCTGATTTCAAGGAGAAAGCTCTCAGTCTTTCTACATTAAATACTGGTTGTTGGCATTTCATATATGCCCTAAATCACATTGAGGAATTTCCATTCTATTCCAATTTTCTTGAGAGTTTTCATCAAGAAACAGTATTCGATTTTATCAAATGCTTTTTCTGCATCCATAGAGATGATCACGTGGTTCTTTTCCTTTGTTTTATTAATGTGATGTACTATGTTCATTGATTTTCTAATGTTGGGCCATCCATGGATTCCTGGAATAAATCTCATTTGGTCATGGTGTATGACTGTTTTTATATGCTGTTGGATTCTGTGTGCTAGTATTTTATTGACAATTTTTGCATCTATATACATAGAGATATTGGCCTGCAGTTTTCTTTTCTTGTGGTGTCTTTGTCTGGTTTTGGTAGTAGTGTTATGTTTGCTTCACAGAATGAATAAGGGAGTATTTCTCCCTTCTCTATCTTTTGGAAGAGTTTAAACAGTATTGGTGTCAATTCTTCTCTAAATATTTGGTAGAACTTCCCAGGGAAGCCATCTGGTCCAGGATTTTGTTTGCTGTTGGAAGGTTTTTGATCACTGATTCAATCTCTTCCATTGTTATAGTTCTGTTGAGAATTTCTATTTCCCCTAGAGTCAGTTTGGGTATGTGGTATGCTTCTTAAGAGTTTGTCCATTTCATCTAGGCTATCTAATTTGTTGCCATAAGTTGTTCATAATATTTTACCATATGAAGTCATAATTTGAATTCAGGCAGTCTTTCTCTAGAACACAAGATCTTAACTCTTATGCTATATTCCTTTCCTTGAGCAGGAAGGGACCTTGAGAATCATCTAGTTTAATTTCCTTGTTGTAAAGAGGCTTAGAGATGTCACATAACAAGCCCAAGGTCAGAGTTGGAATTAGGACTCATATGTACATATATCTGGTCCAGGGATTTTTACATTATACCACACTGCCTCAAATGTCACCTTTCTCATGATGTCTCCCTTTATTTTTCCCTCTATGTCTTTCTTTATAGCTTTCATGTGACTACCGCATTCCTAATTAATAAATATTGGTTAAATCTATCCACACTCTCCATCTTTACCATTAACTCTACCCAGGGCACCATCATCTCTTATCTGGAATAGTGCTATCGCCTTGTCTTTATCTTCTTTCTGGTCTCCCTGCATTACTTTTGTCCTTTCCAATCTACCCTCCACAAAATAAAATACTCTTTCCAAAACATAGCTTGTACTACATCACCAGCTTAAAACAGTCAAGGACTCTTTATTCCCTACATGGTAAAGGTCAAATTCTTTAAACTACACAACATCTGACCCATCTTCCTCTCTAGCTTCGTGTTTCATCACGTCTCCATTCACATCCTTTGTTCCACCTAAATTAAGCCTTAAAACAATCTCCAAACTCATCATGTCCTTTGGTTTCACTCTGTATCTTCAAATACCCTTTCTTTGCCTATCCTATTCTTAAGCACCCTTTGCCTTCTAAAAAAGTTATCTTTGGCACCTCCCTTGGTGTGTGCACACACACACATAAACACACACACATATAAACATACACATATGTACACACATATACACTACAGCACTTATCTTACTACACTAACATTATGAGTGTGTCTTTTCCCCCGGTGGACTATGGTTTCCTTCAGAGCAAGGACCATGCCTGAGGTACTCCCGTTATCCCCTGTGACCAGCATAGAAGCCAAATATCTAGGCAGGAATGATATAAGGGATAGGAGAACAGGCTTCCCTACTCTGGGGAAGCCTCCAATTTCCTATCTCTTTTCCTGTGTTCCCCACCTCAGGCATAAGAAATTAGTGCTCCAATTGCACAGATTCTTGGATCCTAGCTAGATCAAGTAGGTGAAGATATATGTATACACCCCTCCTCTTCTCACCTCAGTATACTTATATTTGGTCTCTTACACCATATAGCCCACCAGAAGGTCCCAACACATGGCTTAGAGAAAGAGGCCCTCAACAAGTCTAGGTCACATGCCACCACTCAGCCTTACTAGAACTCTTCTTTAGGGAATAGCAGGCACTACCCACCCACCCATTGCTGTCGAGTCAATTCCAACTCATAGTGACCCTATAGGACAGAGTAAAAATGTTGCACAGGGTTTCCTAGGCTGTAATCTTTACAGGAGCAGATTGCCACATCTTTTTGCCATGGAGCAGCTGATGGGTTCAAATCGCGAACCTTTCAGTTAGCAGCCAAGTGCCTAGCCACTGCACCACCAGGACTCCTCAGTGAACACTAGTCAGACCAGTAAAAAAGGGAGTGCCTTATTTCTAACCTGCTATGTTTTTCTTATGAGCATAACTCCCCTGGGAAACTCACAGTGATGACAGAATTGAAGATTCAGGTATTCCTAGCCAAAAATATCTACTTGCACATAAACCTCACTTTTTCTGCAAGTTTCACTGAATAATAAATGCAAAAGTGCATGAATGAACGAATGGCATAAAAGAGATAGTAAGGAAAGGGAAAAGTTGAGAAGAAAAGTGAAAGGAAAAAAAGAAAGCAAGTACATGTTTCAATAAGGTTTTCTTTGGATCCAGAATTGGGATAGTCTTTTGAGGGAAGAACTAGAGCCCTAGCATCCCCAGTCCTGCAGACTCTAATAAGCCCTCTTGGTGCCAGAAGCCATCCCAAGTTCCCCACATCTGAGAAAGTGTTGTCGAGCTTCTTCCCATATCTCTGTACCAAACTGCAGCAACAGGATCCTAATTTATATTTTTCCCAGTCTTTCAGCTTCCACTGACAGCTGTAGCAACCAGTAATGAAAGTAACATAGCAATGGTGGTTGATGAAATGTGCGATCCATGTGTGTGACATTTTCTGGCTTCTCATCTTCTCACTCCTGGGCTCAATCGTGTTCTTAAGCATGATTCACTCTTTTGCTGGAAGGATAAAAAAAACCATCAGGATACAGTGTAACTCCCTTAAATAAACTCACCGTATTCCACCATTCAACAGAATTCTATGGAAAGATATGGATTAAAAAAAGTTTATAATCAGGGATAATGCACTAGATTGGGGGCAGAACAATACAGCTTTATCCTATCTTTCCCACTAACTTGTTGAGTGTTTATGACAGCACTCTAGGTTTAGGTTTCTCTCCATTCTAGGTTTAGGTTTCTTACCTCTAAAATGGGATCATAACCAACAGCATTCTTTAACAAGATGGAAAAACTAATCACTAACTTTATACGGAAAGGAAATAGGCCTCAAATAAGCAAAGCATTACAGAAGAAAAAGAACAAAGTAGAAGGCCACACTCATACTACCTGATCTCAGAACCTACTATACAGCCACAGTAGTCAAAACAGCCTGGTACTGGTACAAGAGCAGATGCATAGACCAATGGAACAGAATGGAGAACCCAGAGGTAAATCCATTCACCTACAGTTAGCTGATTTTTGACAAAGGACCAGAGTCCATTAAAGGAGGAAAAGGAAGTCTTTAACAAATGGTGCTGGCAAAAGTGGATGTCCATCCATTAAAAAAATGAAACAGGACCCATACCTCACACCACACATAAAAACTAACTCAAAATGAACCAAAGACCTAAATATAAAACCTAAAACTATAAAGATTATGGAAGAAAAAATAGTGACAATGCTAGGGGCCCTAATACACGGCATACATACAATATAAACCCTAACTAAAAATGTACAAACACCAGAAAATAAACTAGATAACTGGGAGCTCTGAAAAATTAAACATTTATCCTCAACAAAAGATTTCACCAAAAGAGTAAAAACAGACCGGGAAAAAAATTTTGGCAATGACATATCTGACAACACTGTACTCTCCAAAATCTATAGAATATTTTAACACCTCAACAACAAAAACACAAATAATTCAATTTAAACATGGGAAATGGATATAAACAGACACTTCACCAAAAAAGAAATTCAGGCAGCTAACAAACACATGAGGAAATGCTCCGGATCATTAGCCATTAGAGAAATGCAAATAAAAATTACGATGAGATACCATCTCACCCCGACATTACTGGCACTAGTTTTAAAAAAAAAAAAAAGTAATGAATGTTGGAGAGGTTGCAGGGAGACTGGAACTCCTATGCATTGCTGGTAGGAATGTAAAATGGTACAACCACGATGGAAAATGACACGGTGCTTCCTTTCAAAGCTAGAAATAGAGATACCATGTGATCCAGCAATCCCACTCCTTGAAATATATCCTAGAGAAGTAAAAGGTGTCACACAAATATACATATGCACACCATGTTCACTGCAGCATTATTCACAATAGCAAAAAGACAGAAACAACCTAAGTGCCCATCAACAGATGAATCGTTAAATAAATTATGGTACATAGACACAATGGAATACTATGCACTAATAAAGAAGGATGATGAATCCGCAAAACATCTCACAAGATGGATGAATCCGGAGGGCGATGTGCGGAGTGGAATAAATCAATCACAAAAGAACAAATATTGTATGCTACCACTATTATAAAAGCCCAAAACAAGGTTTATACACAGGAAAAAAACCAATCTTTGATGGTTACGAAGGAGGGGTGGGGTGGGAAGGGAAATCAATAACTAGATAGGTAAGACAAGTGAACTTTGGTAAAGGTAAAGACAACACACAATATAGGAAAAGGCAGCACAACTTGACCAAGGCAAAGTCACAGAAGCTTCCTAGACACATCCAAACACCTTGAGGGACTGAGTATCTGGGGCTGAGGGCCACAGACCGTGCTTTCAGGGGGCATCTAGGTCAACTGGCATAACATAGGTCATAAAGAAAATGTTCTACATTCTATTTTGGTGAGTGGTGTCTAGGGTTTTAAAAGCTTGCGAGCAGACATCTAAGATATATTTATGCTTCCCATCACGTTTGGAGCAAAGAAGAATGAAGGAAACCAAAGACACAATGAAAATAGTAGTCCAAAGGACTAACGGACCACATGAACCACAGCCTCCAGCAGCCTGAGACCAGAAGAACTAGATGGTCCACAGCTACCACCACTGACCACTCTGACAGGGATCGTAATAAAAGGGTCCCAGACAGAGCAGGAGAAAATGCAGAATGAAATTCAAATTCACACAAAAAAAGACCAGACTTACTGGTCTGACAGACTGGAGGAATCCCTGAGACCATGACCCCCGGACACTCTGCTAACTCAGAAGAAGCCACTCCCAAAGCCCAGCTTTCAGTTAAAGATTACACAGGCCTATAAAACAAACAAACAAACACATGTGAGGACCATGCTTCCTAGTTCATCAAGTACACTAGACTAAATGAGTAACACCTGCCCAAAAGCAAAGACAAGATGGAAAGAAGGGACAGGAAAACTGGACAAACGGACATGGAGTTCTCAGGGTGGAAACAGAAAGGGGGAGAGTGATGACACACTGCAGGGATGGCAACCAAGGTCACAAAACAATTTGGGTATAAATTTTTGAATGAAAAAGTAATTTACGCTACAACCTTTCACCTAAAGCACAATAAAATTTAAAAATAATAATAATAAAATGGGACCAGAGTCCCTGTTCTGGACAACAAATAGATACTAAAGCATGAATGAGATAATATATATGAATGGGCTTTGCAAACTGTAATATGCTTTTGAAATAGTTAGAGACAAAGGTGAGGTATATGAAAAATACAACCCTTAACTAATAAATGATTCAGTCACATAGATGCCTTTCCTTTTTCTCCTCTCCCATATGGAATAAACTAGAGTTGAACTCACTTATGAATGATAGAGCACTGAAAACAACACCAGGTCAAATAAGACAGCTTATTTTTTCTTTTCTAAAATAAAAAGTTCAAAGGTAAAGAACAAGGTATGTGGTATCACCGTATCATTAAGGCTCAAGGCATCTTCTAGCTTACTGTTCCACTGTTCTCAGCACAGGGTTTCCTCGTCTGGGCCCAAAATCGCTGCTCGAGCTATAACCATCATTCCAAAATCCAGCCAGCAGGCAGGAGGAAGGAATTGAGAATGAAGCTTCCATTATTTTAAGGGCATTTACCTAAGTTTGACTTGACATACCACTAACTTTACTTTTTTAAAAAAAAAAAAGTAAAGGAAAAACCAATACTGAGGGACATCTAGCAGTCTTTATTGCATTTTCTCACCCCACTGTGATGGGAAAAAATTGCGTTCATACCATAGGAACTTTCACAGAATGTGTTGATTCAGCAAGGGGGAGGGAGGTGGCAGGGAGAAAGTATTTAAAAACAAATGAAAATCATCTGAAAGGATCTTATCCCAGAGGATTCTCTGTCCCTCTGAAAACTTTGTGATGCTCTGATCTGTTTGTTTCTTTCGTGAAAGGCACTCTAGGGTTGTGTTTAAGAGTGTATGGTAAAACTCCCACTTCTAGCCAAATGGAGTAATGGGACAGGAGTTATCCTCCCACCTTAAGGGACTAAAAAAACTGGAAAAAAGATGTATGAACAATAGTTACCAGATGATGGACAACAGGCAGTGAGGGACAGTGACTCCTGAGAGAAGAGAATCAAAGAAAATGAGTCTATGAATGCTTCACTTACAACCTGGATAGAGTTTCCAGGATGCAGCAGCAGGAGGGGCAGTGTAGGTACAGCCTGGTAGCCTCCCTGAACTGAAGAGACTGAAATTGCAGTTGGTGGAGGTAACGGTTCCCCCTGCTCCCGATTCTCCAGCTGAGTATCGATGATGCATCCATGTAAAGAAATTAACTGAGGTTGGTGAAACAGCCACACAAAAGGAGATCATGAAAAAATTTCTAGGACTTACATAGGAATAGGAATACTTGGTGTTTCTACTAACCAGAGCAAAAAAACCCTGTAATATACGGAGGAATTCAACAGAGTACTCAGACGGGTATTGCCTTAGTTAGTATGCCTATATTAAAGGCTGCTCTGATCTGGCCTAATGTCATGGATTGAATTCTGTCCCCCCAAAATATGCGTCAACTTGGTTATGTCATGATTCCCTGTACTTTGTCATCTGATGTGATTTCCCTACGTGTCATAAATCCTATCCCTACGATGTACTGAAATGGATTATTGGCAGTGATATTGATGACATCTACAGGATTAGATAGTGTCTTGAGCCAATCTCTTTTGAGATATAAAAGAGAGAAGCAAGCAGAGACACATGGGGACCTCATATGACCAAGAATAGGGAGCAGGAGCGCGCATCCATAGGACCTGAGGTCCCTGCGCTGAGAAGCAACTCGACCAGAGGAACACTGATGACAAGGACCTTCCTCCAGAGCTGACAGAGAAAGCTTTCCCCTGGAGCTGATGCCCCAAATTTGGACCTGTAGCCTACTGGACTGTCAGATTATAGCAACACTAGATGACTAAGACACCTAACAAAGCATAATGGTAAGCTTTAAAAAGATCAAAATTTTTCTAAGCAACTCAGCAGGGATCCAGAACAAAGATCAAGAGTACATTTAGAAAGGCAATGCCAACATGGCTCTACAGACAGAAGCACCATGCTCTCCCTCTGCAGCAAAGACCCAGAAAACTAAGTAAAACAGATACAAACATCAATCCTGGTACTCTAAGTACCAAATGAAGGCATAGAAGAACTTGATTAAGCACTGAATGAAATAAGAAACTGACAGAGAACAGAGAATGAGGAGAGCTACGGAACGGAGGTCCCCTACCAACTAACATGGTTGGATTCGCCATCTTTGACTACAGCCACCAAAGAACACAGACAGGGAGTACGAGAAGGCAACTTCATGGTGGAGCTCCCAACAGGAGACAGAGTACCTAGTAACCAGGGATACATGCCTTCCCAAACCCTACCCTTCATCAGGAACCGATGGTACTGAAGGACGAAGTCCAAACTGCTCTGAAGGCATTGGCGAAAAACAAGGCTCCAGGAATTGATGCAATAGCAATTGAGATGTTTCAACAAAGAGATGCAGAGCTGGAGGTGCTCACTCGTCTATGCCAAGAAATATGGAAGACAGTTTCCTGGCCAACTGACTGCAAGAGATCCGTATTTATGCCTATTCCCAAGAAAGCTGATTCAACCGAATGTGGAAATTATACAACAATATCATTAATATCACACGCAAGCAAAATTTTGCTGCAGATCATTCAAAAATGGCTGCAGCAGTATATCAACAGGGAACTGCCAGAAATTCAGGGTAGTTTCAGAAGAGGACGTAGAACCAGGGATATCATTGCTGATGTCAGATGGATCCTGGCTGAAAGCAGAGACTACCAGAAGGATGTTTACCTGTGTTTTATTGACTATGCAAAGGCATTTTGACTGTGTGGATCGTAACAAACTATGGATAACACTGTGAAGAATGGGAATTCCAGAACACTTAATTGTGCTCATGAGGAACCTTTACATGGATAAAGGGGCAGTTGTTCAGACAGAACAGGGGATACTGATTGGTTTACAGTTAGGAAAGGTGTGCGTCAGGGTTGTATCCTTTCACCATACCTATTTAATTTGTATGCTGAGCAAATATTACGAGAAGCTGGACTATATGAGGAAGGGCGGGGCACCAGGATTGGAGGAAGACTCATTAACAACCTGCATTATGCAGATGACACAACCTTGCTGAAAGCGAAGAGGACCTGAAGCACTTACTAATGAAGATCAAAGACCACAGCCTTCAGTATGGATTACACCTCAACATAAAGAAAACAAAAAACCTCTCAACTGTACCAATGAGCAACATCATGATAAACGGAGAAAAGACTGAAGTGGTCAAGGATTTCATTTTACTTGGATCCACAATCAACAACCCTGGAAGCAGCAGTCAAGAAATCAAGACACATTGCACTGGGCAAATCTGTTGCAAAGGACCACTTCAAAGTGTTGAACAGCAAAGATGTCACCCTGAAGACTAAGGTACGCCTGACCCAAGCCATGCTATTTTCAATCACATCATATGCACGTGAAAGCTGAACCATGAATAAGCAAGACAGAAGAGGAGCTGATGTCTTTGAATTGTGGTGTTGACGAAGAATATGGACTGCCAAAAGAACGAAGAAATCTGTCTTGGAAGAAGTGCAGCCAGAATGCTCCTTAGAGGCAAGGATGGCAAAACTGCGTCTTACATACTTTGGACGTGTTGTCAGGAGGGATCAGTCCCTGGAGAAGGACATCACGCTTGGCAGAGTACAGGGTCAGCGGAAAAGAAGGAGACCCTCAACGAGGTGGATTGACACAGTGGCTGCAACAATGAGCTCAAGCATAACGATGACTGTAAGGATGGCTCAGGACCGGGCAGTGTTTCGTTCTGTTGTGTATAGGGTCGCTATGAGTCGGAATCGACTCGACGGCACCTAACAACAATGACCACCCTTCTCCCCTTTAGGAGGCCTCCGCCGCTTGCCAACAGGCCACAGGTGCTTGGTCGGGCAGATAACCAGCTCACTGCTGGCAGGATTCAACATCCTGGACCTCAGCCACCAAGGACTGCAGAGAGTGCAGGAAGGCAAATACGTATATGGAGTTCCCAGCAGGAGAAAGACTACCCAGTCACCAAGGATAATCATTATCCCACCCCCAACCTTTCTTCCCTCTACGTTGCCTCCACCACTTTCCAACGGGCCATGGTTGCTTAGCTGGAGAGACACCAGCTCACTGCTGCTGGGGACTGCCCTGACCCACCAGCTGGCCCCTTCAGTGCCTTCTTTTTTTTTTTGTTTGTATTTTTGCTTGCCTTTTCATATATATATATTTTTTGTTTGTTTGTTTCTTTTTTGCTTCTGCCTGTGTCCCTTCTTTCCTCATGTGCTATCTCCTACCCTTCTTGGTAGGCTGTGATTTTTTGGTTTGTTTCCTTTTTTCTCTTTTTTCTTCTTCACTTTTTCTCACTCTTTCCTTCCTTTCCTTTCTCCCATGAACCCTGCCCTGTACACCGCCCCTGCCCGTTCTTGAGGGACTGTGCTGCACAGCTCAGTTGGAGAGTTGCTGCGCACAGCTTCCCAGGGTCTGTGCCACTGCCACCAACCAGATGCCTCAGTGCCATTTTATTTACTTATTGTTTTTGTTTTTTGTTCTCTCTCCCTTCCTTTCTTTCCTTTCTCCCATCCACCCAGCCCAATGAGCCACTGCCCCCCACCCCCTGGCAGGCTATACTGTACTGCTTGGTTGGAGAGCCTCTGCCACATGGCCACCCCAGGTCTGCACTGCCCCCACAGGCTGGCTCCTTCAATGTCATATTTTTTATTTTTCTTTATCTTTCCTCTTCTGCTTTTCCTTCTCCCTCCCACCCAGGCCCTGCATTGCCTCTGTCCCTTCCTGAAGGGCTATGCCATAGCACCTGGTGAGAGAGACATCAGCTCGCCGCCACCCCACTTCCACTCTACCTCCAACGGCTACTTCCCCCACCATCAGATTTTTTGTTGTTGCTGATACTTTTTTTCATATTTTATTTATCTATTTTTTGTTTCTTGGTTGGTTTCTTCTTTCTCTTTCCCCTCTTTCCATTTTTTTCACCCACCCTCCTGAACCTATGTGCCACCCACACCCCTTCTCGATACGCAGATCCACACAGCTCATCTAGAGAGCCATTAGCACATGGCCTCATCAGGTCTGCCCCACCACTACCCACCAAATCCTACTGCACCACCATTTTATTTACTTTTTTCTTTATATTTATTTTTAATTCATTTTTTGTATTTGCTTTTTTAAATTTTGTTTCTCTTCTTTCACTCACCCACTTAGCTCTGCACATCACATCCTCTCACTTCCATCCTACCTATCTGCAACATGTGCTGAGTGTCAAGACCCTGAGCAGTACTGACATGGTCCTGCAGACCCTGCCATACGCTACCCAACAATACCTTCCTGTCACCCCCACTTCACGCTGGAAACTACCCTTCCCCCCCTCCACCCATGCTGGAACTGCCCTGCTGCAGCATACCTGAGTGACCAGCTCTGGCCACCTGAACAAGGTGCTGAGAAGGATCTTGCCCACAGGCAAGCAAGCAACAACAACAACAACAAAAAAAAACAGTCAGCCTGCTCAGACACAACTAAATAAAACAAAAAAGCAGGACAAAACAATCCTATCTATAATCAATAAATGAATAAAACAATTCCTGCTTGTCCTGGGGACAGCAGAAAATATCAAAACATATAATAAAACAGAAGAGGATGGCTCCAGAAAGTGACCAAAATAAAATATCAGATGACCTTCAACTAGAAGAAAAGTCACTGGAACAAGCTGATAGGGAATTCAAATCTCTTAATATTCAGGGTTCAACAACAAGTAGAGGGAGAAATAGACAAAATCATGCAAAAGACAGACAAAACAATGGAAGAATTCAGGAAAATAATACAGGAACAAAATGTCAAAATAAATAAACAACTAGAAATCATACAAGAACACCAACTAACAATACAAAATATAAACAACAAGATTTCAGATATGGACAGTGCAATAGAAGGTTATAGGGGCAAATTTGAAACAATGGAAGATAGGATCAGCGAAATCAAAAGACAAATCCTTGGATACCACTTTGTATGAGGAAAAATCAGAGAAAAGAACAAAGAAAAATGAAGAAATCCTGAGAATACTGTGAGATAAAATCAAAAGCAAAAATTTGCATGTCATCAGAGTTCCGGAACGGGGGGGGGGGGCGGGGAACAGAAAACACAGACAGGATCACTGAAGATCTGCTGACAGAAAACTTTCCTAATATCATGAAAGATGAAAAGCTGACCATCCAAGAAGCACAAACGAACCGCATACAGCATAGACCCCAAAAGAAAAACACCAACACATGTCATAATCACACTGGCTAAAACCAAATACAAAGAAAGAATCCTGACAGCATCTCAAGAAAAACGAAAAATCACATACAAAGGGGAAACAATAAGACTAAGCTCTGATTACTCAGCAGAAACCATGCAGCCAAGAAGGCAATGAGATGACATATATAAAATCTTCAAAGAAAAAAACTGCCAACCAAGAACAATATATCCTACAAAACCCTTGCTCAAATATGATGGCGAAATTAGGACATTTCCAGATGAACAGAAATTAAGGTAATATGAAAAAATAAAACTAAACTGAGAAGAATGATTCAAAGGAGTCCTTAGAACTCTTATGCACTGCTGGTGGGAATGCAAATGAAACAACCATTTTGGAAAACGATATGGTAATTCCATAGAAAGCTAGAAATAGAAATACCATATGATCCAGCAATCCCACTCCTAGGAATATACACTACAGAAATAAGAGTCGTCACACGGACACACATATGCAAACCCATGTTCACTACAGCATTGTTCATGTTAACAAAAAGATGGAAATAACCTAGATGTCCATCAACAGATAAATGGAAAAACAAACTGGTACATACACAAAATGGAGTATTACACAATGATAAAGAACAATGGTGAATCTGTGAAGCACCTCATTACACGTATGAATGTGGAGGACATTACACTGAGTGAAATAATCACAAAAGGACAAATATTGTACAAGACCACTACTGTAAATACTCATGAAAAGATTTACATACAAAAAAAAATCTTTGATGGTTATGAGGGAGGGAAGGAGAAACATTTCACAGACAATAGATAAGGGGAAACTTTGGTAAAGGGTAATACAGTACACAATACTGGGGAAACCAGCACAACCTCTACAAGGCAAGGTCATGGTAGCTCCATAGACACATCCAAACTCCCTGAGGGACCAAACTGCTGGGCTGAGGGCCGTGGGAAACACGATCTCAGGGAATATCTAGCTCAACTGGCATAACAATTTATGAAGAATATGTTCTTTTTTATGTTCTACATTCTATCTTGGTGAGTAGCATCTGGGGTCTTAAAAGCCTGTGAGCACCCATGTAGGGTACTCCACTGGTCTCATCCCTTCAGGAGCAAGGAAGAATGAAGAAAACTAAAGATACAAGGGAAAGATCAGCTCAAAGAACTAATGGACCCCATCCACCGCAGCCTCCACCAGACTGAGTCCAGAACAACTAGATGGTGCCTGGCTAACACCACTGACTGCTCTGACAGGGATCACAATAGAGGGTCCCAGACACAGCTGGAGAAAAATGTAGAACAAAATTCTAACTCAAAAACAAAGACCAGACTTGCTGGCCTGACAGAGACTGGAGAAACCCTGAGAGTATCCACCTAGGACATCTCTTCAGGCAATTAATGAGGTCACTCCTAAGGTTCACCCTTCAGCCAAAGATTGAACAGGCCCATGGGATAAAACAAGACTAAAGGATCATACCAGCCCTGGGGCACGGACTGGAAGGCAGGAGGGAACAGGAAAGCTGGTAATGGGGAACCAATGGTTGAGAGGAGAGAGTGCTGATATGTCGTGGGGTTGTTAACCAATGTCCTAGAACAATGTGTGTACTAACTATTCGATAAGAAACTAATTTGTTCTGTAAACCTCCATCTAAAGTACAATTCAAAATTTTTTTTAAAAAAAGGAGGCTTTAGGATAGAGAACGAACAACATCAGACAACAATCTAAATCTAGCAAATAAACAGCATCATGCAGATAACAACCTAGATAATAAACTCTCAAGGATAAAATAAAACAATTCACAACAGGGAACCAGAGAGGTCAATCTGCAAATGAAAACAACGTTGGAACAATAAAAGAGGGAATAAAAATGGAGAGGAAGTCAAAGCACTATCAACTAATAAAAGACTGGTTTAAACTTAGGAAGATGAGGGTAAATTTCAAGGTAACCACAAAGAAAATTAACAAATCTACTCATGAAAATAAAGAAGAAAAACAAAGTCTCAGTGAACACAAAATATACAAAAATGAAAGAAATGGGAAAAACAAACAAACAAACAAAAAGAATTCAGCCAGAAGAGTAAGAGGAACAAAAGTTCAGTCAGCACTGAACATAAATGGCTTAAATGCACCCATAGACAGAGTAACAAAATGGATTTAAAAGAAAAGGACCCATCAATAAGAGACACACCTTAGAAACAAAGACATAAATATATTAAAACTCAAAGGATGAGAAAAAATTCATCAAGCAAACAGAAACCAAAAAAGAGCAGAAATGGGAATACTAATCTCAGATAAAAGAGACTTTAAAACAAAATCCACCATAAAAGACAAGGAAGACATCATGTAATAATTAAAGGGACAATCTACCGTGAAGATATAGCCATAATAAATATCTACACACCCAATGACACGGCTTCAAAATACAGAAAACAAACTCTAACAGCACTGAAAAGAGAAACAGACAGTTCCACAATAGTAGGAGATTTCAATACATCACTCTCAATAAAGGACATAACATCTAGAAAGAAACTCAACAAAGATACAGAAGATGTAAAGGCTGCAATCAACCAGCTTGACCTCATGGACATATACAGAAAACTCCACCCAACAGGAGGGAAGTACACATCCTTTTCCAACACACATAGAACATTCTCCAGAACAGACCACATCTTAGGCCACAAGGCAGCCTTCCAAAAAATCCAAAAAATTTAGATAATACAAAGCACCTTCTCTGATTGCAACATCATAAAATTGGAAATTAATAAAAGGAGGAGCAAGGAAAAAAATAAAAAACATGGAAACTGAATAACACCTTGCTTAAAAACTAGTGGGCAACAGAAGAAATCAAAGATGGAATAAAAAAAATTCCTAGAATCAAATGAGAATAGAAACACATCATATCAAAACCTGTGGAATACAGCAAAGGCAGTGCTAGGAAGTCAGTTTATACCAATAGATGCATACATCGAAAAGAAAGGGAGAAATGAAAACATTAGCTATACGATTTGAACCAACAGAAAGAGAACAGCAAAAGAAGCCCACAGCCAGCAGAAAAAAGAAAATAAGAAAGAACCAAGCAGAAATAAATGAAAAAGAGAATAGAAAAACAACAGGAAAAAATCAACAAAACCAAAACCTGGTTCTTCGAAAAGATCAACAAAATCTACAAACCACTGAACAAAGTGACAAAAGAAGAACAGGAAAGGAAGCAAATACCCAAATAAGAAATGAAATGGAGGATATTACAACCGACTCAATTGACATAAAAAGGATCATAACAGAGTACTTTGAAAAACCACACTCTGAAAAATTTGAAAACGTAGAGAAAATGAACAAGTTTCTAAAAACACACTACCTACCTACAGTAACTTAAACCGAGACTGAAAATCTGAACAGACCCATTACAAGAGAAGAGATTAAAACGGTAATAATAAAAAAAAAAGCCATGTCCCAGATGGCTTCACTGGAGAAATCCACCAAACATTCAGACAAGAGCTTACACCAGTAGTACTCAAACTATTTCAGAAAATAAAAAAGGAAGTGATGCTCCCGAATTTATTCTATGAAGCCAGCATAACCCTGAAACCAAAACCTGGCAAAGACACCACAAAAAAATAATAATAATAAAATTACACACACCAGTAAAAAAAAGTAATTAAAGTAAAACACCAGTATCTCTCATTAATATTGGATACAAAAATTCTCAATAAAATTCTAGCCAATAGAATTCAGCATCATACAAAAAAAATAAAATTACACACTGTGACCAAGTGGGATTCATACCAGGTATGCAAGGATGGTTCAACATCAGAAAATCAGTCAACAAAATCCAGCACATAAATAAAAGGAAAAATCATGTCAATTGACACAAAAATGGCATCCCATAAAATTCAAAATCCTTCCTGATAAAAACTCTCAAAAAATAGGCATAGAAGGGAAATTCCTCAACATAGTAAAGGGCATCTAAAAAACCCGAGCCCTGGTGGCACAGTGGTTAACGGCTTGACTGTTAACCAAAAACTGAGCAGTTTGAATCCACCAGTTGCTCCTTGGAAACCCTATGGGGCAGTTCTACTCTGTCCTACAGAGCCACCATGAGTCAGAATCGACTCAACGGCACACAACAACAAAAACATACAAAACTAACAGCCAACATCATTCTTAATGGAGGGAGGCTGAAAACATCCTCTCCTGACAATGCCCTTTATCACCATTGCTATTTAACATTGTGCTCAAAGTCATAGCTAGAGAAATAAGGCAAGAAAAAGAAATAAAGGGCATCCAAATTGGTAGGGAAGTAGTAAAACTATTCCTACTTGCAGATGATATGATACTATACATAGAGAACCCAAAGGACTCCACAAGAAAACTACTGGAACTAATAGAAAGATTCAGCTGAGAGGCAGGATACAAGATAAACATACAAAAATCGGTTGGATTCCTATACACCAATAAAGAGAACTGCAAAAACGAAATCAGGAAAGCAGCATCATTTATAACAGCCCCTAAAAAAATGAAATACTTAAAAATAAATCTAACCAGGGACCGTCAAAGGCCTACACAAAGAAAACTACAAAATACTACTACAAGAAAACAAATGAGACCTACATAAATGGACAAACATACCATGCTTATCAATAGGTAGACTCAATATTGAGGAAATGCCAATTCTACCCAAAACAATGAACAAATACAATGCAATCCCAATCCAAATACCAACAGCATTCTTTAATGAGACAGAAAAACTAATCATTAACTTTATATGGAAAGGAAAGAGGCCCCAGGTAAATAAAGCACTACTGAAGAAGAATAAAGCAGGAGTACTCGCACTACCTAACCTCAGAACCTACTATATAGTAGTCCAAACAGCCTGATACTGGTACAATGACAGACATGTTGACCAATGAAAAAGAATCGAGAACCCAGATGTAACTCCATCCACCTATGGTCACCTCACCTTCGACAAAGGCCCAAAGTCCATTATATGGGGAAAAGATAGTCTTCTTAACAGTGGTCCTGGCAAAACTGGATGTTCATATGTAAAAATATGAAAAAGGACCCATACCTCACATTATACAGAGGAACTAATTCAAAATGGACCAAAGACCTAAATATAAAGCCAGAAACTATAAAGACCATACAAGAAAAAACAGGGTTAACACTAGAGGCCCTAATACATGGCATAAACAGCATACAAACCATAACTAACAAAACACAAACACCAGAAGACAATCTAGATAACTGGGGTCTTCTAAAAATTAAACACCTATGCTCATCAAAAGAATTCAACAAAGGAATAAAAAAGAGAACCTACAGACTGGGAAACAAAATTTGGCTATTACAAATCAGACAAAGGTCTAATCTCTAAAATCTATAGTAAAATCCAACACCTGTATAACAAAAAGACGAATAATCCAATTTAAAAAATGGGCAAAGGATATGAAACATGTTGTTGTTGTTAGGTACCGTCAAGTCAGTTCCGACTCATAGCGACCCTACGCACAACAGAACGGAACACTGCCCAGTCCTGAGCCATCCTTACAATTGTTATGCTTGAGCTCATTGTTGCAGCCACTGTGTCAATCCACCTCGTTCAGGGTCTTCCTCTTTTCCGCTGACCCTGTACTCTGCCAAACATGATGTCCTTCTCCAGGGACTGATCTCTTCTGACAACATGTCCAAAATCAGTAAGATGCAGTCTCGCCATCCTTACCTCTAAGAAGCATTCTGGCCGCACTTCCAAGACGGATTCGTTCGTTCTTTTGGCAGTCCATGGTATAGTCAATATTCTTTGCCAACACCACAATTCAAAGACATCAACTCTTCTTCCATCTTCCTTATTCATTGCCCAGCTTTCACATGCATATGATGTGATTGAAAATAGCATGGCTTGGATCAGGCGCACCTTAGTCTTCAGGGTGACATCTTTGCTCTTCAACACTTTGAAGAGGTCCTTTGCAGCAGATTTGCCCAATGCAATGTGTCTTTTGGTTTCCTGACTGCTGCTTCCAGGGTTGTTGATTGCGGATCCAAGTAAAATGAAATCCTTGACCACTTCAGTCTTTTCTCCGTTTATCACGACATTGCTCATTGCTCCAGTTGGAAGGATTTTTGTTTTCTTTATGTTGAGGTGCAGTCCATACTGAAGGCTGTGGTCTCTGATCTCCATTAATAAGTGCTTCAAGTCCTCTTCACTCAGTAAGCAAGGTTGTGTCATCCGCATAATGCAGGTTGTTAATGAGACTTCCTCCAATCCTGATGCCCCATTCTTCGTCATATAGTCCAGCTTCTAGGATTATTTGCTCAGCATACAGATTAAATAGGTATGGTGAAAGGATATAACCTTTCCTGACTCAAAACCAATCAGTATCCCCTTGTTCTTTCCGAACAACTGCCTCTTGATCTATGTAAAGGTTTCTCATGAGCACAATTAAATGTTCTGGAATTCCCATTCTTCGCAGTGTTATCCACAGTTTGTTATCATCCACACAGTCGAATGCCTTTGCATAGTCAATAAAACACAGGTAAACATCCTTCTGGTATTCTCTGCTTTCAGCCAGGATCCATCTGACATCAGCAATGATATCTCTCGTTCCACGTCCTCTTCTGAAACCACCCTGAATTTCTGGCAGTTCCCTGTCGATATACTGCTGCAGCCGTTTTTGAATGATCTTCAGCAAAACTTTGCTTGCGTGTGATATTAATGATATCATTCTATAATTTCCACATTCAGTTGGATCACCTTTCTTGGGAATAGGCGTAAATATGGATCCTAGGTATTAGTGAGCTGAAATGGACTCGTATTGGCCAGTTTGAATTGGACAATCATATAGTGTACTATGCTGGGAATGACAACTCGAAGAGGAATGGTGTTGTGTTCATCATCAAAAAGAATGTTTCAAGATCTATCATGAAGCACAATGCTGTCAGTGATAATATCCATACGCCTACAAGGAAGACCAGTTAATATGACTATTATTCAAATTTATGCACCAACCACTAGGGCCAAAGATGAAGAAATAAAAGATTTTTATCAGCTGCTACAGTCTGAAATTGATCAAACATGCAATCAAGATGCGTTGATAATTACTGGTGATAGAATGTGAAAGGTGGAAACAAAGAAGAAGGATCAGCAGTTGGAAAATATGGCCTTGGTGATAGAAACAACGCCAGAGATCGAATGCTAGAATTTTGCAAGACCGACAACTTCATTGCAAATACCTTCTTTCATTAACATCAACAGTGACTATACAGATGGACCTCGCCAGACGGAACACACAGAAATCAAATTGACTACATCTGTGGAAAGAGATGATGAAAAAGCTCAATACCATCAGTCAGAACAAGGCCAGGGGCAGACTATGGAACAGATCATCAATTGCTCATATGGAAGTTCAAGTTGAAACTGAAGAAAATCAGAGCAAGTCCACGAGAGCCAAAGTATGACCTTGAGCACACCCCACCTGAATTTAGGGACCACCTGAAGAATAGATTTGAGGCATTGATATGAAACATACACTTCACCAAAGAAGGCATTCAGGAACCTAACAGACAAATGAGGAAATGCTCAAGATCACTAGCCATTAGAGAAATGCAAATAAAAACCACAAAGAAATACCATCTCATTCCGACATACTGGTATAAATAAAAAAAACAGAAAATAACAACTGTTGGAGAGGCTGCAGGGAGCTTGGAACTCTTATGCACTGATGGTGAGAATGTAAAATGGTACGATTTTGGAAAACGTTATGGAGCTTCCTTAAAAAGCTAGAAATACAAATACCATGTGATCCAGCAATCACAGTCCTAGAAATATATCCTAGAAAAGTAAGAGCCATCAAATGAACAGATATGCGCACCCATGTTCATTGCAGCATTATTCACAATAGCAAAAAGATGGAAACAACCTAAGTGCCCATGAACAGATGAATGGATGAACTAACTATAGTACTTACATACAGTGGAATACTATGCAACACTAAAGAACAATTATGAATATGTGAAACATCTCACAACATAAATGAATCTGGAGGGCATTATGCTGAGTGTAAGTCAATCACAAAAGGACAAATATATGAGACTACTATTATAAAAACTCAGGAAATGGTTTACATACAGTAAGGAACAGTCTTTGATGGTTTTGGGGGGGGTGGGAAAAACAGTAACTAGACAATAGATAAGTGGGAACCTCAGTAAAGGGTAAGGCGTACACAATTCTGGGGAAGTCAGCACAACTTGACTATGACATGGTCATGGAAGCTCCATAGACACATCCAAACTCCATGAGGTAACAAATTACTGCGCTGATGGCTAGGGACCATGGCCTCGGGGGACATCCAGCTCAATTGGCATAATATAGTTAATAAAGAAAATGTTCTACATCCTACTTTGGTGAGTAGCATCTGGGGTCTTAAAAGCTTGTAAGCGGCCATCTAAGATACTCCACTGGTTCCACTCCATCTGAAACAAGGGAAAAAGAAGAAAACCAAAGACACAAGGGAAAGATTAATCCTAAGGACTAATGGACCACAACTACCACAGCCTCCACCAGACTGAGCACAACACAACTAGATGGTGCCTGGCTATCACCACTGGCTTCTCTGATAAGGATCACAACAGAGGGTACCGGACAGAGCTGCAGGAAAATGTAGAAGAAATTTCTAACTCATGAAAGAAATCCAGGCTTACTGATCCGACAGAGACTGGAGAAACCCGAGAGTACGGCTCCTGGACACCCTTTTAACTCAGTACTGAAGTCACTCCTGAGGTTCACCCTTCAGCCAAATATTACACAAGCTCATGAAACAAAATGAGACTAAATGGACACACCAGGTAAGAGGCAGGGACGAGAAGGCAGGAGGGGACAGGAACCTGGTTAAATGGAACCCAAGGTCGAGAGGGGAGAGTGTTAACATGTCATGGGGGTGGCAACCAATGTCACAAAACAGTATGTATATTAATTGTTTAATGAGAAACTAATTTGCTTTGAAAACCTTCCTCTAAAGTACAATAAAAAAGTATATACATATTTATTTAATTACAAAAATATTCAGTATCCAACAAGGTAAAATTCAAAATGTCTATCCAATCAAAACTACCAGGCATACAAAAAAGCAACAAAACACAGCCCATATGGAGGATGAAAACAAAACAAAATAATTAAGAGCAGACCAGAAATGTCTCAGACAATATAATTAGTAGATAAGGACTTTAAAATATTATAACTATATTCTATATGCCCAAGAAAGTAAAAGAAAACAAATATGCTAAGACATAAAAGACATAAAAAAGAGTTCAACTTTTACAGATGAAAAATACAATATTTGAGATTAAAATACACTGCTTAGACTAACAAGATTAAACACTGCACAACTAAAGATTAGAGAATTTGAAAAATTTTTAATATAAACAGCCAAAACAATCTTGGGGGAAAAAAAGAACAAAGTAGGAGGACTCACATTTCCTGATTTCAAAATGTACTATGAAGCTATAGTAATAAAAACAGTGTTGTACTGATGATATAAGGAACAACATGTAAACTAATGGAATAGAATTAAGAATCCAGAAATAAACCCATATATCCATGCCACCTGGTTTTTGATAAGGTGTCAAATCTACTTAATGAGGAAAGAATATTCTCTTCATCAAATGGTGTTAGGACAAGTGAATTTCCATACGCAAAAGAATGAAGCTAGAACCATAACTCACCATATACAAAAATTAACTCAAAATGCATCAATGACCAAAACATAAGGGTTAAAACCATAAAACGTTAAAAAAAAAAAAAATGACGAAAGCTTCAAGACATTCTTTTAGGTAAAGGGTTTTTAAATATGACACCAAAAACACGAGCACCAAGAGAAAAAATAAACTGGATATCATTAAAACTAAAAACCTGTGCATCAAGGGATATTATCAAGAAACTGAAGAGACAATCTATAGAATGAGAGGAAATATCTGGAATCCATATATCAAACAAGGGTTTTATATCCAAAATTTACAAAGAACCCTTAAAACTCAACTAATAATCCAATATTAAAGTGAAAGAGGAACAGACATTTCTCCAAAGAAGATATACACAAGACAAATAACATGAAAGTAAGTTCAATACCATTACTCATCAGAGAAATGCAGATCAAAAGCACAATGAGATACTTCATACACACTAGAATGCTTTTTATAAAAAAGAGAAAGAAAAAGGAGACTGGGGATGATAGGGACAGTGCAGTCACCAGTATATAGGAAAAATGCAACAAAGTTCCTTGACAATCTGATCTGTGAAATGAGTTCTTCCATCGCTAGACAGGGTGTTAGGGTTACCCCAAACAGGTATAATGCTCCCAAACAATTTCTTTGCTAAAAAAGTAGCAGTGGCTTGCCTAAAAGGGAAAGCTTCTACCAAATATTAGAAGCAGCAGTCACTACGAAGTACATATTTATAACCACAAGAAGGTGGTAGATGAATGAAATCTATTTGCCATTCCAGCGTACAACCAATGGGTAAAGGATAGAAAAAAAAAGAAAAAAGAATAACATCCATAAATTCTTCACAATTTCTATCATTTTGTCATGTACTAAATGGGAACCTTCAAGTAAGGCCCACATTGTAAGACCATGCCAGAATTTAGGCACAACTACTTCTCCATTAGGTTCGGCCCATAGTGGCAGGGTCTTAATGACAGCTCTCCCTTTTCCATACTTCTGTTTTAACTGTTAAAGCTAACTGATGGTATTTTTCAAGAAGCTATGGGGCCAATCCACTAAGGCTATAGTTATTCATAAATGAATCAAGGTAGTCTCTACCGCTGGTTTTCTTAAGGGCAAGAGTTTGAAAAACAGGTTGTTTGGCAAAGTTATCGATAAGGAAAATTTCATTAGTTTTATCGTGTTTAGCTCTCAGATTGCACGTAGCACAGTGGGAGACTACAAATTTTTAATAATTTTTATTGTGCTTTAAGTGAAAGTTTACAAATCAAGTCAGTCTCTCACCTATAAACTTATATACACACCTTACTAAAAAATTACATACTCTCATTTACTCTCCCTCTAATGAGTCAGCCCGCTCCCTCCTTCCAGTCTCTCCTTTTATGACTGTTTTGCCAGTTTCTAACCCTCTCTACCCTCCCATCTCCCCTCCAGACTGGAGTTGCCAACACAGTCTCAAGTGTCCACCTGATACAAGTAGCTCACTCCTCATCAGCATCTCTCTCCAATCCATTGTCCAGTCCATTCCATGTCTGATGAATTGTCTTCGGGGATTGTTCCTATCCTGGGCCAAGAGAAGATTTGGGGAACACGACCGCCAGGATTCTTCTAGTCTCAGTCAGACCATTAAGTCTGATGTTTTTATGAGAATTTGGGTTCTGCATCCCACTGTTCTCCTGCTCCCTCAGGGGTTCTCTGTTGGGCTCCCTGTCAGGGCAGTCATGGGTTGCAGCTAGGCACCATCTAGTTCTTCTGGTCTCAGGATGATGTAAGTCTCCAGTTCGTGTGGCCCTTTCTATCTCCTGGGCTCATAATTATCTTGTGACCTCGGTGTTCTTCATTCTCCTTTGATCCAGGTGGACTGAGACCAATTGATGCATCTTAGATGGCCGCTTGTTAGCATTTAAGACCCGAGACGCCACTCTTCAAAGTGGGATGCAGAATGTTTTCTTAATAGAACTCATTTTGCCAATTGACTTAGATGTCCCCTGAAGCCATTGTCCCCAAACCCCCGCCCTTGCTCCACTGACCTTCCAAGCATTAAGTTTATCCCGGAAACTTCCTTGCTTTTGGTCCAGTCCGGTTGAGCTGACCTTCCCTGTATTGAGTATAGTCCTTCCCTTCACCTAAAGTAGTTCTTATCTACTATCTAATCAGTAGATAACCCTCTCCCACCCTCACTCCTCCCTCTCGTAACCACAAAAGAATGTGTTCTTCTCAGTTTAAACTGTTTCTCAAGATTTTATAACAGTGGTCTTATACATTATTTGTCCTTTTGCATCTGACTAATTTCACTCAGCATAATGCCTTCCAGGTTCCTCCATGTTATGAAATGTTTCACAGATTCATCACTGTTCTTTATCGACGCATAGTATTCCATTGTGTGAATAAACCACAATTTATTTAACCATTCATCTGCTTATGGACACCTTGGTTGCTTCCAGCTTTCTGCTATTGTAAACAGAGCTGCAATAAACATGGGTGTGCATATATCTGTTCCTGTAAAGGCTCTTATTTCTCTAGGGTATATTCCGAGGAGTGGGATTTCTGGGTTGTACGGTAGTTCTAACTTTTTAAGGAAACGCCAAATATATTTCCAAAGTAGTTGTACCATTTTACATTCCGACGAGCAGTGTATAAGAGTTCCAATCTCTCCGCAGCCTCTTCAACATTTATTATTTTGTTTTTTTTTTTTGGATTAACGCCAGCCTTGTTGGAATGAGATGGAATCTCATCGTAGTTTTAATTTGCACGTCTCTAATGGCTAATGATCGAGAGCATTTTCTCATGTATCTGTTAGCCGCCTGAATATCTTCTTTAGAGAAGGGCGTGTTCATATTCTTTGCCCAAGTTTTAATTGGGTTGTTTGTCTTTCTGTTGTTGCGTTTTAACAGAATCATATAGGTTTTAGAGATCAGGCGCTGGTCGGAGATGTCATAGCTGAGAATTCTTTCCCAATCTGTAGGTGGTCTTTTCACTCTTTTGGTGAAGTCTTTTTAGATGAGCATAGGTGTTTGATTTTTAGGAGCTCCCAGTTATCTGGTTTCTCTTCGTCATTTTTAGTAATGTTTTATATTCTGTTTATGCCTTGTATTAGGGCTCCTAATGTTGTCCCTATTTTTTCTTCCATGATCTTTATCGTTTTAGTCTTTATGTTTAGGTCTTTGATCTACTTGGAGTTAGTTTTTGTGCATGGTGTATGGGTCCCGTTGCATTTTTTTGCAAATGGATATCCAGTTATGCCAGCACCATTTGTTAAAAAGACTATCCTTCCCCCAACTAAATGACACTGGGACTTTGTCAAATATCAGCTGCTCATATGTGGATGGATTTATATTTGGGTTCTCAATTCTGTTCCATTGGTCTACGTGCCTGTTGTTGTACCAGTACCAGGCTGTTTTGACTACTGTGGCTGTATAATAGGTTGTGAAATCAGGTAGAGTGAGGCCTCCCACTTTCTTCTTCTTTTTCAGTAATGCTTTACTTATCCAGGGCTTCTTTCCCTTCCATACGAAGTTGGTGATTTGTTTCTCCATCACATTAAAAAATGTCATTGGAATTTGGATCAGAAGTGCATTGTATATATAGATGGCTTTTGGTAGAATAGACATTTTTACTAGGTTACATCTTCCTATCAATGAGCAAGGTATGTTTTTCCACTTATGTAGCTCACTTTTATTTTCTCGCAGTAGTAATTTGTAGTTTTCTTTTTATAGCTCTTTTACATCTTTGGTAAAATTTATTCCTATGTATTTTATCTTCTTGGGGGCTACTGTGAATGGTATTGATTTGGTGATTTCCTCTTCGATATTCTTTTTGTTGATGTAGAGGAATCCAAGTGATTTTTGTATGTTTATCTTGCAACCTGAAACTCTGCCGAACTCTTCTATTAGTTTCAGTAGTTTTCTGGAGGTTTCCTTAGGATTTTCTACGTATAAGATCATGTCATCTGCAAATGGAGATAACTTTACTTCTTCCTTGCCAATCGGATGCCCTTTCTTTCTTTGTCTAGCCTAATTGCTCTGGCTGGGACCTCTAGCACAATGTTGAATAAGAACGGTGATAAAGGGCATCCTTGTCTGGTTCCTGTTCTCAAGGGAGATGCTTTCAGGCTCTCTCCATTTAGAATGATGCTGGCTGTTGGCTTTGTATCCCAAAAGCTTTGTATAGAAGCCCTGTATTATTCTGAGGAATTTTCCTTCAATTCCTATTTTGCTGAGAGTTTTTATCATGAATGGGTGTTGGACTTTGTCAAATGCCTTTTCTGCATCAATTGATAAGATCATGTGGTTTTTGCCTTTTGTTTTATTTATATGGTGGATTACATTAATGGTTTTTCTAATGTTGAACCAACCTTGCATGCCTGGTATAAATCCCACTTGGTCGTGGTGAATTATTTTTTTGATATGTTGTTCAATTCTATTGCCTGGGATTTTGTTGAGGATTTTTGCATCTATGTTCATGAGAGATGTAGGTTTGTAATTTTCTTTTTTTGTGGTGTCTTTACCTGGTTTTGGTATCAGGGATATGGTGGCTTCATAGAATGAGTTAGGTAGTATTGCATCATTTTCTATGCTTTGAAATACCTTTAATAATAGTGGTGTTATCTCTTCTCTGAAAGTTTGGTAGAACTCTGCAGTATAGCCATCCGGGCCAGGGCTTTTTTTTGTTGGGAGTTTTTTGATTACCTTTTCAATCTCTTTTTTTGTTATGGGTCTATTTAGTTGTTCTACTTCTGATTGTGCTAGTTTAGGTAGGTAGTGTTTTTCTAGGAATTCATCCATTTCTTCTAGGTTTGCAAATTTGTTCGAGTACAATTTTTCATAATAATCTGATATGATTCTTTTAATTTCAGTTGGGTCTGTTGTGATATGGCCCATCTCATTTCTTATTTGGGTTGTTTCCTTTCCTGTATTTCTTTAGTCAGTCTGGCTAATGGTTTATCAATTTTGTTTATTTTTTCAAAGAACCAGCTTTTGGCTTTGTTAATTCTTTCAATTGTTTTTCTGTTCTCTAATTCATTTAGTTCAGCTCTATTTTTTATTATTTGTTTTCTTCTGGTGCCTGATGGGTTCTTTTGTTGTTCACTTTGTATTTCTTCAAGTTGTAGGGGCAGTTCCCTGATTGGGGTTCTTTCTTTATGTATATATGCATTTATTGATATAAATTGACCTCTGAGCACTGCTTTTGCTGTGTCCCAGAGGTTTTGATAGTAAGTGTTTTCATTCTCATTGCATTCTATGAATTTCTTATTCCCTCCTTAATGTCTTCTATAACCCAGTCTTTTTTGAGCAGGGTATTGTTCGGTTTCCAAGTATTTGATTTCTTTTCCCTGATTTTTCTGTTATTGATTTCCACTTTTACAGACTTCTGGTCTGAGAAGATGCTTTGTAAAATTTTGATGTTTTGGATTCTGCAAAGGTTTGTTTTATGACCTAATATTCTAGAGAATGTTCCATGTGCACTAGAAAAAAAAGTATACTTTGCAGCTGTTGGGTGGAGTGTTCTATATAAGTCTATGAAGTCAAGTTGGTTGACTGTAGCAGTTAGGTCGCCCATGTCTCTATTAAGCTTCTTACTGGAAGTCCTATCCTTCTCTGAAAGTGGCGTGTCGAGGCCTCCTACTATAATTGTGGAGGTGTCTATCTCACTTTTCAGTTCTGTTAAACTTTGTTTTTATGTATCTTGCTGCCTTGCCATTGGTTGCATAAATATTTAATACGGTTATATCTTCCTGGTCAATTGTCCCTTTAATCATTATGTAGTGTCCTTCTTTATCCTTTGTGGTGGATTTAACCTTAAAGTCTATTTTGTCAGAAATTAGTACTGCCACTCCTGCTCTTTTTTGATTGTTTGCTTGATATATTTTTTCCATCCTTTGAGTTTGTTTGTGTCTCTAAGTCTAAGGTGTGTCTCTTGTAGGCAGCATATAGACGGATCCTGTTTCTTTATCCAGTCTGAGACTCTCTGTCTCTTCACTGGTGCATTTAGCGCATTTACATTCAGCATAATTATAGATAAGTGAGAGTAGTGCTGTCATTTTGATACCTTTTTGTGTGTGTCCTTGACAATTTCATTCTTCCACTTACTTATTTGTTCTGAGATGGTTTTCTTTGTAAATTGTATGTTCCTCATTTTCATAGTAGTTGAATTTGTTTGCTGAGTCGTTATGTTTTTCTTGGTTTTTATTTTGAATTATGGAATTGTTAGACCTCTTTGTGGTTACTTTAATATTTACACATATTTTTCTAAGTAAAAACCTAACTTGTATCGTCCTATATCACCTTGTTTTCCTCTCCATATGGAAGATCTATGCCTCCTGTATTTAGTCCCTCTTTTTGATTATTGTGATCTTTTACACGACTTCAATGATTCCCTGTTTTGAGCATTTTTTTCTTTTTAAAATTAATCTTAATTTGTTTTTGTGATTTCCCTGAGTTGATATCAGGATGTTCTGTTCTGTGACCTTGTGTTGTGTTAGTATCTGATAATATGGATTTTCTGACCAGTTTCCTTTAGTAATTCTTGTAGCTTTGGTTTGGTTTTTGCAAATTCTCTAAGCTTGTGTTTATCTGTAAATGTTTTAATTTCACCTTCATATCTGAGAGAGAGTTTTGCTGGATATATGATCCTTGGCTGGCAGTTTTTCTCCTTCAGTGCTCTATATATGTCATCCCATTGCCTTCTTGACTGCATGGTTTCTGCAGAGTAGTCTGAACTTATTCTTATAAATTCTCCTTAATAGGAGACTTTTCTTTTATCCCTGGCTGCTTTTAAAATTTTCTCTTTATCTTTGGTTTTGGCAAGTTTGATGACAATATGCCTTGGTGATTTTGTTTTTGGATCAATCTTATATGGGGTTTGATGAGCACCTTTGATAGTTATCCTTTCGTCTTTCGTGATGCCAGGGAAGTTTTCTGCCAACAGATCTTCAAATATTCTCTCTGTATTTTCTGTTATCCCTCCCTGTTCTAGAGCTCCAATCACACACAAGTTATTCTTCTTGATAGAGTCCCACATAATTATTAGGGTTTCTTCATTTTTCTTAAATTCTCTGATTTTTTTTTTCAACGATACTGGTGTCAAATGCCTTATCCTCCAACTCCCCCACTCTGCATTCCAATTGCTTGATTCTGCTCCTCTGACTTCCTATTATCTAATTCTGTAATTTTACTGTTAATCTTTTGGATTTCTGAATGCTGTCTCTCTATGGATTCTTGCAGCTTATTAATTTTTCCACTATGTTCTTGAATAATCTTTTTGATTTCTCCAAATGCTTTATCAGTGTGTTTCTTGGCTTTTTCTGTAGATTGCCTTATTTCATTTCTGAGGTCATCCGTGATGTCTTGAAGCATTCTGTGTATTAGTTTTTTATATTCTGTGTCTGGCAATTCCAGGATTGTATCTTCATTTGGGAAAGATTTTGATTCTTTAATTTGGGGAGTTGTAGAAGCTATCATGGTCTGCTTCTTTATGTGGTTTGATATCGACTGCTGTCTCTGAGCCATCTATAAGATACTGTAATGATTTATTTTATATTTGCTCACTGAGTCTTGTCTTGTCTTGTTTTCTTTCAATATACCCAGACGGGCTACTAGATTGTGCTGTCTTGATTGCTGTAGCCTTTGAATCACTTATGTCCTATTACCAGCTGGTTTGGGCTGTTACCAGATATATAAACCTAAGAGTCCATTCACTATTCTTGAATAGAATCAGCTTAGGTATTCTGATTTTGGGTCACCAAGTGTGTGGTGTACACTGTCACCTATTAACTTAGAGGAGTAGTGGTGATAGTTGTGTGCATCAGATTCTAGTAGTAGCAGGGGGTCACACTCCAGGGGGGCAGGATGCTGACAGCCTTCCCCCACATGCCAGTGAGGTAGGTATGTCTCTATTCCTAAAGCACTTTGGTGGGTGGCCTCTGCAGCTGTACCTTAGGCACCCGATGCATGTACCTCTAAAGACTGGTAGGCGTCAGTATCCTCAGACCCCTTTGGCAGGTGGCTAGGTGGTTTGGGTGGAGCTTCAGCCCTCAGTTCCCCGTTGTGGATCAGTGAGGGCTCTGTTTAACAGGTAGAGATATCAGACCTGGAAAACTTGTCTTTCCAGTGATCAGCTAAAAGAATTACATTCAGATCTCTTATCAGAATTGCCTTTGTATTATAATAGCCACCTTGTTCCCCGTAGGGATGAAAGCCAAAGACTGTGGACCTCATATGCTTGGCTGGAGCTGGTTCTGTATTTTCACTCCAATTTAGGGAAGTCAGGGAAGTATTTTTTTGTCCCTGGGTTTGTAGTAGCTACTTTTCTCAGGCCAGGAGAATGGGTTAGGAAAAGAAAAACAAGAAACAAAAAACCACAGAGCACTTCGCTCCCTGACCCAGGAAATTCCAATGTTAATGAAGCCACCTGGGACAAGGAGGGGAGGGATCAGATAGATAGGAGTAGCACCCAACAATACAGACAAAGTTACTTATCTTGCTTGGTGATGGCTGTTTTATCTGAGATTCCCGAGGGCCAGGGGTGTGTAGCCTGTGTGTGCTGGCTGGGTTGAGATTGCCCCTGAGGGTCAGGCTGGCTTACCGTGCTTGTGCTGTCTCAGAAGCCGTGGTCAGCTCCCCCGCTCCCAGTCCAACGCCCAGTGCCAAGGTTCCCCAGCTGGGACACTGCACTCCAGGCTCCAAAACCAGTCACTGCCTCCTTGTGATTTCTCCTGTCAGCACTGCCTGCCTGCGTGAGCTGGGATTCCCCCGAGGTCACTTCACGGGGCTAGGGCTGCATCCCATGTTTGCGCCATCTCAGGAAGCTGTGCTCAGCTCCCCTGTGCCCAGTCCAAAGCCTAGCGCCAAGGTTTTCTGACTGGGACACTGGATCCAGTCTTCAAAAACAGTCACTCCTTCCCCATGGTTGCTTTCTCTCATTATCCGGGTCAGTGTGCTGCCTGCTTGTGCTGGCTGAGTCTCTACCGAGGTTACCCCACATGGCTAGGGGTTATGGTTGTGTCCCATGCCTGCCCCGCCTCAGAAAGCCGCAATCAGCCCCGCCACTCAGCACTGGGAACTGCGATTCTATGTGGAGCGGGTTGCCAGTTCCAGAGCCAGTCGCTGCTTCAGGGCGCAGGTTTTCGCTCTGTCACTCAGGTCAACTCTTTGGATCTGTGTTTGATGGTCAGGGTTCATAGATTGTCATGTATGTGATCGATTCACGTGTTTTCCCAAGTCTTTGTTGCAAGAGGGACCCGAGGTAGCTTCTACCTAGTCAGCCATCTTACGGGAGACTACAAATTTTATAGGCTCAAAGAATTCCATTTCATGAGTATTTTTCTAAGATCTCCATCATTTTCATTTGTCCCAAATGGAAAGGTCTGTGTAAATTTTAAGTAATTGGAAGATGCAGATATTTTGGTAATTCTGCCATCAGCTCCAAGCCATAAATTGGTAGTTGGATGTTGATACTAGCCAACCCTTTTCCAAGTTATGAGTTCACTTCTTCGGAATGTTTGTTGGTATTCAGAAAGTATTTCTAAAGCAGCATGTAAATTTAAGTCACTCTGAGAGGGCTTAGGTCTCATAATAGAGGCTGGTAAGTCCTGGGAGGCAACTTACATTGCAGCTACACCAGCAAGGTTGTTCCCTCAGATTTCCTGTTTGAGGAACTCCCTTTGGGTGGTGTGCAGGAATTTTTCTCACTGTAATTTGAGACAGTATTAATGCATTTCAAAGTTCAGCTACTAATGCTCCATATTTAATGGCAGTTTCAAAGGATGTCAAAAAAAAACCATTTCCATAACATGCCAAAATCGTGAATAACTCCAAAACAATAATGAGACTCCATTAAAATACTTACGGACTTCTCTTTGGCTAGTTTTCAAACCCTGGTAAGGGTAATTTATTCAGCCTATTAGGCTGAAGTTGCCTCAGGAAGAGCCTGACTTTTTAAAATTTCACTGGAGGCTGTAACAGCATACCCAGTTTCATAGCAACTACTAGTAGAATTGGGCTACAAATAAGAACCACCCGCAAAAAAAATTAAATCAGGATTATCAAGAGGAGACTCCTTTAAGTCTTTTCTGTGAAACACTAGTTGTTCTCTTAAAGAATCATGAATTGGATAGTCCTCATCTCTCATGGAAGAAGAGTAGCTGGATTTAAATAATTCACAGTGTGAAGCCTAATGTTAGCTGTAGCAAAAAGAATAATCCTTAAGAGGTGAGCCTGCTGCAGATAAATGCTATATATATAAACAAAGTTAAGTAGGGCAGACACAGTATGTGGTACATGATATCTAAGAAATTCCAAGAATAATGTCTGTAGCAGATTCTACAAGTTTGGCAGTGGCAGCCACTGCTCAGAGGCAAGGGGGAGAGCCTCTAGCTACTGCATCAAGTTGGAGACTGTAACAGCCTATAGGTCTATGCTGTCCTCAGTGTTTTTGGGCTAATAAACCTAATGCATTCTCATTTACCTCATGGATAAATAAGGAGAAGACAAGTTGATAAGTAGGAAAATCGAAAGCAGGAGCCAAGACTAGGGTTTCTTTTAAGGTTTTTAAAGCCTCACCATCCTCAGGGGTAAGCTGAAATGAATCAGTTCTGAGGACTTTAAATACTTGTATAAAGACTGAGCTAATGAAGAAAAATTTGAAACCCAAGTTCAGCAGTAACCATATCACCTAAAAATCCATGTGATTGTTACTTTGTTTTTGTAACTGGGTAGGCTAAAAAATAATCTTTTCTCTTAGGATTTATATAAATACTATGAAATACCAGAAATTAGATGGCCTAGGAATTTAACCGTGGGTTGGAAAAAAAAAAAAAAATTGAGCTACCAGTAACTTATCTTTAAGGACCTTGTGTCCTCCTGTGGCCAAAGGTTCAAGTAAAATAAGGCTGTCTTCTAAGCAAATCTCCCTGGAAAAGGAGATTAACATATATTGCTGTTAGTTGGCCTCACGTTGGTTCCAACTCACAGCGACCCTATGTACAACAGAACGAAACACTGCCTGGGCCTACACTATCCTCACAATCATTGTTATGCTTGAGCCCATTGTGGCAGCCACTGTCAAAATCCATCTCACTGAGGGTCTTCCTCTGTTTTACTGACCCTCTAATTTACCAAGCGTGATGTCCTTCTCCAGGGACTGGTCACTCCTTGTAATATGTCCAAGTATGTGGGACGTAATCTTGCTATACTTGCTTTTAAGGAGCACTCTGGTTGTACTTCTTCTGAGAGATTTGTTCATTCTTTTGGCAGTGCATGGTATATTTAATATTTTTTAACGACACCATAATTCGAAGCCCTCAATTCTTCCTTGGTCTTCCTTATTCACTGTCCAGCTTTTGCATGCACATGAGGTGACTGAAAACACCATGGTTTGGGTCAGGCACACCTTGGTCCTCAAAGTGACATCTTTGCTTTTTAACATTTTAAAGAGGTCTTTGCCAGCAGATTTTCCCAGGGCAACGCGTCATTTGATTTGCCTGCTTCTTCCACAGGTGTTGGCAGTGGATCCAAGTAAAACGAAATCCTTAACAACATCAATCTTTTCACCATTTATCATGATGTTGCTTACTGGTCCAGTTGTGAGCATTTTTGTTTTCTTTAGGTTGCGGTGCAATCCATACTGATCTTCATCAATAAGTCCTCTTCACTTTCAGGAAGGAAGGTTGTATCATCTGCATAACACAGGTATTTAACGCGTCTTCCTCCAATCCTGATGCCTTGTTCTTCATATACTTTAGGTTCTGGGATTACTTGCTCAGCATACAGATTGAGTAAGTATGGTGAAAGGATACAACCCTGACACACACCTTTCCTGACTTTAAACCACACAGTATCCCCTTGTTCTGCTCAGAAAAGCTGCCTCTTAATCTATCTACAGGTTGCTCGTGAGCACAATTAAGTGTTCTGGAATTCCCACTCTTCACAATATTATCCATGATCTGCTATGATCCACATGACTAAATGCATTAGCACAGTCAATAAAACACAGGTAAACACCTTTCTGATATTCTCTTCTTTCAGCCAGGATCCATCTGACATCAGCAACAATATCCCTCATTCCACGTCCTCTTCTGAATCTGGCCTGTATTTCTGGCAGTTCCCTGTCGATGTATTGCTGCAGCCTCTTTTGAATGATCTTCAGCAAAATTTTACTTCCATGTGGTATTAATGATATTGTTCAATAATTTCCACACTCAGCTGGAACACCTTTCTTTGGAATAGGCAAAAATATGGATCTCTTTCAGTCCATTGGCCATGTAGCTGTCTCCCAAATTTCTTGGTACAGATGAGCGAGCCTCCAGTGCCACATCCATTTGCTGAAATACCTCAATCAGTATTCCATCAATTTCTGGACCTTTGTTTTTTTGCCAAGGCCTTCAGTAAAGTTGGGACCTCTTCTTTCGATACCATTGGTTCCTGATCATATGCTACTTTTGGAAATGGCTGAACGTCAACCAATTATTTGCAACTTCATGTATTCCTTCCATCTTCTTTTGATGTTTCCTTAATCGCTCAGTCTTTTGCCCACAGAATCCTTTGACGTGGCAATTCAAGGTTTGAATTTTTTCTTCAGTTCTTTCAGCTTGAGAAATGCTTAGCGTGTTCTTCCCTTCTGGTTTTCTTTACACCTGTCATTATAATACTTGACTTTGTCTTCTTGAGCTGTTCTTTGAAATCTGTTCAGCTCTTTTACTTCATCGTTTCTTCCATTTACTTTAGCTACTTGACGTTCGAGAGCAACTTTCAGAGTTTCTTCTGACATCCATTTTGGTCTTTTTTTCCTTTCTTGTCTTTTTAATGACCTCTTCCTTTCTTCACGTATCATGTCCTTTACGTCATCTCACAACTCATTTGTTCTCTGGTCATTACTGCTCAACGTCTCAGATCTATTCCTGAGATGGTCTCTAAATTCAGATGGGATATACTCAAGGTCGTACTTTGGCTCTCACGGACTTGTTCTAATTTTCTTCAGCTTCAACATGTACTTGCATACAAACAAATGATGGTCTGTCCCACAGTTACCTCTGGCCTTATTCTGACTGATGATATTCAGCTTTTCCAGCATCTCTTTCCACAGAGTAGTCGATTTGATTCCTGTGTATTCCATCTAGTGAGGCCTACGTGTATCGTCACACTGTTTATGTTGTTGAAAAAAGGTATTTGCAATGAAGAAGTTGTTGGTCTTGCAAAATTCTATCGTGCCATCTCCGGTATTGTTTCAATCACCAAGGTCATATTTTCCAACTACTGATAACTTCTTTGTTTCCAACTTTCACATTCCAATCACAACTATTTATCAATGCATCCTGATTGCATGTTTGATCAACTTCAGACTGCAGAAGTTGGTAAAAATCTTCAAATTCCTCATCTTTGGCCTTAGTGGTTGGCGCATATATTTGAATAAAATTCGTATTAACTGGTCTTTCTTGTAGGTGTATGGATATTGTTCTATCATTGACAGCATCGTACTTCAGGACAGATCTTGAAATGTTCTTTTTGATGATGAATGCAATGCTATTCCTCTTCAATTTATCATTCCCAGCATAGTAGAACATATGAACATCCAATTCAAAATGGCCAATACCTGTCCATTTCAGCTCACTAATGCCTAGGATATCAATGCTTTTGTGTTCCATTTCATTTTTGACAACTTTCACTTTTCCTAGATTCATACTTTGTACATTTCACGTTCCAATTACTAATGAGTATCTGCAGCTGTTTCTTCTCTTTTTGAGTCGTAACACATCAACAAATGAAGGTCCTGAAAGCTTGACTCCATCCACATCATTAAGGTCGACTCTGCTTTGAGGAGGCAGCTCTTCCTCACTTGTCTTCCAAGTGCCTTCCAACCTGAGGGGCTCATCTTCTGGCACTATAACAAAAAAAAGTTCTGCTGCTATTCATAAGGTTTTCACTGGCTACTTCTTTTCAGAAGTACACCGCCAGGTCCTTCTTGTTGTCTGTCTTAGTCTGGAAGCTCAGATGAAACCTGTCCACCATGGGTGACCCTGCTGGTATTTGAATACCAGTGGCATAGCTTATAGCATCACAGCAACACCCATGTCCTCACAGTACAACACACTGACAGATGTGTTGGGGGATTAAAAGATAGTCTATGTACTGTAGCAAGGTAGAACTGTGTGTACATTGTGAAGGCTGCTAATCAATATGTAAAACTTGAGAAAAATAAGCAGAGGACTCTGTAAATCCCTGAGGCATCACTGTCCAAGTAAACTGTTGGTTTTCTCATATGAAGGGTGGACAAAAATACTGAAAAAGGCACCACAAAGATCTATGAAGATAAAATGTGTGGCCTCAGGTGGAACACTGGAGAGTAATAAATGATTAGGAACAACAGGAAATCTGGGAATGACTATACAACTAATTGCACACAAGTATTAAACCTTCAGCCCTTATTTTTAACAGGGAGGACTGGGATATTGCATGGGCTAGTACAAGGGACTGTGAGGCCCCTAGAAAGCAAGTTTTATATTATTGGAGCAATGCCTTCTTCAGCTTCTCATTTAAGAGGGCACAGGGGAATCTTTTTAAGGGTTTTGATGAGTCTATTTGAATTTTAATTGGTTCAGCGAACAGTACTCAACCCGCATCAGTAGATGTGGTAGCCCGCAAATTCTCAGGAATTGATCAGAGGACTTCTGTGTGTTAATACGTTTGTAATTTTCAAAGCTGGCCACTATGTCTTTCATTATAATTGAGGTTGCAAAATAAGGTAATGGAGCGGGGGGAGGAGCGATCCAGTATTTATCAGTACTCAAAGATGATGGGGGTGTAAAGTTACAGAACTGGGAGGGGAGGTGATTAGAGCTCCCAGATATTAAAGACATATTTTCCAATTAATTCTACCTAAGACTCTTATCTTTTTTTTTTTTAATTGCTCTTCAGACGAAGGTTAACAAATTAGTTTCAAATTAAACAATACACATATTGTTTTGTTACACTGGTTACTAAACCCACGACTTGTCAACACTCTCTCCCTTTCAACCTTAGGTTCCTCATTTCCATTTGTCCAGGTTTCCTGTTCCCTCCTACCTTCTGGTCCTGGCCTCTGGGCTGGTGTGCCTATTCAGTCTGGTATACATGATTGAGCTGCATGTATTACTATTTGTTCTATGGGCTTTAGGATGAAGATTTCCAAACCAAATTAGTTTCTCATTAAAAAAGTAATACAAATATTGTTTTGTGACAGCGGCTGACAACCCCACGAGACGTCAACATGTCTGTCTGGATGTCTCTACAAACATGCTATGACCTTGCCTTGGTCAAGTTGTGCTGACTTCCCCAGTACTGTGTGCTGTCTTACCCTTCACCAGTTACCACTTACCTATTGTCTAGCCAACTAACAAATTTATCAGCTATAAATCTGGTAGTCCAGGTTCATAAGTTTCAACTGAAATTTTAAATTTTCTTGTAAAATTTTTTTAAAGGATCTTTGTGAGGATTAGGAAATTCTTTTACTATTGTGTGAAGCTCTGCTTTGGATAAGGAAGCAAAAGTGACCTGCAGGAGTTCATCTTTTTCTTCTGGGTGTCTAATTTTAAAGGGCATTTCATGTAAAAGCTTATCTTCTTTTTTTTTTCTTTGTGCTAAAAAGGGAGCTCAGATAGATCAGTAGAGAGTAAAAAGGGGGAAAGAGACAAAGAGGAGTTGGAGCCAGTGGTGAAGCAGAAAGAAGTTCTGGAGACATGACAGTAGATGGCATTGGAGCAGTAGGTACTGCATCACAGTTTTCACATTATACTTCTTTAACTTCCTTGTTTTAAAAATGATGTCTTGTAGGAATGCAACTTTACTGTCTTGCTGCCATTTTAAAGCTGCTAAATTCCAATTGAAAAATTCCAATTAAATCCCATTGCATCTGTTTTATTCAGGAATCTTTCTTTTCTAATTTACTGTGCAGAAAAGTTAATTTAGCAAGGTCAAATGATCCCTCGAAGTAGCCACTGCTATTCTAAATTGTCTTTAGAAAGGCTATTCCAACAACTTAAAACTGAGTGCGTTACAGGACCAAAATGCTTATTCAAATAATGAGTGGGAGTCCCAGAGGGGAACTCTCTGTTCTTAGATTTGGCATTACCCACTCTTATCATCATCAGAAGCAAATGTGCACACAGAAAGAATTTTGAAAGTGGAGTGCTGCCTTCGGTTTCTTGGGGATCCTTTATACAAATCTGCACAGTGCTAACATGCGCGCTAAACCTAGGTCAAACAAACCTTAACCTGGACTTGCAAGCAGAAAACTTGACTCAAACTTCCAAGTGGACAAAAGTGAAAATAAACACAGAATTCTCAATAAAACCCAGAGATTTCTATAAGGATGCAGAGCTTGAGCTGAGGGGAATATCCTAAGGTGACTCCCAGAAAGGTTTGGGGAGACAAAGAGCTTACAGGACTCCACTGGCCAGACCCAAATTCCCGAGCTTCCAGGGGGTCGTTGGAGTCAATGTTCTTCATATCCTATGATGTGTGACACCAAGAAATGTCACAGAACTCAAGCCAGGGAGCCTGCTTAAAGTAAAACCAAAGAGTTTTATTAAGGAAAAAAAAATTCAAAAATTGAGAAAACACAGAGTTGAAGATGCTCTCAATGTAGCACTCTGTTGTCCCTATCAAGTTAGAGGATTTTATCCATACAGAAACATAAGGAAAGATAGGGGATTAATGACTGATTGTACATCAGCTTCAGTCTGAAGTCCTCTGAAATGTAAAGGGTGGCCATCTAATTGGGGGGAGTGAGCCAGTTGCTTTGGTTATTCTTGATGGTGGAATTGTAGTCAGCTTTCCATGACTGTAGTCACTTCTGGAAGCAAACTATTCACCTATTCTTCTCAAACGGTTGACACCCTGACTGGTTTGATTACTTGCTAACATATTCTTCCCGAGAACAGTCGTTCACATCTTGACATACTCTGCCTAAATGATCTGCATACTGATCTTTTCTTTCCTGGGAATCTATGTCGGCCCCATCGTTCTTTTTGTTGAGAGTGGGTAAAGTTCCCTCATTCTTTTCTAAGAGTTACTTATCTATCAGTTTCAGCAAAGCACCGTGGAAACTTAAAGAAATGACAGGGTGTAGTTTTCAAGCAGTATCTATGCTAAAAATCAAAATGGAGTCTGACTTTGGGCAAAAACATAGCTATTTCCTATTAATCAGGTACCTCAAGTATTAATTTTAGGTGCTCTTTTTTTACCCATGTCTGAACAGACATTTCTTCAAAAAAAGTACACAAATGGCCAACAAGCACATGAAAACATGTTCGACATCATTAGTCATTAGGGAAATAGAAATTAAAATCAGATTAAGATACCACTTCACACTTACTTAGCTATTTAAGAAATTAAAATAACCAGTCTTCGCGAGGATGTGGAGAAATTGGAACCCTCATATACTGCTGGTGAAAATGTAAAATGCTGCAGCTGGTGTGGGCAACAGTTTGTTAATCCTCAAAAAGTTAAACATTCATTGAGGAATTTCACTCTTAGTGATATATCCAAGAGAACTGAAACAGGGACTCAGCCAGATACCAGCAGACCAACGGTCACTGTAGCATTATTCACAGTGGTTTGCACCATGGGGACAGGGACTGTGCAAGGTGCTTTAAACAGAGGAACTTGCTTAATCCACAGAACTGTATGAGGTTATTTAACTGCATTAGGTACAGTTCTGTGGATTAAGCAAGTTACTGTGTTTAAAGGTATAATTTTCTTTGTTTTCCAAGTGGCAAAACTGAAGCTGCAGAGGCCTGAAGTCACAGAGTTGGCAACACGGCCCATTCTGAACTCAGGCCTGCTAACTCCAAAGCTTGTGCTTTATTCTCTGTACCACAATAACTACTCGTATGGGTCTCCTGCTGCTATCGGCTGGCCTAAATGCCTCTTCAGTTTCCCATAGCAAGTAGCTGGCCAACAGGAAACACCTATGAAAATAAGATAACGGGCAGCTTTTTCTATGATCTTCCACACTTTCGTTCATTAACTTCATATCACTTACTTCTCCCTGAAACATCCAAGATCCCAAATCTCCCTCCTTTCTCATTCTCATAAAAACATACCTGTACTCATCAACAACCTGTGTTATGCAGATGACACAACCTTGCTTGCTCAAAGTGAAGAGGACTTGAATCACTTACTGATGAAGATCAAAGACCACAGCCTTCAGTACGGATTATACCTCAACACGAAGAAAACAAAAATCCTCACAACTGGACCAATAAGCCACATCATGATAAACGCAGAAAAGATTGAAGTTGTCAAGGACTTCATTTTACTTGCATCCACAATCAACACCCATGGAAGCAGCAGTCAAGAAATCAAAAGATGCATTGCATTGGGCAAATGTGCTACAAAGGACCTCTTTAAAGTGTTGAAAACAAAGACGTCAACTTGAAGACCAAGGTGCACCTGATCCAAGCCACGGTATTTTCAATCACATCATATGCACATGAAAGCTGGACAATGAATAAGGAAGACCAAAGAAAAACTGATGTTTGAATTTGTGGTACTGGAGAAGAATCCTGAATATACCACGGACTGCCAAAAGAACGAACAAATCTGTCTTGGAAGAAGTACAACCAGAATGCTCCTTAGAAGCAAGGATGGCGATACTGTGTCTTATAACATACTTTGGACATGTTGTTGGGAGGGATCAGTCCCTGGAGAAGGACATCAGCAAAAAAGAGGAAGACCCTCAACGAGATGGACTGACACAGTGACTGCAACAATGGGCTCAAACCTAACAAGGATTGTAAGGATGGCGTGGGACCGGGCAGCGTTTCGTTCTCTGGTACATAGGGCCGCTATGAGTCGGAACCGACTCAACAGCACTTAACAACAACTTTGTCCAAAACCTTCAGAGCTTGCTCCCTGCTAACAGATCATCTAAAAGTAATCCACATCCACTCTCAGTGGATGGCAATGTCGACAGTTCCCCCTAGGTGTATTCCTTCATTCATTCAATCAGTATTTAAAAAAAACAAAAAAATTTTTTTTTCATGTGCCACATACTGGGCTGAATACTAAAAACAATGAAAACGACAGACACGATCCCTACAAGCATAAAGTCTACATCTATTTGGGCAGCAAATAAGCAATTCCAATAGAGTATAATAAATTCTACTGACAGAGAACTCCAGTGTGCTATGAAAGCAGAACAATATCAAGACTCACGCCTATCCCAAGGAGTGACCCTAATGGCAAGGGTAATTTCAGCCAGTAACACCTGAGAAGGAAGGGAAGAGCCTCTTCATTGCCCCTGAAACTTGCCCTCTGTGCATCAGCCTGCGTAATGTGAAGTCTGGCTTTATGTTCAGTTATAGCTCAGTCTCAGTAATGTCATTCATTATGAGGACCCTTTAGAGGTTCTGGTATGTAATATATTTCATGAGGACTACAAAGAAGAGTACAGCAGGAAAGAAGTTCAGGCCCACACAGGTTTCACTGGCCTCATATCAAAACCAAGTAATCTTTTTTCATCCAGAATATAACAAGTCCCCAGTCTATTGGGGACTATTACTCCCTCTTTCTGAAGCAGGAGCTGGAGGTGGCAGTTGCTGGGTAACACCAATCACTCCTCAGCTTCCCACTAGCACCATGGTATACCATCAGGCATTCCCAATACAACTTAGGTAGTCCCTCTCAATCAATTCACCTCAAAAAAGAAATCTCGAAGGGCTGGCCCATCCCCAAAAGAAGTAACTACCTCACTTTCTTCACATCTTTGCTCAAATGTCACCTTCTCAGTAAGATCTACCTTGCCACCCTCTTTAATACTGCAACCTGTTCCTCTCACCCCAACACTCCTAATTCTCCTATTGTTCCCTGTTGTTGTTATTGTTGTTAAGTGTCGTCAAATTCGTTCTGACTCATAGTGACCCTATCTATGTACCACAGAATGAAACACTGCCCGGTCCTGCGCCTTCCTTACAATCCCTGTTATGCTTGAGCCCATCGTTGCAGCCACCGTGTCAATCCATCTCTTTGAAGGTCTTCCTCTTTTTTGTTGACCCTCTACTTTACCAAGCATGATGTCCTTCTCCATTGAATGATCCCTCCTGACAACATGTCCAAAGTATGTAAGATGCAGTCTCGCCATCCTTGCTTCTAAGGAGCATTGTGGTTGTATTTCCAAGACAGAATTGTTCCCTAGTATTTCTTTTTTCTACAACACTATTACTTCAATAATTATACCTTCTTATATAATTTACTTATTGTTGATATGGTTATTGTTTGTCTGTCTTCAATTGCTAGAATGTATGGTCTATGGGAGAAGGAATCTTTTTTTGTTCCTTGATGTAACCTAAGCATCTATAACTGGTACAGAATGGCATTTAATAAATGTTTGTCAAATACATGAATAATTATCATAGGTCAAGGGATTATGAAGACCACAGCATCAGCTTCCTATTGCTGCTATAACAAATGTGCTACAAACTGAGTGGCTGAAAACAACACAAATTTATCTATCTCATAGTTCGGGAAGTCAGAAGTCCCAAAATGGGTTTCACTGGGCTGGGATAAACTTGGAGTGATGAAAAATAGTAACTCTGGAGTCTTTTTAAAAGACAGTCTTTCTCTCCACAGTACTTTACCCATGAGGTTTTTTTTTTTAATTTGTTTCTTCTTTTTCAAAATTTTATTGTGCTAATATGTATTTTTTTATATCAAAAATTTTGCCATTTAACCATTTTTAAGTCTGGCAGTTCGACATGGTAACAACTGGCTGAGTAGTAGTGGCTGCTCTATTGTTTTACATTTGCTTACCTTCGTTCATTCATATTATTTGCTCCCCACTCCCTAAAACACTGAATATGTGAACACCTTATTAGATAATCCCTAAATAGTGTCTTTCCTGTGATGTTCAATGAATTTATAAATGGAAAGAACGAAGGACGAGGAGTTCAATCCCAGAGTCCACTAAGCAGACCCCAGGAAACCAGTTCCCCAGATACATTGTTGAAAGCTCCCAATCCCCACTGCTTCCTCTATCTACCTCACTAAAAGAACATGATCAGCCTCAGTAATCCATAGTGACAGAACGCAGGTCCGTGCAGCATAGGGAAGAGTAACACCAAGGGATTACAAAGGGACACGAGGAGTATCTACGTATGTTAAAACTCATCAAGTGGTACGTTTTAAGTATGTGCAATTTACCTCTTTTTTAAAAAGGAAAATAGAATAAAAAAATAATCAAACCAAAAGAAGGCAAGAAAGATGTTAAAAAGGAACAAAGTATAGGTGAACAAATAGAAAGCAAATAGTAAGATGCCAGAGTTAAACCTAAGTGTATCAGTAACTACCTTAAATGTAAATGCACTAAACACTCTAATTAAAAAAAATTAAAACAAAGATTGTCTAACTGGATTACAACAAAACCCAACCACATACTCCTTACAAGAGAAAATGATTGAAAGTAAAAGACTGGAAAAACATAGCCAAGTATATGTATCAGTTTTCTTTTGCCAAGATAACATCATAACATCATGTGTCAACCAAAGACAAAATTTCAGTGGCATATACAAATAAGTATTTTTTGCTCACATATCTGGGCTGATTGGCTATCTATTCTGCTGATTTAGGCTGACCTCAGCTAGTCTGCTTGAGGTGACTTGCCTCTGCTCCACAGGTAGCCAGAGTATGTTCTCATGATGATGAAAGATGCCTGACAGGGCAAGTTTCAACATACAAATCCATTTCAAGCTCTGCTTCGAGGATTTCTGCTCACATGGTTGGGAATAAAGTCAAAAGCAAAGTAGGAGGTAATATAAAGTTACATGGCAAAGGGTGTGGACACAAAGGGTGTAACTAAGACGAGGAGGAAGAATAAAATTTGGGGCCAAATGATACAATCTACTTTATTATTAGCAAAAAAACAAACAAACCTGTTGTCATCAAGTTGATTCTACCTCATAGTGACCCTACAGAACAGACTAGAACTGCCCCATAGGGTTTCTAAGGCTGTAGCCTTTATGGAAGCAGACTGCTACATCTTTCTCCCTGCCACTTCTTTGTCCCAAAGAATGGATGGGAGCCACTTCTTTGTCCCAAAAAATGGCTGGGAGCCACTTCTGGTTAGTGGCTGAGTGCTTAAGCACCGCACCACCAGGGCTCCTCTTTATTATCAGCAAAGTAAATCTTGAGGCAAAAAGCTTTGCTAGAGACAAAGAGGACTGTTTCATAATAAAGAAAAATGATTAAGAAAAAGAAAAAAGAATTTTCAATTTTTTTAATCACATAAACAGAGCCCTGAGACTGCAATGGTTAAGTGTGTGACTGCTAACCAAAAGGCTGCCAGTTCAAATCCATCAGCTGCTCCTTAGAAGCCCATGGGGCAGTTCCATTCTGTCCTATAGGATCACTATGAGTCAGAATCAACTCAATGGCAAGGGGTTTGGTTTTTGGTGTTTGGTAATCACACAGCCTCTAAAGGAGAAAGAGATAAATCCAAAATTGTGATGGGAGGTTTAGCATGCCTGTTTCAAGAAAGGATAGAACAAACAGATAAAAAAGAAATCTGTATAACAGTATAGATTTTAACAACTCGATTCAACACACTAGTCTTAACTGACATTTTTAGAACACTCCACTAAACTACAAAATGCACACTCATTTCAAAGGTACACGGAACTTTTTTTTTTTGATAATATATTGAGCCACACAGCTAGTTTTAACGAACTTCAAATAATTGAAATCTTGTCTGCATCTTTTCTGACTACAGTATAATTAAGCCAGAAATCAGTAAGAAAAAGGTAAGGAGGAAATTCAACATTTGGAAATCAAACACATCGGTCAAAGGAAAACAATCAAAACGAAACTAGAAAAAATTCGTTAATGATAAAACTACTTACTACATGTATCTACAACTGGGATGTACAAGGGCAGTTATTGTGAACAAAAGCTCTGTAACTAGGAGAATGGTAAACCCTTTGGCTACTGAATGAAAGGGCGTATTTCTACCGCAATCATCCCCAGCATCATTTTCCACATGCCGACAGTGGTTAAGCGCTCGGCTGCGAACCCAAGGTCAGCAGTTCAACCCACCAGCCTCTCCTCCAGGAGAAAGATATGCAGTCTGCTTCCATAAAGATTACAGCCTAGGAAACCCTATGGGACAGTTCTACTCTGTCCTGTAGGGTCCCTGTGAGTCGGAATCCTCTCTAAGGCAGTGCGTTTGGTTTTGGACAGATGTTTGTTTATTTCTACGCACCCGCGTTTACAGACAATTCAGTAATATTTAGGGGGAGATCAATACATGTTATATTTCTCTTCTAGACCTCCTCTCTGATTTCCAGACTACCAAACAACCTAACAAAACCTCCACTTGGATTTCTCAAAGGCATCTCAAAACTACTATGTCCAGAACTGAACCTTTGATTTTCCCTCTAAAAGCTATTCCTCCCGAAGTTTGTCCCATCTCAGTAAACAGTACCACCATTCACTCAGTAGTTTATGCAAAAAAAAAAAAAAAAAAAACACTCAGGGAATGCCTGCTAGGATGGAGAAACTAGGATCAGATTTTTCCCTTTCACCATTAAAAAAAAAAAAACTAGAAACCTGGGCAAAATACACGAAACAACTATTTTGAGACACTGAACAAAAGGCAGCACAGGCAGGTTGTCTGAGTGGGTCTCACCTAATCACAGGAGCCCTTCACACCTGCAGCAACCGAAGCCCTGTCTCCCGAGGGCAACCCTGGGCGCCCAGCCAGCCTCTCCCTGGGGCTGCGGAGCTTTGTGCTGCCTGGACCTGAGTGCTGCCTGGACCTGACTGGAGACCGCTGTGGGGTCGATGTCCTTTGGCCTCAGCTCCTCCCGTGAGGAGTGGGAATAACGGCAACTCCAAGCTTACCCAAAAAGTAGTTCGCTAACCGGGTCAAACTGCCCCAGGGCCAGAGGGCTGGGCCAAAGCGAGTTTGGCTGCCGTAAGTGATAATATTAACGTGCCTTCCTATTTCTGAATACGTGTTAGGATGAACAAAGAGCTGGACACATTACCTACACTGACTTCACCGTCCCAAACCCAAACGCAGTCTTTAGCCCTTGGGAAGACAACCTCTTCCCTAAGATGGCGGCGGGCCACGAGGAGACGCTTGAGGTAGGAGGGTAGTGGGCGTGGCCAGGGGCGTGGCCACTGATGCTAGTTCCAAGGCCAGCCTGATCCACTTTGCTCAGATTACGTATTTTAGATGTTTTTAAAGGTATGCTCTCTTTATTTTGGTTTCATTATTTTATTAATTGGTTTTGGGTTTTTTTATTTTGCTTCTTATTAAAATAATCTTAAGTATATCTAGGTTAAATTCTTATTAATTGTTTAGTTTCAGGAATTAACTATTTTGTAGTCTAATTATTCTTAGATTGCCTCAATTTTTAATATTTTTTCTTGTTTCTCTTTTTCATCCCTTCCTAACATCAGAAAGGGAGCGCTGGTGGCACAGTGGTTACGAGTTTGGCTGGTAACCAAAAGGTCGGCAGTTCTAATCCACCAGCCGCTCCTTGGAAACTGTGGGGCAGTTCCGCTCTGTCCTATAAGGATCGCTATGAGGCAGAGTTGGCTCAATGGCAGCGGGTTTGATTTGGTATGGTTAAACCCAGAAAACCAAACCTATTGCTATCCAGTCAATTCTGACTCAAAGCGACAGGGTACAACTGCCCCATAGGGTTTCCACAGCATACTACCACATCATACTTTCTGCAGAGCAGCTAATGGGTTCCAACTGCCTACCTTTTGGTGAGAAGCCCAGGGACTGTGCCATCAGGGCTCCTTTTTGACGCCCCGGCACCCACCTGTTTCAAACATTGGAGGGCCTGCAATGGGCCTATTTTATCTTTAATTTTTGATCCCTCCAGCTATTTGTCCAACTCTGACCTCATTCCTCAGCCCTGGACTCATATCCAACTGACGCTTGTCAGTCCTCTCTATCTGAACATCCCACTGCCAACACCTCAAACTCACTAAATCCTAACCTGGATTTATTATCTTTCCCTTCAAATCTGCTCCATCTCCTGTGGTTCCATATCTGTAAATACCAAGAACTGAAACCAGTGCCTTATTCTTGACTCCTCTCCTTCCTTTGCAACACCCCCACTCCCCATCACACACACGCACACCAAACTCTGCTCAATATATACTGTTTCTTAGTCATTTCATTTCGTTGCCCACTAGGCCCTAATCATCTTAATTGGTACAAACCAACCAGCTTAGTACTGTTAGTACTATGTTAAGGATTAAGGTAGTTACTGCAATAGACTCCCAAAGAATCTCCCTGCCTCTAGTTTACCTTTCCCAACACCTTCCAAAGAGCAGCTAGTGAGCTCTCAAAAGTGCAAATATGACCATGTTTTAAACTCATTCCTAGTGTTAAAGTTGCAGCTTTCTTTCCAGCCCAACCCATACAGGTTGGTCCAGTACACACACAAACACACACACACACACACACACACACACAGAGTCCTCAGTCAGTCAATGGCCGTTCTTCTAATTTGTGAACATAGCATTGTGTGGAGTTCAACAGGGCCATTTATAGTTGCACAGGGCTTGAATATAGGCTAACCAAGGCCTATAAGATTGTTTCCAAGCCTTTCTAATGACCCAAAAGTCTGTATATTCCAAAAGGAAGTAAAGCTAGGCTTGGGACATAAGTTTATTGTTGACAGTCAGTTTCATAGGCAAGTAGTGGGTAGTGTAACTCAACCGAGGAGGACAGGAAGCTTGGGAGTAGGGAAGTATAGTCAGGAAACAGCGGAACTTTTCCAGTTCTCCCTCGTTGCATCTGTCACCTGATGACTGATCTAGCATTTTGACAGATTAGCAAAGGAGCTATTGCCAATAGAGCTGGCTGGAAAAAATTGGGATGGCCTGGGTGACAATCCTTCTGGAGAGATCCAAGTATAAGATAATTGATATGTACTGTGCCCACTTGCCTCCCATGGTGTTAGGTGTGTCCTTCTTTCTGGTGAGGAGCTTCGCCTTCTAGAAGTATCTATAGCATCTGGCCCACATCTAGCACAATAAACTTACCAGGGACCCAGGAGTAGCCCATCACTACCAATCTCCTTTCCCCACGGTCCCACGATAGTTGGACTACATTCATTTGCACCGAAGGTGAAGGCAGGTAGCATAGTGCTCATGTGACAAGGTGACTAGACCTGGAAGTACAATATCACCAAAGGCAGGATAAAAGTATTCCTCTCACAATAGAATGAACTAGAGCTACACACAACTACATACATATATCTTAAGAACATAAATATCTATTATGATCCTATTATAAAGTTCCAAAACTGGCAGAATTAAACTGCATAGGTTTTGGAATACATACTAATGTAATTAAAGTATAAAGAAAAGCAAGAATGTGATTTCAATAAGTGAGGATAGTGGTTACCTTGAGTGGGGGGAAGAAAGGCTGTAATGGGAAAGGGCATGGTAAGATAGATAAGGTTCTGGAGTACTGGAAGTGTTCCATTTCTTGATTTAGGTCATGGATACATGTGTGTTTATAATAATTCCTGAAACAGAACAAATATGATTTTGGGTCATTTCTCTTAATCAGTTGATATTTAAAATAAAGTATTAAGAAGAAAGAATATACAATGAGGTATTAGTGGTAAAGAGCCATCCTATCTTCAATTTACTTTTAAATGGCTCAGGGAGGGAGAAAAATATAAATATATATTTACAAACAATAAGGATATCTGGGGGAAGGATATATGGGAATCCTTTATACCATTCTTGCACTTTTTTTTAAGTTTGAAGTTTCTTCAAAATAAAAAGAAAAGAAAGAAAGGAAGACTCCAAGTATTTTCATCTCCTTTTATTGAAGGAAATAGAAACTCATGCTGCAGAGGCAGTGGTGCCTCAGAGCGTGACAAGATAACCAGTGGGGCTGACATGACAAGTCACAATGCTGGCCAGGGATCCAACCACTGTGGGAGGACCAAAACCACAAAGACAGCAGGAGGTAGCAAACATCCCCAACACCCAGTGCAAGCATTTCCATTTGTAGAGAGCTTGGCTATGCACCTTACAAACAGGGTCCCCTCACAGCTAGCAGATTATCATCTCGGGCCTTGGCCAAAATCATCCAAATGCATACAAAATTAATATGCTATCTCACATCTGGAGACCCTTCCCTTTGATCCAAAGATTCGGGTCAGAAGATCTGGGCTGATCATTCAGCTCCTCATCCCAGAAGGGAAAAGAGGCTGAGTTCTTAAAACATCAAACAGGTATAGACTAGACAGGTGCTGACGCCCAGTCTGGCTCTAAAAGAAGCTCGATTTGTTTCTTCCTGACTTCTCACATTGCTCTCACCCTGCATGGGCCCTAGGATACCTCTCAGTGTTATGAACTAGTACAAAATGGGCGCAGCAGCCTAGGAGATGCAGGGAATTAAAAGCTGCTATTTTTTTTTTTTTGTATTAGCCAAAACCGTTTCACAAGAAATAGCATGAGAAACACTATTGGGTCAAGGTCCTCCCAAACAGCTGCTAGAAGCACACACAAAGAAAAATGTGGGAGCTCTCTCTCCCATGTCGGGATCCGCTGCACCAAAGTCATGGTCCAGGAGGCTGAGCCATGTCGTGTCCCTGGCAGATTATCAAACCCCAAGGCATTACTCAAGCTGTTCCAGTTTTCAAATACACTGAGGTGTTTGGGCAGCTCAGTCACAGAAAAGCAAGCAATAAAGAAGTCTCAACCGATTACAAATTGATAATGTTATCAACCCTTAAATTTACATAGTCAAGATCTGATTGTGGGGGGGGCGGTTCTGCTATGTAAAAATAACAGTCCAAGTTTATTCACATAAACCCTTGATCATAAACCATCCTCACCTCCACAAATTGGAAGGAAATTCCTTATTCAGAAATGGCCATCATCTGATTGGTCATCCCAGTGCAGTTCTCTTCAATGCTGGGCCCATGGTTTCCAAAGATCAAATTCTTGAGAGCTCTAGACCAGAAAATGGGAGGATCAGGGCAAGGAGGAGAGGGCACTGGGGTTGGAATTTCTGAAATGAGCATTTATTTCACAGAAGGCTTGGCACAAGAGGGCCGGGGTGTGCATGGGTTTAATGGTTGTTCTTGGTTGCCTCCTTTGCTGCAGCAATCAGTGGAGTGAGGCTGGAGAGGGGCTTGGCAATCTTCAGAAACTGATGCTAGTAAAGAGAAAAAGAGCAAAAGACATGTGATCATTTCCCATTCTTCCTCAGCAACCATTACAAGACATTACGGGCATCCACGTTTATATGAGGTGCTGCCTAGAGAGCTTCAGATAATGCCCAAATTGAAGGACACCTTTAAAAGGTATCAAACCTACTCAGGCCTTCATAACCACTGGGAATAATTCTCAACTTTATTAAATAGTATGGATTATTATAATCTATGGATTCCAAATATGTGGCTAAAAAAGATCCCCCAAAACTTGATATATAGTAACTTCCTGTACAGTTGAAAAAAGCATTTAATCTGAAAGTTTTTCTTAAATTTAGTAATGAAAAAGTTTTGTCTCTTGAGGATGTGGGATGTTTCTTCCACCTGATAAAACATACAGGAATTACTACATTGTCTTTTATGTCCCAGCTACCAGGACACTTAGAACTGAATGTGATGTTTAAGCATACCTATTAAACTCAAATGATTAGCATATTTGATTCTTCTGCCATCCCTTGGTCAGAGGTTTATAATTCCCTTTTATTTATCATATTATTTACGTATATGGTACACACACACCCCTACACTTTGCTGGAAGCTGTTTCAAGTTCTCTTTGGACACTGATAGTATATAATGACTACTGAGAACAAGGGGTTACTATTACTATAAAAGGAATAAAAGATCTTGACTAAATCCTGAAGATATTAATTCCAATATATTATCTTGTATATTTCTGTCCATATATATGTTCTCTCAGGAAAAACAGATATGAAACCTTCATGATTTATGGCTCTGAAAGTCATGGTTTTGAATATTTACCATGTACAGTAACAAGTTAAAGAGCTAATTTTCTCAGATCACATGTTTCTACAGTTCCCCCTCCGAGTTAAGAAAGCAGCATGATCCAACACTCAACTGGGAGGCCTCAGTTTCCTTCTCTGTACAGTGAACAAAGTAGACTAGATAAACCCTAAGACCCCCCAGTTTTGACTCTTTAAGCCTGTAACCGCAGTGGCCAAGACCTCACACAGTAAGAGCCAAACAGACATGGATTAAAATCCTGGCTCCACCACTTATTGGCTATGCAATCATGAGAAGGTTACTAAACTCCAGAAACCTTGGTTTCCTCATCTGTAAAAATGGGAATAACAGAACCTTTAATTCACATGACTGTTGTGCAGAATAGAGGAAAAATATGTAAAGTACTTAGTGCTTAGAATGTGGTACATTCAATATAATATATTCCTTATTATTATAATGTTATGTCAGGAATAAAACTCTAGAGGGCACTAATCTTGAATGACTATACTTCAGTACCTAATTAAGAATGATATCTTTACCAATCACAGGCTTGGCACAGTATTTGCACATTTCTCAATGCCTAGCGTTTCCAGAACACACCTTATGTGATCTTATATTGTACTGTCTGTTATGAGGAGTTTTTAGTCCCAACAGATCCTAGAAACTAACTGATTACTTGACAGAATCCAGACCTTTTATCTCATAGGTCAGAGCTCTGTGATCAGTAACTCCGATTACAATGACGGTCCAAAGCATGACATTCTGCTGAAGGCAAACACTTTAAGCAATTCTACCCAGTTTAGCAAGTATTTTCTGATTACCTCTTCTAGCCCTAGTCAGGACCTAGCTAGGTGCAAGAGGAGGCCCAAGATTAATAAGGTACAGGTTATAGCCTTTTTTTTTTTTTTTTAATAACCTAGTGAGAAACACAAAGATGTTCATAACTAACTTTAATGCAGGATAGTGTGGTAGGTCCTGACCCGGCCTGCCTTGCTCAGTCCACCCGGCCACATGATACAGGGGTAGATCCACTGTTCGTGACTACAGACCAATCACGGTCATAAAGCTGCATCTGATACTTATTATTAAATCACCAGGGGACAATGCAGTACAATGACACTAGTAATGTAGTAAGAAATTGTAGCTGAAACTTAAGTGTTAGATACAAATGATGTGACCTGCTAAAGGCAGTTTTTGCAACCATATAAAGTAATTATGCTTTAATTTCAGAACTAAGAAGGTGAGAACATAAGAGGCTTGGTAAATCCCCCCACTCAGGGCTTCCCTACAATTTGGAGAATCTCACTTCAAGCAAGTAGAATATCATTGCTATTACCTCAGAGAGTCTCTGATGAAGAAACTAGGGAGACGTGAAAAGCCGCACTCACTAACTGTCCTCTAAATTTACATCCTCTGATATGCTTTGCTAAAAATGTAGCTTGTGTTAAGATTTGTGTGTCAGAGAGCTTCTTTTCATCAGGACTCAAACTCTGTCAGACTACTTCAGGCAGAACAAAAGAAGTGCTAAAGAGAGTGCAAAGTTCAGTAGGTGCTCAGAAAGTAGACTTTGGGCTGAGCCTAGGACAGTGTACAGAGTTTTCATAGGTTGAGGAAGAGGCTAAGGAAAGAAGGTGAGCAAAGGTACAGGGATGAGGAAGGTGAGAGAACTGGGAATATAGGGTGAGTTCAGGGTGTGGTAACAGACAAGGCTTCTTCTATAATAACCAGTACCTTACAGATAGAAATGAAGGAAAAAAGGTCTGGTGGAGTGATTTCTCAGGCAAGTGCTTCTCTGCATAGGGACAGTTACCTGTAGTAGCTCTTTTGCTGAACCTCTCTTCTCCACAACCATTTCAAGACAGCGGTTCAGAAAGTCCTGGAAGATAGCTGACAGCTTCTCTGGGTTCTGAAGCTCTGGGGTCCCATTGGTGGCAATGAGGTACAAGGCCTGGCAATAAAAATGAAGAATGGCTGTTATGGATTGAATTGTGTCCTGCAAAAATATGTGTTCTAAATCCTAACCCCTAAATTTGTGGTTATAATCCTATTTGGGGATGGGTTTTCTTTGTTATACTAATGATACAGGACTGGTGTAGGATGTGTCTTAAATCAATCTCTTTTAAGATATAAAAGAGGATTAAACAAGCAAGCAAGAGAAGCAGAGATGGGGGAAGACAGCCATAGGAAGATCGCCCAGGAGCAGGAGCTCAAAGAGACAAGGACCTTCCTCCAGAGCCCACAGAGAAAACACCTTCCCTTAGAGCCGGCACTCTAAACTGTGAGAAAATAAATTTCTTTTCATTAAAGCCACCCATTTGTGCTATTTCTGTGATAGCAGCACTAGATACCTAAGACAGGTCTAAAGATGGACAGCAGCAGGAAGGACTAAGAGGAAGAGAGAGATCCAAAAACTATTTCTTAAATGCAATTATTGGGACCTAATGGTCTTTTTTTTTTTAATGGTCAGGGGAAAAAGGTGAGGCAGAGAGAGACAGAAGCCTGAGCCCCAGATCAGCCAAAGCACAACTTCTCAAGTCCCTAGACTCTTGCCCAGGGCCCTGGGCTTTACTCCTGGACGGGGCAGCTGTTTCAGGGTCACAGCACTGGATGGACCAGAGGCCTCAGAGTGAGGTTTACCACCACTAACAGTCACTGCAAATTCTGACTGTGTAATAACGCAAGGGGGTCTGTTTCTCTGGCAAAGTGCAGCAAAGATGGTTGGTTGTGACACAGATAGGAAGCCAGAGTCTTGTCTACCTGTAGGCTTTCAGTCAAGGACAAAAGTTCTTAAAGATTAAACTTGTTAGTTTCCATACCTTGTTCAGATCATTAAGATTTCCTGGTAAAAGGTTAAGTGCCATCAACTACTAGCTATGGAGGTCATGTATGTTAACAGTTAATAACACAGAATTTAGTGTTAGGCAATCCTGAATTTGATCCAACCTCTCTCATCTACTCCAGGACCTCATTCCTGCAGTTGACACTTCTCTCTTGTACCCCCCTCCACTGAATCATCAGAACACAAATATACTGTGATAACATCATCTTTTTAATAAAACCCTTTTTTTTTTGAGTCCATATCCACTTCAAGGTATTGTTCCATTTCTGTTCTTCTTTTACCAATACTCTCTCCTTTCCTCTCTCTCTCTCTCTCTATGCCATCCCACTTCCTGTTCTCCCACTCTCGTGAATTTGTTCTAATTAGGCTTTCATCCCCATCATTCTACTGATACTGATTACCAAGGTCATCAATAACCTCCACATAAGCAACACTGGCAGATCCAAGGTTGATTTCTCAGTCTGATCTTACTCAATCTATGGGTTACATTTAGCACAACAATCAACCCTCCTTCTCGAAATACTTTGTTCACTTGGCCTCCAGGACATACTTCTCTCAGTTCTCATCTACTAGGAAGGCCACTCCTTCTCGGTTTACTTTGCTAGCTCTTCATCTCTCCAACCTGTAAATACTGGAGGTACCCCAGCACTCAAATTTCTTTTCTTCTTAAACTGCACTCATTCCCTAGTTGAGTGATCTCATCTAGTTCTGATTTTAAATAACAACTATATACTCTCTATTAATAAATTTGTATTTATACTCCTGACCCCTTTCCCTTCTTTGGGGATTTGCCCAAACTCAACATTTCCACTTGGATATCTAATAAACTTTTCAAATCAACACATTCAAAAATCAGACCCTTATTACTACATCTAACCTGCTCTGCCACGTGTCAGTAAATGGCAAATGAATTTTTTCAGTAATTCAGGCCCAAAATCTTGTAATCATTGTTGATTCCTCTCTTTCTAATACTATTTCATTGTGTCAGTTGTACTTTCAAGGTATTTCCTGTGTCCAACCACTTCTCACTTTTACTCCTACCAATCTAGTCCAAGCTACCACTCTTACCTGAACTATTGCAACAGTCTTTTTGCATAAAAGCAGCCTAAGTGACCTATTTAAAAATAATTCACATTACTCCTCAGCTCAAAACCCTCCAGTGGCTTCCCATCTCTGGTAGAGTAAAAGCCACGTCCTCACAAGTCTTACTTGATCTGACCCCTGCTAGTTCTCGGACCGGTCTACCACTCTCCTTATTCCTCACCCACTTCAGGGACACTGGTCTCTTTGGTGTTCCCCAGAACATAGGAAACATGTTCCCAAATCAAGTTTTTGGTGTTCTTCATACCTAGAAAGCTCTTATCCCAGATTAATCTCATGCCTTGCTCCTTTTCTTCTTCTAGTTTTTGCTCAAATAACCTAAAAGAGAGGACTTCCTCTGTACCCATATAAAATAGCATACCTCTCCCATTACTCTCTTAATGCCTTTACTTTGCATTTTTTCTCGTAGTACTTATACCTAGTTTTATCTGGAAACTCATAGTGAACCCACCTGAGTACTATTTCCTGGGACCAGAGACAACAACCTAGACATCTTGAAATGGGATCAGTAACACTCACTCTCAGAGGGTTTTCATTGAGGTATGGGGGCTCCACTTCAATCATTTCAATAGCTGTAATGCCTAAGGACCAGATGTCAACATTGGGCCCATAGGCCTTTTGCGTCACAACCTCTGGTGCCATCCAGTATGGGGTTCCCACCATGGTGCTCCGTTTGCTCTGCTCTGGGGTGATCTGGGCAGAGAATCCAAAATCAGCTAGATAAGGAAAATAAAAGAAGGAAAGTATTTACATTTAGCATACTCCTTTTTTTTTTTTTTTTTTAACTCCTTAGTAAGTGTTAACTCTGTGCCTACCCCTTGGTGTCAAGCTCTGCCTGGCCGCCCCCCCAGCCACTGCAATCCCTGATCTCTTCAAAGCTGGAATTGCTTGACTTCCATCTACCAGTCCAGCTCCTAGCTTGTCCCTTGTCCAACCCTAAAGAGTAGCAGGAGGATTATAAGGAACAACATCTCTGTCCTCCTACCTCTCCTCAAACTAGAAGGACTAGGCATCAAAGTCCAAGCTGCCCATTTTGGCCTTGATCAATTGGTCCAATTCTGTTTTGTTCTTGGAAGTCATTCTTATGTCTCAGAATCTGGTAACGAGGTCCTTGCCTTATTCCCTAGGCTTGAGACACGGGCTTAAATCCTAATCACCTACGATAGGCAAGGCCTTACTTTATCAGTTCCCCAACCTGTACCTCATGGCCAGAGGCTGCTAAGAGTCCTTTCACAAGCTGCTTATCCACCTGTGACACAGCCTGTTTGTCTGGCCTACTGGTTCTTACACCTTTGAAAAACTGTTCTGCATACAGCTTATTTACATTATATTGCAATTATACGTTTAATTAAGTTATGAGGTCTTTGATAGCAAGAACTATGTCTTCGTACTCATCTTTGTATTCCCAGGGAGTCTGGCATATAAACCCTCTCCACCCCGGTCTGAGGTGCTGTTTCTCCTCTTCCATTTCTCCTCTTGCTTTTTGAATTCTGCTTTTTCTCTTCCTCAAGGCACCCTCCTTCCAATCACCCCATTCTCGTGTGTGCCCCTTGCCTCTGCCACCACTCCAGTTTGTACAGCCCAGACCCAGGGCCCAAGGAGGCCAAGGCCAAGTCCTACTTGTGTTGTTTGGGAGAAAGACCCAGCCATGAGTTGCTTTTTCCTGTCTGTCTTCTTAAAATGCTCTGCCCAGTGCTGGACCATGGGGAAGTCCCTCAGAGGGAGAGTGTCTTGCATGGGTCAGGGTGCTTGGTCTGGTGGGAGGCACAGCCAGGGAGCATGAGAGGCCCAGGAGAAGGCCTGCTGGCACCAAGCAAGCACCACCCCTCTCAGGCCTTCAAGATGGAGTCCAGCACCAAGGCCAAGGACTTTTGCCAGAACATTGCCACCCGGCTACACCTCAAGACCTCCGAGGGGTTCAGCCTCTTTGTCAAAATTGCAGACAAGGTAGGTAATGTCTATTGTGAGGAGCTTATGGGAGAGCAGGAGGAGGGCTGAGAAAAAGAGAGAGAGGGGAGAAATAAAGAGAGAGAGAGGGAGAAAGAAGGAGAGAAGGAGAAAGAGACAGACAGACATGCTTGTATACAGCTCCTAAGTGTGCCCATCTCCTTCTTGCATATCTACTGTGGCTCCCTTTACTTGGAGCAGCTGCCCTGAAATCTCTCTCCTCTGAGGCATTGCACAGCATGTCCTCAGACCCTGTTTGGAGCCATGTGCATGGGTACTCTATGTTCTCGTCATACCAGGCTCTTCACCGTGCCCCTACACACATGTATTTTCCAGACTTTGTTCTGACTGGTCCATCAGCCCCCATGCCTGCAGCCAATTAACCCTTGAACTAATCCTTGAAAGGAGGAGTGATTAACCCCATTTAATGCATCACAAAACTAGGTAGGGTTCAGAGAGGTTAAGTAACTTATCAAAGGTCACACAGCAGGGACTCAGATGCAGGTGGGTCTGGCTCCAAAGCTCATGCCTCTGCCACCATCCCACATGGCCCTCCCTCCACGTCTCTGCACATGGAAGTCTTAAAGGCCCAGCTGTAAAGTCCCTCCCCATGAGAAGGCTTCCCTGATCATCTCAGAATTAGATGCTCCCTCCTGTTTGTCTCTGACAATTCCTTGTCCACCCATGTCTGTCTCCTCACCTCACGCCTGTCCTTGTGCCAGACAGCAGGGACTCAGAGGTGACTTCAATGAGATCCTGGACCCAGGAGAGCCCAGAACTTGTGGGAGGAGTCAGACATGGATGCAAGAACATCAGCTTCAAGGAAGGGGCTGGGTCTCGCTCTCTGCCATATCCGTGTGCTAGGTAGGGCAGTGTTCAGTAGATTTTGCTGAATGACTGAATGGAGACACTCAACAGGCACAGATGGGAGGAGGGTGGGGCTGATACAGGGAAACCCTTTCCGGCTGGGATTAAGTGTCTTTCTGGAGAAGGGGCTACCAGGAAGACCTTGGGTGGGAACATTGGAAAACACACTATTTGTTAAACTAAAATGAATGTACTAGAACAGCCGTGTCCCTAGGTCATCAGCGTCCCTGAGAATGACTTCTTCTTCGACTTTGTCCAACACCTGACAGACTTGATACAGAAAGTGCGGCCAGTCAAGGATGGTAACGTGAGGTCAGGGCCCTGGGGTGATCTGAGGCCCAGGGCAGGGCAGGTGCTTGCTCAGGGCCATAGCGTGAGGTCCACCTGGGTGGGAACCGAGGCCAGGCCTTCTCTGGGCTGGTGCTGGGCTAGGAAGGGCATGGGCACCTCTCTGTGCTGGGACCTCCCTGTGATCAACTGCCCTATGCCACAGGAATCGTGCCCTCGCTCACCTACCAGGTGTTCTTTATGAAGAAGCTGTGGACCATCACAGTGCCAGAGAAGGACCCCGTGGCTGATTCCGTCTTCCACTATTACCAGGTGAGCTGCCCACTGCCTCTCTGCTCCTGTTGCCTCCCCTGCAGCTGCCAGCCCTGCTGTACTTTGTTATAGCAGAGTCCTGCTGCCCTTGCCAGGTGAGGGGCCTGTAACAGGATGGCCTCGAAGAGATTCCCAGAATCATGTTCATCCTTCCCAAACCACCGGGCCCCCAGGGAGTGGCCCAAGTTCGGGTCCTTCTCTTTCCTAGCCGTCCAGCCTTCAAAGGCTTGATTTTTCCTCTCCTGAGCTCCCAAATCCCTGCCTGTTCAGGTTCCTCCCTCCCTCGGTGCAGGGTTGTTTTTTGAATTCAAGATTCTGCTATTTGAACAAGGCGTATCCAGTGCCTCTGTGATTCATAATTTCTAGCACAGGACTGGTCCCGAAGTAAGGTAGGAGGGAGGCTCACGTGTTGCATTTCTATTATGTGTCTGGCACTTTTTACTCATTCCATCCTCTCAACAAACCCCAAGGAGTAGGTATGTTGTTCCCATTTTATGGAGGGAGAAACTGAGACTCGGAGACATTAGGTGATGTAATTAAGATCACACAGCTGATGGTCCTGGGGTTTGATTCAGGGTCTTTGTAACTGCAGACTCAGTGCTCTTTCCTGGGCTACAGCCTGCTCACCATTCTGTTGGAGAGACAAGCCAGGAGGTTGGGAGGGGCCAGGGAGGCAGGAATGGTGGCTCCTATGGCAGAGAGAATCCTAGCCTCGAGTTAGAGGCTGTTGTCATCCAGACCTGGGATATGCCTTTCCCTTATGCCTGCTTCTGACCTCCACACCATGAATGAATAGATGGATGGTGGATAGGTGGGTAGATGGTTGGGTAGATGGATCAGTGGGTGGACAGATGAATGGGGGATGGGTGGGTGGATGGGTACGGATGCATGCATAGGTAGGTTGGTGGGTGGGCAGATGGATGGGTGAGTGGATGTCCTCAGGTCAGTCTCAGTTTCCCTACCCTTCAAATAGTAGATAAGACATCCTGAAGGCTCTAGGGGTCTGTGGGCAACACTGGCCCTTAAGGGACTTTATCTCTCCTTTTTGTCTACTCTCCATCCTCAGTTGCTCTGGTTCTGGGTCACGGAGTTCTAGGGCGGTGAGGGGAGCCAGCGATAAGGATGAACCAGCCAGTCTCAAGGGAACATAATGACAGGATGCCTTTCCCAAGGGAGGACAGGGCCTGGAGGGTCAGGAGTGTGGAACAGAACAGTCTCAGATTCACCAGCTGGTCACTCCCAATTTAGTCATCTTTGCAATGGGGCTGCTCACCTCACTGAACTGTTCAGAGGGTAAATGAGATGATACTCATACATGGGTATGCTTTCAAACTATAACATGCTGGATCTGTACAGGCATAATTGCAATTTCCCTGTACTATGCTGTTTCCCCTTGGGAAGCGGCGTCATCTGAGGCTGGAGAAGTGGGTGGGGGTAAGGCAGTAGACCCTGGCCTTGAGGATGGTGGGGAAGGAGCCCACTGCCTCCAGATCCCGCCACTCCTGTGACCTGTCTGTCTCTGGCAGGAGTTGCCCAAGTATCTCCAAGACTACCACAAGTGCACACGGGAGGAAGTGCTACAGCTGGGGGCGCTGATCTACAGGGTCAAGTTTGAGGAGGACAAGTCCTACTTCCCCAGTGTCCCCAAGCTGCTTCGGGAGCTGGTGCCCCAGAACCTCATCTGGCAGACCTCACCTGATGACTGGAAACGGGTGAGCATGGGAGAGGAAGAAGCAATGGGGGGGGGGCTTGAATGGGTCTCTGGGTACCCCAGGAGTCAAGGGGGTAGGTCCTGGCCAGCTGCCCAGGGAAGTACCTCTTGTGACTCCTGTGTGTGATCAAACCACCCTCCCTTTCTTTCCTCCACCTGCTTTATTCTCCTGTCCTCCAATACAGAGGGTTCAGCTGCCCACTTGGCAGTAATTTGCCCCCTTCTGGTTACCATGATGACTTGATTTTACCTGATACCCACAGGCCTGTCTCCCTTGGGCGTGGGGGAGAGGCCAGCAAAGTCCTGGCTCTGAGAGCCTATTACCTGAGACAAAGGGGAAGCCCCTCATGGCCTCTAGGACTGCCCATCCTACACCTGGCCCTCCGGGGCCCGTGTCAGCTACTGACAGCACAGAATGGGGCAGGAGTGGCAGGGGAGGGGCCCCTGTGTGGGGCAGTGTCCTGGTCCCGCCCCTGACTCCCTGCCCCCTGCAGTCCATCCTTGCCTACTTCAATAAACACACAGGCAATCCAAGGAGGAGACCAAACTGGCCTTCCTGACGCTCATTTTCAAGTGGCCCACGTTTGGCTCAGCCTTCTTTGAGGTGAAGGTACCTTGTGGGGGCCTTCTCTGAGAGGAGGAAGAGGGCAAGGAGAGGGATGAGAAGGCACAGAGAGTTCCCCCAGGACTGCGGGGAACAGCAATACCTTCTGCCGCCTTCCCTGGTGAGGAAAGGGGGGAGCACCTCAGCCTTGTCCCACATGCTAAGTGCTGAATCCTGGGGGCACAGAAGCCCATATGCTCAGCCTGGCAAGGGAGGCAGATACACAAACAGGTGAGGGTAACAGAGAATGATCTGTGCTATGACAGTGGGAAGCCTTCACAGAGGTGGCAGACCCCGAGAGGACCTGCCCAGACTGAGGAGAAGGGCCAGGGAGGCTTCCTGATGGAGGTAACACCTGAACTTTCCAGGGAGCCCCTGGGGAGAGTGTCTCTGGAGGACGGTGCCGTGTGTGCAAAGGCCCAGAGGTGTGAGATCTCAGGCCTGGGCAGGAAATGCAAGTGGTGGAGGGTAAATGGGGCCTGGGGTGTGAGGTGAGCAGACCGGGGGGACGTGGAGGCCCAAACCAGCTGGCCCTGATTTGGGGGATGATCATGTGGCTGTCTAAGAAGACACCCCAGCCCCATCAATGTTTACATGACTCTACAGTCAGCCCAGGATAAAATCTGAACCAGAAGGAAGGTGCTGTGGTGATCTGCCTCTACACCATCATCATACAGGTGGGGATGCTGACGCCCAGTGAGGGAGTGTAAATGGGTGATGGTCACACAGTGTAACTCAACTCACTGCTACTAATATCCAGCTCCTCCTTTTTTTTTTTTTTTTTCCAGACAAAAGGGCTCCAGATGCTTGTTGAAAGCTCTAGTTTCCCTTCAAGGCCAAAGGTAAGCATGGGACTGTGCCCACCATCCCATTGACGAATCAGCCAATGACAAGCTATTACGAAGCATCCTGCAACACACTGGAGCAGAGAATGTGCATGGGTGATGAGACCTTTGCCCCTGACTCATGCCCATGTCACCACTCATTCTCTGGCTCAGGATGATATCACTTTTGCATTTGCCCCCAGTCCTGGGTGATCACAGAAGGTCCCAAAGTGTACACCACTACTGTTTGGCTTCTGGAGAGGTTGCCTTTATTTACAGGCTGATGTTCACTACAGGCACTCCTTTCGCAGGGACTACTATAGAAGGATTAGGATGAGAAAAACCATATAATACCCAGAAAACCACCATCTCCAACTCCAAGACCACACACAACTGTTTTCCCCTTGCCCATGAGATGCATTCTTTATAGAAAGGCTGGACCAAATGGACTCCTGATAGCATCAGTGGTCCTTCTCCACTCAATTCTTTACCACTCCTCACCATCACCACCCATACAGAGAAGAAGAAGGGAGTAAGGTGTGGCTATTTCTTCTCTCAGAACATCCTAAAGCTGGAATCTGCTGTTAAAAAGGATTCCTGGTGGGGGGGGGAGGTTCAACCATGGGGGACGCTTTGGGGTGTGTTTTAGGAAGGGGGCCACTTTGGAGGGCATTTTCCATTCATCCACATTAATGACAGGCAAGGCAGTTTGGAGGGCGGACCGTCTGGTGGCCCACTGAGTGGGTTCTTTGGTTAGCTCAGAGGGCTTCTTTTTGGGCTCTGGTGGTTTAACATCATCCTTGGCAGGCATCAGGGGTTTGATGTTTTTCTTGGTTGGTGGTGTTTTGGCTTTCTTCTTGGGGGGTACTGTCAAATGGAAGACACTTGAGTGGTTACTTGTGCTGCTGCCTATACTTGGGTAGGGGGCTTTTACAGTCCAAGGACTTTCTGAGACTCGGTTGAGAGGCTGTGTGGATAAAGCTTCTCAAACCTTTCTCTCTTGGAGGTCCATACCCTGAGTACCTGTGGGATAAAAAAGATAGAAACAAATTCCTCAATTGTCACTTCTCCAAACTCTGCTTGCCATGTGATTAAATCTAGTCATCCCTCAAATATGAGCCCCTTACGTACCCTCTCAGGTTCTTCCCGCCAAACTCTCCCACCCCAAGATTTTGTGCAGATGTTATTATGGTCCTCCAATTCTGCCTGGGACTGAAGAGTCCACTGGGTGAGGCTTTAGGTCACCAAGGGAGCTCTCAAAAGGCATGGACTGACATTTGCTTGACATCACTGCTTCCAAATCATCTTAAATAGAAAAATGAACTCTTCCTCAATAGAGTGTGAGCTTGAAGGTGGGGAAAAAAAATTTTCTTTTTTGTCTTTTTTTTTTTGTCTGACTGATGGAAAAAATAGATAATAGAGACTTCTAATAATGGAACTAGGAAATTAGGACAAATCCTCTTACTTAAATAAAAAACAATAAAACATCTTAAAATTATCCAAGAGTTAATATAGTGAGGAACTGTGGGGCCAAAATCTAAAAGAATGTGAGTCTCCAAAGAAGCAAATCCAGGATTCAAAGTTATTTTTACTCTGAGTGTAATTTCAATCTAAAGACACAACTACACCAATAGTTTGCATTTTTGTCAGCTTCACGGAAGGAGATTTTTATTGGACTTGAATCTTTAGGTCAATTCAGTATCTTTATGATACTGAGTTTTCTAATTCATGAACGTGGTATATTGCTCTATTTGTGGCTTCTTTAATTTCCTTCAGCGGCCCTTTATATATCTTCCTTTGTGAGGGCTTCCAAAGCTTTCATTAAAGTTATTCCTTAAGTATTGTATGTCTCTGTGCTATTCTAAGTGATGTTATTTCAAAATTTTATAATTTTCCAATTATTCATTGCTAATATGTAGACATACAACTGATTTTTGTAAATCGATCTTGTATCTAACTCACTTCTTAGTTCCAATAGGTTTGTTTGTTGTTGTTTGAGTCCTTAGAATTTCTTATGTAAACAATCATATCATCTGTGAACCAGGACAGTTTTCTTTCTTCCTTTTCAATCTTTGTGCCTTTTATTCCTTTTCCTGCCATATTATACTGGCTAGGATCTCCATGACAATGCTGAATAGAAGTAGTGAAAGTAGATATACCCCTGCCTTATTCCTGATCATCAAAGAAAAATATTCAGTGTTTCACCATTAAGTATGATAATGGCTATGGTTTTTTTTGCAATACCTTTTATCAGATTGAGGGAAGTTCCGTTCTATTCCTAGTTTGCCAAGAGCGTTCATCATAAATGGGTGTTGATTTTTTTCTCTATAATTTCTGCTTTTTCCCTATATTTTAATGTAGTGGATTATATTCATTTTCAAAGGTTAAACCCATCTTGCACTACTGAGATAAATCTCACTTGCTCATGGTGTATTAGCCTTTTTATATACTGGTGGATTCAGTTTGTTAATATTTGTTAAGAATTTTTACGTCTAATTCATGAGTGATATTGACCTGTAAATTCAGTTTTCTTGCAATGTCTTCGACAGGTTTTTATATCAGAGTATTACTGCCTTCAAAGAATGAGCTGAGAAGTGTGCCTTCCTCGTCTTTTTTTCTGAGTTTGTGTAAGATTGGTATTATTTCTTCCTGAAATATTTGATTCACCAATGCTGGGCCTAGAATTTCTTTGTGGTGAGGTGTTTGATATATGAATTTGATTCTGATAGACAATGGGTTATTTAAATTTTCTATTTTTCTCTCAGCTCTGGTACATTGTACATTTTAAAGAATTCATCCATTTAAGTTTTCAGATTTAATGGCACAAAAATGTTCATAATATTTCCTTATTTTCCTTTTTATGTCTAGCATCTGTAGAGATATTCCCTTTTAGATCTGGTAATCAATCTCTCTATCTATATACATGTCTATAAAACCAAAAACCCAAACCCAGTGGCATCTAGTCGATTGTGACTCACAGCGACCCAATAGGACAGAGTAGAACTGCCCCATAGAGTTTCCAAGGAGCGCTTGGCAGATTCGAACTGCCAACCCTTTGGTTCACAGCCATCGCACTTAACCGCTATGCCACCAGGGTTTCCATATATGTCTATATCTATGTTTTATAGATATATGTCCATCTGTTCATCTCTCTTGATACGAGTTTATCAGTTTTATTAATCTTCGCAAAGAACCAACATAAAAAAAATTTTGGTGAAAGTATTCATAGCCAAATATACATCATTTCAAGAATTTCTACACATATAATTTAGTGACATCGGTTATATTCTTCAAGTTGTGCTACCATTCTCACTATCTTTTTCCACATTATGCTACCACCATTTTCTTAAACTCACTGGCCCCAAGCTTCCCATCCAACCTTTCCAGTCGCTGTTGTTCATTTAATCTCATATAGATAATTATGTAAAAGAGCATAATGCTCAAAGCAGATGTACTTTACTAATTAAAATATGCTATTTTTGGTTCAAAGACGTCAGGGGATAGTTTTGGTATACGGTTTAAATTTTAAAGATCATCTCAGGACAATAGTTTCAGGGGCTCGTCAAACCTCAATGGCTCCAGAAAGTCTGGATTGCATTGAAAACCTGAAATTCTGTCCTGCATATCCCCCCTTTTTGTCACTATTCTTCTATACAAAACGTTTTGTGCATGCAGTGAGGTATGGGCCTTGTTTCATTTTTTTGCAGATGGATATCCAGTTATGCCAGCACCAATTGTTAAAAACACTGTCTTTTCCCCATTTAACTGTTTTGGGGCCTTTGTCAAATATCAACTGCTCATATGTAGATGGATTTATGCCTGGATTCTCAATTCTGTTCCATTGGTCTATGTATCTGTTGTTGTACCAGTACCAGGTTGTTTTGACTACTGTGGTGGTATAATAGGTTCTAAAATCAGGTAGAGCAAGGCCTCCCACTTTGTTCTTTTTCAGTAATGCTTTACTTATCCAGGGCATCTTTCCCTTCCATATGAAGTTGGTGATTTGTTTCTCCATCTCATTAAAGAATGTCGTTGGGATCTGGATCGGAATTGCATTAAATGTATAGATTGCTTTTGGTAGAATAGACATTTCTATAAGGTTAAGTCTTCGTATCTATGATCAAGGTATGTTTTTCCACTTATGCAGGTCTGTTTTTGTTTTTTGCAGAATAGTTTTCTTTGTGTAAGTTTTTTACATCTCTGATAAGGTTTATTCCTAAGTATTTTATCTTCTTGGGGGCTACTGTAAATGGTATTGATTTGGTGTGTGACGTAGAGGAATCCAACTGATTTTTATATGCTTATCTTGTATCCCGATACCCTGCTGAACTTCTCTATTAGTTTCAGTAGTTTTAATATTTAAAAAATTTTTTTTAACATTTACTCATATGTTTACCATTTCCAGTGCTCTTCATTCCTTCCTGTTGATCTGGATTACTATCTGATGTGATTTCTTTTCAACTTGAAAAATTTCCTTTATCATTATCACTGTGGTTTCTTTAAAAGCTGACTTGTTGGTAATAAATTATCTCCATTTTGTTTATCTTAAATGTCTTTACTTCAACTTTGTTTTTGAAAGATAATTGTGTTGGATATAGAATCCTAGGGTATCAGTCTCTTCTTCCAGCATTTAAACTTGCTAGCTCTTTGTTATGGCCTCCAGTATCTCTGATGAGAAAACACCATCATTCACTAAAGTCTTTGGCTGCTAATTATAACACTTAGGTCATCTCAGGATCAGTTCCTATTGACGGTTTTTTCTCTTTGAGTATAGCTCCTATTTCCCCATATCCTCCTACCTACTAAATTTTGACTGTATATTGGACATTGTGAAATACATATTGTAAATACAGATTTTTTTATACTCCTCAAAAAGTATTGCTTTTTCTTACCAAAGATGTAAAAGACCCATACAAAGAAAACTACAAAGTACTACTGCAAGAAACTAAAAAGGACCTACTTAAGTGGAAAAACATACCTTGCTCATGGATAGGAAGACTTAACATAGTAAAAATGTCTATTCTACCAAAAGCCATCTATACACACAATGCACTTCCGATCCAAATTCCAATAACATTTTTTAATGTGATGGAGAAACAAATCACCAACTTCATATGGAAGGGAAAGAAGCCTCGGATAAGTAAAGCATTACTGAAAAAGAAGAAGAAAGTGGGAGGCCTCACTCTACTTGATTTTAGAACATATTGTACAGCCACAGTAGTCAGAACAGCCTGGTACTGGTACAACAACAGGCACATAGATCAATGGAACAGAATTGAGAACCCAGATATAAATCCATCCACATATGAGCAGCTGATATTTGACAAAGGCCCAGTGTCAGTTAATTGGGGAAAAGATAGTCTTTTTAACAAATGGTGCTGGCATAACTGGATATCCATTTGCAAAAAAATGAAACAGGACCCATACCTCACACCATGCACAAAAACTAACTCCAAGTGGATCAAAGACCTAAATATAAAGACTAAAACGATAAAGATCATGGAAGAAAAAATTGGGACAACCTAGGAGCCCTAATACAAGGCATAAACAGAATACAAAACATTACCAAAAATGATGAAGAGAAACCAGATAACTGGGAGCTCCTAAAAATCAAACACCTATGCTCATCTAAATTCTTCACCAAAAGAGTAAAAAGACCACGTACAGACTGGGAAAGAATTTTCAGCTATGACATCTCCGACCAGCGCCTGATCTCTAAAATCTATATGATTCTGTCAAAGCTCAACCACAAAAAGACAAACAACCCAATCAAGAAGCAGGCAAAGGATATGAACATGCGCTTCACTAAAGAAGATATTCAGGCGGCTAACAGATACATGAGAAAATGCTCTCGATCATTAGCCATTAGAGAAATGCAAATTAAAACTACGATGAGATTCCATCTCACTCCAACAAGGCTGGCATTAATCCAAAAAACACAAAATAATAAATGCTGGAGAGGCTGCGGAGAGATTGGAACTCTTATACACTGCTGGTGGGAATGTAAAATGGTACAACCACTTTGGAAATCTATCTGGCATTTTCTTAAAAAGTTAGAAATAGAACTACCATACAACCCAGAAATCCCACTCCTCGGAATATACCCTAGAGAAATAAGAGCCTTTACAGGAACAGATATATGCACATCCATGTTTATTGCAGCTCTGTTTACAATAGCAGAAAGCTGGAAGCAACCAAGGTGTCCATCAACAGATGAATGGTTAAATAAATTGTGGTTTATTCACACAATGGAATACTACGCATCGATAAAGAACAGTGACGAATCTGTGAAACATTTCATAACATGGAGGAACCTGGAAGGCATTATGCTGAGTGAAATTAGTCAGAGGCAAAAGGACAAATATTGTATAAGACCACTATTATAAGATCCTGAGAAATAGTATAAACTGAGAAGAACACATTCTTTTGTGGTTACCAGAGGGGGAGGGAGGGAGGGTGGGAGAGGGTTATTTACTGATTAGTTAGTAGATAAGAACTACTTTAGGTGAAGGGAAGGACAATACTCAATACACAGAAGGTCAGCCCAACTGGACTAGACCAAAAGCAAAGAAGTTTCCGGGATAAAATGAATGCTTCAAAGGTCAGTGGAGCAAGGGCGGGGGTTTGGGGACTATGGCTTGAGGGGACTTCTAAGTCAGTTGGCAAAATAATACTATTATGAAAACATTCTGCATCCCACTTTGAAATGTGGCATCTGGGGTCTTAAATGCTAACAAGCGACCATCTAATGATGCATCAATTGGTCTCAACCCACCTGGATCAAAGGAGAATGAAGAACACCAAGGTCACACGATAACTAAGAGCCCGAGAGACAGAAAGGGCCACATGAACCAGAGACTTATATCATCCTGAGACCAGAAGAACTAGATGGTGCCCGGCCACAACCGATGACTGCCCTGACAGAGAGCTCAACAGAGAACCCCTGAGGCAGCAGAATAGTGGGATGCAGACCCCAAATTCTCATAAAAAGACCAGACTTAATGGTCTGACTGAGACTAGAGGAATCCTGGCGGTCATGGTCCCCAAACCTTCTGTTGGCCCAGGACAGGAACCATTCCCGAAGACAACTCATTAGACATGGAAGGGTCTAGACACTGGGTTGGAGAGAGATGCTGATGAAGAGTGAGCTACTTGTATCAGGTGGACACTTGAGACTATGTTGGCATCTCTTCTCTGAGGGGGAGATAGGAGGGTAGAGAAGGTTAGTAACTGGCAAAATTGTCATGAAAGGAGAGACTGGAAGGGCTGACTCATTAGGGGGAGAGTAAGTGGGAGTACGGAGTAAGGTGTATATAAGCTTACGTGTGACAGACTGACTTGATTTGTAAACGTTCACTTAAAGCTCAATAAAAATTATTTTAAAAAAAAGTATTGCTTTTTTCTAGTAGGCTGTTATTTTGGCTAGACTCAAGGTCCAACCTCTGTCTCCCTTGCTATGGGCAGCAGCTATAATTTATGCTCACTTCTTCCAACTTGCAGATGCTTATATTTCACCAGGATCTCTGGGTTGTCCATTATACATGCATAGTTTAATGGTCTCCCAAGGATTGATGTAGAATTTATGTGCAGATTCTTGAGATTTACCTGCTTTGTGGCTCCTTCTGTTCCAGAATAGCCCCATAACGTTACAGATGCTCTGTCAAACCTGAACTCTTTCTTGCGACACCATAAACCAGTAATTTTATGGCTTTCTGCTGCCTTGAACCACACACAAATTACGGAGAACCCTAAGGCAAAAAGCTGCAATACTGCAAATCTCCCTTGTTGAAGTTCCTCTATTCCAAGGGTAGATTTACCTCAGATTCTACAACTGACTAGTGCTTTCAAATACATTTTTCTAAAGTGCTTTTCAGTGTTTGTAATTTTTATCTCTGATAAGCTAATTCCACAAAGCTGCTCTACCATTACCGGGAGAGGAGCTCCCACTGTTAGATTAAAATTTTGTATGAAGGTAAAACATAATACAGAAAATGCACAAAAAGCACTAAGTGTGAACATCAATATAAGGAAATTTCCAGCATCACAGAAGGTTCCCTTATGCTCCTAGGTAGTCAATACCAAACCAGCCCCTATATCCTGACTGCTATCGTCATTGATCAGTTTTGCCTATTCCTGAACTCAATTTAGTATCTGTGAGATTAATCTCTGTTGTTGTGCAGCAACATAGTTTATTCTATTGTTCTATTGAATGATCACAGTATATAAGGAACCTGCACATAGACCAAGAGGCAGTCATTCATACAGAGCAAAGGGATACTGCGTGGTTCAAAATCAGGAAAGGTGTGCATCAGGGTCGTATCCTTTCGTCTTTCAATCTGTATGCTGAACAAATAATCTGAGAAGCTGGAGTATATGAAGAAGAACAGGGCATCAGGATTGGAGGAAGACTCATTAACAACGTGCAGTATGCAGATGATATAACCTTGCTTGTTGAAAGTGAAGAGGACTTAAAGCACTTACTGATGAAGATCAAAGACTACAGCCTTCAGTATGGATTACACCTCAACATAAAGAGATCAAAAAGCCTTACAACAGGACCAATAAGCAACATCATGATAAACGGAGAAAAAAATTGAAGTTGCCAAGGGTTTTATTTTCCCTGGATCCATAAACAACTCCCATGGAAGAAGCAGTCAAGAAATCAAACAACATACTGCACTGGTCAAATCTGCTGCAAAGGACCTCTTTAAAGTGTTAAAAAGCAATGTCACTTTGACAAGTAAGGTGTGCCTGACCCAAACAATGGCACTCACCTCATATGCATGATAAAGCCGGACAGTAACTAAGGAAGACGGAAGAAGAATCGATGCCTTTGAATTATGACATTAGTGAACAATAACGAATATACCATGGACTGCCAGAATGAACAAATCTGTCTTGGAAGAAGTATAGCCAGAATGCTCCTTAGAAGGGAGGATGGCGAGACTTCATCTCACAGACTTTGGACACGTTACCAGGAAGGACCAGCCCCTGGAGAAGGACATCATGCTTGGTAAAGTAGAGGGTCAGAGAAAAAGAGGAAGACCCTCAGTGAGATGGACTGACACAGTGGCTGCAACAATGGGCTCAAGCATAACAAAATCTCAGCAGACTTGTAACAATTAAAGAGATTGAATCAGTAATAAAAAACTTCCCAACAAAGAAAAGCCCAGGACCAGATGACTTCACTGGTGAATTTTACCATTTAAAAAATTACACCATTTGTGCTCAAACTTAAAAAAAAAAAGAAGAGGGGGGAGGACTTCCTAACTCATTCTGTAAGGCCAGCATTACTCTGATACCAAAAGCAGTTAAATACAACACAAGGAAAGAAAATTATAGATCAATGCCTCTTATGAATATCAGTGCAAAAATTCTCAACAAAATACTAGCAAATTGAATCCAATAGCACCTTAAAAGCATTACCGACCATGGCCAAGTGGAATTTTCCCCAGGAATGCAACGGTGGCTCAACATGAGGAAATCAATCAATGCAATGCACCACACTAATAGAATGAAGGAAAAGAACCACATGATCATCTCAATTGATGCAGAAAAAGTATTTGACAAAATCCAACACTCTTTCATGATAAAAACAATCAGCAAACTGGGAATAGAAGGGAAATCCTTCAACACGATAAAGGGCATTTATGAAAAACCCACAGCAAATATCATACTCAATGGTGAAAGACTGAAAACTTTCCCCCTAAGATCAGGAAAAACGCAAGAATGTCCTCCTTCACCACTGCTATTCAACATTGTATTGGAAGTTCTGGACAGAGCAATCAGGCAAGAAAAAGAAATTAAAAGCATCCAGATTGGAAAGGAAGTAGTAAAATTATCCCTATTTGCAGACATGATCCTATGTATAGAAAATCCCTAAAAGTATACAAAAAAGGCTACTAGAGCTAATAAATGAATTTAGCAAAGTTTCAGAGTACTAAATCAACACGGAAAAATCAGTTGTGTTTCTATACATCAGCAAGGAACAATCTGAAAAGGAAAACAAGAAAACAATCCCATTTATGATAGCACCTAAAATAATAAAATACGTAGGAATAAATTTAACCAAAAAGGTGAAAAACTTGTACACTAAAAAGTATAAAATGCTGCTGAAAGAAATTAGAGAAATTTTAAATAAATGGAAAGACATCCTGTTTTCATAGGTTGGAAAGCTTAATATTGTTAAGATGTCATTATTACCCAAAGTGATCTACAGATCGAATGCAATCCCTATCAAGATTCTTTTTTGCAGAAATGGAAAAGTTGATCCTCAATATTGCAAAGAATAAGGTAGGAGGATTCACACTTCCCAATTTCAAAACATACTGTAAAGCTGCAGCAATCAAAACAGTGTGGTACAGGATAAGGATAGACATATAGAGCAACGGAATAGAATTGAGGTTTCAGAAATAAGCCCATACACCTACAGCCAATTGCTTTTTGACAAAGGTGCCAAGTCCATTCAGTGGGGAAAGACCTGCCTTTCAATAAGTGGTGCTGGTCTCAGTGGACACCTAGCTCTATTGGCATAACATAGTTTATACAGAAAATGTTCTACATTTTACTTTGGTGAGTACCATCTGGGGTCTTAATAGCTTGAGTGGCCCTCTAAGATACTACACTGGTCTCACCCCATTGGGAGCAAGGGAGAATGAAGAAACCCAAGGACACAAGGGAAAGATTAGTCCAAAGGACTAACGGACCACATTTACCATGGCCTCCACCAGACTGAGTCCAGCACAACTTTATGGTGCATAGCTACCACCACTGACTGCTCTGTCAGGGATCACAATAGGGAGTCCTGGACAGACTTGGAGAAAACTGTAGAACAAAATTGTACTGGAGAAATCCTGAGAGTATGGCCCCCAGACACCCTTTTAACTCACGGTTTACCCTTCAGCTAAACATCACACAGGCCCATAAAAAAAATGAGACTAAATGGGCACACAAGCCCAGGGGAAAGGACTAGAAGGCAAGAGAGGACACAAAAGCTGGTAATGGGGAACCCAAGGTCAAGAAGGGGAGAGCATTGACATGTCATGGGGCTGGAAACCAATGTCACAAAACAATTCTGTGTATTGTTTAATAAGCTAATTTGCTCTGTAAATCTTCATCTAAAGTACAGTAAAAAAACAAAAAATGGTGCTTGGACAACTGGATCACCACATGCAAAAGAATGTAGTTGGACTTATGCCTCACAATATACAGGCAGTCCTGGGGTTATGAACGAGATCTGTTCCTGACAGCATCTTTAAGGATTTGTAGGTAAGTTGGAACAGGTGCACATGGTTCTTATTTAGCCTTACTTTAGTGCAAGAAAAGGCTCGACGCCTTTTCAGTGATTTAAACGCTGCCACACAGCAAGTGAAGGTGACTGTGATGAAGAATTTGTTATGAGCAAGATTGGTCAATCACTTCAAACAGAGGGCAAATTTATGTAACATTAAACAGCAAGTACGCGTTGTCCGTAAGTCGGGTGTTCATAACCCAGGGACTGCCTGTATACAAAAATTAACTCAAAATGGATCAATAACCTAAATATAAGAGCTAAAATGATAAAACTCTTACAAGAACAGAGGTAAAACCTCAAGACAACAAAATAGATAAATTTAGCTTTATGTAAGTGAAAAAAATGTGAATCAAAAGATTTTATCAAGAAAGTGAAAAAACAACCTGTACAATGGGAGAAAATACTTGGGAACCATATATCTGATAAGGGCTTAATATCCAGAATATATAAATAACAGTTATAAACAACAAAAAGACAAACAACCCAATTTTAAAATGGGCAAAGGATCTGAATAGATATTTCTGCAAAGAAGATATACAAATGGTCAATAAGCACATGAAAAGATGCTCAAGGTCATTAGTCATCAGGGAAATGCACATCAAAACCACAATGAGCTATCATCTCACATCCACTAGGACGGCTATTGTCAGAAAAATGGAAACTAACAAGTGTTGTCGAGGATGTGGAAAAATTGAAATCCTTTGCGTATCGCTAGTGGGAACGTAAAATGGTGTAACTGCTACAGAAAACGGTTTGGCAGTTCTTCAAAAAGTTAAGCACAGAATTACCATATGACCCATCAATCCATTCCTAGGTATATATCCAACAGACCTGAAAACAGGTGCTCCAACAGATATGTGTATGCTAATATTTATTGCAGTATTAATCACAATAGCCAAAATGTAAAAACAACTCACGTGTCTATCGACAGATACTCAGATAAACAAGATGTAGTATATACATACAGTAGAATATTATTCAGCCATAAAGAGAAATGAAATTCTGATACATGGATGAACCTTGAAAACATTATGCTGAATGAAAAAAGCCAGACACAAAAGAATAAATATCGTACAATCCCAGTTTTATGAAATACCTAGAATAGGCAAATGCACAGACACGAAACTTCGTTACTGGTTCCCAGAGGCTGGGCAGAGGAGGAAATGTAGTTATTGCTGAAAGGGTACTGAGTTTCTGTTTGGAGTGATGTAAAACTTTGGGAAATGGGTAGTGGTAATGGTAGCACAGCACAGTGAATCTAAATCAAAGTCACTGAATTGTACACTTGAAAATGGTTAAGATGGCAGGCAAACTGTTACATATATTTCACCACAATGTAACTTTAGAAAGTGAATCAGTAAATAAATATTTTCAGGATTTCTTGGTTTTAATTTCTTATATGATAAATAATGATAGAAACTGGACATGCTAAGAAGCCAGAAAACATGATCCATATGCAGAACAAAAGTCAGTCAACAGAAACAGACCCAGAGATAATAGATGATGGAACTAGCAGACAAGGATATTAAAACAAATATAACTAAACTATGTTCAGATATTTAAAGGAAACATGAACATGAGAAATGGAAGATTAAAAAAAAAAAAACCAAAAGGAATTTCCGGAGATGAAAAGTACAATATTTGAAATGAAAATTTCCCTGGCTGAGATTAAGCAGGTTAGGTATTAGAGAAGAAAAGATCAGCGAAGTTGCAGACAAGTGTGGGAGGCAGAATTCTAAGATGGCTCCCAAGACGCCCATCCTGTGGTATACATGCCCTGGATAATCCCCTTCTCTTGAATGTGACTGAGACCTTCATCAGGTTACATTATGTAAGAAAGGTAATGGGGATAGTCACTCCCATGATTACATTATATAAGACTCTATTATACCACACGGGAGAGAGAGTCTCCTGTTGGCTTTGAAGTAAAGGTGCCATGTTCTCAGACAGCCATGTGGCTAGGGCCTGAAGGCGGCCTCTAGGAACTGAGAACAAAACTCTGCCATCAGCCAGCAAGAAAACGGGTGACTTCAGTCCTACAGCTGCCAGGAACTAAATTCTGCCAGTAATCATTAAGCTTGAAAGAGGACCCTGAGCCTCAGATGAGACTGCAGCCCTAGACGACACCTTGATTTTAGTCTGGTGATACCCTAAGCAGAGGACCAGGCTAACTCATGCCTGGACTACTGACTCAGAGAAACTGCGAAATAATCTATTTTGTGTTGTTTCAAGCTACTAGGTTTGTGGCAATTTGTTCCCCAGCAATAAAAAATACACACAAAAATAGAATCTATCCAAAACGAAGCACAGAAACAGAATAGGATTAAAAGAAAAACAAATGGAGTTTCAGTAACCTTGGGGCAATATCAAACTGTCTAACATTCATGTAACTGGAATCCCTAAGGGGGCGGGGCAGGAAAATATTTGAAGAAATAAAGGCTGAAATTTTCTCCAAATTTGCTGAAAACTGTAATGATCTAAGAAGTTCAACAAACTCAAGCAGGATAAAAACACACACACACACTCTCTCTCATAAACACACACACAGCCCAATATAAACTATAATCAAATTATTGAAAATCAGTAATAAAGGGAATAATCGCTATGAACAGAGGGATGAAGAAAAGAACACTGAAGACTTCATAAGAAACTATGTAAGAAAGAAGACAAAGGACCGATTCCTTTAACGTGCTGAAAACACACCCTCACAGGTGAGGGGCAATGAACGCCTTCTGGCGGCAGAAGTGGCGGCAGCAGGTGCAGCGGTACATGCTCATCCTGGACGTGGCCGTGGCGCAAGATGTGGCACTGTGTGTTTAGTGTTCAGGGCTCTCTTCTCCTCAGCCTGAATGGGGCTGGGCTGTGGTGCTGGCTGAGGTCCTGGCTTCTGCCAAGTCGTCCTTGTTCTTTCCCTGGTTCTAAACCTGGTTCTGCACCTTCTAGGTGTGTCTCTTGGAGGTGCCCAAATAGCTCTTCAATAGATTCTCTTTCTGTGTGGGTGAGGCAAAATTGGTTCCTGTAGCATGCAACTAAGAACACTTAAAAACGGGAAAAATTCTTTGTTTTCTACTCTTATTATTTTCTTACACTATTTGAATATATAGGGGCTTGGGGGTCAGGTTAACTTGTACTTTTTCTAAGGGAGCCAGTGGGTAGAGGTGGAGAAATAGGAGTGGGCTACACTTTACCTTTGTGAATGTTGGCTCTTATGTACATTTTATCTCTCTGTTCACCTTTCCACCTGGAAAAAAAGCAGATCATTCATGAACCTCACAGGCTTCTCTGAAAAAAGGCAATAACTCAAGGCAGTGGCCTGGAAGGAAAACTACGAAGCCAAATTCTCATTTAAGCAGAGGGTTTGTGCTCCCCTCCCCCCTTTAAAGGATAAGTGACAAATCAAGAAATGACAAGCCACAATGGGGCCTGAACTAGCACACTCTCCTCAAGCTACTACACGTCTTCAACCAGGATGTTCCCCCTTTCACCTTGAACTTCCAATCCTGTAGGATTTTCCCTGAAATGTCTCTCAAATATAATTTTATTGGACAGATTAAAAGACTGGCCCAGAAGGGGATGGTTATTTTCCCAGATTCACTCAACAACTAAAGGGTAAAGCCAGCGCTAAAACCCAGGCTTCCCAGTTGATGAACTTGCTCTTTGCACAGCACCTCACTATATTCTGTTTCCTGTAACGTGAGAATATGGAGGCACTTGTCCTGGCCAACCTTCAACTCCTGCCCTCTCCCAGAAGCTACATAGTGAACCCGTGGTAGTGTGCACTGGCTAAGCTTCGCTGAGAGTCTTCATCGTCAAAATATTTTCTAATGTTGGGGAAAAAGTAGGGGAGTGAGGAGCAGCGGGAAGCATGAGAAAAAATGAGAAGAAACAAGAAATTCAGACTATAAGCACCATCTTCCTGAGAATTTTCCCAAGTGAGATTACAAAAAGAATATAACTCTTCCCCCTCCCCCCTTAACTTCTATCTTTTTCTAACTTCTGTAAGAACCATTTATCATTTTATTTTGGGAAGCAAATCATTTAAAATATATAAATATATACTTACCAGTGAAAATAAAATATGGCAAAAATTAAAACTGCAGAAATACCATCTATGAGAAGCCATATGAACATATAGTACCTTGGTGTCTGTAAAACATGAAACGAGTAACAATTAAAGGACTTTGCAGTTGGAAGGGATTTCAGATCATGTGGGCCAAGTCCCTCGCTCTGCTACAAGAGCTAGAAGAGGGACAGAAGGGGGGATAGACCAGGTGGAGGAACACTGACTGACATGGTGGTCTCAAATACACAGAGTACCTGCTGCTATCCTAGGAACTACCCTTTACACATGCAGGGAGCCCTACAAGGGACAAAATAATTTATACCCTTCATCTCCCTTGACCCTCAAGACAGAGGTCTGAGAAAGTCACTTGACAGTAATTCTTCCTATTATACAGATTTGAAGCTGGGTCCAGAAAAGTCCCATACCAAGTCTGTTCCGGACCAGGACTACAGCCCGGCTTCTTATCCTCTAGTCCTCTGTGTTTTCACGGCAGGTGTTCCCAAACGTGGCTGTACAAATCCACCTGGGCAGCTTTTAGTAATACAGGTTCCTGGGTCTCACTACAGACGTAAGGAATCAGAATCTCTGCACTTTTAGCAAGCTTCCCAGATGATGCTGAAGCAACTAGTTTGTGAACCAGCATTTGGGAACCATTGTTCTAAATTATCCTGCTTTAAATAAATATGTTGAAATTACAATACCCCCTTACCTTACATGCCCCTTCTCCATGCTCCTTGCCTGAATCACCCAATTCCTACAGTCCTATCTCTTGGGTCCTCCTATGTGAGTTTCACAATTCCCTAGTTTGATCCTCCCTTCCCAGCTCCAATGTTCCCCCTACTCCAATTTCACTTGATACCACTGTGGCTGGCACATTTTATTATTTCTCAGGTCATTCTCAACCCTGTCTCAAGGTCTTTCCTTGCACTGAATAATAATAACACTAAGGATCGTGATAGTAATGATAACAACAAACATTTAATGAGTATTTATTAGGAGCCAGGTAGGTGTTCTAAGAACTTTGAAGGTATTTTCATGTCCTCGCAACAGCCCCATGAGGCAGGTATAGTGGAAGCTCTTAATGAAAAGCCTCTTCTAAACCAAGGCCCTTAATTCCCTCTGGGAAACATATTGACCGACGTCTTGCCCTACTGACTGCTCCAGGACGCTCAGCGGGTGAACAGTATGTTCACCAAGAATCAGTTGCCCTTGTCTCCAAATGGCTTAGTTGGGTCAGTACTACTTGTTACTGTAATTCTGCAATGTAATTAAATACTGCTTAAATCTACAAAATTGGAGTGAAAAAAAGTATGTCATTGTCAAGAAAATTAAGTCAATGCTTTGAAACATTCAGTGAAGACAGGACAGGTCACTATAAAAAATAAACTGCAATTGAATTAGGTGAGGGTAGAATACTGTAAGAGACTGGAGTAGGGGAATTATAAAAAAGTAGATGAATTCCTCCTTCAGATTTGTTTTCTCCCAATGACTTTCTTATTTCACTTTAAAGAAACAGAAATTAGAAATCACAGCTGGTTCGTTGGGTGTTAAAAGAACCAAGAGAACACAGAATTCAATCAGCTGAAGTATCCTCAAAGAAAAGACCTTGGCCCTATATCAAAAGTTGAGTAAATGAATATTTTAAATTAAATTAAAATGTGTAAGGCATGTGTGTGGTAGACTATTTACAAAAACAACCACACTACTCCTCCCAAGCCTCTCTGCAGGCTTCTTTGCCATGTGGCTTTGCTGCTCCTCACCATCCTGATGTGAAGTCTGTTTCTCCCTCACCTTGAATCTGGACTTGGCCATGTGATGTTCTTTGGCCAATCAGGCATTAGGAAACAACACTGGGAGAACCTGGAAAAGTGCCTGGGCATTGAGGCTTGGCCTCCCTTGAGGCTGGGAACCCTTCTGCCACTAGGTGAACACATCCAGGCTAGCCTCCGTGATGGTTTATGACCACATGGAGAGAGACCCAGTCATCCCAGCTGTCCCAACCATCCCGGTAAGGCCCCAGACATAGGAGTGAGTCCATCCTAGACCATCTAGCCAGCCATATTGGCTCAGACCAGAGGAACTACTCAGCTGTGATACAGAATTATGAGAAATAATGCCTTTCGTCTTAAGCTGCTAAGTTTTGAGGTATTTTTTTTAAAAGCAGTAAAAGCTACCTAATAGCATGTATATCTTTTTTTTTTTTTTAATCAATCCCTGCTTCAACTAACTTTTTCAATTAACTGACCAATGATCACAGTCCAATTGTGTTGGATCAAAGTACTTCTACTGGAATATTATTATCTCCAATTTACAAAACAACACACTGAGGCATGGACAGGTTAATTAAGATTTTCAAGTTTACTGGAGCCAAGATTTGAATCTGCACAATCTGACTCCAGAGCGTGAGATGCTGGCCCCACCTCCCCGAAGCAGTGACACACAGCAGGAGCCTGGAACTGTATATTGGGCCCTTTAAACAAGCCTCGGCCAGGTGTGGAGGGAAGATTTTCCACCTATATCTTTTGATATTTTGAATTTTGAAACACATGAATTTATTACCAATTCAAACATTAAAAAGAAAAAAAAAGGCTTTCAGCAACAGTGGTAGCACTTAAGTAAATGTGTAGCCTCCCAAGGGGACAACTTTGAATGAGACATTACTGATTTGGGGGGATAGGGTTATGGAGGAATGTATTGCTTTCAGAATTATGCATTTTTGTAATGACTGAATTTTATGTAATAAACAAGCTTATATTTATAACCTATTAAAAAGAACAAAAATGTTAGAAAAATATATAGAAATTCTACAGAACATTAAAAAAGCCCTGACCACAGACCCTGCCTACTGGAGTTGGGCTGAACACACATTTTTGCCTCCAGTCCCTATTTCCCACCTTGACTGGTCTCTGTCCTGGGCTCACACCCACAACTCACAGTTTACTCAGTACTCAAAACAACAGCGCTATAACTCATAATATTTCATTTAATCCTGACACAGAAAACCTGAAAGGTGGATTTTCTTTAAGTGGGACTTTTTCTTGCTGTTTCAAGTAAGGCTCCACAGGTCAGGACAGAACAGGGGTCTAAGGACCCCATGTTCCAAAGTGAGGAGCTAGGTCCTCTCCACAGGCCTCTGCTGAATTCCCATGGAGGATTTCTTAGAGTTGTCTACGTGTTGTGTTCCCCACCCCACCCGTGGTGATAGGGGCAGGTTGCTTTCCTCTCACCTCAGGCCAACTAAGAGGGGCTTCAAGGAGACTGCTTGGAGATCCGCTGGCCTGTGTTTCCTAGAATTTCAGCTTGAAATAGCTGGGCAAAAAGGGAGAGATGCCTGTACTTTCTTGACTTGGAGGTTGGGGCTGTGATTAAAGGAGTGATGTGACTCCCGTAAAGGGGGTTTACCAAAAAAAGGAAACAAAAAACCCATTGCCGTCGAGTCGATTCCAACTCATAGCAACCTTACAGGACCAAGTGGAACGGCCCCATAGAGTTTCCAAGGAGTGACTGGTGGATTCGAACCGCTGATCTCTTAGTTAGCAGCCATAGCTCTTAACACACCACCAAACAGAGTTTGGGGGCAGTAAACTGCAGAATCCTGGAGGGCTGAGAGGGAAGTTATATGGGGGCAGGTGGGTGAGGAAGCTTTTCCTGGCCCAACAAACCTGTCATCCAAGGTTCCCTGCAGGTCATCTCCAGGAACCCATGGAAACCACCAGAGAGAGGAGAGCTCAGAGATTTGACATCTGCCATCACAGGGCCTTAAATGCAGTATGGGCCCTGTGAGACAGTGCTCTGAACCCTTCTCCCTAATCCCTTCTCTCCCCGGTCCTGACCCTTGATAGGTTAGAAATGGGGATTAGGGAGGGCAGAAGTAGGGAGACGGAAACCAGAGAGACCTCTGCCCACTTCAGCGTTCTCTGCCAAAAGCTTTACGTCACTACAGTTTGGAGTTTGGGTTATTACTCTAGAACAGGCACTTAAATTCTGAGATGAGGCTTCTTTGTAACTAAAAGTAAACTTCAAAAAAGTGTCTAAGAGTGGCTAGAAAAGCTATGGGACCTAAGCGATATTTCATTCAGGGGAGGGAAAAGCCTAGCTCACAAAGCAGGTTTTAAAAGTCATTGAGGAAAATTTAAACTGTTTTCTGCTTGTATGCTATTGTACCCCAACCTGCTCAATCTACTCTACCCAAACAAGATAAAAGGACTCTGTAGCAGTTAACTGGTTAGCTGGGGCTCCTTCCACTGACACTAACTGATGGGATTTGGCTGGTATTACAACCCAGGTCCTTCAGGTCCCCAAGCCTCTGGCAATGAGCAGTAGTAGGGTCAGAAGGGAAAACCAAGCTAGGCAACTGGACACTGGCTCCCTTCTTCAGAAGTGTTTTGTTCAGGGTACACAGTTTTTATACCAATGAAACCCAGTAGAAACCCAAAAATAGACCCACACAAATATGCCCAATTGATTTTTGACAGAGGTGCAAAAGCAACTTGTGATGGTTAGTTTTCACTTTTGTTCATACACTTGGTTTTCTCCTCATACTCCATGCCATTATTCATTGTTGCCACGCCTTTAGGAAAGTAACAAAGCTCTGGAGTCAGACCTCATTCTGAATCCCACATCATGAGACCTCGCAGAAGGATCTTAGACTCTAGGAGCTTCAATTTCCTCATGGGAATGATAACAGTAGCTAACTTAGAGGGTTAAATATCCAAAAGCATATTTTAGAAGTAATTCAATAAATGGCAATACTAATTAATCTCTCCCTGCAAATCACAGAAGGATCTAGGTGAGAGAAGGGATAATGGTATATCTCCAATATCAAAGAAATCTCTACTCTTAAATAGCTCCCTAGTGGACTGTACAGTGGGTAATGTAGGGTGAGGTGGGAGGACATAGATCCCTATGGTACCAGGCTTGGAAGAACAATATGGGCAACCAGCTCACCATGAAGAAGTGAGGGTGATCAATCTCACTCAGGAGCTTAATGTTGTCTGTGGTGACTGAATGAATTCTGGAGCACCAGGCCAGTGAGAAGAGCCAAGGCTTATTGACGACATATAAGTTGATGGTGATGTTAGCGGCTTTATAATCTCTGAAATAAAAAGAGAACCCACAGGGTATTTAGATCTAGTCTCGCTCTCATCATCTACAAAAGGAAAAGCCACCATGTTATTGAAAGGCTGTTGTCTGAATCACCAGGAGCAGTGGGTCCTGGGATGACTTATGATGGAATATGACAGAATAGGCTCACATTGCAATGGGATAAAGGACTGAATTCAGTGCCTCTGCTCCCTTAGCAGCGTAGTGTGCTGGTAAACTGGATCTCCTAAGGAAAAGGGAAAAAAGAGAGGGGCAGGGGGAGGAGGGGGAGAAGGAGAAAGGAATTCCTTATTTGTAGCATTTGCAAATTTCCATGGTGTAAATACTCCTACATTGGCCAATTTCAGCTACCACTGGTAAAACCACTTTGCAAAATTCCTGAATATTTAATCACTGGAAAACAGTTTCCTGGTTTATTAAAAAGGTAAACATAGAGTTGGCATACTCAAAAGAATTTAAAACAGGTATTTAAATCCCACTCCTGGCAATACAAATTTGGAGCCCTGGTGGTACAGTGATTATGAGTTCGGCTGCCAACCAAAAGTTTGGCACTTTGAATCCACCAGCCACTCCTTCGAAACCCTATGGGGCAGTTCTACCCTGTCCTATAAGGTCGCTATGAGTCTGAATTGACTCCACGGCAATGGGTTCGGTTTGGATTTATCCAAACAAAAACCATTTAAAATAGTCAAAAGGTGGAAACAACACACATGTCCATCAATCAATGGATGAATGGATAAAGAATTGTAGTATATCCATACAATGGATGGAGGGATATATTCAGTCATACTGCCACATGGTACAATGTGCATGAACCTCAAAACACATTATGCTAAGTGAAAGAAGGCAGACACAAAAGACCACATATTGTGTGATTCCATTTATATGAATTACCCAGAATATGTAAATCCATAGAAACAAAGAGCAGATTTGTGGCTGCCAAGCTTTAGGGTGCTAGGAGAATGGGGACTGACTGCTTAATGAGTACAAGGTTTCTGTTTGGGATGATGACCAATGAAAACGCCAAAGCTTGGGTCAGGCACACCTTAGTTCTTAAAGTGACATCTGTGCTCTTTAACACTTTAAACAGGTCTTTTGCAGCAGATTTGGCCAATGCAATGTATCGCTTGATTTCTTGACTACTGCTTCTACGGGCATTGATTATGGATCAAAGTGAAATGAAATCCTTTTCATTTTCTCCATTTATGATAATGTTGTTTATTGGGCCAGTTGTGAGGATTTTTGTTTTCTTTCTGTTGAGGTATAATCCATACTGAAGGCTGTAGCCTTTGATCTTCATCAGTAAGTGCTTCAGGTAATCTTCACTTTCAGCAAGCAAGGTTGTGTCATCTGCATAACACAGGTTGTTAATGAGTCTTCCTCCAATCCCGATGCCCCATTCTTCTTCATATAGCCCAGCTTCTCAGATTATTTGCTCAGCATACAGATTGAATAAGTATGATGAAAGGATACAACCCTGACACACACCTCTCATGACTTTAAACCACACAGTATTCCCTTGTTCTGTTCAAAAGACTGCCTCTTGGTCTACGTACAGGTTCCTCATGAGAATTAATACATTTAGTATATGTTACTAAAATAAATTTAGTAAGGTTGTAAAACAAATTTAATATGCAAAAATAAAATTTATTTGTATATGCTAACAATGAACAAATGGAAAAAGAAATCAAAAACAGTATCATTCACAATAGCATTCAAGATATAAAGTACCTAGAGATAAATTCAATAACTATAAACTTGAGGACATTAGGCTAAGTGAAATACACAAAAGGACAAATACTGTTTGATTCCACTTATACAAGGTACCTAGAAGAGGCAAACTCATAGAGACAGAAAATAGAATAGAGGTTACCAAGGGCTGAGGAGAGGAGAAAAAGGGGAGTTGTTGTTTAATGGGTATATAATTTCTATATGGGATGATGAAAAGATCTGGAAATAGATAGAAGTGATGGTAACACAACATTATGAATGTATGTAACACCACTGAATTGTATAGTCAAAACCTTAAAACAGTAAATTTTATGTTACCACAATAAAAAAGAAAGAAAAAAGAAACAGACCTACACAGATATGGCCAAATTGTTTTTGACAAAGGTGTATACGCAATTCAATGGAGAAAGTATAGTCTCTTCAGCAAATAGTGTTGAAACAACTGGATATCTATACCCAAGAAAATGAACCTTGACCTAAACTTTCCCCTAGATAAAACTGAGTGAAAATAGATCATACATAAATGTAAAATGTAAAGGTATAATACTTTTAAAATAAAACATAGGAGAAAATCCTTGTGACCTTGGATTAGGCAAAGAGTTCTTAAATATGATACTAAAACCATGATCCACAAAAGGAAAAAACTGATAAATTGCATTTCATAAATTAAAAAAACATTTCCTCTGCCAAAAACACCAGTGAGAGAATGTAAAGACAAGCTACAGAAAGGGAGAAAATATTTTCAAATCACATACTGAGCAACGAAGTTGTATCCAGCATATATAAAGAACTCTCAAAACCCAAAGGTGAGAAAACAAACAACCTAATTTTAAAAATAATGGACACCCATTCTTCATAAAAACTCTCAATAAAATAGGAATAGAAGGGAAATTTCTCAACATAATAATGGGCATCTATATAAAACCAAGAGCCAACATCATTCTCAATGGAGATACGCTGAAAGCATTCTCCCTGAGAATGGGAACCAGACAAAGGTGCCCTTTATCACCACTATTTAATATTGTGCTGGAAGTCCTAGCTAGAGCAGTAAGGAAAGAAAAAGAAATAAAGGGCACCTAAATTGAAAAGGAAGAAGTAAAATTATCCCTTTTCACAGCTGGTATGATCCTATACACAGAGAACCCCAAAGAGTCCACAAGAAAACCACTGGAACTAATAGAAAGATTCAGAAGAATAGCAGGATACAAGACCAACATACAAAAATGAGGTGGATTCCTATACACCAACAAAGTGTACTTTGAAGAGGAAATCAGGAAAATAATACCATTTACAATAGCCCCTAAAAAGATAAAATACTTAGGAACAAATCTAACCAGAGACATAAAAGACCAATACAAAGAAAACTACAAAACACTACTGCAAGAAACCAAAACAGAACTACATAAATGAACAAAGATACCATGCTCATGGATAGGAAGACTCAACATTGTGAAAATGTCAATCTTACCCAAAGCAATCTTCAGATATAATGGAAGCCCAATCAGATACCAACAGCGTTCTTTAATGAGATGGAAAAGCTAATCACCAATTTCACATGGGAAGGAAACAGGCCCCAGATAAGCAAAGCATTACTGAAGAAAAAGAACAAAGTAGGAGGCCTCGCACTATCTACTATACAGCCACAGTAGTCAAAACAGCCTGGAACTGGTACAAAGACACATAGACCAATGGAACAGAGTCGAGAACCCAGGCGTAAATCCACCCACCTTTGGTCAGCTAATTTTTGACAAAGAACCAAAGTCCATTAAATGGGGAAAAGGCAGTCTTTTTAACAAACGGTGCTGGCAAAACTGGATGTCCTTCTGTAAAAAAAAATGAAACAGGACCCATACCTCACATCATACACAAAAACTAACTCAAAATGGATCAAAGACCTACACAAAAAACCTAAAATGATAAAGATCATGGAAGAGAAAACAGGGTCAGTGCTAAGGGTCCTACGTGGCATACATATAATAAAAACCATAACTAATGATACACAAACACCCAAAGAGAAACTAGATAACTGGGAGCTCATAAAAACTAACCACTTATGCTCATTAAAAGACTTCACCAAGAGAGTAAGAAGAAAACCTACAGAGTGGGAAAAAAAACAATTGGCTACGACATACCTGACAAGGGTATAATCTTTAAAATCTATACAATGCTTCAACATCTTAACAACAAAAAGACAAATAATCCAATTAAAAAATGGACAAAGGATATGAACAGACACTTCACTAAAGAAGACACTCGGGCAGCTAACAGACAAATGAGAAAATGCTCATGGTCATTAGCCATTAGAGAAACACAAATCAAAACTATAATGAGATACCAGTTCATTCCAGCATTACTAGCACTAATCAAAAAAACAGAAAATAACAAATGTTGGAGAAGTTGCAGGGAGATTGGAACACTTATGCACTGCAGGAGGGAATGTAAAATGGTACAACCGCTATAGAATACGATATGACGCCTCCTTAAAAAGCTAGAAATAGAAATACCATTTGATCCAGCAATCCTACTCCTAGGAATATATCCTACAGAAGTAAGAGCCATCACATGAATACATGCATGCACACCCATGTTCACTGCAGTATTATTCACAAGAGCAAAAAAGATGGAAACACTCTGAGTGTCCTTCAACAGAGACAAGAAGGCAGGAAGGGGCAGGGAACCTGGATGAATGGACAAGGGGAAGCCAGGGTGTAAAGGGAAAGCGGGAGCATGCTGACACATTGAGGGGATTCCAACCAATGTAACACAACAATTTGTGTATAAACTTTTGAATGAGAAATAACTTGCACTGTAAACTTTCACCTAAAACACAGTAAAATTAAAAAGAGAAAAAATGGTAAAGGGGGGGAAGATGATAACTTCAACAGACACTTAACCAAAGAGGATATAGAATGGCAAATAAGCACATTAAAAGATATTTAACATCATTAGCCATTACGTAAATGCGAATTAAAACCACTGTAAGATACCATTACACATCTACTAGAATGGAAAAAACAAAACAAAGAAAAGCAAAACAAAAATATTCGACACTACCAAGAGCTGTGGAAGATGCAGAGCAGCCAGCATACATTGCTGGTGTCCAGCCCCTCTGGAAAACACTTTGGCAGTTCCTCAAAATGTTAAGCATGTTAAGGATGTTGACAGCAAGTGGAACTCTCATACTTTGCTGGTGGGAATAAGAAATGGTACAACCACTTTGAAAATCAGTTTGGTAGTTTCTTAAAAAGTTAAACATATACTTAACCATATCATGCAGTCCTTCCACTCCCAGGTACCTACCCTAGAGAAATGAAAACTTACATGCGCACAAAACCTTTACATGAACGTTCTTACCAGCTTTATTTGCAATAACTCCAAACTAAGAACAAGCCAAATGTCTATAAACAAGTGAATATATAGACAAATTGTGTTGTATCCATACAATGAAATACTACTTGGTAATAAAAAGGAATTAACTATTCATACATGGAAAATATGAATAAATCTCAAAATAATTATTCTAAGTGAAAGAAGCCAGACCCTCCTCTAAAATAAAAAAAAAAAAAACAAGAGTACATACTGTGTGGTTTCATTACAGAAACTTCTATATAATGCAAAGAAATCTACAGAGAGGCAAAGAAAGCAGATGCTGATTTGTCTGGGGACAGGGCTGGGGAAAGAACAGGGCAGTAGGAGGGAGTGCAAAGGAGTGATGGACATGTCCATTATTTTGACTCAGGTGATGGTTCCAGGAGGGTATACATATGGCAGAATTTTTTTAACGTGTAAACTTTTTAATGTGTAAACTTCAAATCAGTGCAGCTTATTGTATGTCAATTTTACCTCAATAAAGCTATAAATAAAACTGTTAGGCTAAAACATTCTCCACAAAATTTGAATTTGTAAAATTGGGCCTGAGAAAATTAGACATGATGAAAATATGATACAAATGAAAACTCACAATGATAAAAGTTATAATTCATAAAACGCCACAAGGATAAAAAACTGATTAGTCAATTCTTTATTACAAAATTTGCAGGGGAAATAATCCTATTAAAATAACTTCTGTAAGTTAAAAACAGAAAAAAAATTGAGATAAGATCACTGCAGTTTCTCAGAAGATAGGCCTGGCAATCTGCTTCTGAAAAGGTCATAGTTCTGGAAACCCCTGTACACATGGGATTGCCATGAGTCGGAATCGACTCGACAGCAACTAACAACTGTAGTTTATAGAAAATCGATTGAGAAATTAAATAGATATCTCTTTGGAAAATAGTTTCTCAATGTTCATATAACTCTGATTAAAATAATATGTCTAAAACATTCTCAGAGTCAAAATGGCAAGGTTAAAATATCTTGTTAACAGTGGCCTGATGGACTAGAAAGAGAATATTGATCACTGAAAATGTGATCGTAATCAGGTCATCAACATTACACAATTATTTAATGTATAACTGTTTCATTTGTTATAATTTAGAGATACTTACTGGGAATGATTTTGAATAAAGTCCTATTCATGAATTTATTGCAATCAGCTTTGTATTACAGCTACGTGGGAAAAAGACTTATTCTCCCTACTAGAGTACATACTGTCCTTAAGGAAAAGAAGGATGCCTTGCTAATGTTGACCTTTTGTATAAAATTTCTATGATGCATTTACATATTACTACTCAGCAAACATTTGTTGAGCTAAATGAAGCTGCTTAACTTTATACGAGAACTCCGGATATGATCCCTGTTAAACCTGAGGGAAGTTGGGACTATGGCTATATAACGATGGCCAAGGGAATACCTGTAAAGGCACAGTGGTAAAAGAACTTGGACTCTGGCATCTGTCAGGCCTATGTTTAAAGCCCAGGTGCACAACTGACCAACTGTCAGTGATGAATTACCTAACCGCTCTGAGCTTTAGTTTCCTCATTTAAAAAATGGGATAATAATGCCCACTACATACTACATAGGAGCCCTGGTGGCATAGTGGTTAAGAGCTTGCTGTTAATTAAAAGGTCAGCAGTTTGAATCCAAAAGCCACTCCTTGGAAATCCTATGGAGCAGTTCTATTCTGTCCTATAGGGTTGCTATGAGTTGGAATTGACTCGATGGCAATGGGTTTTTGGTTTCTTACATAGTTTGTATGGATGGAGATGATAAAAGCAGCAGCTAACATTTATTGTGCTTTTGCATTTGTCCAGCATTCTGCTCTGTGCATTACAAGAATTACCTCCCTCTTTCAGCCATTCCTTCCAGTAGGTACCATTGTCATCCTTAACTTACAAATGAGAAAACTGATGATCAGAAACTTCCCAAAGTCACACAGGAAACGATGGGTAGGGCAGGATTTGAAACAGAATCTGTGTTCTACTAACCACAGAACTTTACACATAATAAAGGCTCGATAAATGGAAGCTTTTATAATTATTTTTCAACTACTAGATCAATCTAAGTTATGATTAGGAGGGAAGAACATAACTTTAGAGTCATTTTCTATTTGAAAAAAGTAAAAGTAAATAGAAATGCTGTCAACATAGAGGGGTAACCATGTAAGAAAAATCTTCTGGTTGAGAAATAGACAGTAAAGCACACATAATTTTCCAATGCTAAAAGACAAAAAAGGCATTATATGAGTAACCTCCCATGGCCAGAGAGACAGAAAATGCAGACACAGAGGTATATCCAACAGCCTGCTTCATGGCTTGGAATGCAGAAAAATGTCTATGGGAATTTTTATAAAGCCTAGCAAGACCTTGTGATTTAGGCTGGGCTCTCTAGAGAGGCAAAACCAGTGAAGTATATAAATATCTGTATAAAAAAAAAAAATAGAGAGATTTATATAAAGGAAATGGCTCACGTGGTTGTAGAGGCCAGGAAGTCCCAAATCTGTGGGTCACGCTGGAGGCTTCCCCTGATTCACATAGCTGCAGGGGCTGGCGACCCAAGATCAACAAGTCAGACAGCAGGGCTCTGGCTCACAGGCTACGAAGACGAATGAATCCCGTGATCAGCAGGCAAGATGGCGGATAAGCTGCTAGCTCAAGTCCCAAGAACTGGAGGTCAGACAAACAGGAGCCAGCTGCAGGATCCAGTGTGAGTAAAAGCCCAAAAGCCTTGTCAGAAAGTCCACGTATATTCAGTGCAGGCCACACGCCCAAGGAAACTCCGCTTCAACTGAATGGCCACTCACAGCAGATCCCATCATGGAAGTGATCACGTATCAAATCCATCATGGAAGTGATTGTATCATCATACAGCTGCCAAACTACATTATACCTGCCAAACCACTGAGAATCATGCCACAGCCAAATTGATACACAACCTTAATGATCACACCTTGAATATATATATTTCTCTCCAAGGAAGACCCTGTCTCTGGAACATTCACAATTACCTGAAAAATTTATCCTTAAATCTAAGAGGAAGGATATGAAATAAAAAGTTACCTTTTTATTCCTAGGTGCTTTTAATCAGGGACAGATCACCCAATAACAAGGTAGGCATCTGCTTAGAGCATCAAAAAAAACAGGGGCACCAGTTGTCCAAAGCAAAGACCCATAGATGCCAAGCAGACAGGACACAAGGAAAAGTGAGCACTGCAGTGGAAGGAAACCAGCAAGGCACTAAATAAAACTGATACCAGCTCCAGTGTGTGAGAACGTGCCAGCTGGAAATAAAAGTTAATCCAGGGTCACGAGGACACCCACATGAAAGGTTGTTTAAGCTATGAAGCCCCTACCACTTCAAAACCTTTGTTGACGTCTGTGTCCTACAGTCCCCTCCTTATCTCAGCAGGTCTCCTGAGTTAATACTATTTCTTTCTAATAAACAAGAGGTGGGGGAGGTCTGTTGAATCTAACTGTTGCTACGTTCACCCAATATGCAACTGTATCCAACATGAGCAATTACTGGGCAACGACATTTTATAAGTAATATATACATAAACCAAACCCGTTGCCGTTGAATCAATTCCGACTCATAGCGACCCTATAGGACAGAGTAGAACTGCCTCATAGAGTTTCCAAGGAGTGCCTGGTGGATTTGAACTGCTGACCTTTTGGTTAGCAGCCATAGCACTTAACCACTACACCACCAGGGTTTCCATTAATATGTATATAATTAATATTAAGATAACAGATCTCTGATCCATTTTGAGAGAACATTCACATCTGCTGATACAGCAACTCCAGCCAGAAGGGCCAGCAATGCTCTTTGCCATGATATAAACACAAGGGTACGCTCTTGCACACATCCTGGTAAACAACCAATGGGAACTACAGTCCAAGGTGACATACAGAAGTGAGGGAACTCGAATTCAATCAAGTTACTTTTAAATGCTGTATAGCATTTATGTACAGAGTTATGTCCTAAGTTTTGTACACAATAATATTTATAACTTTAAAATATATTTGGCATACATGTATATGTAATCTAGCACATTTAATATAATATTAACATGGGTAATAATTTAATACATTACTAATATAGCAAAATCCAAAAATTACTGGAAATCTTAATATTTATCTAACACAAAAATGTTTAATTTTGTATCAGGTAAGTTTTGTTCTTATTCTCTGTTGTGAGAGACACAGTGCTTGATATTACTCTATGTATGCTAATCAATGAGGTACTAGGCACATTAAGAGGACACAAAATTGAATATATATTTATTATGCAAAATACACTTCTGTTTTCAACGAGTGTGCCTCTAGATTCATCTTCTAAGAAAGGAACACAGGGAGTTCATCAGAACATTATATTTATATTTTATCAGAATATTTACATATCTCCATGTAAGAGAAGTGAACATTTCCTGAAGGAAATAAATGAATAGATAATAAAAATTATATAAATGTATTTTCCATTTCCCTTCAGACTGACTTTCTTTTAAGAAATTAATAGATATTGTTATAACTCACAAAACAAACTTGCTTATTGAGAAGTGCTATTATTACATCAATTATGTACATAACTCCAAATATGGGCATTGAACAATCCCACAAATAAATAAAACGTCCCGTGCAAAGCAAACCAAAACGTGTCTTCAGGCTGAACATACCCTTTATTGGTACACTCTTTGCGATCGCTAGTGCCCCCACTGGGTATTGACAGTAGTCTAATAACTGTGAAGACACAGCACCAAAGGACAGAACGTGAGTGTGCAGGCTTTTAAGTACTATTTCAAGACAAAAACACTCATGGAGATCTGCAAGGGGCCTCCAACAAACATCACAGGACAAGCGAATGAAATTATTTCTGACTGCCTTATACTATTTCTTTTGACTGTTTAAGATCTGAAGAACAAAATGACATGTTCCAAATCAATTTTTTTTTTACTTAATAATTCTAAAATATAAATTTTTGTGTTACCATCCAACTTTTAATGTAAATTTTATTTTATAAATTTTATTTATTCAAAATTATTTGCTATGGTAGAACCAAATTTAAAAAGTGATATAATTTTTCATCCCTAAAATGAAACAGCAATAACTAAGTGAAGTGCAAAAATGAAAGCTGCAGAAGATAAAAGGATTCGTGAATTCTAAAGACAATTACAAAATTAACCTCCTTTTTAAAACGTAATGAATTAGAAGAGCCTTTTTCCATTGTATCTCAAATAGCTTTAGTAGTACCCCTAGTGCTGAAATTACTAATAGCAATACAAATATAACAGAATTTATTCCTAATTCTGTACCTATTCCTCGGTGTACTAAGAAAAAATTAATAGTGGTGTAGCAAGTGAAACTATTTTAGAATCTGAAATTGTCACATCAACAGAAATACAAATCCTGTTTTCTGAAATAATTTTCCTCCTAATGATGTAAATTACTGAATCAAAACAGGGCCAAGAGATTGTCAGCATCACGGTGGACCATTTGAAAATTCGTGTTGAAAATTTCTGGATAGTAAATAAGCAAGGTTCTGTAGCCGGAATATATTTCTACAGTGCAAAGCTAATGGTGAAAATTATGAGAGGGAGTGGCTACTGTATTCTCCATCAGTCAGCTCTGTACGTTGTTTTGTTTTCAAACTATTCACTTCTAAATCATTTAATTCTCGATTTGCTACGGATGTATTTAGCAATTGGCGCAACGTGAATATGTTTGATAAACATGAAAACAGTTCAATTCACAGAGATTGTATGTTCTCACACTTAATCTGAAGACATGGTTTTGGCTTAATTTATGAGCTGAAAACACAATGAAGAATGTTAGTACTGGAAAGAAATTTTGCAACGCATTGTTGCTGTCATTATAATAATCACTAAATGTGGACTATCTTTTCAATGAGGAGATGAAGTGTTTAAGTCCCCACAAAGTGGAAATTTTGGGGGTTTACTTGAACTCATTGTCCACTGTGATCCATTTTTAGCAGGTCACATCTCAAAATATGGTAACACAGGAAAGGGCAACCCATTGTATATGTCTACAACAATGTGTGAGGAATTAATCAATGTAATAAGTGATAAAGTTTGATCAACTATTTTCAATGAAATTAGTATAGCTTGCTATTTCAGTTTGTCTGTAGATTGCATCCTGATCTTTCTCATACAGATCACTTGGGTATTGTTTTAAGATACGTATCTCCAACAGATGGAAAACCTGTCAAGCGATTTGTAACATTTACTAGCATAAACTCATACCGATAAAGAAACTGCAAATCAAGTATTTCACTATTTATGTGAAGTTTGAAAATTAGATTTTTCTACGTGCAGAAGCCAGTCCTATGACAATGCTGCCAATATGTCAAGGCATTATAAAGGCATGAAACAGAGAATTTTAGAACATAATGCATGTGCCATTTTCATACCATGTGCTGCACATTCACTGAAACTTGTAGGACGTAATGAAGTAGATTGTTGTCTGGAAGCAGTTGATTTTTTTCCCGCTGATCAGTTACTCTACACATATTTTGCCACCTTAATGGAGCCCTGCTGGTGCAGTGGTTAAGAGCCTGGCTGCTAACCAAAAGGTTGGCAGTTTGAATCCACCAGCCACTCCTTGGAAACCCTATGGGGCAGTTCTACTCTGCCCTATAGGATCGCTAGGAGTCAGAATTGACTCAACAGCAATGGGTACTCATGGTATGTTCTTAAAACATATTTAGGCAATGATTGAGTATTAAAATGCCTTTCTAACACACAACGGGAAGCACGTGCTGTAACAACAACTGCAATCCTGAAACCCTAATCTTAGATTCTAGATGCCTCAGGAAATATTGCTGAAGAGAAGACACAAAAAGGAGATACCAAAAGAGAAGCTGAAAAATTTGCCAACAAGATGCAAGCACGAGAGTATGTATTTATGCTGGTTATGTGGAATAATATATTGCAGAGTTTTCATCAGATTAAGTCAAACTCGCCATGATTCAAAAGTAAATTTGAAGACATGCTCAGATCTCTACCAGTCATTAATAGGTATTTACATAATTTAAGAGAAGATTTTGAAAAATTTGAGAACACAACAAAACAAGTACTACCAAATACTGATTATCAAGCAATTCAGCATCACAGAAGCATTAGAAAGAAACAAGTAAATGACAGAAGTACTCCAGAAATACTGAGTCCCAGAGATCAATTTCATGTAAGCACACACTACACCGTCATTGACACATTTGAATCTTGCATGAAAAGAAGGGCAAAAGTATATGCAGTTCTTTCACATAGATTTTCCTTCTTAAAGAATGTGGATATACATAATGAAGAATGCATAAAGGCATCCAAGAAATTAGTGCAGGCTTATCCCAATGACTTAAATACAAAGCTTTATGGAGAAGTGTGACAATTTTGTTCTTAAATGAGACCTAAGTTTAGAGATTAGGTAAAGACAAATTTTACTCATGTAGGCATGTATGATTCCATAATAGAAGATAAAATACAATGCATATTTACCAATGTTGAAATTACATTGTGCATATTTTAACTTTAATGAACACAAACCGCACAACACAAAACTCATTTTCATCCTTCAAGAGACTCAAAAACTCTCAGCATACAACAATGATTCAAGAAAGACTCAATTCATTACCCTTATTACGTAGCGAAGTAGATATTTTTCAGCAGTTTAATTCTGATGAAATCGTTGAAGAATTTGTAAGAGCAAAGAACAGAAAAAATGTTTTAAATTATAACAGAGATGAAAGACCTATCTAAAAATAAAATATAGTCATTTGTTGTAATGTGTTTTCTGATTATTAAGTTTTCTTTTATGACATTTTTCATTTGTAATTATAGAATTTATTATAAAACAAGCATCAAAACTGAAGTATGAGGCCGTTTAAAACAAAATTGGTGAAAGTCAACTTTTCGTTGTGGGAGGTCAACAGAATTTTACATTGATTGTTGAAACAACTAAGTTCACTGACTCATTTTCTTTGTTATAGAATTTCTTTTCATAGAAAATGTGGTATATAGTATCATGGATTGAACTGTGTCCCTCCAAAATATCTGTTAACTTGGCTAGGTCATGATTCTCTTGTATGATTATGTGATTGCCTGCCATTTTATCATCTGATGTGATTTCCCTGTGTGTTGTAAATCCTACCACTGTGATGTAACAAGATGGATTAGCAGCAGTTATATTGATGGGGTCTACAAGATTAGGTAGTGTCTTAAGCCAATCTCTTTGAGATATAAAAGAGAAGCGAGCAGAGAGACATGGGGACCTCATACCACCAAGAAAGGAGTGCCGGGAGCACAACACGTCCTTTGATCCTCAGGTTCCTGCGTTGAGATGCTCCCAGACCAGTGGAAGACTGATCCTCCAGAGGTGACAGAGAGAGAAGGCCTTCCCAAGGAGACAGCACTCTAAATTTGGATTTCTAGCCTAGTGGACTATGAGAGAATAAACTTCTCTTTCTTAAAGTCATCCGCTTGTGGTATTTGTGTTACAGCAGCACTAGATGACTAAGACATATAGTAAAAATATTAGTACCCTGTACCCAATAAAAAATTTATAATCTATTTCATCTCATTCCACTAAAATGGTATACACCACTTTTGCATTCAATCGCTAATATTATAGTCACATTTTAAAAGAAGTTACATCATAGATAGCTAAGACACACATATATATGTATACGTATATATATAACTCACATATCCCGTTTGAATGTGTGAGTGAGCAGAGTAGAAGACACCACAGAGTATTGGTCCTTAGGGCCGTCGCATGCCTTAATCTGGTCCTGCTTTTAATTCTGAAAATTTTTCTCCAACTGAGTATTCATGAAAGTGGTGGTTAATAATTTTAGATCCTTCTCATACTTGGCTGCTTGAAACTTAAAACTTTTTTTTTTTAAAGAATGATTTAGTAATATTCTTAATTATGCCTACTAGAAATCTGACTATCTGGATCATGAAGTTATATATGAGATACTGCAATTGATCTGGCAATGGCAGGAAGAAATAAAAAACTTTTTAAATTCTGACTTTTCCATGTCTACCTTAATAAAATCAGAAATGCAAAGTATACAAAAGAGTGTGCCAAATGATGAGGGATTAGGACACACAAAAAAGAAGGGGTTTAAGACTATGTTCCAGGGACATAGTCCATACTTTATGTATCATTTGTAGGTAGAGGGAGGGAAGAGAAGAGATGGAAAAAGGCTGAAAAAGTGGAAGAAGGGTCGGGTAGGAAGGAGGAAGTAGGTGATTCCAAGAAGACGACTGCACATAGCAATCCTGAGATGGAGAGGGGAAACTAAGTAGCTTAGTTGGAATGTGGATTTTCTGCAAGTAAGGCAACTCAAGCTAAGAGAGGTATAGTCAATCACTTACCTCAAGCCGTTGTAGAACAACTCCTTGTAGTCAACATTTATTATTCTTATGTTTTCCTTTGAAAGTTGGTCAAGGGGGTATAACCGGCCCACTTGCTGAAAACCAGGAGCCATATGCCTGACGTAGTCCCTGTCAAAATTTGGCAACCAAAAAATCTGTAAAGAAAAACAGTAAATCCTTCAGTGGATAATCATCTGTCTCAGTACAAACAGCTCCACGTAGAATAGAGGGAGCACCGTTTTAGTACTGGTTAACAGTCTACGGGAAATATAGTAAGTGATTCTGGCCCTTGTGAAAAGGACCAGCCTGGCCTAATACAGACAGTCTGATGGGGCCTTCCCCAGAGTTATTTTGGAGCTGAGTTTTCTCAAGACCTCTCGTCCACCAGTTAACATCACGGACCAAGGGTCCACTATATCCATAAGTTTCATACTAGGCAAACTGTATGATGAGTGGGTAGATGAGGATGAAAGGTAGGAATCATAAACATCCCCTGGATAATGCTGCTGGAAACAATCCTTGAGAGGAGTCATTTCCTGCCAACAGGGAATGCTATTATGATTCATCTGTGAAAACAGTTCCATTTGCAAAAAAAATTCATATTTATTTCACTCCTAATACTCTCCCATATGATTCTGTGAATTAGCTGCCCAAATGTAGAGAGTTGCTTCTGAGAAATATGATGAATGAGTCTCTGCTCAAATATGAAGCAGGTACCCTTTCTACATTATTCATCAAAGCCAATTTATCAAAGCCTTAATGTTACCCAAGCTCTTTCTAAAAGATCTGTGTTAGTGATGGTGCAGGTCACATCACATGGTCATTATAAACATTCCTCTTTGACAGGGTGCTGATATTTCATCTGGTTTGGAATAGTAAATGGCCTGCTTGCTATTTAACTGGGTCATCCTCAAATTGTTACCTGTAGCCGTATTAGCAACCATCTACAAAATTACTTAAGGATCCCATCCATGGAGGAGCCACACAGCTGATCACGTCCAACTGCTATACTCCTGGGACATGCTATCCACCTCCCAATCTCTACTATAAACACTGAGATAGACGTACCAGATGTGGCTCAATTTTAGAGTCAAGGATCACGCTTACTACCAGTCGGACAAATGTGTTTCTGTGAGGATGTTTTGGTGGAGGGGTTGTAAGATCAAATATCACGTATTTTTTTTCCTTCTGTGCGAGATCCAATAAATCACGTAATTTGGGGATTTTCTGATTTCTTGCTTTTTCATTATCAGCCTCTGATAGGGGTTCCATACGATAAAATGGTTTGTCCTAAAAATATACAAATACATCAGAAAATACATTGGCTCCCATCAAAAGCATTTCCTGGTTCTCTTGCTAGGTAGTCCTACCTCCATCTTCCTCCATTACCATTCAACCTACCAGGCCCTCTGAAACACTGGTTCTGAGATCAGAGTTGACAAGAAGAAAAGTAAAATGTAATCTTCATAGGTGATTCTGGTGTTTGCAATGGTTTCTTCTATATCTAAGACCATGTTATATTTGCACTGAAGGTCTTTTATGTTCTAGTTCTGACCTTTCTTTTCAGGCTTTTCTTCCATAACTCAAGGTAATATATCCCTTTTCAGTTTCACTAGATTCCCACATATGTTCTTACTGTTGTAGTTTTGAGTAATGGGAAGAGGCTTTGGCCTTAGACTTAACTGGCTATAATCCCAGCTCTACCACACATTTGTCCTCCTTGACAAATCTTCCTGTTAAAATCCTACCTCCAACCTACAAAGCCCAGTTCAAATGCTAGCTTCTTCATGAAGTCTTCCTTAAGTATTCCTGAACTAAAAATAACATCAATGGTGTGAAACCTCTATAGCCTGTTTTTATGCCTGCTTAATTGTATGCCTCATTCTGCTTTCTACAGTTACTTGTACATGTCTGAGATGGACCAAAGTTCAAATCCTAGCTAAATACACTTCTTACTGTGTAATTTTTTACTGTGTAACTTTGCTAAAATCATCTGAATTCTCAAAGTCTTATTGTCCAAACTATAAAATTGGAGAAGGGAGGAGTAATCCATGTATTTCTCAGCAGTATTTTGAAGATTAAATTTGATTAAATATTTACAGGGTCTGGGAGCATATCTGGTACATAGAAGGTATACAAATCACATTAGTTCATTTATTCTACTGTTTCTACCAGAATATAGCTCCCTCATGGCAGGAATTTTGTCTTATTTTCTATACACTTCACAGTATTTATCTCACACATAAACAAACAAAAAACCTAAACCTGCTGCTGTGGAGTCAATGGCAATTCTGTTGGACAGAGTAGAACTGCCCCATAGGGTTTCCAGGGAGTGGCTGGTGGATTTGAACTGCTGACATGGTGGTTAGCAGCCAAGCTCTTAACGATTGTGACACCAGGTCTCTACCTTACACATAAAAAAAAACTCACTGCCGTCAAGTCGATTCGGACACATAGTGACCCTATAGGACAGAGCAGAACTGCCCCATAGAGTTTCCAAGGAGCGCCTCTTGGTTAGCAGCCCTGGCACTTAACCACTATGCCACCAGGATTTCCAAGCAGGCCGTAAATATATTTGATGTATTAAATTCAATGGAGTGACATCAGCAACATGGCAGACTAACAAACTCTACACTCCCACATGACCCTCCCCACAGAAACATCCAAAAATAAGCAGAAACTATCAAAACCAACTTTGTCAGAACTCTGAGAAATACTCAAAGGTTTACAGCAGCCAAGTGAATGCTCAATCAAGAAAAATGCAACTTCATAATGGTAGGAAAGCTTTGTGGCATGGCTCTTTACTTGTTCATGCCCCACTCCCTCCCTGGCTCAGCAGTTGGCTTGAAGAGAGCAAGCTGTGTTCCCAGTGTGGGACCCTGGACCCTGGTTCTGGAGGAAGAAGAGAAAACCTTATTCACAAGTAATCTGTCAGGTGGATACCTAAATGACTGAAGCAAGGCACTTGTCTCTGATTCACCTATATCAGAACGCATGCAGGGTTAAAAATGTCTGGCGTTCCTCAAACACTGTAAGGTAAACAATCAACCTGTATCTGTCTGGCACAAAAGAGTGTGATTAACATATACAACAGATTGCCTAAGGACTGGAAAGCAACGCTAAGAAAGTTTCTTTAAAAAAAAATAGGACATTCAAAAGCATCCATGGGAAAGGGGGGAGGGGAATTTAGAAAGCTACATGCATGCCCAGGACAAGACACACGCTCAGAGAAGACCTGAGAAAACCCTAAGCTTTCACATTGGTCTGATTGCTAAACTCAATGTAAGGCTAGCTAAGTATTGAAGGAAGGTCCCAACACAGAGCCAATCTGCAAAGACAGAAAGTGGTGATTCTATTCTGTTGTTTTTTGTTTTGGGGTTTCTTCTTCTTCTTTTCTTTTTTTTTTTTTTTTTTTTGACTTTTGGAATTCAAAGAAATCTCTGTCAAAACACCAACTGAATACAAGCTAAAGAAACAGACTTCAGTGACCACACACATCAGGGAACATAGTTTTTGCAAAAACAGTTTGGAAGGATCACTAAACCAATGGATCATTACAGTCTTCAACACTAAAAAAACTCAGAACATCCTGAAGAAGTGGGATAATCTGATTTCCAGAGTTACTATAATATTCAAGTGTACCTTTTTCAACATAAAATCACACACATACAAACAGGAAAGTTTAATTCATTCAAAAGAATTTTAAAAAGCATCGCAAAAACCATCACCCAAGGAATCCCAGATATTGCACTTACCAGACAAGGACTTTAAAACACTGTCTTAAGTATGCTCAAAGAGCTAAATGAAAACATAAACAAAGAACTAAAGGAAATAAGGAAAATGATGTAAGAACAAAATGAGAATATTCATGAAGAGGCAGAAATGACCAAAAAAAAAAGAAAGAAATTCTGTAGCTCAGAAATACAATAATTGAAATGAAAAATTCACTGGGGTTCTTCAACAGCAGATTTTAACTGGCAGAACTGAAAAGCAGCAAACGTGAAGATAAGAAATTAAAAATTACCAAGTCTTAGGAGAAAAAAAAAAGTGAAGAAAAGTGAACAGAGAACAAGGGGCTTGCGGGACACTGTCAAGCTGACCAACATATGCTTTATGGGAGTCTAGAAGGGGAAGAGAAAAAGAAAAGGGCAGAAAGAATACTTGCAGAAATAATAGCCAGAAACAGGTCAAATTTGATGAAAGGCATGAATCTACATATCCAAAAAACTCAAGGAACTCCAACTAAGACAAACCAAATTAATCAAACTTTCAAAAACCAAAGATAAAAAGAGAATTTTGAAAGCAGCGAGAGAAGTGAATCATCACATACAAGTAGTTCTCAATAAGATCAAGTACCAATTTCTCCTCAGAAACTATGGAGGCCAGAAGGCAGTGCAATGACATATTTAATGTGCCGAAAGAAAAGAACTGTCAGAGATGGGGCCAAGATGGGGGAACAGTCAGATGCTTCCTGTGGTCCCTCTGAAAACAAAAGCCCCCAAAAAACAATTGAATTGATTTTAGGAGCCCTGATCCTCAGAGACAAAGTTGAGGAGCTGGACTGAGTGGCAGGGGGAGGAAGAGACAGTTCAGAAGTAGCAAAGAAGTGCCAGTCTTGAGCTAGCAGGCACCCTGTGGGCTGGGTTAGCTGGCGCACAAGGGCTAAGGCAAGCAGTAGCACTCAGGAAGCATTTCACCACATCCGGAGAGACTGGGCAGCAGAGAGTCTCCATAAGCCTCTGAAGTCAGGGGGAAGTGGCGCTGGATCTGCGAAAGTTAACTGCGTCTAACCTACTGCGTGGGATCAAAATAACCCCTCCCTTTCCGGGACTGGTTTGTAGTGGAGAAGTGTCACTTTCCCCTAAACCACCCCACTCTTTGCTATGCTCCAATACCAGTCTGGCAGTATTCAACAACTGCCATACTGAGTAAGCCAGAAATGGAGCTATTGCACCCAAATCAGTCTCAAGACTTTAGGGAAAAAAGAAAAAAAAAACGCCAAGTTCCCTAAGCCAGGAACTCAGGAACTCAGTCCTCAGCTTCAAAAAAATCACCATGCCCCCTAAGCCAGGAACTCAAGGAAAGCACTGTCCCTTTGCCTAGGGACTGGCATAAGGGGTCCATGGACTGTGAATATCCTTCGCCCTTGCCTAGACCTCTGTGGGCCAATTCAACAGCAGAGGCCTTCATTACCGTAGAACAACAGCCTATTTGCAACTGTAGTGGCCAAGGGGGAGTTTCAGATTTATGACATTTGATACTACCCTGCCCATTAGGCAGGGTCCTCACCCACCCACATCAGGGGTCTGAGGACTGGAGGTTCCACCCATTCCACCTAGCCACCCATGCCAGGGGTCCAAGTGGTGCCTCCCAGTCCTTACAGCCAACATATTGGGTGCCCAAAGTCCAGCTGCAAAACCCATCCACCTATGCGCTCTAGGGGAGACAGACACAGCTTCCACCTAGGCACTCAGAGGCAGCCATCAGCCCCCTACCTTGCTCATCACATAGCCCCACAGCAGCCAGATACCTGTGACTGCTCCAATCACCCCTACATAGCCCTGCCCATCTACGACTCTAGGTAAGAGTCTATGTCACACACTCGATGACTGATGACCTGGACACCTGAGCTGAATCTGCACAAGAAATGTAAACAGACTCCTGGGCTCACACACCTAGTAGCAGCTCTAACCACCTGGTGACAGAATGTGAAAGCTTCGAAGATGCCAATAAAAATATTAGCTTATAAGCCCAGCCTATTTTGGGCATATCGAACAAAACAAAATGCTATGACACAGTAAGCAAACACACAATAAATAAATATAACTATGGAGGGCTCAGAGATAACAGTCAATATCAAATCTCATAAAGAAGCAGGCTAAGATGGCTCCAACAAGTGACCAAAATGAAGAATCAGGAAACCTTCCAGAGGAAGATGTATTGGACTTACCAGAGTTAGAATTCAAAAGATTAATATACAGTGCCCTTCAAGAGATCAGGAAGGAGATCAGGCAAAACTCAGACCAAGCTACGGAACACACAAACAAAGCAATTGATGAATTCAGGAAAGCAATATAAGAACAGAACAACAAATTTAATAGGGAGCTAGAAAATCCAAAAGATTAACAATAAAATTTCAGAATTGGGCAACTCAATAGAAGGTCATAAAAGCATAACTGAGGCAATGGAAATCAGAATTAGTGAAATTAAAGATAGAGCCCCAACACCAATTTATTTAAGGAAAAATCAGATAAAAGAATTTTTTTAAATAAAGAAATTCTAAGACTTATGTGGGACACTATCAAGAGGGAAAACCTACTAGTGATTGGAGTACCAGAACAGAGCAGGCGGGGGGGGAAGGGAAAACAGAAAACACAGAATTGTTGAAGAGTTGCTGGCAGAAAAATTCCCTGATATTGTGAAAGACAAGAAGATATCTATTTAAGAACCTCACTGAACCCACACAGGGTAGATCCCAAAAGAATGTCGCCAAGACATATCATAACCAAACTTGCCAAAACCAAAGATACAGAATTTGAAGAGCAACTAGGGATAAGTGAAAAGTCACCTACAAAGGACAGTCAATAAGAATAAGCTCTGACTACTCAGCAGAAACCAGGCAGGCAAGAAGGCATGGAATGACATATATAAAGCCTTGAAAGAAAAAACTCTCAGCCAAGAATTATGTATCCAGCAAAACTGTCTCTCAAATATGATGGTGAAATTAGGGCATTTCCAGATAAACAGAAATTGATGGGATTTGTAAAAACCAAACCAAAATTACAAGAAATACTAAAGGGAGTCCTTCGGTAGAGAACCAACACTATCAGACAACAACACAAAACTAGAACACAGGATGGAACAACCAGATAGCAACCCAGATAGGGAAGACACAAAAATAAGTCAAAGCTAAAAGGCTGAAAATAGGGAAACAGAGACATGAATATGTAAACGATGACAAAGTCAAAACAAAAAAAGAGAGACTAACTAGTGTAGTCATAGAGCTTTCATATGGTGAAGATGTTAAGGTGATATCAAGAGATAAGAGATTAGTTTAAACTTATAAAGACAAGGGTAAATTTTAAGGTAACCACAAAGGGAGCCAACAAAACTACCCAACAAAATAAAAAAGAAGAAAAACATAAAGACTCAACAAACACAAAATCAACAATAATGAAAAAGATGAAAAGAAAATACATAAAGAAAAATGACTCAGCACAGAAAACTAAGTGGAACAAACAAACCGTCAACACCATACATGTGAAAAAAATACATAATAGTGACAGCACTAAACTCATACCTATCAATAATTACACTGAAATTAAATGGTGGCAGAGAGAGCAGAATGGACTAAAAAAAGAACACAGTCCATCTATATGCTACCTAAAAAAGACACACCTTAGACTCAAAGACACAAACAAACTAAAACTCAAAGGATGGGAAAAAATATATCAAACAAACAACAACCAAAAAAGAGTAGAAGTGGCAATATTACTCTCTGACAAAATAGACTTTAAAGCAAAATCCACCAAGAAGGTTAAGGAAGGACACAATACAATGATTAAAGGGTCAATACACCAGGAAGAGATAATTATAATAAATATATACGCATACAATGACAGGGCTCCAAAATACATAAAACAAACTCTAACAGCATTGAAAAGAGAACTAGATGGCTCCACAGTAACAGTAGGAGACTTCAGCACACCACTTTCGGTAAAGGACACAACATCTAGAAAGAAAATCAACGAAGATATGGAAGATCTAAATGCCACAATCAATCAACTTGAGCTTATAGACATATACAGAACACTCTATACAATAGCAGCCAAGTATGCACTCTTTTCTAACATACATGGAACATTCTTCAGATTAGACTACATATTAGGCCACAAACCACGACTTAAGAGAATCCAAAACATCGAAATATTACAAAGCATCTTTTCTGACCATAAAGCCATAAAAGTAGAAAACAACAGCAGAAAGATCAAGGAAACAAAAATTCAAATACACAGAAACTGAACAACACCCTGCTCAAAAACTACTGGGTTATTGAAGAGATCAAGGAAGGAATAAAGAAATTCATAGAATCAAATGGGAATGAAAACACATCTTACCCAAAACTTTGGGATAGAGCAAAAGCAGTGCTCAGAGGTCAATTTATACCAATGCATTCCACACATGCAAAAAGAAGAAAAGGTCAAAATCAAAACATTAACCCTACCATTTGAACAAGTAGAAAGAGAGCAGCAAAAGAAGCCCTCAGGCACCAGAAGAAAGGAAATAATAAAGATTAGAGCAGAAATAAATGAAATAGAGAATAGAAAAACAACTGAAAGAGTCAACAAGACCAAAAGTTGGTCCTTTGAAAAGACCAACAAAATCAACAAACCACTGTCCAAACTGACAAAAGAAAAACAGGAGAGGAAGCAAATAACCTGAATAAGAAATGAGATGGGCGATATCACAACAGACCCAAAGGAAATTGAAAGGGTCATAACATAATACTATGAAAAATTGTACTCCAACAAATTTGAAAATCTACAGGAAATGAACAAATTTCTAGAAATGTACTACCTACCTAAACTAACAAACTGAGGTAGAAAAGCTAAATAAATCCATAACAAAAGAAGAGGTCGAAGAGGTAATTTAAAAAACTCCCAACAACAACAAGAAAAAAGCCCTGGCCCGGAGAGCTTCACTGGAGAATTCTACCGAACTTTCAGAGAAGAGTTAACACCACTACTATGAAAGGTATTTCAGAACATAGAAAAGGAAGAAATATTCCTGAACTCATTCTATGAAGCTGGCATAACTCTGATACCAGAGCCAAGACACCACAAAAAATGAAAATTACAGAGCAATATCCCCCATGAACATAGATGCAAAAATCCTCATCAAAATTGTAGCCAATAGAATTCAACAGCATATCAAAAAAAAATAATTCATCATGACCAAGTGGGATTCATATGAGGTATGCAGGGATGGTTCAACATTAGAAAAACAATCAATGAAAAACCATCAAATAAATAAAACATAAGAACCACATGATCTTAGCAACTGATGCAGAAAAGGCATTTGACAAAGTTCAACACCCATTCGTGATTAAAAAAAAAACTCTCAGCAAAATAGGAATAGAAGGGGAATTCCTCTACATAATAAAGGGCATTTATACAAAGCCAAAGTCAACATCATTCTAAACGGAGACAGACTGAAAGCATTCCCCTTGAGAATGGAAACCAGACAAGGATGCCCCTTTTCATCACACTTATTGAACATTGTGCTGGGGGTCCTAGCCAGAGTAATAAGGCAAGACAAGACATAAAGGCATCCAAATTGGTTAGGAAGAGGTAAAAGTATCCCTACTTGCAGATGATATGATCTAATACACAGAAAACCCCAAAGAATCCACAAGAAAACCACTGGAACTAATAGAAGATTTCAGCAAAGATTCATGATACAAGATAAACATACAAAAATCAGTTGGATTCCTCTAAACCAACAAAGAGAACTTTGAAAAGGAAATCAGCAAATCAATACCATTTACAATAGCCCCCAAGAAGATAAAGTACTTAGGAATAAACCTGACCAGAGATGTAAAAGACCTATACAAAGAAAACTACAAAACACTATTGCAAGAAACCAAGAGAGGCATTACATTAAGTGGAAAAACATACCATGCTCATGGATGAAAAAAAAAAAAAAGGAAGACTTAACACTGTGACGATCTCAATTCTACCCAAAGTGAACTACAGATAAAATGCAACCCTTATTCAAATTCCTACAGCATTTTTTAACAAGATGGAGAAACAAATTACCAACTTCATATGGAAAGGGAAGAGGCCCCAAATAAGTAAAGCATTACAGAAGGAGAACAAAGTGGCAGGCCTCACACTACCAGATTTTAGAACCCATTATACCACCACAGTAGTCAGAACAGCCTGGTACTGATACAGCAACAGATATACAGACCATGGAACAGAATTGAGAACCCAGACATAAATCCATTCACCTATGTGCAGCTGATATTTGACAAAGGTCCAAAGTCCATTAAATGCGGAAAAGACAGTCTCTTTAACAAATGGTGCTGGCATAACTGGATATCCATCTATTAAAAAAAAAAATGAAACAAGGACACATACCTCCCACCATACACAAAAACTAAATCAAAATGGATCAAAGGACTTGGGGGCCAAGACGGCTGACTAGGTAGACGCTACCTCGGATCCCTCTTGCAACAAAGACTCGGGAAAACAAGTGAATTATCACATACATGACAATCTACGAACCCTGAACAACAAACACAGATTTAAAGAGTTGACCTGAGTGACAGAGACGGAGAACGAACAACTACGGGGAAGCAGCAACTGTTTTCAGAGCCTGGAGCCAGCGTCCCAGTCAGGTAACCTTGGCGCCGGGCTTAGGACTGGGCACAGGGGAGCTGAACACGACATCTGTGACGGCGCAAACACGGGGAGCAGCCCTAGCCCCCTGAACTGACCCCGTGAGGGGGCCCAGCCGGTCCGTGTGGGCGGCACGGCCACGCAGCTGGTGGGAGGAGAAGTCCCCGGGAGGCAGTGACTGGTTTTGGAGCCGGGAGTGCAGCGTCCCAGCCAGGGAACCTTGGCGCCGGACTTTAGACTGGGCACAGGGGAGCTGAACGCTACATCTGGTCATGGCGCAAACACGGGGCGCAGCCCTACTCCCCTGAACTAACCCTGGGAGGGGGCCCAGCCAGTCTGCGGGGGAGGCGCAGTGACGCAGCTGGTGAGACGAGAAGTCCCCGGGAGGCAGCGACTGATTTTGGAGCCGGGAATGCAGCGTCCCAGCAGGGGAATCTTGACGCTGGGCTTTGGATTGGCAGCGGAGGATCTGACCGCGGCTTCAGCGGGCCAGACCCTCGGGGACAATCTCCACACAGCCAGCACACATAGGCGACACGCCCCTCGGGAATCTCAAATAAAATAGTCATCCCAAGCAAGACAAGCAACTTTGGCTATATTCCGGGGTGCTACTCTCTGCTGTTTTTCTGAACCCTCCCCTCCCCTTCCCAGGCAGCTTCATTAACTTTGGAATTTCCTGAGCGAGAGGGAGAACGGCTCCGGCTCCGCGGCTTTGCTTTTCCCTTTTTTTTTTTTGGTCTTTTCCTAACCCATTCTTCCAGCCTGAGAGAAGCAACCACAGAAAACCCAGGGACCAAAAATTCTTCCCTAATTGGACTAAAAACACAGAACCAGCTCCAGCCAAGCATATATGATCCAAATCTCGGGCTTTTACCCTTACAGGGAACAAGGTGGCTGTTATAATGCAAAGGCACTTCTGATAGGGATCTGACTGCATTTTTTTTAGCAGATTTACTGGAAAAACAAGTTTCCCAGGTCTGATATCTCTGCTTATTCAACAGAGCCCTAACTGACCCACAACAGGGAACTGAGGGTTGAAGCTCCCCCCAGACCACCTAGCCTCTTGCCTTAGGGGTCTAAGGAGGGTGACACCTACCAATCAGTAGAGGTACTTGCATTGGGGGCCTAAGGTACAGCTGCAGAGCCCTCCCACCAAGGTGCTATAGGAATAGAGACACACCTACCCCACTGACACTTGGGGGAAGCCTGTCAGCATCCTGCCCCCCTGGAGTGTAAACCCCAGCTGCTAATAGAATCTGGTGCACACAACTATCACCACTACTTCTCGAGGTGGATAGGTGTTAGGGTGCAGCACACACTTGATGACCCAAAATTCAGATTCTACTCAAGAACAGTGAATAGACTCAGGCATATATATCTGGCAACAGCCCCAACCAGCTGGTAATAGGTCATAAGTAAGTCAACGGCTACAACAAACAAGACAGCACAATCTAGTAGCCCATCCACGTATATTGAAAGAAAACAAAACAAGATAAGACTCAGTGAGCAAATATAGAATAATTTTTTTTTTTATATCTTAGTGATGGCTCGGAGACAGCAGTCGATATCAAACCTCATAAAGAAGCAGACTATGACAGCTTCTACAACCCCCCAAACAAAAGAATCAAAAACTTTCCCAAATGAAGATACAATCCTGGAATTATCAGATACAGAACATAAAAAATTAATTTACAGAATGCTTCAAGACATCAGGGATGACCTCAGAAATGAAATAAGGCAGACTGCAGAAAAAGCCAAAGAACACACTGATAAAACACTTGAAGAACTCAAAAAGATTATTCAAGAACATAGTGGAAAAATTAATAAGTTGCAAGAATCCATAGAGAGACAGCATGCAGAAATCCAAAAGATTAACAATAAAATTACAGAATTGGACAATGCAATAGGAAGTCAGAGGAGCAGACTCGAGCAATTAGAATGCAGAGTGGGAAATCTGCAGGACCAGGGAATTAACACCAACATAGCTGAAAAAAAATCAGATAAAAGAATTTAAAAAAATGAAGAAACCCTAAGAATCATGTGGGACTCTATCAAGAAGGATAACCTGCGGGTGATTGGAGTCCCAGAACAGGGAGGGGGGACAGAAAACACAGAGAAAATAGTTGAAGATCTGCTGACAGAAAACTTCCCTGACATCATGAAAGACGAAAGGATATCTATCCAAGATGCTCATCGAACCCCATTTAAGACTGATCCTAAAAGAAAAACACCAAGACATATTATCATCAAACTTGCCAAAACTAAAGATAAAGAGAAATTTTTAAAAGCAGCCAGGGATAAAAGAAAGGTCTCCTTCAAGGGAGAATCAATAAGAATAAGTTCAGACTACTCAGCAGAAACCATGCAGGCAAGAAGGCAATGGGATGTCATATACAGAGCACTGAAGGAGAAAAACTGCCAGCCAAGGATCATATATCCAGCAAAACTCTCTGAAATATGAAGGCGAAATTAAGATATTTACAGATAAACACAAGCTTAGAGAATTTGCAAAAACCAAACCAAAGCTACAAGAAATACTAAAGGAAATTGTTTGGTCAGAAAACCAATAATATCAGATACCAGCACAACACAAGGTCACAGAACAGAACATCCTGATATCAACTCAAATAGGGAAATCACAAAAACAAATTAGGATTAATTTAAAAAAAAATGCTCAAAACAGGGAATCATTGAAGTCAATATGTAAAAGATCACAGTAATCAAAAAGAGAGACTAAATACAGGTGGCATAGAACTGCCATATGGAGAGGGATACAAGGCGATATAGGACAATACAAGTTAGTTTTTTACTTAGAAAAATAGGGGTAAATATTAAGGTAACCACAAAGAGGTATAACAACTCCATAACTCAAAATAAAAGCCAAGAAAAACGTAATGACTCAACAAACATAAAGTCAAATACTATGAAAATGAAGATCTCACAATTTACAAAGAAAAACATCTCAGCACAAAAAAGTAAGTGGAAAAATGAAATTGTCAACAACACACATAAAAAGGCATCAAAATGACAACACTAAACACTTATCTATAATTACGCTGAATGTAAACGGACTAAATGCACCAATAAAGAGACAGAGAGTCTCGGACTGGGTAAAGAAACACGATCCGTCTGTATGCTGCCTACAAGAGACACACCTTAGACTTAGAGACACAAACAAACTAAAACTCAAAGGATGGAAAAAATATATCAAGCAAACAATAAGCAAAAAAGAAGAGGAGCAGCAATATTTTCTGACAAAATAGACGTTAAAGTTAAATCCACCACAAAGGATAAAGAAGGACACTACATAATGATAAAAGGGACAATTGATCAGGAAGATATAACCATATTAAATATTTATGCACCCAATGACAGGGCTGCAAGATACATAAATCAAATTTTAACAGAACTGAAAAGTGAGATAGACACCTCCACAATTATAGTAGGAGACTTCAACACACCACTTTCGGAGAAGGACAGGATATCCAGTAAGAAGCTCAATAGAGACACAGAAGACCTAATTGCTACAATCAACCAACCTAACCTCATTGACTTATACAGAACTCTCCACCCAACTGCTGCAAAGTATACTTTTTTTTCTAGCGCACATGCAACATTCTCTAGAATAGACCACATATTAGGTCATAAAACAAACCTTTGCAGAATCCAAAACATCGAAATATTACAAAGCATCTTCTCAGACCACAAGGCAATAAAAGTAGAAATCAATAACAGAAAAACCAGGGAAAAGAAATCAAATACTTGGAAACTGAACAATACCCTCCTGAAAAAAGACTGGGTTATAGAAGACATTAAGGAGGGAATAAGGAAATTCATAGAAAGCAACGAGAATGAAAATACTTCCTATCAAAACCTATGGGACACAGCAAAAGCAGTGCTCAGAAGCCAATTTATATCGATAAATGCACACATACAAAAAGAAGAAAGAGCCATAATCAGAGAACTGTCCCTACAACTTGAACAAATAGAAAGGGAGCAACAAAAGAATCCACCAGGCACCAGAAGAAAACAAATAATAAAAATTAGACCTGAACTAAATGAATTAGAGAACAGAAAAACAATTGAAAGAATTAACAAACCCAAAAGCTGGTTCTTTGAAAAAATTAACAAAATCGATAAACCATTGGCCAGACTGACTAAAGAAATACAGGAAAGGAAACAAATAACCCGAATAAGAAACGAGAAGGGCCACATCACAACAGACCCAACTGAAATTAAAAGAATCATATCAGATTATTATGAAAAATTGTACTCTAAGAAATTTGTAAACCTAGAAGAAATGGATGAATTCCTGGAAAAACACTACCTACCTAAACTAACACAATCAGAAGTAGAACAACTAAATAGATCCATAACAAAAAAAGAGATTGAAACAGTAATCAAAAAACTCCCAACAAAAAAAAGCCCTGGCCCGGATGGCTATACTGCAGAGTTCTACCAAACTTTCAGAGAAGAGATAACACCACTACTACTAAAGGTATTTCAAAGCATAGAAAATGACGGAATACTACCTAACTCATTCTATGAAGCCACCATCTCCCTGATACCAAAACCAGGTAAAGACATCACAAAAAAAGAAAATTACAGAACTATATCCCTCCTGAACATAGATGCAAAAATCCTCAACAAAATTCTAGCCGATAGAATTCAACAACATATCAAAAAAATAATTCACCACGACCAAGTGGGATTTATACCAGGTATGCAAGGCTGGTTTAATATTAGAAAAACCATTAACGTAATCCACCATATAAATAAAACAAAAGACAAAAACCACATGATCTTATCAAATGATGCAGAAAAGGCATTTGACAAAGTCCAACACCCATTTATGATAAAAACTCTCACCAAAATAGGAATTGAAGGAAAATTCCTCAACATAATAAAGGGGGCATCTATGCAAAGTCAACAGACAACATCACTCTAAATGGAGAGAGCCTGAAAGCATTTCCCTTGAGAACGGGAACCAGACAAGGATGTCCTTTATCACCGCTCTTATTCAACATTGTGCTAGAAGTCCTAGCCAGAGCAGTTAGGCTAGACAAAGAAATAAAGGGCATCCGGATTGGCAAAGAGGAAGTAAAATTATCTCTATTTGCAGATGACATGATCTTATACACAGAAAACCCTAAGGAATCCTCCAGAAAACTACTGAAACTAATAGAAGAGTTTGGCAGAGTCTCAGGTTATAAGATAAACATACAAAAATCACTTGGATTCCTCTACATCAACAAAAAGAACACCGAAGAGGAAATAACCAAATCAATACCATTCACAGTAGCCCCCAAGAAGATAAAATACTTAGGAATAAATCTTGCCAAGGATGTAAAAGACCTATACAAAGAAAACTACAAAGCTCTACTACAAGAAATTCAAAACGACATACTTAAGTGGAAAAACATACCTTGCTCATGGATAGGAAGACTTAACATAGTAAAAATGTCTATTCTACCAAAAGCCATCTATACATACAATGCACTTCCGATCCAAATTCCAATGTCATTTTTTAAGGTGATAGAGAAACAAATCACCAACTTCATATGGAAGGGAAAGAAGCCTCGGATAAGCAAAGCATTACTGAAAAAGAAGAAGAAAGTGGGAGGCCCCACTCTACCTGATTTCAGAAGCTATTATATAGCCACAGTAGTCAAAACAGCCTGGTACTGGTACAACAACAGGCACATAGACCAGTGGAACAGAACTGAGAACCCAGATATAAATCCATCCACATATGAGCAGCTGATATTTGACAAAGGCCCAGTGTCAGTTAATTGGGGAAAAGATAGTGTTTTTAACAAATGGTGCTGGCACAACTGGATATCCATTTGCAAAAAAATGAAACAGGACCCATACCTCACACCATGCACAAAAACTAACTCCAAGTGGATCAAAGACCTAAACATAAAGACTAAAACGATAAAGATCATGGAAGAAAAAATAGGGACAACGTTAGGAGCCCTAATACAAGGCATAAACAGAATACAAAACATTACCAAAAATGACAAAGAGAAACCAGATAACTGGGAGCTCCTAAAAATCAAACACCTATGCTCATCTAAAGACTTCTCCAAAAGAGTAAAAAGACCACGTACAGACTGGGAAAGAATTTTCAGCTATGACATCTCCGACCAGCGCCTGATCTCTAAAATCTATATGATTCTGTCAAAACTCAACCACAAAAAGACAAACAACCCAATCAAGAAGTGGGCAAAGGATATGAACACACACTTCACTAAAGAAGATATTCAGGCAGCTAACAGATACATGAGAAAATGCTCTCGATCATTAGCCATTAGTGAAATACAAATTAAAACTACGATGAGATTCCATCTCACTCCAACAAGGCTGGCATTAATCCAAAAAACACAAAATAATAAATGTTGGAGAGGCTGTGGAGAGATTGGAACTCTTATACACTGCTGGTGGGAATGTCAAATGGTACAACCACTTTGGAAATCTATCTGGCGTTATCTTAAACAGTTAGAAATAGAACTACCATACAACCCAGAAATCCCACTCCTCGGAATATACCCTAGAGAAATAACAGCCTTCACACAAACAGATATATGCACACCCATGTTTATTGCAGCTCTGTTTACAATAGCAAAAAGCTGGAAGCAACCAAGGTGTCCATCAACGGATGAATGGTTAAATAAATTGTGGTATATCCACACAATGGAATACTACACATCTATAAAGAACAGTGACGAATCTGTGAAACATTTCATAACATGGAGGAACCTGGAAGGCATTATGCTGAGCGAAATTAGTCAGTGGCAAAAGGAAAAATATTGTATAAGACCACTATTATAAGATCTTGAGAAACAGTATAAACTGAGAAGAACACATACTTTTGTGGTTACGAGTGGGGGGAGGGAGGGAGGGAGGGAGAGGGTTTTTTACTGATTAATAAGTAGATAAGAGCTGCTTTAGGTGAAGGAAAGGACAACACTCAACACATGGAAGGACAGCTCAACTGGACTGGACCAAAAGCAAAGAAGTTTCCGGGATAAAATGAATGCTTCAAAGGTCAGCGGAGCAAGGGCGGAGGTTTGGGGACCATGGTTTGCGGGGACTTCTAAGTCAATTGGCAAAATAATTCTATTATGAAAACATTCTGCATCCCACTTTGAAATGTGGCGTCTGGGGTCTTAAATGCTAACAAGCAGCCATCTAAGATGCATCAATTGGTCTCAACCCACCTGGAGCAAAGGAGAATGAAGAACACCAAGGTCACAGAATAACTAAGAGCCCAAGAGACAGAAGGGGCCACATGAACCAGAGACCTACATCATCCTGAGACCAGAAGAAGTAGTTGGTGCCCGGCCACAACCAATGACTGCCCTGACAGGGAGCACAACAGAGAACCCCTGAGGGAGCAGGAGATCAGTGGGATGCAGACCACAAATTCTCATAAAAAGACCATACTTAATGGTCTGACTGAGACTAGAGGAATCCTGGCGGTCATGGTCCCCAAACCTTCTGATGGCACAGGACAGGAACCATTCCCGAAGACAACTCATCAGACATGAAAGGGACTGGACAGTGGGTAGGAGAAAGATGCTGATGAAGAGTGAGCTAATTATATCAGGGGGACACTTGAGACTGTGTTGGCATCTCCTGTGTGGACGGGGGATGGGAGGATAGAGAGAGTTGGAAGCTGGCAAAATTGTCACGAAAGGAAAGACTGGAAGGGCTGACTCATTAGGGGGAGAGCAAGTGGGAGTACGGAGTAAGGTGTATATAAACTTATATGTGACAGGCTGACTTGATTTGTAAACGTTCGCTTGAAGCTCAAAAGTTAATTAAAAAAAATGGATCAAAGACCTAAATATAAAACCAAAAACTATAACAGTCACAGAAGCAAAAATAGGGACAATGCTATGAGCCCTAGTACATGGCATAAACGGTACACAAACCATAACTAAAGTGCACACAGGCCAGAAGATAAACTAGATAACTGGGAGCTCCTAAAAATCAAACACTTATGCTCATGAGAAGACTTAAAAGAGTAAAAAGAGAACCTACAGACTGGGAAAAAAAATTGGCTACAACATATCCAATAAGGGTCTAATTTCTAAAATCTACAAGACACTGCAACATCAAAAAGACAGATAATACAGTTAAAAAATGGGCAAAAGATAAGAACAGACACTTCACCAAAGACATTCAAGCAGCTAACAGATACATGAGGAAATGCTCATGATCATTAGCCTTTAGAGAAATGCAAACTACAATGAGATACCATCTCACCCCAACAAGGCTGGCACAAATCCAAAACACAAAATAGTAAATGTTGGAAAGACTGGAACACTTATGCACTGCTGGTGGGAACATATAATCGTACAACCACTTTGGAAAATGATTTAGCACTTCCTTAAAAAGCTAGAAATAGAAACACCATACAATCCAGCAATCCCATTCCTAGGGATATATCCTAGAGAAATAAGAGCCGTCACACAAATAGACACATGCACATGTTCATTACAGCACTGTTCGCAATAGCAAAAAGATGTAAACAACCTAGGTGCCCACCAACAGATGAATGGATAAACAAATTATTGTACCTAATTCCTTCATACACAGAATGGAATATTACGCGAAGATAAAGAACAATGATGAATCCACAGAGCATCTCACATGGATGAATCTGGAAGGTATTATGCTGAGTGAAATCAGTCAGTTACAAAAGAAGAGGGGAATTCACTAACTAGGTAGTAGGCAAGGATCAACTTCAGTGAAGGGAAGGGCAACACACAATACAGGGGAAGTCAGCACAACTGGACCAAAGTAGAAGCTAAGAAGTTTCCTGGACATACCACAATAAAGAATTCTCTTGGTATTTGGATTGGGATTGCACTGTATTTGTACATTGCTCTCAGTAGAACTGACATTTTCATGCTGTTGAGTCTACTTATCTATGAGCATGGTATGTTTTTCTATTTATGTTAGGTCTCTTTTGATTTTTTGCAATAGTGTTTTATAGTCTTCTTTGTATAGGTCTTTTATGTTCCTGGTTAGATTTATTCCTAAGTGTCTTATTTTTTAGGGGCTATTATACTGCTTTCCTGATTTCCTTTTTGTAGTTCTCTTTATTGGTGTATAGGAATCTAATTGATTTTTGTATGTTTATCTTGTATCCTGCTTCTCTGCTGATTCCATCTTTGATTTCTTCTATTACCCAATGGTTTTTAAGCTAGGTGTTACTTAGGTTCCATGTACTTGATTTTTTCCTTGCTCTTCCTGTTATTAATTTCTATTTTTGTGGTGTTGTGATCAGAGAAGATGCTTTGTATTATTCCAACGTTTTTAGATTTTATTGTGACCTAAGATGTGACCTGTTCTGGAGAATGTTCCATGTGCACTGGAAAAGAAAAATACTTTCTACTATTGGGTGGAGTGTTCTGTATATGCCTATAAGGTCAAGTTGTTTGATTGTGGCCTTTACATCTTCTGTATCTTTGTTGAGTTTCTTTCTAAATGTTCATTCTTTACCCAGAGTGGTATGTTGAAGTCTCTCACTATTATTGTGCAAATGTAAATTTCTCTTTTCGGTGCTGTTACAGTTTGTTTTGTGTATTCTGGAGCCCTGTCATTGAGTGCATAGATATTTATTATGGTTATAGCCTCATGATGGATTGTCCCTTTGATCATTATATAATATCCTTCCTTGTCCTTTACGGTAGATTTTGTTTTAAGCTCTATTTTATCTGAGATTAGTATTGCTACTCTGCTCTTTTCTGGTTGCTGTCTGCTTGATACATCGTTTCCACCCTTTGATTTTTAATATGTCTTTCCTTCTAAGGTATGTCTCTTGTAGACAGCATATTGATGGGTCCCGTTTTTTGTTTTTTTTTTTTATCCATTCTGTCAATCTCTGTCTCTTTATGGGTACATTTAAGCCATTTACATTCAGTGTCATTATCAATAAGTGTAAGATTATTGCTGTCATTTTCTAGTACTTTTTTCTTTCTTTCTTTTTTGTGGTATTGACATTTTCTTTGTTCTTCTTACTCTCCCGTGCTGAGTTCCATTTGTTTGTGGATTTGGTTTGTTTTTTGTAGATTTTGTGTTTACTAAGACTATGTTTTTCTTCTTTATTTTGATGAAGTTTGTTAACTTTCTTTGTGGTTACCTTGAAATTTACCCCTATCTTCCTAAGTTTAAACCAGGTTTTTATTACTTGATATCACCTTTACTTCCTCTGCATTTGAAAATTCTATGCCTACACCATTTATTCCCTCTTTTATTATTCTGACGTTGATGTCATTAACAGATTGACTTTTCTGGTTCCCTGTTTTAAATCTTTTAGTTGTGTTTTATCCTTGAGAGTTCATTACCTAGGTTGGTATCTGGCTGATGCTGTCCCATGTCCTAGATTCAGGTTGTTGTCTGATGTTGTTTGTTCTCAAACCAAAGATCTTCCTTTAATAATTCTTGTAAGTTTGGTTTTTACATATTCCCTTAATTTTTGTTTATCTGCAAATGTCCTGATTTTGCCATTATATCTGATTGAGTTTTGCAGGATATATTATTCTTGGTTGGCAATTTTTTTCTTTCAAGGTTTTATATATGTCATCCCATTGCCTTCCTGCCTGCATGGTTTCTGCCAAGTAATAAGAGCTTAGTCTTATTGCTTCCCTTTTACGACTTTTCATTTTTCTTGAGCTACTCTTAGGATTCTTTCCTTGCTGTGTTTTGGCGGATGTGATTATGATGTCTTGGTGACTTTCTTTTGGGGTCTCTCCTGTATGGGGTTTGTTGAGCTTTTTGGTTGGTCAGCTTTTCACCTTTCATGATATTAGGGAAGTTTTCTGTCAGCAAATCTTCAAAGATCCTCTGTGTTTTCCATTTTCTCCCCATGTTCTGAACTCTGATCATGTGCAACTTTTTGCTCTTGACTGTATCCCATATCATTCTCAGGTTTTCTTCATTCTCTTCTCTGATTTTTTCTCAAAGAAAATGGTATCCAAGGATTTGTCTTCAATTTCACTGATCCTGTCTTCTGTTGTTTCACATTTGCTCCTAAAACCTTCAACTACACTGTCCATTTCTGAAACTTTGTTGCTTATCCTTTGGATTTTGAATTGCTGTTTTTACATGATTTCTAGTTGTCAGTTTATTCTGACATTTTGTTCCTGTATTATTTTCCTGAATTCTTCCATTGCTCGGTCTCTTTTTTCCCTGATTTTGTCTATTTTTTCCTTATTTTGTCTTTGTTTTCCTTCATGTTTTTCCTAATCTTTTGGAGAGTCCTAAATATTAGACTTTTGAATTCCCTATCAGGCAGTTCCAGTGCCCCTTCTTCTATAGGAAGGTCATCTGGTGTTTTACATTGGTTGCTTACTGGAGCCATCCTGTCCTGTTTTAACTCATATTCTAAAAAGTAAGCTAAATAGTCCTAAATGAATTTATCACTTTAACAAAGAGAAAATCAAATTATAGTTTAACAATAATATAAAGTTTGCTAGTGAAGCATTCACAAGCCTTTGTTTTATCTTAAAATAAACCCTTTAAACTAAATCTACATGTTTCATTGCTTCTTAGTATACTCATTTTCAGGTAGTTTCAATCAAGTTTAAATAAAGTTCACTTTCTCTTAAACCCTCTGCAACTTATTATACCCACTCATTTGTCTATCGTTTTGTTTCACATTCCAGAACATTCAGACACTTTAAATCAGCCATACCACTAAACTCAATGTTTTGTTCAGTTCACTTTTTTCTTTTCACAGCAAGATTGTCTTGGGGAAGAAAGTAGTTTGTTGATTTACTTTCTGTTGTGTGTGTTTGTCTCTGTATACACATATATGTACATACAAACACACATGTAAAGGACATAGATTCTATTAGTTGCCATCAAGTCAACTGCAACTCATGATGACTGTTATGGATTGAATTAAAAAAAACCCTTCAAAATTAGTGTTCTAAATCCTAATCCCTATACTTGTGGTTGTAATACCATTTGGGAATGGGTTTTCATTGTAATGTTGAAGAGGCCATATCAGTGCAGGGTGCATTTTAAGCCAACCACCTTTGCGGAAGAAATGGAACAGATAAGGACAGAGGAGAAAGTAGAGATGGGAGAAGATAGATGCCCTGCCACATGAACACGGCCAAGGAGCCAAGGAATAAGGACCTTTCCTTGGAGGCCTGGTGGTGAAGCGGTTAAGAGCTCAGGCTGCTAACCAAAAGGTCAGCAGGTTGAATCCACCAGTCACTCTTTGGAAACCCTATGGGGTAAGTTCTACTCTGTCCTATAGGATCGCTATGAGTCAGAATTGCCTCGATGGCACACGACAACAACGTAGAGCCAACAGAGAACAAGCCTTCCCCTATAGCCAGCATCTTGAATTTGGATTTATAGCCTCCTAAACTGTGTGAGAATAAATTCATGCATTTTCAAAACCACCCACTTATGGTATTTTTGTTACAGCAATACTAGATAACTAAGACAGTGATCCCACGTGTTATGGAGTAGAACTGCTCCATAGGGTTTTCTTGGTTGTAACATTAACAAAAGCAGATTGTCAGGCCTTTTCCTTCATGGTACTGTTGGGTGGGTTCAAACCCCAACTTTAGGGTAGCAGTCAAGTGGAAACCTTTTGTGTGACCTAGGGATATATATAAATAATTCCCGCAGTCATTCAACTATGAGTTGAATAATCGGGCATGTCACTTACCCTTTTCAAGCTTAAGTTCTCTCATTTTTAATATAAAATATTTTAGGTCAAATTAAACGATGCATTTAAGGTTTTTTTTTAAATTGTAACTTATAGTTACTGTTTGTAGCATGTCCAAAAAGGGTCCAAAGTACTTTTAAGTGACCACTGTCATACAACTTACATCCTCTCTGTCCATTTTATCTCCCTTAGTAGACAGTGAATATCTTGAGAGCAGGAACTGTATTTTATCAGCATATAGAGTTTGCTTACTGGATGAATGAATGAATGACTCAATGAAAGAATATCTAGTGTTCGGGACTGAGTAAACAAGTCTGACTTTATACTCCACCATTCCCTCTTAATGTCACTGAAAGTGTACTGTTAGTGGCATTGGTAAGTTAATTTTCACGAAACACTGAACCACAAGTAATATTCACTGTCACAAAAATAAGTCCAATGCAAGTCCTTATAACTGGATTAAGCAAACCTCTCCCTCATCTAGCTACAATTTATCTTTAATCTAGGTACAACACAAAGTTTCAGCACTTGTGCTAGTTGGTCAAAAATAAATCCAAAGCTATTCTATTTTCCCTAATAAATTTCACTGAGGAATTTAAATTGTTAGGTTGTACTCAAGGGTTGTGCTATATCGAGACTTGTTCTATATCAACCAAAGTGAAAGACAAAATTTTGGTAATCACCTGAAACTATCCAACTCCTATTGGTGGGATCAATATCCTTAGGAAGCTGTTTCCCACCAAATATGCTACCTCTGCACGTTTTTTATAAATAGACATTGTCTATGGAGAGCTTGAGAAGTCATACAATTGGAGTGGCCTATTTTAACAGCCCGACAGAACAATTAACCTTGACCTTGGGTTGGCAGCAGAAAGCCTGATTCCCATATGTTATGGATAGAATTGTGTACCCCAAAATGTCTGTCAACTTGGCTAGGCCATGATTCCCAGTATTCTGTAATTGTTCACCATTTTGTTATCTGATGTGATTTTCCTATGTGTTGTAAATCCTACCTCTACAAAGTTAATGAGGCAGGAATAGAGGCAGTTATGTTAATGAGGCAGGGCTCAATCTACAAGATTGGGTTGTATCTTAAGTAAATCTTTCCTGAGATACAAAAGAGAGAAGTGAGCAGAGAGAAAGAGGGATCTCATATTCCAGGAAAGAAGCACCAGGAGCAGAGCAGGTCCTTTAGACCCAGGATCCCTGTGCTTATAGAACAGTGGAAGATTGATGACAAGGACCTTCTCCCAGAGCTGACAGAGAGAGGAAGCCTTACCCTGGAGCTGGCACCCTGAATTCAGACTTCTAGCGTCCTAAACTATGAGAGAACAAACTTTTGTTTGTTAAAGCCATCCACTTGCGGCATTTCTGTTATAGCAGCGCTAGATAACTAAACCAAAACCAAAAACCCAGTGCCGTCAAGTCGATTCCGACCCATAGCAACCCTATAGGACAGAGTAGAACTACCCCATAGTGTTTCCAAGAAGCGCCTGGCAGATTCGAACTGCTGACCCTTTGGTTACCAGCCGTAGTACTTAACCACTACGCCACCAGGGTTTCCTGATAACTAAGACATCACATATTAAAAGAACACAGGAATTTCACAAAACATGCAATCAACTACCGTGGAGTTATAAGAATATTTTCTCTGAGAGTTGCGATAGCAAGTATTTATTATTACATCCCAGAATACTTTTTATCCTCTGTTTCCAGGTCAAGGACATTTTCCTTCATTTATGTACAATTTTAAAAAATAACCACTATTAGTAAATTTGGTATAGTAGTTTGAATATTTCCCCCATAAATACATCTACATCCTAATCCCTGGAACCTATGAATATTACTTTATATGCCCAAAGATGTGACTAAGTTAAGAATACTGGGAGAAAGTTTATCCTGGATTATGTGGGTGGGCTCTAAATACAATCATGTGTATCCTTATAAGAGAGGCAGAGGGAGTTTTGAGGTAGATCCTCAAAGGAGACTACACGCAGAGAAGAAGGGGACTGGACGGCAGAAGCAGAGACTGGAGTGAAGTAGCCACTAGCCAAGGAAAGCCAAGACATATTAGGCAAAACAGATTCTCCCCAAGAGCCACCAGAGGGAGCACTGCCCCACTGATACCTTGATGCCAGATTTCTGGCTTCCAGAACTGTAAGAATAAATTTCTGTTGTTTTACGCCACCAGGTTGGTGGTAATTTGTTACAGCAGCGCTAGGAAACTAATGCCGTTGGTATAACTTCTTTATGTTGTCCTCAGTTACTTCTGTACCTGGACGGTTAGAACTTTTGTTCAATTTATACGACTAAACCATGGTTTTAAGTGTTTACGTCTTTTTTGAGGATTTGATATGCTTTTTTTTTTTTTTTAAATACTACAAAGGAAATTGTAAGGGCAACCTTCAAAGGGGAAATATGATTGGATATTAGTCTGATTTATATGATCGAATTGAGTTGCAGTGTCCCTGCACGGGCTATAAATCCATAGATATCAGCCTAACATCTCTCTTTTTTTTTTTTTTAATGTGCTTTAAATGAAAGTTTACAGTTCGAGTTAGTTTCTCATACAAAAATTTATACACACATTGTTATGTGACCCTAGTCGCTCTCCCTATAATGTGAAAGCACACTCCTTTCCAATTCATAAACACGGTTTATCGTTCCATTTATTTAGATCTTCTTTCTTTCCACGATGTTTTATAGTTTTCAACATACAAGTCTTCCATTTCCTTGGTTAAATTTATTTCCAGCTATTGTATTCTTATACTTGCTATTATAAATGGAATTGTTTTCTTAATTTTCTTTTTGGATCGTACATTACCAGTGTATAGAAACAACTGATTTTTATGTGAAAATCTCTTTTGTTCATTGGTGTGATTCAACAATTTACAATTGACATAATTACTGATATGCTTACATTTAGGTATCTCAGTTTATGGTTTGTTTTATGTTTGTCCTTTCTGTTTCTTTGTTCTCCCTTTCCTGCCTTCTCTGGATTATTTAATTATTTTTTTTAGTTTTCCATTTTATATCTTAGCTTTATATATGGCCAAATAAAAAAGGCCAATTTTTTTTTAGTATTCCACTTTAATGTATCCTATGCCTAGATCTAATATTTGGATATATCTTTGTATTTTTTAAATAGGTGCTCTAAATATAAAAAAATAGGATGTGCGGCCAAGATGGCAGGGTAATCAGACACTTCCTGTGCTCCCTCTTACAACAAAGACCCCCCAAAAAACAAATGAATTGATCATATATGACAATCTAGGAGCCTTGAACATCAAAGGCAAACTTGAGGAATTAGACTGAGCGTCAAGGGGTGGGAGAGACGGCTCAGAAGCAGTGAGTTGCTAGACCTGACCCAGCAGGAAACGGCACCCTGTAGGCTGGATCAGCTGGTACACGTGTGGCGAGGCACGCAGTGGCGCTTGGCATGCGTTTTCCACATTGGAAGAGACTGAACACTGGAGAGTCTACTCAAGCCTTCAGAACTAGTGAAAAACGATGCTCAACTGGCAAAGATAAGTACATGTGTCTAATCTACCAAGCAGATCAAAAAACACCCCTTTTGGGAAGATCCTCTCTCCCAATTACCTGCCCCCTCCCCATTCTGCACTGGGTCCTGGGCTGGCTTCAGCGATTGCCACATCCCTGGGGCCAGAAGTAGGTCTCGGCACACGCTCTAAGCCATTCTCCTGGCTTTGGAGAGGGAACAAACTAACAAACAGGAAAAAATAATCTGCCAGCTTCCCTAAGTTGGGAACCCAGGGCAGGAACAGCCTCTTTGCCTAGGCACCGGCATAAGGTGTCCATGGACTCTGAATGCCTTTCGCCCCTACATAGTCTTCTGTGGGCCCATTTCAACAGTAAAGGCCCTCATTAGCACAGTCCAAAAGGGTATATACCTGAAGCCTATTATCAACTGTCTCAGCTGTAAGGTAGACTGGCAAATTTGTGACATTTGACACTGCTCTGTCCATTAAGTAGGATCCTCACCTACCTACATCAGGGTCCTGAGGACTGGTGGCACCACCCATGCCACCTAGCCATCCACGAAAGGAATCCAATAATAAGTGGTGCCACTCAGTCCTTATAGCCAACAGGAATGGGTGCCCATATTACAGCTGCAAAACCCACCCCCCCAACACGCTCTAGGGAACAGGGCCACGCTTTCCTCTCATACACTCAGAAGTAGCGATCAGACCTCTGCCTTGCTCAGCACATGATCCTCCACTGCAGCCAGATATATGAGTCTACTCCAATCACCCCTGCCCGTCTAGGACTGTAGGCAAGAGCCTATATGGTGACCGACTACCTGGATACCTGAGCTGAATCCATACAAGAAATGTAAATGGACTCCTGGGCTCACATACCTAGTAACAGCTCTAACCAGCTGGTGACAGGACGTGAGAGCTTCAAAGGTGCCAATAATCAAACTGGCACACATGACCAGCTTATTTGGGCATATCAAAACAAAATAAAACAAGAAGCTAGGACACAGTAAGCAAACATAAAATAAATAAATATAATAACTTATTGATGGCTCGGAGACAAGAGATGATATCAAATCACTTAAAGAGGCAGACCATGACGGCTTCAGCATGTGCCCAAAACGAAGAATCAAGAAACCCTCTGGAAGAAGAGAACTTCTTGCAATTATCAGAGGTAGAATTCAAAAGATTAACATACAGAGCTCTTCAAGAGATCAGGAAGGAGATCAGACAAAATAAAAATATGCCAAGGAATTCATAAAGCAACAGAGGAACTTAAGAAGCTTAAACAAGAGAATAATGACAAATTCAACAGGCAGCAAGAGTCCACAGAAAGGCAGTAAAATGAAATTCCAAAGATTAACAATAAAATTTCAGAAGTATACAACTCAATAGAAAGTCATAGGAACAGAATTGAGGCAATGCAAGTCAGAATTAGTGAGATTGAAGATAAAGCATTTGACACCAACTTATTTGAGGAAAAATCAGACAAAGAAATTTTCATAAATGAAGAAACCGTAAGAATTATGTGGGCCTCTATCAAAAGGCATAACATAGTAGTGACTGGAGTGCCAGAACAGGGGGAAATAACAGAAAATACAGATAGAATTGCTGAAGATTTGTTGGTAGGAAACTTACCTGATATCATGGAAGATGAGAAGCTATCTATCCAAGAAGCTCTTCGAATCCCACAAGATAAGATTCCAAAAGAAAGTCACCGAGACATATTATAATCAAACTTGCCAAAACCAAAGATAAAGAGAGAATTTGAAGAGCAGCTAGGGATAAACCAAAAGTCATCTACAAAGGAGAGTCAATAAGACTAAGTTTGAACTGCTCAGCAGAAATCATGCAGGCAAGAAGGCAATGAGATGACATATATAAAGCCTTGAAGGAAAAAAATTGCCAGCCAAGAATTACATATTCAGCAAAACTGTCTCTCAGTTATGATGGTGAAATTAGGAATTTTCAGAAAAACAGAAGTTTAGGGAATTTGTAAAAACCAAACTAAAATTACAAGAAATACTAAAGGGAGTCCACCGGTTAGAAAATCAGTAACATTGGGTAACAACCTAAGACTAGAACACGGGACAGAACAAACAGATATCAACCCAGATAGGGAAGTCACAAATAAATCAAAGCTAAAACACTGAAAATAGGGAAAAAGAGACATGAATATATAAATGATGACAACATTAGAACAAAAAAGAGGGACTAAATAATGTATTCATAGATCTTTCATATGGAGAAGTCAAGGTGATAAAAAGAAGTAAAAGATTAGTCTAAACTTAGAAAAATAGGGGTAAATATTAAGGTAACCACAAAGGAAAATAACAATCCTATACATCACCAAAAAAAAAATTTTTTTTATACGTCAAAATAAAAACCAAGAAAAACATAAAGATTTGGCAAATACAAAATCAACAACGATGAAAAGGATGAAAAGAAAACACATAAAGAAAAACAACTCAGCACAGAAAATTAAGTGGAACAAACTGACAACACACTTACACACACAATACATCAAAATGACAGCACTAAACTCATACCTATCAATAATTATGCCGAATGTAAATGGACTAAAAACACCAATAAAGAGAGAGTGGCAGAAAGGAGTAAAAAAACATAATCCATCTATAAGCTGCCTACAAGAGACACACTTTAGACTTAAAGACACAAACAAACTAAAACTCAATGCATGAAAAAATATATATCAAGCAAACATACCAATTAAAAAGGAGCAGAAGTGGCAATATTAATCTCCAATAAAATTGACTTTAAAGTAAAAACCATCACAAAGGATAAGGAAGGACAGTATGTAATGATTAAAGGGTCAATACACCAGGAGGACATAACCATAATAAATATTTACGCACCCAATGAGAGGGCTCCAAAATGCATAAAACAAACTCTAACAGCACAGAAAACGTAAATAAACAGCTTCACAATAATAGTAGAAGACATCACTTTTAGTGAAGGGCAGAACATCCAGAAAGAACTTTAATAAAGACCCAGAAGATCTAAATGCCACAATCCAACAACTTGAACTCATAGACATACACAAAACACTCTACCCAACAGCAGCCATGTATACTTTTTTTTTTTCTAACGCACATGGAACGTTCTCCAGAATAGACCACATATTAGGCCATAAGAATCCAGAGCGTTGAAATATTACAAAGCATCTTTTCTGAGCATAAAGCCATAAAAGTAGAAATCAATAACAGGAAAAGCAAGGAGAAAAAAATCAAACATATGGAAACTGAACAACACCATGCTCAAAAACTACTGGGTTAATAAAGAAATTGAGAACAGGATAAAGAAATTCACAGAATCAAATGGGAATGAAAACACATCCTACCATAACTCCTGGAACTCAGCAAAAGCAGCGCTCAGAGATCAACTTATAGCAAGAAATGCACACATCCAAAAAGAAGAATGGGCCAAAATCAAAACATTAACTTTAAAATTACAACAAATAGAAAGAGCAGCAAAAGAAGTCCTTGAGCTCCAGAAGAAAGCATGTATAAAAATGAGAGCAGAATCAAATGAAATAGAGAACAGAAAAATTACAGAAAGAGTTAACAAGCCCAAAAGCTGGTTCTTTGAAAAGATCAACAAAATTGATAAACTGTTGGCCAAACTGACAAAAGAAAAACAGGACAGGAAACAAATACTCCAAATAAAAAATGAGATGGGTGATATCACAACAGACCCAAGTTAAAAGAATCATAACAGAATACTATGAAGAACTGTACTCTAACAAATTTGAAAACCTAGAGGAAATGCACATATTCTAGAAACAAGCTACCTACCTAAACTAACACAAAGGGAGGTAGAACAACTAAATAAACCTATAACAAAAGAAGAGATTGAAAGGTAATTAAAAACTCCCAACAAAAACAAGCCCTGGCCCTGACAGCTTCACTGGAGAATTCTACCAAACTTTCCGAGAAGAGTTAACACCACTACTACTAAAGGTATTTCAGGGCACAGAAAAAGATGGAATACTCCCAAACTCATTCTATGAAGCCGGCATAACCTTGATACCAAAGCCAATAAAGACACCACAAAAAAAAAAAAAGAAGGAAAATTACAGGCCAATATCCCTCATGAACATAGATGCAAAAATTCTCAACAAAATTCTAGCCAAGAGACTTCAACAACATATCAAAAAAGTAATTCACCGTGACCAAGTGGGATTCATACCAGGTATGCAGGGATGATTCAATATTACAAAAACAATCAATGTAATCCATCACATAAATAAAAGACAAGAACCACATGATCTTATCAACTGATATAGAAAAGGCTTTTGACAAAGTCCAACACCCATTCATGATTAAAAAAAACTTTCCAAAAAATAGAAGGGAAATTCCTCAACATAATAAAGGGCATTTATACAAAGCCAACAGCCAACATTATCCTAAATGGAGAGAGTCTGAAAGCATTCCCCTTGAGAACAGGAACCAGACAAGAATGACCTTTATCACCATTCTTATTCAACATTGTGCTGGAGGTCCTAGCCAGAGCAAATAGGCAAGAAAAAGAACTAAAGGGCATCCAAATTGGTAAGAAGAAGTAAAAGTATCCCTATTTGCAGATGATATGATCTTATACACAGAAAACCCCAAAGAATCCACAAGAAAACTACTGGAACTAATAGAAGATTTCAGCAAAGTATCAGGATACAAGATAAACATACAAAAATCAGTTAGATTCCTCTACACTGACAAAGAGGAAATCACCAAATTAATACCATATATAATAGCCTCCAAGAAGAGAGAATACTTAGGAATAAATCTAACCAGAGACGTAAAACACCTATACAAAGAAAACTACGAGACGCTACTGCAAGGAACCAAAAGAGACCTACATAAGTGGAAAAACACACCTTGTTCATGGATAGGAAGACTCAACATTGTAAAAATGTCAGTTCTACCCAAAGCAATCTATAGATCCAATGCAATCCTGATGCAAATTTCAAAGCATTTTTTAATAAAATGGAGAAACAAATCATGAACTTCATATGGAAAGGTAAGAGGCCGTGGATAAGTAAAGCATCACTGAAGAAGAGGAACAAAGTGGGAGGTCTCACACTACCTGATTTTAGAACCTATTATTCTGCCATGGCAGTCAAAACAGCCTGGTACTGATACAACAACAGACAGACACAGTAATGGAACAGAATTGAGAACCCAGACATAAATTCATTTACCTATGAGCAGCTGATATTTGACAAAGGCCCAAAGTCTGTTAAATGGGGAAAAGACAGTCTCTTTCACAAATGGTGCTGGTATAAATAAATATCCATCCATTTGCAAAAAAAGAAACAAGACCCATACCTCACACCATGCACAAAAACAAACTCAAAATGGATCAAAGACCTAAATATAAAATCTAAAATGATAAAGATCATGAAAGAAAAAATAGGGACAACGCTAGGAGCCCTAATACAAGGCACAAACAGTACACAAAACATTACCAAAAATACACAAACACCAGAAGAGAAAATAGATAACTGGGAGCGCCTAAAAATCAAACACGCTCTTTAAAAGACTTCATCAAAAGAATAAAAAGAAAACCTTAAAAAAAAAAAAAAAGTTGCCATTGAGTCTATTCCAATTCATAGCAACCCTGTAAGAAAGTGTACAACTGCCCCATAGTTTCCAAGGAGCACCTGGTGGATTCAAACTGCCAACCTTTTGGTTAGCAGCCATATCACTTAACCACTATGTTACCATGTTTTCCTAAAAAAGACAGCCTACAGACTGGGAAAAAACTTTTGGCTACAATATATCTGATCAGGGTCTAATCTCTTAAAATCTACAAGATACTGCAAAACCTCAACAATAAAGAGGCAAATAACCCAATGAAAAAACGAGAAAAGAATATGAACAGGTATTTCACCAGAGAAGACATTCAGGTGGCTAACACATACTGAGGAAATGCTCACGATCATTAGCCATTAGAGAAATGCAGATGAAAACTATAATGAGATACCATCTCACCCCGACAAGGCTAGCATTAATCCCAAAACGCACAAAATAATAAATGTTGGAGAGGTTGTGGAGAGGCTAGGACACTTATACACTGCTGGTGGGAATGTAAAATGGTACAACCAATTTGGAAATCGATTTGGCACTTCCTTAAAAAGCTAGAAATAGAACTACCATATGATCCAGCAATCCCACTCTTTGGAATATATCCTAGAGAAATAAAAGCCCTCACACAAATAGATATATGCACACCCATGTTCACTGCAGCACTGTTCACAATAGCAAAAACATGGAAACAACCTAGGTGCCCATCAATGGACGAATGGATAAACAAATTATGGTATATTCATACAATGGAATACTATGCAATGATAAAGAACAATGATGAATCC